>NW_026606240.1:8127500-9327500 GCF_029834395.1 Sorex fumeus
ACCCGCATTTATCTGGGATTCGTGGCTGTGACCCCCTTATCCTGTCATGGGAGTCTTCTAGCAGCTGGCGCTTAAATGCCCGACCTGTTCCCACAGGGGAGAGATCGTTGTTTCAGGTAAAAATAACACTCAAGCAGACAAACAGAAATATAAATCAAGTAAACAATAAGAAAAAGTATAAAAAAAGGAACTTCAAAAGAGTGAACACAAACAAAAGAAACAGACTGAAGACAGGCCATAAGTTAGTACCTCCGTCAGGGCGTCATCCACCTTGCCTGATGGGCCGAGGTTGAAAAGAATCACTGCTTACCTGTCCGAAGTCCCCAACTTCCTGTGAGCATGGCTACTTTCCAATGGTGCTCATCGTAGGGGTCCCTTGTGCCCGGCCCGACATTGGGCGCCACCTGCCCCAACCCACAGGACTAGTTAACATGGATAACTGGGAGAGGGTGTGCGAGTGGGAAAAAGAGAGAGACAGAAGAATGGGAGCAAGACAAGACTCTGCTCAAGCTCCAAATTTATTTCTGCCGAGCTAGCTTTTTATAATTGATTACATGAGGAAGTGGGAAAAATGTAGAATTAACAAAGCATGCAGATTTTCAGTGAATCAGGGTGTGAGCCCTAACAGCGGGCTCATGGTAGTTATCTCGGGCGTAGCTCAGAAACTTACGCCACGTATTTTAATATTTTTCCAAGAAGAAATTTGTTCCTAAATTGCATACCAGGCTGAACTGACCTTTTGGCTCCCAGAAATCTAAGAGACAGAAACCCCGTGGGGAAGGACAAGCTGAACTCACCTGAGGACTTAGTATGCGATTTACTTGTAAAAAAAAGCCTTGCTTACTCTCAGAGCCCAGACAACTAAGTGTTGGGATCTTTGTCTCTTACTGTGTTTATCCAAACAACTGCAAGTATTGATGACTTATACAACTAGAGAGAAACAGAAAAGCAATGTAGATGTCCCTGGGAGACAGTGTCTTCTTGAGTGAATCTCCCCAAAAGAATTTGCTCTGCCAAATGTTTATCTATGTAAATGACCAACTACACCTATGTCCTTACCTCAAGCCCCCTTCAAATCTTCTATGTATGCTAACAACTCTGCATTAAAAGGGCCATTTCCACCATCAGACATTCTCTCTTTTGGGGAGCACTGGGGAGGCAGCTCTGTGTCATGGAATGCATACACGCATCGCAGCAGCAGCTCCAGGTGAGGCCTCAAAACAAAAGAAAAATTCAAAGTATTATTAATACTACACTTGATCTTAGCCAAAAGACTAATAGGCTGGAACGATAGCAAAGCGGTAAGGCATTTGCCTTTCACGCAGCCAGCCTGGCCGAGCTGGGTTCGATACCTCTGCCCCTCTCAGAGAGCTCAGCAAGCGACCGAGAGTATCTCGCCAGCACGGGAAAGCCTGGCAAACTATCCATGACCTATTCAATATGCCAAACACAGTAACAAGCAGCCTCAAAATGGAGGCGTTACTGGGCCCGCTCGAGCAAATCGATGAACCACAGGAGGACAGGTAACAGGTAATTATTAGCTACAGTCTTCACAGTATGCAGTGAGTCTGACTTTAGGTACTTAGGTACTGCACTGACAGGGGGATCCAGCCATCAGGCTTCAGGGGGGACCGAAGACTGGACTTCTCTACTGCCTTGCCTCATTGCTAGGGGAAACGAAACAGGTTTATAAGACCTCGTAGACTCTAACCAAGAGACAATTTAAACTGAACCAATAACACAATGTATATTACAAAATACTTAACTCCTATGTCACTCCAGTAAAACACCTTAATCTTCCTGAGTATTACATTCAGTGATAAACATACAACATGCCCAGATCTATGAGCTTCTAACAAACTATATTCTATTGCCCTCAAAAGATTTCAAGATCAAAACGCAATCATGAAAGTTTGTAATCTGTAACTATATATCATGGTGGTTCATTAAAATTAAAAAAAAAGATTCCAAGATCACAAAGAAAACAAAGATGGAGTGTGTTAATTTGAATGTAAAATTCCACTGTCAGTCACCTTTTGTTTTGTTAGCCTGAATCCAAGAAGCAGAAATGCTAAGGAAAGGCAGGGTTGTCTGAGATTCTTTATCATTTCATCCGCAATCACTGGGTTCGGAGGAGTCGCATTTGTAATGGTACATCAAAATTCACTGTTCCCGGTGCCAACTTCAAAGTCCTGGGGTGGCCATATGCATGGCATGTTTTCTAGAAAGTTCCTCAACTAGGAAGTGCTAACCCCCCCAAATATAAATGTGCAAGGTGGATCTGATGAATCCTTGGACAGATCTCTTGTAGGCTAAACTTAAACTTCAAATTTCCTAAGATTGATATTAATTCCTAAAACTGATATATAGGCTCCACTGTGGCCTTCTAATGAATTAGAGCCAAGGTCTGGGTATTTGTTCCGGGTTTTACAAAACTGGAGGGAAAGCTTAACTGGCATTGGAGCACTAGCTCTGGTGATGAATCCCAGGGTCTGTAGACTAACATCAGCTTCTAGTGATAGGGAAGAGAAGCTGGTGGCTGGAGCCAGCCCCAGCGGCAGTTGGTAGTGGGAGCAGAAAGGTTTCCTGGCTATAGAGCACGCCCCTTTGAGCCCGCCCCTAGAAACTGGTTCCCATAGCGCTGGGCCTTAGCAACAGCCAATGAGAGAGGAGTGAGGCACAAAGTGGACCAATAGGAGGCGTGTCCGGTAATAGTTTCCAGTGCTGGGGCGGAGTTTGTCTTATTGCTGGTCTCTTCACTGCAGAGGTCGGTCTTGGACTCTGATCTGCAAGGAAGAGCTCTAGGCAATTGGACTGTGGATCCCGAGAATACTGAGCATCCCAAGAATTCCCCAGAATCCCCAGATGACAGGTCAGCAGAATGGGGGCTGCTCTCGCCTGGAGTGCCCCAGGGAGGAAGGGACCATGGGGAGAGAGGGGCCTCACCCGGGACTCAGAGGGTCCCGCTGACAGCTGGGGGCTGAAGTCCTAGGGGCCGAGTCAGATTTGGTGGCTGGTGACCAGCCTGATATGGACCCGGTTGGTAGAGGCGTCTACACCTCTGGCATCAGGGATTGGGTTCGGATCTTCTTGAGAAACTTTTGGGGAGTTTCCTTCTGACAGCCCCTGGCCCTACTCCTACCCTTGGGTCAGGGTTAGTCTTCCCCGGGAGGGATGTGTGTGTCTGAGATTCTTTTGTTGTGGGGGCCAGGTGCTGGTTTCCGAACCGATAATCCAGGGTGAAATACATGTTTCTTGCCTGTCCAGCAATATCTCTTGCTCGGAATTGTCTCAATGACAGTGCTTGATGCCCTGATCCTTTTTTTTTAAAAAAATTATTTTTTTGGAGTGCATTCTTTTGCGTCATGCTCTTTCAAGCCCAAGTCAGAGCAAAGAATGAGACAGTGGTGAGCCTTGACATACCTGAGTGAGGGGCATCTGTTTTGCCTTTTTTTATCCACATTCCTCCTGGCTTTAACCAGAAGTTACAGAAAGTTAACATACACGTGAAGTCAAAATTCTGGGACACTGGCATAGACTTTTCCTCACAGACTGACAACACAGGAACCTGTCACACACTACCAGGATTATTTCCTTCCTGAATGTACTTTTGTAGCACACCCACATTCTGGCACAAACAAAATGTTTTCTGAGGGATCCTGTTTTGACATTGTAAACTTTTCTTAGGGCATCGAGTTATCTAGTATGAATCTAGTACAAGTTAACACACACGTGAAATCCAAATGCTGGGACACTGGTATAGACTTTCCCTTACAGCCACCAGTAACTTGTCACACACTACTAGGATTATTTTCTTTCTAGCTGTACATATATATATATGTGTGTGTGTAATATATATATATATATATATATATATATATATATATATATATATTGATTCACTGTGGGAAAAGTTACATAGCTTAAGGTTTAAGTCTCAGTCATGCAATAATCAAACACCTTTCCCCTTCACGAGTACTTGTGAGGCAGATGAATTCTACTTAACTCTCTATCTACTTTGATTACATTTTTTATTTCGATGAACGACGCACCATTATTGTTTAGAGCTTACACCCAACCATCAGAACTGCTGAATAGGTATTGTGAAATCATCTGTTTTCTATTGCTGGTTATGAGAACCATATATCACGTGGCTGCGATAGTGGCCACATGATTTTGGATTTCTGATATTTTGCTTATTAAGTCTGGAGGGGTGTCTGCCAAGAGCCAGATAATTACGAGATTGGTTTCTGTGGCTCTAGAACCATGGCCGTGCTGGAGAGCCACTTGTGGGGGGTAACTTGTGACCTTGGTAGGGCGAGAAGGACAAGCTGGGAACGCCCCCCTCCCCATGAGGCTGTAGTTGCCCCATCACCACTGTGTAAACTCACATAAGGGGGGCTCAGCACCCACAGCGTCGGTGGCTCTATCTCTCCCGCCGCCCACGTTCGGTAGTCTCACCCTTCTCCCACCCCAGAGAGGTCGATGGCGATGGTGAGGTGGAGGAAGGAACGAGGGCCAGGCTGGTAGGTATTAGTCGTAGTTTATTCTGATTCTCTCCTCATCTGTCTCTGCTCCCTCTCTCCTTCTCTCTCTGTGCTCCTGTCTCTCTCTGTTTCTCCTCGTCTCTCCTTCTGTCTCTGCCCCCTTGCCCAATCTACCGTCTCCTTATATCTCTCTCCAAGAGGAATTGGGGAAAACAATTACATAGGTGCGGTCACAATCAATAGGGGTAGAGATCAACAGGGGTAGAAATCTTAGCCTCAGGGAAGACCGCTCCTAGGACAGATCCTTCCTCAGCAGGAAGACCCACCCTAGAGCATAATCCCATGGGCGTGCCTCTCCTCTCCTTGTCTGACAAGCATAAAGTAAAGTAAGTAAAGGCCCTCCCGTTGTTCGTCGATTTGCTCAAGCGGGCCCAGTAACGTCTCCATTGGAGACTTTGTTGTTACTGTGTCTGGCATATCGAATACGTCACGGGGAGCTTGCCAGGTTCTGCCGTGCGGGCCAGATACTCTTGGTAGCTTGCCAGGCTCTCCGAGAGGGGCGGAGGAATCGAACTCGGGTCGGCCATGTTGGCTGCGTGCAAGGCAAATGCCCTACCGCTGTGCTATCGCTCCAGCCCAAGCATATAAGAATATAATATAAATCATTTTGTATGGATAAAGTAAGAAATATCTTAAACTTATAGAATTGCTCTCCTAGGGCCATCTCGATCTCAGACTACGGTGCTCAGGCCAGATAGTCTTTCCCACCCCTAGCAGGATCCTAGTCTTGTCGTTACCTTTGGATCATGACAGCATTTGTCTATGATCAAACTCTTAACTTATAGTTAAGAATCATGGCACTTTGGCCTGGCCCATTTCACTGCCAGGGTAGCTCACCGCTTGCCCTGGGTCCATTTAGTCCCTCGTCGGGACCCTGCTTTTGGGGTGTTAGGAACTAAGGGCAACTGAGGTTTAAGTCGAGAAAGCAGATGCCCGGGAGTGAATAATATTCAAGGCCAATCAAATCCTAAGTTACAAAGCATAATGTTAACGGTCTTTCTGTACCTATACAAAAAGGATATTACTTTAAGGTAAACTGTTCATAAGGCATAAGGAGAGGAAAAAGGTAATATTTCACTTATACATATAAAATCATAGATTTCTGGGAAACTGATCTTACAGATTAACAAAGTCTGATTAAGGGGAAAGCTGATTAATTGGGTGGGAAGGAGAGCGTAGGGAAGACTGTTTACATGTAAACACAATGGAAGTGGAAGTGCCTCTGGAGCACTGTGATGGGTGTAACCAGATTAATGGGTGTAACCAGATTAATGGGTGTAACCAGATAAATCTAAGCTTCTTGTTGAAGGACAAAGCAATGTTACCCAACAACCACCTGCTCATACCTGGCTTTCCTATAAGCTCCAAGGCAGCCACCATCTTGCTGCCCGCAGGGAAAAAGACGGAAGGGAGCGACACCCCTTCCCTCCCGAGGAGGCATGATACCATGGATTAACACATAATCTGTTCACTTTTCTGCTCTGCATTAAGTCCTTGTGCCTCAGGAGCCATGGCTGTGCTGGAGAGCCGCTCGTGGGGTGCTGACTGTACTGTTGTAGCACACCCAACACTCTGGTACAAACAAAATAGGCTTTACCAAGGGGGCCTGTTTTGACATTGTAAACTATTATTAGGGGATCGAGTTATCAAGTAGGAATTTTATGATGTTTCCAAGGCATAGGACTTGGGAATATAACTAAGGCTATAAGAGTCGGCAGGGGGAGGACTGGGGGAGGGATCAGGGAGGAAGCTGAGAGAACAGGGGAGAATCCAGGAGGAAGAATTGGGAAGAGGAGGCTGGAAGAGTGGGAAAGGGAACAAGAACACGGGAGAATTTTAGAAGGACAATCCAAGGGGACAACAAGGGAGAATGGAGAAGAGAATCAACGTGAGTAGGGAAGAAAGACTCAGAAGGAATTCAGGAGAATTGGGAGTAGGATAAAAGAGAATAGAGAGAGAATAGGGAAGAAATTGAGGGAAGGAAAATCAAAAGAGAATGCAGATGAGACTGGAATAAACTGTAACTGCTATCATCCAGCCCAGCTCTTGTTTCCTCCTTTGTGGACCCATGGCCAGTGGCCATTCAGGGTGGGGGAAGCAGTGTGAGACCACTGAACACAGATAACGAGAGGTGCCGTGGTATTCGTATTTATTTTTTGAATGCACACTAAAGGTTCTCTATCCCCAAGAATTGGATTCTGGATTTCATCCTGGCCATGGCCAGCCTTGCACCTTAAAAATAACATACTAGTCCACTGACCTTCTTCATTGGAATAATATTGATTTCAAATTTGCGAATCTTACCAGCTCACACATACTCAGTAACTGTGTCGCTAAATAAAATTACTTAAAGGCCAAATCGTGAAGCCATGCTTTGAGTTCTGAAACCAAACAGAATATGCAATGTAAGAATTCATCCAATGGAACATCCTTGAATGACACACAGTGCAGATGGAGGACAACTCTAAGGTTCTCATAGTCCAAAGCATCCCAGAGCAAAGGGAAGATCCCTTAGGAGGATCACTGTGAGAAGCGTGGCAATTAATCCTACAATATCATTTTGGATCCAGGAGCCGAGGTCCCATGGTCAACAGCATGTTTCACATGCGCTTAGGGCACCCACACACTGCCCAGGGCCTGAGACAGTTAGTGTCCTCAGACACTCACCTACGCATGCCTTTCCTCACTGGCTTTAGGGCTCCTCCTTCCATCCAGGAGATCACTGCAGGCTTCAACTCAGAATGCTCTGAACCTTACAGAGATGGAGCATGGATTGTTCAGAAGGAAAAGGTGATGAGTAAGCCCCGTGTGTCTCTGTAAAATCAGAGTAAATTAGTGGGAAGGCATCAACAGAATCTGCACTTCTGAAATGCCACAGATCGGTGACTATCGAAGAGCTAAGATCTAGTTTTTAGTTTAAGAGTGAAATATGGGTCCCCAGAAAATACCAGAGATAGTATAGCCCTGATCTTGCACAGAGCCTAGAGGAGTTTGATAGCATCACAATTTGTACTTTTGTTTTTGTCTGGTTTGGGATCCTCATCTGGGGATGCTCAAGGCTTCCTCCTGATTGTGTACTCAGAAATCACCTATGCTGGTGCTCAGGGACCACACAGGATGCCAGGAATAGAACCCATGTCCACTGCTTGCAAGACAATCACCGTAGCCACTGATCTGGCACTCTAATCCCAGCACCATATGGTATGTCATCAGCAAATTTGAAGTGATGCCTGCATGCAGTAAATCCAAAAGCTTAAAAAATCCAAAAATGGCCAAAGATGGCTAAAGCCCGAATTTGTTTTTAAAAGTAAACAGAAAAGGATCCAGACAGACAGCATAGCATGTGGGGCACTGGCCTTTCTAACAGCCAATAAAGGTTTGATTCCGACATTCCATAGGGTCCCTCAAGTCGTCAGCTGTGATCCCTCACTTCATAGTCTAGAGGCAAACCCTGAGTCTTGATGAACCAAGAACCATTGGAAATGATCCTGAGCACTAAAATAGAGCAGTGTCTGCTACCCCATTGCAAAGCTGAATGCATAGTTGCTACAAGAGCTCCCCTGGATCATGCACTCACAATCTCGAGTCCTGAACCCCGGAATAGACTCCACAGCAACCCCCAAACTCTGCCACACGTCAAGAACCACCTGGATATTGAGGAGCAAGTGAAGCACAAGCACGAAAGCGCCCCCCAAGCTACTGGGGACCTGCATGTCAGTGTGATGATGGGGAGGCACCAGGGATTCACACGAGGCCACCCCAATCCTACCACAGAATTGGCCTTCAGAGTCCCGCTTCTTCACAGGAGCCCTACTCTGTCCTTTACCCACACTTTGTTTCCAGGAATAGAAGCAACTGGAAGGCCCCACTGTGATGTCACTTCCATCAAGCAGCCTTAAAGGGCCAGACTCCAGATGTGCAGAGAACCATTAAACCCACCCAGGTGAATCTGTGGCACAAGGGGGATGGACTCGCATAATGGAGTGGAGAGGCAGATGCTGGAGTCGCGGGTCACACAGTAGAGGGCTAGGAGGCAGTAAGGAGAAGTCCCCTGGTCTTGTCCTAGGCAAACAATGAACCAATGCTCTCACACAGTCCATCAGAAAAAATGAAAAGGGGGTTCATTCAAAGTAAAACAGGCAGACAGGAAGTGGGTGGGGCATGGGTCAATGAGTTTCTTCGGGAAGTCATCAATCAAGATGGGTTGAAAGCACTGATTCCCAAGCCAGGCCTGGAGATGCAGAGAGGAACTGGCCAAGCAGCAGCCGAAAGCGTTGAAGAGACACTGGAACCGGAACAAAGGCTGGTAAGAACATCAGGGAGCACTTTCAGTAAATGCTCTACCCCTTGATAACACATGAGTAGTGGACTCTCACCTACAAGGAAAGCTCAGGAGGAAATTTCAGAACAAAAATTTAAACACAGAGATAGTACAGTGCGTTGGCATCTTCCGTGAACTTGATCGACCTGAGTTCCTTGCCTGGCATCAGAAATGGGGTCCATGCACCACCAGGAGTGACCCTTAAGAACTTCCAGGTGTGCCCCAAACAGAAACATATTATTAAGTAAATAAAATACAACATGTGTACCATCCCAGAAAGGAGGCATACATGAAGCTACCAGGCAGTAAACTAGACTGTTCATTTTGTGGCCATCCTTGACATTTTGGACATGTCAATAGTGTTTAACATTCTGGTCAATATTAGATTGTTGGAATTTTACTGATTCCAAGCAAAAGTTTGACCTTTCTTTTTCTCCCCCAACTACTGCTGAATTGAGTGCAGTGAAACCCAGGTATGTAACTGCACTTTATTACTAGTAATCATAGTTCAGTGGAATTGCCTACTGAGATGGATGTGAGTGTTGGAGAATCTCTCATGTACCCGCCATTTCTAAAATATTTGATTAATGGGGCCCTTGGATAATCTAAAAAAAAAAGGCAAAAGTCTTTCTATGCACAGTAAAGTCCATGCAAAATGTCTCTATCCACCCAACTAAAGAAACTTGCCAAGGTCATTTTGCTAACTTGATACTTACTGATACTTATTTTTCCTTAATGCTTCTATAAATCTAATGGAAACCTGAATATAGAGAGTTCAGAGATGCTGCAGCATTTAATGTGCTTCTCTGTACACATCTGAAGTGGACACTAACTCAAGGACACCATAAGTTTCCCTGAGTTCCCCCAGACATGGATTGCTGACCTCAAAGGCAGGAGGACGCCCTGAGAACAGCTCAGTGTGTCTCCCAAGAACATAGTTCGGGAGGGCTTGAAGAATAGAGGTTTGCCTGTTTTTCTAATTTCAAAGGATTTGCTGCAGCATCATGGTTAATCTATGTCATTAACTCCTGCAAACAAAAGCAGGGCCTGTGAACCAAACCAGACTGGGAGCAAAGAATGAAACAGTGGTGAGACTTGACTGTGACAAGTGAGGGAAGGATTTGGTACCTGTTTATTTAGTTCTAATTTAATCACCTTTTTCCTGGCTTCTATCACCAAGTCCAACTATTTGTATGTTAACAGATACATCAAGTCCAATTGCTGGGGCATTGTCATAGATGCACCTGGGAAATAACAAGAAAGTACCTTTCCCTTATATACTGGCATCATGGGAAGGGTGTCCCACACTACCAGGTTATTTCCTTCTTACCTCCACATTGGGGCACCCCCACCTCCTTATACAAACCAACCATGTATTACTGAAGGGGCCTGTTCTTACTGGGGGTTTGGTATTAGGATATCAGTCATCCAGTATGAATTGAACATTGCTTCCTAGGGCCTGAGTGGCACACAAAGGCCTCCTCACATTCCATTTTTGAAGTTGACAGGATTTCACGTTAGTATACATTTTCATGACTAGTAAGGCATGAAGATTCAATTCCAGCCTTTCCACGTTTCTTACATATATAAGGCTCCTCTCCAGGCACAGTAATACCTGAGAACAGACTGAAGGCCTTACCACATGTCTGACACTGAAGGAGCTTCTCTGCACTATAAATTTTCATGTTGATTGAGTCATTGGGACAGAGTAATGTTTATCCCACATATCTGACATGCATGAGGATTCTCTCCACAATGCATTTTCCGGTGCTTAGGAACCTATAGAGACTGAGAAAAGGCCTTCACACGTTCCTTAAAAACAAAAGTTTTTCTCTCTAGTATGCATTTTCATATGCCTAGTAAAGGTTGAGGAATGAATTAAGGCCTTCCCACACTCACACAGATAAGGCTTCTCTTCAGCACAACTTCTCAGAAGCATAGAAAGGCCTAACGGGAGAGTAAAGCCTTTCCCACATGGCAGACACTGATGAACTTTCTCTTCACTATTTACTAAGGTCCCCAGATTGAGAGAAGACATTCCCATGTTCCATACAATCATAAGGTTTCTCTCCAGTATGTATTTTCCTATGATAACAAAGACTTGGGAAAAGGCCAAATACCCTCCCACATTCCGGATATACAAAAGATATCTCTCCAGTATGAAATGTCCTATCCTGACGAAGGCTGGAGGTGAGAACGAAGGCCTTCCCACATTCCTCACATATATATGCTTTCTCTCCCGTGTGAATTCTCCTATGTACAGTAAGTCTAGAGATCTAGTAAAGACATTCCCACACTCCTGACATATATAAGGCTTCTCTCCAGAATGAGTTTCATATGCACAGTAAGGCTGAGGATAGAGGATTTTCACATATATAAGGCTTTATTCCTTGAAGTTTCCATATGATTCAAAAGGGTTGAGCAACTAAAAGAGGCTTCACCACAGACTGCCCAGAACCCACAGAAATGAATGCCCAGATTAGTGACAAGGAAAATGATACAGATCAACACCCATGTGTCCCTTACAAAACCCTGGACAATACTGTAAAGGAATGAAGAAAATCTCCATTTTTCACATCAGATTGGTGCCTATTAGAGATACAAGACCCAGGTTTAAGAGATCTATTTAGTCATGTTGAAGACTCCTAAGAATCATTAGACGTGAACCCATGCATTGGAATAGAGCAGTGTCTGACGGGGTGTAGCCCAAAGCAGTTAACATCTTGGGTCTAGGGCAATAATACAGTAGGGAGGGTGTTTGCCTGGCATGAGGATGACCCGGGTTCCATCCCAGGTATTGTATACAGTCCCCTAACTATTGCCAGAAGTAATTCTGAAGTATAAAGCCAGAACAACCACTAAGTATAGACAGGTATGACCCAAAATGCCAGAAAAGAAAAATAGAAATGGAAATGAACCTGTGCCCAGAATGATAGTACAGTGGGGCAGGCACATGCCTGATAAACAAATATGGACTTCATCCTTGGAATCCATATGGCTCTGCAGCACTGAAGGGAGAAATTCCAAATTATATAGTCAGGAGTAATCTGAGTATTAACAGTTGTAGTTCCCAATTCAAATAGAAACAAAACAATAAAATAATAAATGAAGTTGCAGTTCTGGTGCCATAGTACAGTGGGTAAAACACCAGCCTTGTAAGATGCTGACTGTGTTAATCCACAGCACCCACATGGGCCCCTGAGCACTGTTAGGACTGATCCTTCAGCACAGAGAAAGGAGAAATGTGGACATGGGCCCTGAGTCAAAACCCAAAGCAAAAAACCAAAATGAGCACACTCGAGTGAAGGGCACCACAAGAACTACAGTATCTCAGCAATAGAAGGGAACTATTCATAGGAACCTGAGTGACAGCATGGTCACAGGGAGCTGCCCTTGCATGTGTCCAACTCAAGTCTATACACTGAAACCCACTTGAACCCGAGTCCACCAGTAGTGTTCCCTGGGCACAGAGCCAGAAGTACAACCTGAGTACCACCAAGTGTGAACCAAAAACAAAAATAGGGGAAAAAATAGAAGACCAAGTGAAACAGCAGTCCCCACAACTGTCAAACATCCTGGCCATCAGAATCACAGCCCCTTCTGAACTCACAGGAGACCCCGTGGACCTGTCCTAGCACTGTCGGCCCAACATGCCCTCAGCGACAGCCCTCAGGTGCTGGCAGGTCTCCAGCATCATGTCCCTGTAGAGCTTCATCTGAGAGGCGGCCATGCAGGCACATACACTCTTTGGGTGTGAAGCTTACGGCCATGTAAGGGAACGTTCTGAGTCAGGTACATGGGGTGGGGGGCGGTGGGCAGTACTAAGGGCCCATTGCCACCCTGCTCTAGGTAGTGAGAACGGGATCGCCCAGGGTCATGGATAGACTCATGGCCAACAGCCTTGGGAGAAATCATGTTACATGTGCAATTCGGGTGGATGGGCCCAGAGATTAATCTATGGCAGTTTGATCAGGTAAAATAGGAGGACACTATACCAGAATGTTCCTGGGGGTGCGAGTCTTGCACACAAACACCCTAGAGTCAATCCCAGCACCACTGTTGCAGTGAGCACTGCAGAGAGGAACACCTGATCACAGACTTGGCAGGACCCAAAAAGTAATGCTGGGTGAGGCCAAAAATAATAAACACACATGCCCTGCACGCCACAGCCCATAATCACTAGGGAGGAGATCAGGCAACTGAATGTCCAGTGAGTAATCCAAAGCTGTGTAAGGAGGTGTGTGCCGTATGACTCCGAACTAAGGGTTCAGAACCGCCCTCAGTACCTCTTAAAGCAGGTGTCTCAATCAGAAAAACCTCTGCTGGCCCCAGAGATCCTTTGCTCCGGATCCTTAGGACTAAAGCATGCCCAGGACTGTGCACACAATAGTGAGAGAACGTGAGACTGTGTGAGTGAGCAGGTGAGGTTCTCCAGGGCAGAAGGAAAAAATAGGGGAAACACATGTCCTGGGGTCTGAGTCATTGTAGCTGCTAGGGTACATATGGGACCAGCATATCCCGGAGGACCCAAAAGCCGGTGAGAGTGAATCTGGAGGACAAAAGGAAGTTATGAGCACCTCCCCTGTAGAACAAAAAATATGAAAAGAAACACAGCAGCAAGATGGAGTAAAGGACAGTGGGCCCGGGGACAGTGAGTAGGGCTGGGGATCCCCACCATACCATATGTTTGATCAAGAACTGCCAGGTTCAATAGTGAACATAAAGCCAGAAATGACCGGAGAATCATTGGGTGTGACCTTCCCATCACCTCACCTCACTTCACCAAACAAAACAAACCTGAAAAAAATAGGCCTATTATTCCAGCACATCAAAGGGTTCCTAAGACTTGGCATGTGGGATCTTTGAGCACTGATCTGCTAGTACTCCTTGAGCATCACTGGGTATGGCCCCAAAACCCACATTCAACAAAACAAATGGAGAAAAATGAAGTCAAACAGCAGAGCATGGGGCACTCTGACCAGGAGCCACATCCCAGGATTCCTTCCAGAATCAACTCAGAGACAGACGGCCCTGGACACCTGTGTGCTCCTGTCACTGCATTCTGTCATCTTGTCACTTTCCTCCTACCTGGGCATGGTCTGCCAGATGATGGTTACTATCGTCTCCAACTTCTATTTCCCTAGGATCAGCAGGAAGCTCTGTCCAAAGACCAGGAGGACAGATCAGAGCTGTGAGCATCATAGAGAACCAGCAAAGGGCTCTAACCAGAAGTTCCTGCTCTGGCACCAGAAATGTCCTAACTAGCCTCATCCTTTGGCCCGAGCTCAAGACACTCCCAGAGGAGACTCTGACAGATGATTCTTCCTATTCAGGGAATGAAGATGTGGGTTGGCACCCAAGTTACATACTGTGAAGGCAAATAGCTGAGCTGCTGTCCTATCTCTCAGTCCCTTGGTTTCACTTTAACTGAAAATACTATAATAGCTTTACAGGAGTCTAGTGTGAGAGATGAAAATTCTGTCCAGGGACCAGAGTGAGAGCACATCAGGGAGGGCAGTTGCCATGCTTGTGGCTGACTCTGGTTTGATCCTCGTATCCCATAGGGTCCCCCAAGTCCACCAGGGATCACATGGCCAGGTTTGAGGGCAAGATGGTAGAGTTCATGGCAGGGCTGCTGGTACCTGACAACTCCCAGAATGCAGAACTAGCTACAATTTCAAAGGTAGCTGGGGTTGGAAAGAAAAAACAGTGGGTAGGGCACTTGCCATGTATGCAACAGACTAAACTTCATATCCTGAATCCACAAGGAATGATTCCTGAGTACTGCTGGGTTCAGCACAAGTCCCCAAGCCCCACCCACCAACAGCCAACCAAATAAAGGCAAAGAGGAAGTTATCTGCCAAAGATGGAGGCGTGAAATCCAGCAGTATATTCTCAAGAATCGTTTCTTTAGTTTGTCTTTGTTTTGGAGCTACAGCTCCAGGACTAAGAGATAACAGGCCAGGCTTTCACAGACTGTACGATTTTACTCATTTGCGTATGTGATTTTGTGTAAGAAAGAGGAGGAAAAACTACACTTAAGAAAGAAATCTTAATGGTGAAATTCTGTCATTTTTCTCAGAGCCTTCAACTCCTCCTTTTCCTCCTGACAGCGTTTCCTTTGACAGTATTCCAGAATGTTCACATCTAAGAACTTACAATGAATGTATCAACAAAGGGGCAGGAGAGAGTACACCATGATGGAGCAGATGCCCGCCAGCTGCAAGTCTGGGGGTTCTCCTCTGGTACCCATGTCCAATGGTACAATGAGCAGAGAGCAGGATGCAGTCTTCAAGCACTGGCAGGTATGGCCCCAAAGCCCGTTTCATCTGCTCCCCTAGTAGTGAATTGACCCCCAGGAGATGAGCTCAAAGGGATGAGCACATGGTTTAAGGTGGGGGACATGGAATCTAAGAGATACATGGCCAGAGAGGGAGAGACCCTGACCCTCTCCAATTTGTAGCAGAAAGAGGAAACCGGAAAATAAAAGGCAGGAGAGATATTCACAACCCCCCAAAAGAAGTTCAAATATGTTCATTGTCAAGACAAGTTCTGAACTGAGACTTTTTAACTGGGGAATTTTTTGCACCACACCTCTCCATGTTCAGACGACCCTATGAAATGCTGGGGACTGAACCCAGGCAAACTGCGTGCATGGCAAGCACCCTACCGACTGTTTTATCACTCCAGCCTTTTATATATTTGTTTATTGTTAATTTTGAGGTGGTTTTGGTCCATATTGTAGATGCTCAGGAGACCCCTGGAGGGAAGGGGGGTCAAACTCTGGTTTGCAACTGCACCAGCTGCTAGAGTGAGACAAGCACTTGGTCTGGGAGAGATGGTCAGTGGGTAGGACTATGCTGAAAACTTGACAGGTGAACCAAAAGATCTTTTTGCTGTGGAAAAATATTACATAGGATTAGCAGAGATAGTACAGTTGATAAGGTGCTTTTCTTTCCAGCAGCTAAGCCAGATTCAATTCTCGACAGCAGATAGGGTCCCCCTGAGCTCTGCCAGGAATGGTGTTGAGCTCAAATCCTAGACTAAGTCCTAAGCGCTAAATGTTGTGACCCAAAATCTACAATTCAAAAATAATAAATGAAAATTTTTTCTGTGCAAAGGGGCTGGAGACACACAACAAAGCTTCAGAGAAAAACAAGATTTCACTACTGGCATCCCATATGGTTCCTTGTGTACCACCTGGAGTAACCCAAGTATGGTCAGGTGTACACCCCCCAAAAAAACTACTTAAAGTTAATTAACTAAAATAAATCATTAAAGGTAAGGGAGCCATGGTGATCATATTTCCTTTATGAGAGGGCTCCGGACATGCACTGAAAGTGCAAAGCTTACTGCCCTTGACTGGAGAGGATGGAATTTATTTCTCTATTTACTTGCATTTTTTCCATTTTCCTCTTTTCTGTCATTGTAATAAGTTGAAAAGTGACACTTGATGCCAACCTAGTCGAACCTGTTTCCTCAAGTTTAATGGAGAGTAATCCCTTAGAATGGCCCAAAAGGCATGTTCTTCAGAATTTGGAAAGCTCTGAGAAAGCCATACAGATAATGATTTCTAGTTCATTACCCCATGCATCTGAACAGTTGCTGGGCTACAAGAAGGGTTCATGGGATTCTGTCACATTAAATGCTGAAGAATTGCTGAATGTTTATTTTACTTCAGATGGATTGCCAATTGAAGAGCTGCAGCCTTTACAGATTCAAAAGGGGGGAAAGACTTTCATTCTGACACCAGAACGTAGTCCCCAGAAACTTAGGGGTTTGCCTTTTGAAAAAGCTTCAGGATGTCATTACCATGGAATTGAATACTGCCTGGATGACAGAAAATCCTTGGAGAGAGATGGGGGATTTTCCAAGCTACAGCCTCGTCTCATTCGATACAAAACTCAGACCACCTACACCCGGGACAGCCTCCCATTCCCCACTGTGCTGAGCCCGCTGCCATCGCCCGCCGTCCTGCCCAAGCCCAGCAGTGTCCCAGATGGAGAAGCCCTGCAGAATGAGTGGCGCCCTGAGGGGGAACGACTGAAAGGGGGGGGGGGCGAAGTATGTAAACCTGGCTTACCCCCTCAAAAGATTTGTGAAATCAGAAAGTTTATATTCTCTTCTTTCGCATATGAGCTGTGGAAGTCACCAGCTTCCTGCAGTGACCTCCAGAAACCCCCCAGCAGAACCATCAGCCTGTCCCTCCACTGTAGGTCTCAGCTCTAAAGCGCCAAAAGCCACCACAACCAAGGCCAGTTCGAGACCAAAAGGTGCCTGTGATTCAAAACCCTAGAGACAGATTAAAGAATCAAGATCTCAGAAGCACACACGGGTACTGAAAGAAGGTACTGAAAGAAGTTGTTACTGAAACCCTGAAGAAACACAGTATAACCCAGGCTCATGAATGTTTCACTGCATGGAGCCAGTGTCTCTTTGAGATCTCCAAGTTCTATCTAACGGATCTTAAAACTTCAAGAGGTCTACTTGAAGAAATGAAGAAGACAGCAAACAAATATGCTGAGCAGGTGATTAAATGGGTCGTAGAAAAAACAAGAACAAAATAACAAAAGTATACTCTTTGGACAACTAAAAATCAAGAAGACTATTCTTTACTACTTCCTTGGTTTCAAACTAATGATTTCAGACGTTCCTTAAAGAATATGATAGTATGTTGTTCTTAATAATTTTATAAATATCCCATATTTATATAGTTTTAGGGTGCTCAATTAATGTATCTTAATTGTATGCTTATTTTATCACTTGATCACTTGACTTCCCGTTAATCGTCGTTTTGCTCGAGCGGGTGCCAGGAACATCTCTATTTGTCCCTGTCACGTGCTAGTGTAGCCCAATGGTGTCAGTTTGTTCTAGGAACATGAAGAGCCTCAAACCGATCGTTCATGGTCTTGATGAAGAAGTCTGACCATCTGGTAAGTGGGCAGCCATGTGGTCTTTTGACATTCCATGGAATCCAGTCGGTAATGGCTCTAGTCCAGCGGACGTCTCTAAATCTCATTAAGTGACCAGCCCATCTGATTTTTGATGCCTTGGCAAACGAGACAGTGTCCCTTATTCTTGATCATCGACGGAGGTCGGAACTCCGGATTCATTTGAGTGAAACATGATATTTCAAGCATAGCTCTTCAGTTCCTCTTTGGGAGACCCGAATAGCGTTCTCATCCTGTTTGTGTAGGGCCAAGGTCTCAGAGGTATATGTTAATGTTAATGCAGGTAGAACAGTGGAATCAAAGAGATGTGCCCAGAGCCGGAAATTCTTCATCCTCTTAGCTATTTCTTCGAAGCTCTTGAAGGTGTTCCAAGCTGCTCCCTTCCTCCTGCGCATTTCGGGTACCAGGTCATTTGTCATGTTGACTTCTCAACCTAGGTACACATGCCTGTTGCATTCGGAGATGGTAGTTCCGTTCAGAACAAATGGAGCATCAGGAATGAGACTGTTTCTCATAAACATTGTCTTCGTAAGATTCAGCTGTAGTCAGACCTTTCCACACTCATGGTCGAAGTTGGCCTGCATTTGTGCCACTTGGCTAATGTTTGGTGTTATTAAAACAATGTCATCAGCAAAGCGGAGGTGGGGCAGTTGCCGACCATCTATCTTCACTCCCATTCCTTCCCATTCCAGTCATCGCATGATGTTCTCGAGGGTGGCACTGAAGAGTTTTTGTGAAATGGTATCACGCTGCTGAACCCCTCTCTTGACATCAATGATTACTTCTTTGTAGAATGGTGAGATCCTGGTAGTGAATCCATAATACAGCTCAAGAAAGATCCTGATGTATTGAGTTTGAATGCCCTGATTGGCTAGAGCTTCAATGACTGCTTCCATCTCAACAGAATCAAAGGCTTTCTGTACATCAATGAACGTTAGACAGAGCGGCATCTTGAACTCCCGAGAAACCTCAATGAGCTTGGTTATTGTGTGGATATGGTCGATGGTGCTGAATCCTTTGTGGAACCCGGCTTGCTCGCATGGTTGTCCTTCATCTAGTGTTCTGCCAATCCTATTCAGGATGACTCGGGTGAACAACTTGTAGATGACAGACAATAGGCAGATCGGGTGATAGTTGCCAATGTCGTGGATGTCTCCCTTCTTGTACAGTAGTACAGTCCTGCTGGTTTTCCACTGGGACGGAACCTTGCATCCGGACAGGTAGGGTGTGAAGAGCTAAGCCAGCGTATTGATGAGTACTCATGGCAGGTTCTTCAGGTGTTTGGGTCTGACCTTGTCTAGGCCGGGTGCTGTTCGCCTCTTTACTGATGAAATGGCATGTCGGATTTCGGAAAGGAGAACATTGGGAATGACATATCGATCCTGTGGAATTTGGTATGTCGGCAGGTGGACATAGCTATCGAAGAGATTTGAGTAGAAGTAATGGATAATATTCTCCATTGCCCTTCTGCAAGATGTGATAGATCCATCAGGACGTTGGAGGGTAGTCACTTTGGTCTTGTAGTGGGCAAATGACAGGCGGGCATTACGAATCAGATGCATCCATCGAGGACCTGATGGTACAAGTGCGAAAGATCAAGTACGACATCATTGGTCTGACCGAGACAAGAAGGCACCAATCTCATCACGCTGTTTTTGACACTGGAGAAGAATTGTTCCTTGGAACATGCGATCAAAGTGGTGTCGGAGGCGTCAGTGCCCTTGTCAACACAAACTTGGCCATGAGCATTGATTCATTCGAATGCCTAAAATCCGAATTGGACTTTTACATCTGAATAGATGTGGCTCATTGCTGGCAGTTTCTACCTTCGTTGTCTACGTGCCAGCATCCAATTATGATGAAGGAGAAATTGAGAAGTTATACATGGAGGTGGCTGGAGCGATAGCACAGCAGGTAGGGCATTCGCCTTACATGCGGCCAACATGGCCGACCCGAGTTCGATTCCTCCGCCCCTCTCGGAGAGCCCGGCAAGCTACTGAGAGTATTCGATATGCCAGACACAGTAACAACAAAGTCTCCAATGGAGACGTTACTGGGCCCGCTCGAGCAAATTGACGATCAACGGGAGGGCCTTTACCTTTACCTTTACATGGAGGTGGAGAAGTTCTATAAAGGAGACCACACCTTCTACAAGATCATTGTGGGTGATTTTAATGCCAAGATTGGACCAAGAAGATCAGCCGAAGAACTTCACAGTGGGACCCATGGCCTAGAGTGGAACGAACAGGGTGAGAGACTGTCTGAGTTCATCAGGTCGACCAAGACCATCCATGGTAACTCAAGATTTTAGAAGGCCGAATCTAAACATTGGACAGGGGAGTCTCCCGGTGGACGATTCCACAATGAAATAGACCACATCATATTCAATCGACAGTTTTGCCTGACTGATATCGCTGTTGTCCCAAAATTCCAAACAAGATCGGAGCACCATCTCCTTCGTGCAAAATTCTACTTAACAGAGCGGGGAGAAAGGGCTGCAAAGTTTAAGAAGGGAACTCCCAGAATGACCACCAACTGGGAGCTCTTTGGCACTATTGTTGATAAAGAATGGAAGAATACTTTTCAACTTGACTTGAGGGGCTATAAATTCTTTATCAGGAAAAAAGATACCAAAGTGAGGCTGGTTAGATAATTCAGAGTCTATAGTACTGCCCTGCCACAGAGGCAGGGTGGGATAGGGAGGTGGGGGGTGGGAGGGATATTGGGATCAGTGGTGGTGGAGAATGGGCACTGGTGGAGGGATGGATATTTGATCATTGTATAACTGAAACCCAAGCACAAAAAATTGGAAGTCTACAACTGTACCTCTACAACTGTACTAATAAAAATTTTTTTAAAAAGAGTATATGGTACTTGGGGCTGAGCGATAGAACAGCCTTGTATGCAGCCAATCTGTGTTTGATTCCAAGCATGCCATTTTGTCCCTTGAGCAGTGCAAGAAGTTCTTCCTGAGTGAATAACCAGGAGTAAACCCTGAGCATCACTGGGTATGACCCAAAAAGGAAAATAATGAATATACAGTGCTTCCCTTAATGATAAAGATCAATCATTGGCATCCCATATGAAACCATGGTCACATGGTTTCACGTGATGGATGACAATTATTTTGATGGAATGATGGAAATTATTTCTGAGTGTACATCCTAGAGAGCCAGGATCAACCTCTGAGCATCAATAGGTATTCCCTCCTCCAAAAAAAAAACCCCAAAAATTGTCAGAGAAGCAAAGTAAATATTCATTTACAAACCCTAGCCACAGGCAAGGACCACTTCCCCTGGATGGCCTGCCTCCTTGCAGCAGCCAGTGAAAATTACAGGCATCGACAGGGTCTCTCACCAATGTGGGGGGGTTGAGTCGCTGCCCCTCAAAGTGGCGATTCTACATGAGCATGTCTGCACCAAAAGCTGCACAACAGAGCCAATCACGGCTCCGTGTTCGATGGATGGGGATGTCGAAGACTCCCTCTATTGGCAGGTTTCACACCCCCAAAGCCCACAGCCCGCACCCCCATGCTCAGCTCCATGACCAGGGAACAGTGCCCCATCATGGAGTTGGAGATGAAGCTGCCCCCAAGACTCATGCGCTCAGACCCGTGACCCCATTTCTGCTAAATCCCACTACATAAAACAAAGCTACACATCCTCCTAATGCCTCCGGAGCAAGTCGGACCCCAGGAACCGCCTGGATGTTGGGGGTGGGGGAGTGAGAAAAAATTATGAGTTAGCATGGCCCTCTCGGTCACAGTATGGAGACTAGAAGTGATAGGTGCTCATGCCCTGCTGAAAATTGCACTTCAGCGTCCCCCTTCTACAGTGGGGTATCAAGTTATCCTTTACACATGTGCCCAGAGGTGGCCTGATCCACTGGACATCATCAGGAAGAGTAAGTGAACCTGGAAGACTCCTGTCTGTGACATCATCTCATTCAAGAAGGAGCCTTAAATTGCCAGGTTTCAGGTGCAGGTAGACCACTAAGCCAGTCCCGGTGAGTGTGCTACAAGAGGAATAAGCTATGAGAAAGGAGAGGAGAGGCAACTGCTGGAGAGGCTGGCCACATATTTCAAGACAATGATGTACAGAGAAGTCCCCTGATCTGTACTGGTCAAACACTGAACCAATGCTCTCAAACACACACGTCCATCAGGAAAAACAGAAGCAGGTTGATTCAAGGTAAAACAGGCAAGTAGGTTGTGAATTAGTAATGGGACAATGAGTTTCCAGGAAGTAGTCAATCAAGATGGGGTGAATACAATGGCTCTGAAGCCAGTACTGGAGATGCAGAAAGGAACTGGCCTAGCAGCCACCCAGAGACCTGGAGAGACACTGGGCAGGACAAAAGGCTGGTAAGAACATAACAGAGCATTATACAGTGAATACTCTAGCAGATAACACATGAGCAGAGAACTCTCACCTTTAAGGAAACTCCAGGACGCAGTTTTAGAAAAACGTTTTCAATCCAGAGTATTATTACTGTGGCCTAATGCTTGTGGTGAAAATGGTTTCCCTGAGTTTCATACCTGGCATCCAAAAAACCACCAGGACAAACTCCTAAGACCTTCCATGTATGACATGGATTATATAAAACATACTTCAATAAATATATCCCATGTGTGGAGCAACCCTAAGTATAGAGGCACATAGGAGCTAACAGGCAACAAACCTCACTGGATCATTTGTTAGACTTGGTTATTTGGACAAATCCAAAACGGTTTTAATCATTCTAATGTCTGGAAGAGATTTTCCTAATTGGAAATGCGAACCATTTGTCTTCTTTCCTCCTAGTATAACTGAAATTAGGAGGTTGGAATCCAGGAATGCTACCACTCTTTACTGTCAGTCATCACAGCTGATGTAATAGCCTGCTGAGATGGAGTTTGGGCACTCTCCCAGGTTGCCACCATTTGTAAACCATTTTGTTCAAGGGGTCCACTCTATCCTGTCATAAAACCATCAGAACTCCATCCTGTCATAGAACCATCAGAGGTCTTTCTACACAAAGTCAAGTCTATTTCAACTCTACCCAATCCACCCTATTAAAGAACACTGGCAGGGTCATTTTCCTATACTTTTTCAGAAATTGTTCTCCTCCATGCTTAGGTAATTCTAATAAACATCCGAATACAAGGAGTGCAGAACTGATACCGTGGGTAGGAACTTGAGTGCAGAAGACTGACTGGATTCCAAGCCCAGATCCCCATAATGATACCTGTTTCCTCCTACGCAGGTATGGATGAGCTCAGAGCCAAGAATATGGACTGAGGAAAGCTGGTGTGGCACCTTGAAACCTAACAAAGGAAGGTCCAAAGAGTGGAGGTTTCCCCATTTTTCCATTCCAAAGGATTCACTGCAATATCCTCGTTTATCTCTACCATAAAGCCCACAAATCAGGGTCTGAGTCAAGCGAGAATCCTAGCCAAAAAAAAAAAAAATGAGACATTGACATTTCCTTGAGGGGAGGTTTTTATACCAGTTTATTCAGTTCTTATTTAATCAATTTCCACCTAGATTCCATTACCAAAACCCATTGTTCACAAGATAACATACACAGCAAGTCTAAATGTTGGGATGCTGCCATAGTAATGGTAATCATTAGCACGCCAAGGCATGTGTAATCATCAGCAATTACCTTTCCCTCATAGTACTGAAGGTCACTAGAAACTAAGAACTCACTACCAGGATTAGTTCTTTCTCAACTGTACCTTTGCAACCCCTGATCAACCATGTACAAGCAAAACTATTATTTTTTGAAAGGGATTAGTTCTGACCCTAGGGATTATTTTTAGGGGGTGGAGTCATTCAGTTTGAATTTGACTATGTTTCCTAAGGCTTCTGACGAATATGAAGGCCATCCCATATTCTTTATACACTTAAGGGTTCTCTCCACTGTGTTTTTACATATGCCTACCAAGACCTGAGTTCTTGGTGAAGGCCTTCCCAAATTCCTTAGAAACATAAGGCTTCTCTCCAGTATGAGTATTCATAGGGTTTTGAAGGTCTCACAAATGAACGAAGGCCCTTCCACATACCTTGCATGTATAAGGTTCCTCTCCAGTGTGAATTCTCCTACGTATAGTAAGCATTGCGGATGTGTGAAAGGACTTCCCACACTCCTGACATACAAAAGACTTCTCTCCCGAATTAGTTCTCCTTTGTATAGTGAGCGCTGAGGATGCGCTAAAGGCCATCCCACACTCCTGACAAGCATAAGGCTTCTCTCCAACATGAGTTCTCATGTGCTCAGTCAGGGTTGACTGTTTAGTGAAGGCCTTTCCACAAACCTTACATTTATGAGGTCTCTCGAGTGTGAATTCTCCTATGTACAGCAAGATGTGCAGATGTGCTAAAGGCTTCCCACACTTCTGACATATACATGGCTTCTCTGCAGTATGAATATTCATCTGGCTCTTAAGGCCTGAAAATTAACTGAAGGCCTTTCCACATGCCTTACATTTCTAAGGTCTCTCTTCAGTGTGAAGTTTCCTATGTACAGTAAGATATGAGTCTTTGCTAAAGGCCTTCCTACACTCCTGACATACAAAACACCCAAAAGTGTTCTTCTTTGTACTGTGAACACTGAGTAGGTGCTAAAGGCCTTCCCACATGCCTGACATACATAATCCTCCTCTCCAGTATTAATTTTTGTGTGATACAAGGCTTGAAGGATAATCAAAGGTCTTCCCACAGTCCCATCATGAATATGGTTACTCTGCAGACTGACTTCCTGTGATGAGAAAGGTTTGAGTAGCAAGTGAAGACCTTCCCACCATCTTGACATGAGTAAATTTTCATTCCTGTATGAATTTTACTGTGGACACTAAGCTGTGAGAACCGAGTAAAAGCCTGTCTACATTCCTCAAATGCATGAACTGTAGTATGAACTCTCTTGTGTATAAAGTATTTTGAGGGGAAAGTGAAAGCCTTCCCAAAGTCCATGCACATAAATGGTTTCTCTCCAGTTTAGATCTTTAGATTGTTACAATGGGATGATACCTGACTCAAAGTTTGTTCTCCCTGGTAACAATCCTAGGGATTCTACCACGGTGGGTTTCTAAGGGAACATCCCAGTGCCATGGACACAGAAACGCTCCTGCACATTCTTTAGTCTTGGACGGGTGACTATCCATGCTGACTTTGCTTGTGGACCTGTCGGCATGACGGACTCATTATACACAGTGCTTTCCTCCCACATTCCCAGGGCAGTTGTGTCCAAAAACTGAGGACAATGGACCGGGAGGAGCTTTTCCTAAAAGGGGGCTTCTTTAGGGTAAAGTTATTCTCTCTATTCTGATCACCATTAGAAGACATCCCATCTATCTTTGCATCCCCATGGGGTTGACGGCTGGATTGCTTTCTAAGTGAATTATAGCCACCACATCATGCGTGACCTCCAGCAAAGATTCCCCAACACCACCACCCACCCTGGAAATTAACTATTCTCTTCAAAATAAAAACCCCAAAACTTTAGCCCCAGTACTCACCACAACAACTGATGGTTGTCTGGTCAGGGACGGATTCCATGTATGGGGCGCTTTGCAGCAGGACCTTAGGAAGCAGAAATACTTGACCTAGGGAAAAAAACACAAAATTTGGGACTAGAGACAGCAAAGCGGGTATGGAACTTGCCTTGCATGCAACCAACCCATATCAATCCCCCAAATCCCATTTGGTCCCTGAGTACCATCAGCAGGAATTCCTGAGTGCAGAGCCGAAAGTAAACCCTGAGTATCTCCAGATATGGTACACAGCCCAACCAAAAAAACAATAATAATGAAAAAAGTTTCATTTGTAAACCCCACCTACCCCCAGGTCCCAAGCCACTGGGTGGACCTGCACCATAAAGTAGTCAATCAAAGGAAAGAGGACAACTAGGTCTCCTGCTGTAAGGAGGCTGAGAAGTGCCCTTCGAAGTGAATCTGAAGATCTACACTAGTGATGCCAGGTCCAAAAGTTCCCGGACAGAGCGTAGTGCGGTCTGTGCTGGCAAATTCTGGAGGGCTACGCCCCACCCTCGGCAGGTCCTGCAGTGCTTTACCCACCAGCCTCTGACCCTTTCCGCCTCTAATCCTTTCTGGAGTTGGAGACGATCTTGGCCAAGGTAACTCACTCATACCCGCAACCCCAGCTCCACCGCACTGCCCAAAGCCTCTGGGTCCCCCAAAATCCTTTGTCACACCTCAGAAACTGCCTGGATATGGGGAATGAGTGCAAAACAAGCGTGAAACCGCCAAGAGAACTGGCGTGGCTCCGTTGCTCACAGTGTGAATATACAGAGGCACGGGGTGCTCCCAGGACGCAGCTCATGTCCATCACAAAATCAGCATTCACAGTCCCTCTGTCATGCCGTCATGCCGGGCCTCCAATTACTCCTCTACTCATGAGACCAATGGTGACAAACAACCACACCTAGAATAGATAGGATTTCTGAAGGATCTGTTTATGAAATCACTTGTGCTTCCACCAATAGCCTTAAAGGGCCGTGGTCTAGATGCAGAGATAACCTCTTTGCCCAACCAGGTGAATCCGTGCTGCAAGGAGGATGAACTGATAAACGATTAGAGAGGCAGCTGCTGGAGTGGTTGCTCACACAGCGGTGGGCTGGGGATAAAGAGAAGACCCCTGATCCTGTACTGGTCAGTCAAACATTGAAACAATGTTCTGACACAGTCCATCAGGAAAAAAACATGTGGGTAAACTCAAGGTAAATCAGGCAGGTTGTTACAAAGCACCTGACATTGCGCTTCCAGGGGAATTAATCAAGATAGGGCGAAAACAGTGACTCCAAAGCCAACCCTGGAGATTCAGAGTGGAACTGGCCTAGCAGAAGCCCAGAGAGCTGGACAGACAGTGGAAAAGGGAAAAGGCTGGTAAGAACATCAGAGAGCACTGTCCAGCCAACACACTACCTCTTGAAAATGCACGACCAGTGTACTCTTGCCTACTAGGAAAACCACAGGAGGCAGTTTCAGAAACACAATTCCAAATCCACAGTATGGAACGAGAGGGGTTGGGCGCTTGGGTTGCATGTGGTCAATCTGCGGTCAAACCTCAGAATTCAAAATGGCCCCCTGAGCACCAGAGAAGTACAAATCCATAAGTAAGCCCTGAACAGTGCAGGTTTGCACCAACAACAAAGATATAGAGAGAGTATTTGTCTGTTATACATAATATATAAAGATATCATATAAATTACGTACATATATAATTTACTTAGATTTGTGCACACGTGTGTACACATAAAAATCTAGAGTATATTCCGACCCTATGAATGGAGACTAATGGGCAGCAAAGCATTCTAGTCACCATGGAGCCTTTTTTGAACTTCAAAAGATCTGAATCCTTTTTATCATTCTAGTGACAACTAGATTGATGGTACTTTGCTAATTCCAATTATAACACTTATTTGTGTTGTGACGCTAATCAGGACCTGAACACAAGGGAGGCAGAGATGATACAGGAGGGAAGGACATGGTCACACACGGTAGATCTGGATTCCATAAGGTACCTCATGAGTATCCTGAGGTACAGATACCTGAACGCAGAGCCAGGAGTGGGCTCAGCTGGGTGTGGCTCCCCAGACAGAAAATGAACCAGGAGGATTTGAAGAAAATGGTGTGGCTGTTTCTCTGCCATAATCCCCCAAAACTCAGGGCCTCTAAGCAAGCCACAGGGCCTGGAGAGATTGTCCAGCAGGGAGGGCTTTTGCCTTGTATGAAGTCCAGCATGAGTTCAATCGCACCATCTCATAAGGTCGCCAAGGTAGGAGTAATTCCTGACTTAGGAGGCGGGAGTAAAGCTAAGCATATCTGGGTGTGACCAAAAAGAAAAAAAAATAAGTCAAGCCCGAGTCACAGCAAAGAATCAGACAGTGGTGAGTCTTGACACCCCTGATCAAGGGGCATCTGTTTTGCCTTTTTATTTATCCACATTCCTTCTGGCTTTCACCAGAAGATCCAGAAAATACAAGTTAATATGCGCTGTGAAATCCAGATGCCTGGACACTCACATATACTTTCCCTTACTGATTGACATCACAGGAACTTGTCACATACTACCAGGATTGTTTCCTTCCTTGGATGTACTTTTGAAGCACACTTAACACTCTGGTACAAACAAAACAGGATTTACCGAGGGGGCCTGTTCTGACACTGTAAACTCTTATTAGGGGATTGAGTTATCTAGTATGAATTTGATGATGTTTCCAAGGTTTGTGACTTTGGATATGAATAAGGCTGTAACAGTGGGCAGGGGGCAGTTTGGAGGAGGGATCGGGGAGGAATCCAAGCGAAGAACAGGGGAGAATGCAGGAGGAAGAATTAAGAGGAGGAGGCTGGAAGAGTGGGCAAGGAGACAAGAACCCAGGAGAATTTTAGAAGGAGAATCTAAGGGGAGAATAAGAAAGAATGGAGAGGAGTATCACGGAAAGTAGGGAAGAAAGACTCTAGGAGGAATCCAGGAGAATCAGGAGAAGGAGGATAAAGGAGAATAGAGAGAGAATAGGGGAGAATTGAGGGAAGGGAAAACAAAAGTGAATGGAGATGAGGTTGGAATAAACTGCAACTGATACCAACCAGCCCAGTCCGTCTTTTCTCCTTTGTGGACCCATGGCCAGTGGCCATTCAGGGTTGGAGAAGCAGTGTGAGACCACTAAACACAGGTGGTGAGTGGTGCCATGGTATTCGTATTTGTATTTAGAATACACACTAAAGGTCCTCTAACCCCAAGAATTGGATTCTGGATTTCTTCTCGGCCATTGCCAGCCCTGCACCTTAAAAATAACATGCTGGTCCACTGACCTCCTTCATTGGAATAATAATATTGATTTTGAATTTGCAAATCTTACCAGCTCACTCATACTCAGGAACTGTGTCCCTAAATCAAATTGCTGAAAGGCCAAGTCTTGAAGCCACGCTTTGAGTTCTGAAACCAAACATAATACCCAATATAAGAATACGTCCAATGGAACATCCTTCAGTGAGCAGTGCACGTGGATGACAACTCTGCAGTTGTCATAGCCCAAAGCATCCCAGAGCAAAGGGAAGATCCCTTAGGAGGATCACTGTGAGAAACTTGGCAATTAATTCTACAAGAGATTTTTGGGGATTATTTTTTTGAACAGTTTCAGTGATGCTCGGGGACCTATATGAAATCCAGGTTACTGAACCGAGTCAGCAGTGTTGCAAGGCAAGCACATTCTCTGCTTGCTATTTCTCAGAGCCAAATAGCTTTATTATCGGCTCACTCATTAACTAAACAAAAAAGGCAAAAAATATTTTGCAGGTATAGCAACATTATAGGCTATGCAGTGCTGGTGTAAGGAACAGCAGGTGGGAGAAACAAGGAGCGTGAATCTCATGGACAGGCAGAAGAGGAAAAATAATGTCAAACCAAGAAAGCATAGGATCATTCCATGATGGAGATTCCAAGGAGTGAAGGACAGTGTGTGCGCTGCATAGACACCTGGATCCAGGAGCCCGAGGACCCCACAGCTGTGCTGTCTGTTTAGCCTGTATAGCAGCGTATTTCACATGCGTTAGAACACTGACACACTGGACAGGGCCTGAGACAGGTAGGGTCCTCAGACACTCACCTGCACTCATGCCTTTCCTCATTGGCCTCAGGGCTTCTCCTTCTAGACAGGAGATCACTGCAGGCTTCAACTCAGAATGCTCTGAACTCTACAGAGATGGAGCATGGATTGGTCAGAAGGAAAAGGTTACAAGTAAACCCTGGGTGTCTCTATTAAATAGAGTAAATTAGTGGGAAGGCATGAATAGAATCCCCTAGAAGGTTCTCACAGGCCCAGACAGGGGCTGACTCCCAATCAAGGAGCTAACACGCATCATCAGCACCTGCAGGCTGGCAGGATAGCTTCCCATGGCAATCGTAGCACAGAATGTGGCTCGATCACAGGGGCAGCCCCTCTCCTCTAAAAAAAACATTCTATACACACACACACAACCTTTACCCATAGTACTCGATAGAAAGGGGTCTGGACAGGGCTTTGAACCTTGATATGAAAGCAGAAATTCCAGTCCGGAGAGGCAGTAAAGCTGGTATGATGCTTGTCTTGCTGACACCAATCACTCCTCTACATCCCCATTCCCCCAGAGCACTGCGGGAATAATACCTAAATCGAGAGCCAGATTAGACCCACTGGGTATCTCCAGGGATGTAGAGCCCCCATTCTCCACGCCAAAAATATCCACAAAAGGAAAATATCATTGACAAACTCCAGGTACCTGAAGAGCCATAGCTTCACATGGCCACGTTATACCAGGGCAGCCAATGAAACAGCCAATGGAAACAGGGTCTCTTGCCATTGGTGGGGTGGGAGGGCTCCGGGTTTGCCCCTCAAAGTGAATATAGAGATTCAACAGCAGTGAAAATGCTGTTTCACCTGGGTGGGTCGAGATGGCCAAGACCCAGCCCTCAGCAGGTGCCTCAACCCGAAGGCCCCCAATCCCCATGTTCTGCCACGCACCCACCCACCACTGCCCCATTGCAGAGCTGGCGGCAACATAGCCACAGGAGCTCGCCAGGATCACATACTCACAACCTCGAGCCCTGCACCCCGGAACAGCCCCCACTGCACCCCCCAAGCTCTGCCTCATGTCAGGAACCACCTGGATATTGAGAAACAAGTGAAACACAATAGCAAAAGTGTCCCCCTCCAAGCTAGCAGGGACTCACAGCTCAGTGTGAAGATGGGGAGGTACCAGGCATTTATCGGCGGCCACCACTATCCTGCCACAGAATTGACCTTTAGAGTCCCGCTTCTTCACAGGGGCCCGACTTTGTCCTTTACCCACGGGAACAATGACTCTCTCACCCCGTTTCCAGGAATAGAAGCACCAGGAAGGCCCCACTGTGATATCACTTCCCTCCCTGCAAGAATCCTTAAAGGGCCAGACTCGAGATGTGGAGAGAATCATTACATCCACCCAAGTGAAACTGTGCCTCAAGGGGGATAGGCTCACATAAAGGGGTGGAGAGGCACATGCTGGAGTCGCAGGTCACACAGTAGAGGGATACAAGGCAGTAAGGATAAGTCCCCTGGTCTTGTAGTGGACAATCAACCAATGCTCTCACACACAGTCCATCAGAAGAAATGAAATGATGGTTCATTTGAAGTAAAAGGTGCAGACAGAGAGTGGGTGGGGCATGGGATAATGAGTTTCTCTGGGAAGTCATCAATCAAGATGTGGTGAAAGCAGTGACTCCCAAGCCAGCTATGGATATACAGAGAGGAACTGGCCTAGCAGCAGCCCAGAGAGTCGAAGACACGCTAGAACAGGAGCAAAGACTGGAAACAACAGAGAGCACTTTCAGTAAAGGCTCTACCCCTTGATTATACAGGAATACTGGACTCTCGCCTACAAGGAAAACCCAGGAGGCAGTTTCAGAACAAAAATTTAAACACAGAGAGATAGGACAGTGCGTTGGCACCTGCCATGATCTTGGTCGACCTGAGTTCCATCCCTGGCAACTCAAATTGGGTCCGTGCACCACCAGAAGTGACCCGTAAGAACTGCCAGGTGTGCCCCAAACAAAAACATATAATTTAGTAAATTAACTGCAGCATATGTACCATCTCAGAATGGCGGCATACATGAAGCTACCCGCCAGTAAATGAGACTTGTCATTTTGTGGCCTTGCTTGGCATTTTAGACAGATGTCAATAGTGTTTAACATTCTGGAGAATATTATATTGTTGGAATTTTACTAATTCCAAGCAAAAGTTTGACCTTTCTTTCTCTCCCCCAACTACTGATGAATTGAGGGCAGTGGAACCAGGTATGAAAATGCCCTTTATTACTAGTAGTCATAGTTTAGTGAATGGCCTACTGAGATGAGGGTGGGAGTTGAAGAATCTCTCATGTTCCCACCATTTGTAAAATATTTGATTCATGGGGCCCACGGATCATCTCAGAGAACTGGCAAAAGTCTATGCACAGCAAAGTCCACACAAAGTGTCTCTATCCACCCTATTAAAGAATCTTGCTAAGTTCATTTTGCTAATTTAATACTTTCTGGATTTCTTTTCCTTAATGCGTCTATAAATCTAATGGAAACCTGAATATAGAGAGTGCAGAGGTGCTGTAGCAGGTAAGGTGCTTCCCTGCACACAGCTGACATGAACAACTACTCCAGGACATCATAAGTTTCACTGAGTCCCCCCAATCATGGACTGCTCACTTCGGAGACAGGAGAAGGCCCTGATAACAGCTTAGTGTGTCTCTCCAGACATAGTACAGGGGTCTTGAAGAATGGAGGCTTGCCTGTTTTTCTAATTTCAAAGGATTTGCTGCAGCATCATGGTTAATCTCTGTACTTAAGTCCTGAAAACCAAAGTAGGGCCTGTGAACCAAACCAGGGTGGGAGCAATGAATGAAACAGTGGTGAGACTTGACAGTGTCAAGTGAGGGAAAGATTTGGTACCTGTTTATTTAGTTCTAATTTAATAACCCTTTTCCTGGCTTCTATCACCAAGTCCAACCATTTATATGTTAACAGACACATCAAGTCCAAAAAACTGGGACATTGTCATAGATGCCCCGGGCAATAACAAGGAAGTACCTTTCCTTTATGTGCTGGCATCATAGGAAGGGTGTCCCACACTACCAGGATTATTTCCTTCTTACCTCCACATTGGGGCACCCCACCTCCTTATACAAACCAACCATGTATTACTGAAGGGGCCTGTTCTTACTGGGGGTTTGGTATTAGGATATCAGTCATCCAGTATGAATTGAACATTGTTTCGTAGGGCCTGAGTGGAACACAAAGTCCTCCCCACATATCTGACATTCATAAGATTTCACACTGGTATTTATTTTCATGACAAGTAAGCACGAAGATTCAATAACAGCCTTCCATGTTCATATATATGTATTTATTATATATAGCTTCTCTCCAGTGTGAATTTTCAGATGCATTGCAAAGCCTGAGTAACAAGTGAAGGGCTTCCCACATGTCTGACATTGAAGTGACTTCTCTGCACTATGAATTTTCATATGTCGATTAAGTCATGAAGTCAGACTAAAGGTCTTCCAAAATGTCTGACATGCATGAGGAATCTCTCCACAATGAATTTTCTGGTGCTTAGGAACCTATAGAGACTGAGAAAAGGCCTTCACGCATACCTTAAAAACAAAAGTGGAGGGATAGGTACTTGGTCATTGTATAACTGAAACCCAAGCACAAAAATTTGTAAGTCTAAAATTGTACCTCATGGTGTTTCACTAATAAAAAAAAGTTTTCTCTCTAGTATGCATTTTCATATGACAAGTGAAGGTTGAAAATGAAGTAAGGCCTTCCCACACTCCTCATATAGATAAGTCTTCTCTCCAGTACAACTTCTCAGAAGCATAGAAAAGCCTAAGGGGAGAGTGAAGGCTTTCCCACATGGCAGACACTGATGAACTTTCTCTCCACTATTTACTATGGTCCCAAGGTTGAGAGTAGTCCCACATTCAGTACAAAAATAAGGTTTCTCTCTGGTATGTATTTTCCTATGATTACAAAGACTTGGGAAAAGGCCAAATACCCTCCCACATTCCCGATATACAAGATTTCTCTCTAGTATGAAGTGTGCTATTTTGATGAAGGTGAGAATGAAGGTCTTCCCACATTCCTTGCATATATTTGCTCTCTCTCCCACGTGAATTCTCCTCTGTACAGTAGGTCTAGAGGATCTAGTAAAGTTGTTCCTACACTCCTGATATATATAAGGCTTCTCTCCAGAATGAGTTTTTATATGCACAGTAAGGCATAAGGATAGAGGATTCTCACGTATAGAAGGCCTTTCTCCTGAAAGAGCTTTCCTATAATTCAAAGGGTTGAGCAACTAAAAAAAGGCGTCACCAAAGAATGCGCGGAACCCACGGAAATGAATGCCCAGATTAGTGACGAGGAAAATGATACAGGTCAACACCCACGTGTCCCTAACAAAACTCTGGAAAATACAGAAAAAGAGTGAACAAAATCTCCATTTCCATATGCCCAGATTGGTGCCTAGCAGAGAGGCAATAGTCAGGTTACAGAGATATATTGAGTCATGCTGAAGACTCCCAAGAATCATTAAAAGAAAACCCACACAGTGAAATAGTGCAGCGTCTGGCGAGATGAGGCCCAAAGCAACTGACTTATTGGGCCCAGAGCAATAATATAGTAGGGGCATGTTTGCCTTGCATGAGGATGACCCGGGTTCAATCCCAGGGATTGTATATGGTCCCCTAACCATTGCCAGAAGTAATTCTGAAGTACAGAGCCAGAACAACCACAGAGTATAGCCAGGAATGACCAAAAATGCCAAAAAGGAAAAACAGAAAAAGAAATGAACCTTTGACCAGAGTGACAGTGCAGTGGTGCAGGCACACGCCTGATACACAAATATGGATTTCATCCTTGGCATCCATATGGTTTTGGAGCCACACGTGTGTGCCACACGACTCTAAATGAAGGGTTCAGGACCACCCTCAATCCCTCTCAAAGCAGGTGTCTCAATCAGGGAAACCTCTGCTGGCCCCAGAGATCCTTTGCTCCCGCTCCCTGGGACTGTGTGATTGGGCAGGTGAGGCTCTTCAAAGCAGAAGGACAATATAGGGGAAACATGTCCTGGGGCCCGAGTCACTGTAGCTGCCAGGGCACAAATGGTACCAGCATATCCCGGAGACCCCCGCAGCAGCCGGTGAGAGAGAATATGGAGCACAGAGCAAAGAGGAAATTATGAGCACCTCCCCTGTACGACAAAACATATGAAAAGAAACATAGCAGCAGGATGGAGAAAAGGACAGTGGGTCTGGGAACATGAGTAGGGCAGGTGATCCCCACCATACCATCTGGTCAATCAAGCACTGCCAGGTGCAATATTGAATATAGAACCAGAAGTCACCTGAGAATCATTGGGTGTGACCCTCCCATCACCTCACCTCACCTCACCAAACAAAACAAAACTGAAAAATTGGCCTCTTATTCCCGCACATCAAAGGGATCCTAAGACTTGGCATGTGGGAACTTTGAGCACTCATCTGCGAGTACTCCTTAAGCAACACTCAGGTATGGCCCCAAAACCCAAATTCAGCAAAACAAACAGGGAGAAAAATGTATTCAAACAGCAGAACATGGAGCACTCCGAGCAGTGGCCACATCCCAGGGCTCCTTCCAGAATCAACTCAGAGACAGAAGGCCCTGGACACCTGTGTGCTCCTGTCACTGCATTCTGTCATCTTGTCACTCTCCTCCTACCTGGGCATGGTCTGCCAGTTGGCGTGATATCATCGTCTCCAACTTCTATTTCCCTAGGATCAGCAGGAAGCTCTGTCCAAAGACCTGGAAGAGAAATCAGAGCTGCGAGCATCATAGAGAATCGGCAAAGGGCTCTAACCAGAAGTTCCTTCTCTGGCACCAGAACTGTCCTCACTGGTCTCATCCTTTGGCCCGAGCTGAAGGCCCTCAGAGAGGAGACACTGACAGATGCTTCTTCCTCTCCAGGGGATGAGAAGTAGGTTGGCATTCGGGCTACCCACAGTAAAGGCAAGGCAAATAACTGAGCTGTGTTCTATCTCTCAGGCCCCCTGGTTCCACTTTAACTGAAAACATACTATAATAGCTTCACAGTAGTCTAGTGTGACAGATGGAAATTAGGTCCAGGAGCCAGAGTGACAGCACATCGGGGAGGGCACCTCTCATGAATGTGGCTGACTCTGGTTTGATCCCCGTATCCCATAATTTCCCCCAAGACTACCAGGGATCACAGGGCCAGGGTTGAGGGCAAGCTGGTAGAGTCCACGGCAGGGCTGCTGGTGCCTGGCCACTCACAGAATGCAGAACTGGCTACAATTTCAAAGGTTGCAGGGGCTTGAAAGAGAAACCAGTGTGCAGGGCACGTGCCAAGTGTGCAGCAGAATCAACTTCACATCCTGAATCCATAAGGAGTGATTCCTGAGCACTGGTGGGTCCAGCACAAGTTCCCAAGCTCCCCACACCCACCAGCAAACACACAGCCAAATAAAGGCAAAGAGGAAGTTATCTGACAAAGGCAGAAGTGTGAAATCCAGTAGTATATTCTCAAGAATCATTTCTTTATTTTGTCTTTGTTTTGAGGCTACAGCTCCAGGACTGAGAGATAACAGGCCAGGCTTTCAGAGACTATACGATTTTACTCATTTGGGTATGTGATTTTGTGCAAGAAAGAGGAGGAAAACTACACTTAGCCCCAAAGAAAGCTTAATGGTGAAAGTCTGTCATTTTTCTCAGAACCTGCAACTCCTCCTTTGCCTCCTGACAGCGTTTCATGTCAAAGTATTCCAGAATGTTCACAGCTAAGAACTTATAATGAATATATCAACAAAAGGGCAGGAGAAAGTACACCAGGCTGGAGCAGATGCCAGCCAGCTGCAAGCCTGGGAGCTCTCCTCTGGAACCCATTATCCACTGGTACAATGAGCAGAGAGCAGGATGCAGTCCTCAAGCTCTGGCAGGAGTGGCCCCAAATACCATCTTGTCTGCTTCCCTAGTACTGTATAGACCCCCAGGAGATGAGCTCAAAGGGTTGAGCACATGATTTAAGGTGGTGGACATGGAATCTTAGAGACACATAGACAGTGAGGCAGAGTTCTTGACCATCTCCAAGGTTGTAGCAAAAAGAGGAAACCAGAAAATAAAAGGCAGGAGAGATATCCACAACCCCCCGAAAAGGGTTCAAAGATGCTCATTATCGAGACAAATTTTGCAGTGAGACTTTTTTACTGGGATTTTTGTACCACAGCTCTCTGTGTACAGAGGACCCTATGAAATGCTTGGGATTGAACCCAGGTAGGCTGTGCACATGGCAAGCACCCTACCAACTGTTTTATCACCCTAGCCCTTTATATATTGTTAATTGTTAATTTTGAGGGGGATTTGGCCCACAGTGTAGAGGCTCAAGTGACCTCTGGGGTGTAGAGGTTCAAGCCTGGTTTGCAGCAAGACATACTTCCTCCTGCTGTAGGACTGCACCAGCCTCTAGAGTGAGACATGTATAACCTAGTGTAGCTGGTCCCTGGAAACCCCCTTTCCGAATGAAGTTTATTCCAACAGCAGGGCACGCACCTAGTGTAGGAGAGAGGGTCAGTGGGTAGAGCTAGGCTGAAAACTTGACAGGTGAACCAAAAAATCTTTCTGTGGAAAACAATTACATAGGATTAGCAGAGATAGTACAGTCGATAAGGCGCTTTTCTTTCCAGCAGCTAAGCCAGATTCAATTCTCCACAGCAGATAGGGTCCCCCTGAGCACTGTCAGGCACGATGTTGAGCTCAGATCCTAGACTAAGTCCTGAGCTCTGAATGCTGTGAAACAAAATCTACAATTCAAAAATAACAAATCAAAAATTTTCTGGACAAAGGGGCTGCATACATAGTACAGCTGCAGAGGGGCTCGTCTTACTGGAGAAAAACGATATTTCACTACTGGCATCCCAAATGGTTCCTTGAGCATCACTTGGAGTAACTCAAGTATAGTCAGGTCTGCCTCTCCCCCCAAAAAAACTACTAAAAGTTAATTAAAACAAATCGGTAAAGGCAAGGGAGCCACGGCGATCATATATCCTTCGTGAGAGGGCTCAGGGCATGCACTGAAAGTGCAGAGGTGACTTCCTGCTAACACTGCACACTTGATTGCAGGACCCCTGTGGCCCCAAACAGCCCTTATGCCCCACCCCCTCTGTCACCAGGCTATGCATTCTCTTACAGCTTCCTGTGGGACCCCCAGAACCGACTGGAGTTGGGGGGATGTGAAATTCAAAAGCTCCACCAAATACTATTGAAGCCCAAGCGAGTGAGGAATCGCCCCCCACAGGGCAGGAGGTTAGTACATCGAGGGGACATTTGTCTTGTCTGCTGCTGACCAGGATCGGAGCCAGCATCCCCCAGGATACCCCGGGCACCTCCAGGAGAGATCCCTGAGTGCAGAGCCAGGAGTTAGCCTTGAACAAAAATTCTTTTGAAAACAAGAAAGAAAAAAAAAAGCCTCCTACAGGCTTAACTGTGGAAGGTACGAGGGGATCATACCCGCGCCTGCAGGCACAAGGCCAGTGACCCCCTGCAGTACTAGCGCCCCCAGGCGTCTTCCTAGACCAGTTTTCTTCAGGAAACCTCCCTCGTTTCCTAAAAATCAACTGATGTATCAGACAAACCTCTGGCAGGGGCCCAGGGTGACCCAGGGAGGGGCCAACGCCCCCGACCAGCACTGAGCGACCTTGTCGCTCACAAGGCGGAGACCATGGGGGCTCAGGGCGCCCAGAGCGAACACTCAGCCTGGTCCGATGGGACGCCCCTGTTCCCCTGGTTACCCCAACACATGCTCCTTCCTCGCCCCTCACTTTGTCAACAATGGCGGCTGAGAGTAACTTCCATGGGAAAGCAGGAAAGGGGAGCCAAGGGTGGGAAAGACCCAGGTTCCATGACGTCACAGGCATGGTCAGTCACAGCCTTAAAGGGCCAGGCACCTAGTTTTCCAGACCAGGTACTTTCTGGTAAGGAACGTATTGGTTTTTTTTTTTTTTTGCTTGTTTCTTTCCTTCAATCAAGTGACCAGGACATCTGGGGGCAGCCAGATCCAGGATAGATGGAGAGTGAGGGACTGAACAGATGGTATATGCAGCAGAAAGCCTTTATTAAAGTTTTTATTCACAGTCACGGTCAGGGTCCTCCCGTTATTCATCGATTTGCTAGAGCGGGCCCAGTAAAGGCTCCATCGTGAGACTTGTTGTTACTATATTTGGCATATTGAATACATCATGGGCAGCTTGCCAGGATTTGCTGTGTGGGCAAGATACTCTTGGTAGCTTGCCAGGCTCTCAGAGAGGGGCGGAGGGATCGAAGCCGGCTGGGTCGGGCTCACTGCATGCAAGGCAAATGCCCTACCGATGTGCTATCACTCTGGCTGTGACATCTGTCACCCCATTGATCACCAGGGTTGATTCGGCTGAGTTGGGTGGCTAGGCAGGTGTCCCCTTCCTCGCTCAATGTTCCATGTGCGTCCTTTCCATAGCTGCGCTCAAAGAGTATGGCCTTCCCCGAATACAGATAGACCGGTCTTTGGTCAAGGGTATACGAGTAACAGCGCTCCCCTGGCTAGAATCTCCAACATTTAATACTGAGGGGTGATCTCCAATCCCAACAAAGGAGAGTGTCTGCGGACCCTCCCTGGCATGGATACTGTGCAGTGTGTGGTGCTATGAACTTGTGTGAATTGTGCTGCCGACCCCGGCTGCCTTGGGCTCCTGGATCCAGGTGAGTGTGTCAGGCTCACACTGACCTTCCTTCTCCTAACCTGTCCATCTTGAAAACTTGCTTTGTTTCTTCACTTTGCTCCATTCTTCTTCATCTGTCATGTGTCCATGAGACTAGGTACCCTCCATGTTCCATCTTCCTCTGTCCCTTGCCAGCCTGGCTGCACAGCCCGCAATGTCGGGGTACCCTTTTCAGGAGCAGCAGAACCACCTCCTACCACGCCCTCTCTGTCCCTATGCTTGTCTTTGCCCTCGGATCATTAGCATGGTTTTTGAGCATACTGAAAAAAGTACTTTTATTTTGTTGTGGGGCCTGGTGTTGCTGAGTTTTTTTTTTTTTCTGACGGTCATCAGGGGTTCCTTTGGGTGGTGCTCATCGATCACTCCCTGTCACCCCGTGTGCCTACCTGCTGTTCTCACTCTGACTCACTAAGAGATTTTCTTCAGCCTTAATCCTTAAACGTGAATTATTGAGCCATTGACAAAGCTGGTTTGGGTGGAGCAACAGTACAGCAGGGATGGTGTTGTTCTTACCCATGACTGATCATGGTTTGATCCCCAGCACTCCATGCTCCCCCAGATATCACTGGTTCTAGACAAATACAAAAGCCCAAAAATTACTTTGAGGGCTGTCAGGCTTCTCATGGTGTTCCTCCAAGCGGATCTTCCATTTGCTGTGGGCCTGTTTTTACTGAGAGAACCACAGAGATCCACCTGCTGGCCTATTCATCCAGGGTCTATAGGATTAATTCTTATCTGGCTTGCTGTGATCAATTTCAGAACTTAAACCACAGCTTCAGGATTTGGCATTGCTGCAGTTTCATTTGAGAATGAGGTCATCAATATGAGTTAGCTGGCAAGATTCAGAATAGAATAGACATTTTTAGACTGTTGGGATAGCTCAGTGGAGCAAGCATATGACTTCAAAGGTGGAGGTCCAGGCTCCATCAAAACCACCACATCTATGGTCTCTCGACAACTCAGGAGGAAGTCCAGAGCTTGATGCTGGGAGTGCAGGGACTTAGTCTCCCTGGGCACTGAAATGATTCAAATGGAAACTTAAAAAAATTCTAGTATTTTTCATAATAGTTGAATATTGTGAGTTTGCCTTCTCTAGAAAGTTAGTACAAGTCTTAATGGTGTCAAAGAACTGGTTTGTGGGCCCTAGTGATAGTGCAGTGGCAAGGGCACTTGCTTTGTATGAAGTGGAAACCTGGGCTCCATCCCCATCACCCATATGGTCCCTGGCACCCCCACTACAACTCATCGCAGAGCACTTCTTCATGTGCACCTTTCCAAATTGATACAAAGAAGAAAACAAAAAGAATAAAATACACACTAATCCTGAAAATAATGTGCTTGTTCTGAAATGTTTCACATGGCCCTTGTGGTCCATCTCAGCATGTCGTGTCCGGGCCTGCTCGGGTCACTAGCGCTGCGTCCATCCTTCCACAGAGTCCCGAACAGTGATTTACAGGCACAGAGAGAAGATCGTTAGTGACTTCCTGGGAGGAGCAAAGGACTCCTGATACCCAACTCTGACAGATTTGGGGACATCAGTTCTTCAGACACCCTGGGCAACTGAGTAAAGGTTTGAACAAAGCATATGCAAAGTGGTTCTTTGAAAAAATCTCTGCAGCAGCGTATATGCTGCTCGGTCCCATGTGGTCCTTATGCCCAGGGGGCCAAGCACATGGAGTGTCCCAGCACATGTGTCGCCCTCTTGAGATGTGTACTTTCATGCTTCCATGTCTAATACTGGGATGTGTGTAGGGGCTCTCCCCAATGGCAGAGAGGCCTGTGTTCTTTCTTGAGCGCGTTACTCCCTCTCTCTGATTTTCTTCTCCTGCTCACTCACTTTCCTTCCACAGCTTCAAAAAGCCCTCCAAATATAATCTGTTTCACTTCCCCCAAAATCTCTGCAGTTGTTCACAGGCACTGTTGTGCTGTGGTCCATATCAAATACCATATGAGCCTCAAAGATTTTGAGGTCATGACCAAAGGAGACATGGAGACGTCAACAAATAAATTTTGGAGGAGTATATTCACACCATCTGGTGGGCGGTCCTGCTAGGCAAGAGTAGCAGCCTCCCAGCACAAGTACAGGTTAGGAAAAAACACATCCTACACACGTGTCATTTTCATAAGCACCCAAAAAATTAGTTAACTCATATGTCCCATATCCTGGCACCCAGTAAATTTACGTAGGCATAAAGTGAAGCAAACCTTGACATAGAAAATAATAAAACTGATTACACAAAGCAATCAAGTATTGATCATAAACCACGTCACTCGTGTGGACCCTAATCCATTGTTTCTATTTCACTCCATGATTGGCAGGGTTGCCCTTGTGAAGGATTGCAAGAAATTAAGTCTATAAATACAGTATCAACCTTCAAACTAAACAGGAAACTTATAAATTAACTAAGTTTTGTGTTTTACTATTAAAAACTGTACTACTGTAGCACTGTTGTCCCACTGTCCCATTGTTCATTGATTTGCTCCAGCAGGCACCAGTAACGTCTCCATTGTGAGATGTTGTTGCTGTGTTTCACATATCAAATGCACCCCGGGGAGCTTACCAGGCTCTGCCATGTCGAAAGGATACTCTCAGTAGCTTGCCAGTCTCTCTGAGATGGACGGAGGAGTGAAACCCGGGCCGGCTGTGTGCAAGGCAAACAGCCTATCCACTGTGCTATCTCTCCAGCCCTCCACTTTACTACATATTTTATTCATATTTACCTCTAACAAACAAAAAATCATAGCTTAACAATAGGTCAACGTGTCTGAAAAAGTGACTTTCTCCTGCACACCCACTCTATATTCCTTCTTGAGCACTGGTTCAAATTTTGAAGAATTTAATTTTTGCTGCATAATTCATCCACCACTAAACTAATAAATGACTACTCAGCTACAGGGAAAAGAAGGGACTTTCAATTCATGTGGCTGATTCATTTTAGATTCCAGTTGAATTCAGTGCATTTTCGACATGAGCACTGTTTGAAGAGTTGCTGAGCACAGAGCTAAGGGTAGCTTGAGAACACCAATGGATATGAAGATACACAAACACATATACAGGAATATTGACTGTACATAGAATACTTTCCATTCCTCAATTCCTGAGCGTCATTCTGGGTTACCCCAAGGCCCATTCTGGTGATTGACTTAGTTTCATGTTCAACTGTTGTAACAGAATACATGAACAGTTGGAGCTACTCCAGAAATTGGAAGTTTTGTGCAATTAAAAAATATCAGTCCGGGATGGGGGGTGGGAGGGATACTGGGATCCGCGGTGGTGGGAAACGGTCACTGGTGAAGGGATGGGTATTCAAAATAAATAAATTAAGTAAAAAAATAAAAATATTTAAAAGAGGGGCTGGGGTGATAGCACATTGGGTAGGGCATTGGCCTTGCACGCGGTCGACCTGGGTTTGATTCCCAGCATCCCATATGGTCCCCCGAGTACTGCCAGGAGTAATTCCTGAGTGCATGAGCCAGGAGTAACCCCTGTGCATTGCCGGGTGTGACCCATAAAGAAAAAAAATTTTAGAGAAAAAAATTTTAAAAAATTTAAAAAACATTTTGTCTCCATAAGCTATGTGTTCAGCCCCTCCCTCTCAATCTATCCAGTACATGGTGAGCCCCCAGATGTCCTGCTATCTGATCCAAGACCAGAAACGGAAAAAAAATTGAACTTTGCCCACCTGAAGGTAGGTGTCAGGACTATTTGGAGCCTGGCCCTTTAAGACTCTGACCGGAAGTGTCGGTGACGTCACGGAGCCGCGCCTTTCCCTGGGGTCTTTGGGGTGGCGGAATCTCGCGGTCAGCCAGGGTCCTCGGAGCGTGAGGAGTCGGGGAGGGGCGGGAAGGGGCGACCGGGCGGACTTGGGGGTCCCGCCCGTTTCCTCCTCAGCCGCCAAGGGCTGCTCTGGGCGCCCTGAGCCTCCGCGGTCTCCGCCTTGTGAGCGGGGGTCGCTCCGTGCCGAGCGGGCGGCGGCCCCTCCCCCGGACGCCCCGGCCCCGCCCAGAGGTTTGTCCCTTTTATTCTTGTATTTTAGGGAACAGGGGGGCTCGGCTGGAGGGATCTCATTTGGAAGCTGTGAAGTGGCGCGGGTCCCGGGGAGGCGCTGCCCGCCTGGCGGGGCTTGGGGCTGACTCCAGGCTCTCGCTCAGGGGTCCCTCCTGGGGGCTGGGGGGTCGTTCGCGAGGCCCGCGCCCTCCCTGCTGCCCTGTGGCTCTGGCCCCCAATGGAAGAGAAAGAGTAATGGTGCCTCAGTTTCCCCAGGTCGATGGGGCGTGCGCTGGGCACCTCTCCGTTACTTCCCTCAGAGACACCGGAGCCCCCGGGAACGGGGGGGGGTAGGGGGGGTTACAGGCTGGCGCTGGGGATTTGGCGAGGAAAGTTCCAGGCCAGCCTTTTGCGTCGCCACTTTCATTCATTATGGGGTCAGGGTAAAGGGTCGGTTTCCCTCCAAAGTTGGGAGTGGAGGGGATTCTTTTTTGATAATTACATTGTTTTAATTACGTTTAATTACATTGTTTATTTTTTGATCAACATCCGGCAGTGTTCGGGTCACTCCTGGCTTTGCCCCCGGGGATCCCTCCTGGCATACTCGGGATCCCGTGGGAATGCCGAGGCTCAGTCCTGGACAGCCTCATGCGAGGCATATGCTCTCTCAGTGGACTACCCTCTTCACTGGCTTGGGACTCAGAAGTGTTGGGCTGCGAGTTTGATTTTCCTCGGTTCCATGCGCCTGCAGTAGAATTTTGGGATCCTGGGAGAAGTGGAGCTGTAAGAGACCCTGGCGAAGCAGGTATAGCATCTGGGCTGTGTTGGAACAGAGGGGTTGGTGCAACCAAGTGTGCAAACTTAGCAGGAAGCAGGCTGGTCACTTCTAGGATGTACCCCAAGCACTACCATAGTCTAGAATCACCATTGGCCACAACACCTTCATTGCTTTTTTTAAAAATAATTTTTAGGGTTTTTTTTGTGTGTGTGGAGAGAATATTTGCCCATGTTCAGCTGTTATTCCTACCTCTGCACTCAGGGATCACTCCTAGTGGTGCTCAGGAAAACATATAGGATGCCAGCAATCAAACCTGGGTTAGCCACGTGCAAGACAAGAACCTCAACTCTATCACTTTTATTTATGGGCCACAGCTGGCAGGTGCTCTGCCTCACACTTGGATCTTAGTGCAGGCTGGTTCCTGCAATACTGGTGTGGGGACCCTAGGTGGTCCTGAGAGAAACTGTATATCTGTAAGACGTGTGGAAAGGCCTTCACTCATTTCTGAATCCCAAAAAAACCATATGAATACTCATACTGGAGAGAAGGCTTATGTATGTCAGGAGCGTGGGAAGAACTTTAGCAGATTCTCAGTGCTTGCTGTACATAGGAGAATTCACACTGGAGAGAAACCTCATAAATGTAAGGTTTGTGGAAAGTCCTTCACTACACAGTCAGCCCTGACTGAGCATATGAGAACTCATAGCGACAAGAAGCATTATCTGTGTCAGAAATGTGGGAAGGCCTTTAGCTCACTCTCAGTGCTCACTGTATATAGGAGAAATCACTTGGGAGAGAATTCTTCTGTGTGTCAAGAGTGTGGGGAGTCCTTTAACACAATGTCAGTGCTCATTTTACACAGGAGAATTCATTCGGAGAGAAACCTTCTGTATGTCAGAAGTGTGGGGAAGCCTTTAGCAAATCCTCAGTACTTCCTATTCATAGGGAAATTCACACTTGAGAGAAATGATCTGTTGTAGTTTGGTGCTCATGAGCTCCAGTGTGTCTCCATTCTTAGAGGTGTTACATACTGGGATTAATTTATTGAAGTATGTTTTACGTAATTTATTGCACACTTGGCAGCTCTTAGGAGTTTGTCCTGGTGTTGTTCTGGATGTCAGAAATGGAACTCAGAGAAAGCGTGTTCAACACAAGCAATAAGCCACAGTACAAACGTCTGGCCCCATACTCTTGGTTGAAAACGTGTTTCTCTAGCTGCATCCTGGTGTTTCCTTTTAGGTGAGAGTTCTCTACTCGCATGTTTTCAAGGGATACCGTGGTCACTGTACAGTGCTCTCTGATGTTCTTAGCAGCCTTTGGTCCTGTCCAGTGTCTCTCCAGCTCTCTAGGTTGCTGCTAGGCCCGTTCCTCTGCATCTTCAGGGCTGGCTTCAGAGTCACTGCTTTCATCAACACCTTGATTGATGACTTCCCAGGGAAACTCATTTTCCTGTTTTACCTTGAATCAACTTGCTTCTGTTTTTTTTTGTAATGAAATTGTGTGTTAGAACATTGGTTCTATGTTTGACGTGTACAGCATCAAGGGACTCTGCTTTAACTTGCTGCCCTGAATTGTGTGACCGGCCCCACCAGCTCTTGCCTCTCTTCTCCTTTATCCTCCTTGCACTGATTCACCTGGGCTGATATAATGGTCTGTCTACACGTGGAACGTTGCACTTTAAAGCTCCTTGAGTTCCGGTTCCAAAGCCTGGGACTCGTGGGTCCGCGTTTCCGAGCATGGGCTCCTCCGCGTCCCACGCCGTGGAGCCCGTGAAGGTCGCCTCCTCGTCCGAGGCCCCCTGCTCCGCCCAGCCCGCAGCCCTCGCAGCAGCCGGGGAGCCGACGCCCTCGGCAGCAGAGCTCGGACTTCGTAACTGCTGGAGCTGTCGCTTGCTCTCCGGGGCGGGGCTGATCGGGGCGGGCGGATACGTGTACTGGGTGGCCCGAAAGCCCATGAAGATGGGCTATGCCCCCAGTCCGGGGACAATTGCGCAGATGGTCGTCGGCATCAGCATTGCTTGTTGGGGTGTAGTCATCTTGACAGATCCCAAAGGAAAAGCTTACCGTACTGTTTGAACGTGTCGCCAGTGAATTTGTCATCTTTTCTACCTGTCTCCATGGTAAACAGAGCAAGCATGGAACTTACGGATGCATGGACATCGAGACACTTGAGATCTGTGCTTACTGCAAGACTGAAGAGACAAATACGGATTGTCATTTATTGGCCATGGGCATTTGTGACCTCAGGTTCCATAAGGACCAATAAATCCCTTAGAGAAGAAAAAAAAAAAAAAAAAAATAAAGCTCCTTGGTGATGGATGATGTCACAGATCGGAGTCTTCCATGTGCATGTTTACTTCCTAATGATGTCAAGAGGATCAGACCTCTTATGGGCACACATTTAAAGGACAAAGTGATACTTAACTGTCCAAGAGGACACCGAACACCAATTAGTGACAGGACGTGAGGGCCTTTCACCTACAGTCCTTGTACTGTGACCAATGGGCCGTGCCAGCTTTTGGGGTGCTTTTGTGGTTGTTTTTTACTCACTCCGTACATATCTCGTCGGTTCCTGGGTTTTTACTTGCTTCGGAGACTTTAGCAGGAGGCGGGGCTTTGGTGGTTGCAATGGGGGGATTGTTACGTAGCACACGGATCTCGAGTGTGAGTGTGTGATCCTTGGGTGTATTTTCACCTCCAGCTCTGCGACAGGGCAGCGTTGCCTGGTTGTTGACCTGAGAATGGGGTCTGCCAGTCTTGGGTGGGGATGCGGACCTCTTGAGGTCAGAGGTCTAGACCATCCCAACCCTCTCACCCTTGGGTTGTTGTGGGCCCTATTCTGAAACTTTTGGTGTAGACATGCATATGTAAAACTGTCAGAGCACTTTGAAGGGCAGCTCCTCAGCCCCCACTGGTGCCAGACCCTGTTGAAGCCCATCGTTTTCATTGGCAGCCACCAGGAGGAATCCTGGGGGCCTGGGCCTAGCATGTGGCGGCGGGTTGTAAATGGATATTTTTTTCTGACTATTTTGGTTGGTTTTTGGGGGGGGGGGGTGAGCACACTTGTATTTCCCCAGAGGTGCTTTTAGGCTCTACCCTCAGAAATTGTTTCCATCAGTGATCATGACTTCATATGGGATGCTGAGGGTTGATTGTTTTCACTAAGGGAAGCACGTATTCTCTTAATTGTCTCTCCAACCTCACTTTGGTGTCTTTTTTCTGCTAAAGAATTCTGGCACCCACAAGTTAGGTTGATAAGCATTTCTCAATTCTTCATCAGCTCCCTGACCCTGACCAGGCTACCCTGGCTGTTGGGGTGAATACTGCATGTAAAGGTTTTTTAACAAGGGGTTATTTTTATTTTTTCTATTTTATAAGGTAGTTTACTACATTTGATTACATTTCATATTCAAACACCAATCTTAGCTAGTTGGGTTTTTTGAAGGGATGGAGATATTTGTTTAGGGATCACTCCTGCTGCATTAAAAAGAAATTTATTTAGAAAGAGCCAGAGTGGTAGTACAGTGGGGAGGGCTCTGACCTTACACAAGGCCAGCCCAGGTTCAATTCCTGCCATTCCAACTCTCACAACGATACACACACTCTTGTGAGCAGAACGAGGCTAAAGGTTTGAATGAGGCAGGCCATTCTGGGATGTGGTCCTTTCCCATGGCTAGGGTTTGTAAATGAATATTTACTTTTCAGACAATTTTGGGTTTTTTTGGGGGGGCATACCTATATGTGCTTGTAATGGAGTTCTTTTTTAAGCAAGATATTTGTTTTTTGGGGGGGTATGAGGAGATATTTATTCAGGGATCAATCCTAATGTGTTGGAATGAAATTTATTTAGAAAGGACTGGGGTGGTATTACTGTGGGGGTGGCACTTCCCATGCACAGGTTGAATTCCCAGACATTCCAGCAGTCCCCGAAGCCACACTAGGGGTGATCCCTCCGTACGGAAGTTGAAATCAGCCCTGAGCACTGCCTGTTGTGGCTCCTAATTGAAACACCACACACACAGACACAATAATTGTGTGAGGAAAAAGAGCCTTAAAGTTTGTCCTTCTGAGGCCCTGTGACTGCCCCCATGGTAGAACCACTTTGGGAGCTGTGGTCGCTGTGGGCAGCCTTAAAGCTCAGAGGGTGCTTAATCAAAGGGGCTCCTGGTCTAGGAGTCAGTCCCTGGCTGGGCCCATAAGACACTTTCTGTGGTGCCAAGGGTGGAATCCTGGTTCGGGTCTCAGGGCTGCAGTTTCCTGCTCTGTAGATGGAGGCAGCAGTTGTCCTGACAGACAGCCCCAATTCCAGACATTTGTGCATTCCCGGGAGAGGAAGGAGCATCTGCTAGTGTCTCCGTGAGGGGCGGGGCGGTGATTTGGTGCCCAAGGGAGCCTACCATCAGGACCTTTCCAGGTCTAAGACAGGAACATTCGGGTTCAGGGCTAGAGGTCTGTATTTTCTCGTCTCACAGCTCTGACTACTCCAGCTCTTGGTTTGGATTCTAATGCTGAGCCATAAAATAATGGGCAGGACAAAGTGGTCCTGAGTCTTGGTCCCGGAGATTGCTGGCAAAAAAAGTCTTTGTGAATTTTAGTCCTTTAATAAAAACTTTGGAGATTCTAGCGGGGGAGTGCAGCTACTCGTATAGCCTCGACCAAAGACAGGCCTGTCTCTCTTCGGAGAAGGCCGTCCTCTTCGAGCGCGCAGCTTTAGGAGGGGCGCCCATGGAGCGGTGAAAGAGGAAGGGGACACCCGCCTAGCCGAATCAACCCTGGTGATCAATGGGGTGACATATGTCGCAGCCAGAGTGATCGCACATCTGTAGGGCATTTGCCTTGCATGCAGTCGGCCTGGCACAGCCGGCGTCGATTCCTCTGCCCCTCTAGGAATACCGAGAGTGTCTCACCCGCACAGAAAAGCCTGGCAAGCTACCCGTGACTATTCAATATGCCAAATATAGTAACAACAAGTCTCACGGTGGAGACTTTCCTGGGTCCGCTCTTGCAAATCAATGAATAATGGGAGGACCATGACTGGCACTGTGAATTAAAACTTTAATAAAGACTTTCTGCTGCATATGCCATCTGTTCAGTCCCTCACTGTCCATCTATCCTGGATCTGGCTGCCCCCAGATGCCCTGGTCACCTGATTGAGGAAAGAAACAAGCAAAAAAAAAAAAATACGTTCCTTACCAGAAAGTACCTGGCCCGGAAAACTCGGCGCCTGGCCCTTTAAGGCTGTGATTGGCCATGCCTGTGACGTCATGGAACCCGGGTCTTTCCCTCCCGCCCTCCACCCCCAGTGGCTCAGCTTTCCAGGTGGAAATTCCGCTCAGCCGCCATTGTTGGCAAAGGTGAGGGGTGGGGAAAGGGCAGGCATTGGGGTACCCATGGAAAGGGGGGGGGTGGGGGGGACGTCCCAGCGGGCCGGGCTGAGTGGTGGCTCTGGGCGCCCTGAACGCCCCCCCCCGCGGCCTCCGCCTTTTGAGCGGCCTTCTGAGCGGAGGGGTCGCTTTGTCCCAGTCGGGGGTGGTGGTCCGTCCCTGGGTCGCCTCGGACCCCTGCCGAGAGGTTTGTCTGCCAAGTCAGTTGGTTTTTAGGAAACGAGGGAGGTTTCCCGAAGAAAAGTGATTTAGGAAGCCGCCTGGGAGCACTAGTCTTGCAGGGGGTCACTGGCCTCCCACGCCTGTGGGAGGCGTTTGTTTCTTTCTTGTTTTCAAAACAATTTTTGTTCAGGGCTAACTCCTGGCTCTGCACTCAGGGATTGCTCCTGGTGGTGCTCGGGGGATCCGAGGGGATGCTGGCTCCAATCCTGGTCAGCAGCATACAAGGCAAATGTCCCCTCCATGTACTAGCCTCCTGCCCTGTGGTGGTGGTGGGGGTGGCGATTCCTGATACATATGAAACACGCTGCTGACTGTGGGGGCCTCGGGCTCCTGGATCTAGGTGTCTGTGCAGCACTTACACTGCCGTTCACTCCTCTGGACTCTCCATCTTGGAATGATCCTGTGTTTGCAAATTTGAAATCAATATTATTATTATTATTATTATTTTGCTTTTTGCTTCACGCTTGGCAATGCACAGGGGTTTCTCCTGGCTCTGCACTCAGGAGTTACTCCTGGCTGTGCTCAGGGGACCATATGGGATGCTGGAACTCAAACCCGGGTTGGCCACGTGCAAGGTAAACGCCCTATCCGCTGTGCTATCTCTCCAGCCCCCTGAAATCAATATTATTATTCCAATGAAGAAGTTCAGTGGAACAGCATGTTAGTTTTAAGGTGCAGGCTGGCCATGGCCAGAAAGAAATCCAGAATCCAATTCTTGGAGGTAGAGGACCTTTAATGTGTATTCAAAAAATAAATACGAATACCACGGCACCTCTCGCCACCTGTGTTCAGTGGTCGCACACTGCTTTCCCCACCCTGAATGGCCACTGGCCATGGGTTCACAAAGGAGAAAACAAGGGCCTGGCTGGTTGGTATCAGTTACAGTTTATCCCAATCCCATCTCCATTCACTTTTGATTTTCCACTATTCTCTCTCTTTTCTCCTTTATCCTCCTCTCCTGATTCTCCTGGATTCCTCCTGGATTCTTTCTTCCCTACTTTCCATGATACTCTTCTCCATTCTCTCTTACTCTCCCCTTGTATTCTCCTTCGAACATTATCCTTGGTTCTTTCCCCTCGCCCACTCTTCCAGCCTCCTCCTCTTGATTCTTCCTCCTGTATTCTCCCCTGTTCTTGGCTCGGATTCCTCCCTGATCCCTCCTCCAACCTGCCTCCTGCCCACTGTTGCAGCTTTAGTTATATCCCAAGTCATAAGCCTTGGAAACATCATAAAATTCATACTACATAACTCGATTCCCTAATAAGAGTTTACAGTGTCAAAACAGGCCCCCTTGGTAAAGCCTGTTTTGTTTGTACCAGAGTGTTAGGTGTGCTTCAGAAGTACAGCCAGGAAGGAAACGATCCTGGTAGTGTGTGACAAGTTCCTGTGATGTCAGTCAATAAGGGAAAGTCTATGTGAGTGTCCAGATATTTGGATTTCACGCGTATGTTAACGTGTAGTTTCTGGATCTTCTGGTGAAAGCCAGGAAGAATGTGGATAAATAAAAAGGCAAAAGAGATGCTCCTCGCTTAGGGCTGTCAAGGCTCTCCACTGTCCCATTGTTTGCTCTGACTCGGACTTGACTATTTTTTTTCCTTTTCGGTCACACCCAGACATGCTTAGGTGTTACTCCCGCCTCCTGAGGAATTACTCCTACCTTGGGGACCATAGGAGAAGGTGGCATTGAACCCAGGCCAGGCCTCGTACAAGGCAAAAACTGTCCTTACTGGACTATCTCTCCAGCCCCTGTGGCTTGGCTTAGAGGCCCTGGGCTTTGGGGGATTATGGCAGAGAAACAGACATACCATCTTTTTTCAATTCCTCCTGAATAATGTTCTGTCTGGGGAGCCACAACCAGCTGGGCCCACTCCTAGCTCTAAGGAGTTTAGGTATCTGTACCTCAGGATCCTTATGGGGTACCTTATAGAATCCAGGTCTGTCGTGTGTGACCAGCTCCCTCCCTCCTGTGTCATCTCTGCCTCCCTTGTTTCAGGTACTGATTAGCGTTGTGGAAGTATAACGGATAAGTATTTTTTAGACTCATCTTAGCAAATTGGTACTGGCAAGGTTCTTTATTGGCGTGAAATGAAGAGTTATTTTCATTTTTAAACTTTTTTTCGTCATTTTGGGTCACACTGAGACATGCTAAGAGATCACTCCTGCTGGTGCTCCGGCGCCGTTACACCTTGTGGAAGACAAATACCCTACCTGCTGTCCTATCTCTTTGGCACCTATTGGAAACAGTTTAAATGAACTTTATTGTGTGTAGAAAGACATTTGAAAGGATGGAAGGGACCCCTTGTATCAAAGGTCTGACAGTGTTGGGAATATGGGTTAGTTCCCCAAGCTTTCCACATCCCAGCACTCCCCAAGCCCCCCACATTCCAGCAGGCTGCTCCGTTTACCTGTGATTACTTGCAAGGTTGATCACAGTCATGCATCCCACCCATCAGTTCAATAATATCAGAGGAAAAAAATAAGTATTAAAATTGGAATTAGCAAAGTCCAATTAATCTAGTTTTCACTAGAGTGATGAAAAGAATTTTGACGGCCAAAAAATGCTTCATGGTGACCGGAATGCTTTGTTGTCCATTAATCTCCATGCTTAGTGTTGGAATATACTCTAGATTTTTATATGTACATCCGTGTACATCATGATCACAACCATCCAGTTGTTCGTCAATTGCCTCGAGCAGGCCCCAGTAACGTCTCCTTCGTCTTAGCCCAGATAATTTTTTAAAAAGTGCCATATTCAAGGCCCTTTCAGGATTAGGAGAATGAGACCCATCATTGTTACTGGTATTTGGCATATTGGGTACACCACGGGGAGTTTGCTATACTCTGCCTTGTGGGCAGGTTACATTTGGTACCCTGCCAGTTTGTCCAAAGTAAGAATGAGATAATAAATATAAGTAAATGTACATAAATATAAGTAAATTTTATATATGTGTAATTTATATGATATATTATATTATGATGTATAACACACAAATACTCTATATATCTTTGTTGTTGGTGCACACCTGCACTTCTGAGGGCTTACTCATGGATTTTCACTTCTTTGGTGCTCAGGGGTATATTTGGAATTCTGAGGATTGAACCCAGATATACCATATGCAAGACAAGCGTCCACCTGCTCTTGTTCCATACTTTGGCTTTGGAATTGTGTTTCTGAAACTGCCTTCTGTGGTTTTCCTAGTAGGCAAGTTTACACTGGTCGTGCGTTTTCAAGAGGTAGTGTGTCGGCTGGTTGGACAGTATTATTGGACAGTGCTCTCTGATGTTCTAACCAGACTTTTCTCTTTTCCAGTGTCTGTCCAGCTCTCTGAGCTTCTGCTAGGACATTTCCACTCTGCATTTCCAGGGCTGGCTTTGGAGTCACTGCTTTTGCCCCATCTTGATTAATTCCCCGGGAAGCACAAGGTCAGGTGCTTTGAACCAACCTGCCTGATTTACCTTGAATTTACCCACATATGCTTTGCCTGATGAACTGTGTGAGGGGATCGGTTCAATGTTTGACTGACCAGTACAGGATCAGGGGTCTTCTCTTTATCCCCAGCCCCCCACTGTTGAGCAACCACTCCAGCAGCTGCCTCTCCAGTCCTTGATCAGTCCATCCCCCTTGCAGCGTGGATTCGCCTGGATGAGCAAAGAGCGTCTCTCTGCATCTAGACCGTGGCTGATTTTGTGACATGACAAGAGCTGCGTCCCTGGAGCTCCTTGCACCACTGTATATTCACACTGTGAGCAGTAGGGCCACACCATCTTTCCGGTCGGTTTCACGCTTGTTTTTTCCTCATTCCCCATACCCGGCTGTTTCTGAGGTGCAACAAAGGCTTTCGGGGGACCCAGAGATGTTGTGCCTTGCAGTAGGGGCTGTGCGGTGGTGCTGGGGTCACAGGTGTGAGTGAGTTACCTTGGCCAAGATCGCGTCCAACTCGGGAAAGGTTCAGAGGCGGAAAGGGTCAGAGACTGGTTTGTGAAGCACTGCAGGAGCTGCCGAGGGTGGGGCTCAGCCCCCCAGAACTTGTCATCAAAGACTTCACTACGCCCTACCCGGGAGCCTTTGGCCCTGGCATCACTAATGTAGACCTTCAGATTCACTTCGAAGGGCAGTTCCCAGCCTCCCTACAGAGGAGACCAAGTTGTCCTCTGTCCTTTGATGGCGCGGGTCCACCCAGTGGCTTGGGACCTGCGGGTAGGTAAAGTAAAGTAAAGTAAAGGCCCTCCCGTTGATCATCGATTTGCTCGAGCGGGCCCAGTAACGTCTCCATTGGAGACTTTGTTGTTACTGTGTCTGGCATATTGAATACTCTCGGTAGCTTGCCGGGCTCTCCGAGAGGGGCGGAGGAATCGAACTCGGGTCGGCCATGTTGGCTGCGTGCAAGGCAAACGCCCTACCCGCTGTGCTATCGCTCCAGCCCCCGATTTGCTCGAGCGGGCCCAGTAACGTCTCCATTGGAGACTTTGTTGTTACTGTGTCTGGCATATCGAATACTCTCGGTAGCTTGCCGTGGGGTTTACAAATGAAACTTTTTCATTATTATTGTTTTGGTTGGGCTGTGTACCATGTATGGAGATATGCAGGGTTTACTTTTGGCTCTGTACTCAGGGATTCCTGCTGGTGGTACTCGGGGACCAAATGGGATGCCAGGGATTGATATGGGTTGGCTGCATGCAAGGAAAGTTCCCTACCTGTTTTGCTGTCTCTAGCCACAAATTTTGTGTTTTTTTCCTAGATCAAGTATTTCTGCTTCCTAAGGACTAGCTGCAAAGCACCCCACACATGGAATCCCACCCTCACTTGCCGAACGTCAGCTGTTGTGGTGAGTACTGGGGCTAAAGTTTTGGGGTTTTTATTTTGAAGAAAATAGTTGGTTTCCGGGATGGGTGATGGTGTTGGGGAAGCTTTGCTTATGTGGAGGAAATAATTGACTTAGAAAGGGTCAGATCAATACTAGAGCAAGTCAGGTGCTTGCCTTGCAAGTGGACAACCCAGGTTCGATCTACGTCTGCTATTCCATATTGTCTCTGAGACCCCTAGGACTGAACCCTGATACCAGAGCTGCAATATTCACTGAGCACTGACAGTTGTTGTCCAAAATTGAAACACATGCACACAGACACACACAGACACACACACACACAGACATAAACACACATAGAGGATGTGAGGGCAATGAAAGAGTCATTGTATTCAGGAGAAAAACATGGATTTCTGCAGCATACAAACAAGAAAAAAAAAGAAAAAGGGGACTTAAGGATCCTTGTTAAATATTTCGCTCTAAAATATGTCTTTACATGAGTGTTGGATATTTACCTTAAGTGTTTTAGGCTTGATCAATGAATTCCGAATTCCCCCCCCCCCCCGCCCTGAGAAGTGGTTTTATGAGCACTTCCGATCCCCCGAGTTTATATTTAACTCAAAAGGTCAAGTCTTCCAGTGATTCAAAACTTTATCTATGTAGTCATTTATTTGCATTTCTATTCCCCCTATAACCTATATAATCTATAATCTATCATTATAGAGCAATATTCTTTGGTTCAAAACAACAAAAAAAAGTTAATGGTAAACTCTTAATTTTTGTGAGTTATTTAACTCTGAAATATACTTACTGCTGGGCATTCATCATAATTACTTGACTCAGGCTTCAGTTGCCATAGTTTCTAACTCCAGAAAGCTGGATCCCATCGAGAATCTCTGGATGGACCTGGGGCAAGCAGCAAAGGTACCCTGGCTTCAAGATGGGACGGTCTAGAAGTCATAAAGCACCAGCTTGTTTCCAAGCCATCAGAACCAAAATGACCTGACGCAGTGGGGTGTGGGAACCGAAACTGGCCTGAGCACTCCATGTGGAATTTATGATAAAATCCCAGTCAGCTTTTAACCGTAGCTCCTGAACCCCAGAGAAGTAAGTTTTGGAATGTTTATTTCTTACTGTGTATGTCGAAATAACTGCAAATATTAATAAAAAGTAAATTTTCTTGTTTATATGTGCAAGCAGGGAATGAGCAAACCACACGGATGCTTGTGCGAATTCGCCCTGAGAGAATTTCTCAGTGTAGTCTCAGGCAGTACGTCTCCTTGAGATAATTCCCCCAAAAGAAATGCCTCTGTTGAAATGCTTGACCTCTGTCAGTGATAAATCAGAATACATTCAGTCCTGGACCTCGAATCCCCTCAGATGTTCTATAATTTTGCTAATCAGTTCTGAATTAAAGGTCCACTTTTCACTGTCCATTGGCCATTAATTGTTGTGTTCTCTATGTCTTTGTTTTTCTGGAGAGACAGAGCACCAAACACAATGTACCATGGGACCTACCAACTCAATATTATTCATTATCCATGGTTTAAAAGTAGACTCACTCTAGAAATTCCGGATGTCAGACACACATAATATGGTTCATAGTAAACACCCTGGATATTTGGATAATTTTGTGATACAGCACTGTTTAGATGTGTTGTTGTTCTTGGTTTTTGGCTTTTCGGGTCACACCTCGCAATGCACAGGAGTTACTCGTGGCGTTGCAGGCAGGAACTACTGTTGGCATTGCTCAGGGTACCATATGGGATGCCGGAGGATCAAACCTGGTCAGCCATATGCAAGGCACATGCCTTAGCCGCTGTGCTATTGCTCCAGCCCTTTCCATGGTTTTCAGAGCTATTCCTGCACAACAGGAAAGAGTGCTGGATGAGACTCATGTGCTGATTTGGGATTACAGTAAATCATGACCAGGATGTGTCCAGGTCCAGTGGGTCAGAGCTGGGACAGCCTGGGGCTCATCTGATCCCATAATTAACCATGGTCCCTGGAAGAGAGTGCCCAGGTCCATGTCCCTGTCCAGTAAGCAAGTGGGAAGCTGAAGTTTTTTCCATCCTGAGCCCCTGTGGCTGTTCACATGGCATAGCCAGTAATGGGACTGTGGTCACTGGGGCCTGCAGGAGCCCCCTCTACGTGGGAGCTCCTGTGCTCAGAGTTAGTCTCTGACCTTAGCGACCTTTCTGTGAGGTCCAGGGTGGAGTTCCGGGGCTCAGGCAGGGCTGTGGTTTCCTCCCCTGTAGGCCTCAAGCGCTCCTGACCTGGCAAGCAGCCGGGTCACAACCCACTACTCTGTCCCCTTAGAGGCAGGAACATCTGGCAGTTTCTCACGGCGGATGGTACTATGAAACTGTGTCCAAACATCTGACTGGTCACTACAGTTCTGGCTCTAATGCAGGGACTTCTGGTCAGGTGGGGTTAGGGCTGGTTGTGCTCCTCTCTAGTGCTCATGGCTCAGGCCTTTGCATGGAGCCGCCTGCAGATCTTCAAGAAAAACAAAAGCAGAAGATAGGGACATGACCTCTGCCACACACCATCCTCAGGCAGGAGAGTGAAAATGACGCAAGTACAGTGACAGGAAGCACAAGCTTCCCAGGCAGATAGTTTCTGATTGTTTCAGTAAGGAGAAGGGGATGTGACTCCTGGCCTGATTAAATGGCTCTCTGTTTGAGGTCACTGTTTTGTTTATTTTATTGATTTGAATGGGCCATATTAGTGGTGCTGAAATATCACTGTTGTCGGGAATGGGGGACCATATGAGGTGCCAGGGGTCCAATGCTGATTAGAATTTTTTTGAAGGTGTTGAAGGGGAGGGCCCATACCAGTGATTCTCAGGTTATTTCTGGCTCTGTACGCATCTGGCAGTGCTTGAGGAACCATAATGGATGACGGGATCGCCAGCCCTACCTGCTGTGTACGGACCCGCTGTCCTGTTACTCCAACCTGCTGCTTTGTTTTCTTTCATGTTTATTTTTGTGCCACAGCGGAGTTGCCTTGGGCTTCCTCTTGGCTCTGTGCTCCAGATTCACCCCTGATAGGCTTCAGGGGAACCCAGGTGTGCTGGTTATGTATGTACCCTGATGGCTACAAATGTCTCAGGGCCCAGGACCTGTGTTTCTCCTTTTTTGTCTTTCCCACTCTGAGAGCCTCACCTTCTCAGTCACATAGTCCCATGTTCACATGATGTTGTATGTCCAGTTCTGGGCATGCGCCTGTTCCAGGGAGTTGGAGCAGAGAACCTTAGGATTGAATCACTTTTACCATCCTTGAGATGAATTTGGGGTCTCCCTTATAAATGTAAGGACTGTGGGTATGCGTTCACTTACTCCTCCTTATTACACATAGTAATATTCATAACGGAAGGAAAATTTACATATGTGTGCAATGAAGGAAGCCCTACATTATGGCCTCAAGCCTTAGAATCCCAGGTACATTGATCTTGGAGACAGACTACATATATAAGGTCTGTGGGAAGGCCTTCACTCAAACTTGGTGTTTTACGAAGCACAGAAAAAAATCATACCGTAAAGATACCACATAGATGTCTGACATGCGGGAAGGTCTTCACTCTACCCTGTAGCCTTATTATGCATTTGAGAAGTCAAAGTGGAGAAAAATCTTATATATGTAAATAGTGTGCAAGACATTCACTCAATCCATAACCCTTATTAGCCATATGAAAATGCATACTTGAGAGAATCTTATGTTTGTAAATGTGGCAAGGCCTTTGCATACCTCTCAAGCCTTTTAGACATCCTAAAATGCACACTAGATGAGTTGATCCCTACAAAGTATCCCCAGGTTCAGAGCAGTGCCCCTCGGGAAAACAAGGTGTTTTTTTTTGCACCAGGAGTTTTGGGGGCCGCAGAAGTGCAGCCAAGAAGGAAGCAATCCACGTAGCATGAGACAAGCTTCCAGTGACATCAGTACTATAAGGGAAAGTACTTCCTGTTTATAACCTGGGCTTCGACTTTAGCAGTGTCTTAGCATTTGAACTTCACCTGTACGTTAACTTGTAAATAATGGGTCTTGGTGATGGAAGTCAGGAGGAAGGTGATTAAAAAATAAATAAATAAATAAATAAACATAAATAGGTTAAAAGTTCTTGAAGCAACAAAAAGCTTCAAAATTTCTTAGAGTCTTAAAAATCCTGCCATCAAATATAACAATGTTCACTCAAATTTTCTACATCTATAGGTATTGCAAGTTTGTTGTCTCATCAATTTTAATCCTAGAATTTTATTAGCGTTTGGGGATTTTTCTCTTTGGTAAATTAAATGCATACATACAAAACCACCCATACCTCTGGACAGCCACAGTTCGCCATTGTTACAGTCATTGCTCTGATTCTGGCTTGGCCCAGTGGCCCTGTTTTGAAGGGGTTTATGGCAGAGACAAACCATAAAGTTGTCGAGAATCATTTTAATTCTAAAATCAGGCAAAAGTTTCTTCAGGCCTTCCTGTGTTTGCCTGAGGGAGCTGTGGTCAGTCCATACTCCTGACTTTCAGCTCAGAGCTCCATGACTTGGAGAATTCTGGCACGTTATAGATGCTGTGGTTGGAATCGAGGTCGCCCGTATTTACAAGCACTTTATCCTCTTTATCATCTCTCTGCATACATAGTATTCAGGATCTTTTATTAGACTTTCAGAAGGGTTAAAGATATATATTTTGAAAATGTTCATCTTTGGAAAATGGCCCTGGAAATATTCTTCAGTAGAGTGGATGGGAGACAGTTAGTTGTCTTTACTGTGAGTAGAGAAACGTGGACCAGTGTTTTGAAAGAATTGGAGGGTCTCCTTGAGTCAAATCTTTTACAAATGGTGGGGAGAGCACAAACCCACCCATGTCAGCAGGCAATTAGATTCAGCTGTGATTGTTGAACAGTAAGGGTGGTCACACACCTGGATCCCACCTCTTTCTCATTTCAGCAGTATTAGAGGTAAGGAAACCTGAAACATTTGCTTTTGGAAACATTAATATCCCAATCAGAATACTACAATTGCTCAGTGGTCATCAGAATGCTAAATATCATTTAGATAGGTCGAAAAGGCTAAGCAAGTCTTTCGAAAAACCAGTATGGTCTGCTGACTTTGATTCAGTTTATCCCTCCATTTAAAAATTGATCCTTATGCTGGGTTCTACTTCTTTAAAATATATTTTTTGTATATATACATATGTTTTTTTGATTTTTGGGTCACACCTGGTGTTGTACAGGGGTTAACCCTGGCTCATGCCCTCCGGAATTACTCCTGGCGGTTCTTGGGGGATCACATGGGGCGCTGAGAATCGAACTTGGGTCAGCTGCGTGCAAGGCAGATGCCCTACACAGTGTGCTCTCTCTCCAGTCCCTGCATAAAATATTTTTGATTTGGGGGTACATCTGGCACTTCTTGAGTGTTACTCCCGGTGGTGCTTGGGTCATCATTTGGAATGTCATAGCTGGAATTCAAGCTGACCTAATTCAGTGCAAGCGCTAAGCCACTGTACTGGTTTGAGTAAATAATATTCGAAGCCAATTAAATTCTAAGTTATAAAGCATAATATTAATTAATTGTCTTCCTGTATCCATACAAAAGGACATTGCAGTAAGGTAAACTGCTCAAAGGACATAAGGAGAGGAGAAAGGCAATATTAACTTACAGTACAGCTTCAGTGTCTAAGAAGGATGAGACCTTATGAATTGGTTGGGGAAGAGAGCATAGAAGTGGTTACAGACTGATAAAGTAATGGGAGTGACTCGGGAGCACTGTGATGGGTACAATCTGATAAACCTAAGCTTCGTATACTCCAACATTCTGGGTTTGAAAACTTGTTTCTGAAGTAGGTGAAATCCCAATGCTTGTGTGTTATCAGGGGTAGTGGGTTGATCCAAATTACTTTCAGGTATTCGTAGAAGCCTTTTACTCCTTTTTGCGTTTTTCTCTGCCTCTCTGGTGGCTGTTTTCTGATTTGTCCCAGTTCTCTGGAGGGCTGGCTTTGGAATCACTGCTTTCACCCCATCGTGATTTATCACTTTCCTGAGACTCTCATTGTCCATGTCCCACCTGTTCCCTACCTTCGTGTTTTACCTTGTATCAACTTGCTTGAATTTTTCCTAATGGCTTGTGTGTGAGAGCTTTGGTTGAATGTTTGAGTGACCGGTACAGCATCAGAGGACTTGTCCTTACCTCCAGCACTACCGTGCCTGACCAGCCACCCAGCATCTGCTTCTGCCTTTCTGTTCTCAGAATTTTTCTTTATTTTTTTCCCTGCTTGGATTGTTTCCATTTTGTTGTTGCTGTACTTCTGGGCTACACCCTACAGTGCTCGGGCCTTACTCCAGACTCTGAATTCAGGAATCACTGCTGCCAAGGTCAGAGGACATTAAGATATGCCTTGGGTAAGCTGATAACATATGCTGTACTATCACTCTGTCCCCCCAAATAGAATATTAATAGTTGAAAAATAGAAACAGTTCATATCGTGGTCCTGTAAAGAGCGTGAATATAGGATTATTATACTATACAACACGCAAGACAAGAGCAAGTGCTGGATGAAGCTCATGCAAATGTGCTGACTGGGGATTAGAGTAAAAGAGCACGCAGAAGAGTCGGGGGCTAGGTCGACAGACCTGAGGCTCTACCTTGTGCTTCCCTTGACCCAGAAGTGACCCTGGTCTCCAGGAGAGATCTCTCATGCTCGTGTCCCTATCTACCCTGCGAGAGGGTGGCTGAAGGTTTGTCCATGATGAATTCCTTTGTCTGCCCCCATGGCATAGCCACTTACAGGGCTTTGTTCACTGGGTGTGGTGGGGGCAGCCCTGGTTGAGGCCTGCAGGGGCCACTAATACTCTTACACGCATGGGCTCAGAGTCAGTCCCTGGCCAGCCTTGTAGGAACCTTCCTGTAGGGAAGACTCCCAGGGCTCAGTTTCCTCTCCTGTAGCCTAAGCCCAGTACTCCAATCTGGTCAGACAGCCCGGATCCCAACGCACTTTGCATCTGCAGGAGAGGAAGGATCTTCTGACAGTGTCTTTCCCAGATGGGTCAGGGTTCTGGTGCTGGATAATTTCCACCGATCAGAGCATTTCCTGCTCCAGTGTTGGTACTTCTGGTCAAGGTTGGGAGATTGTGCTCCACACTGGTGGTCACGGCTCTGACTTCTTTAGGATTTGCATGGAGCTTATTTCAGATGCTCAGGAATTAGAGACAGGGGAAGATAGTGACACGCTGTCTGACTCACTGTCCCCATGTCAGAGGAGAGTGACTGGATGGCATGATGCAGTGACAGGAACAGACAGGCTTCCAGGCCCATCTGTTTCAAGCTATGTTAGGAGGGAGCCCTGGGATAGGGTTCCTGGCAGGGGTGACTGACTGCTGTTTCAGGCCACTTCCGTCCCTGTTTGTTTTGTTCTATTTACATTGAATGGTGCTCAAGAAGTACTCCCAACTCAGTGCTCAGGGGTCACACCAGTTTGACCTTGGGGATCGGCTTGGGGAGCTCTGAGATTGCATACGATGCTGGTGATTCAAGAATAACCTCCTGGATTTTGTTTTGTTTTGTTTTGGGAGCTGATAGGTAGCCACACCCCATGATTCTTGGGATTATTCCTGGCTCTGCACTCCAACATTGCACCTCAGAGTTCTTGGTGCAACATATGAACAGCAGTGATCGCCAGCCCTACTCGGGTTTCCTGGACCCACGGTACTGTTACTCCATCTTGCTGCTTTGTTTTTTTCATATTTGTTTCTGTGCTACAGTGTAGATGCTCATGGCTTCCTCTTGGCTCTGTTCTCTGGATTCACCCCTGACGGACATCAGGACCCAGGGTGTGCAGGCTCTGTATGGGCCTTGGCAACTACAGTGACTCTGTCCCCAGGACATGTGTTTCTCCTGTTTTGTCCTTCCCGCTCTGAAGAGTGTTGCCTGCTCAGTAACAGAGTTTCATGTTCACTTACTGCAGTGTGTGTAGTTCTGAGCATGTGTCTGTCCCTGGGAGAAAAGGATGCCTGGGGCCGTCAATGTCATTGGGGTCACTTTTCCTGCCCAGAGATAATTTGGGGCGGCTTCAATACAGGAATTACAGGCACTTATGCCCTCACATAGCTCTGAGTCACTCGCTGACATTGTCTGTCTCCGTCTCATCCCTAATACATGGAACGGGGAATGTGGGATATGGCATTGGGGGAGAGGGGGCAGCTAGTGTTTTGTTCTAACCCAGTGTTGCTTTTTGTGGTCCTGTTGGGTTTCTGCTCAGGTGTTACCCTGTGCCGTGCTCATTGGATTTATCCCTGGAATGGCTCCATGCAAGTCCAGAACCTGTCGCGAACCTGTCCAGAACCTGCAGGAACTTTCTAGAATAATGTTGTTGTAGCAGATCTGGCTCCGTGTGAGGGATTCCTGGGATCACTAGCAGAAATGGGGAAACAATTAACTTTCCCAACCCTGTGTGGTGTCTGGCCCTTTAAAACTCCGACCAGAAGTGTAGGTGAGGTCACAGAGCCCCGCCTTTCCCTGGGGTCTTTGTGGGCGGAGCAATATCCACCCTGTTTGTTGGCTTGTGAGGAGGTGGGGGGCGGGAAGGGGGCGGCCAGGGAGCGGGGATGTCCCATAGGGCCAGTTTCCTCTCTGGCCATGGAGTGAGTGGTGTATCTGGGAGCAGCCCTGAGCCTCCGCCGGTCTCCCCGCCGCGGGACGCCCCCAGCGCCCGCCTTTTCGAGAGCTTTGTCTGTCTACTCATTTCTATTTTAGCGCATCGCATGGCAGGAGTTTTTTATTTCGGAGGCGAGTGAGGAGGGGGCGTCGGTCCCGGGCAGGTGGGCTGACAAGTGAGGTGGAAGGTTCGAGAGCCAAAGTCCGTTCGGAAAGTGTCAGGAACAACAGAAATGAGGACGACCAGAAGAGAAAGAGTTTTCTTTTCAAGTTTGTTTTTCATTGTGTGTCCTAGTCGCTATGGCCCGGGCGACCCCATGGGGTCGCGGGCACGAGACCCTCGCCCTCCCCCCCAACCCATCGCTCTGGCCCCCAACTGGAGAGGAATGTGCCAGAGCCCGAGGGAGCCCCAGCTTGCCCGCAAGTCTCATGGCCCTTGTGGGACCACCACAGCTTTGGCTCTGCAGCAGGGACCCTCGGAGCCCGGGGGCCTCAGCAGGATTGGGGCGTGGGGACATCTCGAGAATGGCTACGCCCCGGTTGCCTACCTATATCCCCCTCTTTCCAGGCCGACTTTCGTATCTAGGCGGGTTGAAAAGGAGTCAGAGATCAGGGGTTTCCCTCGGCAAGGGGACCTGGGGGCCCATTCTTTGGCCTTTTGTGGGAGAGGGCTGGGGCCTCTCCTGGCTTGTTCAGGGCTCTCTCCTGAACCTTCCCTCAGGAAACGACCCAGGCAGTGTTCGGTGTAACCCCGTACCCTGGTGAGCAGCGTGAAGGCGCATCAGCGCCCCACTGCCTGGTGGGGGGAGGAGGGCGCTGGGTGCGTTTCTCCTGTGCTTGGGGCTCAAGAACATTGGGCCCAGCGTTCGATTTTCACTTGTTCCTGGTTCAGCCATCAGGCTCGGAGGGCTTTTCCTTTTCCTTTTCCTTTCTTTTTTCCCCTTTGGTTTCTGTTTGCTTTTAGGTCCACGCCCTGTGATGCTCTTGGGGTTATTTCTGGCTCTGCACTCTGATCACTGTGGGTGCTGTTCAGGGAAACCTATGAGATCAAGATCATGACCATCCTGTCGTTCTTAACAACTTAATGACCCCTCGTTCATCAATTTTGCATGTGTGTCTTACAGAAACATTAGTTTATTCCCTGGTAATGCCATTCACATTGCGTTGGTGTGGTGCAAATGTTAGGAACCAACCTGCAGTTCTGAATGTCTTTTTCCATGGAGACTCTAAAGTCATAGGGCGATGATTGGAATCCTCTGCTGTTCGACAGGGAAGCAGCCAGCCTGAGTGGAATGTCTCTGATCCTGCACACTGTGAAAATGTCTCGAGTGGGCATTTGTGCCCTCAGCCCCATGGGGATGCCAAAACACACAGGATGGCCCCTGAGGGTGATCCAAATGGAGAGAGCAACCTCACTCTGAAGAAGCCCTCCCCTGGGAAAAGGTCCATACAGTCTGTTGTTCTCAGTCCACAGACACAAACTCCAATACTGGAGCAGACCCTAGAATGTGGGAGAGGAGCACTGTTTGTAGTGAGTCCCTCACACCGGAAAGCCCATAAGCAAAGTCACCATGGACTGACCCTGTCTAAGAGTAAGCAATGTGGGGGAGCTTCCTCGTGTTCCCAGGACTGTGATGTTCCTTTAGAAACCCACAGTGGACAGAATCCCCAGGAGTGTCAGCAGCAAGGGCGTGGCTTGAGTCCAGTGTCATCCCAATGTGCTGACATGAACATCCACACAGGAAGGAAAACTAATACATGTAAGGACTGTGCAAAGGCCTTCACGCGACCCTCTGACCCCTTAAAACTTTTGGAGAATTCATACGGGAGAGAAACCATATGTGTCTGAGCAATGTCGGACGGTCTCTGCTTACTCCTCACACCTTTCTAGACACAGGAAAATTCACAGTGGAGAGAAACCTCATAAATATAAGGCATGTGAAAAGGCCTTCACTCGATCCTCGACCCCCACTGGGCATATGCAAACTCAAACTGAAGAGAAGCCTTATATGTGTAAGGAATGTGGGAATGCCTTTGGTATTCCTCCAGCCTTACTCGTCATGTGAGAATTCACACTGGAGAGAAACCTCATGTTTGTAAGGCATGTGGAAAGTCCTTCATTCTATCCTCAGCCCTTACTCGGAATATGAAATCTCATAATGGAGAGAAATCTTATGTATGTAAGGTATGTGGGAAGGCCTTTGGTTATTCCTCAAGCCTTACTAGTCATTTGAGAAATCACACTGGACAGAAACCTTATATTTGTAAGGAATGTGGGAAGGTCTTCCGTCTGCCCTCAGGCCTTACTACACATAGAGCAGTTCACATTGGAGTGAAATCTCATGTGCGTCAAGAATGTGGGAAGGCCTTTGTGTTTCTTTGTAGTCTTAGGAAACATCATAAAATTCACATTAGATAATTCAGTCCCCTAATAACAATTTTTAACATCAAAACAGGCTCCTTCAATAAAGTCTGTTTTGTTTGGACCATGATATAAGGTGCTACAAAAGTGCAGCCAGGAAAGAAATGATCTTGGTGGTGTGTAACAAACCTTCTGTGATGTCAGATTTTCGTATCTTGTGAAAGTCAGTAGGAATGTGAATAAAAAAAGGCAAAAAAATCCCCTAGGCTCAGGGCTGTGAAGGCTCACCACTTTCTGAATCTTTGCTCTGATTCTGACTTAACTTATTTTTTCTTTTTGGTTCACACACAGCGATGCTCAGGGGTTACTCCTGCTTCTCCAGTCAGGAATTACTCCTGGTGGTGCATATGTGTTGGCGGGGATTGAACCAGGGTCGGCCCCATGCAAGGAAAATGCCCTCCCCTCTGGACTATTGCTCCAACCCCTGTGGCTTAACTTGGAGGCTCTGGGTTTGGGGTATTAACACAGAGAAACAGCCATACCTTCGTTCTTCAGCTACTCCTGATTCATGTTCTTTGGAACTTCACCCAGCTGAGCCCTACTCCTGCCTCTCAGCTCAGGCATCCATACCTGGGGAACTCAGGATTCGTATGGGCTGCTGTGGTTGGAATCCAGGTCTGCCATGTGTGACCAGCTCCTTCCTCCATGTCATCTCTGCCTCCCTTGTATTCAGGTACTGGTTAGCATTGTGTAAGAATAAAGGATTGATATTTTTGAAAGTGTCATCTTAGGCAAATGGCCCCAGCAATGTTCTTTAATGGAGTGCAATGAAGACAGTTTATTTTTAATGTTTAAAACTTTGTTTTTCCCATATTTTTGGTTCTTACCCAGAAAACTTAGGGATTACTCCGGGTGGTGCTCTAGGACCCTGTTAAATATGGTGCAAGACAAAATTCCTACCTGCTATCCTATCTCATTGACCCCTATTGGAAACAGTTTAAATGAACGTTACTGAGTGTAGAAAGACATTTGAAAGGGTAGAAGGGGCCCTTGAATCAAATGTCTGACAAATGCTGGGAATATGGATCAGCTCCCCACATTCCAGCAGGCCGTTCTGTTTACCTGTGATTACTTACAAGGATGGTCATGTTCCTGGATCCCCCCCAATCAGTTCAATAATATTTCAGAAAAAAGTAAGTGTTGAATTTGGAATTAGCAAAGTCCCATCAATCTAGTAGTCACCAGAACGATCAAAAGGATTCTGATCTGCTTATAGGTCATAAAAGGCTCCAAACTGACCAATATGGTTTACTGCCCATTAACCTCCATTCTCAGGGTAGGAATATATGATGTTGGTGGTGGTGCTCACCTGGCAGTGCTTAGGGCCTACTCCTGGCTTTACACTTTGATGGTGCTCAGGGGACTGTTTGGAATTCTGAGGGTTGAACCCAGATTGACCACATTTAAGGCAAGCACCCAAGCCTCTTTCCCCCTACTCTGGTTTTGAAATTGTGCTTCTGAAACTGCCTCCTGCAGTTTGCCTTGTAGTCAAGGGTCCACTGATTTGGTGTTTTCAAGGGGTAGTGCATTGACTGGACAGTGCTCTCCGATGTTCTTACCAGCCTCTACTCCTGTTCCAGTGTCTGTCCAGCTCTCTGGGCTGCTGCTTGACCAGTTCCTCTGCATCTCCTGGGTTGGCTTGGCAGTCACTGGTTTCACCCCATCTTGATTCGTTCCTCAAAAAGCTCAACATCTGGTGACTTGTACCAACCTTCCTGTTTTACCTTGAATGAACCCAGCTGTGTTTTTCCTTGTTGAACTGCTTGTGAAAGCATTGGGTCATTGTGTGACTGACCAGTAGAAGATCAAGGTTCTTCTCCTTATTTCCAGCTCCCCACTGTGTGACCCCATCATCTGCCTCTCGACACTTTTATCCAGTCTATCCCCCCTTCAGCCCTATTCACCTGGGTGGGCAAAAAGGGTCTCTGCCTCTGGTTCATGACACGTTAAGGCTCCGGATCCTGGCAGAAGTGGAATGACGTCACAGGCCAGCAACCTTCAGATGTCCTTTCTATTCCAGTTGTGGTTGCCTGTGTTAGGCCACCATTGGTGACGTGGGCAGGGAAGGAAATGGAGGCCCTGCATGGAAGGGGGACTACGAAGGCCGATTTTTCTGTCAGGATGGGAGTGGTGGTCCATGAGCTCCCGGTGCCTCCACACTGTGAGCGGTGTGGGCTGTTCCAGTTTGGGGGCCCTTTCATGCTTGTTTTTCTCTTGTTTCTGATACCAGGTGGCTCTTGAGGCAAGGTGAATGCTTTAGGGGAACCCAGAGGCTTTAGGGGATGCAGGGTTCAAGTGTGAGTGGGTGATCGTGAGGCTCCCCTTTGCCCACCATCGGCTCTTGCTCCACGATCTGTCAGTGGCGGGTGGTCGTGGGGCTGAGGGGTGGCCTGAGTGCGGGGCCTGCGGGACTTGCAGAGAGCACGGCCTGGCTTTCCCGACCCTCCCTGCATGGGACTTCGCTCTGCCCTGATCCGGAGCCTTTGGCGCTGGCATCACATGTGTAAAACCTTCAGATTCACTTCAAGGGGCAGGGCCTCAGACCCCTGCACTAGCAGATCCAGTTATCGTCTCTCCTTTGATTGATTGCCGTGATGTGGTGGGGCCACATGGTGGTTTGTTCCCTGCCGGAGGGTGGGGTTTTAAATGAAACTTTTTCAGTAATATTGTTTTGGTTTGCCCTGTGTACCACATCTGGAGATGCTTAGGGTTTAGTTTTGGCTCTGAACTCAGGAATTCCTGATGGTGGTACTCAGTGACCATATGGGATGTGAGGATTGATCTGGGTTGGCTGCATGCAAGGCAAGTTCCCTGCCTGCTTCACTGTCTCTGATCCCAACCTTTTTGGTTTTGTTTCTACATCAAGAATTTTTGCTTCCTAAGTTCCAGTTGCAAAGCATCCCGCACTTACGATTTCTCAAGTCTTTGTATTCATTGCAGAATTCATACAGAAAAGAAGCCCTATATAAGTAAATAATGTGGGACCGTCTTTATTGGATCCGCAGGCCTTACTAGGCATATGAGAATGAATAGTGGAGAGAAAATTTTATGTAATGAATGTGAACAGGGCTTCATGGACCTTCAAGCTTTAGTAAACTTTGTAAAATTTATACTGGATGAGTTGATCCCCTATAAACCATCTATAAGGTCAGAACAGGCCCTATCAGTTTAGCCAGATTCCTTTGGACAGGGGCGGTCATAGGTGGTACAAAACTGCAGCCAAGAAGGAAATCATCCTCGTATCATATGATGAGCTACCTATGATGTCACTTCTGTAAGGAAAGTTTCTTGCTGAGTATCCGCCGCACCACAGCCATGCCAGTGCCCTGGAATGTTTCCATCACATGAATGTTTAACTTGTACATAGTGGGTCTTTGTGATGGAGGCCATGAGGAAGGTGACTAAATAAAAACAGGTACAAAAATAGGCCCTCTGTGGAATGGTCACAGCTCATCACTGTGTCATTGTTTACTCTCACTCCAACTTGGCCCAGAGGCCCTGGTTTTAGAGAATTATGACAGAGATGAATCACAAAGCTGCAGTGAAAACTGCAAAGTGGAAGACCAGGAAATCCTTTATTCTTCCAGTCTTTCTGTGCTAGGTTTTGGGGTGCCACACCCCCTGGACTCAGGCTTTACTGTTGGTTCTTAGCTCAGGGATCCAGACTGGGGGTCACATATATCCTTATGGGGCTCAGAATCCAGGTCAGCCATGTGCAAGCAAGTACTTTGTCTTCGGTATCATTTCTACACTCCTTGTATTCATATTTTTTAAAATTTTACATTGCACTAAAGATTAATATTCACAAAAAGTTTTATCTTGTGAAAATATCCTGACAAAGATCTTTATAGTGAGGATTGGAGACCATTGAAATGGACTTTGAAATTGTGGAAGGGGCCCCTTGACTCAAATGTTTTCCAGGTGGTAGGAACATGGGAGAGCCCCCTGCTTCCCCATCTCAACATGCATTCAGCTTTGATGACTAACTAATAAAGGGGGTCACATTCCAGGATCCCACCCACCTCACTTCAGTAGTGTTAGGACAAAACAAAACTTGCCTTTGGAAGGAGTTAAATCCCAACCATGATGTTTTCACCTGGCTGATAATAATGATTTCGATTGTCAGAGAGCCCGGTGAGCTACTGAGAGTATCTTGCCCACACGGCAAAACCTGGCAAGCTACACATCCTATAATCGATCCGCTAAACACAGTAACAAGCCTCACAATGGAGACATTACTGGGCCCATTCAGGAGATGAACAACGGGAGGACAGTGCTATAGATTGTCTGAAAGGCCTAGTAGAGCTACAAATTTACCAGTATGCTTTGGTTACCTTTGGCTAAATATATGCCTCTGTTCTTAGGAATGTTGGATATCATGGGATTTGTTTATTGAACTATACTTCTGGGGGGAGGGACATACCTGTCAGTTACTCCTGTTGCTCCTTGGGCCACGATTTGGCGTACAGGGATGGACTCCAGATGACCAGTTTCAATGCAAGTGTCAAGCTTCTGCACTCTCCCTCCTGGTTCATGCTCTGGGTTGAAATTGCATTTCTGAAACGGCCTCCTTGGTTTTCCTTGTAGATGAGTGTTCACTGCTCGCCTGTTGTCAAGCATAGAACATTGACTTGAAAGTGCTCTCTGATGTTCTTACCTGCCTTTGCTCCTGTTGCAGTGTCTCTTCAACTCTCTGGGCTTGCTGCTAGGCCAGTTTCTCTCTGCATCTCCAGGGCTGGCTTGGGAGTCACTGCTTTCACCCGATCTTGTTTGATGACTTCCCTGAGAAACTCACTGTCCCGTGCCGCACCTGCTCCCTATCTGCCTGTTTGACTTTGAATGAACCCGCTGTTCATTTATTATGATGGACTGTGTGTGAGAGCATTGGCTCATTTTTTGCCCAGTACAAAACCAGGGGACTTCTCCGTACTGCCTTCTAGCCCTCCACTGTGTGACCGGCCACTCCGACAGCTGCCTCTCCACCCCTATATGCGAGCCCATACCTGTTGCGCCAGAGATTCACCTGGGTGGGCATAGTGGTTCTCTGCACTTCTGGATCCGGGCTCTTTATGGCTGCTTGTGGGGATGGAAGTGACATCACAATGGGGCCTTCCTGGTGCTTCTATTCCTGAAAATTGGGTCAGCGTCATTGTTCACATGGATAAAGGACAGTTAGGGCCCCTGTGAGGAAGCGGGATTCGGAAGGCCAATTTTGTGGTAGAACGGGGCTGATCTCCTGTGAGTGCCTGGCGATTCCCATCTCAATACTGAGCTGTGGGTCTCCACAAGCTTGGGCGCAGGGGGGCGCTTTCATGCTTGTTTTTCACTTGTTCCCTCATATCCAGACAGTTACTGATGTGGGGCAGATATTTCAGGGGGTACATTGGGACTGTTCCAGGGTGCAGGGGAGGAGGGTGTGAATGACTGATACTGGGAGGCTTCTGCGGCCACTATGCCTCTAGCTCTGCGATAGGGCAGCGGCCCTTGGGTGTGGGGCTGAACGCGGGGCTGAGGGCCTTTGGGAAGAGGGAACTTCCGAGGGCGGGTCTTGACTGTGCTGACCCCCAGCTGACCTATGTTGGAACCTTGGCCCTAATCTTGCTGCTGTAAAGTCTCCAGATACACTTTGAGGGGCAGAGCCGCAGCTCGCCCAATTCCAAGAGACGCTGTTCCTGTCCGTCTTTCTCATTGGCTTCCCTGATGGGACGAGGCCTTCCCGAGCAGTAGATCCATTGGTGATTGGTGTTTTAGTTTCCTTTGGGGGCTATATTTGGTGTGGGGAATGGGGGGCTCTGCTTGCACGAAGATACAATGAGAGCTTACTCTGGCTCCTGGCTCAGGGCTCAGATATTTTTCCTGGATTACTCTGGGGGCCATAGGGATGCATGGGGATGCAGAGGGTTGACTGGTATCAGCAAACAACGCATCCTACTAGCTTTACTGTCTGTCAGAACAGGAACTTTTGCTTCTTCACATCACATTGCAAATCCCTGTCCTTGACCCCTGTTTATAGAGGTGAATACTGGGGGTAAAGGGTGTGTGAGTTTGTTGGTAAGTGCATGTGTGTGTGTAGAAAGTGTGTTTTTTTTTTAGAGGAAAGGGGCTGCCCCATTCTCGGCTATGTTTGTCGGGGGAAGCCCTTTTGCCAGCACAGGGGGCGCTAATGCACGGGATCTGGCCTCTGATTCAGCCCCTGGCTGTGGCTGTGAGAACCTTCTGTGGGACCCAGGGAGGAGGCCCCAGGTCAAGGTAGGGCTGAGTTTTCTCCCTTGTAGCCAAGCCCAGAGCCTGTGTCATGAAAGACAGCACAGATACCAACCCATTTTGCTTCTCTTGGGGAGACAGAAGCATCTGGTGTAATCCCCAAGGAGGGTCTGTGAGCCATTGCCCGAGACTGTGGCTTCTCAGGCCTGGGGGTTGTGCTACTCTCCAGTGCTCACCACTCTGACTTCTCCTCCAGGTCTCTGATCCTCATGAAAAACAGAGGCAGAAGAAGATAGTGACATGCGAATAGAAACACCATCCCTAGGTAGGAGGAGAGTGACAAGATAAGGTGATGCAGTGACCTTCTCACTTATCAAGGAGCGCTCAGCCTTCTTGTGCCAAATGTCTCTGAGTTGTTTCAGGAAGGATCCTGCATTGTGCCTCCTTGTTGGAGGGCCGGACTCTGTATGATGCCATGTTTGTTTCAGTTTTGTTGTGTTTCCTTTTGAACCATGCCCATCGTAAAGAGTACTCATACTCTTCAGTGACCAAAATATATGTGGTCAGGAATACTTGGAGGCTGGCTCTTTAAGGCTAGGACCAGAAATGCAGGTGGCTTCACAGAATGCAGGTCTTTCCATCCCTGCCCTCCACCCAAGGTGGCTTCACTCTCTGGGCAACAGTTACAATCAACCACCATTGTTGCTGAGGATGAGGCGCGGGGAAGGAGCAGGTATTGGGGTGCCCAGGGAGACAGCGAGCGTCCCCAAGGTCGTTTTGTTTTGCCAGCCACCCTGTGGTCGCTCTGAGTGCCCTAAACTGCTGAGGTCTCTGCATTTTGAGTGGTGGGGTCACTGCATGATAGTGTACAGGAATGGCGGCCCCTCACCCGGGACACACAGAGTGCTCCTGACGAAAGCTGTATCTTACTTAATAATTGATTTTTAGGAAACAGTCACTGTCACTGTACTCCCATTGTTCATCGATTTGCTCGAGCGGGCCCAGTAACATCTCCTTTGTGACACTTGTTACTGTGTTTGGCATATCAGATATATCACGGGTAGCTTGTCTGGCTTTGCTGTGCAGGTGAGATACTCTTAGTTGCTTGCAGGGTTCTCTGAGAATGGCGGAGGAATCAAACCTGGGTCGGCTGCATACAAGTCAAATGTCCTACCCGCTGTGCTATTGATCAGAGGAGATTTTTCTGAAGAAAGCTTTTTTTGTGTAAGGAGGACAGTGGCCTTGCATGTAGCCAACCTGGGTTCGAACCCCATGACCACATAGGGTACCCGGAGCATGGCCAGATGTGATCACCCCAGAACCTGAAAAGGAAACCCCAAGTGGTCAGAAAAGCATGGAGTTAGGGAATAAAATGAGCTTGGAGAGGAAAGGTCTGCTGGGAGAGTTTCTGAAACAAAATAACGGAACAAACGAGAACGTAATTTCTTTTAAAATTATTGTTATTTCTTAGCAAGAAGGAATTAAGGAAATAGTGGGCTCAAATTTGAATTCTCGAACGTGTGTTAAATGAGAATTAGTGAATACGCACTGTAAATCATTCTTTTAATGATGAAAACACTGGGCTATTAATGTCAGTGACTTCAATGGGCATAAGAACATTTTAGCTAGAAAGTTCCAGCTTAGCTTCTCAAAGACCTGGTTCCTATTTATAGACATAGTACAAGATGCCAACGCCCGACCCCCGACCCCTGTTTTCAATCACAGTGCACACAGTGCAGGATTTTCCCATTTTGCTGCTTGGAGGTGGAGGCAGGGGATTTTTTGGGGATTATCTCCAGGACAGCTTGTTGCTGGCCACCTTTCATTCCTTACACTGAACCATTGGCTCCCTCGACTTGATCAGTTTATTTCAGTTAATTCCATTTTAGTTGTTTTATTTATTTATTTATTTTTTAGTGTATCCTTGCTAAAAAAAAATTGCTATTTTTTAGCAAGGATACACCTTGCTATACTTGGTTACACCTGATGGTGCTCAGGGAACCATATGGGATGCCAGTAGTCAAATCTGGTTTTTCTGCTTGCAAGACAAGCACTTCTCCCACTGTACTATATCTCCAGACCCTTTACACAGAAAAATTTTGATTTATTATTGTCTTTTTGAATTGTAAATTTTGACTCACAGCACTCAGTGCTCTGTGCTAAGATTAGCATTTGAGCTCAACATTGTTCCTGGCACTGCTTGCGGACCCTATCTGCTTTGGAGAACTGAATGTGGTTTAGCAGCTAGAAAGAAAAGCATCCTATGTACTGTCTCTGCTTACCCTATTTAATTTTTCTACAGAAAAAGATATTTTTTGTATCTACCAAGTTTCTTAGCAGAGCCCTACCCATTGACCATCTCTCCCAGACCAGGTGTGGGTACACCTAGTAGGGCGCTTGCCTTGCATGTAGTTTGCCTGATTTCAATCCCCATCATTTCATAGGGTCCAATGAACACAGCCAGGTGTGGCACAAAGCCCCCCCAAAAAAAAGTGTCACTCCAAAATTTGTCATGACAGTGACCATTCTTTGACCATCTTTTTGGGCTTTGTGAATATCTCTCCTGTCTGTTCCTTTTTTTTTTTTTTTTTTGCTTTTTTTTTTTTGGATTAGACCCAGCGATGCACAGGGGTTACTCCTGGCTCTGTACTCACAAATTAGTCCTGTTGGTGCTCGGTGACCATATGGGATACTGGGAATTGAACCCGGGTTGGCCACGTGCAAGGCAAACTCGCTACCTCCTGTGCTATCACTCCAGCTCCCTGCCTATTCTTTTCTTGTTTTTCTTTTTGCTACAAACTTGAGGATGGTCAGGGCCTCTGGGCCTCTGTCCAGATGTCCTTAAGATTCCATGTACCCCACCTTAACCAGATGATCCGCCATTTGGGCTCCTCTTCCCGGGTCTATCTCACTACGAGGGGAGCAGATGAGGTGGGATTTGGGGCCACATCTGCCAGTGCTGGAGGGCTGCAGCCTGCTCTCTGCTCACAGTACTGGTGGACAGTGGGTACCAGGAAAGGCCCCCCCGGGCTTTCAGCTGGCTGACATCCACCCCAGCCTGGTGTGCTGTCTCCTGCCCTCAGTTGATATGTTCTTTGTAAGTTCTTGGATGTCAACATTCTGGAACATTTTAACTATTAAGCCTGAAACTATGGGTTTCCAAGCAGCAAGACAGAAAGAGACACTAACTTGATAATGCGAAAGCAGTAGGAGTTGTAATCCAGTATACTGGGGCCAACTATCTCACTCACGGAGTGGCCTCTTGATAGGGACACTGACATCAGGTAGTACGGGTTGGATTACCTAAGCAGTACATTTTGTATAGTTTCAGAAAAAACTTAGCTAGTTACCAAACAAAGTTGTTTTGGCAAGTGTCTAGGCTAACAGTGGTGAGGCAGTAGTTAAAAAATTGTTTTCCAGAATTCCAACAGGTACAGCCCGCCCCCATGGGCCTGGGTTCCTCTCTGGGCACGCGCAGCTAGAAACAGCCCCGAGACAGCCGGTTTTCAACCCCTGAGCCGCGTGGGACGGACACAGAGGCCCAGCTCTGGGCAACAACGCTGAACGGCTCCAATTCCAACAGGTACAGCCCGCCCCCACGGGCCTGGGTTCCTCTCTGGGCACGCGCAGCTAGAAACAGCCCCGAGACAGCCGGTTTTCAACCCCTGAGCCGCGTGGGACGGGCACAGAGGCCCAGCTCTGGGCAACAAAGCTGAGCGGCTCCAATTCCAACAGGTACAGCCCGCCCCCAAGGGCCTGGGTTCCTCTCTGGGCACGCGCAGCTAGAAACAGCCCCGAGACAGCCGGTTTTCAACCCCTGAGCCACGTGGGACGGGCACAGAGGCCCAGCTCTGGGCAACAAAGCTGAACGGCTCCAATTCCAACAGGTACAGCCTGCCCCCACGGGCCTGGGTTCCTCTCTGGGCACGCGCAGCTAGAAACAGCCCCGAGACAGCCGGTTTTCAACCCCTGAGCCGCGTGGGACGGGCACAGAGGCCCAGCTCTGGGCAACAAAGCTGAACGGCTCCAATTCCAACAGGTACAGCCTGCCCCCACGGGCCTGGGTTCCTCTCTGGGCACGCGCAGCTAGAAACAGCCCCGAGACAGCCGGTTTTCAACCCCTGAGCCGCGTGGGACGGGCACAGAGGCCCAGCTCTGGGCAACAAAGCTGAGCGGCTCCAATTCCAACAGGTACAGCCCGCCCCCACGGGCCTGGGTTCCTCTCTGGGCACGCGCAGCTAGAAACAGCCCCGAGACAGCCGGTTTTCAACCCCTGAGCCGCGTGGGACGGGCACAGAGGCCCAGCTCTGGGCAACAAAGCTGAACGGCTCCAATTCCAACAGGTTCAGCCCGCCCCCAAGGGCCTGGGTTCCTCTCTGGGCACGCGCAGCTATAAACAGCCCCGAGACAGCCGGTTTTCAACCCCTGAGCCGCGTGGGACGGGCACAGAGGCCCAGCTCTGGGCAACAAAGCTGAACGGCTCCAATTCCAACAGGTTCAGCCCGCCCCCAAGGGCCTGGGTTCCTCTCTGGGCACGCGCAGCTAGAAACAGCCCCGAGACAGCCGGTTTTCAACCCCTGAGCCGCGTGGGACGGGCACAGAGGCCCAGCTCTGGGCAACAAAGCTGAACGGCTCCAATTCCAACAGGTTCAGCCCGCCCCCAAGGGCCTGGGTTCCTCTCTGGGCACGCGCAGCTATAAACAGCCCCGAGACAGCCGGTTTTCAACCCCTGAGCCGCGTGGGACGGGCACAGAGGCCCAGCTCTGGGCAACAAAGCTGAACGGCTCCAATTCCAACAGGTTCAGCCCGCCCCCAAGGGCCTGGGTTCCTCTCTGGGCACGCGCAGCTAGAAACAGCCCCGAGACAGCCGGTTTTCAACCCCTGAGCCGCGTGGGACGGGCACAGAGGCCCAGCTCTGGGCAACAAAGCTGAACGGCTCCAATTCCAACAGGTTCAGCCCGCCCCCAAGGGCCTGGGTTCCTCTCTGGGCACGCGCAGCTAGAAACAGCCCCGAGACAGCCGGTTTTCAACCCCTGAGCCGCGTGGGACGGGCACAGAGGCCCAGCTCTGGGCAACAAAGCTGAACGGCTCCAATTCCAACAGGTACAGCCCGCCCCCACGGGCCTGGGTTCCTCTCTGGGCACGCGCAGCTAGAAACAGCCCCGAGACAGCCGGTTTTCAACCCCTGAGCAGCGTGGGACGGGCACAGAGGCCCAGCTCTGGGCAACAAAGCTGAACGGCTCCAATTCCAAACAGGAGACCTTCCCAGCTCCTCGCCCAGTGCCAGGGAGTCTTTCTGGAGCCGCGGCCGCTAACGCGGCCGCGAAATATTTTCCCACTACATATGCCATAGGAACCATAAGCTAACTTCTTAGATGGAAACTTCTCTATTTTAGCTCAGCCACTAGAAATACAGTTGCCAAAAACTCATAAGCCTATCTTAACTCACACTGCATATCAAGCAGAATTGTAACACTGAACGTGAAGGACTAAACCACACCTCTCACAATGGTAAAGCAACGCAAAAGCCCACCAAACATTCATATTGAAGAGTCTAGCCCAGATGACACCAAAAGTGCTGTAGTGTTAGACAACCTCTCTGACAAGGAATTCAGAAGGGAGCTACTTAGGATGCTTAGGGAATTAAAAGAAACAATGGAAAGCAATGCCAATAGAAGACAAGAGGATCTGAAGGCAGAAATGAGGAAAATGCAATCAGAAATGTCAGACCTGAAAAATCTCGTAGGCGAATTGAAAAGCTCAGTGGAAGGCCTCAGCAGCAGAGTAACAGCGGCTGAGAACAGAATCAGTGAGCTCGAAGATGAAGTTCAGAGACTCTCCCGAAAAGAGCAGAAAATGGAAAAGAGACTCACAATTCGGGAACAGATGGCAAGAGAAGATCGTGATGAAGCCAAGAGGGGTAACATAAGAATTATTGGAGTCCCAGAGGGACAGGAAGAAAACCTCGATGAAGAAGAAACTGTCAAAGACATCATTGCTACAACATTTCCAGAGCTGAAGAAAACTTGTGACCACATTCAGGAGGCCCGAAGGGTACCAGCTAGAAGAAATCCGAATAAAAATACCCCAAGACACATTCTGATCAAAATGACCAAAACCTTAGACAGAGACAAAATTCTGAAAGCAGCAAGATCGAAGAAAGAAATCTCTTACAAAGGAGCATCCTTAAAATTCACAGCTGATTTTTCTGATGAAACCCTCATGGCCCGAAAACAGTGGTGGGACATAGTAAAAAAACTCAATGAAATAAATGCCTCCCCCAAAATACTTTTCCCAGCAAGACTCTCATTCATAATAGAAGGAACAACACACAGTTTCACAGACAAACAACAGCTCAGGAACTTCATAGACTCAAAACCATGGTTACAAGAACAACTAAATGGGCTACTTTAAGGCAAGAAAGGCTCCTCAAATACACCCAATTTTAACATAACAATGGGACAAAATCCCATAACAATAATCTCTCTCAATGTCAATGGGCTAAACGCACCAATTAAAAGACATAGAGTGGCAGGATGGATTAGAAAATTGAACCCAACATTCTGCTGCCTGCAAGAAACGCATCTCAATAGTCAAAGCAAACACAGATTCAGAGTCAAAGGCTGGAAAACAATCCTACAGGCAAACAGCTCCCATAAAAAAGCTGGGGTAGCCATCCTTATATCAGACCACATTGATTTCAGAGTGAGGAAGGTCATAAGAGACAGTGAAGGCCATTACTTATTGATCAGAGGATCTGTACAACAGGAAGAACTTACAATAATAAATGTATATGCACCTAATGAGAGACCAGCAAAGTACTTAAAACAACTACTCATAGATTTGGAAAAAGACATCAATAGCAACACAATACTAGTGGGAGACTTCAACACTGCTTTGTCACCTCTTGATAGATCAACCAGACTCAAGCTTAGCAAGGACATACTTCATTTGAGGGAAACAATGGAAGAAAGGGACTTAGTAGATATATACAGGACACTTCATCCACAAAAAGCTGAATACACATTCTTCTCAAGCGTACATGGAACATTCTCCAAGATAGACCACATGCTGAGCCACAAAACATGCCTCCATAAAATTAAGAAGGTAGAGATTGTATCAACAATCTTCTCAGACCATAATGCGCTGAAATTAGAAGTAAATCACACACAAAAACAGAAAACTAAATCAAACACCTGGAAATTAAACAGTGCACTATTGAACAACGAGTGGATTAGACAGGAAATCAAAGAGGAAATCAAAAGATTCCTAGAAACGAATGAAAATGAGAACACGAGTTACCAAAACTTATGGGACACAGCAAAGGCTGTGTTAAGAGGAAAGTTTATAGCTCTACAAGCATTCCTCAGGAAGGAGGAGCGAGCACACATAAGTAACCTAACCTCACAGCTTAAGAGCTTGGAGAAGGACCAAAAAAAGGAGCACAACCCGAACAGGAGAAAGGAAATAATAAAACTCAGAGCAGAGATTAACGAGATGGAAACCCAAAAAACAATCCGAAAGATCAATGAAACCAAGAGCTGGTTCTTTGAGAAAATTAACAAGATCGATAAGCCTCTAGCAAAACTCACAAAGAAAGGGAGAGAGAAAACCCTAATAAACCGAATCAGAAATGAAAAGGGGGTCATTACAACAGAAACCACAGAAATTCAGAGGATCCTCAGGGAGTACTTTGAGAAGCTTTATGCCACGGAACATCAAAACCTCGAGGAAATGGATAAATTCCTAGACTCCTACAGACTCCCAAGGCTGAACCAAGAAGACCTGGAATACCTGAACAGACCTATCACCATCAAGGAAATTGAAATGGTAATAAAAAGTCTCCCCAAGCACAAAAGTCCTGGCCCGGATGGATTCACTAGTGAATTCTTCCAAATCTTTAAAGAGGACTTACTCCCAATACTCTTTAAGCTTTTCCACGAAATTGAAATATCAAAAACACTTCCAAACAGTTTCTACGAAGCAAATATCACACTGATACCAAAAGCAGACAGAGATACCACAAAGAAAGAGAATTACAGGCCGATATCCCTGATGAACACAGATGCAAAGATCCTCAACAAACTACTAGCAAATAGAATCCAACTACTCATCAAAAAGATCATACACCATGACCAAGTAGGATTCATCCCAGGGATGCAAGGATGGTTCAACATTCGGAAATCAATCAACATAATCCACCATATCAACAAAAGAAAAGATAAAAAGCATATGATCATATCAATAGATGCAGAGAAAGCATTTGATAAGATCCAGCACCCCTTTATGATGAAAACCCTAGCCAAAATGGGTATAGAGGGGACCTTCCTCAACATAATTAAAGCCATCTACCACAAGCCTACAGCAAGCATCATCCTCAATGGGGAAAAACTGAGAGCCTTCCCTCTAAGATCAGGGACGAGACAGGGATGCCCACTCTCTCCACTGCTGTTCAATATAGTACTGGAAGTACTTGCAATAGCGATTAGGCAGGAAAAAGATATTAAGGGCATTCAGGTAGGAAAGGAAGAAATCAAGCTCTCACTATTCGCAGATGATATGATACTCTACTTAGAGAACCCAATAACTTCCACCAAAAAACTCTTAGAAACAATAGACTCGTATAGTAAAGTTGCAGGTTATAAAATCAATACGCAAAAGTCCATGGCTTTCCTATACGCAAACAGTGAGAGAGAAGAAAGCAACATGAAAAAAACAATCCCATTCACAATTGTGCCCCAGAAAATCAAGTACCTAGGAATCAGCTTAACTAAGGAAGTAAAGGACCTGTACAAAGAAAACTACAAAACGCTACTTCAGGAAATAAAAGAGGACATGAGGAAATGGAAAGATATCCCCTGCTCATGGGTCGGGAGACTTAACATTGTCAAAATGGCAATACTACCGAAAGCATTGTATAAATTCAATGCAATCCCTATAAGGATACCCATGACATTCTTCAAAGAAATGGAGCAAACACTCTTGAAATTTATATGGAACAATAAGCCCCCACGAATAGCTAAAGCAATTCTTGGGAAAAAGAAAATGGGAGGAATCAACCTCCCGAACTTCAAACTGTACTACAAAGCAGTAATAATTAAAACAGCATGGTACTGGAACAAAGGCAGAACTGCAGACCAATGGAACAGGGTTGAATACACTGACATTTCTCCTCAATCATATGCTCATCTAATCTTTGATAAAGGTGCAAGTAATGTGAAGTGGAGTAAGGAAAGCCTCTTTAATAAATTGTGTTGGCATCACTGGACGGCTACATGCAAAAAAATAGGCTCAGAACTCTGCCTAACACCATGTACAAAAGTAAGATCAAAATGGATTAAAGACCTCAACATCAGACCAGAAACCATAAGGTACATTGAAGACAAAGTTGGCAAAACCCTCCATGACATTGAAGCTAATGGTATCTTCAAAGATGCCACGCCACTGGCCGAGCAAGTGAAAACAGAGATAGATAAATGGGACTATCTTAAACTAAGAAGCTTCTGCACCTCCAAAGAAACAGTGACCAAAATACAAAGACAGTCTACAGAATGGGAAAGGATATTCACCGAATACACATCTGACAAGGGGTTGATATCCAGGATATACAAAATACTGGTTAAACTCCACAAGAAGAAAACATCCAACCCCATCCAAAAATGGGGCAATGAAATGAACAGAAACTTTCTCAAAGAAGAAATCCGAATGGCAAAAAAGCACATGAGAAAATGCTCTACATCATTAATCATCAGGGAGATGCAGATCAAAACCACAATGAGATACCATCTCACACCTCAGAGACTGGCCCACATTCAAAAGAACAAAAGCAACCGATGCTGGCGTGGATGTGGCGAGAAAGGGACACTCCTTCACTGTTGGTGGGAATGTCCACTGGTTCAGCCCTTCTGGAAAACAGTATGGACGATTCTCAAAAAATTAGAAATTGAGCTCCCATTTGACCCAGCAATACCACTCCTGGGAATATATCCCAGAGAGGCAAAAATGTATAGTCGAAGTGACATCTGCACTTGTTTGTTCATTGCAGCCCTCTTTACAATAGCCAGAAACTGGAAGAAACCTGAATGCCCAAGAACAGATGACTGGTTAAAGAAACTTTGGTACATCTACACAATGGAGTACTATGTAGCTCTTAGAAAAGATGAAGTCATGAAATTTACATACAAGTGGTACAATATGGAAAGTATCATGCTAAGCGAAATGAGTCAGAAAGAGAGGGATAGACATAGAAAGATTGCATTCATCTGGGGGATATAAAGTAACAAAGTATGAGATTAATACACAAGAATAGCTGAGATCAGCACCAGGAGGATTACTCCATAACTTAGAGGCCAGCCGGGTATCCTAGAGGAAAGGGCTATTCAGATAGAGAAGGGAGCACCAAATAAAGGATGTTTGGAGGATCCTCCCAGGAGGGGAGATGCATGTCGAAAGTAGACTATGGACTGAACATGTTTGCCACTCAATGCCTCTTTTGCAGACCACAACACCCAAAAGGAGAGAGAGAACACAGGGGATTGCCCTGCCACAGAGACGGGGGGATGGGGGGATGGGGGTGGGAGGGATATTATCCATGGTGGTGGAAAATGGGCACTGGTGGAGGGATGGGTATCTGATCATTGTATAATTGAAACCAAAGCACAAAAAATTGTAAATGTACAACTTTAAAAAAAATAAAATAAAATAAAGGGAAAAAAAAAAAAAAAAAATTGTTTTCCATAATCATTCACGGTTACATAAGCTCATTCTTTTAGGGTTAATAAAAGACAATTTCTGGGACATTTTGACTAGGGGCATAATGATTGATTGAGCCCACTGGCAGGGCACAGGAACTTTCCCAGGTGGGTTCAGGTTGGCTAGTTGCATATTGTTCCATTTCTGGGAAGCCGAGACTGTTTCAATTCCAGGAACCTGGGGCCAGACTGATTGTGCTGATTTCTGCCACCATAACAGGTGTAAGTTCTTCCCTTCCACAGCAAAACACTGTCTGTAGGGAAGTAGTTGGAGGCTCTGAGAAAAATTACAGACTTTTCACCATTAAGATTTCTCTTGGGCCAAGTGTAATATTTCTTCTCCTTTTCCTTACACAAAATCACATACCAAGGGAGTAAAATCATATAGTCTGTTAAAGCCTTGCCTGTAAGCTCTGAGTCCTGCCTGGTGTGGCCCCCAAGCAAAGACAAAGTAAAGAACTGACTCTCGAGAATATACTGCTGGATTCCAAACCTTTGCTGTTGGCACATAACTGCCTCTTTGCTTTTATTTGTGTGTAGGAAGGGTAGGGGATTTGGGATTTCTGCCAGACCCAGCAGTGCTCCAAGATCACTCCTTGGGAGTTCAGGTTGTGACATTAAGTCAGCCACATGCATGAGAAGTGTCATGCCCACTGGTTTCTCTTTCTGTCCCCTGCAAATCTTTAAAAATTCTTTGGAACTGCAGACTGTGCTGCTTACTGGCATCATACTGGGATCCACCAGGCACCATCACCCTGCCATGTCCTTTTCTGGCTGGACCTCACCTCTGTGTACTACCCCACCCACCCCCATCATGCCCATCTGTGTCCATTTCACAAGGCTGACAGGATTTATATAGAATTTGAATTGCTGGGGTCAGAGGTAGGCCAGGAGTGCATGTCCTCGCCTTGTAAGCAGCCTGACATGGGGCAACCTCTGGCACAATGCAGGGTCCCCCAAACACCCTCATGAATAATCCCAAAGTTCTGCCACTTGTGGCCCTAAAACCCAAATCTGTCCTACAAAACTGGCTGGAGGGGGCTTTGAGAAAATACATTTTTTTCATTTTCGTTTTTTATTTTATGCATATGATACCCAGTGGGGTACCAGGGATTGAACCCCGGTCAGCTCTAGGCCAACACCCTAGCAGACTGTAGCTCTAGTCTATAAATTCATCTATTTTTGGTTGGAAGCTATGTCAGTCGTTGCTCAGCAATTACTCCTGACTCTGTGTTCACTGATTCCCTCGTGCATGGCTTGGGAACTTGTGTGTCGTGGGCAAAGACCCTGGGTCAGCTGCATGCCAGGCAAGCACTCCGTGCTCTGTGCTATCTTTTGACCATCATAAAAATGCTTTTACTCTGGGTAAAGTCAATAAAGTTGTGAAATTGGATGTCTTTTTTCTCATTAGAACACAACTTTCTCTTACATTTGTGTGTTTTGGGACCAGTCAGCAGTTCTATGGGCTTAGTTCTGAATGTGAGCTCAAGAATCACTCCTGGTGGACTCAGGGAGACCGTATGAGATGCGGGGGATCAAAGCAGAGTCAGCCACTTGCACAATACATGCTCTCCCTGATATGCTGTCGCTGCTCAGACCTAATTTTAATCTGTAGCACTAGATTCCTGTTTAGATATTAGAGTATTTTCAGAGAATGGACCCAAGTGACCTACTTGCCTTACCTTCGCCATGAGTACCCCGGGTGCAAACCCTCTCCTGAAGTGTAAGGAGCATATGACAGTGTCTGCCCTGTGTGGGTCTGTGACCATGTATCAAAAGGTGAGGCCAGTGAGGACATTTTTGGCACCAGGACAGGGACTTCTGGCCTGTTACGGCCCTGGGCTGTTCTCCTCTCTGATGCTCACAGCTCTGATTTGTCCTCCAGGTCGTTGGACACAACTTCCTGCTATCCTAGGGAATTAGAAGCTTGGGACAATGGCAGTGACCCATCTGGCAGACCATCCCCAGGTAGGAGGAGTGACAAGATGACAGAAAGCAGTGACAGGAGGACACAGACTTCAGGGCCATCCATCTCTGATTTGGTTCTGGAAGGAGCCCTGGGTTGTCACTACTGTTTGGAGTGCCCAATGCTCTGCTGTTTGACAACATATTTGACCCTGTGTTTTTTTGTTGAATTTGGATTTGGGGGCCATACCCAGAGATGCTGAAGGAGTACTCGCCGCTCAGTGCTCAAGGATCCCTCCTGCCAAGTCTTGGGAACCCTTTGATGTGCCAGAATAAGAGTCTGATTTGTTCCGGTTTGTTTTGTTTTGTGAAGTGAGGTGATGGGAGGGGCACACCCAGTGATTCTCAAGGGCTACTTCTGGTTCTGTATACGATATTGCGCCTGGCATGGCTTGTTTGACCAGATGGTATGGTGGGGATCGCCTGCCCTACTCACTGTCCCTGGGCCCACTGTCCTTTATTCCATCTTGCTCCTGTGTTTCTTTTCATATTTGTTTTTGTCCCACAGTGGAAGTGCTCATGACTTCCTCTTGGGTCAGTGTTCCAGATGAACCCTCCCCAGCTTTAGGGGCCTCTGGGATGTGCTGGCCCCATAATCGCCCCGTAGCTACAGTGACTCACAACCTAGGACAAGCATTTCCCCTTTTTCATCCTTCCCGTTCTGGAGATACTCGCCTGCTCAGTCACACAGTCTCATGTTCTCTCGCTGCTGTGTGCACAGTTCTGGGCATGTGCCACTCCCAGGGAGCCAGAGCCAAGGATCTCTGGGGCCAGCAGAGGTCTTCCACATTGAGACACCTACCTGTTTTGAGAGGGATTTAGGGCAGCCCTGAACCTTAAGTTCAGACTCCTGTGGCACACATCCCCTTGCACAGCTTTGAATCACTCACTGGACGTTGAGTGACCTGTTCTCCTCCGTAGTGATCATGGGCTGTGACGTCCAGGGCTTGTGTGTTTAGTATTTTTGGCGTCACCCAGCATCACTTTTTGGGTCCTTCTGAGTCTGTGCACAAGTTCTCCTCTCTGCAATTCTCACTGGAACAGTGGTGCTGGGACTGACTCTGGGGTGTTCGTATGCAAGACTCGCGCTCCCAGGAACCTTCTAGAATAGCATCCTCCTATTTTACCTGATCAAACTGCCTTAGAGTGATCTCTGGTCCCATCCGCCCGAGCTATACATATAACGTGGTTTCATCTGAGGCTCTTTGCCCTGAGCCCCTGTATGGTCCTGATCGGCCCGTTCTCACTACTTAGAGCAAGGTGGCAACGGGGCCTTAGTATTGCCCACCTGTATACCTGACTCAGAACTTTCCCTGACATGGCCATAAGCCCCATGTCTAAGAGTGGACGTGCCTGAACAGCCGCCTCTTGGTAGCTTGCCGGGCTCTCCGAGAGGGGCGGAGGAATCGAACTCGGGTCAGCCATGTTGGCCGCTTGTAAGGCGAACGCCCTACCCGCTGTGCTATCGCTCCAGCCCAGATGGTGAACTATGCCTGGGCAGGGCTAAGCCAGAGGAAACTCTGGTGGAGGTCCGGAGCGGTCCTGACGTGCAAATCGGTCGTCCGACCTGGGTATTGGGGCGAAAGACTAATCGAACCATCCAGTAGGTGGTTCCCTCCGAAGTTTCCCTCAGGATAGCTGGCGCTCTCGCATGACCACCCATGCAGTTTTATCCGGTAAAGCGAATGAAAATTCAGAGTGGAGAGAAACCTCATCAGCGTCAGGCATGAGGGAAGGCCTTCAATCTGTACTCAGGCTTTGCTTTGCATCTGAGAATTCACACTGGAGAGAAGCCTTATTGGTTTAAGGAACAAGGAAAGCCCTAGGAGACAACGTTAATTTCATACTGGATGAGTGATGCCCTAATAGCAAACCCATTCAGTATTACATGGTTTGTTTGTATAAGGATGTGGGGGTTCCCAATGTGGAGATAAGAGGGAAATTATCCTGATAGTGCGGGATACCATTCCCATGATGTCAGCACATAAGGGAAAAATACTTCCTTGTTATCATTCAGGTGCAGCTATATCACTGTTCCAGAAATTGGACTTGATGTGTCTGTTAATCTGTAAATAATGGGTCTTGGTGATAGAAGCCAGGAAGCAGATGATCAAATAAGAACTAAATATACAGGTACGAAAACCTCTCGCACTTCAGGCTTTCAAGTTTCAAGACTGTTTGATTCTTTGCTCCAACTCTGGCATGGTTCACAGGCCCTGGTTTGGTTTGCTTGGGCTAATGATAGTTTAACCATGATGCCTCAGCAAGTCCTTTGAAATTAGAAAAACTGGCAAGCATTCATTCTTTAGCCCCTCCTGTTGTGTTCTTGGGAGACTCACTGAGCTCTGCTCAGGCCTTTATTCTGCCTCTAAGGTCAGTAGTCCATGATTGGGGGGACTCAGGGAAACTTATGGGGTCCTGGGGTTGGTGTCATGTCAGCTGTGTGCAAGGAAGTACCTTACCTGCTCCAGCATGTCTGCACACTCGATATTCAGATTTCCATTAGTTTTGTAAAACCATTAAAAAAATTTCAGGAAGTATCAAGTTAGCAGACCATCCTAGGCAAGTTTCCTTAATAGGTTGGATATAGACGTTATACAGACTTTACTGGGCATAGAAAGATATTTGCTGGTTCTTTGAAATGTACAGAGGACCCTGAAATAAATGGTGGGCACATGAGAGATTCACCAACATCTGCACCCATCTCAATAGGCAATTCGACTTAACTGTGATTACTAGTAATAAAGGGCAGTCACATACCTGGGATCCACTGACCTCAATTCAGCAGTAGTAAGGGCTAGAAAAAGAAAGATCAAACTTTTGCTTGGAAGCAGTAAAATTCCAACAATTTATATTGACCAGAATGCTCAACATCATTGAGATCTCTCCAAAATGCCAAGCAAGGCCACAAAATGGCCAGTCTAGTTTACTGCCTGTTAGCTTCATGTATATCTCCATTCTAGGGTTGGTCTCCACATGCTGCGTTTCATTTATTTATTTATATATTTTTGTTTGTGGGCACAACTGGTAATTCTTAACGGTCTCTCCTGGTGGTGCTGGGTCCCATTTGGGATGCCAGGGATGGAACTCAGGTCGACACAAGTTCATGGAGGTGCCAGTGCACTGTACTATCTCTCTGTGTTTTAATTTTTCTTAAACTGCCCCCTGGGTTTTTCTTCTAGGCGAGAGTCCACTACTCATGCGTTATCAGGGCTAGAGCGGTGACTGAAAGTGCTCTCTGATGTTCTTACAAGCCTTTGCTCCTGTACCAGTATCTCTCCAGCTGTCTGGGCTGGTGCTAGGCCAGTTCCTCTCTGCATCTCCAGTGCTGGCTTCGAGTCACTGCTTTCACCCCATCTTGATTGATGACTTCCTGGAGAAACTCACTGTCCAGTGCCCCACCCGCTCCCTATCTGCCTGTTTTACTTGGAGTGAACCCCCTTTGCTTTTTTCCTGACGGACTGTGTGTGAGAGCATTGGTTCATTGTCTGCTCAGTACAAGACCAGGGGACTTCTCCTTACTCCCCGCTAGCCCCCAATGTATGACAAGCCACTCCAGCAGCTGCCTCTCCACCCCTTTATGCGAGGCCATCCCCCTTGAGCCACCTATTTGTCTGGGTGGGCATAGTGCTTTTCTGCACATCTGGGCTCTGGCCCTTTAATGCTGCGTTCTGAACCGGAAGTGACATCACAGTGGGCTCTTCCTGGTGCTTCTGTTTCTGGAAATGTGGTGTGGGTAAAGGACAGAGTAGGGCCCCTGAGAAGCGGCGGGACTTTGAAGCCAATTTTGTGGGAGGCTGGGGACAGAATCCCGTGATCACCTGGCACCTACCAATCTCCACACTGAGCTGCGCGGGGGGCGCTTTTGTGTTTGTTTTTCACGTATTCCCTCATATCCAGATGGTTCCTGAGGTGTGGCGGAGCTTTGTGGCGTGTAGTGGGGCCTGTACTGGGGTCCAGGTGTCAAGGGTGTGAGTGTGTAATCCTGAGAGGCTCCTGTGGTCCCGATTGCCCCCAGATCTGCAATGGGGCAGCATCGGGTTTTCGTGGGGCTTAGTGCAGGGTGCTGCGGGCTTCGGGCCATGGGGGTACGGGACCTTCCAAGTGCGGCGGCTTGGCCGACCCTCCCCTCCCTATTGACCCCTGTTGGGACCTTGGCCCCTCTCTCGCTGCCTTCAAGTCTCCAGATTCACTTTGAGGGGCAGAGCGGCCGCTCCCCCAATGGCAAGAGACCCTGTTCCTGTCCTACTTTCACATTGGCTGCCCTGGTGGGACGGGGCCATCCCTAGCAGTGGATCCTTATGTGACTGGGGTTTGCTAATGTTAGTTTCCTTTGGGGGCTATTTTTGTTGGGGGCATGGGGGCTGTTATGCCCTGTGATAGCCCGAGTGCTTAGCTCCGGACTCAGGCATTGTTTCTGGGTGCTCTGGGGGCCATCGGGATGCAGAGGATTCTCTGGTGTCAGCGAGGCGAGCACCCTACAACTTTACAGTCTGTCTGATTCCAGTGTTGGTGGTTTTGTACATCAGGAATTTCTGCTCTCTCACATCAACTTATGAAGCCTCCTGCATCTCTCCTCTCTCCCTGATCAGGTGTCCCAGGCTGTTGGGGTGATAATTGCAGGTAAAGGTTGTGTTTTTATTTTTTTTAAGCACGCAAGACCCTGGGTTTGTGGGTCCTACCAAGGATAGGTGGCTTGGAATTCCTGCCCTCCCAACACAGGATGTGCTGCTCCCTGACCTGGAGCCTTTGGCTTGGTCCTCACAAGGGTAGAACCTCAAAACTCTGATTGGCAGGACCCCAACCCTAAAGCATGAGACTTAGTTATCTCCTGTGCTTTCATTGGTTGCCATGATGAGGGCGGCTATCCGGCAGGTGGGTGGGGTTTCAAAATGAAACTCACTTTTTTTTTAATTATCATGTTTTTAAATTTCTGTACTACATTGAAAATGCTCAAAGCTTCCTCCTGGCACTGTGCTCAGGAATTTCTGTGGGCCGACTTAGTGGACCCTATGGGATGCCAGGAATTTACCCGGGTTAACAGTATGCAAGCAGCTTCCTACCCACTTTACTGTCTCTTGCTCTAACTTTCTTTCCTTTTTTCTTTTTCCCAGTAAAGAATATCTCCTTCTGGGTCTGTAGTGATACTATAATAAGGAAGGCATTTTTCATGCACGTGGCCAACCCAGGTTTGATCCCTGGCATCCGATATAGTCCCCTGAGCAACTGCAGGAGTAATTTTGAGTGCAGAGCCAGGAGGAAACCCTGAGCATTGCCAGTTATGATCCAAAAAGAAAAAAAAAGAATATGTAGGAATGTGTGCTTCTTAAATACAAGGAGCAAAGTACCCCCCTCATTTCATTTTTCCCTTTTCCATGCTAGCCATGCTGTTGTTTTGAGATGTACTATAAATTAAGATATTTGAAGGAAGATATTTGATGTTTGAGAGGGCTTGAGGATGAGTAGGAGCTTTGCCTAGGGCTCATTCCTGGTGTGCTAGAAATAATTCATTTAGAAAGGGCCAGAGTACAGCAATTCTGGGAGTTGCCTTGCAAGCAGCCAACCCAGGTTCTATGTATGTCTGGTACCTCGTATGGTCCCCGGACCCCACCAAGACTTATCTCTTATCCCAGAGCTTGTAATAATCCCTGAGCACTGTTGGCTGTTGCCCAAAAACTAAGCCCATACACCATACGCAGAAGGAAACACACACACACACACAGAGACACACACATACACACACCGGATGTGAGAGCAGAGAAAAAGAATAAGTATTCGGGATAAAACATGGAGTGTAAAACTTCTATAGCATAAAATAAGTCCCAAAAATGTGATTTTAGCACCCAGTGTTCAATCCTTTAAGTGTTTCTCTGTAGAATTTGTCTTTGCAGATGAATTTATTTTTGGTTTTGTTTTCTTTGTTAGTTACCTTTTGTTGTTGCAGTATTTGAGGTCCACAACCTAAAGGGTTCATGTCTAACTCTTGGCTATTAACTCAGGGATCATTTCTGCCAAGGTCAGGAGCCCATCTGGGGTGCTGAGGTATAGAACCTGGGTCAGCCAAGTGCAAGGCAAGCACCTTTTCTCCTATATCACCACCTTGGCCACAAGGTATCATATTCATCTTTAAAAAGTAGAATCACTCCAGCTGCTACAACTTTGAGACACAGCTCACATTCTGGTGTATAGTAAACGTCCTGGATATTGGGTTAATTTTCCTATACAGCAAACTTTTTGCACTGTTTTAAGATAAATTACTGCACAACAGGAGTGAGTGCTAGATGCAGGCTCATGAAGATGTGTCTGTGGGGTTTAGGACTTTCTGGGGGAGAAACCGGTCATGATCTGGCTGGAAGGTGGAGCTCTGAGGCCAGGGAAGAGACATGAATATGCGAGTGAGTTATTTATGTTATAAAATAAATGAGTGTGGTTGAGTAGACGCATGAAGGAGGGAACAGGCTTGCCAGGCTGGTTGGAGACCATTTGCCACTTATTCCATTCTGCACACACAACTGTTTCAGCCTCACTATACTCCCCATTCCAGTCTCACCCTGCCGCTCAATCTTGTCTCCTTCTGTCCCCTATGGTGGTCTCTCCTCCCTCCATCTTGCAGCCTAAGTCTCCTGCCCACCCTGCAAGCGTTCCTGGTAGCAGTTTCACCCAGGTGAGGTAGCACAATGAACATAGGAAAGCCCTTCCTTCCCAGGGTACCCTTCTAAGATAAGACAAAGACCTCCTCCCCAATAGTCAGTCTGTGTTGTTATCACAAGGTACACAGGATTTATCTAGAATTTGAATTTCTAGGGTCAGAGATAGGCCAGGAGTGCAGGCCCTGGCCATGGAAGCAGCCTGCCACAGTCCAATCCCGGGAAAGCAGAGTCCCCTAGCACTGCCAACAGTTCTTTCCCTGCTGTCCCCCAAACCAAACCCTGACCCGACAAAGTTGCCTGGTGGGCTTTGACTAATATACAAGTTCTTCTTTTTATCCTTTGGCTTCTGGGTCATAGCCTGTGGTTGCTGCTTCAAATACCCAGTTGGTGCTGGGGACTGACCCAGGTCAGCCATGTGTGAGGCTTATTAGCTATGCTACTATAGCTCCAGCCTCTAAATTTATTGCTTTATTTTTTGTTGTTGGCCACTCCTGGTAATGCTAATGGGTTACTTGTGACTCTGCTCATTGATCCCCCATGAAGATGTGGGGACCCTTTGGTCTGATGGGGATTGAAACTTGGTTGAAGTGTGTGCCAGGCAGCCACCAAATGATCTGTGCTATCTCTGTTGCCATCAAAAAAAAGCTTTTACTCTGATTAAATTCCAGAAAGTTGTGATGGTAGAGGTTCTTATTTCTACTAAGTACCCAACTCACATTTCTTGAGCGTGTTCTTGTTTTGTTCTGGGACCCCATCCAACAGTAGTAAGAGTCTGGGCTTCCTTCACAGTCTGCATTCGGGAATCTCTTGGTGGGCTGTGGGGGCCCTATGGATGCAGGAAATCAAACCAGGATAGCTGTGCGCAAGGCCAGTGCCCTCTTTCCCTCTTTCCCTGTGTTCTGTTTTCCGGCTCCCACACTTAGTTTTCATCAATTCGGCTAGATATGTCTGCTCAAATAGTATAAAATTTTCAGTTAAAGAAAAAGGACAGCAGGTCAGCTGCTTGCTTTTCCTTCCCTGAAAGTGATGGGCAGCTTAGATCACAACCCACTTTTATGTCCCCTGGAGAGGAAGGAGCATCTGGCAACTCTGAGACGTACCTCGGGGTGGTCAGGGCTTTTCCAGCTTCAGTGCGGGGACTTCCGGTGACGGCTTTGGGTTGTGCTCCTCTCTGGTGTTCACGGCTATGACTTCTTTTCCAGGGGTTTCTACGGAGCCTCCTGCTGATCCTTGGGCACTACAGAAACTGCAGACAATGGTGATGCATCATGTGACGCACTATCCCCAGGTGGGAGGAGAGTGATATGGTGACATGACACAGTGACAAGCACGTACTCGTGCTCGCCTGCACTCGCACCCCCCTGCTACTGACCTCTCACCATTGCAAGGTCCAGGTGGCAACCCAGGGACAGACTTAAAGAAAAAGGCAGTCGGCTAAGGTCCCGGGGAAGAAACAATGCCCCCTCCCCCCCGCCCACCGCTCCTCACTGATTTCAATTTGTTTCCGCAGAAACCAGGAGGGCATTGTTACAACATGCAGCTCAAAAGGGTTTTTAATAAATTTTTTTTAAAAAAGAATAAAAGAAAAGGACGGGGAGCAACAGTGACTAAGTCTTGCAGGTGAGGACCGGGCAGGGCACAACGAGCCACATCCCTGGGCCCGCCCACAAACCCGAGCACTTGTTCCGGCAACAGGATCTGCTGGTGGACGGCGCCTGAAGTGGCCTGGCCACAAGCTGCTGGCTGCCTGCTGTGACAGGCCACACACGCCCACCTCGACAGCCCCGCCCCATCCCCAACAGGACCTGCCTGCAGCCCCCGCACCCCTGGACCTTCGACCCCCCCTCCCGCCGCCTCCCCCAGGATTCTGCAGCATAGGCGAGGGGACCCGGTGGTCGCCTACCGTCCTGTGCGGCCCCTGTCGCTGGCCGACTGACTGGGCCACCACCGCGGGAACCCGTGCCATGGGGCGCAGAGCACCGGGGGGACCCCAAGATCCCCCTCCCTCCTCTCCTCCCCCGAGCAGAGCCTGGTCGCCCAGGTGGATGTACAGAGGAGCCGAGAGGGCTGGGAGCAAGACCAGAGAAGATAGGGTCGGGAGCAGCGGCTGCGTCGGGTGGTGGCGAGGACAGCGGGGACTGAGCGACCCTGAGAGGGCAGCGTGGCTTGGCGCAGCGGGGCGGGGCGTGAGGGTGGGAAAGGCGGGGTCGCGAAGCAGCAGAACTCTGTGGATTTAAACCCCTCGCACGGCTGCATGTGCTTGCCGGGCGCGAGTCGCCCCCTCCCCCCGCGGCCCATGCTCAGTGTCCTCCTCTCCTAAGGGCCTCAGGCAAGCCCAGATGCCCCCATGGTCCCGCCAGGGTCTCCTGCCGCGGGCACAATGCGTCCAGGCTAGAGGCTCGCGGTCCAGCGCCGCCTCCGAGCGGCCCAGGTGCTCTAGCCCATGGGCGTCCAGGCACAGGGATCGAAGCAGCGGGCCCGCAGCTCGCCTCCCGTCAGGGCAACAGACACACACACACACACACACACACACACACAGCAGCTCTTGGGATGTGTTCTACGTTGGGCTGCTCTAGACAAGAGACAGAAGGAAGCATATACAAAGGCAGTTGCTACCTTTGAAAAGGGGTGGCACTAGTTTTAGAATTCTTTGCCCTGCCTTTCTGTGGCTGTGAAGCTTTCTTCCTTATCCCAACCCCCGTTCTTTAGGTTGGTTTGCAGTGTTCAGGGGTCACTCCTGGAGATCCTCAGAGGACCATATCCAAGTAGGAACCCTCCACACACAAGGAAAGCATCTTGCCCTGGACTAGCTCTTGGGCCCCCATCCGTCTTAAAGAGTTTCCAATTCATGCTTTAGAGACAAGTGTCAGATTTCTTCAGCCTGATCCTAGCTGCCCCTAAGTGAGTATCTCACAGATAATTTTCACTTCTCAGGAGCTGATCTGTCCAAATGTGGGCAACCTAAAAGAGGCAACATTTCTAATGACATGGGAGCATAGAGCCTCGAAACATCCTCTTCAGCCTGCTCCTTAGAACTGCATTGGTGGAAACCACTTTCCAGATTGGTTGTGTATTTGAGGAGCTTTAGTGATGGGAAATCTTGGCTCTTTGTTTCTCTGGGTGGAGCAGGCTGGCACGTCAGCTGAGCCAGAGTCTCTTTCTTTCTGGCTTCCTTGTTTTTCGCACCATTTTCCTGCCCCTGTTTCAGACAGCTGACTCATCTCTTAGAGTGCTTAATATGCTCACGATGAACAGTCATTCTCTCGGCAAGAATCTTGTCCCTGACTTGTTGGTTTATTACAATCTTAGCACAAAATAGACTTCTCGACTCAAGAAGGCTATGTAATGGATCATGGAAAAAAGGACAAAACAAAGCACAGCGAGTAGGGTGTTTGCCTTGCACACAGCCAACATGGCCGACACGAGTTCGATTCCTCTGCCCCTCTCGGAGAGCCCGGCAAGCTACCGAGAGTGTCTCGCCCGCATGGCAGAGCCTGGCAAGCTCCCCGGGACGTATGCGATATGCCAAACACAGTAACAACAAAGTCTCCAGTAGAGACGTTACTGGGCCCGCTCGAGCTCAAGCAAAATCAGACAAAGGCAAGAAATACGATTAACGACAATGAGGGAGCTGTGGACTAAGTTCTCATATTCCAAGCGATATCACTACTATAAGGAAGTCAGCAAAGAAGAGTACAGAGAATGTAACGTAAGTGCTGCAAATGACTTGATTTGCAAAACACATCGTATTCTCCAGTGAAAATTGAGAGACTGGTAACGTCACTTTCTCTTGGATGTGAACTATTTCCTTAACTTTCCATCATGTTTGGCCCTTGACTTGTTGGTTTATGACAATGCCAGTAGCATGCTAGGTAACATTGTAGGTGCTCTCAGTTAAAAACTTTTGTGGCTGTCATCCTCCAGAGGCCATTGGACAGTCAGGCTTGGGCCTGCAGAAAACTTGTTGGGCCTCACGGGATGGGGGGGGGGAAGCCGGGCCTGTCCTCCCCACCCTAACGAGACCCCAAGTCATCGCCCACGAACGGCCTCTCTGGCTCCTCATCAAGCTGCTCAACGGTCCTGATCCCAGAGACTCAGGAGCAGATCTCTAAACCCAGTGGCTTTTGGCAGAAATCACTCCAGATTTAAGTGTTAAAATTTCGGAATTTCAAAACCACATGGGCCTACTGCAGCCACATGACATCATATGTTATTCATAACCAGCAATAGAACAAATTATCTATTGTTGCCTTTTCAGCAGATCTGAGTGTTGGGGTAAAATTTCAAATAATGGTGGGTCTGGTATCGAAATAGTGAATGTGATCATAGAGAGTAATGTGGAAATCATCTGCCCCACAGGCAGGGGGAGGGTGTGGTATGGGGGTATACTGGGGTTGTTGGGGGTGGAGAATGGGCACTGGTGAAGGTACGGGTGTTTCATTGTATGACTGAGACTTAGACCCAAAAGCTTTGTAACTGCTCTCACGGTGATTCAATAAATAAAATTATACAAAATGGAAAAAAAAAGTAAGGTGGAGTTCATGCACAATTCAATCAGCTAATCAGTGGCTGAATAAATAGCAGTACTCCTACAAAAAAAAAAAAACTTTTCTGGAGTAATTCTTTTTTGGGACAATGCCCATTCCCCTTATGTCTACGAGTTTACCTTTCTTGTGGATCTGCATGTATGTGGCCAAAGGAACAACCTCAAGTTTTTGGGTTTTTTTTTAACCTCATGTTTTCTTAAAGGTCTAGAGAACATAGAGCGGGTGCCCCTCCTCTTCCTCTTTGTGTTAATCTTTTTTGTGATTTACTGGAAGATGTTCTGGCCAAAAGGGACTTGTCTGTTACTTTGATGGGAAGAACCTATTTGTGGATGAATGTAGGTGAGAGAGACAGACAGAAAGAGACAGAGACAGAGAGAGACAGAGAGAAACAGAGATAGAGAACAACCAATAAAAAGCAAATATGCTTAATGCACTTTGTCCATCTTTTGAAGAAACTTGTGAGAAGATGATTTTGGATTTTGTTTTTGTTTTAGATTCTTTTTGTTTTATTTAGGGGCTACACTCTGTAGTGCTCAGGGCTTTTACCTGGCTCTGTCAGTTCTGAGTTCAGGGCTTACTCCTAGCACTGTGTTCAGGGATTGCTCCTGGTGGGGCTCAGGAAGCCATATGGGATGCTGGGGGTCAAGTCCAGCTTGGCTGTGTGCAAGGCAAATGCCCTGCCCACTGTACAAAACTGCAGCCCTCATACAAGGCTATTAAAGTTGTCCAGAGCTTTGGCTAGACTGGGTCTCAGTGTCTGGTACATTCTGTAACCAGAGGAGTGATGGGTCTTCTAAGGAAATCACAGTACTGTGTATTCAGAAATTGAATGTTTGGAGAGGGACTACTTCAAGTGAGGCGAGGGGTCTTGAAGCATAAGCTTTATTAACATCATGAAAAATCAGCTTCTGGATTGGAAGAGTACTAAAGAGATCCTGTAGCGCCCCCCTTCCCCATATCTGCCTCAACAACGCTATTATGAAACGAATGCCATTTTCATTATTTGCATTCCAACTTTGGAAAAGGAAGTGTTTGGCGAGATCGCCAGTGTTTGGATGCTGGGTAACATAGGACACCAACTTCCATGCTCCAGACCTCTGAAGGAGGCTCCTCTGGTCAGGATAGGCAGGGAATGAGGTCAGCATGCCAGGATTTTTGTAGAAAAACCTGGAAAGGCACAGAGAGGAAAACCAACTGAAAACCAATTGTTCTACAGCAGAGGGGCAATCATTCACATTCTGCTGAAGATTTTTTCAGTGTTTCCATCCTGAGATTTGTAGCTTCTTTTTTCATAACTATATTCAAGAGTACTTAGAGTCCACTCAAGTATAAATTTGTATAAATTTATAAGTAGATATTTCAAGAAAATATTCTTATGAAAAGAAATATATGGGGCTGGAAAGATAGTAGAGTGGGCAGAGCACTTTCCTTCCATGTGACTTACCCTGGACTCCCTAAATCCCATATGGTTACCCAAGCACTGCTAGGAGTAATCCCCGAGTGCAGAGTCAGGACTAACACCTGAGCATCACCATGTGTGGACCTCAAACAAAAACAGAAACAAATTTTAAAAAATGAAGGAAGAGTGAAAGAAAGAAAAGAAAGAAGAAATTAAGAAAGAAAAGAAGGGAAGGAGGAAAGAAAAGGGAAGGAGGAAAGAAGAAGGAAGGAAGGAAGGAAGGAAGGGAGGGAGGGAGGGAGGGAGGGAAGGAGGAAGGGAGGGAAGGAAGGAAGGAAGGAACACTCGGACCCTCCTATGAAATGCGCTCCCTGAAAGGGCAGTATGGAGATTCCATAGAATGCTGTTGCTGCCACCTACAGGCCATATGCTAAAATGACAGAATGCTGCTTAAGATGATAGTGTTAAGGTGAGCTATTTAAGAGACTAATTCGTTTTTCCGTTCCTTATGCTAAGTGATACAAGCCAGAGAGAAAAGGATATGAAAGAATCCATATTAGGGCATCAAATTTGTGCGTGCTTCAGCTAACTTGCAACATTGCTTTCTGTAAAACTGCTTGGCTTCTTTGCACCTGGGGGAGAGGGGACTTGGAAAGTGAACAGGGCATAACTTCTTTCTAAACCAAGTGTGATAGGATTCAGGTGTATTTACTGTTCCTGAAATGTATTCTCTCACTAAAGCACCCTGCAGACTTGGGTAACTCAAATGAGGATGGTCAAGGGAGATTACCTAAGGCTTAATGATTCCAGCTATAACCTTGCTTGTGCTGACACTGGATGTGATGTACGTAAATGCTTATCTTTCAATCTATAGGCTAAGGAGTGAGGACACGAGTGCTGATCTTTCATGGTTCACAGCTGTATTATTTATGTTTCCATTTCTTTGAGATGTTCAAGTTATTCATTTAAATTGTAATTATTGCTGAGCATAAATTTTCATCTCATTTTATAGTTTAGTTTCACCTGTATTGTTAAACCTAAATAGTTTCAATACCTTAATAGCATTTAACTGTATGGCACTGTTGTCCAAAGTCACTGCACCTTCACCACTGTCAAAGTGTCCAGGACCCTCCACCACAGTTCTTATATTACTTCTAGAATGATATTTCAAGTGACAAAATGGTATGTAGTACAGATTTAGTCTCTAACTTATCCCTAGCCTGATGATCCCAAGTCTTATCCAAAAACTCCATTCGTTGAGTATACCCCTCGAGTCTGTGTCCCCGCACAAGATTTGATGTTTTCACCTGTTTGTAGGGTGATATTTGAATTGATTTTACTTTCCAATTTAGTGCTAGTCTTCAATTTGTTCATCTTTTGTTTCAGTTTCTTAAGTGAAGAGACTTCATGTTAGAATCTATTAGATTGACTTTTTAAAAACAAAATTCACATTTTATTTAGGTTGAAATAAACTATACAAAATTGATTTCCTTCACCAAAATTAACTGCAATATTTTCATTTAATTCCCAGAAGCCCACAAAACAATAATTCTTGTGTCTTCTCCTAGTTTTACTTATAAATCAAGAGGAGGCAGTAGATAATAGTCATGGAGAACAGACTTGAAAGCAAAACAAATCAGTTGTCAGTATCCATGGCCTCTGATCCTATCTTGACCATGAAACACAAGTTCAAGATACACTTGCTAAAAGCTTCTGTAGGCTCAACAAACGAATGCAAACAGCAACAACCAGTTATGGAACAACAATGGCAGACTCGTCTGTTTCTTTAAGTTCACTTGCTAAAGACAAAATCTTCACTTAAAATCTACACTTTGGCAAGCTCAAGTTTCTCTGGTAATACTCTTAATTGTCCAGTACAGGTTTTGAGCAGTAACACTTAGAACTCTTATCAGTCAAAGGTCAGTTGTGAGCTTTAACGTAACATTTTAAAAATGAATTCCTCCCACACAACCTCCAATTTATTTCTTCAAGGAACTGGTAACTCCATACCCACATATCGCATCCACAGTGATAATGTTATGTCTAAAATAACTAAAAACAACTCTAGAGCCACTAGCAGACTTCACACTGAAATGTGATGTGACACTTTCAATGCTATATTTTAGAACAGTTCGGTCTCCAAAGCAGGAATTCAAACTGGAGCCACTTAAATAGGAGTACAAATGAACATACTCAATGGGAGACCTACTGGTCAAGACAGTCAGTGACTGGGTGGCCTACATACAACATAGCTTTTCTGTAAGATGCTTTCAAATGGAAGATAAACCCTATTTTAAAATCTCTTCGGTGTTTCCAATGGTTTCTGAATTATCTGCAGGAAGCTCTGACTTAGTTGTGTAGAGTTTGATATATGTGTTCACCATTAAATCCAAATCATGTTTTATATCAAAATTTATATTAAGCAAAGCCCAGTTATTCGACCCCTGGTCTCTCAAAGTGTTGCTCAGGTAAGCTTTGAGACACTTCCGTCCATTTTCATAGCGTTCATTTTCTACTTTTGCAAAATGTATCTATTACTTAGAGTTCTACAGGTCGTAGAGGTCTCAAAGTGTTTGGCACATAATCGATAATGTTTATTTAGTTGATCTGGTGTTTTACCATCTAAGTCTGCTGTTCTACAATTCTCCACCCATTTCTGGCACCTGGCCTGGTCCCGCGGGAACCTGAAGAAGGCCAGGTCGGACTGCGTGCTCAAGCGCATGCAGTTGGGGGGCACTCAGAAGTTCTTTATTATCGTGTGCCCGCCCGCCCGCCCGCCAGCCCAGCCGTCCCCTCCCCGCCTCCTCAGGGCAGCTCGCCCGCCCGTTATGGCCAGGAAGGGGAGCCTGGCCAGTTGGCTGGCTCCGCAGGGCCGCGCACCGGGGGAGGAACGGGGGGGCTGGATTGACTGTTGATGCTTTAGCAATGCTTCACTTAACCAGCTGTTTAAGCACTTTCCAACTGATGGTGACTTATGTTGTCTTTCTTTGTCAGTTCTTGTTCAATGATGTAGTGACTTTTTTGGTACATAAATCTTTGAACATGTATCAGAAAATAATATAGACTACAGGGGCCGGAGCAATAGCAATAGCACAACAGGTAGGGAGTTGGCCTTGCAGGCGGCCAACCTGGGTTTGATCCCCAGCATCACATTTGGTCTCCCCTGCACCGCCAGGAGTAATTCCTGAGTGCAGAACCAGGAGTCACCCCTGAGCATCGCTGGGTGTGACCCAAAAAGCAAAAAATAAATAAATAAATAAAACTAAAAAAATCCCAAAACAAAAAATGTACACTACAATCCATGAGGGAAAATTGAATTGCTGAGACCTTTGAATTTTTATCCAGTTCTAACCCTTTCTTTTCCAAGAAACATAACATGTCTAGTTAAATGAAACATGAATTTGGATCATTACAGAAATATTATAAGCATTTAAAGTACTCTCACCACGAAACCAAATAGCGTGTTATCAGAATTCCTTCTCTGTCTGCAACTTACTATTTATCCTACCAATAATGATTTCTAATCACCACCAATCATGGCCAGAATGCTTGGTTTTCCACATCTGAGCAGCATTTTCCTCCTAAGTCAATGGATTTGGTAAGCTGTTTTTGCTTTGTTTTCTTTTGTTTGGCGACCACACCAGGAAGTGTTCAGGGGTACTCCTCGCTCTGTGCTCAGGGATCACTCCTTGCGGTGCTTGGGGAACGCTATGGGATGCTGAGGGTGAACCTAGGTTGGCTGCTGCAGGGCAGCTGCTGTGACTTTGGGGCGTGGCACTGCCACGTGTAATTCTTGAGCACAGAGCCAGGAGTAACCCTTGAGCATAACCAGGTGTGACTCCCAAAACCCAAACAAAACCAAACCAATTTTTGACTTGAAGCAAGAAAAATGGAGGCTGGGAGTTCGTTCCGGGTCACGAGATGGCGCTGTGGGGCGTTTTCATCCCTCCCAGGCCCTTTTCTCTAAGAATTTTCCACCCTTGGGCTTGCTTCAGTGTTAGGCCTGGGGTAATTAGGATCAAGCAGGCAGCTTCGGGGGGTGCAGCAGTAGGTTAGCGGTTAGGACACTTTCCTTGCATTCACAGAACCGTTGTCTGTCACTTGGCTTCCCATATGGCCCTCGAGTCGTGCCCGGCGGCATTCCTGAGAGTGCCCTAAGCATCTTTTGGTGTGTCCCCAACCATAAACAATCAAACAGGAAAATTAAAACAAAGCAGTCCTTGATGGCGAATTCCCTCCCTTGAGGGATTCTGAGTTGTATCTTCGTCCATCGCCCACGTCCTTGTAGAAGAGGGTTGGGGAACCCTCAGATTGAGGGGTGATGGAGTGTGTGTTGCTCATAGCAGGAAACATCCAGAGGGCTTGTTCACAGACATCACAAAGTGGGTTCAGAACTGTTCTTGCTCAGAGCGAAGAAAAAAAAAAATATATATATATATATAAAACTTTGCCTTGCTCGTTCCAGACAAGGATCAACCCCCTGCACCCCTCTTTGTCTAGAGAACAAGCTGGGGAACCCACCTGAACCTCCCCAGGAGATTCAGCTATGTACCCCACAAAAGTCTGAAGGTGGGAATCGAACCCTGTTCACCCGCATGAAACACAAGTATCCGCATGGCTATCCAACTGCTGCCTGTCAAAGCTGCGTTTGACCCTTAATTACCCCATACTTAACACTGAAGCAAACCCAAGGGTGGAAAATTCTTAGAGACACGGTCCTGAGGAGGGACGGAAACGCCCTCGCCTAGCGCCATCACGTGGCGGCTAGGCGGAACTACCGGGGCGGCTATTCCCAAGTTTAAGATTTCCAGCTCCTGCGTTGGAGCTCTAGTACCCGGGTAAGGCGTTTGCCCGGTACCTGGGTCCACCGGCTTCGATTCCCAGCATCCCATATGGTCCCCGGAGCACTGCCAGGACTTAACTCCTGAGTGCAAAGCCGTGAGGAACCCCTGTGCATTGCGGGTGTGACCCAAAAAGGGAAAAACAGAAAAAATTTTCTTTGCTTCAGTGTTAATACGGGGTCATGAAGGATCAAAGGTCAAGGATCTAACAGTGAGCCACGAAGGCGCTGGTCTTGTATGGGGCGATCAACCCATAGGTTCCCCCAGCACAGTCAGGAGTGATTCCTGAGTGCAGGGGCAGGAATAACCCTCGAATACCGCCCGTGTGGTCCGCGAAACACAAGCAAACAGAATGCGACTTTCGCGGCGCATTCCTTCACGCCGAACTTGGGGGTGCCGAGCTGAGTCTTGCTTCCAGCTCCTTCCTCTACGGAAAACCGCGAGGTGTGGGGATGACCGCGACAGGAACTGTTTGTGAACGGGCTTAGAGGGAGAGATTCTACTTCGGGCAAAGCACTGGCCAGGCTGCTGGGTTCATCCTGACACAGGGATCGCCCCATGCGAGTCAAACGCCCTCAATGTTCGGCTACCGCTGCACGGCCTGAGGCCGCCTTCTTGATTCTTTGTGACCCGCAGGTTAATATGGAAGCAAACCCAAGGGCTGGAAATCTTCAGGCAGGAAAGCCTGGCCACGGCTCTTCCGCCGATGCACCACGAGAGGGCGCTGTGGGGCGTTTCCTCCCCTCCCCAGGGACATTCCTCTAAGAAATGTCCAACCCTAGTCCCGACTTTCCTCCAGAACTAGACCTCCGAGGATCCTCAGAATTTCTGATTAATAAAACAAAAAAGAATTTCTGCACAGTGGAGTTGCACCCTTGTCCCTCTCCTTAGTCCCCCGCACTGACTGGCCAAGCTAGTCTCTGGCTTTATTTACTGTGGGCTGTGGGTGGCCCCAACAGCTTCTTGGTGGGCTCAGGGGTATGATATGGTGCTGAGACAGAACCCAGGGTGAGCACAGTAGACGATTGTGCCATACCATAGTATGATCTCTCCAAATCAACCATTTTTACAGGTCTCCAGTCTATCACCCCCACACCCCTACGCTCCACTTTTCCAAGGGTGCCATCTTTCCCTATCGCAGAGAATTTGGGGCTTCCTATATACATGAGAAGTCCCAAGTCTGTGAAGGATGGTGACAGAGGTTAGATTCAACTTCAGGATCTCCAAAAGTTTGGGGTGAGATTGCCTACCATCAGAGAAATGGGAGTAGGTTAAAAAGAATTTTGATTAAAACAGTGATAATGAGCCAAAGACCAGGCAACCTCCTTCCCTGGAAATTCTAAATACACCACTCACTCTTCCAAGAATTATTTTATTTGGGGGTTTGATGTGGGTTCGCGGGGTTCTGGGGACCCTTATAAGTGCTTGCTATTAAAGTTAGCCATGAACTTCTGCTTATTTTAATTAAGTTTATTTTTTATGTTTTTTGCTTTACTCATTGAGGTGAACAAAAAATGGTCTATACCCACTTTGCTCTGCCTTTGATCCAGCCCTTTGGAAAGGTTTCCAATTATAGTCAACCCCACACACCACCACCCCATGTTCTGAGGGTGTCCCAACCCTCCTCTACAAGGAATAAGGGTCAGGGATACAGCAAGATACAGCTCAGAGTCCCCCAAGTTGGGGTGAGGGAATCCACCATCACGAACTGAGGCTGTGTCCATGTTATTTGACTTGTTCATAGTTTGGGGGTCACAAACCCAGAAACGCTCAGGGCTTCTCCTGGTTCTGCACTCAGGAATCGCTCCATCATGACGGTGGGACTGTATGGGGAGCCAAAGAAAGAACCAGGGCCTTGTGTCTGCAAGGCAGAGCCCTAACCGCTCTGCTCCTGCTGCAGCCGCCCAAGCTGCCTGCTTGATGACCCCATATTGAAGCAAAGGGCTGGAAATCAAGCATGGAAGAAGTCGGGCCGCGGTAGTTCAGCCTAACTGCCACGAGATGGCGGTGTGCCGCGTTTTTGCCCCTCCACAGACCCCTTTCTCTTAAGAATTTTCCTCCCTTGGGTTTCCTTCAGTGTTAAGTATGGGGTCATTAAGCACACAGCTTCCACAGGTGCAGCGATAGGAGAGTGTCGCGGGTGCTTGTCTTTCCCGCGGGTGACCAAGGTCCGATTCCCGCCTTCAGACTTTTGTGGGGTACATATCTGAATCTCCTCGGGGTGCCCGGGTGGGTTGCCCCAGCTTGGTCTCTGGACAAGAAGGGTTGCAGGGGTTGGAACCTGGTCTGGAAGAAGCAAAGCAAGGCTCTTTTCTTTTTTTGTTCTCTTCGCTCTGAGCAATAAAATTCTGAACCCACCTTCGATGTCTGCGGCTGTGCCCTTTGAATGTTTCCTACAAGGGACAACCCACACTCCACCCACATTGTGAGGGTGCCCCAACCCTCTTCTATAAAGATGTGGTGGATGGAGGAAGATCCAGCTCAGAATGAGGGAGTTCGCCATCAAGCATCTGAGACTGCTTTGTTTTCATTTTCTTGTTTGTTTGTTTATGGTTGGGGCCACACATGGATATGTTCAGGGGGTTCTCCTGACTCTGCACTCAAGAATCACTTCGGAATGGCTGTAGAACTGTATGGGGAATGTACGAAAGGATCTGGGTCCCATGCATGCAAACAAAGAGCCCTTAACCGCTCTGCTCCCGCTGCAACGGCCAAACTGCTTACTTGTTTCCTAATGACCCTATACCTAACACTGAAATCTGTAACTGGCTGTGATCCACTGGGCTGGAGCTATAGCACAGCAGGTAGGGCGTTTGCCTTGCGCGTGGCTGACCCGTGTTTGATTCCTCTGTCCCTCTTGGAGAGCCCCGCAAGCTACTGAGAGTATCCCGCCTTCACGGCCGAGCCTGGCAAGCTACCCGTAGCATATTTGATATACCAAAAAACAGAAACAACAAGTCTCACAATGGAGACGTTACCGGTGCCTGTTGGAGAAAATCTGTGAAGGGAGGACAGTGCTACAATGCTACCTAGCTTTGAAGCAAAGAAAAGGGCACGACGTCTCTTTTTTTACAGAAACTAAAACAAGGTATCATTTATTGTAGGATATACTGAAATATCATTTAAAGGTAAAGGCCCTCCCGTTGTTCGTCGATTTGCTCGAGCGGGCCCAGTAACGTCTCCATTGGAGACTTTGTTGTTACTGTGTTTGGCATATCGAATACGTCACAGGGAGCTTGCCAGGCTCTGCCGTGTGGGTGAGATACTCTCGGTAGCTTGCCGGGCTCTCCAAGAGGGGCGGTGGAATCGAACGTGGGTTGGCCATGTTTGCTGCGTGCAAGGCAAACGCCCTACCACTGTGCTATAATGTGAAATATCATTATAAAATATAATTAAGGCTCACATACACTTTTCTATTGATTTCTGTATATAACACAATGATTCAGTATTTGTGTACATTTTAAAATAATTTAGAGAGTAAGTCTAGTTAATGTATGTCACTACATATAGTTAAATTCTTTTCTTGTGCTGAGAACATTTTTCTTTTTAATTTTTATTAGTGAAACACCATGAGGTACAGTTGTAGACTTACAAATTTTTGTGCTTGTGTTTTGATTATACCCTGATCAAGTACCCATCCCTCCACCAGTGCCCATTTTCCACCATTACGGATCCCTGCATCCCTCCCCACCATCCCCCCCCCCCCCCCACACACACACACCTCTTTGGCAGGGCATTCCCTTTTGTTCTCTCTCTCCTTTCGGGTGCTGTGGTTTTTAAAAGAGGCATTGAGTGGAAATCATGTTTGGTCTATAGTCTACTTTCTGCATGCTTCTCCCATCCTGGGTGGATCCTCCCAACACCCTTTATTTGGTGCTCCCTTCTCTATCTGAGCTGAGGGTTAGGAAATCTGAAGCCTGGGACAAGTCGGGCTGCAGTAGTTCCACCTAATCCCCACGTGATGGCGATGTGGGCGTTTCCATCTCTCCCTGGGCCCATTTCTCTAAGAATTTTAAATAGCAGAGGGGGAGCATTTAATAACATTTAATAATGGTCTTTTCTCTGGTTTTTTTCCCCATTGTTTTTAAGTCCCTAGCACCTTTATATTTTTTCACCTTTAAAGCTTGTTATAGTGGGAATTTGTTTCAGAATGAAACTTCTAAAACATCAGTCATTAAAAATTTTAAATTTTACGAAAAGATTTACAAAACGGGTATAATTTGGGGGAATTTCCTTTGCTTTCTGAATTCTGTACAACACGAGTTACACACTCAATATTGCGTGAAAAACCAGAAATCCTTCTCCTCTGTCACTCCTGCTCTAATGGGCACCCTAGTTTTCAAGCACAGACAGAGCATTACAGGCACAAATCAGCCTTACTCCCCCAGACAACAGTGGGAGAAATGTGTGGTGTAGGAATGATTCCCTTCCATTCTAACTGGGCTTCCAGCCTCTGAAGTATTGTCGCAAAGAAGGCAAACAAAGCAGTCCTGCACTAGACATTCCAGGGACCAGCCTGAAACCGATTTTGGAAAAAGGAGAAAGTGGTGCCCCTACTTCTGTCAGACCCAAAGCAGGCAGTCGGAGGCCTTTGTGGTGATTTCTGAGTTAGTTTTGAAGAGGGCTTTCTCCTGGAGTCTTCTTTTCACTTTCACTTAGGGAACACTTTAGTATGTCAGAAGAATTGTTTGTGCTTGAAACCAGGGTAATTTCCCATTTCTTTGTGGACTTTGTATGTATGAGTCACGTCTTGCAGTGGGGTTCGGAGATGCACTTGGAAGAATATGAGTTCTGAAAACTTGAGATTTTAAGCTGAGTCTTTTATCTATAGTCTCTTGCTTATGTTTTTTGTTTGTTACTTTTGTATTCCTGGAAATCAAACTCAGGCTCTCACACGTGCAAGGCAAATGCTCTGTTGCTGACCTACATCCTGACCGGTTTTAGACTTAAGTGTGACCTTCATATTATTACAAGAACGGGGGGATTTGATGGAGGGGAGATTGGGCCATACCTGCTGTGCTTCGGGCTTACTCTTGACTCTGAGCTCAGGGTGCACTCCTGGCAGTGCTTGGGGGATCATACGGGGTGCTGGGATTGGGACCTGAGTCAGCATGCAGGCCTGCTCTCCCATAGGTCCTGAAAACTCAAGAACATAAATCACAGTTTTCCCTCAAGTACCAAGATGGGAGGTTGTCAATTTCCCAACACTGTTTCTTTTTATATAGGGGTTGCTATCATTTGGATGCTTTCTACTCCATTTCTGAATGTCCTCCCTTCTGCTGACATAATCATATGCATCTCTGGAATTCAAGCGCTCCCTTTGGAAGGGACAGATTTAAATTTTTGTGACTTCTCTTTCATTACTTTTCATCTATTGGAAGTAACTTTTCTTGGATGATCTGATACTCACCCAGCACCAGATATTCTCATCCAGAATCCTGTAAGAACATTCTAATTTTTGCTTGAAATTTACACAAAGGGCATAGAAGGGAGAAGGGATGAAAGGGAAGTCTGAGCTGTGCGGGAAGAAAGCTGTGGGAAAAGAAAGAAGTCATAATTCCTGTTTCTTCTTTAAAACCAGAATTTCAGTCATCTGTTTTGGGGCACTCAGGTTTTTTCCAGATTCTGGCTATTGTAAAGAGTGCTGCAATGAACAAACAGGTGCAGATGTCACTTCGACTATACTTTTTTGCCTCTCTGAGATATAGTCCCAGGAGTGGTATTGCTGGGTCAAATGGGAGCTCAGTTTCTAATTTTTTGAGAATCGTCCATACTGTTTTCCAAAAGGGCTGAACCAGTCAGCTGAACCAGCAGTGAAGGAGGGTCCCTTTCTCGCCACATCCGCGCCAGCACTGATTGCTTTTGTTCTTTTGGATGTGGGCCAGTCTCTGTGGTGTGCAATGATATCTCATTGTGGTTTTGATCTGCATCTCTCTGATGATTAATGATGTAGAGCATTTTCTCATGTACCTTTTTTGCCATTCGATGTCTTCTTTGAGAAAGTGTCTGTTTATTTCATCTCCCCATTTTTTGATGGTGTTGGATGTTTTCTACTTGTGGACTTCAACTAGTACTTTATATATCCTTGATATCAACCCCTTGTCGGATGTGTATTGGGCAAATATCCTTTCCCTTTCTGTAGACTGTCTTTGTACTTTGGTCACTGTTTCTTTTGAAGTGCAGAAGCTTCTTAGTTTAAAATAGTCCCATTTGTCTATCTCTGTTTTCACTTGCTTGGCCAGTGATGTGACATCTTTGAAGATACCATTAGCTTCAATGTCATGGAGGGTTTTGCAACTTTGTCTTCAATGTACCTTATGGATTCAGGTCTGATGTTGAAGTCTTCAATCCATTTTGATCTTAATTTTGTACACGGTGTTAGGCAGAGATCTAAGTCCATTTTTTTTGCATGTAGCCATCCAGTTTTGCCAGCACTATTTGTTAAAGAGGCTTTCCTTATTCCACTTCACATTTCTTGCTCCTTTATCAAAGATTAGATGATTAGATTAGTGATAGGAGAATCCTCCCAGGATGGGAGAAGCATGCTGAAAGTAGACTATAGATCGAACATGATTGTCACTCAATGCGTCTTTTGAAAACCACAGCACTGAAAAGGAGAGAGAGAACAAAAGGAAATGCCCTGCCACAGAGGCAGGGTGGGGGGGAGGGGCAATGGGGGGGGAAGGGATACTGGGATCCATGGTGGTGGAAATTGGGCACTGGTGGAGGGATGGGTACTTGATCACTGTATAATTGAAACTCAATCACAAACATTTGTAAGTCTACAACTGTACCTCATGGTGTTTTACTAATAGAAATTTTTTAAAAATCAGAATTTCAGAAAGCAACAGTTAATTTTGAATATGCTAAAACAGCTGGCATGAGAGCAGATGTCAGAGCATTAAAAAGTGCCAGGGGCAGAGAGAGATTGAGAGAGAGAGAGAGAGAGAGAGAGAGAGAGAGAGAGAGAGAGAGAGAGAGCTCTCCAGGGTGGATGCTCAGCTCAGCATGCAGCGACCCCAGACTTGATCTCCAGAACCTCATGTCTCCTTAGTGCCACCAGAAAGAGTCGGAGTTACAGCCCCTCTTCTTCTAAGTTCTTTTTTTCACCTTCTCCTCTTTCCTGTAAAACCCTTAGCAGCATGAGCACTGCTGCTCAGTTAACAAAATTCAGTTTACTCAGCTTTGCTACAGACTTTGATAAATCGCATAACCCCCTTCAGGTTTTTCTTGGTTTGATTTTTGCTTTGGGGCCACCCCCGGTGGTGCTCAGGGATTACTCCTGTCTCTGCACTCAGGAATCACTCCTGGCGGGGGCTCAGGGAACCATATGGGATGCTGGGGATTGAAGCCGATTGGCTGTGTGCAAGACAAGTGCCTTAGCCACTGTGTTCTTTCTCTTAGGCCCAAATTCAACTTTAACTTACCTAGAGTAAATGTTCTAATAGTGGGTCTCATTGCCCTGACCCTGAAAGAGCCTCCCATAAGGCACCGTTGGGAAGGACGAGTAAGGAGAGGCTGGTACACTCTCAGGGCTGGGACGAATGGAGACGTTACTGGGGCCCGCTCGAGCAAATCAATGAACAACAGGATGACAGTGACAGAGTAGATATCTTAGAGTGTTCATGGAGAAGATGTATCTAGGATTAGAGATGTGGAGGGGGCAAGGCACTTACCATACCTGCTTCTAATCTCACTTCGGTTTCTGGCACCACATGTGGTCCCATGAGTACCTCTAGAAGGAAGCCCTGAGCGAAGGAATAAGGAGTAGGCCCTGAGCAGCTTCGGGTATAGCCCAATTCTCCCCCATCACAAAATGTTTTTAAAGGTGATGATCAAAACTCCTTGGCCAGCAGAGGGGAGAAAAAGTTATAAAAACATCCTTAGCCTAGTAAAACATTTCTCAGTCAGGGTCCGACCTCAGATGAAAATAACATAAATGGTAAGACCAAGGGGCCAACATATTGATGATGGGGGCTATACAAAATGGAAACGAGTCCATTGGAAAAACAACCCAGAATAACAATTTGATTAATTCAACAGTATTTATTACATGTTCAATGAGTGGCTCGAGAGAGGTGAAGAGGTTTGCTTCGCACACAGTTTTGTCCTTAGCACAGCATATCTTCATCACCAGGAGTGACCCCCGAGTACAGAACCAGGAGGGACCGCTACCCCCTCCTCTCCATGTTAACGGAGTGTTGGGTTGTGTAGGTTCTGAGGTTGCTGTGGTGAACAGGCAGGTGCGATTCCTGCTCTTCCAGAGCTTACCTTCTGTGAGAAAGCTTATCATTAGCATGGAATCAAAATGATGAAGGAGATGCTGATGAATTCACACAGGAAATCAAGAGGCGATGCCCAGGAGGGCCCTGTGTCAGCCTGGGATGTCAGGGAAGGCCTACAGCCTGGAGAGTGAGAATGCACCAGCCATGCTGGCAGCTGGTTCACGGGCTTTGAAGGAGATGGGATTTACTCAGTGCCAGAGGCCAGCGGCCAGTACTTTCTTGTGTCTTTTCACCTCTCTTGGCGTGTGTCTTAGAACCCCGATGACTGAGAACAGACTCAGGCCTGCGGCTCTCTATTCTCAATGACCCTTTGAAGCCAACTTGCCAGTCATTTCAGTCACCTCCGGGAATTCACACTAAACACCCTGACTCAAGATCCTTTATATTAGGTGGGCACCCCAGCCTGGATATAGCACCACAGCAAACCCATTGACTGGATCCACTTTGAAATTTATGGAGTCCTTATGCTGCTGAACAGTGGCATAGGAGTGCCCTGATCCTCCTTGCCCACGCTCACTTCACTCCAGACTGTCCCTTGTCCCTTCCCCAGCCCCCACCCACTTCCTCTGATGTAGTTCTTCCCACACTAGAAAGATGCTTGATTCAGCAAGTCCACATGACCTGTGGTGCACTGCATCCAAGTGTGTGCAGATGCCACAACAAAATGCGTGTAACCCCAGTGAATACCATAACCAACTGTGGGAGCACTGCAAATCCTGGTCATTACAACAGTGAAAAGGGAAGAGAAAGGGAAAATGAATGAACATTCACAGCATCAAGTAAGGCATAAGCACATCCATCCGCATAGTCCTAGACAGGGTCAGAACCAGCAACCTCATTGTTTTCCACCTTCACAGCTGTTCTTCTCACTGGCGTGGCTGCAGAGGAAGAATCTCACATGGAGTTGTCATCTGCCATCCCTTGGGACAGCAATAGCTTCCTCTGGAATGTGTCTTGTAGGACCTGCCCGCAGCTCTATTTCAGGTGGTCTAAGTACTTATGATTTTGTTTTTTTAGTCACATCTGGCAATGTTCAGGGCTTACTCCTGGCTACGCACTCAAGATTTACTCCTGGTACTGCTCATGAGACCATATGGGTTGCCCCAGGGATTGAACCTCATATTGTTCACGGACTAATCTAGCTCTGTGGTCTGGGATTACTCCCGGCAGTGCTGAGTGAACCATGCAGTGCAAGACTAAACCCAGACACAAAGCCTGCACTCCAGCTCTTCGTTCTATAGCCGTGTTTTGGGGGGCTTTCTTCATTTCTATTTTCGTCGGGGAAGCAGACTGGAAATGCTCAGAGGTTACTCCTGGCTCTGTAACTCAGGAACAACTCTGAGCAGTTCCTTGGGGACCAAATGCTCTATCCACTGCACTATCACTCTAGACCCAAGGAAGGTCTTATTCTCAGAAATATGCACACAGGGTTATCGTGGCTAGTTTTTTATTCCAGCAAAGATTTGGTCCTAAGTATATAATGCGCTGTGAACATTCATTCAATTGGTGGTGGGAACCATGACTTCAAACTTTGGCTTTTGATTTGAGGTCACACCTATTAGTTCTCAGGAGCTACTTCAGGTTTGGTGTGAAAGGTTGTTGCTGGCAGTGTTCATGGGACCACAGGGTACTGAGCATCTAACCAGGGACTTCCGTTTTCAAATCCTGTTTTCAAACTCTGGCTTTTGAGAACTATTCCTAGTTTCTTATTGGAGGAGTGGCGGTATCTCTCTCTCTGTCTCTCTCTGTCTTTCTCTCTCACTGTCTCTTTCTGTTGGGGCCGGACTAGATGGTGAAGATGAGTCCGTGTAGAAGAAACAAGCTCTGTACAGACTACATGCTCAGCTTAGAAAGAAAAAGAAGCTCTAGCTGACCAGTTTGACTTCAAGATGTATATTACCTTTGCATTCAAGGAGAAGAAGAAAAAATCAGCAGGTTTTGAAGTGTCTGAGGTCAAACCAGTCATGACGAATAATTATAAGAAAATATCCTAAAAGGTGTGCGGGATTCCAGCTATTCCTTGGAAAGTTCCATAGAGCTTTTAAAGGAGGATGTGGTCCAGCTTCCTGCTCCTCGATACCAGTCTGTGAGAAGGGATGTCATTGACTGTACTCAGGAGATGTATTTCATTCTGTGGCCTTAGAATGTTATTGAAAAAAATTGTCTGTCTACTGTTTTCTAGTTGGAAGGAATCTGATGAGCCTTTTCGTCTCGTTCATGCCAAATTTGAGTTTCATCACTGTGACTATGAAAAACACTTTCTGCATGTACTGAGCCACAAGGACAAGACTGGAATTGTTGTCAACAATCCCAACCAGTCAGTGTTTCTCTTTATCGACCAACAGCATTTGCAGACTCCAAAAAATAAAGGTAATATCTTCAAGTTATGCAGCATCTGCCTCTACCTGCCAGAGGAACAGCTCACCCACTGGGAGGTTGGCACCGTAAAGAAACACCTGCATCCTTCCAAGCCAGAATAGAGTCTGGGCCAGCACAGTGGAGAAGATCAGAGTGCAGCAGGAGATCTTGTCTTGTTTTCTTACCACTTTATTCTTTCAGAGATTAAAGAAAATGGACTCATGCACAGAACACTCTGCATTTTGAAACTTGTTCATCCTGATTTCTTTTTAAATCATTTGTATCTCAGAACTGAAAAAAATTAGCTGTCTTCTTCACAGACTGTGTGAAAGAAGACTTTGCATATTTGCTGCACTGTATCAGCATCTTGTTAAAAATGTCAAATGAAAGGACTATTGTACACCGAAATGCTTCAATGTATTTGAAAGCACAAGGTGATACTCTTTTTGACGGTCTTTCCATTTGAGCTGGTTTTTGCCTCTTTGACATCTGTCATCAGCATTTAGAGGGTAAGAAGTACATGTAGGAGAATAAATAATTTTTACAAATGCAATAGCTTTGCTATAATCACCGTTGATCCAGAACACTGTCAGATTCAATCTAATGACCAGAAGTAGTTGTTCTAAAAAGAAAATTCAACCACGGAAAAGAAATCTTAAATGAAAAAAGCATCTCATTGCAGGTATTCTAGCCTCATTTTACTGGGCCAGGTTTGTTTAAAAAAAAAAAACAAACCAGACGAGTCCATGTAGACTATCCCACTAACGGTCAGGAATACAGGGAACCATGAAAATGGGCGAGACAAGACGTGTGTGTCCAGATTGGTTTCAATGAGGCTCAACATCTCTTTCTTTAAGCTGCCTTAAGTAAAAAACCTAAATCTTAGTATAGCAGAAGAGTCAGTCTTTTCTCATAGACCAGATGACACCAGACCCACTTGACACCAGATGCTTGAGGTTGTAAATAACAGGCCAGAACATTTGGCTGTGTTTCTTTCCTGAGGGCTGAAACTAACTGGCTTGTGAACATAATCAAACAATGTATGTCATAATGCCCCCGCTTAGGGGGCGTGGCTAGGGGCCAGTTGGTGGGGGCGGGAGGGGGAAAGCGCTGTTGCTCTGGCCTTTAAAGGTCAGCGGGAAGGCGGGTGGGGCAGGCCTGGCTGGGACTGCGGGCTCACGCTCCCCACCTCCCAGGTCTCACGCTGAGGCGGGCTCCGTGTCCTGCGTGCCTGTGCGGACTGCGTCACGGGCGTTGACCGCCGACCGCTGGTGGTGGCTCCTTGGAGACTGCCCGGCTCCTGCACGCCACCTCCGAGGCCCTGGGCTGCACCCGCCATGCCAAGCTGCTGCTAGGTGGCCTGTGCTTGGGGCCCAGCTGGATGCTGAGCGTGTGGGCGGGCGCTCAGAGCAGGTGAGGGGCGGGCATGGGGGTGGGGGTCCTTGCCAGCCCGTGGGGCCCAGCTGGACGCTGAGCGTGTGGGCAGGCGGTGTGGGCAGGCGCGCTGAGCAGGTGAGGATTTGAAAGGATCCTATGTATTTCCCAGTTTCCTTCTGGGAATCAGAGCAAAAAGCTGTTTGCTAGTTCTTAGAATTGGAATAATCTGCAGAACTCAACACCGCCAGTTAATAATAGTGCCTAGATAGTCTGTGTGCTTTTCTGGAGGCAGTGTTTCTGAGTTGCCTCCTCCGTAAGACCTGAGCAATGCTGGGTGTGCCCCTTCCCCCCCTCAAAAAAAAAACCCACAACAGCAGTAATAATAATCTGATGTCAATTGTAGTCAAGGATATTTTCATCAGGCTTTTATATACTCGAGTTTTATTCTAGTTAAGTTTCTGAAAGGCCCTGCTGTAGAAAGACTTGGTAAAGCTTGCCTACTTGAGTCTACCACACGTTAAGGGTGTGCTTCTGTAGATCCCTTTTTAGGGTGATTCATTTGAGAAGCTTGACCCTCACCAGCAAACAGGTGTCTTAATTGGTAAAGGTCAGAAAAAGGCGTCTGGTAGGTTGCGTTATAACGGTAACATTATTCAGCAATTTTTTGTGGGTCTTTGGTCACCCTTAAGAATGTCTTCGGCTGGCCTGAAATTCAGTGTTTGTCTAAGGATGATGACTTTCCTCATCTGAAAAATGTCTGAGCTCTCAGAGGGTTTAACTTGACAAGGGAGATGTCCTCGGTTCCGATGACAGCCCAGAGAAGTTCTAGCCTGTGATTCGGTTAATTCAGCAGTGGAGGAGGACCGTGTTAGATGAGTTCACGGTATGGACCCATGTTCAAATGCTCTGAAAAACATCGCATTGCTGTCTCAATGACAGCTCCCTGTCAGAGACCTCCACAACAAGCACTTGAGTTGCCTGAAGTGCCTCACAGCGCTGGGATAGTCCTTTAGGAACAGGAGCAGAGAGCTTTCATCAGCAAGCTGTGTGAAAGTAAAACAGACTTCACAAATGGCAGTGATTGCTAAATGTCCCCACATGGCTGTGACCATGACTTCAGGGAGTTGTGGCAGGTGTTATACTGAGGCCTTACAATGATGTCCTTGCTATTTCCTGTATGGTGGGAGTTTCCCTTCCTCTAGGAGTGGAGACGTGCCTTTGATTTGTGGTGTCTCCTTCTGAGTTCAGTTTTGGAAAGAAAAAAAATGACTCTAAAAGAACATATTTTTGCACACACACACCCCAACACTATTTCTTTGACTCCCCAAGTTCTAAAAACAATTATTTGAAAGAACCTTTTCAAATGAGTAAAAGGTCTGCTTCCTTTTCCAGTTCAGAAGATAAAGTAACATTGTCTACGTTATAAAGCATGATGGGGAAACATGAATGTCAAAGGAAAAGTTGGTGACTCCTTTCTGGATGTTGTGGCTGAAGATCATTTAAAGATTGATGATTTGGGTGAGTCTGGAAGATTCCTGAACTTTTATAAGTGAGCTATTGCAGTGGGTTCAAATTTTTTTCCAAGAATTTTAACTGACAACATGCTAAGCAAAGTATTAAAATTCAAGATGTGCAAGTACATTTCCATTGATAAAGAATGATAGTAATACAAGCTTAATGAACTGTAATTAAATGTAGAAAGTTAGATCTACTTAATCTCACATTTAGAAAACAACACATCAACAATGTTTTTTACACCACAGCTCTTTGTAACAGCAAAGGACTTGAAACAAGTACGTGCCCATCAATGGAGAACTGATGTAGTTCAGTCGTACAGCATTATACTATTGTTCTAAGGAGTATTTAGTAGAAGTATCAGTGGTTATCCATAGGTAGGCTGGGAACACGAGGGAGATTTTCTTGTAAAACTTTTTAACATTTTTCTCCAAGTGTAAGTAGGCTACCTATTTTCAAGTGTATTTAAAGAAAAGAAAAAGAACTTGAAGGCTAAGTCTTCCTGGATGATCTCATCGGTAGATCATCCAAGGTAAGGAATAGACAGTGTTCACTGAAAATAGACCCATAGACTCTGATGACAGAACTGAGATTACCAAGGGTGCAGGGCATAGGAGGGAAGGTTCCTGTGACCCGAGAGAGGCTGTCCTTGTGGTGGTGGGGATGGTGACTTAAATTCCATGTTTTTAGTTGCTTTCAGCTTTTCCGATGACTTGAAAAAAATATTGGAAGGAGTCGTTTCCAAACATTCGATATTGGTTGTCTCTTTTTAAACCTCTTCATTTCACTCTTCTTTCCTTTGGCCCTGAATGCATGGAAGTGGCCTGTCTCTGTGACCGCCGAGCTGTGCTAATTCACTTCTGCTCTTGAGCCTAGTGATTAGGGTGATTGGTCCTATCATCAGTCACAATTGTCCCTGATCCCCTAAGTAGCTTCCTACTTCCCTGAGGATAAAAGACACATGATTTGGTTCCCTTTGCTCTTCCTCCCTTCTCCTTTTCTCCTTTCTCTCTTCCCCTGTCCCCCATTGCGGAGGGGGTGGGGTTTGTGTCACACCTGGCAGTATTCAAGGATTACTCCTGGATCTGTGCTCAGGGATCCTGCCCTGCAGTGTGTGGGGAATCCAGTACTGTGTGCAAAGCAAGTGCTTGCACCTCTGTACTACTCTCAGCCTCTCTCTTTCTCTCTTCATTCTTTATTCACGCGTTGGCCACCTGCTTTTTCTCAAGCACTGCATTGAATTCAACCCACATTTTCACCTTTGGGACTTTCCATCAATTTGACATTTCTTTCTGCCTGGGTCATTTTCTCTCTCTGACCTGAAAATCCTGCAAGTGTTGCTTTTCATCTTTCTAGTCTCAATTTACATGCTCCTTTTGACATGGCACTTTTCCCAACGCCCTCGTATAAAATAGGGTTTCTTACCCCTTTTTCTTGTTTAAAACATCCAGGTCCTCTCTCATCCCATTGATGACCAGCTGTTTCTTTGTTTCTGTTTCTCTCTGCCAGTAGACTTCATTGGAGAATAAAATAATCCTCATTTTACTTCACATTGTATATGGAGTGAAGTATGTATAAACCAAAAGGACAGGTGTAAATTTAGGATGCAGTGCGCATTTTTAACATCGATTAAAAATGTGGGCAAGTTGTGGGCGGGATTAAAGATAAATTAAAATAGATTAAAAATGCGGCAAGTTGTGGGCGGGACATTCAAAGTAAGAGAATGCCCTGGAACCCAGTGCATCGTTGCTGATCGGAAAAAATGCCCTGGTACCCGGATGCCAGAGCCATGCTTGTATGAGCTCATGGTCACTGGGATACTCTCTGGAAAAGGCTGGACGGGAGCACCTAGCCCATCTGGGACCTCCTGGTGATATCGGCTCTGTTTGGGGCCTGGAGCATTCTCCGGGAGCTATGGGGCCCTCCAGCTGGTTTTCTTCTTTGTTGCTGTGTGTTGTAAGATGGCGTTGGGGGCTAGTCGTGGGCATGACTTCCGGAATCAGAGATTGCCTGGGAGCCGAGGCGGCCCCTTTGCAGTTCGGAAAAAAAGTCCTGGTACCCGCATGCCAGACCCATGCCTGTAGGAGCTCATGGTCACCGGGATTCCCTATGGAGAAGGCAGGACGGCAGCACCTACTCCATCTGGGACCTCCCAGTGATATCTGCTCCGTTTGGGGCTTGAAGCATTCTCTGGGAGCTGTGGGTCCCTATGCCGGGTTTTCTTCTTTTTTGCTGTGTGGTGTAAGATGGCTCTGGGGGGCGAGTTGTGGGCGTGACTTCTGGAAGCAGAGGTTGCCTGTGACCGGGGCAGCCCCATTGCAGTTCGGAAAAAATGTCCTGGTACCCGCATGCCAGAGCCATGCTTGTAGGAGCTCATGGCCACCGGGATTCCCTCTGGAGAATGCGGGACGGCAGCACCTACCCCATCTGGTACCTCAGGGTGATGTTGGCTCTGTTTGGGGCCTGGTTCTTTGTCTGGGAGCTGTAGGCCCACCGCCGTTTTCTTCTTTCTTACTGTGTGCTGTAAGATGGCGCTGGGGGGGGCGAGTTGTGGGCACAACTTCCAGAATCAGAGGTTGCCTGTGACTGGGGTGGCCCCATTGAAGTTCTGAAAAAATATCCTGGTACCAGGTTGCCAGAGCTATGCTTGTAGGAGCTCATGCTCACCGGGTTCCCTCTGGAGAAGTGGGACGGCAGCACCTACCGCATTGGGGACCTCCGAGTGATATTGGCTCTGTTTGTGCCTGGAGCATGCTCCGGGAGTTATGGGTCCCTCCAGCCAGTTTTCTTCTTTCTTGGTGTGTGCTGTAATATGGCCCTGGGGGCGAGTTGTGGGCAGGGCATCCAAAATCAGAGCTTGCCCTGGAGCCGGGGTGCATCATTGCAGTTCGGAAAAATTGTCCTGGTACCTGCATGCCAGAGCCATATCTGTAGGAGCTCATGGTCACCGGGATTCCCTCTTGAGAAGGCGGGACTGTAGGACCTAGCTCATCTGGGACCTCCCAGTGATATCAGCTTTGTTTGGGCCCTGGAGCATTGTCTTGGAGCTCTGGGGACCTCCAGCCAGTTTTCTTCTTTGTTGCTGTGTGCTGTAAGATGACACTGGGGGGCGAGATGTGGGTGTGACTTCATAATCAGAGATTGCCTGCAGCCAAGGCGGCCCCATTGCAGTTCAGAAAAAATGTCCTGGTACCAGCATGCCCAGGCTATGCCTGTAGAAGCTCATGGTCACCGAGATTCCGTATGGAGAAGGCGTGACGGAAGCACCTAGCCCATCTGGGACCTCCGGGTGATATTGGCTCTGTTTTTGCCTGGAGCATTCTCCGGGAGCTGTGGGGCCCTCCACCGGTTTCCTTCTTTGTTGTTGTGTGCATAAGATGGTGCTGGAGGGCGAGTTGTGGCATGACTTTTGAATCACAGGTTGCCTTGGCGCCAGGGCGGCCATATTGCCGTTCGGAAAAAATGTCCTGGTACCTGCATGCCAGACCCATGCTTGTAGGAGCTCATGGTCACCGAGATTCCCTCTGGAGAAGGCGGGACGGCAGCACCTAGCGCATCTGGGACCGCCCAGGGATATCGGCTCTGTTTGGGTCGGGACCATTCACGGGATCTGTGGAACCCTCGAGCCGGTTTTCTTCTTTGTTGCTGTGTGGTGTAAGATGGCACTGGGGGACTAGGTGTGGGCGCGACTTCAGAATCAGGTTGCCTGTGAGCCAAGGCGGCCCTTTGCAGTTGGGAATAAAAGTCCTGGTACCCATATAACAGACCCATGCTTGTATGAGCTCATGGTCACTGGGATACCCTCTGGAGAAGGCAGGATGGGAGCACACAGCCCATCTGGGAACTACCAGTGACACTGGCTCTGTTTGTGGCCTAGAGCATTCTCCGGGAGCTGTAGGGACCTCCAGCCAGTTTTCTTCTTTGTTGCTGTGTGTTGTAAGATTGCGCTGTGAGCGAGTTGTGGGCATGACTTCTGGAATCAGAGGTTGTCTGGGAGCCGGACTGCCCCCTTTGAGATTCGGACAAAAAAGTCCTGGTACCCACATGGCTCTGGCATGAGGGTACCAGGACAGTTTTTCCGAACTCCATGGGTCCGGTCCGGCTAACAGGCAACCTCTGATTCTGAAGTCATGCCCACATGATTTTGCTTTTTGGAGCTCGTGGTCACCGGGATTTTCTCTGAGAAGGCAGGACAGCAGCACCTACCCCTGCTGGGAACTTCCAGTGATATCGGCTCCATTTTTGGCCAGAAGCATTTTCCGGGAGCTGTGGGGCCCTCCAGCCAGTTTTCTTCTTTGTTTCTTTGTAGTGTAATATGGTGCTGGGGGGCGAGTTGTGGGTTTGACTCAGGACTCAGTGGTTGCCTGGTTGCCGGGGCAGAACCATTGAGTTTGGAAAAAATGTCCTGGTACCAGTTTTCCAGAACCATACTTGTAGGAGCTTATGGTCACTGGGATACCCTCTGGAGAAGGCAGGATGGCAGTACCTAGCCCAACTGGGACCTTCAGTTGATATCGCCTCTGGTTGGGCCCGGAGCATTTTCCGGGAGCTGTGTGTCCCTCCCACCGGTTTTCTCCTTTGTTGCTTTTTGGTGTAAGCTGGCGCTGGGTGGAGAGTCCTGTGCGTGACTTATGGAATCAAAGGTTTCCTGGGAGCTGGGTCGGCCCCATTGTAGTTCGGATAAAATGTCCTGGTACCCACATGCCAGACACATGCTTGTATGAGCTCATGGTCACCGAAACTCCCTCTGGAGAAGGTGGGACAGCAGCACTACACCATCTGGGACCTCCAGGTGATATAGAATGTTTGAGCCCCAGAGAATTGTCTGGGAGCTCTGGGTCCCTCCAGCCGGTTTTCTTCTTTGTTGCTGTGTGGTGTAAGATGGTGCTGGGGGGCGCCTCGTGGTACTGACTTCCGGTATCAGAGGTTTTCTAGGAGTCGGAGCGAACCCATTGAGTTTGGAAAAAATATCCTGGTACTGAATGCCAGAGCCATGCTTCTATGAGCTCATGGTCACCGGAAATCCCTCTGGAAAAGGTGGGAAGGCAGCATCAACCACATCTGGGATCTCCCGGTGTTATCAAATCTGTTTGAGGCCCGGAGGATTCTCCAGGAGATGTGGGCTCCTCCAGCCGGTTTTCTTCTTTGTTGCTGTGTGGTGTAATATGGCGCTGGGTGCGAGTCGTTGGCGTGAGTTCCAGAATCAGAGGTTGCCTGGGAGCCGGGGTGGCCCCTTCGCAGTTTGGAAAAAAAGTCCTGGTACCCGCATGCCATATCCATGTTTATATGAGCTCATGGTCACTGGATACCCTCTGGAGAAGGTGGGGCGGGAGCATCTAGCCCATCTGGGACCTCCTGGTGATATTGGCTCTGTTTGGGGCCTGGAGCATTCTCCTCCAGCCAGTTTTCTAGTTTGTTGCTGTGTGTTGTAAGATGGCATGGGGGCGAGTTGTGGGCATGACTTCCCGAATCAGAGGTTGCCTGGGAACAAGGGCGGCCCTTTTGCAGTTCGGGAAAAAAGTCCTGGTACCCACATGCCAGAGCCATGCTTTTTGGAGCTCATAATCACTGGGATATTCTCTGGAGAAGGCGGGACGGCAGCACCTACTTCTTCAGGGACCTCCCAGTGATATCCGCTCCATTTTCGGCCAGAAGCATTCTCCTGCAGCTGTGGGGCCCTCCAGCCGGTTCTCTTCTTTGTTGCTGTGTGTTGTAAATTGGCGCTGTGTGCGAGTTGTGGGCATGACTTCTGGAATCAGAGGTTGCCTGGGAGCTGGGCTGCCCCCTTTGCAGTTCGGATAAAAAGCCCTGGTACCCACATGGCTCTGGCATGATGGTACCAGGACATTTTTTCCCAACTCAATGGGTCCGGTCCGGCTCCCAGGCAACCTCTGATTCTGAAATCATGCCCACATGATTTTGCTTTATGGAGCTTGCGCGCACCGGGATTTTCTCTGAGAAGGTGGACAGCAGCACCTAACCCTGCTGGGACCTTCCAGTGATATTGGCTCCATTTTCGGCCGGAAGAATTCTCCGGGAGCTGTGGGTCCCTCCAGCCAGTTTTCTTCTTTGTTGCTGTGTAGTGTAAGATGGCGCTGGGGGGCGAGTTGTGGGTTTGACTCAGGACTCAGAGGTTGCCTGTTTGCCGGGGCGGACCCATTGAGTTTGGAATAAATGTCCTGGTACCAGTATGCCAGAGCCATACTTGAAGGAGCTTATGGTCACTGGGATACACTCTGGAGAAGGCAGGATGGCAGTACGTAGCCCATCTGGGACCTTCAGGTGACATCGCCTCTAGTTGGGCCCGGAGCATTTTCCGGGAGCTGTGTGGCCCTCCCACCGGTTTTCTTCTTTGTTGCTTTTTGGTGTAAGATGGCGCTGGGTGGCGGGTCGTGTGCGTGACTTATGGAATCAAAGGTTGCCTGGGAGCTGGGTCGGCTCCATTGTAGTTCGGATAAACTGTCCTCGTACCCACATGCCAGACACATGCTTGTATGAGCTCATGGTCACCAAAACTCCCTCTATAGAAGGCGGGATGGCACCACTTACTTCTTTGGAGACCTCCCAGTGATATCGGCTCCATTTTCGGCCTGAAGCATTCTCCTGCAGCTGTGGGGCCCTCCAGCCGGTTTTCTTCTTTGTTGCTGTGTGTTGTAAGTTTGCGCTGTGTGCGAGTTGTGGGCATGACTTCTGGAATCAGAGGTTGCCTGGGAGCTGGCTGCCCCCTCTGCAGTTCGGATAAAAAGTCCTGGTACACACATGGCTCTGACATGAGGGTACCAGGACATTTTTTCCGAACTCAGTGGGTCTGCCCCAGCTCCCAGGCAATCTCTGATTCTGAAAGCATGCCCACATAATTTTGCTTTTTGGAGCTGTGGTCACCGGGATTTTCTCTGAGAAGGAGGGACAGCATCACCTACCCCAGCTGAGACCTTCCAGTGATATCGGCTCCATTTTTGGCCGGAAGTATTCTAAGGGAACTGTGGGGCCATCCAGCCAGGTTTCTTTGTTGCTGTGTAGTGTAAGATGGCGCTGGGGGGCAAGTTGTGGGTTTGACTCAGGACTCAGAGGAAGCCTGTTTGCCGGGGCGGACCCATTGAGTTTGGAAAAATTGTCCTGGTACCAGTTTTCCAGAACCATACTTGTAGGAGCTTATGGTCACTGGGATGCCCTCTGGAGAAGGCAGGACAGCAGGACCTAGCCCATCTGGGACCTCCAGGTGATATCGACTCTGGTTGGGCCCGGAGCATTTTCTGGGAGCTGTGTGGCCCTCCCGCCGGTTTTCTCGTTTGTTGCTTTTCTGTGTAAGCTGGCGCTGGGTGGCGAGTCGTGTGAATGACTTATGGAATCAAAAGTTTCCTGGGAGCTGGGTCGGCCCCATTGTAGTTCGGATAAAATGTCCTGGTACCCACATGCCAGACACATGCTAGTATGAGCTCATGGTCGCCGAAACTTTCTCTGGAGAAGGCGGGACGGCAGCCCCTACACCATCTGGGGCCTCCAGGTGAGGTTGAATATTTGAGGCCCGGAGCATTGTCTGGGAGCTGTGTGCACCTCCAGCTGGTTTTCTTCTTTGTTGCTGTGTGCTGTAATATGGCGCTGGTTGTGAGTCGTTGGCATGAGTTCCAAAATCAGAGGTTGCCTAGGAACCGGGGTGGCCCCTTCGCAGTTTGGAAAAAAAGTCCTGGTACCCGCATGCCATATCCAAGTTTGTACGAGCTCATGGTCACTGGATACGCTCTGGAAAAGGTGGGATGGGAACATCTATCCTATCTGGGCCCTCACAGTGATATCGGCTCTGTTTGGGGCCTGGAGCATTCTCCTGCAGCTGTGGGGCCCTCCAGCTGGTTTTCTAGTTTGTTGCTGTGTGTTGTAAGATGGCATGGGGGCGAGTTGTTGGCATGACTTCCAGAATCAGTGATTGCCTGGGAGCCAGGGCGGCCCTTTTGCAGTTCGGGGAAAATGTCCTGGTACCCACATGCCAGAGCCATGCTTTTTGGAGGTCATAATCACTGGGATTTTCACTGGAGAAGGCGGGACGGCAGCACCTACTTCTTCGGGGACCTCCCAGTGATATCAGCTCCATTTTCGGCCTGAAGCATTCTCCTGCAGCTGAGGGGCCCTCCAGCCGGTTTTCTTCTTTGTTGCTGTGTGTTGTATATTGGCGCTGTGTGCGAGTTGTGGGCATGACTTCTGGAATCAGAGGTTGCCTGGGAGCCGGGCTACCCCCTTTGCAGTTCGGATAAAAAGTCCTGGTACCCACATGGCTCTGGCATGATGGTACCAGGACATTTTTTCCGAACTCAATGGGTCCGGTCCGGCTCCCAGGCAACCTCTGATTCTGAAATCATGCCCATATGATTTTGCTTTTTGGAGCTTGTGCTCACTGGGATTTTCTCTGAGAAGGTGGACAGCAGCACCTACCCCTGCTGGGACCTTCCAGTGATATCGGCTCCATTTTCGGCCGGAAGCATTCTCCGGGAGCTGTGGGTCCCTCCAGCCAGTTTTCTTCTTTGTTGCTGTGTAGTGTAAGATGGCGCTGGGGGGCGAGTTGTGGGTTTGACTCAGGACTCAGTGGTTGCCTGCTTGCCGGGACGGACCCATTGAGTTTGGAAAAAATATTCTGGTACCAGTATGCCAGATCCATACTTGTAGGAGCTTATGGTCACTGGGATACACTCTGGAGAAGGCAGGATGGCAGTACCTAGCCTATCTGGGACCTCCAGGTGATATTGCCTCTAGTTGGGCCCGGAGCATTTTCCGGGAGCTGTGTGGCCCTCCCAACGGTTTTCTTCTTTGTTGCTTTTTGGTGTAAGATGGCGCTGAGTGGCGGGTCGTGTGCGTGACTTATGGAATCAAAGGTTGCCTGGGAGCTGGGTCGGCTCCATTGTCGTTCAGATAAAATGTCCTGGTACCCATATGTCAGACACATCCTTGTATGAGCTCATGGTCACTGAAACTCCCTCTGGAGAAGGCGGGACGGCAGCACGTACACCATCTGGGACCTCCAGATGATGTTGAATATTTGAGGCCCAGAGCATTGTCTGGGAGCTATGTGCTCCTCCAGCCGGTTTTTTTCTTTGTTGCTGTGTGGTGTAATATGGTGCCGGGTGCGAGTCGTTGGCGTGAGTTCCAAAATCAGAGGTTGCCTAGGAACCGGGGTGGCCCCTTCGCAGTTTGGAAAAAAAGTCCTGGTACCCGCATGCCATATCCATGTTTGTACGAGCTCATGGTCACTGGATACCCTCTGAAGAAGGTGGGATGGGAACATCTAGCCCATCTGGGACCTCCCGGTGATAGCGGCTCTGTTTGGGGCCTGGAACATTCTACTGCAGCTGTGAGGCTCTCCAGCCGGTTTTCTACTTTGTTACTGTGTGTTGTAAGGTGGTATGGGGGCGGGTTGTGGGCATGACTTCCGGAATCAGTGATTGCCTGGGAGCCAGGGCGGCCCTTTTGCAGTTCGGGAAAAAAGTCCTGGTACCCCCATGAAAGAGCCATGCTTTTTGGGGGTCATAATAACCGGGATTTTCTCTGGAGAAGGCGGGATGGCAGCACCTAGTTCTTCGGGGACCTCCCAGTGATATCAGCTCCATTTTCGGCCTGAAGCATTCTCCTGCAGCTGTGGGGACCTCCAGCCGGTTTTCTTCTTTGTGTGTTGTAAATTGGCGCTATGTGCGAGTTGTGGGCATGACTTCCGGAATCAGAGGTTGCCTGGGAACAAGGGCGGCCCTTTTGCAGTTCGGGAAAAAAGTCCTGGTACCCCCATGAAAGAGCCATGCTTTTTGGAGCTCATAAACACTGGGATTTTCTCTGGAGAAGGTGGGACGGCAGCACCTAGTTCTTCGGGGACCTGCCAGTGATATCGGCTCCATTTTCGGCCTGAAGAATTTTCCTGCAGTTGTGGGGCCCTCCAGCCAGTTTTCTTCTTTGTTGCTGTGTGTTGTAAATTGGTGCTGTGTGCGAGTTGTGGGCATGACTTCTGGAATCAGAGGTTGCCTGGGAGCCGGGCTGCCCCCTTTGCAGTACGGATAAAAAGTCCTGGTACCCACATGGCTCTGGCATGATGGTACCAGGACATTTTTTCCGAACTCAATGGGTCCGGTCCGGCTCCCAGGCAACCTCTGATTCTGAAATCATGCCCATATGATTTTGCTTTTTGGAGCTTGTGCTCCTGGGATTTTCTCTGAGAAGGTGGACAGCAGCACCTACCCCTGCTGGGACCTTCCAGTGATATCGGCTCCATTTTCGGCCAGAAGCATTCTCCGGGAGCTGTGGGTCCCTCCAGCCAGTTTTCTTCTTTGTTGCTGTGTAGTGTAAGATGGCGCTCGGGGGCGAGTTGTGGGTTTCACTCAGGACTCAGAGGTTGTCTGGTTGCCGGGGCAGACCCATTGAGTTTGGAATAAATGTCCTGGTACCAGTATGCCAGAGCCATACTTGTAGGAGCTTATGGTCACTGGCATACCCTCTGGAGAAGGCAGGATGGCAGTACGTAGCCCATCTGGGACCTTCAGGTGATATCGCCTCTAGTTGGGCCCGGAGCATTTTCCGGGAGCTGTGTGGCCCTCCCACAGGTTTTCTTCTTTGTTGCTTTTTGGTGTAAGATGGCGCTGAGTGGCAGGTCGTGTGCGTGACTTATGGAATCAAAGGTTGCCTGGGAGTTGGGTCAGCTCCATTGTCGTTCAGATAAAATGTCCTGGTACCCATATGTCAGACACATCCTTGTATGAGCTCATGGTCACTGAATCTCCCTCTGGAGAAGGCGGGACGGCAGCACCTACACCGTCTGGGACCTCCAGGTGATGTTGAATATTTGAGGCCCAGAGCATTGTCTGGGAGCTGTGTGCTCCTCCACCCGGTTTTCTTTTTTGTTGATGTGGGGTGTAATATGGCGCTGGGTGCGAGTCGTTGGCGTGAGTTCCAAAATCAGAGATTGCCTAGGAACCGGGGTAGCCCCTTCGCAGTTTGGAAAAAAAGTCCTGGTACCCGCATGCCATATCCATGTTTGTACGAGCTCATGGTCACTGGATACCCTCTAAAGAAGGTGGGACGGGAACATCTAGCCCATCTGGGACCTCCCGGTGATATTGGCTCTGTTTGGGGCCTGGAGCATTCTCCTCCAGCCAGTTTTCTAGTTTGTTGCTGTGTGTTGTAAGATGGCATGGGGGCGAGTTGTGGGCATGACTTCCGGAATCAGAGGTTGCCTGGGAACAAGGGCGGCCCTTTCGCAGTTCGGGAAAAAAGTCCTGGTACCCCCATGAAAGAGCCATGCTTTTTGGAGCTCATAATCACTGGGATTTTCTCTGGAGAAGGTGGGACGGCAGCGCCTAGTTCTTCGGGGACCTCCCAGTGATATCGGCTCCATTTTCGGCCTGAAGAATTTTCCTGCAGTTGTGGGGCCCTCCAGCCAGTTTTCTTCTTTGTTGCTGTGTGTTGTAAATTGGTGCTGTGTGCGAGTTGTGGGCATGACTTCTGGAATCAGAGGTTGCCTGGGAGCCGGGCTGCCCCCTTTGCAGTACGGATAAAAAGTCCTGGTACCCACATGGCTCTGGCATGATGGTACCAGGACATTTTTTCCGAACTCAATGGGTCCGGTCCGGCTCCCAGGCAACCTCTGATTCTGAAATCATGCCCATATGATTTTGCTTTTTGGAGCTTGTGCTCCTGGGATTTTCTCTGAGAAGGTGGACAGCAGCACCTACCCCTGCTGGGACCTTCCAGTGATATCGGCTCCATTTTCGGCCGGAAGCATTCTCCGGGAGCTGTGGGTCCCTCCAGCCAGTTTTCTTCTTTGTTGCTGTGTAGTGTAAGATGGCGCTGGGGGGCGACTTGTGGGTTTCACTCAGGACTCAGAGGTTGTCTGGTTGCCGGGGCAGACCCATTGAGTTTGGAAAAAATGTCCTGGTACCAGTATGCCAGAGCCATACTTGTAGGAGCTTATGGTCACTGGGATACCCTCTGGAGAAGGCAGGATGGCAGTACGTAGCCCATCTGGGACCTTCAGGTGATATCGCCTCTAGTTGGGCCCGGAGCATTTTCCGGGAGCTGTGTGGCCGTCCCACAGGTTTTCTTCTTTGTTGCTTTTTGGTGTAAGATGGCGCTGAGTGGCAGGTCGTGTGCGTGACTTATGGAATCAAAGGTTGCCTGGGAGCTGGGTCGGCTCCATTGTCGTTCAGATAAAATGTCCTGGTACCCATATGTCAGACACATCCTTGTATGAGCTCATGGTCACTGAGACTCCCTCTGGAGAAGGCGGGACGGCAGCACCTACACCATCTGGGACCTCCAGGTGATGTTGAATATTTGAGGCCCAGAGCATTGTCTGGGAGCTGTGTGCTCCTCCACCCGGTTTTCTTTTTTGTTGATGTGGGGTGTAATATGGCGCTGGGTGCGAGTCGTTGGCGTGAGTTCCAAAATCAGAGATTGCCTAGGAACCGGGGTAGCCCCTTCGCAGTTTGGAAAAAAAGTCCTGGTACCCGCATGCCATATCCATGTTTGTACGAGCTCATGGTCACTGGATACCCTCTAAAGAAGGTGGGACGGGAACATCTAGCCCATCTGGGACCTCCTGGTGATATTGGCTCTGTTTGGGGCCTGGAGCATTCTCCTCCAGCCAGTTTTCTAGTTTGTTGCTGTGTGTTGTAAGATGGCATGGGGGCGAGTTGTGGGCATGACTTCCGGAATCAGAGGTTGCCTGGGAACAAGGGCGGCCCTTTTGCAGTTCGGGAAAAAAGTCCTGGTACCCCCATGAAAGAGCCATGCTTTTTGGAGCTCATAATCACTGGGATTTTCTCTGGAGAAGGTGGGACGGCAGCGCCTAGTTCTTCGGGGACCTCCCAGTGATATCGGCTCCATTTTCGGCCTGAAGAATTTTCCTGCAGTTGTGGGGCCCTCCAGCCAGTTTTCTTCTTTGTTGCTGTGTGTTGTAAATTGGTGCTGTGTGCGAGTTGTGGGCATGACTTCTGGAATCAGAGGTTGCCTGGGAGACGGGCTGCCCCCTTTGCAGTACGGATAAAAAGTCCTGGTACCCACATGGCTCTGGCATGATGGTACCAGGACATTTTTTCCGAACTCAATGGGTCCGGTCCGGCTCCCAGGCAACCTCTGATTCTGAAATCATGCCCATATGATTTTGCTTTTTGGAGCTTGTGCTCACTGGGATTTTCTCTGAGAAGGTGGACAGCAGCACCTACCCCTGCTGGGACCTTCCAGTGATATCGGCTCCATTTTCGGCCGGAAGCATTCTCCGGGAGCTGTGGGTCCCTCCAGCCAGTTTTCTTCTTTGTTGCTGTGTAGTGTAAGATGGCGCTGGGGGGCGAGTTGTGGGTTTGACTCAGGACTCAGAGGTTGTCTGGTTGCCGGGGAGGACCCATTGAGTTTGATAAAAATGTCCTGGTACCAGTATGCCAGAGCCATACTTGTAGGAGCTTATGGTCACTGGCATACCCTCTGGAGAAGGCAGGATGGCAGTACGTAGCCCATCTGGGACCTTCAGGTGATATTGCCTCTAGTTGGGCCCGGAGCATTTTCCGGGAGCTGTGTGGCCCTCCCACAGATTTTCTTCTCTGTTGCTTTTTGGTGTAAGATGGCGCTGAGTGGCGCGTCGTGTGCGTGACTTATGGAATCAAAGGTTGCCTGGGAGCTGGGTCGGCTCCATTGTAGTTCAGATAAAATGTCCTGGTACCCATATGTCTGACACATCCTTGTGTGAGTTCATGGTCACTGAAACTCCCTCTGGAGAAGGCGGGACGGCAGCACCTACACTATCGGGGACCTCCAGGTGATGTTGAATATTTGAGGCCCAGAGCATTGTCTGGGAGTTGTGTGCTCCTCCACCCGGTTTTCTTTTTTGTTGATGTGTGGTGTAATATGGAGCTGGGTGCGAGTCGTTGGCGTGAGTTCCAAAATCAGAGGTTGCCTAAGAACCGGGGTAGCCCCTTCGCAGTTTGGAAAAAAAGTCCTGGTACCCGCATGCCATATCCATGTTTGTACGAGCTCATGGTCACTGGATACCCTCTGCAGAATATGGGACGGGAACATCTAGCCCATCTGGGACCTCCCGGTGATAGCGGCTCTGTTCGGGGCCTGGAGCGAATATTCTCCTGCAGCTGTGGGGCCCTCCTGCCGGTTTTCTACTTTGTTACTGTGTGTTGTAAGATGGTATGGGGGCGAGTTGTGGGCATGACTTCTGGAATCAGTGATTGCCTGGGAGCCAGGGCGGCCCTTTTGCAGTTCGGGGAAAAAGTCCTGGTACCCACATGCCAGAGCCATGCTTTTTGGAGGTCATAATCACCGGGATTTTCTCTGGAGAAGGCGGGACGGCAGCACCTACTTCTTCGGGGACCTCCCAGTGATATCAGCTCAATTTTCGGCCTGAAGCATTCTCCTGCAGCTGTGTGGCCCTCCAGCCGGTTTTCTTCTTTGTTGCTGTGTGTTGTAAATTGGCGCTGTGTGCGAGTTGTGGGCATGACTTCCGGAATCAGAGGTTGCCTGGGAGCCAGGGCGGCCCTTTTGCAGTTCGGGGGAAAAAGTTCTGGTACCCACATGCCAGAGCCATACTTTTTGGAGGTCATAATCACCGGGATTTTCTCTGGAGAAGGCGGGATGGCAGCACCTACTTCTTCGGGGACCTCCCAGTGATATCAGCTCCATTTTCGGCCTGAAGCATTCTCGTGCAGCTGTGGGGCCCTCCAGCCGGTTTTCTTCTTTGTTGCTGTGTGTTGTAAGTTTGCGCTGTGTGCGAGTTGTGGGCATGACTTCTGGAATCTGAGGTTCCCTGGGAGCCAGGCTGCCCCCTTTGCAGTTCGGATAAAAAGTCCTGGTACCCACATGGCTCTGGCATGAGGGTACCAGGACTTTTTTTCCAAACTCAATGGGTCTGCCCCAGCTCCCAGGCAACCTCTGATTCTGAAATCATGCCCACATAATTTTGCTTTTTGGAGCTTGTGCTCACCGGAATTTTCTCTGAGAAGGTGGACAGCAGCACCTACCCCTGCTGGGACCTTCCAGTGATATCGGCTCCATTTTCGGCCGGAAGCATTCTCCGGGAGCTGTGGGTCCCTCCAGCCAGTTTTCTTCTTTGTTGCTGTGTAGTGTAAGATGGCGCTGCGGGGCGAGTTGTGGGTTTGACTCAGGATTCAGTGGTTGCCTGGTTGCCGGGACGGACCCATTGAGTTTGGAAAAAATATTCTGGTACCAGTATTCCAGATCCATACTTGTAGGAGCTTATGGTCACTGGGATACCCTCTGGAGAAGGCAGGATGGCATTACCTAGCCCATCTGGGACCTCCAGGTGATATTGCCTCTAGGTGGGCCCGGAACATTTTCCGAGAGTTGTGTGGCTCTCCCACCGGTTTTCTTCTTTGTTGCTTTTTGGTGTAAGATGGCGCTGGGTGGCACGTCGTGTGCGTCACCAATGGAATCAAAGGTTGCCTGGGAGCTGGGTCGGCCCCATTGTAGTTAGGATAAAATGTCCTGGTACCCACATGTCAGACACATGCTTGTATGAGCTCATGGTCACCGAAACTCCCTCTGGAGAAGGCGGCACCTACACCATCTGGGACCTCCAGGTGATATTGAATAGGTGATATTGAATGTTTGAGGCCCGGAGCATTGTCTGGAAGATGTGGGTCCCTCCAGCCAGTTGCTTCTTCATTGCTGTGTGGTGTAAGATGGCGCTGGGGGGCGCCTCGTGGTACTGACTTTCGAGATCAAAGGTTTTCTAGGAATCGGGGCGAACCCATTGAGTTTGGAAAAAATTTCCTGGTACCGAATGCCAGAGCCATGCTTGTATGAGCTCATGGTCACCGGAAATCCCTCTGGAGAAGGCGGGAAGGCAGCATCAACCCCATCTGGGAGCTCCTGGTATTATCAAATCTGTTTGAGGCCCGGAGGATTCTCCGGGAGATGTGGGCTCCTCCACCCGGTTTTCTTCTTTGTTGCTGTGTGGTATAACATGGTGCTCAGTGCGAGTTGTTGGCGTGAGTTCCAAAATCATAGGTTGCCTGGGAGCTGTGGTGGCCCCTTCGTATTTTGGAAAAAAAGTCCTGGTACCCGCATGCCATATCCATGTTTGTACGAGCTTATGGTCACTGGATACCCTCTGGAGAAGGTGGAACGGGAGCATCTAGCCCATCTGGGACCTCCCGGTGATATCGGCTCTGTTTGGGGCCTGGAGCATTCTCCTGCAGCTGTGGGGCCCTCCAGCCGGTTTTCTAGTTTGTTGCTGTGTGTTGTAAGATGGTGCTGGGGGGTGACTTTTGAGTTTGACTCAGGGATCAGAGGTTGCCTCAGAGCCAGGTCGGCCCCATTGCAGTTCTGAAGAAAAATCTTGGGACCCGCATGCCAGACCCATGCTTGTACGAAGTCATGGTCACTGGATACTCTCTGGAGAAGGTGGGATGGGAGCATCTAGTCCATCTGGGACCTACCGGTGATATTGGCTCTGTTTGGGGCCTGGAGCATACTCAGGGAGCTGTGGAACTCTCCAGCCGGTTTTCTTCTTTGTTGCTGTGTGCTGTAAATAGCGCTGGCGGTCGCATCGTTGACATGAGTTCCAAAATCAGAGGTTGCTTGGGAGCCGGGGCGGCCCCTTTGGAGTGTGGAAAAAACCTCCTTGTATCAGCATGCCACAGCCATGCTTTTAGGAGTTCATGGTCACTGGGATTCCATTTGGAGAAGGCCGGATGGCAATAACTACCTCATCTGGGGCCTCCCGGTGATATCGGTTCTGTTTGGGCCTGGAGCATTCCCCGGGAGCTGTTGAGCCTTCCAGCCGGTTTTCTTCTTTGTTGATGTGAGTTCTATGATGGCGCTGGGGCAAGTTGTGGGCGTGACTTTTAGAAACAGAGGTTGCCTGGGAGCCGTGCCTGCCCCTTTGCAGTTCGGAACAAAAGTCCTGGTACCCTCATGCCAGAGCCATGCATTTTGGAACTCATGGTCACCGTGATGCCATCTGGATAAGGTGGAACGGCAGCACCTACCCCATCTGGGACCTCCTGGTGATATCGGCTCTGTTTTTGGCCTGGAGAATTCTCCGGCAGCTGTGGGTCCCTATACCGGGATTTCTTCTCTCTTGGTGTGTGGTGTAAGATGGTGCTGGAGGGCGAGTTGTGGGCATGATTTCAGAATGAGAGGTTGTCTGGGAGCCGGGGCTGACCCATTCAGTTCGGAAAAAATGTCCTGGTACCCGTATGCCAGAGCTATACTTTTAGGAGCTCATGGTCACTGGGATTCCATCTGGAGAAGGCAGGACGGCAGCACCTAGCCTATCTGGGACCTCCAGCTGATATCGGTTCTGTTTGGGCCTGGAGCATTCTCCGGGAGCTGTGGTGCCCTCCAGCTGGTTTTCTTGTTTGTTGCTGTGTGGTAATTCTGTTATCTTACAGAAAACATTTTTTCTCCTAGTTATTGAGAAATACAAGTTTTCAGACAATAGGGAAAGAATATTTCTAAGTTTTATGATGACTAAGCCATAACTTCTTGAGAGTGAAATGAGAAAAGTGCACTGCTGATGACTCCAGACAGTAGTTCTGAGCATGCTGATATGGTCAGCATTTTCTGGTAGCCGAGAAAAACTGTTTAAAGTGTTTTCTTAGAAAGGTTTTTCCTATAGTTTGTTGCAGCAATCAACTGCCTTACACGTAGATGTTGTTTGACAAGAGGAATTGTCCAATAGAAATGAAAAGTAACTTATTGGGAGTCATTAGGAAAAAAGTCCATTTGACTTCTGCAGACAGTTTAAACAGATTGTTTGTAGGTATAGAAAGGTCCATTTGATAGGTGACTGGAGATATGTGTTTGAGCAACTTGACACTGTCAACATATTCTGGTGCACAAGAGAAATAATTTAGAGTCAGTGAATTCCATGGAAACCAGTGCGGACTGGAAGTTAGTTCCAAGAAGCAACTATGTTACATTTCAGATATTATGTGACACTTGGAAATCTTCAAGTGACCAAGAAACATAATAGTCGAAGTAGGTGTCTACAAGTCCATATAAATTTGATGGATGAATTTAGAGATAAATTCTGAGCAACTGAATTTGTTGATTATAGAAATAAATTCTGAGCCACTCAATTTAGTAGATGATTATAGAGACAAACTCTTTTTATTATTATTTTTCTTTATTTTTTGATAGACTGTAAGCAACTAATTCTGATGGATTGTTCTAGAGATAAATTCTGAGCAACTTGGTAAAACTTGATGGCTGAGAAAATAATTTCGAGTAGGTTGCCAAGTTTATCATCTCACACCAACGAAACAAGTCTAATCACAAGTCTATAGACTGTAGAAATGCTGCTGACCCTAAAAGAATCCAAATGGGATATAAAAGCCAGTCTTCAAATGGGACTAATTTAGGAGAAATCCATAAAAGAAGTAAGAAAGCACAATGGCCAATAACGGTTCCAGGAGAAGACCTGATGGGCATGACGCTGGGGTGGTAGCGCACGTGGGAGCATGTTAAGTGCCTCTCACCTGCCGAAGGATGGACAGTGTTGGACTGATTTAGCCGGGTTTTATTTTTCTTTTTAGGTCACACCTGGCGATGCAGAGAGGTTATTACTGGCTCATGAATTCAGAAATTACTCCAGATGGCGCTCGGAAGATCATATGGGATGCTGGGAATCCAACCTGTTTCGGCTGCATGGAAGGCAAGCACCCTACCCGCTGTGCTATCGCTCCAGCCCATAGCCAGGTTTTTTTGAAGTGCGTGTTGTTGATGGTACACAAACCCACGGCAGTGGTGAGATGAGGCTTGACAACTCTTTCCATGTTTTGTGGGAGGCATTTCTTTTTCTTCCCAAAGTGTCCATCAGTTTTCTCCTTCAGACAGTCATAAAGAAGACACTTGGGTGGTATATTGGGAGTTTACTATAGTCTCTAGTTTAGGCTTGCTGTGAGTGTAAAGAGAGATGGTTAGAACTGGATGCATCCGTTCTTTTCAGTCTAAGTCACACAGGTCAGTGAACTCTCTGCTCTTTTTTAAGCAGGGTGAGGAGTCACAGTATGGTCAGTTGATTCTAAGGTCAATGTATCATCCTTGACCAGGATGGTCTGGTCCGTGAAGTTGTCAGGACACAGAGCGATCCACTTAGTTATATTGACTTGACGGGAGAAGTGTTCTCCCGGCGGGGAAAAATGGTTCCACATTGTATACCCTCACACCAAATGAACGAGGCTATCTGCTATCCAGGCAGATAAGACTGTAGATATGTCCTGGAATATAAAATAAACCGAATGGGCTATAAAGCAGTTTTCAAATCCCACCAAACGAGCCAAGAGGTGTGAAGCCTGCTTCTCACCACTACCGTGATTTTGTGTACTAAGTAATGGTAGTAATAACAGTAAAGTAAAAACTTGTTGTTTTCTAAGGATAGGAGCTTCCAAAAATCTAGTTAATCAGTCCAGCACAGCCCCTCGTTTGGCAGGTGAGAGTCACTTCACGTCACTTGCTACCATCTCAGGAATGCGCCCATCAGGTCTTTTCCTGGCACAGTTATTGCCCAGTGTGGTTTCTTACTTCTTTGACTTTTCCTCCCAATAATTCATGTTTGAGCAGTTAGAACAGTATGCTACTGGAACAAGGCAGAGCTGCAGATCATTGGATCAGGGTTGAATATCCTTACACACATCCTCACATATAGAATCGTCTAATCTTTGATAAGCGAGCATGAGATATGAAGTGGAGCAAGGAAAGCCTCTTCAATGAATGATGCTGGCAATTTTTTTTATGAATCGAGGGATATGCACAACAGAAAGAAATCACACTCCCAAATGTATTTGTACCTAGTGAGGGACCCACTAAATATGTAAAACCTACTAATAGGTTTTAAGGAGGACATTGCTAGCAACACAATAGTAGTTGGAGACTTCATTACCACCTTATCACCCCTCGATAGATCAACAAGAATAAAACTCACCAAGGAAACACTGTCTTTGAAGGAAGAAACAGAAGAGAGAGGGCTCATAGACTATGTAGGCTCTTACATTCCCAAAAGAGAGAATACACATTTTTTCCCAGTGAACACGGAACAGTTTTCACAAGAGCCCTTGTGCTGGGTCACAGAACATACCTCAACAGAATCAGGAAGATAGAAATTGTGTCAACTATCTTTTTCAGACCATAGTGCACTGAAGACAGAAGTTAATCATGCACAGAAGTGGAAAAGCAGATCAAACACCTGGAAATTGAACAGCTCAGTCTTGAACAACGAGTGGACATGAAGTGGTTAAGAAGGACATGAAGGAAGAAATCAAAAGATACCTGGAAACAAAGGAGGTTGAAGACACGAGTTACCAGAACCTGTGGAATGCAGCTAAAGCCGTTTTAAGGGGGAAACTTAAAGCTCTGCAAGCATTTCTCAGGAAGGAAGAAAGGGCTTATATAAATAGCTTGACTTCACAACTCAAGATCTTAGAAAGGGACCAACAGAAAGAGGCCAAGCCAGGCAGAAGGAAAGAAATAACAAAACTTGGAGCACAAATCAATGACATGGAAACCCAAGAAACAATCCGTAAGATCAATGAAACCAAGAGCTGGTTCTCTGAGAAAATAAACAAGATTGATAAACCACTAGCAAGACTCACAAAGAAAAAGAGAGCAAGAACCCTAATAAAACGAATCAGAAATGAAAAGGGAGATAACACAACAAAAACAAAAGATCATCAGAGATGACTTTGAAAGTCTGTATGACACGAAGCAAGAGAACCTAGAAGAAATGGATAAATTCCTGGATTCCAATATTCTCCCAGGATTAAACAAGGGAGACTTGGAATACCTCAATAAACCTATTAGTATCAAGGGAATTGAAACAGTGATCAAAAATCTTCTTTAAAAAAAAACGGGGCTGGAGAGCTAGCACAACGGGTAGGGCATTTGCCTTGCATGCAGCCAGCCTGGGTTCGATTCCCAGAATCCCATATGGTCCCCTGAGCACCGCCAGGAATAACGCCTGAGTGCAGAGCCAGGAGTAACCCCTGTGCATCGCCAGGTGTGACTCTCAAAAAGCAAAAATAAATAGATAAATAAAAATAAAACAGAACAGAACAAAACAAAAAAGTCTTCCTAAAAACAAAAGCCCAGGTCCAGATGGATTCACTAGTGAATTCTTCCAAACTTTTACAGAGGACCTGTTACCAGTTCTTCTCAAGCTTTTCCTGGAAATGGAAGAAACAGGAAATCTCCCAAACAGTTTCTATGAGGCACATGTCTCTCTAATAGCTAAAGCAAACAAAGATACCAGTAAAAAAGAAAACTAAAGGCCAATTTTCCTGATGAACATGGGTGCGAAGATCCTCAACAAAATATTAGCACATAGAATCCAACATCTCATCAATAAGATCATACACAACGACCAAGTGGGATTTATTCCGGGGATGCAAGAATGGTTTAATATTCGAAAATTAATCAACAGAATCCACCATGTCAACAAAAGAAAACATAAAAACCATATGGTCATATCAGTAGATGTGGAGAAAGCATTTGACAAGATCCAACCCCCATTAAGGATGAAAACTCTCACCAAAATGGGTTTTGAAGGAACTTTCCTCAATAGAGTCAAAGCCATCTACCACAAACCTATGGCAAGCATAATCCTCAATGGGGAAAACTAAGAGCCTTTCCTCTAAGATCAGGGACAAGACAAGGATGGCCACTCTCACCAATCCTGTTCAATTTAGTGCTGGAAGTATTTGCAATTGTGGTTAGGCAAGAAAAAGATATTAAGGGCATCCATATAGGAAAGGAAGAAATCAAGCTCTCACAGATGATTTGATACTATATTAAGAGATCCCCAAAGCCTCCACCAAGAAACTCCTAGAGACAATAGACTTGTCCAATAAAGTTGCAGCTTATAAAATCAATACCCCAAAATCCATGGCTCTCCTATATGCAAATAATGAAACAGAGGAAAATGACATGAAAAAATCAATCCCATTCACAATTATGCCCCAGAAAGTCAAGTGCCTCGGAATCAAATTAACTTGGGAGGTAAAGGACCTGTACAAAGAAAACTATAAAATACTGCTTCATAAGATAAAATGGGCTGGAGCGATAGCACAGCGGGTAGGGCATATGCCTCGCAAGGGACCAACATGGCCGACACGAGTTCAATTCCTCCGCTCCTCTCGGAGAGCGTGGCAGTATCTAGCCCACATGGCAAAGCCTGGCAAGCTACCCGTGACGTATTCGATATGCCAAACACAGTAACAACAAGTCTCTTGATGGAGACATTACTGGGCCTGCTAGAGCAAATCGATGAACAACGGGAGGACAATGACAGTGACATGAAATAAAAGAGGACATGAGGAAATGGAAAGATATCACCTTTTCACGGATCAGGAGGATGAGGATTAACATAGTCAGAATTGCAATTGTCCCCAAAGCATTGTACAAATTCAATGTGATCCCAATAAAGATACCCATGAATTCTTCAAAGAAATGGAGCAAACACTCCTGATGTTCATATGGAACAATAAGTCTCCATGAATAACTAAAGCATTTCTTCAGACAAAGATAATGGGAGGAATCACACTCCCCAATCTTAAACTCTACTACAAAGTGGTTATAATTAAAATGGCATGGTACTGGAACAAAGGCAGAACCGCAGACCAATGGAACAAGGTTTAATATCCTGACCCCCCCAAATATATAATCATCTAATTTTTTAAAAAAATTTTTATGAGTGAGACATCACGAGGTACAGTTGTAGACTTACAAATTTCTGTGCTTGGGTTTCAATTATACAATGATCAAATACCCATCCCTCCACCAGTTCCCATTTCCCACCACCACGGATCCCAGGACCCCTCCCACCCCCCCCCCCTCTGTGGCAGGGCATTCCCTTTTGTTCTCTCTCTTATTGCGTGTTGTGGTTTGCAAAAAAGGCGATGGGTGACAATCATGTTTGGTCTATGGTCTACTTTCAGCATGCTTCTCTCATCCTGGGAGGATCCTCTCAACACCCTTTTATAATCATCTAATCTTTGATAAGGGAGCAAGAAATGGGAGTTGGAGCAAGGAAAGCCTCTTTAACAAATGGTGCTGGCAAAACTGGATGGCCCCATGCAAAAAAATTGGCTCAGACCTCTACCTATCACCATGCACAAAAGTCAGATCCAAATGGATTAAAGACCTCAACATCAGACCAGAATCCATAAGGTACATTGAAGACAAGGTCGGCAAAACCCTCCAAGACATTAAAGCTAAAGGTATCTTCAAAGATGACACACTGCTAGGCAAGCAGGTGGAAACAGAGATAAACAGATGGAACTATCTTAAACTAAGAAACTTCTGCACCCCAAAGAAAAAGTGACCAAAATACAAATACAGTCTACATAATGGAAAAGTATATTCCCGCAATACCCATCCAATAAGGGGTTGATATCAAGAATCTACAAGTCACTGGTTGAATTTCACAAGAAAAATCCTCTAACCCCATCAAAAAATGAGGTGATGAAATGAAAAGAAATATACTCAAAGTAGAAATCTGAATGGCTAAAAGGCACATGAGAAAATGCTCTACATCACTATTCATCAGAGAGATGCAGATCAAAACCACAATGAAATATCACCTCACACGACAGAGACAGGCCCACATCCAAAAAAACAAAAGCAACAGGTGCTGGCGCGGATGTGGCAAGAAAGGGACCCTCCTTCACTGCTGGTGGGAATGTAGATTGGTTCAGTCCTTTTGGAAAACAGTATGGATGATTCTCCAAAAATTAGAAATTGAGTTCCCATTTGACCCAGCAAAATCACTCCTGGGAATATATCCCAGAGAGGCAAAAAAGTATAGTCGAAGTGACATCTGCACTTGTTTGTTCATTGCAGCACTCTTTACAATACCAGAACCTGGAAAAAACCTGAGTGCCCGAGAGGAGATACTGGTTAAAGAAACTTTGGTACATCTACACAATGGAGTCCTATGTAGCTGTTAGAAAAGATGAAGTCATGAAATTTACATAGAAGTGGTACTACATGGAAAGTATCATGCTAAGCGAAATGAGTCAGAAAGAGAGGGATAGACATAGAAAGATTGCATTCATCTGGGGGATATAAAGTAACAAAATATGAGATTAATACCCAAGAATAGCTGAGATCAGCACCAGGAGAATTACTCCATAGCTTAGAGGCCAGCGGGCATTCTAGGGGAAAGGGCAGCTCAGATAGAGAAGGGAGCACCAAATAAAGGGTGTTTGGAGGATCCTCCCAGGAGGGGAGATGCATGTCGAAAGTAGACTATGCACTGAACATGTTTGCCTCTCAATGCCTCTTTTGCAGACCACAACAAGCAAAAGGAGAGAGAGAGAACACAAGGGATTGCCCTGCCACAGAGGCAGGGGGGAATGGGGGGGATGGGGGTGGGAGGGATATTATCCAGGTGGGAGGGATATTATCCATGGTGGTGGAAAATGGGCACTGGTGGAGGAATGGGTATTTGATCATTTTATAATTCAAACCCAAGCACAAAAAATTGTAAATCTACAATATATATATATATATATATATAATGCCCAACCAAAAAAAATAAAATAAAATAAAAAAAGAAATGGACTCGCATGGCAGACCTGTGTTGGATTTTGAAAATCGCCTCAACTGGCGGAGGGGTTTGTTCTTAGGCAGTCCCACCAGGCCTGTAACATCTCTCTCTAAGCATTGCTTTTCTGCATTTCCGGGTGACTTTTGGTTCAAACAGTCTCTCTGTGGTGGTGAAAGGGCTGAGTCACAGCTATGGCAGCAGAACTTTTTTTGATACAGTTCCTTCCAAGAGGGCCACTTTATCCTCAGGCTGTTTAGAGTGGGCTCGGAGAAGCTCCGCTGCTGCCTCATAGGGCTTGGAGCCCCTGGTGTGGTGGGCTCTGAAGGCTGGGCCCCCCGAATGCCTTCGGGGAGGTTGTGGTGTGTTTCAGGGACTGGTTCCGAGCACAGGCTCAGTCTGCTTGACAAAGATCTGACTAGGGTTTCCCCTGAGGAATCCCTGGCGTGATCACCATGATGTGCGTTGGCAAAGGGCACGGCATGAGCCGCTGCGGAGGCCACCCGCGATTCCTGGGGAACGCTCTCCTTGAGACAGAGTTCTGTGGAGAGTGTGGGCTCCGAGGACTGCCCCTGACATCTGGCACCGTTTGGACTTTTCATTTTGAATTTTCCCGATGGGAGCTTAGAGTGGCTCTCCAGGGGAGGGTTTGAGAGTAAGACAGGATCACCATCAGGGGTGTCCTCTTCTCCATGATACCATGGCATAAGATATGGGTGTTCATTTTCCACACTATCATAGGACTTTTGCAAACAAGCTGTGGGAAAAAAATATCCAAGTTATTGTTAGTATTTTCTTACCACAAACACAGTGCATGTGCCTTAAAAACAGACATCTTCCATGGAATTTTCTTGTCATTTGCCTCCTACTCTCAAGGAGGATAGGTTCTGTCACAATCTTCCCAAATGTTAGTGTAGGAAAAGAACTTCTCAAGCACATGCTACATACATCCTTGTCATGAGGACATACCAAAATAACAAGAAATGGTAAAGATAAGTAAGGACTTGATGTCTGGTATACACCAACGTCTTGAACTGGGTTCAGATTTTTAACATGGATCGCTGGTGGGGACTTACAACTCTAGGCTCAGAAAACTGTTTTCTAACAACTACTATTTCTCTTTTGTATGTCTTTTGTATACACACACACACACACACACACACACCCATACACACCCATTCGGTTTTTGGGCCATACCGAGCAGTGTTCAGTGATCACTCCTGGCAGGCTCAGGGACCCAAAGGGGTTCCAAGAATTGAACCCAGGTCGTCCACGTGCAAGGCAAGTGCCTTACCTGTTGTACTACTGCTTCAGTCCCCATTAGTTAGATTTCTCTGTATTTTCTTGGTGCAGCTATGGCAGCTTGAAGACCATAGAACTAGTCATTGATAGAACAGGACTTCATATTCCAAACCTCCTTCCCCACAACAGCAATGATTTTTGTCTATTTTATGAATACCATCCCACCGTGTCCTTTTTTTGTAGAAGCCAAGCAGTGCTGGCCTGCCGTCTGAGAAACCAGACATTTCAAAATCAGGGTTATCAGCGTGCGAGCCCAAAGAGCAATCCCAGGTATCCTTTGAGCCTGAAAAGTCGTCTCTATTGGAGAGGTACTTGAAGGACTAGAAAAGGTGATCAGGGTGAGAGAAAACTTGCTGCTCAGCCCCTTTTAGCTGTGCTGGGGTGAGGAAGGCATTGCCAGGAATCCAACTCAGGGCCTCCAACATGCAAGCACCACTCAGTCATGGACACCAGCCATGATACTATTTTTTTAGTTTCAAGGACTCTATGCCAGGAATCACACAGCCAAAGACAAGCCTTACTTTGCCACTGGGACATTGACTACAACTTCAACCATAGCAACGTAAACACATTTGGTCCTAGTGTAACTTTATTTGAATAGAGGCTAAAATGACTCTAGTATCTCATGTTGCTGATGAGTTACTTGGATTCTGGGACCTCACCAAGTGAATCTGTGGACGTCCCCATGCCCTGACCTTTGCTGACAAGAAAGACCTGCCTTCTAAGAAATACCCCCTGTTCCAGTCAAGTGTCCATGTTCTCCCACCCCCCAACCCCCTAGAGATCTTGTTTCTTTACAATACCTGGAATATTCTTTTTCCTATCATATGGTTTCGAAACTTCTCCAAAGAGGCAAATGATTACCTCTCCAAAAATTTGGAAACAATTCTCTATCATGAATTGAATGAGTTTGGACATCTGTTCAAAAAGGACAAAAAAGGAAGCACCTGTTTTTATACAGCCTTTCTTCGAGTCACCTGTAATACGTGAATCCTAAGAGAAATGTCTGCTTTCAAAGTCACAAAACACAAGGCATTTTTGGGGATGGAGGGTGTAGGACTTGGGCCACACCAGGCGGTATCTGGGCAACCATAGGAAGTGCTAGGTGTGGGGTTTGCCACATGCAAGTCAAGTGTCTTAACTCTCCATCTGAGTATGTTATTTGGCGTATACATTAAAGAATCACTATTTGTGACCTGGATTTCATGCTAACACTTTTCTGCCAATGGCTCTGACTTTAAAATGAGGACTGTTTTCAGTATCCTCTGTGTAGAGTATTTGAAGCGACAAAATCATACATCATGAAAATTGGTAAAGCATTCTTTGATAAGTATTGATGACGTGTGTGAGTGTGGGCAGAGGCTGTGCTCATGGGGCCTCTTAAGGAGGAGGGAGTTTGTCTTCTGTCTCACAGCCTCTGCCAGTGAAGTTCATTCCCTTGAATTCCCTGATGTGGGAGGAGGTAAAGTTTCACCTGGGGCACCAGCCCCTATGGAGATGGATACTGGAATCTTTGGTTTGTTGCCCCAGTGTCTGAGACAGTGGAACAGGAAGAATGGTGGAAGCAAGAACACTGTACATGAGTGTGGCTCCCAGTCACTAGAATATGAGTTTGAGATTACCATTACTTCAGATTTTTAGATTTGGCAATGGTGGACACTGCAAATCATTTTTCTAAGAGCATATACAGATATATATATATATTTTCTGTACATAATGGGCTGAGAATTGAACCGTGACCTGTCCCACTTCAAAGTTCTTCTTCCCTTCATATAAGTCAGTTGCTTTCTCATCACTTGAAGACATAAGGACTTGCCTTCTTCAAGGGAAATGAGAAGTGACCCAATTGGGAGTACTTCTCTGTTGAATATGTTGATGCTGGCGTGTACTATCAGTGTTTCACACTTGAATGTGGCTTAACACAAATTACGGTACTGCCATCCATGTGTGAATAGATGAACAGGCTAGGATAACATGTTCAATGTAGTCTGTAAGGTATGTTATGTTACTTAAAGAAGACACCAGAACTACCCCAAATGCTATAGGAAATAAAACTCAGTTCCCTGGGGCATCAAAAGAAAAAAGAAATGCCATTACCTTTTCGTAAATCTCTGTTTCCACCTTCGGGGTATCTCTTGGTGGCCCCAAGATGCTAGGGGCTATGCATATAGCTAAGTTGAGAGCGTTCATCTTATTTAAAGAGGAATTTTGCTCAATGCAGTGTAGCACTCCAAAAAGATACCTCAGGACAGTGATGTTGTCTCTTGGAAGATGCTGTAAGAGTCTAAAGAAAGAATAAGGCACTTTAGAGAAGACATTTCATAGAAAGCTTGTATAGAGTAGGCACTTTTTCTGTCCATAGGGAACCAAAGAAAGTAAGAGCACAGTCAGATATGCAGAGTTTTAGTGAGTGTGATGGTGTGCAGAGTGAGCACTGCCTGTAGAGAGGTCAAATGAATAGGGCATTGGGTCTAGAAAGATGTAAAAGTGGTACTGAATGGTTTGTAAAACAGCGCTGCCTAAAATATTTGCCTGAAACCCAGAGACATTTCCGAACACTCTCAAGCTAACTATCCCACACACTTTCTGAGGAAATTAAACAACTAATGTGTTTTTTTTTTTGGCGGGAGTGGGGTAGTGCACCTGATGTTACTCAGCGATTCCTCGTAGCTCTTCATTCAGGAATCACTCTGGCAGGCTTGTGGGATCAAATGGGGTGGCGGGGATTGAACCCGGGTTGGCCACGTGCAAGTGTCCTACTGGCTTTACTAATACTCCAGCTCCCAACATGCTCCTTGAAATATCAAGTTGCTCCAGCAATGCAGAAATGCCAGTGTATCTTTTGGTGTCCCAAGCACTTGGCCTCAGCTGTGTGCTTGGGACACATCCTTGCTCCATCCAGAGCTTAGCATTCTCCTTCACTCTCACACTATGTTTCCCACTGTCTGGACTGCAGCTCATAAGGGATTTCAAACAATTAGTCACTAAAAATGATTTTAACTGTTACCCAGAGAAACAGAGACATTATTGATAATCTTGAAAGTTTGTTATTTTTAGCCAGAATCTGCAGCCAGTGGGAAAATCAGGTGGGTGGTGCTGCGCCAAATGAAGCAGAGGCACTTAGGCTCAGTGCAGTGGTCTAATGGGTAGAGTCTGTAGGGAAAGGGTATAAAGGACACGGACGAGGAATCTAAAGATTGCTGAGGAAGTTCAGTAAGAAGGCAGCTATTGTCTAGGGTACTCTCTTTTGGTTCTCTGACTTTCAGGTCATCAGTCTTTGAACTATTTGAGGTTGTAGGATAAGATCTTTAAGACAAGCAACAAAGCATATAATCTGATGTTCATTCTGTCTGAACATCCCACAAAATCATAATGAAAGTAATAACCTCTTTGTTCCATGGCCTTGATTTCTGACCCTCTTAGGAGCTAGACCTCTTTTGTTAATAGAAGAACATAGTTTATCAACAGCAGTCTAGATAATTCACAAGTTCAAGGTTACTCCAGAAGGGCTTTAGGGCGGTTTTCTTCAAACAATTTTATGGACATGGAGAGTATCACATCAAATGAGTCAGAAAGAGAGTGACAGACATAGAATGACTGCACTCAGTTGTAGAATATAAAGTAAAATAATCGGAGACCAACACCTAAGGAGAGTAGAGATAGGAGCCAAGGGGATCTCTGCGGGGAAGGCTTTTGAAGCTGTTCTCATGTGCTGAGGGAAGGCAGCTGGATAGAGAAGGGACCACTAAATCAATGATGGTTGGAGGGCTTGCTTGGGATGGTAGATGCGTGCTGAAAGTAGACCATCGCCCAAACATGATGGTCACCTGGTACTTGTATTGCAAAGAACAATACCCAGAAAGAGAGAGAAAGAGAGAATATGCCTGCCTCAGAGTTGGGGAGAGGGGAGCAAAAGGGTAGGTGTGGTCGGAGGGATCCTGGAAACATTGGTGATGGAGAATGGGCACAGGTGGAGGGATGTGTATTCAAGAATTGTATAACCAATAAGTAATCATGCAAGTTTGTAAGTCTGTAATTGTATCTCACTTTGATTCATTCAAATGAAACAAACTTTTTTAAATGTTATTCCAGAAAGGACTACTAAACTAGCGTTTGCAAAAATAAGTGATTGCATTTTCACAGGTGAAGGAAGTGTTGCTTTTTATTAGGGTAGACATATCTTTCTTTCTTTTTTTTTCTTTTGATTTTTGGGTCAGACCAACAATGCTTAGGGGTTACTCCTGGCTCTGCATTCAGGAATTACTCCTAGCAGTGCTTGGGTGACCATATGGGATGTGAAGAGTTGAACCCAGGTCAGCCATGTGCAAGCCAAATGCCCTACCCACTGTGCTATCGCTCCAGTCCCTAGACATATCTTTCTTATTCTCTCATAATACAGAAAATGTTTAGGGTCAGGGGTGCAGAGTTCTGCTAGGAACTTCCCTTTGCAGCAGAACCATGTGTTCTCTGTGATTAAGATGGAGAGACTTTGCAACTCCCCTCTCCCTTGACTCTTAATAGTGAGCAGCCTTCTGCAGTGCCTCTCCAAGAAGATCCCACCCCTAGTTATGTCTTTTCTGGCATTGATGAGACAGTACTATAATTCCTAGTTTATCTGCTCAGACTTTAGAGTTCCTTGAGAGAAGAATCCAGATGTTGAGTTAGACATTTAAGGAGTTGTTTGGTGAAATACTTAACAAAATTAAGACCGCCAATGATAAGATTTGGTCTAGAGCATTAGCTCTGGATGTTATTGGTTTCAGTTCTTATCAGATTCTTAGAAAGGTAAAGAATTCCATGTGGTAGAATTACGTCTGAAATACCAATGACGGCAGCTAATCTACTCTCCTGGTTTGTTCTGTTTTTTTTGGGTCACATCCAATGGTGTTTGAGGATGCCAAATGGAATGGCAGGGATGGAACCTGGATCAGCTGTGTGCAAGGCAAGCTCCCTCCTGTTCCACTATCTTTCTTGCGCCTACTATTTCAAATGTGTTTTTTTTTATTTTTGCTTTTTCTTTGGGGGGGTGTCACACCCGGCAATGCACAGGGGTCATTCCTGACTCTCCACTCAGGAATTACTCCTGGCGGTGCTCAGGGGACCATATGGGATGATGGGAATCGAACTCAGGTCAGCTGCGTGCAAGGCAAACGCCCTACCTGCTGTGCTATTGCTCCAGCCCCCTCAAATGTGCTTTTAATAGTCATCATTACTTTCCTAGGCAAGTTATACATTTCAGAAAGATTTTGAGACATGACAAAACTAGCGCACTTACAACTGGATAGTACGGATACGCTCTTCAGGATTCGCTTCATCCATTATCGAAAGCCAAATTTCAAACATGTTTGATGACAATAGACTACCTGGAATACTCCTCAAAAAATCCTTATATAGAAGAAATTGAAATATTTAAGTCATTATTCAGGCTCCTAAGTATGGGGCAAAGAAGAAAAGCTTTGGGTGGGAAGATTCGTTAAATTTCTTTCTCCCTTCTCCGGGAAACAGAGTTCTTGGTCAACTCTGCACTAACATTCACTTTTACGAACACATGCTTTAGTTTAACTTTGACTCTCTTGTACCCCAAAACTAGAGGAGTCACTGAAGACTGAAGTCTATTGAAACTTCCACCTCCTTTTGTGTGCATGTAGCAATGTATACAACGGGCTAGTCTGGCCGTAAGTAAGCAGACAGCACCTTCCCTTGCCCTGTGGCTTACCCCCACCCCCATCCCGCCCACACACACAACTTTAGACCAGTAGCTCAGAGAAATAGATGCACTAACATGGTCTTTCTGAGGTTAGGCATGTGGTAACCAGCCCGCTACTTATTGTACTCCTATTTCCTCAGATGGGACAGGCACTAGCTGTGGTGCGAAGGCTAGTCTAGTGAAGAATACTAACTCCCTGCTACTTCCTATTCTTGGGGGAGACACTCCAGTTTCTCCCAGTGTTCTCCACATAAGTGCTCTCATAGATTTGGGGGAGAAATCATTCCAGGCTCTAAATAGATGCGGTTGATGGAAGCAGAGTATGACACCAGCAAAAGGTTATCCCAATCAACAGTCTTCATCAAGTTGAGCTTGCAAAGCTTGATCTCCAATCCTGGTCTCCAACACTGCCTGAGAAGTAGGCTGCCTTTTTGTAAGTTGATACAAGAGAAAGATAGATGCGACTCTAGACGTGGCAGTTTCAACTCTTGCTGAGAAACCAAATTATTGATTTTACTTACCTGAGCACAGGCAACTCAAAATTTATTATTTAGATGCCATGTTTGCAGGGCTAATGTTTGAGCTGGGGTGCCTGTTAGTTTAATGAGCAGATCCCAGAGCAATGATGGACTATTTTGAAAGTAAATAATGGTTTATTTATTTCTTTACTCCTCTCATATAGAGTAGGGGTCATTATGGGTCTGCTGCAATTTGTCATATAGTCAAATAGATATGAAGGACATATGGGAAGTTTAGCTAATTGTAGCTGAGATCTTATGGTCATTAGAAAGCCTCTTTGGGTTCGGAGGACTGGTCAGTTGTTCGAACTTGCCACAAGTGTGTGTGGGGCTGAGGGTAGGTAAGAGAGAGAAGTGACTGCTATGACAATAATAACCGGTAATGTAATGATCACTCTGGACAAGATCTGAGGATTAAAAGTAGGTAAGAAATATTCTTGATAACTTTTCAGTATGAATATTGCAAACCACAATGCCCAAAAGGATAGAGGGTGAGAGAGAGAGAGAGAGAGAGTGAGTTCAGAAAAGCACCTGCCAAAGAGGCAGCAAGGGGAGGGGGTAAGGGGTGTTGGGCAGGAACCTGGGGACTCTGGTGCTGGAAATGTACACTGCTGGAGGGATGGGTGTTGGAATATTGTATGACTGGAATTCAATTATGAACGGCTCTGTAATGCTCCAAAAATGAAAAAAACTTAAAAACTTTAAAAAATAAACTGGAAGCTAGAATGTATTTATGACTGTTACAAAAACCCCTTGATGTCATGTTACCTATTAATAAATTGATTTCACAAGTAGGAACATGACTGACTCGGTCCTTTTTCTGATCGATTCTAACTTCTGGTTAGAATCAAGTTAGAATCTGGTTAGAAACCAAGATGTTTCTGGTAACTGCATGCAAACAGATAGCTGGGACTCACTTGAACAGACTTTCTACTATACTGATAGTTTTTTATTTTATTTTTGCACAAATCACTTGCAGTTAAACTCTTCTTAAGTTTTGTTGTGTATAACCTTAGGATTTTGTACAAAATTTAAGAATTCACATTCTAAACCTGGTGAAGAACAGTAAAATTAATTTTCAAGACATGTGGTTTAAATTCCTTAAAGATGAGAGAAAATCTGACATCTCAAAACAGAAAAAAAACCTTACAGTATCACAGCTGGGTAAGCACAGCATGTATACCTTGGATTATATTTAGGATTGACAAGTCATCATATACTCTGGCCAAACCAGATGAGAGAACCTAATACCAATCTTCAGTTCTTTTGAGAGGTGCTTCATTGCAAACCTCTACTTCAGAGTTGTCAAGGAGCAGAGCCGGCTCACTTCCTATTCCTAAATTGCACTCGCTAGTGGTGGGCAGAGTGTGCCATTTCACCATACTTCCTGAGTTGGATGTTTGTTCCAGGACCTTTCTCTCTCCTGGCTCTGGTGCATTCCAACCCTGCTGGGAGGTGGGAAGGTAAAACAGGTCTACAGAAGCTCCTGCTGAGTTCAAACCTAAAAGTTCAAAACTGCTAAAAGATGGCTCTGACTCTGCATTTTTTATCTCTAGCTCAACTGTGGATCAAACTCTGGTACCCTAAGTCTAAGTGCGAGGAACGCCAACAAGGCCGACGTTGGGAGTTCTTTGAGAAAGGCAGTCCAGATTCTGTGGTTCTTCCTTCTCAACCTTTGCCTCTATTAGAAGGGATGTTAGCAGGCTAGAGAGGATGCTGTGTATGCAGGAGCCTCAGTTTCAATCACTGGCACCACAGGATTGTCCTGCATGGGATGGCATTAGTGGGGCGCAGCAAGAACAGTAAAGGCTCAAAAGAGTGGAGTTTTCAGTGGCTCCCCAACCCCAGCCCACCCCACTCACCCAAGCAATATCTCTTCCTTAGGCAAATGCTTCTTGTGGCAAACTTTAGTTTTCAAGTTTAGTGAGCTTCCTTTAGAAAATCTTGCCAGTGTTAAGAAGGTAGGAAGACTGTATGAAAGTTATTGTATTAGGATGTTTGTTTTGAGAATCATGCTATGAATACTTCTGTTATAGGCTTTTGGGCTGTGTGCAAGGCAAATGCTTTCCCTGCTGTGTTCGCTCTTAGACTTCCTGGTGGCTTTAAAAAAAACTCAATGCTGACCTGATAAAGTATGATTTCTTTCTTTCTTTTTTCTTTTTGGTTTTGGGCCACATGCAGCCTTGCCCAGGGCTTACACTTGACAGGACTTGGGGGACCAGCTAAACGTGCTTGGGATTGAATCCTGCTACGCTGTGTGTACGACAAGTGCCCTAACAGTTGTATTATCTCTCTAGCTCCTGATGTTTATCTAAGAACCATTCAGGCTTACAGTTTATTCTGAGCATGTTACGCGAGGGAATCCCATTGTATTTCTCCTGAGCAACACAGGACAGAGTGGATTAAGGGAGAACCTTTCGTACCTGGAAAACGGAGGCCACTACAAAAAGTGGCTCGCAATAAATCTGTACATCAGTGCCGGCATTTAATTTTTCTTTTAATTCTCTGCATGCCTTCACACTTGCGGATTGACGAAATATGCCTTCTGTCAAGGGCCCCCTCTCATAAAGGAGCCATAGTATGTTCTGTAGGGAGGAAAAGCAGAATGGTGCTTCATATCGGGGCATCACTAGGGAATTGCCAGGAAGACGAAAGCCTGTTGGAGTACACGGAGCTTAGGTTTATCAGGTTGCACCCATCACAGTGCTCCTGAGTCACTCCCATTACTTTGTCTGTCTGTAACCTCTTCTATGCTCTCTTCCCCAACCAATTTGTAAGGTCTCATCCTGCTTAGACACTGAAGCTGTACTGTAAGTTAATATTTCCTTTCTCCTCTCCTTATGTCTTTTGAGCAGTTTACTTTAATGCAATGTCCTTTTGTATAGATTCAGGAAGACAATTAATTAATATGCTCTGAACTTAGGAATTGATTGGCTTTGAATATTATTCACTCCTGGGCATCTGCCTTCTCAACTTAAGCCTCAGTTGCCCTCACTTCCTAGCACCCCAAGGGCAGGGTCCCGACGTGGGACTGGATGGAACCAGGGCAAGTCGGTAAGTTATGTGCTACCCTGGCATCACGATGGGCCAGGCCAAGGTGCCACGATTCTTAACTATAAGTTAAGAGGTTGATCATAGGCAAATGATGTCATGATCCAAAAGTAATGACGAGACTAGGGCCCTGCTGCTAGGAATAGGAAAGATATCTGGCCTGAGCACTGCAGTCTGAGATCGAGATGGCCCTAGGAGAGCAATTCTATAAGCTCAAAGTATTTCTTACTGTGTCCATACAAAATGATTAATATTATGTATGCTTATATGTTGGTTGGACAAGGAGAGGAGAAACACGTCCTAGAAGCAATTTTCCTGTGTGTCCTGACTAGCTTGGATGAGACTGCTTTCTCCCCTTCAAACTGCCTTCAGTGAATGATTTCAGTATATTGAGGTAGTTTCTCTTATCTCACAGGAACCTAGCTGGCCTTAGGTATACAGATCCCAGGTGCTAAGCCAGGCCTGGTCTTTGGGATGTAGATGCCTGGCTCCAGGCTGGTTGATTTTGGAGATGTAGATTCCAAGCTCTAGCAGACTGGTCTTTGTTGTGCTAATCTAAGTGCTTATAGCTTATAAAAAGGTGAGGCCAGGATTACTGGCCAGCAGATGTAAAGAAACAATGTATGTTTTGCCTCAGTGTTCTTTCTGTAACTCCTTTTGATGACATCATTATATTGCACCCTTTAGAGGTACTATGATCTATATAAGGGAGATTTCAGGGCTCTCTGCGGGGGGGGGGGGGGGGACACGTGCACCAGAGAACCTGGGAAGATGGGGCTGAGGAAAGAAGCGGAGAGAACAAGTGTGCACATGCTTGAGGATTCCTGAGGCCTCCGTGACATACATCTCTTCCATGTAATAAATCGCTGCTAAGACCAACCAGCCTGGCCCTCGTTTCCTTCCTTCGCCTGACCATCGCCTTCGACCTCCCTGGAGTGGGGAAGCGGCCTGACCGCCGGCCTTTTTCTTTTTTGTGTGTTTACACAACTAGGGAACTGCCAGGAGGACGAAAGCCCATGTGTTTTCTGGTGGTTCATCATTCTATATATTCATGCTATTATAGTCAACATCCCACCAAGACATTTTACTACAGACGCTTGTTTTAAATGTCATCTGTTTGTTCGGCGAACCAATAGTCAAATTTCTCTGCTAACCTTTCTCCTCCTCAGTATTTTCCTGTTCCTTTCTAACACAGACTTCCCCATTCTCCTCCCTGATTCCAAATATAAAAATATTTCTGCCAAATTTCTCCACTTGCTTTTCTTTTTTCCGTTTCATATGTCATTCCACTTGTGTCATGCCTGCTCGAGCAAATCGATGAACAATGGGAGGACAGTGCCACAGTGCCACAGACAGTGTGTGTTTACTTCCTGCTGCAAAAAACTCAACACTCTCCTCTGGTGGAAGCTTTCTCTACTACATTCCCTCGGAATACCGTTTGAATTTCTCTTTCCTGCTCTGTCCTCTGCTTGAAGGAAGAGACAAGCACCCATGGGACTCTGGAACCTAGTTATAGCAATACCTGATACTAGAACCCCAGCATTGTAATCTAAAGTAGGAAGAGAACTACTCCCTAAATTTGTGCTAAAAAGTGGCTCGACTAGTATTTCCTACGTTGCAATGGCACATACCATATTCATGTAAGGAGGAAACTCATGAACTGGAGCCTATCTTCTGAGCCACTCCATTGATGAATGGTAACCAAATGTGCCAAGAATCGAAATACTTATAAAACCCATGAAAGAGTCTTCTCCAAACTATTCTCTGCTTCTAATGTGAAACTGGCTTTCAGAATACTTTTTGAGTTCAAGGAACAGGGTGTGGAGATGTTGTGGATTCTCTATCTAAAAGGCAAATTCTAATTGATCTGAGCAGGCTTATATGATGTTTACTAACACTAGTAGACCAGATGATCAAAACCTTTCTAGAATTCTGATAGAGTTCAATTGGGTTTTGTATCCTTTAAGTTACTGATGATGATACTGGCAGGCATGTGGTTATCTATCGTCCTTCTATTTGGGAAGAGTTTTCCATCAAAGCTCTCCTTTGACAGACTTCCCCTTCTTGTTTTTTTTTTTTTTTTAAATATCGGAGTAGGACTATTTACTCAGCCATTGATTAAGCTGATTGAATTGGGCATGAAGTCCACATTACTTTTTTTGCATTCAGAATGTTTATTTTATTTTATTATTTTATTTTTTTCTCCCTTTTTATTGATTCACCATGAGATAGTTACAAAACTTTCATGTTTGAACTTTGGTAATACAATCATCAAACACCCATCCTTTCACCAGTGCACATTTTTTCACCACCAAAATATCCTATATTCCCCTACCCCCTTCCCCAGCCAATGTGGCAGACAATTTCCTCCACTCTCTCTCTCTCTAATTTGGTTACATTCAATATTTTGACACCAGTCCCACCACCACTGAAACCTGCCGAAAAGGCAATGCTAGACAATTTGTTTTGTATTGCTTGTTATGAATAGAAAATAATGTCCAGGAAAATCTGTCTTGTTCGCTCCTGGGAGCTTTAGTTTATGGCCACTGTGTCTTGGCCATTGATGAGATTCCATGGCGCCTGGGGCAGTTAGTGTTACAGGACAAAACAGAACTCACAAGAATCGGTGTTGGTAAGTTGCCATTTTCGCAGATGTTTGGCAAAGAGATACCAAACAGTTTTCCTGTCGTAGAATCTGATCCATCATCCAACTGTGTGTTAGGCCTTCTCCAAAATGACCAGTTTAGAACAGATCTTTGTCGCAGAACATTTCTGTGGCCTGAGTTTAGGGAAGAAGATCAGTACGAGTTAGTTGAATTGACTTCACTTCATTGACACTTTCTATTCCAGGTGATGTTCAAAGAGAAAAAATGTTCTATACAAGTCTTTGTTTGCTAGCCTTTTCATCACTGAAACTAAAGTTTGGGTATTTCCCTATTTTGGAGAAATCAACCAAGTGTAGAGTTTTGGCACTGCATTTCTCAAAGTAAAGGACAGGCTTCCTTAGGTAACAGAAACAGTTGAATCCATCAAAAAAGAGATGCCAAGGTCAACGCAAACATGCAGGGGAAGAACTTCATCGCAAATGTCACGACCTAACGAAGTAGGTCAGTTCCTGTTGATCCCTGAGGCTCACACAGAGGAGTCAATGTGAACCTCAAACTGGGAATTCAATTTAGGTTAGAATCTCAAGAGCTACATTAGATCATTCCATTCCAGGTAGCTCTCAGCTCAATTCCAGATTTGTCTGGGAAAAAAAAAAAAACACCTCAGGGTTCTGATCCAAAAAGAGTCACTTTAAAATAAAAGTGACTTCAGCCCAGTTAAAAGATATGTTCTGATGGTTCAGCCCATTCAGAATTTTAGAATTCTTAGAACAACATCTCAAACTCACATCACTGATAAATAAGGAGGAGCACACCACATTGGATGGGATGGAAAGTACAAGGCAACCTATGCTTATGAACAAGATATCATGACTTAAGGCTTAACCTGTAAGAGCATGTTAGTAACCATTTCTACAAGGGCCTAAGGGCTCCATGATGAGCTACAATAATCTTCACATACTTTCTTCTACAGGAACATCTTTTGACTGTTTGTAGCAAATTATTGATAACAAGCCATAGAAAATCAATAACTCAGGCTCTGATCTAGGGGCAGGCTTGAGGGGTGGTTGGGACAATTGGAAAGAATGGTGGTGGGAAGGTACAATAGTGGTGGGATCGGTGTTAGAATATGTAATGTAACAAATTATCCCAAACCACTTTATTGAAAAGTAAATTAAAGACATAAATAAAGTCCAATACAACTCTCCCTACTTAAGTCACAGATAAAAATGTTGAGTATTCAGTCTTTTGTTTTTGCCAGTTCAACTGTTGGTCAGTCTGTCTAGTTCATTTTATATATTCAAATAACTTCTCCTATCTGTCTTGCTGCCAGATACTAAATAAAGCTGTCTTGCTTTTAAAACTGTGACTGATGTGACTGAAAGTTTTCACAAAGTCTTGACTACTTCCTTGAAGTGGGGAAAAGAGTATTGTTTGTGGTAATTTATGTATTCAACCACCTGTGAGACAAGGTTTCTCAGAATAAATCTCAGTTGGAAAAAAAGCAAATGAAATATGGATGGTCTCAGCAGAGTTCCTGAGACATTTCCTAATATGCATATCTGTCTATTTGTATGTATCATTTGGCATGTGATGTTCAAGTTTCCTGAAAAGCACTGTTACCTCAAATTTTTTAGAGGCTGGAGAGATCGTACAGCAGGTAGGGCTTTTGTCTTGCACACACATGGCCAACCCACATTCAGTACCTGAGGGCAGAGTCAGGAGTGGCCAAAAGAAATCAGGAAAATAGGGTGAGGGTGTGTGCAGTAGATATATAAGAGAGTTACTTCTGGGTCCCTCAGTCGGTTCACATTGACAAAAGACAACCATGGAAATTCAGCATGGACTTTTCACTATCCCAATGATTCTTTTGTTTTTATTGCAAATACAGACACCTGGTTTGTATTCATAACAGGAAAATTAAACCAGATCAATCTCCTTTTCAGACTAAAGACTTCAAAGCTCACACTTGGGACCCCCTCCATTTAATGTCACTTTATCATCTAGAGTTCTTTTTCTTGATGGCATAGGTAGGAGATGGCTATGTTTCTAGGGAATGCATGTTAGATGAATGGACCCAAAAGAGAGTTCTATGGAAATCATCTGACCCAGAATGCAGGTAGGGGATGACCCTCTCAAACTACCTTTTGTGAAGATGGGACTATTTTGAGAAACACACAGTGCAATGTCTCATGCTAGAAAGAAGGCACTGCACACCTGTATCGCTCAATGGAGCCTCCAACGCTGTAATGTGCCTACAGTTTAAGAGCAATGAATAATGTAGAAAGACAAGAATTTCCGTAATGACCACCTCCTAAAACTGTCTTTGCTTTAGGAAAATTCAACAACCATCTCATCCGACTGCAAGTGTGGATCTCGGTACTGTTTTCAGGAACGAAACCTTTGGCATCAAAACGCAGCAGGACTGTGCAGAGGAGCAGCTACTCACCATTTCTGGTCAATGCAGGAGTCCTGGGGGTGGGTTTCAAAATAAACTGGCATCTTGACCTTGGACGAAGGTGTGCTCTTGTGAAGAGTGGTGGCTGGATGAAAGTTATGTCCTCAGTCGTCGGTACCACGATGCCAAGGTTGCTTCTGACATGGCTCATTTGGATATTGTACGGTATCTCATGACCTACACAGAGAAAAACCACAATGGAGACTTACGGCTGAGTGGTCCTGGCGCTGGTGCTGCACACTGCAACGGGCTAGGATCTATTCCTGGCCCTCGGTCTACCCACAGAGGGACTCCGCCAAAGCCGTTTTAAGTGGGCAAGGGAAAGAAGGGCAAAGAAAGAGACAATGTTGCTTGGAATGCACGTTTCCTGTGTTGGCATAGAAATACAGTATTTCCAGGCAGTCCTGTTTCTCCTTTGATGTTAAGCTATACCAACTCTTCAGAAAATTCTTGGGATCTCTCGATCTCCAATCTATGATTTAGTAGACCTTACCTACTTACCATGTGGGGGTCAAACTAGCAAACCTTAATAGGTAGCCTAATCTTATAAGGAAAAAGAATTCAAGAACTGTATAGGAAAGACAAATGTGTAGGCGAAATTAAATAATACATACTGCTGACAGATTTTTTTTTTTAAAGTTTGGTAAACTAGTTCTGCTTTTGAGAATTGAAGAGAAAAATCCACACTATTCTTCCCAACTCTACTATTAGGTACTTGTGACTGCCACTCTGGAAATGCTTAATATTTAGTAGTTAAACTTTCTGGCCAATTCTGGCTCTCAGAAGTTAGGAAAACATATCCATCTTATCAAATTTTCAGAAACTCACCTACTAGAAGATATGGTGCTGCCAGTTTTCCAGTTTGAATCCACAATTGATAATCCCTTTCAGTGCCCTTGGAGACAAAATAGAAACCCCTCCTATTGCTAAATGAATAAAGCTATTTATATGCTTCCTACACACACACACACACACACACACACACACACACAGAGGACAGTGTATTAATGCCAGTTAGGTTCCTGAGGGGGACTGAAGGGGGTTAAAGATTTTGCCTTTGTAAAGCGAACAGCACTGATTTCTACAACCTTTATGCAGTGCTTTTGTTAGGACCCAGGGTCTATTTTCATTTTCCCCTTAGTGATGACTAGGGGTGCATGACCTGCAATATCATCAGGACCTCTCTACTCCCAGTAGCAGACGAAAAAACCCACGACATCACATACATTTTTCAATAAAGAAATGCCTTGGTTTTCTAAAGAGGTCATTTGTAGTGCCCTCACTTGTCTGTCCCTGTCTAGTTGTGTCTGAGAATATTGGATTTCATCTCCAACAAGCCCCTGCAAACACAAGCTCTTATCCATGGAGCCTCAGACATGCTATGTTTGTGTAGAGACCTGAATATGTTAGATGCTGCTGAGTAGCCTCAGCTGCTTCTTAGCAGATGGAGAATGACCATGAAGCTCTGAGAAAAAAGATATCTGGCACAATGTCTACACTCGTTTCATTTGGGACAAATCCCCTCTTGAGCGCAGAAAGGGCAAACCTTCTATATAGAGAAAAGGCTCAGTCCTGATAATAACTGAAACTATTCACTAACAGAATTATAATACAACAATATTCAAACTCAGAAATGAAAGGTATAAATTTAAGCCAACTTGGCTGTATCCTCTGATAGGATCAAGCAAACAGTATCTTCAGTGACATTTGAACAGACAGGTAGTACTGAATATCCTTACCTTTCCCTTTGATGAAAAGATAGAAGATATTGGTTATGGAGAATTCCATCCTTTCCACCTCCCAATATATAATTTTTGCTTCTATCTATCCCCCCCCCAAATTATTACTGCAAATAAGAAGAACAGCTAATCAACCCCTTTGTTATCTTGTAGTGTTTGAAAACAAGAATGCCTAAGAACAGTAGAACCAAATAGCCTAAATTTCAAATGAATTTTAAAGCAATATTCATCAATCTTCTGAATTACATGTAGTAGGATGTTTCTAACGTCAAAGATTGATAACTGTGAAAATGAAAGCAAAATTAAGAACATGAGAATAGTTGAATCTCCCTTGTTTCCTCTTAAATCATTCACGTGCTTCCAACCTGTAATTATGATCTGTCTAATAATCAAAGCAGAGGGGCCAGAGAGATAGCACAGTGGTTTAGATGCTTGCCCAGATGCTCAGGTCATATTGCTACATTTTGTACACATGAAACATATTCATATTCAATGTAATAAATGAAATGTCCCATTCCAAATTTTGTTTGTCCCCTCCTTCTTCATTTGTTCTACAAGAAAACTTCAGGTGAGGGTCTATTAAACATGTAACAACACTGTCTAGGCACTTAGAAAGATACTCACTCAAGAACTAGTGGTGGAGCAGTGCTGTCTTTTATTTGCATCCTTCTGAAAGTCACTGCCTCTAACATAAGGATCAACTCTGTGGTGGCATTTCTATACTTGTAGGTTGGAGATGACTATTTTCCCAGCTCTTTCCTGTCACCCATCCTCAAACATTCCAATCTTTTCCAGTAATCAACAAAACAACCCCAAGAAACAAGAAACAAAAAACGCCACAGGGGAATATGTGGTGTGTATACTAATGCTCCTTAAATTCACCACAGGAAGCTTTTCTTTTGCATTTAGTAATTCATGATAGGCATCAGCCATTTCACCCGCTGCAGCGAGTGACTCCAGTAGCTATCTGGTCCTTACAGCTCTACTACACAGCAAATCCAGAAACATCCCCTTGATTGAGTAGGTGAGTGAGAACAACCAGAGGAGGAGACTGGGAAAGAATTCGGCAAGTATTGAACAAGTAGCAAGGGAGACAGGAGGTTGAAACTAGACTGAAAACCTAACCTGTATCAATGCACCTAACCGTGCATGTTTATAGCATATACAATATCAATATATTATCACTCAAATAATAGATAGCTTAATCTCTTTTTGATTTGCACATAATCCCAATGAGAGAATATTAAACAATCTTAAGGTAATATTAAAAGCTTCATGTCCCTTTTTCTTTATCTTGAGGGATATTACTTGCATCTCTAGTAAGTCTTCTTGAAGAGATGATCTTAACAAGAATCTACGGTGTCAAAGTTTGTTCTTAATTCAAAGTACCTAGCAGAGAAACTTACTATTAATCCTAATTCTGAGAGGGAGGTCTTGATGACGTCGATGACATTCTCAGAGTTCTTAACATTCAAAATTTTGAACTACAGAAAAAAAAAAAACAGGAAAAGAACTATAAAGACGTTGTCACAGATGAACAAATCATTGCCAAGTGATTATTCAAAGGCATATGTTGACTTCAGTTGCTGGTAAAACAGGTAAACAGAAAACAAATTTTTCTACAAATTATTTTTTGCCCATTGACTATGATACACTATAATACAGTATCAATATGGCTAACCCAATAAGGCTCTAAGAAGCAGAAAACTATTATTTTCAGAGGGAGTGTCTGGAACACACTCTCCCGGCACCACAGGGACATTGGTACTCTGCATCATTACTGTATTTGTATTTACATAGTGCAGTGTGTAATTTAAGAACAAAACAAACAAAAAAAAAACCCCTGTATTCTCAGTACTATTCCCACCGGGTGTTGGTTCTACACCTGGTAGAAATTCAGCTTAGGTAAGATAAGAATAACAACTGGCTACAAAGACCTTCAGGTTAGAACTTTTAGGTCTCACTGGTTTTTGTTTTTAGGCACTTTCTACATATCTGGCACTGTTGGCTACTGAAAATTTCATATTTGAATTTCTTACGGAGGGGGGCATCTCAAAATCTCAGGTCTAGCAATTGAGAAGAAACTTTTAGAGACTTAAGAATCATTCCAAACGATGTCACCGAGCACAGACAAATAGTCTATGCTAAACTGTATTGAGAAATTAGGAGATTAGGATATTTATAGAGATGACTCAATTATAAAACATTGACTTTTACAATGTTTATATCATAAAAATCTATCATTTTTCTCATAAAAATTTTATCATAAAAATCTATCCTATGCCGTAGCTTTCTTGTCTATGAGAAACAATTTTTTTTTAATCGCAGCCAAAGCTGGCAGGCTTGTGTGGCCATAAAGTGCTAGGAATCAAATGCAGGGCTTTCTAAATGCTCAGTGTTTAAAGATAATTGTAAGATAAATGAGCAATTAGGGCCTTGTCCCTGCTGGTAGAAAGGAAGCAAACAGGCAGCATCAATGGAAACAAAGTATAAGAGCCAAAAGAATAAAAGAGCCTTTAGGCTAAGTGAAATCTACTCATGATTCTTCACTTTCCCATCACTGATTAAGAGAAGAGAGCACCAAATAAAGGATGTTGTGAGGACCCTCCCAGGGTGGGAGAAGCATGCTAAAAGTAGTCTATAAACCAAACATGATTGCCACTCAATGCCTCTCTTGCAAAACACAGTACCCAAAAGAAGAGAGAGAGAACAAGGGGGAATGACCTGCCACAGAGGCAGGGTGGAACGGGGTTTAAGGGGTGGGGGGATTCTGGGACCCGTGGTGGTGGATGATGGGCACTGGTGGAGGGATGGGTACTTGATCATTGTATAACTGAAACCCAAGCACAAAATTTGTAAGTCTATAACTGTACCTCATGGTGTTTCACTAATAAAAAAAGGGAAAAAAAAAGAAAAAAATATTTCTCTAGAAGCCAATTACGTGCTATGATATATTGTCTTTGGAGATGACTGAATTCAAATGCTTTTAGCCTTAAGACAGACTCTTATTTTCTCAGTACCCAACAGAGGACTAAACTTACCTAACTAACCAGTGCTTGTTTTCCCAGAATGGCAAAGTCGAGTTCTAAGTTGGACTCAACTTGAGCTTTCATTTCATGAGATGCTTCCACCTTTTTAAAGTCTGAAAACCATGTCAAGGAAACCCTCCTATATTCTCTCAATTCTATCCCCTAATTCTAGTTATCACTGACAAAGTGCCTGGTTTCTTTCTTTTTATTTTTGCAGTGCGGGCCTCTGGAACCCAGAGGCTTACACATTCTGACTCCCGGTCCATATCCCTGCCCCCCTGGAATCTCATGATTTCTAAAGTAATGTCTTTCTTAACACTGAGCACATAGATTCAAATGAGTAACTAGAAGCTGTGGATTTTTCCCAGCATGGCTTTCCTGTAGATAAAACAAAGGAAATTTTAGCAGTGGACAGAGCTCTTTGGTCAGTAAGTTAAACTAAGGAGAAAATCTCTATTCTTTTCCATCCAGTAGAAGCCAGTTGTCAGACTGAAAACCTACAGGCCAGGAGGAATAAAGCTCCTTTTGCATGCATTCCTGCTTTATGGGAATGACGACTTCTGGAAGCACGAATCCTTGAATGAAAACTCTCACCAAGAATCAACTCAGATGTGTGTTAGTTCTTGCATTCAATTCACCAGGTACCAATGGTACAGTCAACCAGACCACATTTCTTGTCTTCCAAAATAAGAGTGGGACATTCATCCTCCCCCCACCCCCAAAGCAACCATTTTCCACACACTGCAAAAGGTAGATAGGCTTGGTGGGTGGGCACGGACACATGGTGGAGGCTACAGTGTTAGAATGTTTTCTGTATGAAACTCTGACATTAGCAATGTCTTAAATTGCGGTGCCTGAGAGGAAAAAAATGGAAGTATTCAAAAAGTGCAAGAACTCTGACTGGTCTCCAATGACTGAATGTAACAGCAGCCACAGAAATGGAATGAAAATCTACAGAAAAATGTGCTTTCTTGGTGTGAGTTTTTGCTTGCTACAGGACAGACCTCTGTTGTCTCTTGCCATAAACATTTGAGTATTTCTCATAAGCAGTGCTGCCAAATATTTAAGCCTGAAAGTGGCATAACTACTCCTTTGGGCTAAAACTTAACTGTTTTAATCTATTTTCACACCAAACTATTCTATATGACTTGGAGATGTGTTATTACAGCCTTTATATCAAGAAAATATTCCTAATCTTTCATTACGCGTCCTGTTCATAACCCCTGGGCACTTGTACTATATTTCAGTTCTTAAATCACCCATAATATCTGAGGATGAAAGTCTAAAATTATATTTGGTCATTGTGACGTAGCAGCACGCTAATCCCTTAAAAATGTCGTCTGTCCCACTCCATCTATTTTTAAATAATGAATAAACCAAGATTTTAAAAACGAATAAACAAACTAACAAACAAAAACACCCCAAACCGGAAAACCAACCAGTTCAAAAAATCTCGAACTTAAGCTTGGACAAGTTGGAAAAAAATTGTGCAAATGGCCATATTCCAACTGCTGCAACTGCTTTCCCAAGGATCCAGGGAAATGTGAGTGCCAGAGGGGGGAAAAGGATATCTGACAAGCAATATTCTTTCCTCATGGCAATATGAAATTCTGTGCTTACCAGGACTTTTGCTTCCTTCATTTGCTCTACAGTGTACATTTCCTATAGACAGTGACACCCTTCTCCTCAGGAAGCTCATTTTCCCACAATACTAGTTCTGGATGCCCAGCCTGCCATAGTGCATACACTGCCTGTCTCTCTTTAGATCGTTATGGCCCTTGGAATTGCGTTTCCTGGCTTAGAAAACACTTACTTTTGCGCAGTTATCAATATTCTTGGTGATTAACTTCAATGAAAGAACCTTCGGAAAATCTTTTTCCTTTTCAATGTCGATATATCTAATCAAATTCAACACGGAGTCAGTTTTCTTCTAATAATTTATTATCAGTTTATCTATTTGACTACTGTTTTCAGTATATGTATTTACTATTAAAAACTCACGGTAAGGTTCAGCAAAGTCAGATGACATTACGGGCTGAGAGAATTTTTGATAATTCTTAGGGCATCGGACATGGGAACAAAACAAGAGCAGGAGATCCGTTCATTCAAGTGAAATCTGAGAAGCATAATCATGTGAAGGCAGCTCCAGGTGATGGTTTCTCCTTCCTGTCTGCCTATCTTTTTCAGAAGCCCAGAATCTGGCTTATAAAGACAGGTGAGCCATACAATACTTGACAAGACAGAACCAAAACAATGGCCTTTTCCTTCTTGACTGGAGTCTAAATCTCAATTCTCCCAAGATAACTGGAAAGGGAGAGAGGGGAGGAGGAGCAAGGAGCTATGGGCCGAAGACATAAAAAGAATCCTTTGAGTCTGTCTGCTCCAAGGTACAGAGCATTCTTTCTTTTTGAGGTACTCAGCAGGAAACTTTCCATATTTGGAAAAGAAACTTTAACACAAGCTTTTGCAGAAAAGTTTCGCTCCAAGAGGAGGTTGGAAGTATGGAAATGGATGGCAGAGAGTACTATTTATATCTAAAATGATCTAAGCAAACTTCAGTGTTCTCATCCCTAGAAAGTAAGACATTGGAGCTGGAGAGAGCACAGCGGGTAGGGCGTTTGCCTTGCATGCGTCCGACCCGGGTTCGATTCTCCGCATCCCATATAGTCCCCCAAGCACCGCCAGGAGTCATTCCGGAGTGCAAAGCCAGGAGAAATCCTGAGCATCGCAGGGTGTGACCCAAAAAGCAAAAAATAAACAAATAAAAAATAAATAAAAATAAGAAAGTAAGACATCCATGGAACATGAGAACATTATTTACACTAAGTAGTAGTCTACAGACTCCACCGCTCATTTGGAGGACAAATGAAACATTTTTAGGAAGGAAAGGGGAAACATTTTGGATGGATCTCTGTAGAAAATAATTCAATGATTTAACTATCACTTAAAGATTAAAATGTCTACTGTAAAATACCTTTGCAACATGATAAGCCAAATTTCCTTCTCATCTGCAGATCTGTAATCAATGAAAATGGGATAGAACAGTTAATCCCCTATTGAATTTGAAAATAAAAAGAATTCAAATGAAACGATAAACTCCTTCTACAAACCTATACTGAAGATTATCAATGGAGATGTGCTATTAACAGTTTGAAGCTCCTTATGGACTGTGTCCTATTGCCATCTTGGTCTCAGTCTGGAGAAGTTTCCTCTCAGGAAAAATTTTTCAGTCCTGTTTTTCCACCCCTCTTGGGAAGATTCAAGACAGGCCCACTTTGTGTGGGGGGGGGGGGGGCGGGGGCGATCACAACCGGCACTGCACAGGAGTTACTCCTGGCTCTGCACTCAGGAGTCACTCCCGGAGGTGCTTGGGGAACCATATGGGATGCTGGGAATCGAACCCGTTTGGTTGCGTGGCAAGGCAAACGCCCTACCCGCTGTGCTATTGCTCCAGCCCCCAGGCCCACTTTTTTGACTTAGCTGCTCTTTGACAAGTGGCATTGTCCCAATGGGAAATAGCTCTAATAGTGGAGTAAGAATTTGATTTGTCATTTAAAAATTTTGCAAACTTTATGATCATGGTGAGAATGGCATAATAACGTGAAGCCTCATGCCGCTAGCTGTCAAACTGGTCACTTAGTTCAGTGTTTGGTAGCATCAAGTGCCAAATAAAATGTATGCTTCAGAGCTGGAGCGATAGCACAGCAGGTAGGGCATGCCTTGCATGCAGCCAACATGGCCGACCCAGGTTCGATTTCCAGCATCCCATATGGTCCCCGGGCACCGCCAGTAGTCATTCCTGAGTGCATGAGCCAGGAGTAACCCCTGAGTATCGCTGGGGTAACCCCTGAGTATCGCCGGGTGTGACCCAAAAAGCAAAAAAAAAAAAAAAAAAGAAAAGGTACGCTTCACTGAAACTTCGAAAGATGAAAGCAGGTTGGAAAGACAGTTCAGAGGTTCATGATTGCCTTAGCAAGGCCCTCGGTTCAGTTTCCTGGCACCACATGTCATCTGTGACCACGGCCTGGTGGGTCAGCCCTGGTGTCTCCCAGAACTGCTGGGGCTGAGCACCCAGTCACTTGGCCGTCTGGCTGAGTATCACTGCGAGCAGCCCCTGGCTCACCTCCCCAAATAAAACCTGTGTGAAACTTGGCCCACTGAGGGGCAAGTAAATTGGATCTGAAATCTATTGTTAGAAAAACAAACTGATTTTTCATATAAAAAATCTGTGATTTAATTACACTCAAAGGAGACAATCTTCATCTGAATCATCTGGTTAAGTTCAATGAAAACTAAAATCACTATTGTTTTTTTTTTTCCTGAAGTCACTGTTACTTCCTTTGATTTTTCTTGGTGCAAAGTGGAGGGAATGGGACACCCAGCAGTGTCAGTGGATCATGCAGTGCTGGGGTCTGAACGTAGTCATATGTTGAAGTGTCTAAGGAACAAAGATCCCCCCAAGAAAAGGTTCTCTCAGATATTAGGAGAGGCTGCTTCCTAGGTACCAAAGATGTATATGTGCATATTTTTATCAGCATATACCTGCACCCATGTGTGGCCAGTGTCCAGAGTAACTGGGAAGAAACAACTGGGCGCAGAAGGAGATATTGTCAGCCACAGACTAGATAGACTAGTTGTCAGAAAATTTTGATATACTTTGAAGACATTACCAACTTATTCATCTTCCCCTCGTCCTCCTCCGCTCCCTCCTCCTCCACCACCTACTCCCTCTCCTCCTCCTGCTGTACTTCCTCCTCCTCCTTCTCCTCATGCTCCTCCTTCTCTTCTGAGAGTAGTTAGGGGGCCATATGCAATACTTTGATCTACTGGGGTATATCCAAGGTAAGCACCTTAATTCCTGTACTAGTTCTACAGCCCCAATCCCCAACTTCTCTGTCATTCTACCCCAAGGGAAACAAGTGCCCCGGTAAAAAAGAGAATTAGAAATTTACCAGTTTGGCAAACTGAAGGCTCAAAGTCAATTTTAATCTGATCTACAAGAACAGGTTTTTCTTGTGTTACTGAGTGTGTGGAATAAAGGTCTTATTAGGTATTGAAATATTTCTGATGAGTTTTGTAGATATATCATTTCATGTATTTCCTATATCTCTCAAACAGTGCTCCCGTTTTTACTATCCTTCTCTATGAAGCAAGTGCAGTGCCTTTTTCCTTGTAGGCACAGGTCTCAGGTTTGTGAATCAAGAGGACAAGTGGTGAGAGCCATCAGAACTACCTTGAAAGCCTTTTCTAAAGAGGAGATATCTTTTATCTCTATCCCAAGTCTAAGTCCATATTGATCGTTTACTCCTTGCCAAATTAGATTCAACGGAGAGGAAATTCCTCATCCATATGTCAGTTTTTTTCCAACTTTGTTAGTCATCATTAGTCTTTTCTGATTTGTTTCTTTATATTTGGACAATAGAGTGCCACTAGTTGGAGAGGCTGCTTCTTCAGCTGTCAGCCAGATTCCCCCATCCCATTTCTGATGTTCTTCACCTTTTCGTGTGCACTCAAGTTTTCCCTCTGGGATTTCACTTCCGGAAGAAAAGTTTCATCAGTATTTTTTTTTTTGTCAAATAGGTTTAATGATAAAAAGTTCTTGCAGCTTTAGAAAAATATTCTACTATCCGGTTTTGAAGGTTATTTTTCCTGGCTGTGGTATTACAGGGTGAAAGATTTTTCTTTCAGTACTCTAGAGAGGGCATTCCACAGTATTCTGATGGCCACAGATTCTGATGACAAGTTCATTGTGATGGGAATGAGTGTTCCTTTCCATGGAGTACGTTTTTTTTGGTCATATTTGATCTAAAGCAGTGTGTCAAATGTTTACTCTCCTTTTAGGAGTTCACAGAGCTAACTGAAACAACCTGGTTAAGTTCTACCAAAATTGGGAGGGTTTTAACCATTATTTCTTCAAATGTTTATTGCCTCCTATCCTTCCTCTCATCTTTCAGGAGTTTGAACCAGAAGTCTATTATGTCTTTTGGCAGTTTCCAACAAGTATCTGTTACTTAAATTTCTTTCTATTATTAGGCACTTTGTTTTGATGTTATCTTTAAATTCAGTGGGTATTTCCTCTTTTATTTTCATTCTACACTCAGCCTACACAGATGACTTTTTCCTTTTTAAAATGATAGAGTACATATTATTTATTTATTTATTCATTTATATTATCAGATGAAAGAGGTTTTAAATACACAGAACTCAAAACATATTGTAAAGGACCCAAGGATTAGGAGTCCAACCACCAAAAACTAAGACATTGTAGTTTCAACTCTGAAAATCTCATTTGGATCTTTGAAATAAATGTTTTCTACTTTTGCTGAGATTTCTAATCTTTAAATTCATTTCATTTGGCTTTCACCAACGGAGCTACTAGCAATAACAACTGCTATCAACCTTTCTCACCTTGGCAGGCAGCAGTCTAGTTCTTTGACTTTTGTTTCCAAGGACTGTGAGTGTACCTTGTGAGGACAATGTCTAGTATATAGATAATTTTTTGGAGCTACCCTTTCCCTACTCTCCCTTGAAAGATTCCCCCCTCACATCCCAGTGGTGGCAGTGAACCTCTCTGCATTATGGTTCTTCCGTCCAGATGAGACTGGGTTTTTGTCAAGAATAGCCCCTGAGCTCCTTCAGTATGGCCCAAGATGCCGTACCTGAAGAAAAATGTAGTATGCATATAACAAACACTAAAACAAATGCTGGAATGAGTTGGGGTGTGCAACTGATCAAGAACACAGGCTTGAATTTGCATTGACTTATGAACCACAACCCTCATTCAGCACATTCAACATGAAAGCAGCAAGACTTTCTATACATCAATTCTCCAAGTCCATCCCAGCATTGGAATGAGTCCTGTAAATGTAACCTTGATTCCCTGAAAGAACCTTGCTTTTGATATTCACATCTTCCTAGTTCCCAAAGAAGAACATGATAGACAGTTTGGGTAACCCATTATTTTGTAGCATTACTTTTGTTCCTGTTACGAAAGCTGACTTCTAGTCCATTGAGCAGTACAGTTTGTCCAGTCTAATTATTTTTTAAGATGCTTCAGTGAAGTTCTATCTCAGTTCATTGAAAAGATCAACTTGAAAGTTCCACATCCAAAACTCAAGGGAAGGACATGCTGGTGGGAAAGTGCCAGGTTTGTGACCACTTGTGTCCTCTTATAAAGTCACTGGTGAAGACAAATGACTCCAAGAGTTCCCCGTATTCTCCCCTGAATTCACATTGTAAGAACTCTTTAGGAGAATCAAAGGAATACAAGTATTCTATGAGAGTGTGTCAAAAGAGTTGTTCCAGGTTACATGCACTATCAGAATGAAGTGCTTTATAGAATGAGGCTTTTCAAAGGGACCAGTATGGCAAGAATAGCTGGAAATGAGCAGGCTGGACAAGAACTGAGTGCTCAAAGTAGGTAACAGGATATACCTGATACCTGATAACAGGATACACCTGTCAGTATGTGTGTTGTAATCCACAATGTCCAAAGGAGAGAGGGAGGGAGAGACAGGGAGAGAGGGAGGAAGGGAAAGAGAAGGAAAGAGAAAGGGGGACAGGGAAAGAGAGAGGGATGGAGAGAGGCCTGCCTCTATGGGGTGGGGTGGGTGGGAGGTGTTGGGAGGGAAACTGGGGACACTGGTGCTGGGACCAGTGTACACTATGGAGGGATGGGTCTGTATGGAGACCCACTGTGGAGGGTTGCTGTATGACTACAACTCAATCATGAACAACTTTGTAAGGGTCTATCTCATAGTGATTCAATTAAAATATCTTTGAAAAAATAAATTTGCTTCTAGTCTATCCTCAAAATGGTCTGAAAAATGGACATTCCTAGGAGCTAAGAACGGAAACACAGGGGAAACTACAGTTCTTACCTAAATGTTGCCACGAAGTTTACTATGGGCCATCCTAACACAAATGTTTTATCAGAATGACAGTTTCTCTCCTCAACTTCTTCGGTACATGTTGATATCCACAGATCAGACAGTCTTACTTTGTATTTAATTTGATAAGTGTTATTGTACCTGAAAAGATAAAACCAAATAGGACTTCCTGTTATGTGATTTCTTCAATGTGATGAGAGTTTCTGTACTTGTGATAAGAGCGTAGTTTCCAGATGTTAGGGGCAAACCAAAACCTTATCCTTATTTTCATTAGCATGAAGTAAAAGGTAAAGGTAAAGGCCCTCCCGTTGATCGTCGATTTGCTCGAGCGGGCCCAGTAACGTCTCCATTGGAGACTTTGTTGTTACTGTGTCTGGCATATCGAATACTCTCGGTAGCTTGCCGGGCTCTCCGAGAGGGGCGGAGGAATCGAACTTGGGTCGGCCATGTTGGCTGCTTGTAAGGCGAACGCCCTACCTGCTGTGCTACCGCTCCAGCATGAAGTAAGCACAGTAAATTTTAACATAGGCCAAATGTAATCCTTGAAATAGTTGATGCATCAGCCCACATGCTTGCACATTATGGTAGAGAAATGATGTAACATGGCAATTTGATTTTTCTAGATATTGAACAATATATTTGGATCAAAAACAGTTTTGAAAGTATGATTTGAAAGGAAATCAGTTTATTTTTAACATTCTTACATTTCAAGATGATTAAGTAGGTGAAAAACATATTTAAAGTCCCTTTTTTGGGGGGTACGGTGCCGCCAGCAGGTCAACCTGTAAATGTCTGGCAAGTGCATGATGGTGCCTGATGGTGCCTTCCTTTAGGCTTCCAGATACCCCAAAACTGCTGTTGTGCCTTTGGCCAGACCCCAACAACCTGGGGCCAAGTTTACCAAGAAATTCAACGGCCAAAAGTTAGGTATGTGGGAGACATACCCACAAACCACCTCATTTATTGGCCTTATTTTAGAGGCCCATAAATCTCAAACGAGATCCAAAGAGGCAATTAGGGCCTGTAGCGCAGAGGTAGGCAGGAACCTGTGCCACACTCAAGGCCCCTCTCCAAGAGCTCAGGCCGAGCCTCACGCATGAGTGAAGTCCTACAGAACCCAGGTAATGGGGAACTTTGTGACCTTGGTCTCTGGGCTCAGAGGGAACAGGAGCAGAGATCCTCTGCCCGGTTGCCCCAGTCTCAGGCCACCAAGGAGTCACAACCATAAGCCACCTCCTGCCGGTGCCAGATAATCTCATCACCGGCCACCGTCCAGATCACATGGCTGCTTCTCCCTAAAGGGAGCATGACATGCGCCCCCGATAACCATGCCACAGGACTCTGCACCAGGCTGTTTTCCATTCAGGGTCCCCCAGAGGGGGCGCGGGTGGAAGCCCTCCCTGCCCCACGAGACCCAGCTCTGGCAGCCAAAAACTTCCACAACCTATCCGACGCCATGCTCAAGGCTGCTCCCCACATGCTCAGGCGAACCTCACATATGACTAAATATATCCCTGGACTGTGCCACCATGAAAGCGGCCACAAAGCAAATTATAAAACACTCCCTACCCATTTTCCATAATTACCACACCACAGTCGATGGGATTCAGATAGTTGGCAGCAAATAATAGAGTGAAAAAAATATATCCACAGATCAGACAATCTGCATATATACATATTTTCAGAGATGTATACCAAAGCTCACACCACCCAAACTTTTACAATATATTAATGTTAATAATATCCTAAGAATATCTTAATGGCTCCTGCCAAAATAAAACAATCTTCACACTGTTTCCTATATGAGCACTTTTTTGTAAGCATGTTCAGCAGTTCTTCATAACAGACAATACAAAATATATTACTTCAGTTATGTTTTGTGACAGGGATTGGGGTTTGGGACGGAAACATCCCGAATTTGGTGGAGGGAAGGTGGAATGGTGGTGGGATTGGTGCTTGAAAATTGAATGTAATCAAACATTGTGAACTAACTTGTACAATTAAAAAAATTTTTTTAATAAAGAAGTAATGTGGAATTCATGCCCAATTCAGTGACCTTAACCAATGGCTGGATAAATAGCAGTGCTCCTACATTATAAAAATTAAATAAATAAAATTGAAAAATCATGTTTCTTTTTGGAGATTTGGTTCACATGGTGTTCTCTTCTATTTTGGCTATAATGAAAAACAAAAACTCACAGAGCATAAAAGCAGAGCCCAAGATGAAAGTGAAAGAGAAAAGAAGTCAGAAAGAATTAGATTGAAGTAGAGTCACCACAAGGAATCGTCTCCGGGGGCTGAGAAAATGATCTACTTTAGGTCAGCAATGGAAGAGATTTCTAACAATATCTACGTCATCTTCCCCAACTCCAACTCCTTAGGACCACGGTCGTCAAACCTCCTTGTCAGGTCACCAAATTCGCTATGTCAGGAACACTCCTAAAGTAATTGAAACTTAAACAGGCAGGAGGAGAGAATGCCCAGAGAAATGTGACTTCCTATCGCTCAGAACCAGTGTAATGGTAATGCTGTTTTATAATATGAACAACAGTTTAGTGGTAATGCTGTTTTATAATATGAACTACATTGTGCATTCTACTTACTTGATTTTGGCGATAATAAGTATATCCTCATAGAGAAATAAATGGCGGTCCTGTTTCTGGATGCCTCTCTTCAATTCAACAGGACTACTCAGCAGTAATTCTCTCTGAGTGGTCAAGGTGGGTGAACAACCATAAGGTTCATCATGGAAAGTAGCACCCTGCCTGTAATTATCAAGCACCACAATCTTTAGTCAAACAATTAAATGGGTTTCAACAAAATCACAGTTTCTAGTGGCTATATTCAAGGGTCTTTATGTTTTCCAGTACAATGGTTCAGTGCACTAAATATTTCTAGTCAACTGCCACACAGAAGTTTTGAATAGTTCATTAGAAAAAAAATTCAAACAGAGCAAAGTTGAAATTTTATAAGACATGTATAGTCCAATTTAAATTCAACCACTCCAATGTTTTATCTTAGGTGTACAATGAGTTTCAACATATGCATTCACCTTTGAAGTCAGAACCCGGTCAGTACACAGAATGGCATATAGTCACTGCCAACATGTTCTCAGGTGTTACCTAAACTCTCTTGGGCTGGTGCGATAGCGCAGCGGCTAGGGCGTTTGCCTTGCACACAACCAACTGGGTTCGATCCTTCTGTCCATCTCAGAGAGCTCAGAAAGCGACCGAGAGTATCCTGCCCACACAGCAGAGCCTGGCAAGCTACCTGTGGGGTATTTGATATGCCAAACACAGTAACAACAAGTCTCACAATGGAGACGTTACTGGTGCCCACTCGAGCAAATCCATGAACAACGGGAGAAAAGTGCTTCAGTTCTACCTAAATCATTGAAGACGGATTGCTCCTGAGTTCTTTTTCTGGGTTCTCTTTTCAATGCAGGTGGAGATGTATTGGCTCAAAAGTCTTCTACTGCCAAACACAAATCTTTAGAGATTTTTTAAAATTGCCCAAACAAGCAGATCTTACCTGGTCTGCATATTCTATGTAACTACAACCAGCTTTGAGAACCACTGCCAATGGTTGTATCTATGGAGTATATGGTCTAGAGATCAAATTTGAAGCGAATTTTTTTTAAATGACCAGTATCAAAGGGAAAAAAATGTTACCACATCGTCAATTACACATTTCATATGTATACACTCAGGCTATGTTAAAGGATAAGGTGGTTAGATGATATACCTACTAAGAGTTAATATATCGAACTTTTAGAGAAGGTAGATGATCTTACCATTTCAAGCAACAGAATGAGGAACAGCAAGAAGAACCTTCTGAAATGGTTTAAAAAAACACAAAGTTCAATTATTTCTTGATATGAAAATTAATGCTTAAATATATGAAAAGTTTAGTGTTCTTCGAACTATAAGAAGTATATAAACTCTAGATAGGGCAATCTAAGAAAGAAAATTCCCTTTTGATATATGTCCCACGTGCAGGACATACCGTGATTTATTAGAAGGGATTCCTGTGTCTTATTTGCTGTCTAGCATCCCGGTTTGCTTTTTCCTCTTTCCCACAATGGGTGGAGATATTCAAATGTCTCAGTCTATTCGATTTCTTCTAGAGTAGTGGTTTTCAACCATTAATCCACAAGCTGGTGCTGGTCTATGAAAATGTTACTGCTGCTTAACACCTGGCTTTCATTTTATATTAGATGTAAAAACTAGTACAGGGAATAGTCACGGTCACGGTCCTCCCGTTGTTCATCAATTTGCTCGAGCGGGCCCAGTAACGTCTCCATCATGAGACTTGTTGTTATTGGGTTTGGCATATAGAATACCTCACGGGGAGCTTGCCTGGCTCTCTGAGAGGGGCAGAGGAATGGAACCTGGCTCTACGGAGCCCGCTGCATGCAAGGCCAATGCCTTCCCGCTGTGCTTCAGTACCGGACAGGTCTGTCCCCGCTCCTCCCCCTCCTGGAATACTGCCTGCAGGCGGCCTCCCTGCCGCCCCCTCCCCCACCGATGGGGGTGGGGAAGAAATATAAAAGCGGCCAGGAGGGGGCAAAAAGGTGCAGGAAGGGGGAGGGGGAAGGGCTGCAGGAAGAACTAGAAAAAAAAAGGCTCAGGAAGGAAAGGGGGAAGGGGAGCGCCAGTTGTTGGCAGTCGCTCGAAAGACAGGGTCACCGGCCGGCCGGCCTGGAGATCCGAGTGCCAGAGGGACTGACAGACCCGACCGGACCCAGGCGAGGCGAGGCGAGGTCTGCGCAGGGATGGACCTCGAGCGGGAGGAGAGCACATGCGAAAGTGATGCCGATATAGAATGGGATCCAGGGAGGAAGAGGGAGAGGGGGAGGGAGAGAGGGAGAGAGGAAAGGGGGGGAGGAGAGAGAGAGAGAGAGACGGGATTTCGGTGTTCAGTGGTGGTAGTGGTGGTGGAGGAAAATGGGCACTGGTGCACTGGTTGTAGGACTGAGATTTCAACCCGAAAGCTTTGTAACTGTTTCTCACGGTGATTCAAGAAGTAAATTGATATTTTAAAATAAAAAGATCCGGGTGGCTCAACTGGTCGACCTCGGGACGCAGCGGGGCCGGAGTCCCGGGTGGGGGCGCGGATGGGACGGATGGTGAGAGTTGCTGGAGTGGGGGGCGTGGGGGGGGACGGGAAGGGTGGTGGAGGATGGGAGGGGACTTTGCGAAGGGTGGTGGTGTGAAGAGGGGAGGGAGATAGCATAGCAGTAGGGTGTTTGCCTTGCACGCAGCCAACTACAGGGAATAGTACTATAAAAAAAGAGTTTTTATTTTTGCCTTAGTGGTCATGAAGGAATTCTATTTTCACCTGCCTGGAGGCGTCAAACACTCGAAAATCACTATGAATCATTTTGATTTGACATCTATATTTACATTTATGGATTATTTCAGTGACATAAAACATGACCTTTTGGGGAAAGCAGGGATGGCTGGCCGGAAATTGCTAACTTTAGGAAGAGAGTGAACTAAGTTTCACTCCTTGGAATTTGTTTACACAATATAGTTTTGGCACTAAAACCTGTCATGCCTTGGCTTTCCATAGGTGACTGGAGGGAAGCTGGGACTTATTTCCCTATGTCATTCAGGAACCATGCCCCATTTAGTGCCTTACCACCCGACTTTCCTGCATTTGATTTACCCATCCTCATCACAAAGGCAACTGAGAGACAGGCAAGAAAATTCACAACAGATCTCTCCTCTGAAACCATAGGAGAAGGGAGTGACATATTCAAAGCATTGAATGACTCTCCAGTCTAGAGCCTTCTATCTTGCAAAACTGTCAGACTTGAGGGAGGGATAAATACATTTTCAGACAATCAAGAGCTGGCAATATAAGCAGCATCTAACTACAAAAATACAGGTTACAGAAGATGCCGCCACGCAGGAGAACCAGGGAGAAAGGCGTGGCTTTTTAGAATCATAAAACCTCTCAAATGGCAATACTGAAGAAATATAAAAACAGAACAGACCAATTCCAAGCAAGGAAATTAAAACGGTCATTCCAAATCTCCCCAGGAGGAGACTCGTCTAGATAGGTTCATGGGTAAGTTCTAGCATACCTTTCAAAAAGATTGAATACTTAATATTCCTCAAACTTCTCAAATGTGAAATAAAGAGGACTAGGCAAATCTCTAGGAAAGCAAAATTACATGGATACTGAAAGCAGATAGAAATATGACCTGAAAAATTTTCAGATGAATATCACAATTGATCATCAATTTAAAAATCCATAACAAATCTTAGCAAACTGAATTCAACAACATACCAGTTGTAAGTACCAATACACCACAATTAACTGGGTCTCATGTAAGGAATGAAAAGAGTGTTCAATGGAAGCAAAGTAATGTCATATGCAATAAAATAAATTTTTTAACAATTTCCATTGATTATATGATATTGTGTATAACATTGATTGTATTGTTTGATACAGAGACATCTGTATGATTATACTACTGGATAAAAAAGCTTTTGATGAATCCAACACCCACTCATGATAAAAATCCTCAACACAGCAGGCATAGAAGCAAACTTCCTTAAGATAGTAACAACCATTGACAATAAACTACAGCCAGTATTTCACACAATGGTGAAAACCTAAAAGGCTTCCCTCTGACATCATACACAATGCAAGGATGCCACTTTCTCCACTGTTATTCAACATAGTATTGAAAGCCCCAGTAGTATTTAAGCTAGCAAAAAAAAATCAAAGAGATCCACCTGGAAGTCTAATTATCACTCTTTTCAGATGACATGGAAATATGCATAGAGGATCAATTTTTAACAGCTTTGTGAGTCATGGTGCCAAAGTAGAAGAATGCCATGCCTTTGCACAGATTTTATATTAAGTCAGCACAGCATTCACCATGTATCAAATGTATGCTCACTTCAAATAAGGGTAAATAACATTGACATGGACTTCCTTTTACAAAAGGGATACATAGCTTGAAGAAAATCACCTGAGTCCTTTGGAGATACAAACTACTAAGTTAAAATGTCATTTCACAGTTAGAAATAAATGGAACGAATAGCCAGTCAGTTCCTATACATTACAAAAGATTAAAAATGAAATGTGTACTGAAATAGGATGGAGCCCCAGTAGATTACATGACCATTTCAGAATATATTTAACTGATTTAGCTTATTCACTTCACATTTTTACAAATTTACTGACAGACTTAACCATAGTTAAAGGAAACAATTTATGATATTCATTGATAATCCAACTTTACCATCCACTGTGATGTTAGAGTCATGTTGTTCTTCTTGCCTGAAATTTATAAAAGTGCCTTAGGATCATGCATAACTATCAGATCTTAACATGCATTATAAGAAAAGATTTGTGTGAAACCAATCTGTAGAGCAGCATTAAAATGACTTTTCCTCCTATCTTTTGATTGCTCTTTCCAGAATGGGTCTTTTTTAGGTTTGGGGGCCACAGGTACACTCGACCTTTGGGCTATCCTATCTAATTTCTTTACAAATAAACTTCTTTTTTGTTCAGCGCTTGATAGGTGATGCTAAAGGACAACTCCCACCTCCCAGGGACTACTCTTAGAGGCTGCTCTTCCTGGTGCTTGGGGACAATGGGGTGCTGTGCTGGAGTTTGATCCCGAGCCTCCTGTATGCAAAAATGTGCTCAGTCCACTGAGCTCTCTCCAGCCCCTCTCTAAAGAAATTTTATCAAAAAGTGGGACCTATGTGTTTGTATCCAATGTGATAGAACATTCACTTCTGAATCAATTTCAAAGTAACTGATCACAAATATCACCTGGAAGGCCTTACAACTCATCTAAAGAAGAGGCCTTATCTTTTGCAAACCACAACACCCTATAGGAGAGAGAGAACAAAAGTGAATGAATGCCCTGGTGGGGGGTGGGAGGGATACTGGGATCCGTGGTGGTGGGAAATGGGCACTGGTGGAAGGATGGATCATTTTATAATTGAAACCCAAGCACAAAAATTTGTAAGTCTACAACTGTACCTCATGGTGTCTCACTAATAAAAATTAAAAAGAAAAAAAAAAGAAGAGGCCTTATTAGACAACTTCATGAGTCCTATTTTCTAATAGCAGGTGAAGAGTTCAGGTGCTGAAATGTTCAGGAAACATACATGAAATAACATGGCTAGTAACCAGTGTTGATTCAAAGCTTCCACTTACTGGACACCAGGATTTTCCTCTACATCAGGATGTTCCTCCACATTAGGTTGTTCCTGAACACCAGGCTGTTCCTCCACATTAGGTTGTTCCTGAACACCAGGATGTTCCTCCACATTAGGTTGTTCCTGAACACCAGGCTGTTCCTCCACATTAGGTTGTTCCTGAACACCAGGATGTTCCTCCACATTAGGTTGTTCCTGAACACCAGGATGTTCCTCCACATTAGGTTGTTCCTGAACACCAGGCTGTTCCTCCACATTAGGTTGTTCCTGAACACCAGGCTGTTCCTCCACATTAGGTTGTTCCTGAACACCAGGATGTTCCTCCACATTAGGTTGTTCCTGAACACCAGGATGTTCCTCCACATTAGGTTGTTCCTGAACACCAGGATGTTCCTCCACATTAGGTTGTTCCTGAACACCAGGATGTTCCTCCACATTAGGTTGTTCCTGAACACCAGGCTGTTCCTCGGGTGTCCCACCAATATTGAGAGATGCTGCAGTATCAGGTGTCTCTGGCATTTTTCCGTCCTGTTGAGAGGGAAAAAACCCATCAAAATAAAGGTTTTCAAACTGTTTTGACTTTGGAGGTCATACCTGGCGGTGCTAAGGAGTTACACCTGGCTCTGCACTCAGGAACTAGTCCTGGAGGTGCTCCAGGAAACCTATGAAATGCTGGGTATCGAACCCAGTGTGGGCATGTGCAAGGCTAATGTGCTAGTTGCTGTACCATCATCAGGTCCCCAGCTCCACAACTTTTGTGTTACCTTTGAAGGAGCTTATGATCCCATTATGTAGATGAAACAGTGACATCTGAAACAGTGTCACTATAAAGAGGTAATAGTTGTTTAGGGTCAGAGAGCAAGGAATTGTATGTGGAGTACACTAGGACGGGCCCAATAGCATAGCGGTAGGCCCGGGTTCGATTCCTTCGTCCCTCTCGGATAGCCCAGCAAATTACTCAGAGTATCCTGCCCGAACAGCAGAGCCTGTCAAGCTCGCTGTGGCGTATTCAATATGCCAAAAATAGTAACAGCAGTCTCACGATGGAGATGTTACTGGTGCCCGCTCGAGCAAAGCGGTGAACAACTGGAGGACAGTGCTCCAGTGCTACATTCCATGAACCAAACATCATCATAACAGTTGTCAGCTGATATAAAACTTGTTTGGACCCCTGTTGGAGCAGGGGCAGGAACAATTCCCTCTGAGTCATAGATTCCTCAGGGCAGGCTCTATACTACTTCACAGGCTTGAGAGGCTGCAATCCCGGCTTCCAGGAAGGACAGAATTTGAAGAAATCAAGTCAAGGAGGAAGAGAGTTAAAAGATGGAGACTGTATTCTTAAGGGATTTAAGGGACCTTTAAGTGTACATATGTTTATATTGGGAAATCCCACCTTCTCTGACATTATTCTTCCTTCCTTTTTATTTTGGCTTTAATGGAATCACTGTTCATAGTGCTGTACAGAATATTAACATTAGTGATAAATGTATTTCCTTCCGATGAAGTTATCCAAAGAATTAGTCTGTAAATTGAGGGCTTTTTCTATTATCAAAATTTTAATTGAGGCACCATGATTTACAAAGCTTTCTATATTAGGGTGTCGGGCATCCAATATCCCAACACCAATTCTACCACCAGTGTCATCTTCCCTTCTCCAGGTTCCCACAACCCCTTCCTCAGGCATGCATCCATTACAGACACGTTTAAGTTTGATCCCAATTTGGTTTCCAAGCCAATCAAACTATTGGCTCTGTGGTTTACATACAGGCAAACACCTCACCTCAACGCTGCTGATGTTCCCATGGCCTCTAAGTTACCCACGGACTGCCTTTTCTTACTCCTGGCTCTGTACTCTGGGGGCCATGTGACGCAAATTATCGAACCCCGCTCAGCTGCATGCAAGGCAAATGACTTCCATGTACTATCTCTCCTATTGAATATTTCTAAAGTCAAGTTTTTAAAATAAAATTACAGTGGGGAGAAAAGGTAACCGAACTTAAAAAAAAAGATACGATCCCATAGTAGGCAAAACCATCCATTGCATTAGGGTTTAGGTAAATTCTTGATAACACATCATTTAACTACTCCTCAGGAAAAGAAACAGAAATTTGAGGTGAGCTAAAAACTAATGAAATACAAAGCATAATCTATTTACTCCTTTGCTGCCACATGGGAACAAGGAGGAGGAAACTGGAAGAAGCGGTAAGAGAGAATCATGATTCCATTTACAAACTGCTGCTGTTCTACTAAGCAGTCATTTCTACCAGAAAAGAATACTTTAATAGCTGTTTTACCAGATGTCTCCTGAACAACAGAATTCCGTTTCAGAGACAAAACATCTATTCTGCCAAAGAGTAAATGAACAGAGCTCCCCATGAAAGATGAAACTCAAACTGTTTTCTTTTATACTTCAGCAACAACTCCATATGATGGTAATAAAGCCAGCTAATCGACAAAGTCTATTCCAACCAGTTGAACTCTATCTTTCAAAAGAGACTCACTCCCTGTGTCCAGTGCTTACTTGATTTATGATGCCTGTGTGATAGCGCTTTCTATTATGTAGCTTTTAGGCCTTCTTCTTAGAGAGCAGACATCAGTCCTTTAGAGACTTTTTCTCCCTTCCTTAGAAACAGTTCATTTAATAAACCATTTGTTAGTAGCCCTATCATTGCCTTGTACCCCCAGTGCCTGGCACAGACTTATCTATTCGATGTAGGGAGGTTTCCTGTGGATTTTAAATGTCACTTATGAATGCCTACCGAAATGTGGCAAATGCCCGCAAAATCTAATACCATTTGAGTCAAGACTGCATTGATAGATGCAACAAGTGGGTGCCTGGCTTTATATAAAATATGACTTGGCAAGAAAAGTATTAAGACATGCAACAACATGGGTGCATGATTATTTCTACAAAACTTCCAGAAGACATAAACCGACAGAAACTCAAGAGCAGGGTAGCATGTGCCTAGAGTTGGGGTTGGGCAGGGAAGGGAACCGAGATGATGGTCGAGAGTACGGTGTTGCCTTCTGGGATAATGACAATGTTCTGAAATTGCTATCATGGAGGCATGTTTATGTGTAGAGACTAAAGCCAACAGCCTGTATATTTGATACCCACGAATATTATGTCCTAGGAACTTTATCTCAGTCGAGCTCTTCAGACGAAATAAAGAACTAAATTACTAAACCACCAGGCTGTCTCACCAAACTGGTTCATGGCTGGAAGTGATCATTTTCTTTCTCCTTCTAACAATCAACTGATAATGGAAATGGTTTCTTTGCATTTTTTTCTAACATATTTCTGTACCAAATGGTTCAGCAGCTCTCAGTCTGAAACCCTCAAAAATGGGAGGCACATGCCTACCTGTCTAATTCAGCATTTCCAAGAGCAGATCCTCAAGATTTGGGTATCCACTTCCTGCATCTGAGAGTTGAAGGTGGTAACCAGGACACTTGGATCGGAATAGGAAGTTGTAAACAGGTGACCAAAGCAGAAAAGTTTCTTTCTTTTATTTCCTAGCATTCTGAAAACATGCTTGCCATAAATCCCTGGAAGGAGTCTCTCATTGGAATTTTTTAACTTCATGTTAATCACGAGACACTAATTGGACAACCTGTCAGTGGCTCTGATGGTGGTGATTCTGGTTCTCATAGAGGTGAAAGGGAAAGAAACCTGTATCAAAAGTGGAGTATGGAAGTTGCAAGTCATATGATCTACAAATTGTTCAGTGTTTTATTCCAGTCCCATTTGAGTCACAAGGTGCTAAAGTCACTTTGAAAAAAAAATCTTTTGAAAGTTACTTTCAGATGCTTAAAATGATCATAGAATTGAAACGAAGACTTGGAGAAAAGTCTTGAAAGAAGTTTCAAGGATAAGGAAACTGTTGAATTTACAAATTCACTTCTTCAAACTGACTCCACCCACTGTGACTAAGAAACTCTTTCTTGTCTCCCTACACTCCTGAAGCGTATCTATGTGGGCACATACTCAAGCCACTGAATCTTAAAGACACTGTCTTCGCAAGGGAATGAGAAAATTCTTTGCAACTTTGTGTCATGCTTTATGGTTCTATCATCACAAGGAGGGTTTTGGTTGCTAGGTGAGCAGATATTTCTGCTATAGTCAGTTGTTCTATCGTAAGGAGGATCTACTCACTCAGAATCATGTCATTCAGAAGTGGTTTGGGCCATTGATTCAAGCAAATATCTTCAGATGACTAAAGAATATGTTATTTTCTGAGGTTCAGAAATATATTTACATTTGACAAGCTTCCCTTTTCCCATGAGACAACAACTTAGAATCACAACAATAAACACAGGAATCTATATAATATTAGAGAAGTGTGGGCACCAGGCCAGATGACTCATGTCCCGAATTCGGAACTCTGGTTCTCCAGCTTGACTCCTCCAAATCCTTTCATTTCAGTAAAATGAAAAGTGTTCAACCTATAAGAAGGAATCCAATAAAGTGCCATCATGACACAAGTCCTTGGATACAGAAAGCACCTTGCTAGTGTAACAGCAGAGTAATGCTTTAGAAAGAAGAACATAACCTCTGGGTATGAATCAAGGAGGCAAGAATGTGCCTTAAGATTCTTTGTGCCTCTGCCTCCACCTACCAAACATGCTTCCGGAGAGTGTTGGACTCTGGAGAGTGTTGGAGCCATCCAGTTGATTGAACTTGTACTTTGGTGAGTTTGTCTGGTCACGATTCTCTTTGGACATTGACTTGAAGTAGGCAAGGTGAGGCCCCACAGATTCGTCCTTCATAATCCTCACACCATTTTTGAACTTTACTATGTTTTCCACATTGCTGCCCACATAGTTGGTATTTGCACACTATATACTCTCTGGCTCCCCAGTTGTATCCAGCTGCCTGCTGGACAAAGTGCTGACTCACCTAATGGTCCAGTAGCTCAGACTCAAGAGTCCTACCTCATTTCTCAAGTATGTGTGTGTGTGGGGGGGAGGGGGTTAAGGGGTGGCGGTGGGCAGATGATGATCAACCCTCAAATCGTGATGGTAAAAGAATTTTCCCCAAATAGTGTATGAAATGAGAATGCAAAAGAGCTTAGGTTTATCCAACTTCTCCTAGGGGCTAGAAAGAAGCTGATACTCCTGGTGTACAAGGAGGAACAGAATAGAAAAACACTCTCTGAGGTGCAAATAGGGCCCAAAGAAACAGGGAAAGCCAAAGAGTAAGCTTCTGGGTTTCTGAAACGTAAGCAGATGTGAGCATACACATATTCCATATTTAGAATCCACTTTTCTAAGTGACCAGACATTCACCAACAGGGTTTACTTTTCAGTCATGCCACATGCCAGTGTCTATTGAAATTAGGTCAGGGCTGCTAAGTGCAGCACTGATATACCAGCCCTGATGGGGCTGTTTCTGCTGCCCATTGGAAGTTTCTCGTCTAAACTTCTGAATACGGAAAATGAGACCGCAACAAAATGATCCAATGATCTGAGTTATATTGCCTTCAGGCCCCTTCACTGGCCGCTGACAAAGGCAGTTTCCTCACCCCCTTTCCTGTCTCCCACACTGAGGCTGAGTCTTGAGGTAAGAAACCAAGGCTGGACATCAGCCCTATCCTAGGTAGCCTCAGGTGCCATGACCAAGCTGAGCTGTCATCCTGCAGGCTTCTAGTTTGTGTGGGACATGCAGCTCCCCTGCGATCAACTCCACTGAGACACTCAAACTAACAACCAGACAAAACTTACCCTCCACGTAATTTTTCAGGCAGTCTCAGTGTGGAGTATAATAGCAAACTAACAGAGAAAGGCTGTTAGACATTTGTTCGTCAGGGTCTAGAGGCAGGGAAATCCCAGGACAAGGTGCTGGAGGATGCAGTTCTTGGTGAGGGCTCTTCTTGGTTCCCAGGAAGGTGTCATCCTGGGTACCTTCAAGAGCTGACAGAGTGCGAAGCCAGCCTTTTGCTGAAACATCAATACCATCACAAGAATGCCACTGTCACATCTCATCTCACTAAAATCTCTCCCCAAACCATTCCATCTGCAAATACCACTACAATGGGAATCAGAGCTTCACTCTACAACCAGGTTTATGCCAAATGTTCTCCTCAGAGAACTATGCACAGTAAGAAAATGTGCACTCAAGTCACTGCATACTCATCAAGTGTATGTACACAGAAGTGTGTATATAGGTATAACATATGGAATGCATTGTTTTAGACAAATACATACATATATGTCTACAGACTTAAACACATGTCTGTCTATATATATATGGATATGCGGATATGACACACATAAAAGTGTATATATAAAAAGATATGTAATTATATTTTACAGATGATAGATATTTTATAACAAATAAATTATACACATAGAATTTATTATGTTTTATTATGAAATGTAATATTTGCATATATATAATATATAGACACATAATGTACACATTTCTATTATTTATTTATATATTAATTATATATAAACATACATATTTTATATATATTTAAATGACATAATATTCTAAATGTTCATATTTACTTATACATTGAACTATAAATAATATATTATATTTTACATAAGAATATTTATACCATATAATAATTACATATTCTATATTTCAAATAAATCTATAAATACACACTTATTTGTGTATATGTAAACATATATGACATTTCTGTTTCTTTTTCTGACAGTAGTCTATTAAAGTTTAAGAGGCAGTAAGGTGAAACTGAGAGTTTTCAATTGCTGATACTTTCTAGGAAGATAAAGTTTTTATCTTCTGTATTTTGTTAAGTTGCAGCTGGGTCTGTGTGGCACAGGATGTCTGAACTTGGGAAAGAGCAACCACCACATCCTGAATGACAGCTAGAAAGGAAATGACTCAAGTGGAAGGTTTTCTTTCCTGCAAGTATCCCCTTCTGTGCCTTCTCCTGAATCTCACCTTTGGTCTTGCAGACTTTTCTTCAAGTCACAACACAGGAGACACAGCAGATGTTAATCAGTGATAAAACTGTATCTCAGCAGGCTTCACTTCAGAACCAAAAGCACAACTGTGCTATACAGGTAGCTGTGACTTGAGTCTTTACAATCTGAGACATATAATTGTCTCCCCCGCAACCCACAAAAACTCGGAGAAAGGAAGTTTCTAAATTGGCATTTCTAAAAGACAACTGTGCTGAATATGAATGAGAGCCATCACATTTAATCAAAAAATTATTGTTCTTATATGAATTTTAGAGCCACCAACTGATAGTTCAATTGCTATGTTTCTTTTATTTATTTATTTATTTTGCTTTTTGGGTCACACCCGGTGATACTCAGGAATTACTCCTGGCTCATGAACTCAGAAATTACTCCTGGCAGTGTTCAGGGGACTATATGGGATGCTGGGAATCGAACCCGTGTCGGCCATGTTGGCTGCGTGTAGGGCAAACATCCTGCCTGCTGTGCTATCGCTCCAGCCCCCCTCAATTGCTATGTTTCAATGAAATGTTGCGTTCACATTTTAAGTAAAAAAATAACTATGAAACGTTAATTTCCCCCTTACACTGAAGTCATGTAATCAAATGTTGACTGAATTGAGAGTGTTTCCAGTGGGTTCCACTGAGTTTCAGAGGATGGTTTTCTATGAGGAACTCACCTGTGGTGTAGGACCACCCACACAGAATTTGGGAAACTAGTCCTATGAGTCTGGAAACTAGCGCAAGCCTTCCAGCAACAAGCACTGCATTAAGCATAAGAAAGCAGGTCTGACTGAAAACGTCCTCAAATGCATGTGCCTTAGAAAAAATGTTGAAACTGACTGATACCCAGGGATAGGTTGGAAGGCCATGGAACAATGATTGTGTTTGCCCACAGGCTTCATGGTTCTTAGGCCTGAGCAACTTTCACCGAATTACACCTCTCCCTCAGCAGAGGTGAGATCTTGGCATTCCTATGGGTCTGGTTTGTGGGAGAATCCAGATAGGCACTGTTTACCGAATAAACATCAATTCAGTGTGGCATGTGGGGGATCAAGTCTCTGCATCCAAGGAAGGAAACTAGCTCTCTGGAGTCAAACCTCTCCAATGTGCTTTTCTCAGATGGTTACATCCAAAATTCAGAATCGTCTCTCTTGATATCTTATGTTTCGTAGCAAAATCAGCTCTAGTTAGGTTAGGAAAAGAAATGAAGTTGAGAAATCTGGGTTCAGACTCGGGCTCTGCTGTTCACCCCACACTGGCTCATTTCCTTCCGGTGTAAGAGCACGTTCTTGCCTATACCACATGGAACAGGTTTGTATTGTCCACATTCACTTCAAGAACTTTTCGGATTTCCTTTACCAAGATCATGGTGAATAAACTCATCTTTATTTGACCCATTTTGTAACCTTGTAACATTTGGTATTTCTTAAGAATGACTGCTTTAATTAGTAGTCTTATGGACTGATGTTCATAGGCTGGATATTCATAGTCTTATGGACTGATGTTCATAGTCTTATGGACTGATGTTCATGGGCTGGAGCGATAGCACAGCGGTAGGGCGTTTGCCTTGCACGCAGCCAACATGGCCGACCCGAGTTTGATTCCTCCGCCCCTCTCGGAGAGCCCGGCAAGCTCCCCAGAGTATCTTGTTTGTACGGCAGAGCCTGGCAAGCTCCTCATGACGTATTCGATATGTCAGACACAGTAACAACAAAGTCTCCAATGGAGACGTTACTGGGCCCGCTCGAGCAAATCGATGATCAACGGGAGGGCCTTTTTACCTTGACTTACTGATGTTCAGAATACCTCAAATTCACATGCTTTCATTTCATGCTCACAGAGCTTTCATTTCCCATTGGATGGCAGTATGAAGATATGGACCCTTTGAGAAAGCGTTAGCATTAGCTTGGCATAAGGCACTCTGAAGAGTTGGATCCTCTGAGGAGACCAGTGGCCTCATCAAAAGAGCCCAATGATATCTCTCTTACCACCACCTCCATCTTCCTCTCCACTCTGCTTTCACCCATACTCTCTTCTATGGAAGAGAACAGCAAGAGGATGGCTCGAACTAGAAATTAGCTGGAATTCCAACCATACTTTTTCACCATCACTAGAACTAAGAGAAAAAATTGTTGCTAAAGTCACTCAACTTTTGGTGTTTTCGTCATGGTAAGGGAAGCTAAATTAAACAGTATTCAACGGATAATCAGGTAAATGTTCTTATACTCAACAAATGGAAATTCCTTTGTACTGTTTTATATCTACTTACACTTAGCAAGATCTACTTTATACAAAGTTTTCTTATAATTTATTCCTTCCTATCACTTTTGATATGTATCATCTACGGATTATGACCCCATTTTACAGGGAGGGAACCAATCAGAAGTTCAGAAGTCAGTGAACGGAGGAGTTTCTAGGAATGTGAACTACATTGGAGGCATGGGCAATGCCACTGGACAAGTAGACAGGATGGTTTTCATACAATTAGTGTTTGACTGAATGATTCTTGAAGTTCTATAGAATTACCTTGTCATAGAAGAAAAGATGTGATTGTGGTCAATGTAGCTTTTCAGTGCACTTTGTTCTGCACTGTATTTTAGTTTAGTATTTGACAACAGAAGACACTGTGACCAAAGGTTCTTTTCAGGATTACAGAGTAACAGAGCTAACATTGAAATCCAAATAAACTAATCGATTAGAGTGGTCTGGCCAGTACACCTCTGGTGGAAATCATTCATTAAGAAATACATTTTGGGGGCTAGAGAGGTTAGGTACTTGCCTCACATGTGGCCCTCTTCGATCCCTGGCACCACAGAGGGTGCCCAGAACACTGCCAGGAGTTATCCCTGAGCACAGAGTCCGGAGTATGCCCTGGGAGCTACAAGGTGTGGCCCCCAAAGACATCATACATCATTTCCCAAAATACTTGTAGATATATGAAACCCAAAGAAGTTATAAAACACAATTTACCCTTACTAATGGACTAATAGTTTATTTGGCTGCAACTGGCAATGTAAACAATGATGACACAAGGCTTAGTGCTGAGTAATTACCATTCTAACTCTTGTAGAGTTTTTTCCAAGTATATGTCATGACTCAATACAACCCCATACCCAAAAGTAAAGCTCTTACAGGAAAGCTGGCTCCAAGGCCTATTCTTCATGCTTTGCATGCTGGGGACCTGAGTAGGTATTGACACCACATGAGTCCCAGAGTGCCACCACCCCCAATACTCCCTTCTCACTCCCTCTCTACGCGTACCAAACAGGAAGTACTCACTGAGTATCTCTAGATGGGACCCAAAATAAAATTAAAAAACGTATGACGAAACATTAAAGGAGACCAAGTCTGTTGAGTATTTGGGATACAGGGAGATTGTGAACCATAGTCATGTGATTTGTTTGGAAATAATCCCACAGCTAGACATGGGACTATGGGGGGTGTGTGATTCAACAGGTATGCCCATTCATACTAAAAACCAAGATACCTTCGTTGGAAAAACATTGTGAAAAGCAAAAGTTCTAGAACCTCACTCTCATAAACCCCAAGTGGGTAATAAAGTGTAGGAAGACCAGTTCACAGAACCTACTTCCTCTTTTCAAAAGGAAAAGACTGAAATGGTCAAGTGAAAATCCATTAGGGTGATGGGTAGGGCAAAGGGTGGAATCTCAGGACAATGGTTGTGATGACTACAAAGAATCTGGGGGGAGGGCAAAGAGTAACCCTTGATTTACTGTTTAAGTACCAATTGAGAAATGATCAAGCTCTTAGATGCTTTTCCTTTTGCTAGAATGCTGAATTACCCAGTGAAACAAGGAGACACATCTTGGATTCAAATTCTCTCTCTCTCTCTCTCTCTCTCTCTCTCTCTCTCTCTCTCTCTCTCTCTCTTTTCTCTTAGTGATCTCCCTCTACCCCATCTCCCTCTCCCTCCCTTTCTCCCTGACAAGTGACCAGGAAGGACCCTAGGTGCTTTCAATATATACTGGAGTCCATTCCTCACCCACTTCACCTATGCTCACAGTGGGCTCTGGGGCAAGGTCGAGGTCCAAGGTCAGGAGTCAGTGAACACCTTCCCACTCGCCTCCACTCGCACTCCCCTACAACTGACCTCTCACCCTTGCACACTCCCGGTGGCAACCTGGTACAGACTTACAGAAAGAGGCAGTGGGGGTCACTCCTTAGGGCTGGGGCGCTAAGGTCCCGCGGGAAGAAACAGACCCCCTCCTCCCCCTGTTCCACACTGATTTCAATTTGTTTCTGCAGAAACCAGGAGGGCATTGGCAGGACACACAAATCAAAAGGCTTTTTAATTAAAAAAAAAATAGAATAAAAGAAAAGGGCGGGGAGCAACTGTGACTACATCTTGGGGGTGAGGAGGGGCAGAGCAGAGAGAGCCACATCCCCTGGGCCCGCCCACAACCCCGAGCACTTGTTCGGGCAACAGGATCTGCTGGTGGGCAGCGGCGCTGCGAAGTGGCCCAGCCACAAGCTGCTGGCCGCCTGCTGTGACAGGCCACCCATGCCCACCTCGACAGCCCCGCCCCGGCCCCAACTGGACCTGCCCGCAGCCCCCATACTCCCGGACCTTCGACCCCCACCGCCTCCCCCAGGATTCTGCAATAGGCGAGGGGACCCGGTGGTCTCCTACCGTCCTCTGCGGCCCCTGTCGCTGGCCAATGGCCTGGGCCACCACCACGGGGACCCGCGCCCAAGGGCGCCGAGCGCCGGGGGGTCCCCAATGGGGGGCCCCCCGGCCGAGCACGGGTGCCCGGGCGGACGGAGGGAGGAGCCGAGCGGGCTGGGCGGAAGATCAGAAAAGACCCGGTCACAGTCGGTAGCAGCAGCTGCGTCGAGCGGCGGCGAGGACAACGGGGACCGAGCGACCCGGAGAGGGCGGCGCGGCGGGGCGTGAGGGTGGGAAATGAGGGAACGTTCGGGGCTCGCGCCGCGGCCGGCCGAACTCCGGGGATTTAAACCCCGCAGCCGCAGGCGCGCGCAGGGCACGAGCCGCCCCCTCCCCCCGCGGCCCGTGCTCCGCGTCCTCCTGCCCTGGGGGCCTCGGGCGGGCCCAGATGCTCCCCGCGTTCCCGCCAGGCTCTCCTGCCACGGGCACAATGCGGCCAGGCAGCGCGGCCTCCGAGCGGCCCAGGCGCTCTGATCCACTGGCGTCCGGGCGCAGGGGTTGGAGCAGCGGGCCCGCGGCTCGCCTCCCGTCGGGGCAATGCTCTGGCCTTTAAAGGTCAGCAGGAAGGCGGGAGGGGCAGGCCTGGCTGGGACCTTGGGCTGGCGCTCCCCACCTCCCGCATCTCGCGCTGGTGGCGCAATCGGTGTCCCGCGCGCCTGTGCGGCCTACGTCACGGGCGTTGACCGCCGACCGCTGGCGATGGCTCCTTGGAGACCGCCCGGAGCCTGAGCGCCACCTCCGAGGCCCTGGGCTGCGACCGCCATGCCAGGCTGCTGCTCCTTGGCCCGCGCGTGGGGCCCAGCTGGACGCTGAGCGTGTGTGGGGGCGCTCGGAGCAGGTGAGGGGCGGGCGTGGGGGGGTCCCTGCCAGCACGTGGGAACCAGCTGGACGCTGAGCGTGTGGGCGGGCGCCCGGAGCAGGTAAGGCGCGGAAGAAAGAAAAAAGAACGAAAGAAAGAAAAAAGGGAATGAGGGAAGGATGGAGGGAGGGAGGTAAGGAAGGAAGAAAAAAGGATGAAGGAAGGAAGGAAGGACCTAACACTCAGACCCTCCTATGAAATGCGCGCCCTGAAAGGGCAGAATGCAGATTCCATAGCATGCTGTTGCTGCCACCTACAGGCCATATGTAAAAGGTCAGAATGCTGCTTGAGAGGATAGTGTTAAGGTGAGCTATTTAAGAGACCATTTCTTTTCTCGTTCCTTATGCTAAGTGATATAAGCCGGAGAGAAAAGGATAAACATCATATGACTCTTAAGTGTGTAAGATATTGCAAGTAAACACAGATGAACTAATGAAACAAAATCAGCTTTAGGACTCTGAGTAAAGTAGAGGCCCTCCCGTTGATCATCGATTTGCTCGAGTGGGCCCAGTAACGTCTCCATTGGAGACTTTGCTGTTACTGTGTCTGGCATATCGAATACTCTCGGTAGCTTGCCTGGCTCTCCGAGAGGGGCGGAGGAATCGAACTCGGGTCGGCCATGTTGGCTGCGTGCAAGGCAGACGCCCTACCCGCTGTGCTACCGCTCCAGCCCTAAAAAAAGGCTTTTTAATAAAAGGTTTTTGAAAAAAGAAAGAAAATGAAAGAAAAGGGCAGGAAGCAACTGTGACTACGTCTTGTGGGTGTGGACTGGGCAGGGCAGAGATAGCAACATCCCCCCCCCCACAACCACAAGCACTTGCTAGCGCCACTGGAGCCGCTGGTCGATGGCGCCGCCACATGGCCAGCCCACAAGCTGCTGGCGGGCTGCTGTGACAGGCCACACACGCCCACCTCGACAGCCCTGCCCCGCCCCGCCCCCAAGGGTCCTTGCCTGCAGCCTCCCGCATCCCCAGACCTAGACCCTGGCTGCCTCCCCCAGGATTCTGCAGCATAGGCGGGGGGATCCGGTGGTCGCCTCCCGTCCTCTGTGGGCCCTGTCGCTGGCCTGGGCCACCACCGCGGGGACCCGCGCCCAGGGGCGCCGGGGGGGGGGGGTCCCGAAGTCCCCCCCCGCCCCCCCCCCACACCCCCGGTCGAACTCCCGGCGCCCGGGCGGACTAATGGAGGAGCCGAGCGGGCTGGGAGAAAGAGCAGAGAAGACGCGGTCGGCAGCAGCTGCGTCAGGCAGCAGCGAGGACAGCGGGGACCGAGCGACCCGGAGAGGGCGGCGCGGCGGGGCGTGAGGGTGGGGAAGGAGGGAACGTTCGGGAATGTTCGGGGGTCGCGGAGAGGCAGAACTCCGCGGATTTAAAGCTCTCAGGGGCTGGTTAGCAAGAGCTCAAGCCCCTCCTCACTCCCTCCCCCCCAGGGGGCCTCGGGCAGCCCCGCCAGGGTCTCCTGCTGCAGGCACATCTCGGCCAGGCCAGAGGCTCGTCGCCCCTAGCAGTCAGGCGTAGGGGTCGAAGCAGCAGGCCAGGCTCGCCTCCCCTCGGGGCAACAGACACACACCACACACAAAGGGAGCTCTTGGGGATGTATTCTACCTTGGGCTGCTGTAGACACAGAGACAGAAGAAAGCATATACAAAGGCAGTTGCTACCTTGGAAAAGGGGTGGCACTATGTTTACAATCCTTCGCCCTGACTTTCTGTGGCTATAAAGCTTTCCTCTATCCCAACCCCCATTCTTTTGGTTGGTTTTCAGTGTTCAGGGGTCACTCCTCGTGATCCTCAGAGGACCAAATACAGGTGCTGGGGGTCCAAGTACGAACCCTCCACGTGCAAGGAAAGCATCTTGCCCTGTACTAGCTCTTGGGCCCACATCCATCTTAAAGAGTTTCCAACTTATACTTCAGAGCAAAGCGTCAGATTGCTTCAGCCTGAGCCTAGCTGCCCTAAGTGAGTAGCTCTCAGATACTTTTCACTTCTCTGAAGCTGATCTATCCAAATATGGGCAACCTAAAGGAGGCAACATCTCTAATAGCACGGGAACACAGAGCCTTGAAGCATCCTCTTCAGCCTGCTACTTAGAACTGAACTGGCAAAAACCACTGTCCAGATTGGTTGTGTATTTGAGGAGCTTTAGTGATGGGAAATCTTTGCTTTTTGGTTCTCTGGGCGGAGCAGGCTGGCACTTCAGCTGAGCCCAAGTCCCTTTCTCTCTGGCTTCCTTCTTTTTGGGACAATTTTCCTTCCCGTTAGAGACAGTTGGCTAGTCTCTTCGAGTGCTCAATATGCTCACGAGGAACAGTCATTCTCTTGGCAAGAATCTTGTGCCTGACTTGTTGGTTTATGACAATCTTAGCACAAAATATACTTAGCAGAAAATATAAAATATCCAAAAGGTTAGAGAGCCAGAGAGGGCGAGAGAGAGAGAGAGAGAGAGAGAGAGAGAGAGAGAGAGAGAGAGAGAGAGAGAGAGAGTGTTCAGAAAAGCACCTACCAAAGAGGCAGCAAGGGGAGGGGGTAAGGGGTGTTGGGCAGGAACCTGGGGACTCTGGTGCTGGAAATGTACACTGCTGGAGGGATGGGTGCTAGAATATTGTATGACTGGAATTCAATTATGAACGGCTCTGTAATGCTCCAAAAATGAAAAAACTTAAAAATTTTAAAAAATAAACTGGAAGCTAGAATGTTTTTATGACTGTTACAAAAACCCCTTGATGTCATGTTACCTATTAATAAATTGATTTCACATGTAGGAACATGACTGACTCGGTCCTTTTTCTGATCGATTCTAACTTCTGGTTAGAATCAAGTTAGAATCTGGTTAGAAACCAAGATGTTTCTGGTAACTGCATGCAAACAGATAGCTGGGACTCACTTGAACAGACTTTGCACTATACTGATAGTTTTTTATTTTATTTTTGCACAAATCACTTGCAGTTAAACTCTTCTTAAGTTTTGTTGTGTATAACCTTAGGATTTTGTACAAAATTTAAGAATTCACATTCTAAACCTGGTGAAGAACAGTAAAATTAACTTTCAAGACATGTGGTTTAAATTCCTTAAAGATGAGAGAAAATCTGACATCTCAAAACAGAAAAAAAACCTTACAGTATCACAGCTGGGTAAGCACAGCATGTATACCTTGGATTATATTTAGGATTGACAAGTCATCATATACTCTGGCCAAACCAGATGAGAAAACCTAATACCAATCTTCAGTTCTTTTGAGAGGTGCTTCATTGCAAACCTCTACTTCAGAGTTGTCAAGGAGCAGAGCCGGCTCACTTCCTATTCCTAAATTGCACTCACTAGGGATGGGCAGAGTGTGCCATTTCACCATACTTCCTGAGTTGGATATGTTTATTCCAGGACCTTTCTCTCTCCTGGCTCTGGTGCATTCCAACCCTGCTGGGAGGTGGGAACGTAAAGCAGGTCTACAGAAGCTCCTGCTGAGTTCAAATCTAAAAGTTCAAAACTGCTAAAAGATGCCTCTGATTCTGCATTTTTCATCTCTAGCTCAACTGTGGATCAAACTCTGGTACCCTAAGTCTAAGTGCGAGGAACGCCAACAAGGCCGACGTTGGGAGTTCTTTGAGAAAGGCAGTCCAGATTCTGTGGTTCTTCCTTCCCAACCTTTGCCTCTATTAGAAGGGATGTTAGCAGGCTAGAGAGGATGCTGTGTACGCAGGAGCCTCAGTTTCAATCACTGGCACCACAGGATTGTCCTGCATGGGATGGCATTAATGGGGCGCAGCAAGAATCGTAAAGGTTCAAAAGAGTGGAGTTTTCAGTGGCTCCCCAACCCCAGCCCACCCCACTCACCCAAGCAATATCTCTTCCTTAGGCAAATGCTTCTTGTGGCAAACTTTAGTTTTCAAGTTTAATGAGCTTCCTTTAGAAAATCTTGCCAGCGTTAAGAAGGTAGGTAGACTGCGTGAAAGTTTTTGTATCAGGATGTTTGCTTTGAGAATCATGCTATGCATACTTCTGTTATAGGCTTTTGGGCTGTGTGCAAGGCAAATGCTTTCCCTGCTGTGTTCTCTCTTAGACTTCCTGGTGGCTTTAAAAAAACTCAATGCTGACCTGATAAAGTGTGATTTCTTTCTTTTTTTCTTTTTTCTTTTTGGTTTTGGGCCACATGCAGCCTTGCCCAGGGCTTACACTTGACAGGACGTGGGAGACCATCTAAATGTGATTGGGATTGAATCCTCCTAGGCTGAGTGTAAGGCAAGTGCCCTAATAGTTGTATTATCTCTCTAGCTCCTGATGTTTTTCTAGAACCCTTCAGGCTTACAGTTTATTCTGACATTGTTACGCGAGGGAATCCCATTGTATTTCTCCTGAGCAACACAGAACATAGTGAATTAAGGGAGAACCTTTCGTACCTGGAAAACGGAGGCCACCACAAAAAGTGGCTCGCCATAAATCTGTACATCAGTGCCGGCATTTAATTTTTCTTTTAATTCCCTGTACGCCTTCACACTTGCGGATTGATGAAATATGCCTTCTGTCAAGGGCCCCCTCTCATAAAGGAGCCGTAGTATGTTCTGTAGGGAGGAAAAGCAGAATGGTGCTTCATATCGGGGCATCACTAGGGAACTGCCAGGTGGACGAAAGCCCATGTGTTTTCTGGTAGTTCATCATTCTATATATTCATGCTATTATAGTCAACATCCCACCAAGACATTTTACTACAGACGCTTGTTTTAAGTGTCATCTGTTTGTTCGGCGAACCAATAGTCACTTAAAAGCCAAATTTCTCTGCTAACTTTTCTCCTCCTCAGTATTTTCCTGTTCCTTTCTAACACAGACTTCCCCATTCTCCTCCCTGATTCCAAATATAAAAATATTTCTGCCAAATTTCTCCACTTGCTTTTCTTTTTTCTGTTTCATATTTCATTCCACTTGTGCCGTGCCTGCTCGAGCAAATCGATGAACAATGGGAGGACAGTGCCACAGTGCCACAGACAGTGTGTGTTTACTTCCTGCTGCAAAAAGCTCAACACTCTCCTCTGGTGGAAGCTTTCTCTACTTCATTCCCTCGGAATACCGTTTGTATTTCTCTTTCCTGCTCTGTCCTCTGCTTGAAGGAAGAGACAAGCACCCATGGGACTCTGGAACCTAGTTATGGCAATACCTGATACTGGAACCCCAGCATTGTAATCTAAAGTAGGACGAGAACTACTCCCTAAATCTGTGCTAAAAAGTGGCTCGACTAGTGTTTCATACATTGCAATGGCACATACCATATTCATCTAAGGAGGAAACTCAAGTACTGGAGCCTATCTTCTGAGCTACTCTATTGATGAATGGTAACCAATTGTGCCAAGAATCAAAATACTTATAAAGCCCATGAAAGAGTCTTCTCCAAACTAGTCTCTGCTTCTAACGTGAAACTGACTTTCAGAATACTTTTTGAGTTCAAGGAACAGGGTGTGGAGAAGTTGTGGACTCTCTATTTAAAAGCAAATTCTAATTGATCTGAGCAGGCTTATGTGATGTTTCCTAACACTAGTAGACTAGATGACCAAAACCTTTCTAGAATTCTGCTAGAGGTCAATTGAGTTTTGTATCCTTTAAGTTACTGATGATGATATTGGCAGGCATGTGGTTATCTATTGTCCTTCTATTTGGGAAGAGTCTTCCATCAAAGCTACGTTAGATCATTCCAGGTAGCTCTCAGCTCAATTCCAGATTTGTTTGAAGAAAAAAAAAAAACTCAGGGTTCTGATCCAAAAAGAGTCACTTTAAAATAAAAGTGATTTCAGTCCAATTAGAATATGTTCTGGTGGATCAGCCCATTCAAAATTTTAGAATTCTTAGAGCAACCTCTCAAACTCACATCACTGATAAATAAGGAGGAGCACACCACATTGGATGGGATGGAAAGTACAAGGCAACCAATCTTTATGAACAAGATATCATGACTTAAGACTTAACCTGTAACAGCATGTTAATAATCTCTTCTACAAGGGCCTAAGGGCTCCATGATGAGCTATGATAATCTTCACACACTTTCTTCTACAGGAACATCTTTTGACTGTTTGTAGCAAATTATTGATAACAAGCCATAGAAAATCAATAACTCAGGCTCTGATCTAGGGGCAGGCTTCAGGGGTGGTTGGAAGAATTGGAAAGAATGGTGGTGGGAAGGTACAATAGCAGTGGGATCGTTGTTAGAATATGTAATGTAACAAATTATCCCAAACAACTTTATTGAAAAGTAAATTGAAAACATAAAAAAGTCCACTACAACTCTCCCTTCTTAAGTCACAGAAAAAAATGTTGAGTAATCAGCCTTTTGTTTTTGCCAATTCAACTGTTGGTCAGTCTGTCTAGTTCATTTTATATATTCAAATAACATCTGTCTTGCTGCTAGATACTAAATAAAGCTGTCTTGCTTTTAAAACTGTGACTGACGTGACTGAAAGTTTTCACAAAGTCTTGACTACTTCCTTGAAGTGGGGAAAAGAGTATTGTTTGTGGTAATTTATGTATTCAACCACCTGTGAGACAAGATTTCTCAGAATAAATCTCAGTTGGAAAAAAAGCAAATGAAATATGGATGGTCTCAGCAGAGTTCCTGAGACATTTCCTAATATGCATATCTGTCTATTTGTATGTATCATTTGGCATGTGATGTTCAAGTTTCCTGAAAAGCACTGTTACCTCAAATTTTTTAGAGGCTGGAGAGATCGTACAGCAGGTAGGGCTTTTGTCTTGCACACACATGGCCAACCCACATTCAGTACCTGAGGGCAGAGTCAGGAGTGGCCAAAAGAAATCAGGAAAATAGGGTGAGGGTGTGTGCAGTAGATATATAAGAGAGTTACTTCTGGGTCCCTCAGTCGGTTCACATTGACAAAAGACAACCATGGAAATTCAGCATGGACTTTTCACTATCCCAATGATTCTTTTGTTTTTATTGCAAATACAGACACCTGGTTTGTATTCATAACAGGAAAGTTAAACCAGATCAATCTCCTTTTCAGACTAAAGACTTCAAAGCTCACACTTGGGACCCCCTCCATTTAATGTCACTTTATCATCTAGAGTTCTTTTTCTTGATGGCATAGGTAGGAGATGGCTATGTTTCTAGGGAATGCATGTTAGATGAATGGACCCAAAAGAGAGTTCTATGGAAATCATCTGACCCAGGATGCAGGTAGGGGATGACCCTTCCAAACTACCTCTTTTGAATATGGGACTATTTTGAGAAACACACAGTACAATGTCCCATGGTAGAAAGGCATTGCACACCTGCATCGCTCAATGGAGCCTCCAACGCCGTAATGTGCCTACAGTTTAAGAGCAATGAATAATGTAGAAAGACAAGAATTTCCGTAATGACCACCTCCTAAAATGGTCTTTGCTTTAGGATAATTCAAAAACCACCTCATCCGACTGCAAGTGTGGATCTCGGTACTGTTTTCAGGAACGAAACCTTTGGCATCAAAACGCAGCAGGACTGTGCAGAGGAGCAGCTACTCACCATTTTTGGTCAATGCAGGAGTCCTGGGGGTGGGTTTCAGAATAAACTGGCATCTTGACCTTGGATGAAGGTGTGCTCTTGTTAAGAGTGGTGGCTGGATGAAAGCTATGTCCTCAGTCGTCGGTACCACGATGCCAAGGTTGCTTCTGACATGGCTCATTTGGATATTGTATGGTATCTCGTGACCTACACAGAGAAAAACCACAATGGAGACTTAAGGCTGAGTGGTCCTGGCGCTGGTGCTGCACACTGCAACGGGATAGGATCTATTCCTAGCCCTCTGTCTACCCATCCCTAGGTCTACTCACAGAGGGACTCCGCCAAAGCCATTTTAAGTGGGCAAGGGAAAGAAGGGCAAAGAGAAAGACAATGTTGCTTGGAATGCACGTTTCCTGTGTTGGCATAGAAATACAGTATTTCCAGGCAGTCCTGTTTCTCCTTTGATGTTAAGCTATATCAACTCTTCAGAAAATTCTTGGGATCTCTCGATCTCCAATCTATGATTTAGTAGACCTTACCTACTTACCATGTGGGGGTCAAACTAGCAAACCTTAATGGGTAGCCTAATCTTATAAGGAAAAAGAATTCAAGATCTGTATAGGAAAGACAAATGTGTAGGCGAAAGTAAATAATACATACTGCTGACAGATTTTTTTTTTAAAGTTTGGTAAACTAGTTCTGCTTTTGGGAATTGAAGAGAAAAATCCACACTATTCTTCCCAACTCTACTATTAGGTACTTGAGACTGCCACTCTGGAAATGCTTAATATTTAGTATTTATGCTTCATATTTAGTAGTTAAACTTTCTGGCCAATTCTGGCTCTCAGGAGTTAGGAAAACATATCCATCTTATCAAATTTTCAGAAACTTACCTACTAGAAGATATGGTGCTGCCAGTTTTCCAGTATGAATCCACAATTGATAATCCCTTTCAGTGCCCTTGGAGACAAAATAGAAATCCCTCCTATTGCTAAATGAATAAAGCTATTTCTATGCTTCCTACACACACACAAACACACACACACACAGAGGACAGGGTATTAATGCCAATCAGGTTCCTGAGGGGGATTGTAGGGGGTTAAATTTTTTGCCTTTGTAAAGCCAACAGCACTGATTTCTACAACCTTTCTGCAGTCCTTTTGATAGGACCCAGGGTCTATTTTCATTTTCCCCTTAGTGATGACTAGGGGTGCAAGACCTGCAATATCATCAGGACCTCTCTACTCCCAGTAGCAGACGAAAAAACCCACGACATCACATACAGTTTTCAATAAAGAAATGCCTTGGTTTTCTAAAGAGCTCATTTGAAGTGCCCTCACTCATCTCTCCCTGTCTAGTTGTGTCTGAGAATATTGGATTTCATCTCCAACAAGCCCCTGCAAACACAAGCTGTTATCCAGGGAGCCTCAGACATGCTATGTTTGTGTAGAGACCTGAATATGTTAGATGCTGCTGAGTAGCCTCAGCTGCTTCTTAGCAGATGGAGAATGACCATGAAGCTCTGAGAAAAAAGATATCTGGCACAACGTCTACACTCGTTTCATTTGGGACAAATCCCCTCTTGAGGCCAGAAAGGGGAAACGTTCTATCTAGAGAAAAGTCTCAGTCCTGATAAAAACTGAAACTGTTCACCAACAGAATTATAATACAACAACATTCAAACTCAGAAATGAAAGGTATAAATTTAAGCCAACTTGGCTGTATCCTCTGATAGGATCAAGCAAACAATATCTTCAGTGACATTTGAACAGACAGGTAGTACTGAATATCCTTACTTTTCCCTTTGATGAAAAGATAGATAGTCCTTTGATGAAAAGATAGTCCTTTTGATGAAAAGATAGTCCTTTTCTTTTATTCATTTTTTAAAAAAATTTTTATTAAAAACCCTTTTGAGCTGTGTGTTGTAGCAATGCCCTCCTGGCTTCTGCGGAAAAAAATTGAAATCAGTGGGGAGTTGGGGGGCGGGGGGAGGGGGATTGTTTCTTCCCGCGGAACCTTAGCGCCCCCGCCCTAAGGAGTGACCCCGACTGCCTTTTTCTTTAAGTCTGTCCCTGGGTTGCCACCTGGACCTTGCAATGGTGAGAGGTCAGTAGCAGGGGGGTGCGAGTGGAGGCGAGCGCGAGTACGTGCTTGTCACTGTGTCATGTCACCATATCACTCTGCTCCCACCTGGGGACAGTGCGACACATGATACATCACCATTGTTTGCAGCTTCTGTAGTGCCCAAGGATCAGCAGGAGGCTCCGTAGAAACCCCTGGAAAAGAAGTCATAGCCGTGAACACCAGAGAGGAGCACAACCCAAAGCCGTCACCGGAAGTCCCCGCACTGAAGCTGGAAAGGCCCTGACCACCCCGAGGTACGTCTCAGAGTTGCCAGATGCTCCTTCCTCTCCAGGGGACATAAAAGTGGGTTGTGATCTAAGCTGCCCATCACTTTCAGGGAAGGAAAAGCAAGCAGCTGACCTGCTGTCCTTTTTCTTTAACTGAAAATTTTATACTATTTGAACAGACATATCTAGCCGAATTGATGAAAACTAAGTGTGGGAGCCGGCAAACAGAACACAGGGAAAGAGGGAAAGAGGGCACTGGCCTTGCGAGTTGGGTACTTAGTAGAAATAAGAACCTCTACCATCACAACTTTCTGGAATTTAATCAGAGTAAAAGCTTTTTTTTGATGGCAACAGAGATAGCACAGATCATTTGGTGGCTGCCTGGCACACACTTCAACCAAGTTTCAATCCCCATCAGACCAAAGGGTCCCCACATCTTCATGGGGGATCAATGAGCAGAGTCACAAGTAACCCATTAGCATTACCAGGAGTGGCCAACAACAAAAAATAAAGTAATAAATTTAGAGGCTGGAGCTAAGTCTCATAGCTAATAAGCCTCACACATGGCTGACCTGGGTCAGTCCCCAGCACCAACTGGGTATTTGAAGCAGCAACCACAGGGTATGACCCAGAAGCCAAAGGATAAAAAGAAGAACTTGTATATTAGTCAAAGCCCACCAGGCAACTTTGTCGGGTCAGGGTTTGGTTTGGGGGACAGCAGGGAAAGAACTGTTGGCAGTGCTAGGGGACTCTGCTTTCCCGGGATTGGACTGTGGCAGGCTGCTTCCAATGGCCAGGGCCTGCACTCCTGGCCTATCTCTGACCCTAGAAATTCAAATTCTAGATAAATCCTGTGTACCTTGTGATAACGACACAGACTGACTATTCGGGAGGAGGTCTTTGTCTTATCTTAGAAGGGTACCCTGGGAAGGAAGGGCTTTCCTATGTTCATTGTGCTACCTCACCTGGGTGAAGCTGCTACCAGGAATGCTTGCAGGGTGGGCAGGAGACTTAGGCTGCAAGATGGAGGGAGGAGAGACCACCATAGGGGACAGAAGAAGACAAGATTGAGGGGCAGGGTGAGATTGGAATGGGGAGTGTAGTGAGGCTGAAACAGTTGAGTGTGCAGAATGGAATAAGTGGCAAATGGTCTCCAACCAGCCTGGCAAGCCTGTTCCCTCCTTCATGCATCTACTCAACCACACTCATTTATTTTATAACATAAATAACTCACTTGCTCATACACTTCTCTTCCCTGGCCTCAGAGCTCCACCTTCCAGCCAGATCATGACCGGTTTCTCCCCCAGAAAGTCCTAAACCCCACCGACACATCTTCATGAGCCTGCATCTAGCACTCACTCCTGTTGTGCAGTAATTTATCTGAAACAGTGCAAAAAGTTTGCTGTACAGGAAAATTAACCCAATATCCAGGATGTTTACTATACACCAGAATGTGAGCTGTGTCTCAAAGTTGTAGCAGCAGGAGTGATTCTACTTTTTAAAGATGAATATGATACCTTGTGGCCAAGGTGGTGATATAGGAAAAAAGATATAGGTGATATTGCCTTGCACGTGGCTGACCCAGGTTCGATACCTGAGCACCCCAGATGGGCTCCTGACCCTGGAATAAATGATCCCTAAGCTAAGAGCCAAGAGTTAGACATAAACGCTTTAGGTTGTGGACCACAAATACTGCAACAACAAAAGGTAACTAACAAAGTAAACAAAACCAAAAATAAATTCATCTGCAAAGACAAATTCTACAGAGAAACACTTAAAGGATTGAACACTGGGTGCTAAATCACATTTTTGGACTTATCCTGAATACTTATTCTTTTTCTCTGCTCTCACATCCGGTGTGTGTCTATGTGTCTGTGTTAGTCGACGACTAACAGGAAGTTAAATGATTAAGTGATTAAGTGATCTCTCCAGTATGCATTTTCATATGCCTAGTGAAGGCTGAGGAATGAATAAGACCTTCCCACATTCACTACATATATAAGGCTTCTCTGAGTACAAAATCTCATACTAGTCTTAAGGACTAAGGGTAGAGTGAAGGCCTTCCCAAATGACAGACATTGATGAACTTTTTCTCCACTATTTAGTAAGGCCCCCAGATTAAGAGAAGACATTCCCACATTCCATACAAAAAAAAGGGTTTCTCTGGGGCTGTAGCAATAGCAAATCAGGTAGGGTGCTTGCCTTGTATGTGGGCAACCCGGGTTCGATTCCCAGCATGTCATATGGTCACCTGAGCACTGCCAGGGATAATTCCTGAGTGCAGATCTAGGAGCAACCCCTGTGCATTGCCGGGTGTGACCCAAAACGCAAAAAAAAAATGAGGTTTCTTTCCAGTATGTATTTTCGTATGACTACAAAGACTTGAAGAAAGAGCAAACACTTTCCCACATGCCTGACATACAAAAGATTTCTCTACAGTATGGAATATCCTATACTGGTAAAGGTTGATGGTGTGAATGAAGCCCTTCCCACACTCCTGACATATATAATGCTTCTCTCCAGAAAAATTTTTCCTGTGCACAGTAAGGCTGACAATAGAGAATTCTCACATATACAGGGCCTTTTTCCAGGAGGAATTTCCCTGTGATTCAAAAGGTTTGAGCAACTAACAAAGGCTTCATCCCAGAACGTCCTGACCCCACAGAAATGAATGCCCAGATTAGTTAGAAGGAAAGGACACAGGTCAACACCCTTGTGATCCTAATAAAAACCTCAAAAATACGGAAAAGGAATGAACAAAATATCCATTTTCCTTATATCCAGATTGGTGCCTATCCAGAGTTATAATACCAAGGTTTAAGAGACATATTGAGTCATGCTGAAGACACCCAAGGATCATTAGAAGAAAATCCACACAGTGAAATAGTGCACCGTCTGACAGGGTGAGGCCCAAAATGATGAACTTCTTGGACGCAGAGTGATAATACAGCAGGGAGGGTGTTTTCCTTGCACGTTGCTGACCCGGGTTCACTCCTAGGTATGCCATATGGTCCCCTGAGAAACACAAGACGTAATTCCTAAGGACAGAGGCAGGAACAATCAATGAGCATAGCCAGAAATAACGCAAAATACCCAAAAGGAAAAATAGAAAAGAAAATGAACCTGTGACCACTGTGACAGTACAGCATGGCAGGCACACAACACACCTGATACACAAATATGGATTACATCCCTGTATCCTATATCGTTCCGGAGCACTGTAGGGAGAAATTCCTAAATATTCACGAATGTTCTGAGTACTACCAGGTGTAGTTCCCAAATCAAATAGAAATAAAACAACGAAATAATAAATGAAGTTGAAGTGCTGGTGCAGTACTACAGTGAGAAAGGCACCAGACTCAGACAGCAACCTCATGGGCCCCTGAGCACTGGCAGGTGTGATCCTTCAGGACAGAGCCAAGAGAAATGTGGATGCAGCCCCCCAATCAAACCCAAAAATGAACACACTCCAGTGAAGGGTACCATAGTAATTCGGCAATAGAAGGAAACTGTTGAGAGGAATCTGAGCGACCATACGGGGCAGAGGACGGAGGGCGCTTGCTTTGCATGTGTCCAACTGGAGTCTATCTGCTGAATTCCATTTGGAGTCCAGAGTCCACCAAAAGTGTTCCCTGAGTACAGAACCCGGAGTACAAGTCCTGCGTATCTCCAGGTGTGGCCCAATAACAAATAACAAAAATAGGGTAAAAATAGAGGACCAAGAGAAACAGCAGTTCCCACTGTTGTCATACATTTTGGCCAAAAGAATCCAGTCTCTTCTGAACTCGCAGGTGCCTCTCTGGATTCCTGGCAAGTTAAACCCACAGGGCCCTCAGAAACAGCCTGCAGGTGCTGGCAGGTCTCCAGCATCATGTTCCTGTAGAGCTTCCTCTGAGAGGCGGCCGTTCAGGTACGTCCACTCAGGGACAGTGAGTGGGGCAGGCGATCCCCACCATACCATCTGCTCAAACAAGCCATGCCAGGCGCAATATCGAATACAGAACCATAAGTGACCCTGGAGAATCGCTGGGTGTTCCCCTCACATCACCTCACTTCACTTCACAAAACAAACCTGAACAAATCAGACTCTTATTCTGGCACATCAAAGGGCTCCCAAGACTTGGCAGGAGGGATCCTTGAGCACTGAGCTGCGAGTACAACTTCAGCATCTTGGGGTATAGCCCCAAAACCCAAATTCAACAAAAAAACACAGGGTCAAAAATGTTGTCAAACAGCAGAGCATTGGGCACTCCAATCAGTAGTGACAACCCAGGGCTCCTTCCAGAACCAAATCAGAGATGGATGACCCTGAAGTCTGTGTCCTCCTGTCACTGATTTCTGTCATCTTGTCACTCTCCTCCTACCTGGGGATGGTCTGCCAGGTGGGTCACTGCCATTGTCCCAAGCTTCTAATTCCCTAGAATAGCAGGGAGTTATGTCCAACGACCTGGAGGACAAATCAGAGCTGTGAGCATCAGAGAAGAGAACAGCCCAGGGCCTTAACAGGCCGGAAGTCCCTGTCCTGGCGACGAAAATGTCCTCACTGGCCTCGCCGTTAGAAACATGGTCACAGACCCACACAGGGCAGACACTGTCATATGGTCCATCAACTTCAGGAGAGGGTTTGCACCCAGGGTACTCATGATGAAGATAAGGCAAGTAGGTGACTTCGGTCCATTCTCTGAAAATACTCTAATATCTAAACAGGAATCTAGTGCTACAGATGAAAATTAGGTCTGAGCAGTGACAGCACATCAGTTAGGGCATTTATTGTGCAAGTGGCTGTCTCTGCTTTGATCCCCAACATCTCATAGGTCTCCCTGAGCCCACCAGGAGTGATTCTTGAGCTCACATTCAGGACTAAGCCCATAGAACTGCTGACTGGTCCCAAAACACACAAATGTAAGAGAAAGTTGTGTTCAAATGAGAAAAAGAGACATCCAATTTCACAACTTTCTCGACTTTACCCAGAGTAAAAGCATTTTTATGATGGCCAAAAAATAGCACAGAGCACGGGGTGCTTGCCTGGCATTCAACCGACCCAGCTTCATTGCCCACAACACACAAGTTCCCAAGCCATGCACGAGGGGATCAGTGAACACAGAGTAAGGAGTAATTGCTGAGCAACGACTGACATAGCCTCCAACCCAAAATAGATGAATTTATAGACTAGAGCTACAGTCTGCTAGGGTGTTGGCCTACAGCTGACCTGGGTTCAATCCCTGGCACCCCACTGGGTGTCATACGCAAAAAATACAAAACAAAAGTGAAAAAAAATGTATTTTGTCAAAGCCCCCTCCAGCCAGTTTTGTAGGACAGATTTGGGTTTTAGGGCCACAAGTGGCAGAACTTTGGGATTATTCATGAGGGTGTTTGGGGGACCCTGCATTTTGACAGAGGTTGCCCCATGGCAGGCTGCTTACAAGGCGAGGACATGCACTCCTGGCCTACCTCTGACCCCAGCAATTCAAATTCTATATAAATCCTGTCAGCCTTGTGAAATGGACACAGATGGGCATGATGGGGGTGGGTGGGGTAGTACGCAGAGATGAGGTCCAGCCGGAAAAGGCCATGGCAGGGTGATGGTGCCTGGTGGATCCCAGTATGATGCCAGTAAGCAGCACAGTCTGCAGTTCCAAAGAATTTTTAAAGGTTTGCAGGGGACAGAAAGAGAAACCAGTGGGCATGACACTTCTCATGCCTGTGGCTGACTTAACGTCACAACCTGAATTCCCAAGGTGTGATCTTGGAGTACTGCTGGGTCTGGCAGAAATCCCAAATCCCCTACCCTTCCTACACACAAATAAAAGCAAAGAGGCTGTTATGTGCCAACAGCAAAGGTTTGGAATCCAGCATTATATTCTCAAGAGTCAGTTCTTTACTTTGTCTTTGCTTGGGGGCCACACTAGGCAGGACTCAGAGCTTACAGGCAAGGCTTTAACAGACTATATGATTTTTCTCCCTTGGTATGTGATTTTGTGTAAGGAAAAGGAGAACAAATATTACACTTGGCCCAAAAGAAATCTTAATGGTGAAAAGTCTGTAATTTTTCTCAGAGCCTCCAACTACTTCCCTACAGACAGTGTTTTGCTGTGGAAGGGGAAAACTGACACCTGTTATGGTGGCAGAAATCAGCACAATCAGTGAGGCCCCAGGTTCCTGGAATTGAAACAGTCTCAGCTTCCCAGAAATGGAACAATGTGCAACTAGCCAAACTGAACCCACCTGGGAAAGTTCCTGGGCCCTGCCAGGGGGCTCAATCAATCATTATGCCCCTAGTCAAAATGTCCCAGAAATTGTCTTTTGTTAACCCTAAAAGAATGAGCTTATGTAACCGTGAATGATTATGGAAAACAAATTTTTAACTACTGCCTCACCACTGTTAGCCTAGACACTTGCCAAAACAATTTTGTTTGGTAACTAGCTAAGTTTTTTTTTCTGAAACTATACAAAATTTACTGCTTAGGTAATCAAACCCTATATAAACTACTACCTGACATCGGTGTCCCTATCAAGAGGCCACTCTGTGCGTGAGATAGTTGGCGCCAGTATACTGGATTACAACTCCTACTGCTTTCGCATTATCAAGTTAGTGTCTCTTTCTGTCTCGTTATTTGGAAACCCATAGTTTCGGGCTTAATAGTTGAAATATTCCAGAATGTTCACATCCAAGAACTTACAATGAACATATCAACTGAGGGCAGGAGAAAGCACACCAGGCTGGGGTGGATGTCAGTCAGCTGAAAGCCCGGGGGGGCCTTTCCTGGTACCCACTGTCCACCAGTACTGTGAGCAGAGAACAGGCTGCAGTCCTCCAGCACTGGCAGATGTAGCCCCAAATCCCACCTCATCTGCTCCCCTCGTAGTGAGATAGACCCGGGAAAAGGAGCTCAAACGGCGGATCATGTGGTTTAAGGTGGGGTACATGGAATCTCAAGGACATCTGGACAGAGGGGCAGAGTCCCTGACCATCGTCAAGTTTGTAGCAAAAAGAAAAACAAGAAAATAGGCAAGGAGCTGGAGTGATAGCACAGCAGATGGAGTGTTTGCCTTGCACGTGGCCAACCCGGGTTCAATTCCCAGTATCCCATATGGTCATCGAGCACCAAGAGGACTAATTTGTGAGTACAGAGCCAGGAGTAACCCCTGTGCATCGCTGGGTCTAATAAAAAAAAAAAAAGCAAAAAAAAAAAAAACAGACAGGAAAGATATTCACAAAGCACAAAAAGATGTTCAAAGAATGCTCATTGTCATGACAAATTCTGGAGTGAGACTTTTTTCTGCGGGGGGCTTTGCGCCACACCTGGCTGTGTTCATTGGACCCTATGAAATGATGGGGATTGAAATCAGGCAAACTACATGCAAGGCAAGCGCCCTACTAGGTGTACCTGCACCTGGTCTGGGAGAGATGGTCAATGGGTAGGGCTCTGCTAAGAAACTTGGCAGATAAAAAAATATTATTTTCTGTAGAAAAATTAAATAGGGTAAGCAGAGACAGTACATAGGATGCTTTCCATTCTAGCTGCTAAATCACATTCAGTTCTCTAAAGCAGATAGGGTCCCCAAGCAGTGCCAGGAACAATGTTAAGATCAAATGCTAAACTTAGCACAGAGCACTGAGTGCTGTGAGTCAAAATTTACAATTCAAAATGACAATAATAAATCAAAATTTTTCTGTGCAAAGGGGCTGGAGACATAGTACAGCGGGAGAAGTGCTTCTCTTGAAAGCAGAAAAACCAGATTTGAATACTGGAATCCCATATTGTTCCCTGAGCACCATCAAGTGTAACCAAGTATACCAAGGTGTATACCCCACTAAAAAATAAATAAATAAATAAAACAGAATTAACTGAAATAAATTGATCAAGTCGAGGGAGCCAATGGTTCAGTCTAAGGAATGAAAGGTGGCCGGCAACAAGCTGTCCTGGACATAATCTCCAAATAATCCCCTGCCTCCACCTCCAAGCAGCCAAAATGGGAAAATCCTGCACTGTGTGCACTGTGATTGAAAACAGGGGTCCGGGGTGGGGTGGGGGGCAATCTTATACTATGTCTATAAATAGAAACCAGGTCTTTAAGAAGCTAAGTTGGAACTTTCGAGCTAAAATTTTCTTATGCCCATTGAAGTCACTGACATTAATAGCCCAGTATTTTCATCATTAAAAGAATGATTTACAGTGCGTATTCACTAATTCTCATTTAACACACGCTCAAGAATTCAAATTTGAGCCCACTATTTCCTTAATTCCTTCTAAGAAATAACAATAATTTTAAAAGAAATTACTTTCTCATTTGTTCCATTATTTTGTTTCAGAAACTTTCCCAGCACACCTTTCCTCTCCAAGCTCATTTTCTTCCCTAACTCCATGCTTTTCTGACCACTCGGAGTTTCCTTTTCAGGTTCTGGGGTGATCACATCTGGCCGTGCTCCGGTTATCATATGTGGTCATGGGGTTCGAACCCAGGTTAGCTACATGCAAGGCCACTGTCCTCCTTACACAAAAAAAAGCTTTCTTCAGAAAAATCTCCTCTGATCAATAGCACAGCGGGTAGGACATTTGACTTGCATGCAGCCGACCCAGGTTCGATTCCTCCACCATTCTTAGAGAACCCGGTAAGCTACTAAGAGTATCTCACCTGAAAAGCAAAGCCCGGCAAGTTACCAGTGACATATTTCATATGCCAAACACAGTAACAAGTGTCACAATGGAGATGTTACTGGGCCCGCTCGAGCAAATCAATGAACAATGGGAGGACAGTGACAGTGACTGTTTCCTAAAATTCAATTAATAAGTAAGATACAGCTTTCGTCAGGAGCACTCGGTGTGTCCTGGGTGAGGGGCCACCATTCCTGTACACTATCATCGAGTGACCCCACCACTCACTATGCAGAGACCACAGCAGTTTAGGGCACTCAGAGAGACCACAGGGTGGCTGGTGAAACAAAAGGACCTTAGGGACGCTCGCAGTCTCCCTGGGCACCCCAATACCTGCTCCTTCCCCGCGCCTCATCCTCAGCAACAATGGTGGCTGATTGTAACTGTTGCCCAGAGAGTGAAGCCACCTTGGGTGGAGGGCAGGGATGGAAAGACCTGCATTCTGTGAAGCCATCTGCATTTCTGGTCCTAGCCTTAAAGAGCCAGGCTCCAAGCATTCCTGACCACATATTTTTTGGTCACAGACACTGTCCTGTTTTTCATCGATTTGCTCGAGCGGGCCCAGTAACATCTCCATTGTGAGACTTGTTGTTACTGTGTTTGGCATATTGAACACGCCGCAGGTAGCTTGCCAGTCTTTGCTGCGCGGGAGAGGTACTCTCCGTGGCTTGCTGAGCTAGGACTGTAATTTATTTTCTGTTACTTCAGTCAGGTGACCAGGACATCTGGGGTTCACCAGGCCCAGGACAAATGGAGAGCGAGGGACTGAACAGATGGCACATGCAGCACAAAGTCTTTGTTTTCATGAAAACAATAAAATTCACTCAGATTCCATGCAAACAACCTCCAGTAGCAAGCCTCAGCATGATCTTATCCTGCCTGTTATTCCCAAGGATCAGCAGTAGACTCCAAAACAAAGACCTGGGATAGTAGTCATAGCTGTGAGCAGAGAGAGGATGAACCTCTAGCCCTGACCTGGAAAGCTCCTGCCTTGGACCGGGAAATGTCCTGCTGACAGGGACTCTGGGGTACCAGGGAAAGCTGGGAGACACTGTCAGATGCTCCGTACTCTCCAGAGGATGCAGAGCAGGCTGGGATTTGGGCTGTCTGTCAGGATAGGAGTGATGGGCTCACTGTACAGGGGAGGATATTGCAGCCCTGAGATTCGGGACTCCTTCCTGGATCCCAAGGAAGGTCCTTATGGGCCCAGCCAAGGGCTGCCTCCTAGGCCAGGAACCCCTCTGATCAAGCACCCCTGCGCTTCAGGGATGCCCACAGCAGCCACGGCCCCCAAAGTGGCTCTGTCAGGGAGTAGCCACAGGGAATAAGCATGAACAAACCTTTAGCCTCTTTCTGCTCACAAAATTACGAGTGTGTATCTGTGTGTGTGCGCGCTTTGATTTTTGGGTCAAAACAGGCAGTACTCAGGGCTTATATTAACTTGGCACTCAAGGATCATGCTTGGTGTGGCTTAGGGGACCGTTGGAATTACAGAAACTGAACCTGGGTTAGTCTTGTGCATGGTAAGAGCCCCCTACCTGCTGTAGTACCACTCTGGCTCTTTCTAAATAAATTTCTTTCTAATGCAGCAGGAGTGATCCCTAAACAAATATCTCTTCCTCCTCAAAAAGCCCAATTAGCTGGGATTTGTGCTTCAATATGAAATGTAATCAAATATAGTGAACTACCTTATAAAATAGAAAAAATAGAACATAAATCCTTGTTTAAGAAAACACCTTTACACACAACATTCACTCCAACAGCCAGGGTCACATGGTCAGGGTCAGGGAGGTGATGAAGAATTGAAAGATGTTTTCCAACCTAACTTACACTGTACTCCCGTTGTTCATCAATTTGCTCGAGCAGGCACCAATAACATCTCACAACAAATTGTGAGACTTCTTGTTACTGTTTTTGGTATATCAAATACATCACAGGAAGCCTGCTAGGCTGTGCCTTGGGGGCTAGATTCTCTTGGTAGCTTGCTGGGCTCTCTGAGAGGGGTGAAGGAATCAAACTAGGATCGGATGTGTGTAAGAAAATGCCCTACCTGCTGCAGAAATTCTTTATAAAAAAAAAAGGCACCAAAATGCGGCTGGAGAGACACTTAAGAGAATATAGTGAATCCCTCTGTGAGACTGAACAAACCTCGGCCCCCCATATGAAACAGTGATCATTGATGGAAACAATTTCTGATGGTAGAGCATGGAATAATCTCTGGGGAACTACAAGTATGCCCACCCCACCAAAAAAAAATTAAAATAGTCAGAAAAGTGAATATTCATTTACAACTCCCAGCCACATGCTACGACCAGACCCCCAGGATTCCTTCTGAAGGTTGCCAATGAACACAATGAACTTCAACAGTGTCTCTCGCCATTGTGGGGCATGGAGCTGCCCCTGAAACTGACTGGATATGGATGGGGGAAGTGAAAAACAACCAAAATAGTGCCCCCAAAGCTGGAACAGCCCCATCAGTCACAGTACAGGAATTGGAGATGAGAGGTCCTCACATCTTGCCACTAATTGGCCTTCAGTGTCCCCCCTCCACAGTGAAGTATCTTTTTGTCTTTTAAACATGTGCCTGTAGGAGGACTGATCCACTTGACATCATGAAGAAGTAAAAGTGCACATGGAAGATTCCCTTCTGTGACATCATACATTATCAAGGAGACTTAAAGTGCCAGGTCTCAAGTGTAGACAGACCATTATGCCAGCCCAGGTGAATCGGTGCTGATGGGATGGGCTCGGATAACGGAGAGGAGAGGCGAATGCTTGAGGGGTCGAACACTGAATTCAGGGCAGAGAGTTAAGGCAGAGTCCCTTGAATACAAGGGTGGCATAAATCACATGGGGTAAGGAGCTGGTCACACACGGTAGACCTGGATTCCAACCACAATACCCCATAATGATCCTGAGTCTCCCAGGTTTGGATGCCTGAGTAGGGATCAGCTGGGTGTAGCTTTGTGGCTGTTTCTCTTTTCTAATCCCCCAAAACACAGGGCTATCCAAGCCAAGCCACAGGGGCTGGAGCGATAGTCCAAAGGGGAGGGTAATTTCCTTGCACGGCGCCGAACCCGGCTCAATCCCTGCCATCCCATATGTTCCTCAAGCACCACCAGGAGTATTTCCTTACAGTAGAAGCAGGAGTAAGCCATGAGCACTGCTGGGTGTGAAACAAAAAGAAAAAATAAGTCAGGCCAGAGTCAGAGCAAAGAATGCGACAGTGGTGAGCTGTGTGTTTTCAAAAGGCCGGCACCACTCTTACCTCTATTGCTCGATTAGGGACTGGGCCTCTTCCACCCAGATCCCCCATCTTCCAGTGGCTAGACAGTTACACCCACCAACTGCCATGTAAGCCCATCACCGGCCAAAATCCAGAGACTATAAAACTAAGCTCCCGGAAGCATGGGGCCACGCAACCTCTTATTGTCAAGTTCTGGCTCTCAGAGAACCCGGTGGCAGGCGATCGAGAGTATCCTGTCCACGTATATACCTGACTGGGAACAGCTATAGATGTGATCAGAGGTTTCCCCAAAAGCCTCTATCCCTCTTGGAGAGCCCGGGAAGCTACCGAGAGTATCCTGCCCTCACGGGAGAGCCTGGCAAACTACCACGTACTCAATATGCCAAAAACAGTAACAAAGACGATCGCCATTTCCCTGACCGTGAAAGATCCCCCAATATGTCACCAGCCTACACTAGCACGTGACAGGGACGAATGGAGATGTTACAGGTGTCCGCTCGAGCAAACCCATGAACAATGGAATGATAGTGATAGTGATGTACATATAAAAACCTAGAGTATATTCCAACACTAAGAATGGAGGATAATGGGCAGTAAACCTTGGAGCCTTTTTTGGTCTTTAATCAAATCCGAATCCTTTTCATCATTCTGATGACTACTACATTGATGGGATATTGCTAATTCCAAATAAATACTTTATTTTTCTGATATTATTGAACTGATAGGTGGGATCCAGGAACGTGCACAACCTTCTGAGTAATCCTAGGTAAACGGAACAGCCTGATGGGATGGGGGAACCTGGGGAGTGCTGAGATCTGGGAAGCTTTGGGAACTGACCCATATTCCCAACATTTCTTAGATATTTGATTCCAGGGGCCCCTTCCAACCTTTCAAACGTCTTTCTATGAACAGTAAAGTTCATTTAAACTATGTACAGAAGGGACCAAACAGACAGGACAGCAGGTAGGAAATTTCTCTTGCATTACCTTTAACAGGGTCCCAGAGCAACACCAGGAGTAATCGCTGAGTATTTCTGGGTGTGACCCAAAAAGACGGTGATGCCCAGAACTTCAAACAGAGCAGCAAGTGAATGTGGGACCATGTGACAGAGCAGGCAAGGCTCTCCAGAGCAGAAAGGAGAAAGTAGGGAAAACACATGTCCTGGGACCTGAGTCACTATAGCGGTCAGGGCGAAAATGGGGCCAGCGCCCTCGGGGCACCTGTGATGTGAATCAGCTGGGAATCCAGAACAAAGAGCCAAGAAGGCCTGGGCACCTCCACTGTGGTACAAAAATAAACATGAAAGAAAACAAAGCAGCAGGATGGAGTAACAGAAGATAATGGCGGGATGGTGAACCCAAACTTCCCATATGGTCCCCCAACCACTGCCAGTTTCAATGCCAGAGTGCAGGGCCAAGAGTAATCCCAAGAATCACTGGATGTAGTCCTCCAAACAAAGCAAAGTATCCAGATGCCAGCTTTGACCCCAGCACCCGATATGCTCCCTGAGATCTGTCAGGAGTGATCCTTGAGAACTAAGGTATGAGTGCTCTTTAAGCTGGGCATGGTTCAAAAAGAAACACAACAAAACTGAAACAAACATGGCATCATACAGAGTCAGGCCCTCCAACAAGGAGGCACAATGCAGGATCCTTCCTGAAACAACTCAGAGACATTTGGCACAAGAAGACTAAGCGCTCCTTGATAAGTGAGAAGGTCACTGCATCACCTTATCTGGTCACTCTTCTCCTACCTATGGATGGTGTTTCTATTCACATGTCACTATCTTCTCCTACCTCTGTTTTTCCTGAGGATCAGAGACCTGGAGGAGAAGTCAGAGTGGTGAGCATTGGAGAGGAGCACAATCCCCAGCTCTGAGAAGCCACAGACTTGGGCAATGGCTCACAGACCCTCCTTGGGGATTACACCAGATGCTTCTGTCTCCCCAAGAGAAGCAAAATGGGTTGATATCTGTGCTGTCTTTCATGACACAAGCTCTGGGCTTGGCTACAAGGGAGAAAATTCAGCCCTACCTTGACCTGGGGCCTCGTCCCTGCGTCCCACAGAAGGTTCTCACAGCCACAGCCAGGGGCTGAATCAGAGGCCAGATCCCGTGCATTAGCTCCCCCTGCGCTGGCAAAAGGGCTGCCCCCCACAACCATAGCCGAGAATGGGGCAGCCCCTTTCCTCTAAAAAAAAACACACTTTCTACACACACACACACACACATGCACTTACCAACAAACTCACACACCCTTTACCCCCAGTACTCACCTCTATAAACAGGGGTCAAGGACAGGGATTTGCAACGTGATGTGAAGAAGCAGAAGTTCCTGTTCTGACAGACAGTAAAGCTAGTAGGGTGCGTTGTTTGCTGATAGCAGTCAATCCTCTGCATCCCCATGCATCCCTATGGCCCCCAGAGTACTCCAGGAAAAATATCTGAGCCCTGAGCCAGGAGTCAGAGTAAGATGTCATTGTATCTTCGCGCAAGAAGAGCCCCCCATCCCCCACACCAAATATAGCCCCCAAAGGAAACTAAAACAACAATCACCAATGGATCTACTGCTCGGGAAGGCCTCGTCCCACCAGGGAAGCCAATGAGAAAAGACGGGCAGGAACAGCGTCTCTTGGCTTTGGGCGAGCTGCGGCTCTGCCCCTCAAAATGTATCTGGAGACTTTACAGCAGCAAGACTAGGGCCAAGGTTTCAACATACGTCAGCTGGGGGTCAGCACTGTGAAGACCGGCCCTCAGTAGTTCCCTCTTCCCAAAGGTCCACAGCCCTGCGTTCAGCCCCACACCTAACGACCGCTGTCCTATCGCAGACCTGGAGGCATAGTGGTACCAGAAGCCTCCCAGGATCAGTCATTCACACCCTCCTCCCCTGCACCCTGGAACAGTCCCAATGTACCCCCTGAAATATCTGCCCCACATCAGTAACTGTCTGGATATGAGGAAAGAAGTCAAAAACAAGCATGAAAGCGCACCCCCCCCACCCCCCGCCCAACCTGGTGGAGAGCCGCAGCTCAGTATGGAGATGGGAATCGCCAGGCACTCACAGGAGATCAGACCCGTTCTGCCACAAAATTGGCCTTCCGAATCCCGCTTCCTCACAGGGGCCCTAACTGTCCTTTACTCACGTGAACAATGACATTGACCCAATTTTCAGGAATAGAAGCACCAGGAAGGCCCCATTGTGATATCACTTCCATCCCCACAAGCAGCCTTTAAGAGCCCGGATCCAGAAGTGCAGAGAACCACTATGCCCACCCAGGTGAATCTGTGAGCAACAGGGATGGGCTCGCATAGAGGGGTGGAGAGGCAGCTGCCGGAGTGGCCGGTCACACAGTGGAGGGCTAGAAGGCAGTACGGAGAAGTCCCCTGGTTTTGTACTGGGCAAACAATGAGCCAATGCTCTCACACACAGTCCATCAGAATAAATGAACAGCGGGTTCATTCAAAGTCAAACAGGCAGATAGGGAGCAGGTGTGGCATGGAACAATGAGTTTCTTCGGGAAGTCATTAATCAAGACCGGGTGAAAGCAGTGACTCCCAAGCCAGCCCTGGAGATGCAGAGAGGAACTGGCCTAGCAGCAAGCCCAGAGAGTTGAAGAGACACTGCAACAGGAGCAAAGGCAGGTAAGAACATCAGAGAGCACTTTCAAGTCAATGTTCTATGCTTGACAACAGGCGAGCAGTGAACACTCATCTACAAGGAAAACCAAGGAGGCCGTTTCAGAAACGCAATTTCAACCCAGAGCATGAACCAGGAGGGAGAGTGCAGAAGCTTGACACTTGCATTGAAACTGGTCATCTGGAGTCCATCCCTGTACGCCAAATCATGGCCCAAGGAGCAACAGGAGTAACTGACAGGTATGTCCCTCCCCCCAGAAGTATAGTTCAATAAACAAATCCCATGATATCCAACATTCCTAAGAATAGAGGCATATATTTAACCAAAGGAACCAAAGCATACTGGTAAATTTGTAGCCCTACTAGGCTTTTCAGACAATCTCTAGCACCGGCCTCCCGTTGTTCATCTCCTGAATGGGCCCAGTAATATCTCCATTGTGAGACTTGTTGTGGCAGATCGATTATATCATGGGTAGCTTGCCAGGTTTTGCCCTGTGGGCGAGATACTCTCAGTAGCTCGCCGGGCTCTCCGACAATCGAAATCATTATCATCAGCCAGGTGAAAACATGATGGTTGGGATTTAACTCCTTCCAAAGGCAAGTTTTGTTTTGTCCTAACACTACTGAAATGAGGTGGGTGGGATCCTGGAATGTGACCCCCTTTATTAGTCAGTCATCAAAGCTGAATGCATGTTGAGATGGGGAAGCAGGGGGCTCTCCCATGTTCCTACCACCTGGAAAACAATTGAGTCAAGGCGCCCCTTCCACAATTTCAAAGTCCATTTCAATGGTCTCCAATCCTCACTATAAAGATCCTTGTCAGGATATTTTCACAAGTTAAAACTTTTTGTGAATATTAATCTTTAATGTAATGTAAAATTTAAAAAAATATAAATACAAGGAGTGTAGAAATGATACCGAAGACAAAGTACTTGCTTGCACATGGCTGACCTGGATTCTGAGCCCCATAAGTATATAAGTGACCCCCAGTCTGGATTCCTGAGCTAAGAACCAACAGTACAGCCTGAGTCCAGGGGGTGTGGCACCCCAAAACCTAGCACAGAAAGACTGGAAGAATAAAGGATTTCCTGATCTTCCACTTTGCAGTTTTCACTGCAGCTTTGTGATTCATCTCTGTCATAATTCTCTAAAACCAGGGCCTCTGGGCCAAGTTGGAGTGAGAGTAAACAATGACACAGTGATGAGCTGTGACAGTTCCACAGAGGGCCTATTTTTGTACCTGTTTTTATTTAGTCACCTTCCTCATGGCCTCCATCACAAAGACCCACTATGTACAAGCTAAACATACATGTGATGGAAAAATTCCAGGGCACTGGCATAGCTGTGGTGTGGGAGATACTCAGCAAGAAACTATCCTTACAGAAGTGACATCATAGGTAGCTCATCCTATGATACGAGGATTATTTCCTTCTTGGCTGTAGTTTTGTACCACCTATGACCACCCCCTGTCCAAAGGAATCTGGCTAAACCGATAGGGCCTGTTCTGACCTTATAGATGGTTAATAACGGATCAACTCATCCAGTATAAATTTTACAAAGTTTCCTAAAGCTTGAAGGTCCATGAAGCCCTGTTCACATTCATTACACACATAAAATTTTCTCTCCACTATTCATTCTCATATGCCTAGTAAGGCCTGAGGATTCAATAAAGACGTTCCCACATTATTTACTTATATAAGGCTTCTTTCCTGTATGAATTCTGCAATGAATACAAAGACTTGAGAAATCATAAGTGCGGGATGCTTTGCTACTGGAGATTAGGAAGCAAAAATTCTTGATGTAGAAAAAAACCAAAAAAGTTGCAATCAGTGACAGTGAAGCAGGCAGGGAACTTGTCTTGCATGCAGCCAACCCAGATCATTCCTCACATCCCATAAGGTCACTGAGTACCACCATCAGGAATTCCTGAGTTCAGAGCCAAAAGTAAACCCCAAGCATCTCCGGATGTGGTACACAAGGCAAACCAAAACAATAATGATGAAAAAGTTTCATTTAAAACCCCACCCTCCGGCAGGGAACAAACCACCATGTGGCCCCACCACATCATGGCAATCAATCAAAAGAGAGACTACAACTGGATCTGCTAGGGCAGGGGTCTTAGGCCCTGCCCCTTGAAGTGAATCTGAAGGTTTTACACATGTGATGCCTGAGCCAAAGGCACCGGATCAGGGAAGAGCGAAGTCCCATGCAGGGAGGGTCGGGACAGCCAGGTCCTGCTCTCTGCAAGTCCCGCAGGCCCTGCACTCAGGCCACCCCTCAGCCCCAAGCCCACCCGCCGCTGACAGATCGTGGAGCAAGAGGCAATGTTGGGCAAAGGGGAGCCTCACGATCACCCACTCACACTCAAACCCTGCACCCCCTAAAGCCTCTGGGTTCCCCTAAAGCATTCACCTTGCCTCAAGAATCAGCTGCTATCAGAAACAAGAGAAAAACAAGCATGAAAGGGCCCCCAAACTGGAACAGCCCACACCGCTCACAGTGTGGAGGCACCGGGAGCTCATGGACCACCACTCCCATCCTGACTAAAAAATCGGCCTTCGTAGTCCGCCTTCCACCCAGGGCCTCCATTTCCTTCCCTGTCCACGACACCAATGGTGGCCTAAAGCAGGCAACCACAACTGGAATAGAAAGGACATCTGAAGGTTGCCGGCCTGTGACGTCACTTCCACTTCTGCCAGGACCTGGAGCCTTAACGTGTCATGAACCAGAGGCAGAGACCCTTTTTGCCCATCCAGGTGAATCTGGCTGAAGGGCGGATAGACTGGAAAAAAGTGTCGAGAGGCAGATTCTGGGGTCACACATTGGGGGGCTGTAGATAAGGAGAAGAACCTTGATCTTCTACTGGTCAGTCAAACAATGACCCAATGCTTTCACACACAGTCCAACAAGGAAAAACGCAGCTGGGTTGATTCAAGGTAAAACAGGAAGGTTGGTACAAGTCACCGGATGTTGAGTTTCTTGAGGAACGAATCAAGATGGGGTGAAACCAGTGACGGCCAAGCCAGCCCAGGAGATGCAGAGGAACTGGCCAAGCAGCAGCCCAGAGAGCTGGACAGACACTGGAACAGGAGTAGAGGCTGGTAAGAACATCGGGAAACACTGTCCAGTCAATGCACTACCCCTTGGAAACACCAAACCAGTGGACCCTTGACTACAAGGAAAACTGCAGGAAGCAGTTTCAGAAGCACAATTTCAAAACCAGAGTAGGGGGCAAGAGGCTTGGGTGCTTGCCTTAAATGTGGTCAATCTGGGCTCAACCCTCAGAATTCCAAACGGTTCCCTGAACACCATCAAATTGTAAAGCCAGGAGTAGGCCCTGAGCACTGCCAGTTGTGCACCACCACCAATATCATATATTCCTACCCTGAGAATGGAGGTTAATGGGCAGTAAACCATATTGGTCACTTTGGAGCCTCGTATGACCAATAAGCAGATCAGAATCCTTTTGATCATTCTGGTGACTACTAGATTGATGGGACTTTGCTAATTCCAAATTCAACAATTACTTTTTTCTGAAGTATTATTGAACTGATTGGGGGGTATTCAGGAACATGACCATCCTTGTGAGTAATCACAGGTAAACAGAACGGCCTGCTGGAATATGGGGAGCTGGTCCATATTCCCAGCATTTGTAAGACATTTGATTCAAGGGCCCCTTCTACCCTTTCAAACGTCTTTCTACACTCAGTAACATTCATTTAAACTGTTTCCAATAGGGGTCAATGAGATAGGATGGCAGGTAGGACTTTTGTCTTGCACCATATTTAATAGGGTCCCAGAGCACCACCCCGAGTAATCCCTAAATTTTCTGGGTAAGAACCAAAAAGATAGGAAAAACAAAGTTTGAAACATTAAAAACAAACTGTCTTCATTGCACTCCATTAAAAAACCTTGCTGGGGCCATTTGCCTAAGATGACACTTTCAAAAATATCAATTCTTTATTCTTACACAATGCTAACCAGTACCTGAATACAAGGGAGGCAGAGATGACATGGAGGAAGGAGCTGGTCACACATGGTAGACCTGGAGTCCAACCACAGCAGCCCATAAGAATCCTGAGTCCCCCAGGTATGGATGCCTGAGCTGAGAGGCAGGAGTAGGGCTCAGCTGGGTGAAGTTCCAAAGAACATGAATCAGGAGTAGTTGAAGAACCACAGTATGGCTGTTTCTCTGTCTTAATACCCCAAACCCAGAGCCTCCAATTTAAGCCACAGCAGTTGGAGCAATAGTCCAGAGGGAGGGCATTTACCTTGCACTGGGCCGACACTGGTTCAATCCCCGCCAACCCATATGCACCAAGAGGAGTAATTCCTGACTGGAGAAGCAGGAGTAACCCCTGAGCATCGCTGTATGTGAACCAAAACAAAAAAATAAGTCAGAACCAGAGCAAAGATTCAGAAAGTGGTGAGCCTTCACAGCCCTGAGCCTAGGGGATTTTTTTGCCTTTTTTATTCACATTCCTACTGACTTTCACAAGATACGAAAATCTGACATCACAGAAAGTTTGTTACACACCACCAGGATCATTTCTTTCCTGGCTGCACTTTTGTAGCACCTTATATCATGGTCCAAACAAAACAGGCTTTATCGAAGGGGCCGGTTTTGATATTTAAAACTGTTATTAGGGGACTGAATTATCAAATGTGAATTTTATGTTTCCTAAGACTACAAAGAAACACAAAGGCCTTCCCACATTCTTGACATACATGAGATTTCACTCCAGTGTGAACTGCTCTATGTGTAGTAAGGCCTGAGGGCAGACGGAAGGACTTCCCACAGTCCTTACAAACATGTCTCTCACCAGTGTGAATTCTAATATGACCAGTAAGGTTTGAGGCAAAAACATAGGCCTTCCCACATTCCTTACGAACATAAGGTTTCTCTCCAGTGTGATTTCTCATATGACTAGGAAGGCTTGAGGAATAACCAAAGGCCTTCCCACATACCTTACATACATAAGATTTCTCTCCATTGTGAGATTTCATATTCCGAGTAAGGGCTGAGGATAGAATGAAGGACTTTCCACATGCCTTACAAACATAAGGTTTCTCTCCAGTGTGAATTCTCATATGAACAGTTAGGTTTGAAGAAATAGCAAAGGCCTTCCCACATTTCTTACATAAGGATTCTGTTCAAAGTGAATTCTCGTATGATCAGTAAGGCATGAGGACACAGTGCAAGCCTTCCCAAATTCCTTACAAACATAAGGTTTCTCTCCAGTGTGAATTCTCACATGACGAGTAAGGCTGGAGGAATACCAAAGGCATTCCCACATTCCTTACACATATAAGGCTTTTCTTCAGTTTGAGTTTGCATATGCCCAGTGGGGGTCGAGGATCGAGTGAAGGCCTTTTCACATGCCTTATATTTATGAGGTTTCTCTCCACTGTGAATTTTCCTGTGTCTAAAAACGTGTGAGGAGTAAGCAGAGACCTTCCCACATTGCTCACACACATATGGTTCCTCTCCCGTATGAATTCTCCAAAGTTTTAATGGGTTAGAGGGTCGAGTGAAGGCATTTGCACAGTCCTTATGTGTATGGGGTTTCCTTCCTGTGTGGATGTTCATGTCAGCACATTTGGATGACGCTGGACTCAAGCCACGCCCTTGCTGCCGACACTCCTGGGGATTCTGTCCACTGTGGATTTCTAAGGGAACAAACATCACAGTCCTGGGAACACGAGGAAGCTCCCCCACATTGCTTACTCTTAGACAGGGTCAGTCCATGGTGACTTTGCTTATGGGCTTTCCGGTGTGAGGAACTCACTACAAATAGTGCTCCTCTCCCACATTCTAGGAACTGCTCCAGTATTGGAGTTTGTGTCTGTGGTCTGAGAACAACAGACTGTATGGACCTTTTCCCAGGGGAGGGCTTCTTCAGAGTGAGGTCGCTCTCTCCATTTGGATCACCCTCAGGGGCCATCCTACCTGTTTTGGCATCCCCATGGGGCTGAGGGCACAAATGCTCACTCGAGACATTTTCACTGCGCAGGATCAGAGACATTCCACTCAGGCTGGCTGCTTCCCTGTCAAAGAGCAGAGGATTCCAATTATCACCCTATGACTTTAGAGTCTCCATGGAAAAAGACATTCAGAACTGCAGGTTGGTTCCTAACATTTGCACCACACAAACGCAATTCCCGAAATGTGAATTGCATTACCAGGGAATAAACTAATGTTTCTGTAAGATGCACATGCAAAATTGATGAACGAGGGGGAATTAATTTGTTTAAATTTTTTTTTCAACTCAATGAACAAATAACTCCCTCTGCGGAAAACTGATACACCAGTTTCAAGAGAAAATAAAAGACACCAAACCGTGGGTTCGGTTCTAGCTCAGCGAGGTGCCTGCGATGCATTTGTGAAGGCAACGATGCATCCCACACTGCTGAGACTGACCACAGGGGCCATTGAAAACATCTCACCACAGGTGGATTCCGTGCAGGATAAATGGCTTTTTCTGTTTTTGAGTTTGTTTTCATTTCTGGGCATGGGCACACCATACACTACCCAGGGATTACTCCCGGTGGGTCTCTGGGAACCATATGGAGCTCTGGGGATAGAGCAGTTTAAAGATCAGCTCTTTTCAATTATTACCATTTGCAGATACTTTCGATCAAATGAAAAAATCATGGCATTCCCGTGAAACATATTACAAATGTCTTCAGGTTTTGAGCAGTGCTGTCATCATTCAGTGAAGGTAAGGACTACCCCAAGCATTAGACTCTGGATTTTTCCTGGCCATGCCCAGCACCTTGAAAATAACGTGCTGGTCCACTGACCTTCTTCATTGGCATAATAATATTGACTCAAAATTTGCAAATATTACCAGCTCATTCATACTTGGTGACTGAGTTTCGAAATGAAATAGCTGAAAGGCCGAAGAAAACTATCATTGGCAAACCCCAGCCACCTGCAGATCTACCAGCCTGGGCTGATCCACGGAGGCAGCCAATGAAAAAGCCGGACGGCAACAGGGTCTCTAGGCTATGAATGGGCTTGAGGCTCTGCCCCTCGAAGTGAATCTGGAGATTCTACAGCAGGGAAACTGTGTCAGGTCCCAACCTGGGTCAGCTGGGAGGGTCCAGAGGGCCAAGGCCGAGCCCTCAGCAGAACCCAGACCTCAAAGCCCACAGCCACCGCACTCAGCCCTACACCCACTTGCGGCTGCCCCAACATGGACTTAAAGGGACAGTGGCCGAAGCGCCCCCATCATAACCCAGGAACGATCTGGATATTGGGGAATACAGGAAAATCAAGAACAAAAGCGCCCCACCCGAGGTGGTAGGGACTGCATCTCACAGTGCGGAGACTGGGAGGAGCCGGTACTCAAGGGAGGTCAGCCCTCCAGTAACAAGACAAAATCTGCCTTCACAGTCCTGCCCCCACACAGGTCCCTACTTTATCATTTACCCACGTGAACAAAGACTACCAGGAATAATTCCTGAGTTCTGAGCCAGATATTTCGTGTCTGTGTGTATGAGTGTGTGTGTGTGTCTCAGCCAGAACCAACAGTGTCAGGACTACTCTTGCTCTGCATTCAGGGATCTGTCCTGGAATGTCTGAGGCTTACAGGGATGCAGCTGATCAAATCTGTGTCAGCTGCATGCAAGGCAAACACCCTACTTGTTGTACCTTACCACTGGCACTTGCAAAGAAAATTTCTTCCCAGCAAGCCAGGAGTGACCCCCCTTGACTCCTTTTCAATCCGACTAGACACGAAAGTCGGCCTGGAACGTGGGGGATGTAGGTAGGCAGCCGGGGGCCATTCTCGAGATGTCCCCACGCCCCACCCCTGGTGAGGCCCCCGGGCTCCCAGGGTCCCTGGCGCAGAGCCAAAGCTGTAGTGGTCCAGCAAGGGCCATGAGACTTGCGGGCAAGCTGGGGCTCCCTCGGGCTCCGGCACGTTCCTCTCCGGTTGGCAGCCAGAGCGATGGGTTGGGGGGGAGGGCGAGGGTCTCGTGCCCCCGACCCCATGGGGCCGCCCTGGCCAGGGCCACCAGGACGCACAATGAGAAACAAACCTGAGAAGGAAACTCTTGCTCTTCTGGTGGTCCTGATTTCCGTTGTTCCTGACACTTTCTGAACGAACGACTTTCTCTCTCCAACCTTCCACCTTACTTGGCAGCCCACCTGCCCGGGACCGACGCCCCCTCCTCACGCGCCTCCAAAATAAAAAAAACTCCCCCCCCTCGATGCGATGCGCTAAAATAGAAATGAGTAGACAGACAAACCTTTCGAAAAGGCGGGCGCTGGGGGCGACCCTCGGTGGGGAAAGGGCAGAGGCTCAGGGCTGCTCCCAGAACGACCACTCACTCTCAGTCCGAGGCCAGCGAGGAAACTGGCCCTATCCGACGCCCCTGCGCCCTGGCCGCCCCCTTCCCGCCCCACCCCTGCTCCTCACCAGGCAACAAACAGGGTGGAGATTGCTCCGCCCACAAAGACCCCAGGGAAAGGCGGGGCTCTGTGACCTCACCAACACTTCTGGTCAGAGTCTTAAAGGGCCAGACACCACATAGGGTCGGGAAAGTTCATTGTTTCCCCATTTCTGATAATGATCCCAGGAGTCCCTCACAGGGAGCCAGATCTGCTACAACAGCATTATTCTAGAAAGTTCCTGCAGGTTCTGGTCGGGTTCGAGACAGGTTCTTGACTTGCATGCAGCCATTCCAGGGATAAATCCAATGAGCACGGCACAGGGTTACACCTGAGCAGAAACCCAACAGGACCACAAAAAGCAACACTGGGTTGGAACAAAACTCCAGACGCCCCTCTCCGCCAATGCCATATCCCACATTCCCTGTTCTATGTTCTAGGGATGAGACGGAGACTGACAATGTCAGCGAGTGACTGACTCAGAGCTATGTGAGGGCGTAAGTGCCTGTACTACTGAAATGAGGTGGGTGGGATCCTGGAATGTGACCCCCTTTATTAGTCATCAAAGCTGAATGCATGTTGAGATGGGGAAGCAGGGGGCTCTCCCATGTTCCTACCACCTGGAAAACATTTGATTCAAGGGGCCCATTCCACAATTTCAAAGTCCATTTCAATGGTCTCCAAACCTCACTATGAAGATCCTTGTCAGGATATTTTCACAAGTTAAAACTTTTTGTGAATATTAATCTTTCACTTCACTTAATCACTTAACTTCCCGTTAGTCGTCGATTTGCTCGAGCGGGCGCCAGTAACGTCTCCATTTGTCCCTGTCGCGTGCTAGTGTAGCCCAATGGCATCTCTTCGCTCCGGGAACATGGAGGGCCTCAAACCGATCGTTCATGACCTTGACAAAGAAGTCTGACCATCTGGTAGGTGGGCGCCCACGCGGTCTCTTGACATCCCGTGGAATCCAATCAGTAACAGCTCTAGTCCAACGGTCGTCTTTAAATCTCATTACGTGACCAGCCCATCTGATTTTCGACACCTTGGCAAATGAGACAGCGTCCCTGATCCTTGATTGTCGATGGATGTCAGAACTCCGGATTCGTTCTCTCATTTGAGTGAAACGTGATATTCCAAGCATAGCTCTTTCTATTCTTCTTTGGGAGACCTGAATGGCGTTCTCATCTTGTTTGCGTAGGGCCCAGGTCTCTGAGGCATATGTTAATGCAGGAAGAACAGTGGAATCAAAGAGATGTGCCCGGAGCCGGAGGTTCTTCGTCCTCTTAGCTATTTCTTCGACGTTCTTGAAGGCGTTCCAAGCCGCTCTCTTCCTCCTGCGCAGCTCGGGTGCCAGGTCATTTGTCATGTTGACCTCTCGACCTAGGTACACATAGCTGTTGCATTCGGAGATGGTCGTTCCATTGAGAGCGAATGGGGCGTCAGGAACAAGGCTATTTCTCATAAACATTGTCTTCGTAAGATTCAGCTGTAGTCCTACCTTTCCACACTCACGGTCAAAGTCGGCCAGCATTTGTGCCGCTTGGCTGATGTTTGGTGTTATTAAAACAATGTCATCAGCAAAGCGGAGGTGGTGTAGTTGCCGACCATCTATCTTCACTCCCATTCCTTCCCATTCCAGTCGTCGCATGATGTTCTCGAGGGTGGCACTGAAGAGTTTTGGTGAAATGGTATCACCCTGCCGCACCCCTCTCTTGACATCAACGATCACTTCTTTGTAGAATGGTGAGATCCTGGTAGTGAATCCGCAATACAGCTCACGGAGGATCCTGATGTATTGGGCTTGTATGCCCTGATTGGCTAGGGCTTCAATGACCGCTTCCGTCTCAACAGAATCAAAGGCCTTCTTTAAATCAATGAACGTTAAGCAGAGCGGCATCTTGAACTCCCGAGAAACCTCAATGAGTTTGGTTATCGTGTGGATATGGTCGATGGTGCTGAATCCTTTGCGGAACCCTGCTTGCTCACATGGTTGTCCTTCATCTAGTGTTCTGCCAATCCTATTCAGGATGACTCGAGTGAACAACTTGTAGATGACAGACAATAGGCAGATCGGGCGATAGTTGCCAATGTCATGGATGTCTCCCTTCTTGAACAGTAGTACGGTCCTGCTGGTTTTCCACTGAGATGGAACCTTGCATTCAGACAGGTAGCGAGTGAAGAGCCGAGCCAGTGTATTGATGAGTACTGACGGCAGGTTCTTCAGGTGTTCAGGTCTGACCTTGTCTGGGTCGGGTGCTGTTTGCTTCTTTACTGACGAAATGGCGTGTCGGATTTCGGAAGGGAGAACGTTGGGAACGACATACCCATCCTGTGGAATTTGGTATGTCGGCAAGTGGACATGGCTATCGAAGAGATTTGAGTAGAAGTCATGGATAATCTTCTCCATTGCCGTTCTGGAGGATGTGATGGATCCATCAGGACGTCGGAGGGCAGTCATCTTGGTCTTATAGTTGGCGAAGGACAGGCGGGCGTTACGAATACTTTTCCCGGCTTCTGCCGCATCTACCAGTACTTCTGCTCTTCTCTCTTTGAGGTCTTCCTTGATCGCATCTCTGCACTGCTTTGCAAGCTCGGACGTTAGCTTGCGGTTGCCTGAGGCATGCGCCAAACCACGCTGGCGAATTAGCTCAAGAGTTTTCGAAGATAGGCGACTTTTTGTGGCTATCTCTCTCTTGGCGTTCCTCGCACATTCATGGAGGTGCTGAACCAGTCGATCGTATTCCTCGTCAATGTTGTCAACAATGGCATCTTCCCATGTTGCCGCAATAGTACCAAATAGTACTACTTCCACTACCCAGCCGTCGCCACACTCCAGGACGCTTTCCGGAACCGCGCGGCAGCTCCGGCCGAGACCCACGCACAACTGAAGACCCACAGAACAAGGTAAGCGGAACTCTCTGAGACCTTGGACTCCAGGCTCGGCGGACCCAGGGACAGAGCTTCTCTGCTTGCTCCCACCACCACAGGTGACAAAGGGATTCTAATCAGGAGCCCCACCCTACCCTGCCCTGTCTGCTTCCATCAACCACCCAGGGATCGAATTGTGCACAGGAGACCCACCCTACCCAGATAAATACCCCACTGGCAGACTTCCACTCTCGACACTACTTCCACTACCCAGCCGTCGCCACACTCCAGGACGCTTTCCGGAACCGCGCGGCCGCTTGCGGCCGCGCGACACATCATAAGACACTAAATACCCGTCTTCTGGAATTGTCGTACCATATTTGATAGGGTTCAAATATGGTAACACCTACAAGGGTGATTAGAGGTCACCCCAAAAGCCTCTATACCTCTCGGAAAGACTGGCAAGCTACCGAGAGTATTCCGCCCACACGGAAGAGCCTGGCAAGCTATCCGCTGTGTATTCGATATGCCAAAACCAGTAACTACAACTGGTCTCATTCACCTGACCCTGAAGGCTTCACCGACATGGCAGCACTGAGAAGGATGAGAAAGGAGAGGCCGACAAAATCTCAAGGCCGACCTAGGCTGCCACAACGAAGGAAGACAAAAATGATCGTCTGTACTTTCAATGCACGTACGCTAGCATCAGATGCATCCATCGAGGACCTGATGTTACAAGCGCGAATGATCAAGTACGACATCATTGGTCTGACCGAGACAAGAAGACACGAATCTCACCATGCCGTTTTCGACACTGGAGAAGAATTGTTCCTCGGAACATGCGATAAAAGAGGTGTTGGAGGCGTCGGTGTCCTTATCAACACAAACTTGGCCAAGAGCATTGATTCATTCGAATGCCTAACAACCCGAATCGGACGTTTACATTTGAATAGATGTGGCTCACTGCCTGCAGTTTCTATCTTCGTTGTCTACGCACCAACATCTCATTATGATGAAAGAGAAATCGAGAAGTTCTACATGGAGCTAGAGAAGTTCTATAAAGAAGACCACACCTTCTACAAGATCATTGTGGGTGATTTTAATGCCAAGATAGGACCGAGAAGATCAGCTGAAGAACTTCACATCGGAACCCATGGCCTAGAATGGAACGAACAGGGTGAGAGACTGTCTGAGTTCATCATGTCGACCAAGACCATTCATGGTAACTCACAGTTCCAGAAGGCAGAATCTAAACGATGGACATGGCAGTCTCCCGGTGGACGATTCCACAATGAAATAGACCACATCATATTCAATCGACGGTTTTGCCTGACTGATGTCGCTGTTGTCCCAAAATTTCGAACGGGATCGGACCACCGTCTCCTTCATGCAAAATTCTACTTCACAGAGCGGGGAGAAAGGGCTGCAAAGTTCAAAAAGAGAACTCCCAGAACGACCACCAACTGGGAATCTTTAATGTAATGTAAAATTTTAAAAAATATGAATACAAGGAGTGTAGAAATGATACGGAAGACAAAGTACTTGCTTGCACATGGCTGACCTGGATTCTGAGCCCCATAAGGATATATGTGACCCCCAGTCTGGAATCCTGAGCTAAGAACCAACAGTAAAGCCTGAGTCCAGGGGGTGTGGCACCCCAAAATCTAGCACAGAAAGACTGGAAGAATAAAGGATTTCCTGGTCTTCTACTTTGCAGTTTTCACTGCAGCATTGTGATTCATCTCTGTCATAATTCTCTAAAACCAGGGCCTCTGGGCCAAGTTGCAGTGAGAGTAAACAATGACACAGTGATGAGCTGTGACAGTTCCACAGAGCGCCTATTTTTGTACCTGTTTTTATTTAGTCACCTTCCTCATGGCCTCCATCACAAAGAACCACTATGTACAAGTTAAACATACATGTGATGGAAAAATTCCAGGGCACTGGCATGGCTGCGGTGTGGGAGATACTCAGCAAGAAACTTTCATTACAGAAGTGACATCATAGGTAGCTCTTCATATGATACGAGGATGATTTCCTTCTTGGCTGTAGTTTTGTACCACCTATGACCACCCCCTGTCCAAAGGAATCTGGCTAAAATGATAGGGCCTGTTCTGACCTTATAGATGGTTAATACGGGATCAACTCATCCAATACAAATATTCAAAGTTTACTAAAGCTTGAAGGTCCATGAAGCCCTGTTCACATTCATTACATACATAAAATTTTCTCTCCACTATTCATTCTCATATGCCTAGTAAGGCCTGAGGATTCAATAAAGATGTCCCCACATTATTTACTTATATAATAAGGCTTCTTTCCTGTATGAATTCTGCAATGAATACAAAGACTTGAGAAATCATAAGTGTGGGGTGCTTTGCAACTGGACCTTAGGAAGCAAAAATTCTTGATGTAGACAAAAACCAAAAAAGTTGCAATCAGAGACAGTGAAGCAGGCAGGGAACTTGTCTTGCATGCAGCCAACCCAGATCATTCCTCACATCCCATATGGTCACTGAGTACCACCATCAGGAATTCCTGAGTTCAGAGCCAAAAGTAAACCCTAAGCATCTCCGGATGTGGTACACAAGGAAAACCAAAACAATAATAATGAAAAAGTTTCATTTAAAACCCCACCCTCCGGCAGGGAACAAACCACCATGTGGCCCCACCACATCACGGCAATCAATCAAAAGAGAGACTACAACTGGATCTGCTAGGCAGGGGTCTTAGGCCCTGCCCCTTGATGTGAATCTGAAGGTTTTACACATGTGATGCCAACGCCAAAGGCTCCGGATCAGGGCAGAGAGAAGTCCCGTGCAGGGAGGGTCGGGACAGCCAGGTCCTGCTCTCTGCAAGTCCCGCAGGCCCCGCACTCAGGCCACCCCTCAGCCCCAAGCCCACCCGCCGCTGACAGATCGTGGAGCAAGAGGCAATGATGGGCAAAGGGGTGCCTCACGATCACCCACTCATGCTCGAACCCTGCACCCCCTAAAGCCTCTGGGTTCCCCTAAAGTATTCACCTTGCCTCAAGAACCAGCTGCTATCAGAAACAAGAGTAAAACAAGCATGAAAGGGCCCCCAAACTGGAACAGCCCACACCGCTCACAGTGTGGAGGCACAGGGAGCTCATGGACCACCACTCCCATCCTGATAAAAAAATCGGCCTTCGTAGTCCGCCTTCCACCCAGGGCCTCCATTTTCTTCCCTGCCCACGACACCAATGGTGGCCTAATGCAGGCAACCACAACTGGAATAGAAAGGACATCTGAAGGTTGCCAGCCTGTGACATCACTTCCACTTCTGCCAGGATCTATAGCCTTAAAGTGTCATGAACCAGAGGTAGAGACCCTTTTTGCCCACCCAGGTGAATCTGGCTGAAGGGCGGATAGACTGGAAAAAAGTGCCGAGAGGCAGATTCTGGGGTCACACAGTGGGGGTGCTGTAGATAAGGAGAAGAACTTTGATCTTCTACTGACCAGTCAAACAATGACCTAATGCTTTCACACACAGTCCAACAAGGAAATATGTAGCTGGGTAGATTCAAGGTAAAACAGGAAGGTTGGTACAACTCATCGGATGTTGAGTTTCCTGAGGAACGAATCAAGATGGGGTGAAACCAGTGACGGCCAAGCCAGCCCAGGAGATGCTGAGGAACTGGCCAAGCAGCATCCCAGAGAGCTGGACAGACACTGGAATAGGAGTAGAGGCTGGTAAGAACATCGGGGAGCACTGTCCAGTCAATGCACTACCCCTTGAAAACACCAAACCAGTGGACCACTGACTACAAGGAAAACTGCAGGAGGCAGTTTCAGAAGCACAATTTCAGAGTTCGATTCTTCCGCCCCTCTCAGAGAGCCCGGCAAGCTCCCGAGAGTATCTTGACCGCACGGCATAGCCTGGCAAACTCCCCGTGATGTATTCTATACGCCATACACAGTAACAACAAAGTCACCAACGCAGACGTTACTGGGCCCGCTCGAGCAAATCCATGAACAATGATGAGGACAGTGACAGTGATAGCAGAAAGCTGACACGCCATTCCAAGAGAAAAGAAAATAAGATTCCAGTCAGGGTTCAGTTCAAGCTCAGTGTGGAGCTCAGTGTGGAGCGCCTGATGCATGTTTTATTTTTTTGTAAACTCAATAAACAGACACGAGTGGAAATATCTCCCTTTGCAGAAAGCGTTAGAGAGAGAGCACCGCGGTAGGGCGTTTGCCTTGCACGCAGCCAACATGGCCGACCTGAGTTCGATTCCTCCACCCCTCTCGGAGAGCCCGGCAAGCTACGGAGAGTATCTCGCCCGCACGGCGAAGCCTGGCAAGCTCCCCGTGATGTATTCGACATGCCACACACAATAACAACCAAGTCTCCAACGGGGGACCTTACTAGGCCAGCTCGAGCAAATCGATGAACCATGGGAGGACAGCGACAGTGATAGCAGAAAGCTGACACACCATTCCAAGAGAAAAGAAAATAGATTCCAGCCAGGGTTCAGTTCAAGCTCAGTGTGGAGCTCAGTGTGGAGCGCCTGATGCATGGAGTGAAGGCAACCCTGCACCCCTGCAGACACGACGAGCCACGGGGGCCATTGAAAACATCTCACCAAAATGGATGGCTCTCAGGATCGATCCTTTTTTTGGTCCTTTTATTTTGAAGTTTGTCTTCTTTAGAGACACACCAGGCAGTGCTCAGGGATCACTCCTGGAGGGTCTGTAGGGGAGCAAATGGATGCAAACCTTTCTCCTTCTCACTGCGCTGACACTAGTGCCCTCAAACTGGTTTTCTTTTTCAGTTTTGGCTTTTTGGGTCACACCTGGTGAAGCACAGGGGTTACTGCTGTCTCTGCACTGAGGAATTCCTCATGGTGGTCCTCAGGGGACCAAAAGGGACGCCAGGAATAAAACCCGGGCCGGTCGCGTAAAAACCAAGTCTACACCCACTGATCTATCGCTCCCCCCCCAAAGCCCAAACTAGTTGTTTTCAAACAATTACCAGTTTCGATCAAATGGAAGAAATAGAAATAAACATTTTGTTCAAAGGAAAAAATAGAAATTTCTTTCGGTTTTGAGCAGTGATTTCACCACCCAGTGAAGCTCAGGAAGGGCCTCTACGCCAAGCATTAGGCTCTCGATTTCCTCTCTGCAGTGCCCTGTCATCAACCATCAAAATCACATCCTTGATCCCCTGCCAGCAGAATATCTGTCCCCAACGTGCAAATTTTACCAGCCGACTCACACCCAGTGACTCCACTCTCAAATCAAATGGCTGCAATGCCAAAACCTGAATCTGCAGTTTGAGTTATGCAATGAAACGCAACAGATGACTACGAATTTGTGGAAAGGAAGGAATGAGGCAGTGTGTTCAGACTTGCGGGCAAGCTGGGGCTCCCTCGGGCTCCGACACGTTCCTCTCCGGTTGGGGGCCGGAGCGATGGGTTGGAGGGGAGGGCGAGGGTCTCGTGCCCCCGACCCCATGGGGCCGCCCCGGCCAGGGCTACCAGGACGCACAATGAAAAACAAACCTGAAAAGAAAACTCTCTCTCTTCTGGTCGTCCTGATTTCCGTTGTTCCTGACCCTTTCCGAACGACTTTTGCTCCCGAACCTTCCACTTCACTTGTCAGCCCACCTGCCAGGCACCACCGACCCCCCCATTCCCTCACCCCCCCCCAAATAAAAACCTCCCTGGATGCGATGCGCTAAGATAGACGGAAGGGAGAGACAAACCTCTCGAAAAGGCGGGCGCTGGGGGCATCCCGGGCTTGGCAGGCGGCGGAGGCTCAGAGCTCCCAGATGGACCACTCAGCGGCCAGGCCAGCGAGGAAACTGGCCCTATGGGACGCCCCCACGCCCTGGCTGCCCCCTTCCCGCCCCACCCCCGCTCCTCACCAGGCAACAAACAGGGTGGAGATTGCTCCGCCCACAAAGACCCCAGGGAAAGGCGGGGCTCTGTGACCTCACCTACACTTCCGGTCAGGGTTTTAAAGGGCCAGACACCACATAGTCCCCACACAGCAACCTATAGGGCTTTTTACTACCTCTGGGCTGAGGAAACACTCCTGGCTGTGCCTACCTTTTACCTATAATAAATATCCTATCTTGGAGGACTGTGTGATGACACAGCAGGTATGAGCAGCTTGCAATTGCCTGACCAAGTCCTCTAGCCAGGCACCCGATTGTCGAGGGACCCCGACAGCTGTGATCCCTGAGGTCAGAGCAGGAGTAAGGCCTGAGTACTGTAGTGTGTGACCCCAAAATACAGCAATGACAAACAGTAAACTCTATCCAAATAGAGGGAAATAAATCCACGTACCCTGACAAATTGTAGCATAAAATAGTTCAAGAGTCAAACAGTGGGTCCTTAAAACCTATGCTGCAGGAGCACACTTCTATCTCTGCTGTCAGATATTCCGTGTGTGTGTGTCTGAGCCAGAACCAACAGTGTCAGGAGTACTCCTAGCTCTGCATTCAGGGATCTGTCCTGGAATGTCTGAGGTTTGCTGGGATGCAGCTGATCAAATCTGTGTTAGCTGCATGCAAGGCAAGCACCCTACTTGCTGCACCATACCTCTGGCCCTTTCAAAGTAAATTTCTTGCCAGCAAGCCAGGAGTGACCCCTGAGCAAAGTTTCCCCCCCCCCCATGCGACAATAAGAACATCTTCCTTCAAGAGCAAGGAAAATTAAATCCTTGACCTGCTATACTCACCCCAAGAGCCAGTATCCAGGGATCGCCCAGTCAGGAAGAGATGAAGCATAGAGGATTTTTCATAACTGAAGATGAGTCTAAATTCCTCATCTGGAAAAAAACATCAGCGTTGGAATTAGACAGACAGTAAAGCAGGCAAGATGCTTGCCCTCCTCGCCCCAATCAAGCTTCAGCATCCCAGATCCCAGAGCACCGCCAGGAATGATTCCTGAGCACTGAGCCAGGAGTGAGCATCTTAGGGTATGTCCTCTCTCACTCCCCCCACAAAACATAAAAAAACAACTAAAACAAACCCCCAAATTAAAATTTCATTGGCCTAAACCTCCCACCTGCGTGAACCACGCTTCCAAAAAGGCCCCTCCCCATCCCAACCGCCAATGAATAGGACGGTCTGCAACAGAGTCTCTTGCCTTTAGGGGGCTGCAGCCCCGACCCTGAACATGAATCTGCAGATTCTATAGCATCTACGTCAAGGCTAAAGGCTTCAGGATTTGTACCGACAAGTCCCATGTTGGGAGTGTTGGCCACTCAAGCCCCTAGCCCTTGGGTGGGTTCCGCAACCCCAAGGCCTGTAGCCCCAGTGCTCAGCCCCATGCCAAAATGCAACAAGGGCACACTCAATCCCACAACCCCTGTACTGTGTACAGACCCCACTGCACCGCCCTAAGCTCCGCATCACTCTGAAGCCTCTACTGCACCCCAGGAACTGCCTGGATGTCAGGAATTCAGTGAGAAAGAAAGCACGAAAGCACCTCCCAGGTCCGAATGGTCCCGCTACTAACAATGTGGAGACTGAGAGTTCTGGGATGCTAACGGGAGGATGCTTGTGTCCTGCCACAAAACTGGCCTTCAGAGTACCCCTTCTACCAGGGGCCGCCACTTTTTACTGATCTTGTCCCTCATAAATAATGCACTAGGAAAGCCCCATATGTTCGGTGTTTTATTTTTTTGTAAACTCAATAAACAGACACGAGTGGAAATATCTCCCTTTGCAGAAAGCGTTAGAGAGAGAGCACCGCGGTAGGGCGTTTGCCTTGCACGCAGCCAACATGGTCGACCTGAGTTCGATTCCTCCACCCCTCTCGGAGAGCCCGGCAAGCTACGGAGAGTATCTCGCCCGCACGGCGAAGCCTGGCAAGCTCCCCGTGATGTATTCGACATGCCACACACAATAACAACCAAGTCTCCAACGGGGGACCTTACTAGGCCAGCTCGAGCAAATCGATGAACCATGGGAGGACAGCGACAGTGATAGCAGAAAGCTGACACACCATTCCAAGAGAAAAGAAAATAGATTCCAGCCAGGGTTCAGTTCAAGCTCAGTGTGGAGCTCAGTGTGGAGCGCCTGATGCATGGAGTGAAGGCAACCCTGCATCCCTGCAGACACGACGAGCCACGGGGGCCATTGAAAACATCTCACCAAAATGGATGGCTCTCAGGATCGATCCTTTTTTTGGTCCTTTTATTTTGAAGTTTGTCTTCTTTAGAGACACACCAGGCAGTGCTCAGGGATCACTCCTGGAGGGTCTGTAGGGGAGCAAATGGATGCAAACCTTTCTCCTTCTCACTGCGCTGACACTAGTGCCCTCAAACTGGTTTTCTTTTTCAGTTTTGGCTTTTTGGGTCACACCTGGTGAAGCACAGGGGTTACTGCTGTCTCTGCAGTGAGGAATTCCTCATGGTGGTCCTCAGGGGACCAAAAGGGACGCCAGGAATAAAACCCGGGCCGGTCGCGTAAAAACCAAGTCTACACCCACTGATCTATCGCTCCCCCCCCCAAAGCCCAAACTAGTTGTTTTCAAACAATTACCAGTTTCGATCAAATGGAAGAAATAGAAATAAACATTTTGTTCAAAGGAAAAAATAGAAATTTCTTTCGGTTTTGAGCAGGGATTTCACCACCCAGTGAAGCTCAGGAAGGGCCTCTACGCCAAGCATTAGGCTCTCGATTTCCTCTCTGCAGTGCCCTGTCATCCACCATCAAAATCACATCCTTGATCCCCTGCCAGCAGAATATCTGTCCCCAACGTGCAAATTTTACCAGCCGACTCACACCCAGTGACTCCACTCTCAAATCAAATGGCTGCAATGCCAAAACCTGAATCTGCAGTTTGAGTTATGCAATGAAACGCAACAGATGACTACGAATTTGTGGAAAGAAAGGAATGAGGCAGTGTGTTCAGACTTGCGGGCAAGCTGGGGCTCCCTCGGGCTCCGACACGTTCCTCTCCGGTTGGGGGCCGGAGCGATGGCTTGGAGGGGAGGGCGAGGGTCTCGTGCCCCCGACCCCATGGGGCCGCCCCGGCCAGGGCTACCAGGACGCACAATGAAAAACAAACCTGAAAAGAAAACTCTCTCTCTTCTGGTCGTCCTGATTTCCGTTGTTCCTGACCCTTCCCGAACGACTTTTGCTCCCGAAGCTTCCACTTCACTTGTCAGCCCACCTGCCAGGCACCACCGACCCCCCCCATTCCCTCACCCCCCCCCTCCCCGCACGCGCCTCCTAAATAAAAACCTCCCTGGATGCGATGCGCTAAGATAGACGGAAGGGAGAGACAAACCTCTCGAAAAGGCGGGCGCTGGGGGCATCCCGGGCTGGGCAGGCGGCGGAGGCTCAGAGCTCCCAGATGGACCACTCAGCGGCCAGGCCAGCGAGGAAACTGGCCCTATGGGACGCCCCCACGCCCTGGCCGCCCCCTTCCCGCCCCACCCCCGCTCCTCACCAGGCAACAAACAGGGTGGAGATTGCTCCGCCCACAAAGACCCCAGGGAAAGGCGGGGCTCTGTGACCTCACCTACACTTCCGGTCAGGGTTTTAAAGGGCCAGACACCACATAGTCCCCACACAGCAACCTATAGGGCTTTTTACTACCTCTGGGCTGAGGAAACACTCCTGGCTGTGCCTACCTTTTACCTATAATAAATATCCTATCTTGGAGGACTGTGTGATGACACAGCAGGTATGAGCAGCTTGCAATTGCCTGACCAAGTCCTCTAGCCAGGCACCCGATTGTCGAGGGACCCCGACAGCTGTGATCCCTGAGGTCAGAGCAGGAGTAAGGCCTGAGTACTGTAGTGTGTGACCCCAAAATACAGCAATGACAAACAGTAAACTCTATCCAAATAGAGGGAAATAAATCCACGTACCCTGACAAATTGTAGCATAAAATAGTTCAAGAGTCAAACAGTGGGTCCTTAAAACCTATGCTGCAGGAGCACACTTCTATCTCTGCTGTCAGATATTCCGTGTGTGTGTGTCTGAGCCAGAACCAACAGTGTCAGGAGTACTCCTAGCTCTGCATTCAGGGATCTGTCCTGGAATGTCTGAGGTTTGCTGGGATGCAGCTGATCAAATCTCTGTTAGCTGCATGCAAGGCAAGCACCCTACTTGCTGCACCATACCTCTGGCCCTTTCAAAGTAAATTTCTTGCCAGCAAGCCAGGAGTGACCCCTGAGCAAAGTTCCCCTCCCCCCAATGCGACAATAAGAACATCTTCCTTCAAGAGCAAGGAAAATTAAATCCTTGACCTGCTATACTCACCCCAAGAGCCAGTATCCAGGGATCGCCCAGTCAGGAAGAGATGAAGCATAGAGGATTTTTCATAACTGAAGATGAGTCTAAATTCCTCATCTGGAAAAAAACATCAGCGTTGGAATTAGACAGACAGTAAAGCAGGCAAGATGCTTGCGCTCCTCGCCCCAATCAAGCTTCAGCATCCCAGATCCCAGAGCACCGCCAGGAATGATTCCTGAGCACTGAGCCAGGAGTGAGCATCTTAGGGTATGTCCTCTCTCACTCCCCCCACAAAACATAAAAAAACAACTAAAACAAACCCCCAAATTAAAATTTCATTGGCCTAAACCTCCCACCTGCGTGAACCACGCTTCCAAAAAGGCCCCTCCCCATCACAACCGCCAATGAATAGGACGGTCTGCAACAGAGTCTCTTGCCTTTAGGGGGCTGCAGCCCCGACCCTGAACATGAATCTGCAGATTCTATAGCATCTACGTCAAGGCTAAAGGCTTCAGGATTTGTACCGACAAGTCCCATGTTGGGAGTGTTGGCCACTCAAGCCCCTAGCCCTTGGGTGGGTTCCGCAACCCCAAGGCCTGTAGCCCCAGTGCTCAGCCCCATGCCAAAATGCAACAAGGGCACACTCAATCCCACAACCCCTGTACTGTGTACAGACCCCACTGCACCGCCCTAAGCTCCGCATCACTCTGAAGCCACTACTGCACCCCAGGAACTGCCTGGATGTCAGGAATTCAGTGAGAAAGAAAGCACGAAAGCACCTCCCAGGTCCGAATGGTCCCGCTACTAACAATGTGGAGACTGAGAGTTCTGGGATGCTAACGGGAGGATGCTTGTGTCCTGCCACAAAACTGGCCTTCAGAGTACCCCTTCTACCAGGGGCCGCCACTTTTTACTGATCTTGTCCCTCATAAATAATGCACTAGGAAAGCCCCATATGTTCGGTGTTTTATTTTTTTGTAAACTCAATAAACAGACACGAGTGGAAATATCTCCCTTTGCAGAAAGCGTTAGAGAGAGAGCACCGCGGTAGGGCGTTTGCCTTGCACGCAGCCAACATGGCCGACCTGAGTTCGATTCCTCCACCCCTCTCGGAGAGCCCGGCAAGCTACGGAGAGTATCTCGCCCGCACGGCGAAGCCTGGCAAGCTCCCCGTGATGTATTCGACATGCCACACACAATAACAACCAAGTCTCCAACGGGGGACCTTACTAGGCCAGCTCGAGCAAATCGATGAACCATGGGAGGACAGCGACAGTGATAGCAGAAAGCTGACACACCATTCCAAGAGAAAAGAAAATAGATTCCAGTCAGGGTTCAGTTCAAGCTCAGTGTGGAGCTCAGTGTGGAGCGCCTGATGCATGGAGTGAAGGCAACCCTGCATCCCTGCAGACACGACGAGCCACGGGGGCCATTGAAAACATCTCACCAAAATGGATGGCTCTCAGGATCGATCCTTTTTTTGGTCCTTTTATTTTGAAGTTTGTCTTCTTTAGAGACACACCAGGCAGTGCTCAGGGATCACTCCTGGAGGGTCTGTAGGGGAGCAAATGGATGCAAACCTTTCTCCTTCTCACTGCGCTGACACTAGTGCCCTCAAACTGGTTTTCTTTTTCAGTTTTGGCTTTTTGGGTCACACCTGGTGAAGCACAGGGGTTACTGCTGTCTCTGCACTGAGGAATTCCTCATGGTGGTCCTCAGGGGACCAAAAGGGACGCCAGGAATAAAACCCGGGCCGGTCGCGTAAAAACCAAGTCTACACCCACTGATCTATCGCTCCCCCCCCCAAAGCCCAAACTAGTTGTTTTCAAACAATTACCAGTTTCGATCAAATGGAAGAAATAGAAATAAACATTTTGTTCAAAGGAAAAAATAGAAATTTCTTTCGGTTTTGAGCAGTGATTTCACCACCCAGTGAAGCTCAGGAAGGGCCTCTACGCCAAGCATTAGGCTCTAGATTTCCTCTCTGCAGTGCCCTGTCATCCACCATCAAAATCACATCCTTGATCCCCTGCCAGCAGAATATCTGTCCCCAACGTGCAAATTTTACCAGCCGACTCACACCCAGTGACTCCACTCTCAAATCAAATGGCTGCAATGCCAAAACCTGAATCTGCAGTTTGAGTTATGCAATGAAACGCAACAGATGACTACGAATTTGTGGAAAGAAAGGAATGAGGCAGTGTGTTCAGACTTGCGGGCAAGCTGGGGCTCCCTCGGGCTCCGACACGTTCCTCTCCGGTTGGGGGCCGGAGCGATGGCTTGGAGGGGAGGGCGAGGGTCTCGTGCCCCCGACCCCATGGGGCCGCCCCGGCCAGGGCTACCAGGACGCACAATGAAAAACAAACCTGAAAAGAAAACTCTCTCTCTTCTGGTCGTCCTGATTTCCGTTGTTCCTGACCCTTTCCGAACGACTTTTGCTCCCGAACCTTCCACTTCACTTGTCAGCCCACCTGCCAGGCACCACCGACCCCCCCCATTCCCTCACCGCCCCCCTCCCCGCACGCGCCTCCTAAATAAAAACCTCCCTGGATGCGATGCGCTAAGATAGACGGAAGGGAGAGACAAACCTCTCGAAAAGGCGGGCGCTGGGGGCATCCCGGGCTGGGCAGGCGGCGGAGGCTCAGAGCTCCCAGATGGACCACTCAGCGGCCAGGCCAGCGAGGAAACTGGCCCTATGGGACGCCCCCACGCCCTGGCCGCCCCCTTCCCGCCCCACCCCCGCTCCTCACCAGGCAACAAACAGGGTGGAGATTGCTCCGCCCACAAAGACCCCAGGGAAAGGCGGGGCTCTGTGACCTCACCTACACTTCCGGTCAGGGTTTTAAAGGGCCAGACACCACATAGTCCCCACACAGCAACCTATAGGGCTTTTTACTACCTCTGGGCTGAGGAAACACTCCTGGCTGTGCCTACCTTTTACCTATAATAAATATCCTATCTTGGAGGACTGTGTGATGACACAGCAGGTATGAGCAGCTTGCAATTGCCTGACCAAGTCCTCTAGCCAGGCACCCGATTGTCGAGGGACCCCGACAGCTGTGATCCCTGAGGTCAGAGCAGGAGTAAGGCCTGAGTACTGTAGTGTGTGACCCCAAAATACAGCAATGACAAACAGTAAACTCTATCCAAATAGAGGGAAATAAATCCACGTACCCTGACAAATTGTAGCATAAAATAGTTCAAGAGTCAAACAGTGGGTCCTTAAAACCTATGCTGCAGGAGCACACTTCTATCTCTGCTGTCAGATATTCCGTGTGTGTGTGTCTGAGCCAGAACCAACAGTGTCAGGAGTACTCCTAGCTCTGCATTCAGGGATCTGTCCTGGAATGTCTGAGGTTTGCTGGGATGCAGCTGATCAAATCTCTGTTAGCTGCATGCAAGGCAAGCACCCTACTTGCTGCACCATACCTCTGGCCCTTTCAAAGTAAATTTCTTGCCAGCAAGCCAGGAGTGACCCCTGAGCAAAGTTCCCCTCCCCCCAATGCGACAATAAGAACATCTTCCTTCAAGAGCAAGGAAAATTAAATCCTTGACCTGCTATACTCACCCCAAGAGCCAGTATCCAGGGATCGCCCAGTCAGGAAGAGATGAAGCATAGAGGATTTTTCATAACTGAAGATGAGTCTAAATTCCTCATCTGGAAAAAAACATCAGCGTTGGAATTAGACAGACAGTAAAGCAGGCAAGATGCTTGCGCTCCTCGCCCCAATCAAGCTTCAGCATCCCAGATCCCAGAGCACCGCCAGGAATGATTCCTGAGCACTGAGCCAGGAGTGAGCATCTTAGGGTATGTCCTCTCTCACTCCCCCCACAAAACATAAAAAAACAACTAAAACAAACCCCCAAATTAAAATTTCATTGGCCTAAACCTCCCACCTGCGTGAACCACGCTTCCAAAAAGGCCCCTCCCCATCACAACCGCCAATGAATAGGATGGTCTGCAACAGAGTCTCTTGCCTTTAGGGGGCTGCAGCCCCGACCCTGAACATGAATCTGCAGATTCTATAGCATCTAAGTCAAGGCTAAAGGCTTCAGGATTTGTACCGACAAGTCCCATGTTGGGAGTGTTGGCCACTCAAGCCCCTAGCCCTTGGGTGGGTTCCGCAACCCCAAGGCCTGTAGCCCCAGTGCTCAGCCCCATGCCAAAATGCAACAAGGGCACACTCAATCCCACAACCCCTGTACTGTGTACAGACCCCACTGCACCGCCCTAAGCTCCGCATCACTCTGAAGCCTCTACTGCACCCCAGGAACTGCCTGGATGTCAGGAATTCACTGAGAAAGAAAGCACGAAAGCACCTCCCAGATCCGAATGGTCCCGCTACTAACAATGTGGAGACTGAGAGTTCTGGGATGCTAATGGGAGGATGCTTGTGTCCTGCCACAAAACTGGCCTTCAGAGTACCCCTTCTACCAGGGGCCGCCACTTTTTACTGATCTTGTCCCTCATAAATAATGCACTAGGAAAGCCCCATATGTTCGGTGTTTTTTTTGTAAACTCAATAAACAGACACGAGTGGAAATATCTCCCTTTGCAGAAAGCGTTAGAGAGAGAGCACCGCGGTAGGGCGTTTGCCTTGCACGCAGCCAACATGGCCGACCTGAGTTCGATTCCTCCACCCCTCTCGGAGAGCCCGGCAAGCTACGGAGAGTATCTCGCCCGCACGGCGAAGCCTGGCAAGCTCCCCGTGATGTATTCGACATGCCACACACAATAACAACCAAGTCTCCAACGGGGGACCTTACTAGGCCAGCTCGAGCAAATCGATGAACCATGGGAGGACAGCGACAGTGATAGCAGAAAGCTGACACACTATTCCAAGAGAAAAGAAAATAGATTCCAGTCAGGGTTCAGTTCAAGCTCAGTGTGGAGCTCAGTGTGGAGCGCCCGATGCATGGAGTGAAGGCAACCCTGCATCCCTGCAGACACGACGAGCCACGGGGGCCATTGAAAACATCTCACCAAAATGGATGGCTCTCAGGATCGATCCTTTTTTTGGTCCTTTTATTTTGAAGTTTGTCTTCTTTAGAGACACACCAGGCAGTGCTCAGGGATCACTCCTGGAGGGTCTGTAGGGGAGCAAATGGATGCAAACCTTTCTCCTTCTCACTGCGCTGACACTAGTGCCCTCAAACTGGTTTTCTTTTTCAGTTTTGGCTTTTTGGGTCACACCTGGTGAAGCACAGGGGTTACTGCTGTCTCTGCACTGAGGAATTCCTCATGGTGGTCCTCAGGGGACCAAAACGGACGCTAGGAATAAAACCCGGGCCGGTCGCGTAAAAACCAAGTCTACACCCACTGATCTATCGCTCCCCCCCCAAAGCCCAAACTAGTTGTATTCAAACAATTACCAGTTTCGATCAAATGGAAGAAATAGAAATAAACATTTTGTTCAAAGGAAAAAATAGAAATTTCTTTCGGTTTTGAGCAGGGATTTCACCACCCAGTGAAGCTCAGGAAGGGCCTCTACGCCAAGCATTAGGCTCTAGATTTCCTCTCTGCAGTGCCCTGTCATCCACCATCAAAATCACATCCTTGATCCCCTGCCAGCAGAATATCTGTCCCCAACGTGCAAATTTTACCAGCCGACTCACACCCAGTGACTCCACTCTCAAATCAAATGGCTGCAATGCCAAAACCTGAATCTGCAGTTTGAGTTATGCAATGAAACGCAACAGATGACTACGAATTTGTGGAAAGAAAGGAATGAGGCAGTGTGTTCAGACTTGCGGGCAAGCTGGGGCTCCCTCGGGCTCCGACACGTTCCTCTCCGGTTGGGGGCCGGAGCGATGGCTTGGAGGGGAGGGCGAGGGTCTCGTGCCCCCGACCCCATGGGGCCGCCCCGGCCAGGGCTACCAGGACGCACAATGAAAAACAAACCTGAAAAGAAAACTCTCTCTCTTCTGGTCGTCCTGATTTCCGTTGTTCCTGACCCTTTCCGAACGACTTTTGCTCCCGAACCTTCCACTTCACTTGTCAGCCCACCTGCCAGGCACCACCGACCCCCCCATTCCCTCACCCCCCCCCTCCCCGCACGCGCCTCCTAAATAAAAACCTCCCTGGATGCGATGCGCTAAGATAGACGGAAGGGAGAGACAAACCTCTCGAAAAGGCGGGCGCTGGGGGCATCCCGGGCTGGGCAGGCGGCGGAGGCTCAGAGCTCCCAGATGGACCACTCAGCGGCCAGGCCAGCGAGGAAACTGGCCCTATGGGACGCCCCCACGCCCTGGCCGCCCCCTTCCCGCCCCACCCCCGCTCCTCACCAGGCAACAAACAGGGTGGAGATTGCTCCGCCCACAAAGACCCCAGGGAAAGGCGGGGCTCTGTGACCTCACCTACACTTCCGGTCAGGGTTTTAAAGGGCCAGACACCACATAGTCCCCACACAGCAACCTATAGGGCTTTTTACTACCTCTGGGCTGAGGAAACACTCCTGGCTGTGCCTACCTTTTACCTATAATAAATATCCTATCTTGGAGGACTGTGTGATGACACAGCAGGTATGAGCAGCTTGCAATTGCCTGACCAAGTCCTCTAGCCAGGCACCCGATTGTCGAGGGACCCCGACAGCTGTGATCCCTGAGGTCAGAGCAGGAGTAAGGCCTGAGTACTGTAGTGTGTGACCCCAAAATACAGCAATGACAAACAGTAAACTCTATCCAAATAGAGGGAAATAAATCCACGTACCCTGACAAATTGTAGCATAAAATAGTTCAAGAGTCAAACAGTGGGTCCTTAAAACCTATGCTGCAGGAGCACACTTCTATCTCTGCTGTCAGATATTCCGTGTGTGTGTGTCTGAGCCAGAACCAACAGTGTCAGGAGTACTCCTAGCTCTGCATTCAGGGATCTGTCCTGGAATGTCTGAGGTTTGCTGGGATGCAGCTGATCAAATCTCTGTTAGCTGCATGCAAGGCAAGCACCCTACTTGCTGCACCATACCTCTGGCCCTTTCAAAGTAAATTTCTTGCCAGCAAGCCAGGAGTGACCCCTGAGCAAAGTTCCCCTCCCCCCAATGCGACAATAAGAACATCTTCCTTCAAGAGCAAGGAAAATTAAATCCTTGACCTGCTATACTCACCCCAAGAGCCAGTATCCAGGGATCGCCCAGTCAGGAAGAGATGAAGCATAGAGGATTTTTCATAACTGAAGATGAGTCTAAATTCCTCATCTGGAAAAAAACATCAGCGTTGGAATTAGACAGACAGTAAAGCAGGCAAGATGCTTGCGCTCCTCGCCCCAATCAAGCTTCAGCATCCCAGATCCCAGAGCACCGCCAGGAATGATTCCTGAGCACTGAGCCAGGAGTGAGCATCTTAGGGTATGTCCTCTCTCACTCCCCCCACAAAACATAAAAAAACAACTAAAACAAACCCCCAAATTAAAATTTCATTGGCCTAAACCTCCCACCTGCGTGAACCACGCTTCCAAAAAGGCCCCTCCCCATCACAACCGCCAATGAATAGGACGGTCTGCAACAGAGTCTCTTGCCTTTAGGGGGCTGCAGCCCCGACCCTGAACATGAATCTGCAGATTCTATAGCATCTAAGTCAAGGCTAAAGGCTTCAGGATTTGTACCGACAAGTCCCATGTTGGGAGTGTTGGCCACTCAAGCCCCTAGCCCTTGGGTGGGTTCCGCAACCCCAAGGCCTGTAGCCCCAGTGCTCAGCCCCATGCCAAAATGCAACAAGGGCACACTCAATCCCACAACCCCTGTACTGTGTACAGACCCCACTGCACCGCCCTAAGCTCCGCATCATTCTGAAGCCTCTACTGCACCCCAGGAACTGCCTGGATGTCAGGAATTCAGTGAGAAAGAAAGCACGAAAGCACCTCCCAGGTCCGAATGGTCCCGCTACTAACAATGTGGAGACTGAGAGTTCTGGGATGCTAACGGGAGGATGCTTGTGTCCTGCCACAAAACTGGCCTTCAGAGTACCCCTTCTACCAGGGGCCGCCACTTTTTACTGATCTTGTCCCTCATAAATAATGCACTAGGAAAGCCCCATATGTTCGGTGTTTTATTTTTTTGTAAACTCAATAAACAGACACGAGTGGAAATATCTCCCTTTGCAGAAAGCGTTAGAGAGAGAGCACCGCGGTAGGGCGTTTGCCTTGCACGCAGCCAACATGGCCGACCTGAGTTCGATTCCTCCACCCCTCTCGGAGAGCCCGGCAAGCTACGGAGAGTATCTCGCCCGCACGGCGAAGCCTGGCAAGCTCCCCGTGATGTATTCGACATGCCACACACAATAACAACCAAGTCTCCAACGGGGGACCTTACTAGGCCAGCTCGAGCAAATCGATGAACCATGGGAGGACAGCGACAGTGATAGCAGAAAGCTGACACACCATTCCAAGAGAAAAGAAAATAGATTCCAGTCAGGGTTCAGTTCAAGCTCAGTGTGGAGCTCAGTGTGGAGCGCCCGATGCATGGAGTGAAGGCAACCCTGCATCCCTGCAGACACGACGAGCCACGGGGGCCATTGAAAACATCTCACCAAAATGGATGGCTCTCAGGATCGATCCTTTTTTTGGTCCTTTTATTTTGAAGTTTGTCTTCTTTAGAGACACACCAGGCAGTGCTCAGGGATCACTCCTGGAGGGTCTGTAGGGGAGCAAATGGATGCAAACCTTTCTCCTTCTCACTGCGCTGACACTAGTGCCCTCAAACTGGTTTTCTTTTTCAGTTTTGGCTTTTTGGGTCACACCTGGTGAAGCACAGGGGTTACTGCTGTCTCTGCACTGAGGAATTCCTCATGGTGGTCCTCAGGGGACCAAAACGGACGCTAGGAATAAAACCCGGGCCGGTCGCGTAAAAACCAAGTCTACACCCACTGATCTATCGCTCCCCCCCCAAAGCCCAAACTAGTTGTTTTCAAACAATTACCAGTTTCGATCAAATGGAAGAAATAGAAATAAACATTTTGTTCAAAGGAAAAAATAGAAATTTCTTTCGGTTTTGAGCAGGGATTTCACCACCCAGTGAAGCTCAGGAAGGGCCTCTACGCCAAGCATTAGGCTCTAGATTTCCTCTCTGCAGTGCCCTGTCATCCACCATCAAAATCACATCCTTGATCCCCTGCCAGCAGAATATCTGTCCCCAACGTGCAAATTTTACCAGCCGACTCACACCCAGTGACTCCACTCTCAAATCAAATGGCTGCAATGCCAAAACCTGAATCTGCAGTTTGAGTTATGCAATGAAACGCAACAGATGACTACGAATTTGTGGAAAGAAAGGAATGAGGCAGTGTGTTCAGACTTGCGGGCAAGCTGGGGCTCCCTCGGGCTCCGACACGTTCCTCTCCGGTTGGGGGCCGGAGCGATGGCTTGGAGGGGAGGGCGAGGGTCTCGTGCCCCCGACCCCATGGGGCCGCCCCGGCCAGGGCTACCAGGACGCACAATGAAAAACAAACCTGAAAAGAAAACTCTCTCTCTTCTGGTCGTCCTGATTTCCGTTGTTCCTGACCCTTTCCGAACGACTTTTGCTCCCGAACCTTCCACTTCACTTGTCAGCCCACCTGCCAGGCACCACCGACCCCCCCATTCCCTCACCCCCCCCCCCTCCCCGCACGCGCCTCCTAAATAAAAACCTCCCTGGATGCGATGCGCTAAGATAGACGGAAGGGAGAGACAAACCTCTCGAAAAGGCGGGCGCTGGGGGCATCCCGGGCTGGGCAGGCGGCGGAGGCTCAGAGCTCCCAGATGGACCACTCAGCGGCCAGGCCAGCGAGGAAACTGGCCCTATGGGACGCCCCCACGCCCTGGCCGCCCCCTTCCCGCCCCACCCCCGCTCCTCACCAGGCAACAAACAGGGTGGAGATTGCTCCGCCCACAAAGACCCCAGGGAAAGGCGGGGCTCTGTGACCTCACCTACACTTCCGGTCAGGGTTTTAAAGGGCCAGACACCACATAGTCCCCACACAGCAACCTATAGGGCTTTTTACTACCTCTGGGCTGAGGAAACACTCCTGGCTGTGCCTACCTTTTACCTATAATAAATATCCTATCTTGGAGGACTGTGTGATGACACAGCAGGTATGAGCAGCTTGCAATTGCCTGACCAAGTCCTCTAGCCAGGCACCCGATTGTCGAGGGACCCCGACAGCTGTGATCCCTGAGGTCAGAGCAGGAGTAAGGCCTGAGTACTGTAGTGTGTGACCCCAAAATACAGCAATGACAAACAGTAAACTCTATCCAAATAGAGGGAAATAAATCCACGTACCCTGACAAATTGTAGCATAAAATAGTTCAAGAGTCAAACAGTGGGTCCTTAAAACCTATGCTGCAGGAGCACACTTCTATCTCTGCTGTCAGATATTCCGTGTGTGTGTGTCTGAGCCAGAACCAACAGTGTCAGGAGTACTCCTAGCTCTGCATTCAGGGATCTGTCCTGGAATGTCTGAGGTTTGCTGGGATGCAGCTGATCAAATCTCTGTTAGCTGCATGCAAGGCAAGCACCCTACTTGCTGCACCATACCTCTGGCCCTTTCAAAGTAAATTTCTTGCCAGCAAGCCAGGAGTGACCCCTGAGCAAAGTTCCCCTCCCCCCAATGCGACAATAAGAACATCTTCCTTCAAGAGCAAGGAAAATTAAATCCTTGACCTGCTATACTCACCCCAAGAGCCAGTATCCAGGGATCGCCCAGTCAGGAAGAGATGAAGCATAGAGGATTTTTCATAACTGAAGATGAGTCTAAATTCCTCATCTGGAAAAAAACATCAGCGTTGGAATTAGACAGACAGTAAAGCAGGCAAGATGCTTGCGCTCCTCGCCCCAATCAAGCTTCAGCATCCCAGATCCCAGAGCACCGCCAGGAATGATTCCTGAGCACTGAGCCAGGAGTGAGCATCTTAGGGTATGTCCTCTCTCACTCCCCCCACAAAACATAAAAAAACAACTAAAACAAACCCCCAAATTAAAATTTCATTGGCCTAAACCTCCCACCTGCGTGAACCACGCTTCCAAAAAGGCCCCTCCCCATCACAACCGCCAATGAATAGGACGGTCTGCAACAGAGTCTCTTGCCTTTAGGGGGCTGCAGCCCCGACCCTGAACATGAATCTGCAGATTCTATAGCATCTAAGTCAAGGCTAAAGGCTTCAGGATTTGTACCGACAAGTCCCATGTTGGGAGTGTTGGCCACTCAAGCCCCTAGCCCTTGGGTGGGTTCCGCAACCCCAAGGCCTGTAGCCCCAGTGCTCAGCCCCATGCCAAAATGCAACAAGGGCACACTCAATCCCACAACCCCTGTACTGTGTACAGACCCCACTGCACCGCCCTAAGCTCCGCATCACTCTGAAGCCTCTACTGCACCCCAGGAACTGCCTGGATGTCAGGAATTCACTGAGAAAGAAAGCACGAAAGCACCTCCCAGATCCGAATGGTCCCGCTACTAACAATGTGGAGACTGAGAGTTCTGGGATGCTAACGGGAGGATGCTTGTGTCCTGCCACAAAACTGGCCTTCAGAGTACCCCTTCTACCAGGGGCCGCCACTTTTTACTGATCTTGTCCCTCATAAATAATGCACTAGGAAAGCCCCATATGTTTGGTGTTTTATTTTTTTGTAAACTCAATAAACAGACACGAGTGGAAATATCTCCCTTTGCAGAAAGCGTTAGAGAGAGAGCACCGCGGTAGGGCGTTTGCCTTGCACGCAGCCAACATGGCCGACCTGAGTTCGATTCCTCCACCCCTCTCGGAGAGCCCGGCAAGCTACGGAGAGTATCTCGCCCGCACGGCGAAGCCTGGCAAGCTCCCCGTGATGTATTCGACATGCCACACACAATAACAACCAAGTCTCCAACGGGGGACCTTACTAGGCCAGCTCGAGCAAATCGATGAACCATGGGAGGACAGCGACAGTGATAGCAGAAAGCTGACACACCATTCCAAGAGAAAAGAAAATAGATTCCAGTCAGGGTTCAGTTCAAGCTCAGTGTGGAGCTCAGTGTGGAGCGCCCGATGCATGGAGTGAAGGCAACCCTGCATCCCTGCAGACACGACGAGCCACGGGGGCCATTGAAAACATCTCACCAAAATGGATGGCTCTCAGGATCGATCCTTTTTTTGGTCCTTTTATTTTGAAGTTTGTCTTCTTTAGAGACACACCAGGCAGTGCTCAGGGATCACTCCTGGAGGGTCTGTAGGGGAGCAAATGGATGCAAACCTTTCTCCTTCTCACTGCGCTGACACTAGTGCCCTCAAACTGGTTTTCTTTTTCAGTTTTGGCTTTTTCGGTCACACCTGGTGAAGCACAGGGGTTACTGCTGTCTCTGCACTGAGGAATTCCTCATGGTGGTCCTCAGGGGACAAAAACGGACGCCAGGAATAAAACCCGGGCCGGTCGCGTAAAAACCAAGTCTACACCCACTGATCTATCGCTCCCCCCCCAAAGCCCAAACTAGTTGTTTTCAAACAATTACCAGTTTCGATCAAATGGAAGAAATATAAATAAACATTTTGTTCAAAGGAAAAAATAGAAATTTCTTTCGGTTTTGAGCAGGGATTTCACCACCCAGTGAAGCTCAGGAAGGGCCTCTACGCCAAGCATTAGGCTCTAGATTTCCTCTCTGCAGTGCCCTGTCATCCACCATCAAAATCACATCCTTGATCCCCTGCCAGCAGAATATCTGTCCCCAACGTGCAAATTTTACCAGCCGACTCACACCCAGTGACTCCACTCTCAAATCAAATGGCTGCAATGCCAAAACCTGAATCTGCAGTTTGAGTTATGCAATGAAACGCAACAGATGACTACGAATTTGTGGAAAGAAAGGAATGAGGCAGTGTGTTCAGACTTGCGGGCAAGCTGGGGCTCCCTCGGGCTCCGACACGTTCCTCTCCGGTTGGGGGCCGGAGCGATGGCTTGGAGGGGAGGGCGAGGGTCTCGTGCCCCCGACCCCATGGGGCCGCCCCGGCCAGGGCTACCAGGACGCACAATGAAAAACAAACCTGAAAAGAAAACTCTCTCTCTTCTGGTCGTCCTGATTTCCGTTGTTCCTGACCCTTTCCGAACGACTTTTGCTCCCGAACCTTCCACTTCACTTGTCAGCCCACCTGCCAGGCACCACCGACCCCCCCATTCCCTCACCCCCCCCCTCCCCGCACGCGCCTCCTAAATAAAAACCTCCCTGGATGCGATGCGCTAAGATAGACGGAAGGGAGAGACAAACCTCTCGAAAAGGCGGGCGCTGGGGGCATCCCGGGCTGGGCAGGCGGCGGAGGCTCAGAGCTCCCAGATGGACCACTCAGCGGCCAGGCCAGCGAGGAAACTGGCCCTATGGGACGCCCCCACGCCCTGGCCGCCCCCTTCCCGCCCCACCCCCGCTCCTCACCAGGCAACAAACAGGGTGGAGATTGCTCCGCCCACAAAGACCCCAGGGAAAGGCGGGGCTCTGTGACCTCACCTACACTTCTGGTCAGGGTTTTAAAGGGCCAGACACCACATAGTCCCCACACAGCAACCTATAGGGCTTTTTACTACCTCTGGGCTGAGGAAACACTCCTGGCTGTGCCTACCTTTTACCTATAATAAATATCCTATCTTGGAGGACTGTGTGATGACACAGCAGGTATGAGCAGCTTGCAATTGCCTGACCAAGTCCTCTAGCCAGGCACCCGATTGTCGAGGGACCCCGACAGCTGTGATCCCTGAGGTCAGAGCAGGAGTAAGGCCTGAGTACTGTAGTGTGTGACCCCAAAATACAGCAATGACAAACAGTAAACTCTATCCAAATAGAGGGAAATAAATCCACGTACCCTGACAAATTGTAGCATAAAATAGTTCAAGAGTCAAACAGTGGGTCCTTAAAACCTATGCTGCAGGAGCACACTTCTATCTCTGCTGTCAGATATTCCGTGTGTGTGTGTCTGAGCCAGAACCAACAGTGTCAGGAGTACTCCTAGCTCTGCATTCAGGGATCTGTCCTGGAATGTCTGAGGTTTGCTGGGATGCAGCTGATCAAATCTCTGTTAGCTGCATGCAAGGCAAGCACCCTACTTGCTGCACCATACCTCTGGCCCTTTCAAAGTAAATTTCTTGCCAGCAAGCCAGGAGTGACCCCTGAGCAAAGTTCCCCTCCCCCCAATGCGACAATAAGAACATCTTCCTTCAAGAGCAAGGAAAATTAAATCCTTGACCTGCTATACTCACCCCAAGAGCCAGTATCCAGGGATCGCCCAGTCAGGAAGAGATGAAGCATAGAGGATTTTTCATAACTGAAGATGAGTCTAAATTCCTCATCTGGAAAAAAACATCAGCGTTGGAATTAGACAGACAGTAAAGCAGGCAAGATGCTTGCGCTCCTCGCCCCAATCAAGCTTCAGCATCCCAGATCCCAGAGCACCGCCAGGAATGATTCCTGAGCACTGAGCCAGGAGTGAGCATCTTAGGGTATGTCCTCTCTCACTCCCCCCACAAAACATAAAAAAACAACTAAAACAAACCCCCAAATTAAAATTTCATTGGCCTAAACCTCCCACCTGCGTGAACCACGCTTCCAAAAAGGCCCCTCCCCATCACAACCGCCAATGAATAGGACGGTCTGCAACAGAGTCTCTTGCCTTTAGGGGGCTGCAGCCCCGACCCTGAACATGAATCTGCAGATTCTATAGCATCTACGTCAAGGCTAAAGGCTTCAGGATTTGTACCGACAAGTCCCATGTTGGGAGTGTTGGCCACTCAAGCCCCTAGCCCTTGGGTGGTTTCCGCAACCCCAAGGCCTGTAGCCCCAGTGCTCAGCCCCATGCCAAAATGCAACAAGGGCACACTCAATCCCACAACCCCTGTACTGTGTACAGACCCAACTGCACCGCCCTAAGCTCCGCATCACTCTGAAGCCTCTACTGCACCCCAGGAACTGCCTAGATGTCAGGAATTCAGTGAGAAAGAAAGCACGAAAGCACCTCCCAGGTCCGAATGGTCCCGCTACTAACAATGTGGAGACTGAGAGTTCTGGGATGCTAACGGGAGGATGCTTGTGTCCTGCCACAAAACTGGCCTTCAGAGTACCCCTTCTACCAGGGGCCGCCACTTTTTACTGATCTTATCCCTCATAAATAATGCACTAGGAAAGCCCCATATGTTCGGTGTTTTATTTTTTTGTAAAGTCAATAAACAGACACGAGTGGAAATATCTCCCTTTGCAGAAAGCGTTAGAGAGAGAGCACCGCGGTAGGGCGTTTACCTTGCACACAGCCAACATGGCCGACCTGAGTTCGATTCCTCCACCCCTCTCGGAGAGCCCGGCAAGCTACGGAGAGTATCTCGCCCGCACGGCGAAGCCTGGCAAGCTCCCCGTGATGTATTCGACATGCCACACACAATAACAACCACGTCTCCAACGGGGGACCTTACTAGGCCAGCTCGAGCAAATCGATGAACCATGGGAGGACAGCGACAGTGATAGCAGAAAGCTGACACACCATTCCAAGAGAAAAGAAAATAGATTCCAGTCAGGGTTCAGTTCAAGCTCAGTGTGGAGCTCAGTGTGGAGCGCCCGATGCATGGAGTGAAGGCAACCCTGCATCCCTGCAGACACGACGAGCCACGGGGGCCATTGAAAACATCTCACCAAAATGGATGGCTCTCAGGATCGATCCTTTTTTTGGTCCTTTTATTTTGAAGTTTGTCTTCTTTAGAGACACACCAGGCAGTGCTCAGGGATCACTCCTGGAGGGTCTGTAGGGGAGCAAATGGATGCAAACCTTTCTCCTTCTCACTGCGCTGACACTAGTGCCCTCAAACTGGTTTTCTTTTTCAGTTTTGGCTTTTTGGGTCACACCTGGTGAAGCACAGGGGTTACTGCTGTCTCTGCACTGAGGAATTCCTCATGGTGGTCCTCAGGGGACCAAAAGGGACGCCAGGAATAAAACCCGGGCCGGTCGCGTAAAAACCCAGTCTACACCCACTGATCTATCGCTCCCCCCCCAAAGCCCAAACTAGTTGTTTTCAAACAATTACCAGTTTCGATCAAATGGAAGAAATAGAAATAAACATTTTGTTCAAAGGAAAAAATAGAAATTTCTTTCGGTTTTGAGCAGTGATTTCACCACCCAGTGAAGCTCAGGAAGGGCCTCTACGCCAAGCATTAGGCTCTAGATTTCCTCTCTGCAGTGCCCTGTCATCCACCATCAAAATCACATCCTTGATCCCCTGCCAGCAGAATATCTGTCCCCAACGTGCAAATTTTACCAGCCGACTCACACCCAGTGACTCCACTCTCAAATCAAATGGCTGCAATGCCAAAACCTGAATCTGCAGTTTGAGTTATGCAATGAAACGCAACAGATGACTACGAATTTGTGGAAAGAAAGGAATGAGGCAGTGTGTTCAGACTTGCGGGCAAGCTGGGGCTCCCTCGGGCTCCGACACGTTCCTCTCCGGTTGGGGGCCGGAGCGATGGCTTGGAGGGGAGGGCGAGGGTCTCGTGCCCCCGACCCCATGGGGCCGCCCCGGCCAGGGCTACCAGGACGCACAATGAAAAACAAACCTGAAAAGAAAACTCTCTCTCTTCTGGTCGTCCTGATTTCCGTTGTTCCTGACCCTTTCCGAACGACTTTTGCTCCCGAACCTTCCACTTCACTTGTCAGCCCACCTGCCAGGCACCACCGACCCCCCCCATTCCCTCACCGCCCCCCTCCCCGCACGCGCCTCCTAAATAAAAACCTCCCTGGATGCGATGCGCTAAGATAGACGGAAGGGAGAGACAAACCTCTCGAAAAGGCGGGCGCTGGGGGCATCCCGGGCTGGGCAGGCGGCGGAGGCTCAGAGCTCCCAGATGGACCACTCAGCGGCCAGGCCAGCGAGGAAACTGGCCCTATGGGACGCCCCCACGCCCTGGCCGCCCCCTTCCCGCCCCACCCCCGCTCCTCACCAGGCAACAAACAGGGTGGAGATTGCTCCTCCCACAAAGACCCCAGGGAAAGGCGGGGCTCTGTGACCTCACCTACACTTCCGGTCAGGGTTTTAAAGGGCCAGACACCACATAGTCCCCACACAGCAACCTATAGGGCTTTTTACTACCTCTGGGCTGAGGAAACACTCCTGGCTGTGCCTACCTTTTACCTATAATAAATATCCTATCTTGGAGGACTGTGTGATGACACAGCAGGTATGAGCAGCTTGCAATTGCCTGACCAAGTCCTCTAGCCAGGCACCCGATTGTCGAGGGACCCCGACAGCTGTGATCCCTGAGGTCAGAGCAGGAGTAAGGCCTGAGTACTGTAGTGTGTGACCCCAAAATACAGCAATGACAAACAGTAAACTCTATCCAAATAGAGGGAAATAAATCCACGTACCCTGACAAATTGTAGCATAAAATAGTTCAAGAGTCAAACAGTGGGTCCTTAAAACCTATGCTGCAGGAGCACACTTCTATCTCTGCTGTCAGATATTCCGTGTGTGTGTGTCTGAGCCAGAACCAACAGTGTCAGGAGTACTCCTAGCTCTGCATTCAGGGATCTGTCCTGGAATGTCTGAGGTTTGCTGGGATGCAGCTGATCAAATCTCTGTTAGCTGCATGCAAGGCAAGCACCCTACTTGCTGCACCATACCTCTGGCCCTTTCAAAGTAAATTTCTTGCCAGCAAGCCAGGAGTGACCCCTGAGCAAAGTTCCCCTCCCCCCAATGCGACAATAAGAACATCTTCCTTCAAGAGCAAGGAAAATTAAATCCTTGACCTGCTATACTCACCCCAAGAGCCAGTATCCAGGGATCGCCCAGTCAGGAAGAGATGAAGCATAGAGGATTTTTCATAACTGAAGATGAGTCTAAATTCCTCATCTGGAAAAAAACATCAGCGTTGGAATTAGACAGACAGTAAAGCAGGCAAGATGCTTGCGCTCCTCGCCCCAATCAAGCTTCAGCATCCCAGATCCCAGAGCACCGCCAGGAATGATTCCTGAGCACTGAGCCAGGAGTGAGCATCTTAGGGTATGTCCTCTCTCACTCCCCCCACAAAACATAAAAAAACAACTAAAACAAACCCCCAAATTAAAATTTCATTGGCCTAAACCTCCCACCTGCGTGAACCACGCTTCCAAAAAGACCCCTCCCCATCACAACCGCCAATGAATAGGACGGTCTGCAACAGAGTCTCTTGCCTTTAGGGGGCTGCAGCCCCGACCCTGAACATGAATCTGCAGATTCTATAGCATCTAAGTCAAGGCTAAAGGCTTCAGGATTTGTACCGACAAGTCCCATGTTGGGAGTGTTGGCCACTCAAGCCCCTAGCCCTTGGGTGGGTTCCGCAACCCCAAGGCCTGTAGCCCCAGTGCTCAGCCCCATGCCAAAATGCAACAAGGGCACACTCAATCCCACAACCCCTGTACTGTGTACAGACCCCACTGCACCGCCCTAAGCTCCGCATCACTCTGAAGCCTCTACTGCACCCCAGGAACTGCCTGGATGTCAGGAATTCACTGAGAAAGAAAGCACGAAAGCACCTCCCAGATCCGAATGGTCCCGCTACTAACAATGTGGAGACTGAGAGTTCTGGGATGCTAATGGGAGGATGCTTGTGTCCTGCCACAAAACTGGCCTTCAGAGTACCCCTTCTACCAGGGGCCGCCACTTTTTACTGATCTTGTCCCTCATAAATAATGCACTAGGAAAGCCCCATATGTTCGGTGTTTTTTTTGTAAACTCAATAAACAGACACGAGTGGAAATATCTCCCTTTGCAGAAAGCGTTAGAGAGAGAGCACCGCGGTAGGGCGTTTGCCTTGCACGCAGCCAACATGGCCGACCTGAGTTCGATTCCTCCACCCCTCTCGGAGAGCCCGGCAAGCTACGGAGAGTATCTCGCCCGCACGGCGAAGCCTGGCAAGCTCCCCGTGATGTATTCGACATGCCACACACAATAACAACCAAGTCTCCAACGGGGGACCTTACTAGGCCAGCTCGAGCAAATCGATGAACCATGGGAGGACAGCGACAGTGATAGCAGAAAGCTGACACACTATTCCAAGAGAAAAGAAAATAGATTCCAGTCAGGGTTCAGTTCAAGCTCAGTGTGGAGCTCAGTGTGGAGCGCCCGATGCATGGAGTGAAGGCAACCCTGCATCCCTGCAGACACGACGAGCCACGGGGGCCATTGAAAACATCTCACCAAAATGGATGGCTCTCAGGATCGATCCTTTTTTTGGTCCTTTTATTTTGAAGTTTGTCTTCTTTAGAGACACACCAGGCAGTGCTCAGGGATCACTCCTGGAGGGTCTGTAGGGGAGCAAATGGATGCAAACCTTTCTCCTTCTCACTGCGCTGACACTAGTGCCCTCAAACTGGTTTTCTTTTTCAGTTTTGGCTTTTTGGGTCACACCTGGTGAAGCACAGGGGTTACTGCTGTCTCTGCACTGAGGAATTCCTCATGGTGGTCCTCAGGGGACCAAAACGGACGCTAGGAATAAAACCCGGGCCGGTCGCGTAAAAACCAAGTCTACACCCACTGATCTATCGCTCCCCCCCCAAAGCCCAAACTAGTTGTTTTCAAACAATTACCAGTTTCGATCAAATGGAAGAAATAGAAATAAACATTTTGTTCAAAGGAAAAAATAGAAATTTCTTTCGGTTTTGAGCAGGGATTTCACCACCCAGTGAAGCTCAGGAAGGGCCTCTACGCCAAGCATTAGGCTCTAGATTTCCTCTCTGCAGTGCCCTGTCATCCACCATCAAAATCACATCCTTGATCCCCTGCCAGCAGAATATCTGTCCCCAACGTGCAAATTTTACCAGCCGACTCACACCCAGTGACTCCACTCTCAAATCAAATGGCTGCAATGCCAAAACCTGAATCTGCAGTTTGAGTTATGCAATGAAACGCAACAGATGACTACGAATTTGTGGAAAGAAAGGAATGAGGCAGTGTGTTCAGACTTGCGGGCAAGCTGGGGCTCCCTCGGGCTCCGACACGTTCCTCTCCGGTTGGGGGCCGGAGCGATGGCTTGGAGGGGAGGGCGAGGGTCTCGTGCCCCCGACCCCATGGGGCCGCCCCGGCCAGGGCTACCAGGACGCACAATGAAAAACAAACCTGAAAAGAAAACTCTCTCTCTTCTGGTCGTCCTGATTTCCGTTGTTCCTGACCCTTTCCGAACGACTTTTGCTCCCGAACCTTCCACTTCACTTGTCAGCCCACCTGCCAGGCACCACCGACCCCCCCATTCCCTCACCCCCCCCCCCTCCCCGCACGCGCCTCCTAAATAAAAACCTCCCTGGATGCGATGCGCTAAGATAGACGGAAGGGAGAGACAAACCTCTCGAAAAGGCGGGCGCTGGGGGCATCCCGGGCTGGGCAGGCGGCGGAGGCTCAGAGCTCCCAGATGGACCACTCAGCGGCCAGGCCAGCGAGGAAACTGGCCCTATGGGACGCCCCCACGCCCTGGCCGCCCCCTTCCCGCCCCACCCCCGCTCCTCACCAGGCAACAAACAGGGTGGAGATTGCTCCGCCCACAAAGACCCCAGGGAAAGGCGGGGCTCTGTGACCTCACCTACACTTCCGGTCAGGGTTTTAAAGGGCCAGACACCACATAGTCCCCACACAGCAACCTATAGGGCTTTTTACTACCTCTGGGCTGAGGAAACACTCCTGGCTGTGCCTACCTTTTACCTATAATAAATATCCTATCTTGGAGGACTGTGTGATGACACAGCAGGTATGAGCAGCTTGCAATTGCCTGACCAAGTCCTCTAGCCAGGCACCCGATTGTCGAGGGACCCCGACAGCTGTGATCCCTGAGGTCAGAGCAGGAGTAAGGCCTGAGTACTGTAGTGTGTGACCCCAAAATACAGCAATGACAAACAGTAAACTCTATCCAAATAGAGGGAAATAAATCCACGTACCCTGACAAATTGTAGCATAAAATAGTTCAAGAGTCAAACAGTGGGTCCTTAAAACCTATGCTGCAGGAGCACACTTCTATCTCTGCTGTCAGATATTCCGTGTGTGTGTGTCTGAGCCAGAACCAACAGTGTCAGGAGTACTCCTAGCTCTGCATTCAGGGATCTGTCCTGGAATGTCTGAGGTTTGCTGGGATGCAGCTGATCAAATCTCTGTTAGCTGCATGCAAGGCAAGCACCCTACTTGCTGCACCATACCTCTGGCCCTTTCAAAGTAAATTTCTTGCCAGCAAGCCAGGAGTGACCCCTGAGCAAAGTTCCCCTCCCCCCAATGCGACAATAAGAACATCTTCCTTCAAGAGCAAGGAAAATTAAATCCTTGACCTGCTATACTCACCCCAAGAGCCAGTATCCAGGGATCGCCCAGTCAGGAAGAGATGAAGCATAGAGGATTTTTCATAACTGAAGATGAGTCTAAATTCCTCATCTGGAAAAAAACATCAGCGTTGGAATTAGACAGACAGTAAAGCAGGCAAGATGCTTGCGCTCCTCGCCCCAATCAAGCTTCAGCATCCCAGATCCCAGAGCACCGCCAGGAATGATTCCTGAGCACTGAGCCAGGAGTGAGCATCTTAGGGTATGTCCTCTCTCACTCCCCCCACAAAACATAAAAAAACAACTAAAACAAACCCCCAAATTAAAATTTCATTGGCCTAAACCTCCCACCTGCGTGAACCACGCTTCCAAAAAGGCCCCTCCCCATCACAACCGCCAATGAATAGGACGGTCTGCAACAGAGTCTCTTGCCTTTAGGGGGCTGCAGCCCCGACCCTGAACATGAATCTGCAGATTCTATAGCATCTACGTCAAGGCTAAAGGCTTCAGGATTTGTACCGACAAGTCCCATGTTGGGAGTGTTGGCCACTCAAGCCCCTAGCCCTTGGGTGGGTTCCGCAACCCCAAGGCCTGTAGCCCCAGTGCTCAGCCCCATGCCAAAATGCAACAAGGGCACACTCAATCCCACAACCCCTGTACTGTGTACAGACCCCACTGCACCGCCCTAAGCTCCGCATCACTCTGAAGCCTCTACTGCACCCCAGGAACTGCCTGGATGTCAGGAATTCAGTGAGAAAGAAAGCACGAAAGCACCTCCCAGGTCCGAATGGTCCCGCTACTAACAATGTGGAGACTGAGAGTTCTGGGATGCTAACGGGAGGATGCTTGTGTCCTGCCACAAAACTGGCCTTCAGAGTACCCCTTCTACCAGGGGCCGCCACTTTTTACTGATCTTGTCCCTCATAAATAATGCACTAGGAAAGCCCCATATGTTCGGTGTTTTATTTTTTTGTAAACTCAATAAACAGACACGAGTGGAAATATCTCCCTTTGCAGAAAGCGTTAGAGAGAGAGCACCGCGGTAGGGCGTTTGCCTTGCACGCAGCCAACATGGCCGACCTGAGTTCGATTCCTCCACCCCTCTCGGAGAGCCCGGCAAGCTACGGAGAGTATCTCGCCCGCACGGCGAAGCCTGGCAAGCTCCCCGTGATGTATTCGACATGCCACACACAATAACAACCAAGTCTCCAACGGGGGACCTTACTAGGCCAGCTCGAGCAAATCGATGAACCATGGGAGGACAGCGACAGTGATAGCAGAAAGCTGACACACCATTCCAAGAGAAAAGAAAATAGATTCCAGTCAGGGTTCAGTTCAAGCTCAGTGTGGAGCTCAGTGTGGAGCGCCCGATGCATGGAGTGAAGGCAACCCTGCATCCCTGCAGACACGACGAGCCACGGGGGCCATTGAAAACATCTCACCAAAATGGATGGCTCTCAGGATCGATCCTTTTTTTGGTCCTTTTATTTTGAAGTTTGTCTTCTTTAGAGACACACCAGGCAGTGCTCAGGGATCACTCCTGGAGGGTCTGTAGGGGAGCAAATGGATGCAAACCTTTCTCCTTCTCACTGCGCTGACACTAGTGCCCTCAAACTGGTTTTCTTTTTCAGTTTTGGCTTTTTGGGTCACACCTGGTGAAACACAGGGGTTACTGCTGTCTCTGCACTGAGGAATTCCTCATGGTGGTCCTCAGGGGACCAAAAGGGACGCCAGGAATAAAACCCGGGCCGGTCGCGTAAAAACCAAGTCTACACCCACTGATCTATCGCTCCCCCCCCCCAAAGCCCAAACTAGTTGTTTTCAAACAATTACCAGTTTCGATCAAATGGAAGAAATAGAAATAAACATTTTGTTCAAAGGAAAAATAGAAATTTCTTTCGGTTTTGAGCAGGGATTTCACCACCCAGTGAAGCTCAGGAAGGGCCTCTACGCCAAGCATTATGCTCTAGATTTCCTCTCTCCAGTGCCCTGTCATCCACCATCAAAATCACATCCTTGATCGCCTGCCAGCAGAATATCTGTCCCCAACGTGTAAATTTTACCAGCTGACTCACACCCAGTGACTCCACTCTCAAATCAAATGGCTGCAATGCCAAAACCTGAATCTGCAGTTTGAGTTATGCAATGAAACGCAACAGATGACTACGAATTTGTGGAAAGAAAGGAATGAGGCAGTGTGTTCAGACTTGCGGGCAAGCTGGGGCTCCCTCGGGCTCCGACACGTTCCTCTCCGGTTGGGGGCCGGAGCGATGGGTTGTGGGGGAGGGCGAGGTTCTCGTGCCCCCGACCCCATGGGGCCTCCCGGGCCAGGGCTACCAGGACACACAATGAAAAACAAACCTGAGAAGGAAACTCTTGCTCTTCTGGTCGTCCTTATTTCCTTTCTTCCTGACCCTTTCCGAAAGACTTTCGCACTCGAACCTTCCACGACACTTATCAGCCCACCTGCCCGGGACCACCGCCCCCGACCACGCACCTCCAAATTAAAAAACTCCACTCCCCTCATGCACTAAAATAGAAATGTGTAGACAGACAAACCTCTCGAAAATGCGGGCGCTCGCGGCATTCCCGGCTGGGGAGCCGGCGGAGGCTCAGGGCTCCCAGATGGACCACTCCGAGGCTGGCCAGGGAGAAAACTGTCCCTATGGAATGCCCCCACGCCCTGGGCGGGGCGTCCCCTTCCCGCCCCACCCCTGTTCCTCACAAGCCAACAAACAGTGTTGAGATTCCTCTGCCCACAAAGACCCCATGGAAAGGCGGGGCTCTGTGACCTCACCTACACTTCAGGTCAGAGTTTTAAAGGGCCAGACACCACAGAGTCCTGACCAGGTGCTCTCAACTAGGGAAGGCTAATTGTTTCCCTATTTCAGGTCTTGGATCAGATAGTAGGACGTGGAGGGGGGTGGTGTCACCAGGTACCAGATGGATGGAGTGAACACATGGTCTATGGAGCCAAAGATTTTCTGTTTTCACTAGGGCAATGAAAGTCACAAAGATTTCCTGGCAAACACCCACCAGTAAGCGCCCCGCACCTGATCCCTAAACTTCACCACCAAAATAAAAACAATGCTGAGAAATCACTGGACGTTACTATTCAGATCTCATAATTTTTGGTGTTGATTTATCCATTGTTGGGGGGCACATTCTGTAGTGCTCAGCACTTTTGCCTGACTGCTCAGGGATCATCCACAGTGGGCAAGGGGAACCCTCCAGGGATCTAATCAAGGAACCTGGCTCAGGTACTTCCGAGCTGGACTATCCGAACATCCTCAGCAGAACCCACAAACCCAAGGCCTTAAATACTTCAAAAAAAATAAATAAAAACACCTTTACCAACAGAACGCACCGTAAAATCCTGGGACACCTACTCAGGGAGAGATGAGAAGTCTGGGGGACTTTGCAACTTGATGTGAGAACAGAATTTCATGATGTACAAAAATCCCAACACTGGAATCTGACAGACAGTAAAGGGGTAGGGTGTTGCCTTGCTTCCACGGATCAACCCTTGATATCCGGAATGGAGCCAAGAGCACCGCCAGGAATAATTCCTGAGCCAGAGCCATGAGTAAACCCTGATGACCCAGATGCACGGATGGGCTACTCGCCCCCCCCCCCAAATAAAAAACAACAAAAACTAGCCCAGAAAGTAAATTTTCATTTGTAAACCCAAACCACCTCTCATGACCACACTCTCAGGATGTCCCTGGACATCATGGTAACTGAGAAATACAGGACCGAAAGCAACAAGATCCCTTGTCCTTGGGGAGCTGCCTCCCTGCCTCTCAAAATAAATCTGCCTTCTATTTTTTGGTTGGAGGCCACACAGCTTAGGCGAATCGGTTATTCCTGCCACTGCACTTAGGAATCAGTCTTCGTGGTGCTCACAGGATGGAATCTGGGTTGCAACGTGGATAGACAAGGCTCAAAGTGCTTTGATATATATGTCCCTCACCCCAAGGCCAGCAGCCCCCTCGATCAGCTCTGCTCCCACCGGCTGGGGCCCATTTCGGACCTGGCGGTGATTGTGGCTGCAGAGCCCCCCACCAGGATCACACGGACCCCCAGGACCCATGCACCTCAGAACAACACCCACCATACTCCACAAAGTCCGGGTCCTCCTAAAGCCTCCGCTGCTCCTCAGTAACTGCCTGGATATTGGGGAACAAGTGAAAAACAAGCAGAAAAGTGGCCCTCAAGCTGGCGCGGCCCTACCACTCACAGTACTGAGATGGGGACGCGTGGGGCGCTCACGGGAGGCCTCATGTCCTCACAAAATTGGCCTTCACAGTCAGCTTTCCTCAAGAAAGCCTACTTTGTCCTTTACCCATGTGATCAATGACTGCTGGAACCCTTGTCGAGGATACCAGCAACTAGAGATCCTGAGTTCACTCTGAGTGCAGAGTTTGGAGTAAACCCAAGCTCTCAACCAAGGGCAAGGATGTCAAGCCCCACAAGTTTACATTGAGGTAAAAACAAAAGGGAAGATGGAGGGTTGCAGGCCGTACACAGGGTGGGGCTCTCTTCCTGCCCATGGTCAATCCAGGTTCGATCTCTGACAACCCCATATGCCCCCCATCAGCCAGGCATGATTCCGGAGTGCAGAGCCCAGGAAGAAACCCTGAGTACTGCTGGTTTGGCCCAAAACAAATTAAAAAAATAACTTTATAGAATCCAATGCAGGCTGGGCAATAATGCACAGGATTGGGGAACATGCGTAGCACGCAGAACCTCTGACCTGATGCTGGACACCACCTGGCCTCCCAAGATCACTTGCAGTGACCCAAGCACTGAGCACAACAGCGGCTGAGCTGTAAAACTCTAAGAAAGAAATGATCTTAGAGACTTGAATGACAGCACAGTGGACACGGCATTTGCCTTGCAGGCAAACCAATGGGGTCTGAATCCCAGCATTCAATATGGTCCTCGAGCACTGCCAGAAGTAATTCCTACGTGCAGAGCCAGGAGTAACCCCTGAACACCACTGAGTGTGACCCAAAAGCCAAAAACCTAAAGGAACACAATTTAAAAGCACTGTAGCACTGTCCTCCCATTGTTCATCGATTTTCTCGACCGGGCACTAGTAACATCTCCACTGTAAGACTTCTTATTACTGTTTTTGGCATACTGACTACATCACTGGTAGATTGCCAGGGGTTTACATGCGGGTGGTATACTCTTGGTGGCTTGCCGGGCTTTCCCAGATGGGCAGAGGAATCGAACCCAGGTCGGCTGCGTGCAAGGCAAACACCCTAAACTCTATGCTATCACTCTGGCCCAAAATTTAAAAATTACAAATAAAAGGTAATGAAAATGCCGAGTGTAACCTTGAAACAATACCAAGAGAAGAAGCAAAACACTCAAGTGTACAAAGAGAAGTAAATTTATTTGATTTGTTTTGGGTCACACACAGCAATGTATAGGATGTTTTATTAGCTCTGAGCTGAGGAAACACTCCTGGCTGTGCCTGAGGACCATACTGTAAGCCAGGGACTGAATCAGAAGTGATTCCTGAGTCACCCATGACCATCACAAGCTGGGCCACAAAATGAAACAATCAGAGCAAAAAAAATTGAGTTGAACTCATAAGAAATAAAGCCAGGGACTCCAGAGATACTCGAACAGGTTGGGACTTGCCTGTACACGGCACACACTTAGCAGTATGACCTCTATCCATTCCTCTGGGTGAAGCTCAAAGCCACCTCAAGGAAGGTCACTGTGTCCTGAGCCAACATACACAAGGGACAGGAGCGAGGCCATCGTACAGCATACTATGGGGTGTTAGGATGAGACACTCGTCGCCCTCGAGGAGCTCAGAGCCTCTCGTTCTCCCCATTCCAGTCTGGAGGAACCAGCTTCCAACCACCTTGTGGCCTAACGATCCCAGGAATCCCTCACAGGGAGCCAGATCTGCTACAACAACATTATTCTAGAAAGTCCCTGCAGGTTCTGGACAGGTTCGAGGCAGGTTCTGGACTTGCATGTAGCCATTCCAGGGATAAATCCAATGAGCACTACAGAGGGGAAAACCTGAGCAGAAACACAACAGGACCACAAAAAGCAACACTGGGTTGGAACAAAACACCAGACGCCCCCTCTCCCCCAATGCCATATCCCACATTCCCTGTTCCATGTTCTAGGAATGAGACGGAGACAGACAATGTCAGCAAGTGACTGACTCAGAGCTATGTGAGGGCATAAGTGTCTGTTGTTCCTGTATTGAAGCCGCCCCCAATTATCTCTTGGCAGGAAAAGTGACCCCAATGACACTGACGGCCCCAGGCATCCTTGAGCAGTGAGCTGGGGGTACTCATGGAGCACCATCTGGGCATGGCGCCAAAGACAGAACAGAACAAATAGACACAAACGTGGCCTCAAACAGGAGAGTGTTGGGCACCCCTGTCAGCAGCCACATTGAGGGCTCCCTTCTGAAAATGTGCTCCTGTCACTACAGTATGTCATTGTGTCCTTCTCCCACACCTGCAGACGGTGCGTCACCATGTCTCCAGCATCTGTTAGCAGGAGGCTCATTACAAAGACCTGGGGGAAAAGTCAAAGCCGTCAGCACCAAAGAGGGTCCCAGCCCCCAGGGTTCTGACTGCAAATCCCTGCACTGGACCTGGATACACAACTACCAGCCCCCACCTGGGGAAAACACTGCCCGATGCTCCTTCCTCTCCTACTTAGGAAAAGCAGTTCGGGATCCGGGATGCCTGTGGAGAGAGGAGCCCTGGGCTCAGTGTCTGACTCAGCCCTAGGACTCCTCACTAGACCCCATAGGAAGGTCGCCACAGCCTCATCCAGGAGCTGACTCTGAGCCCAGTTCTGCAGGGCATCAGCACCCCGTGTAGGCCGATATCAAGGTGACCAAACGCCTGAAAGTGGCCTTGCCATGGGAGTAGCCACAGGCTCTCAGCATGGACAAAACTTCATTCTCTCTCCGGCAGGGCAGGACAGGGACATGCGACTGGGTGCTCTCTCCTGAGGACCAGGGTCATTCCTGGACCCTGCGCAGCTAAAATCAAGGCTCCGGCACATCCCGCAGGACCCTTGTTCATCTGGTGCTCAAATACAGCTACCCTGAATCAGCACACTGGCATGAACCTCATCAAGCACTCGCTCCTGATGTGCAGGAATATATTTGAAAACCACACACTCAGCATGTTTTACAGCAAAATCATCTTACTATGCAGGCCGTTGACTAAAGTACATGATGTGTGTCTACCGTTGAACTGTAATAAATATCCTATCTTGGAGGACTGGGTGATGACACAGCAGGTATGATCAGCTTGCAATGGGCTGACCAAGTCCAGATGCGTCCAGAGCCAGAAATAACCTGAGAATCACTGGGTATGGGCCCTCCCCTTCAACACCTTCAAAAAAATTCTAATCAGCATTGGACCCCTGGCACCTCATATGGTCCCCCAGTCCCGAGAGCAGTGATACTTCAACACCACTAATATGGCCCATTCAAATCAACAAAATAAACAAAACAGTGGCCTCAAACAGAGAGTCATTTAATCAGGCCAGGAGTCATATTCCCTTCTCCTTCCTGAAACAATCAGAAACTATCTGCCTGGGAAGCTTGTGCTTCCTGTCACTGCACTTGAGTCATTTTTCACTCTCCTGCCTGAGGATGGTGTGTGGCAGAGGTCATGTCACTATCTCCTGCTTTTGTTTTTCTTGAAGATCTGCAGGCGGCTCCATGCAAAGGCCTGAGCCATGAGCACTGGAGAGGAGTACAACCAGCCCTCACCCCACCTCGCCAGAAGTCCCTGTATTAGAGGGACTTCTAATACAATCCCAGCTGTGACCCACTGGACCTGGATACATCCTGGTCATGATTTACTGTAACCCCAAATCAGCACATGAGTCTCATCCAGCACTCTTTCCTGTTGTGCAGGAATAGCTCTGTAAACCATGGAAAGGGCTGGAGCAATAGCACAGTGGCTAAGGCATGTGCCTTGCATGTGGCTGACCAGGTTCGATCCTCCGGCATCCCATATGGTACCCTGAGCAATGCCAACAGTAGTTCCTGACTGCAAAGCCACGAGTAACTCCTGTGCATTGCGAGGTGTGACCCGAAAAGCCAAAAAACAAGAACAACAACACATGTAAACAATGTTGTATCACAAAATTATCCAAATATCCAGGGTGTTTACTATGAACCATATAATGTGTGTCTGACATCTGGAATTTCTAGAGTGAGTCTACTTTTAAACCATGGATAATGAATAATATTGAGTTGGTAGGTCCCATGGTACATTGCGTTTGGTGCTCTGTCTCTCCAGAGAAACAAAGACATAGCGAACACAACAATTAATGGCCAATGGACAGTGAACTGTGGACCTTTAATTCAGAACTGATTAGCAAAATTATAGAACATCTGAGGGGGTTTGAGGTCCAGGGCTGAATGTATTCTGATTTATCATTTACAGAGGTCAAGCATTTCAACAGAGGCATTTCTTTTGGGGAAATAATCTCAAGGAGACCGACTACCCAAGACTATACTGAGAAATTCTCTCAAGGTGAATTCGCACAAGCATCCGTGTGCTTTGCTATTTCCCTGCTTGCACATATAAAGAATAAAATTTACTTTTTAGTAATATTTGCAGTTATTTCGACATACACAGTAAGAAATAAACATTCCAAAACTTACTTCTCTCAGGTTCAGGAGCTAAGGTTAAAAGCTGGCTGGGATTTTATCAAAAATTCCACATGGAGTGCTCAGGCCAGTTTCGCTTCCCACACCCCACAGCGTCAGGTCATTTGGTCCTGATGGCTTGGAAAAAAGATAGTGCTTTATGACTTCTAGGCCGTCCCATCTTGAAACCAGGGTAGCTTTGCTTCTTGCCCCAGGTCCATCCAGAGATTCTCGATAGGATCCAGCTTTCTGGAGTTAGAAACTATGGCAACTGAAGCCTGAGTCAAGTAATTATGATGAATGCCCAGCAGTAAATATATTTCAGAGTCAAATAACTCACAAAAATTAAGAGTTTACCATTAACTTTTTTGTTGTTTTGAACCAAAGAACATTGCTCTATAATGATAGATTATAGATTATATAGGTTATAGGGGAAATAGAAATGGAAATAAATGACTACATAAAGTCCTGAATCACCAGAAGACTTGACTTTTTGAGTTAAATATAAACTCAAGGGATCGGAAGTGCTCATAAAACCACTTCTTGGGGCGGGAGGGGGGGAGGAAAATTCGCAATTCATTGATCAAGCCTAAAACACTTAAGGTAAATATCCAACACTCATGTAAAGACATATTCTAGAGCCAAATATTTAACGAGGATCCTTAAGTCCCCTTTTCCTGTTTTTTTCTTGTTTGTATGCTGCAGAAATCCGTGTTTTCTCCTGAATACAATGACTCTCTCATTGCCCTCACATCCTCTATGTGTGTTTATGTCCATGTGTGTGTGTCTGTGTGCATGTGTTTCAGTTTTGGACCACAACTGTCAGTGCTCAGTGAATATTGCAGCTCTGGTATCAGGGTTCAGTCCTAGGGGGGCTAAGAGACAATATGGAATAGCAGACGTAGATCAAACCTGGGTTGTCCGCTTGCAAGGCAAGCACTCGACTTGATCTAGTATTGATCTGACCCTTTCTAAGTCAATTATTTCCTCCACATCAGCAAAGCTTCCCCAACACCATCACCCATCCTGGAAACCAATTATTCTCTTCAAAATAAAAACCCCAAAACTTTAGCCCCAGTACTCACCACAACAGCTGACGGTCGTCTAGTGAGGGTGGGATTTCATGTGTGGGGTGCTTTGCAGCTAGTCCTTAGGAAGCAGAAATACTTGATCTAGGAAAAAACAGAAAATTTGGGGCTAGAGACAGCAAAACAGGTACGGAACTTTCCATGCATGCAGCCAACCCATATCAATCCCCGGCATCCCATTTGGCCCTCAACTACCACCAGCAGGAATTCCTGAGTGCAGGGCCAAAAGTAAACCCTGAGCATCTCCATACATGGTACACAGCCCAACCAAAACAATAATAATGAAAAAGTTTCATTTGTAAACCCCACCTACCCGCAGATCCCAAGCCAACGGTGGACCCGCTCCATCAAAGGACAGAGGACAACTAGGTCTCCTCTGTAGGGAGGCTGGGAACTACCCTTCGAAGTGAATCTGAAGGTCTACATAAGTGATGCCAGGGCCAAAGGCTCCCGGGTAGGGTGTAGTGACGTCTTTGCTGACAAGTTCTGGAGGGCTAAGCCCCACCTTCGGCAGGTCCTGCAGTGCTTCACAAACCAGCCTCTGACCCTTTCCACCTCTGACCCTTTCCAGAGTTGGACGCGATCTTGGCCAAGGTAACTCACTCACACCTGTGACCCCAGCACCACCGCACAGCCCCCACTGCACCGCCCAAAGTCTCTGGGTCCCCCGATGGTCTTTGCTGCACCTCAGAAACGGCCTGGGTATGGGGAATGAGGAAAAAACTAGTGTGAAACCGACCGGAAAGATGGTGTGGCCCCACTGCTCACAGTGTGAATATACGGAGGTGCGAGGAGCTCCAGAGACGCAGCTCTTGTCATGTCACAAAATCAGCCTTCACAGTCCCTCTGTCATGCCGTCATGGAGGGGCTCCAATTCCTCCTCTAGCCACGAGACCAATGGCAACGGGCAACCACAACTAGAATAGAAAGGGTTTCTGAAGGGCCCATCTATGGCATAACTTGTGCTTATGCCCGGAGACTTAAAGGGCCACGGTCTAGATGCAGAGAGACGCTTTTTGCCCACCCACGTGAATCCATGCTGCAAGGGGGATGGACTGATCAAGGACTGGAGAGGTAGCTGCTGGAGTGGTTGCTCACCATTGGGAGGCTGGGGATAAAGAGAAGACCCCTGATCCTGTACTGGTCAGTCAAACATTGAACCGATGCCTTCACACAGTTCATCAGGCAAAGCACATGTGGGTAAATTCAAGGTAAATCAGGCAGGTTGGTTCATAGCACCTGACCTTACGATTCCCGGCGAATTATTCAAGATGGGGCAAAAGCAGTGACTCCAAAGCCAGCCCTGGAAATGCAGAATGGAAATGCCCTAGCAGAAGCTCAGAGAGCTGGACAGACACTGGAAAAGAGAAAAGACTGGTTAGAACATCAGAGCGCACGGTCCAATAATACTGTCCAACCAGCCAACACACTACCTCTTGAAAACGCACGACCAGTATAAACTTGCCTACTAGGAAAACCACAGAAGGCAGTTTCAGAAACACAATTCCAAAGCCAGAGTATGGAACAAGAGCAGGTGGACGCTTGCCTTGCATATGGTATATCTGGGTTCAATCCTCAGAATTCCAAATATACCCCTGAGCACCAAAGACGTGAAAATCCATGAGTAAGCCCTCAGCAGAGCGGGTGTGCACCAACAACAAAGATATATAGAGTATTTGTGTGTTATACATAATATATAATATATCATATAAATTACACATATATAAAATTTACTTATATTTATGTACATTTACTTATATTTATTATCTCATTCTTACTTTGGACAAACTGGCAGGCTACCATATGTAACCTGCCCACACGGAAGAGTACGGCAAACTCCCCGTGGTGTACCCAATACGCCAAATACCAGTAACAATGATGGATCTCATTCTCCTAACCCTGAAAGAGCCTTGAATATGGCACTTTTTAAAAAAATTATCTGGGCTAAGACGAAGGAGACGTTCCTGGGGCTAGCTCGAGGCAATCGATGAACAACAGGATGGTTGTGATCATGATGTACACGGACATACATATAAACATCTAGAGTATATTCCAACACTAAGCATGGAGATTAATGGGCAACAAAGCATTCCGGTCACCATGAAGCATTTTTTGGCCTTCAAAAGACCTGAATCCTATTCATCATTCTAGTGAAAACTAGATTAATTGGACTTCGCTAATTCCAATTATAATACTTATTTTTTTCTCTGATATTATTGAACTGATGGGTGGGATGCATGTCTGTGACCAAACTTGCAAGTAATCACAGGTAAACAGAGCAGCCTTCTGGAATGTGGGGTGCTTGGGAAGTGCTGGGATGTGGGGAGCTTGGAGAACTAACCTATATTCACAACACTGTCAGACCTTTGATACAAGGGGTCCCTTCCATCCTTTCAAATGTCTTTCTACGCACAATAAATTTCATTTAAACTGTTTCCAATAGGTGCCAAAGAGATAGGACAGCAGGTAGGATATTTGTCTTCCACAAGGTTTAACAGGGCCTCAGAGCACCACCAGGAGTAATCTCTTAGCATGTCTTGGTGTGACCCAAAATGATGAAAAAAAGTTTAAAAATTAAAATAACTCTTCATTTCATGCCAATAAAGAACCTTGCCAGTGCCATTTTGCTAAGATGAGTCAAAAAATTACTTATCCTTTATACTTCCACAACGCTAATCAGTACGTGGAACATGGGAGGGAGAGATGACACAGGAGGGAAGGAGCTGCTCACACACGACAGACCTGGATTCTATAAGGTACCCCATAAGGATCCTGAGGTACAGATATCTAAAATCCTTAGAGCTAGGAGTGGGCTCAGCTGGTTGTGGTTCCCCAGACAGAACATGATTCAGGATGAATTAAAAAAGATGGTATGTCTGTTTCTGTGCCATAATCAACCAAAGCCCAGGTCCGCTAAGCCAAGCCACAGAGATAGTCCAGCAGGGATGGTTTTTGCCTTGTACGAGGTCTGGCCTGGGTTCAAACCCACCTTCTACTATGGTCCCCAAGGTAGGAGTAATTCCTGGGGAGGTGGGAGTAACACCTAAGCATGTCTGGGTGTGACCGAAAAGAAAAAAAATGCTTGTTTCATATGTATTAGGACACCCACACACTGCCCAGGTAGACAGGTATGATCCTAAGTCAAGTCCGAGTCAGCAAACAATGGGGCAGTGGACAGCCTTGACAGCTCTGAGCGAGCAGCATCTCTTTTGCCTTTTTATTTATACACATTATTCCTGGCTTTCACCAGAAGATCCAGAAACTACAAGTTAACATACGCGTAAAATTCAAATATCTGGATACTCACATAGACTTTCCCTTACTGACTGACATCACATGAACTTGTCACACACTACCAGGATCATTTCCTTCCTGACTGTACTTCTGAAGCACACCTAAAACTCTGGTACAAACAAAACAGGCTTTAAGGGTGGCCTGTTTTGACATTGTAAAGTCTTATTAGGGAATCGAGTTATGTAGTATGAATGTTATGATGTTTCCAAGGCTTAAGACTTGGGATATAACTAAGGTTGCAACAGTGGACAGGGGGCAGGTTGGAGGAGGGATCAGGGAGGAATCCGAGCGAAGAACAGGGGAGAATACGGGAGGAAGAATCAAGAGGAGGAGGCTGGAAGAGTGGGCGAGGGGAAAGAACCAAGGAGAATGTTAGAAGGAGAATACAAGGGGAGAATAAGAGAGAATGGAGAAGAGTATCATGGAAAGTAGGGAACAAAGAATCCAGGAGGAATCCAGGAGAATCAGGAGAGGAGTATAAAGGAGAAAAGAGAGAGAAGAGTGGAAAATCAAAAGTGAATGGAGAGGGATTGGGATAAACTGTAACTGATACCAACCAGCCAGGCCCTTGTTTTCTCCTTTGTGAACCCATGGCCAGTGGCCATTCAGGGTGGAGAAAGCAGTGTGTGACCAGTGAACACAGGTGGCGAGAGGTGCCGTGGAATTCGTATTTATTTTTTGAATACATACTAAAGGTCCTCTAGCCCAAAGAATTGGAATCTGGATTTCTTACTGGCCATGGCCAGCCTGCACCTTAAAAATAATATGCTGTTCCACTGAACTTCTTCATTGGAACAATACTATTGATTTCAGGGGGCTGGAGAGATAGCACAGCGGATAGGGCATTTGCCTTGCACGCGGCCAACCCGGGTTCGATTCCCAGCATCCCATATTGTCCCCTGAGCACCGCCAGGAGTAACCCCCGAGTGCAGATCCAGGAGAAACCCCTGTGCATTGCCAGGCGTGAACCAAAAAGGAAAAAAAATAATAATATTGATTTCAAATTTGCAAATCTTACCAGCTCACTCATACTCAGTAACTGTGTCCCTAAAACAAATTGCTGAAAGGTCAAATCTTGAAGCCCTGTTGTGAGTTCTGAAACCAAACACAATACATCCAATTGAACATCCTTGAATGAGGCAGTGTAGGTGGAGGACAACTCTACAGTTGTCATACCCCAAAGCATCCCAGAACAAAAGGAAATCCCTTGGGGGGATCACTGTGAGAAGCTTGGAAATTCTACAAAAGCTTTTTGGGTTTTGTTTTTTGAACAATCTCAGTGATGCTCGGGGACCAAGGAGCGTGAATGTCATGGACAGGCAAATGCAGAAAAATAATGTCAAACCAAGAAAGTAAAACACAGGATCATTCCAAGATGGAGAGTCCAGAGGTGTGAAGGGCAGTGTGAGTGCTGCAAAGACACCTAGATCCAGGAGCCCGAGGCCCCCACAGTCACCAGCGTGTTTCATATGTATTAGGACACCCACACACTACCCAGGTAGACAGGTACTGTCCTCAGACACTCACCTGCTTCCACCCCTTTAATCACTGGCCTCAGGGCTCCTCCTTCAAGCCAGGAGATGACTGGAGGCTTCAACTCAGAATGCCTTGAACCCTACAGAGACGGAGCATGGATTGGTCAGAAGGAAAAGGTGCCAAGTAAGCCCCGCGTGTCTCTACAAAAAAACAGAGTAAATTAGTGGGAAGGCATGAACAGAATCTGCACTTCTGAAATGCCACATATTTGTGGTTATCGAAGAGCTAAGATCTAGCTTTTAGTTTAAGAGTGTAATATGGGGCCACAGAAAATACCAGCGATAGTATATTTCTGATCTTGCACACAGCCAAGAGGAGTTTGATCGTATCACAATTTGTACTTTTGTTTTTGTCTGGTTTGGGATGCTCACCTGGGGATGTTCAAGGCTTCCTCCTGACTGTGTACTCAGGATTCACCTCTGCTGGTGCTCAAGGACCACATAGAATGCCAAGAATAGAACCCATGTCCACTGTTTGCAAGACAATCACCGTACCCACTGAACTGGCACTCTAGTCCCAGCACCACCTGGTATGTTATCAGCACACTTGAAGTGATGCCTGAGTGCAGTAAACCCAAAAGCTTAACAAATCCAAAAATGGACAAAGTTGGCCAAAGCCTCCAATTGTTTATAAAAGTAAACAGAAAAGGATCCAGACAGACAGCACAGCATGTGGGGCACTGGCCTTGCTCACACCCAACAGAGGTTGGATTCCAATATTCCATTGGGTCCCTCAGCAGTCAGCTGTGATCCATCACTGCATAGTCCAGAGGAAAACCCTGACATTTGATGAACCAAGAAACATTGATCCCGTGCACTCAAATAGAGCGGTGTCTGATGAGGTGAGACCCTAAGAAATAAATGAACAGTGGTAGGAGAGACATCACAGCGTTAGGACACAAACGGTGCACACACATACAGGTTCGATCCCCAGCAGCACACATGGTCCCAGATTACAGCATGAGTAACTTAATACACAGCCAGGAATAATCTGAGAACCGGAAGGTGAAACCCCAAAGCCAAATCAATGCAAAACAAAGAATTTGAACTTGACGGACAAATGCAACATTAGGAGGGGTAAGGCGGCAACCTTTTAAGCTGGCAAATGGGTCCAATACTCAGCACACCATAGGCCCCGAGCAATCCCAGGAGTGATCCATCAGCACAATTAGGAGCATTGCCGTTGTGCCTCCAAATAAAACCAAAATCAAAACCAAAACAAATACACAGAAGTAATATGTAGCATAAGAATTAAACTGAGAAGCGAACTCAGGAATGACACAAACTAATTAGAGGGACCTGAACGACAGTACAGCACAAAGGGAGCTTGCCATGCCTGGAGCCAACCTGGGTAGACCCCTAACGCTCCAGAGACTCCTGCAATCCCACAGAGAGTGATTCCTATGCACAAAACTGAGAGTAATCCCCAAACGTCAAAGGTGAGCACCAAAAACAAAACCAGGGAAGGAACTAGAGGAACAGCTACTGCACAATTGTCCAACATCCTGGCCCATCACAGTCCCAGCTACTGTTGGATACACAGCCATAGCCTGGGACAGGGAGCCCACGTGGTTCTCTCCAGACACGGTCGGCCCCACACTGCTCTCACCAACGGTTGACAGGTCCTGGTAGGTCTACAGAATCATGTGCCTGTAGCCCTTCCATTGAGAGGCACATCCACTCCTGTGGGGTGATGCTCACGGTCACATCCGGGAAGGTCACCAAGTCCTGAGCCAACACACTGGGCAGCAAGAGTCAGGGTCTATTTCTACTCTGTTCCCTGGGCTGCAAGGATAGAACACAGAGCCCTAGAGGGGCTCAGATTCTGTTCCCTTGGGAGCAGTCTCCATGTACACTCCTGGTTGACAGAACCCAACATCTCTCTAAGACAGCTGCATCTGATAAAATCTGAGTATGATCTACTACAAGGTTTCTAAAGGTGGTGGTCTTGCTCCTGACCCCAGGGCATCACAATCACTGCTCCTACAAGCACTGCAGAGTAACAACTGCATGGAACCAGTGGGACCCAAATGAGTGACTCTGCTTTCAGCCCAATACACTAAACATACACCCCCTGCACCTCACAGCCCATGTTCGAAAGAGAAGGGGACACGCAATGTCTAGTCACTGACTATGCATGCAGATATGTGCCTGTAGGACTCTCGTCATGGTTCAGGGCCATCCCAATTGGCTTTCGAAGTGGAAAAAGTGTCTAGAGACCAAGAGCTCTGCTGCCTTAGGGCACCCACACCCTTCCCATGGCCTGAAACAGGTAGGGTCCTTAGACACTCCCCTGCATGCATGCCTTTGCTCACGGGTCTCAGGGCTCCTCCTTCCAGCTTGGCGATCACAGTAGGCTTTAACTCAGAATGCCCTGAACCCTAGAGAGATGGAGCATGGATTGGTCAGAAGGAAAAGGTGACAAGAAAACCTCGTGTGTCTACATAAAAGGTAAAGGCCCTCCCGTTGTTCATCGATTTGCGCGAGCAGGCCCAGTAACATCTCCATTAGAGACTTTGTTGTTACTGTGTCTGGCATATCGAATACGTCACGGGGAGCTTTCCAGGCTCTGCCGTGCTGGCGAGATACTCTCGGTAGCTTGCCGGTCTTTCCGAGAGGGATGGAGAAATAGTGGCCATGTGGGCCACTTCTAAGGCAAATGCCCTACCGCACAGAGTAAATTAGAGGGAAGGCATAAACAGAATCTGTACTTCTGAAAAGCCACAGATCTGTGGTTATACAAGAGCTAAGATCTAGCTTTTGGTTTAAGAGTGTAACATGGGTCCCATGAAAATACAAGAGACAGTATAGCCTCGATCATGCACACAGCCTAGAGGAGTTTGATGGCATCACATTTTGTACTTTTGTTTTTGTCTGTTTTGGGATCCTCATTTGGGATGCTCACAGGCTTACTCCTGACTCTCTACTCAGGAATCACCTCTGCTGGTGCTCAGGGACCACACAGGATGCCAGGAATAGAACCCATGTCCACTGCTTCCAAGACAATCACCCTACCCACTCTACTGGCACACTAGACCCAGCAGCACATGGTATATCATCAGCACACTTGAAGTGATACCTGACTGCAGTAAATGCAAAAATGAACAAAAATGGCCAAAGCCCACAATTGTTTTTAAAAGTAAACAAAAAAGGATCCAGACAGACAGCATAGCATGTGGGGCACTGGGCTTGCTCACAACCAATAAAGGTTTGACTCTGACATTCCATAGGGTCCCTCAAGCCGTCAGCTGTGATCCCTCACAGTCCACAGGCAATCTCTGAGACTTGATAAACCAAGAACCATTGGAAGTGATCCCGTGGACTAAAACAGAGCAGTGCCGGATGGGGTGAGACCCTAAGAAATAAATGAACTGTGGTGGGAGAGACATTACAGCAAAAGGACACTGACTCTGCACACACATCCGGGTTTGATCCCCAGTAGCACACATGGTCCCAGACTATAGCATGAATAACTGAATACACAGCCAGGGATAATCTGAGTATTTGCAAGGGTTATTTCCAAAGCCAAATCTATGTAAAACAAAGAATTTGAACTTGAGGCCAGATGCAGCAGTCGGAGGAATAAAGCATCCCAATCACTGCTCCTATGAGCACTGCAGAGTAACAACTGTGAACGGAGCCACTGGAACCCAAATGGGTGACCCTGCTTTCAGCCTAAAACACTAAACGTACGCCCCCTGCACCCCATATCCCACGTTCTAGGGAGAAAGGGTCACTCAATGTCCAGACATCTACATATGCACATATACGCCTGAAGGACTCTCATCACAGTTCAGGGCCATTCCAAGTGGCTCTCGAAGCGGCAAAAGTGTCTTGAACCCAACAGCTGTGCCCGACCCAGAGATCCATTTCTCTGGCTCTCCTAGACCAGCATATGCCCACAACTGCCAACAGAGTGGCGACTGAAAGCAGAATGTGTGACAGAGCAGGCGACTCTCTTCTGAGCGTGAAGGACAAAATAAGGAGTAATAAGCATGTCCTTGGACTTGAGTCACTGTAGCTGCCAGGGAGCAAATGACTCCAGCAGAGCCCAGGGGGCCCGTGATACACACCAGGTAGGAATCCAGAGAACAGAGTCAAGAGGAAGTCCTATGCATCTCCCCTGTAAGACAAAAGTAACTCTAAAAAGAAATAAAGCAGCAGGATTGTGTAACAGGACAGCAGGTTGCAGACAGCGAGTAGGGGTGGTGATCCTCGCCAACCCATAGGGTTCCCTAAGCACTACCAGGTACAATGCCGGAGTGCAGAGCCGAGAGTATAATCCCCAGAATCACAGAAAACAAAATACCCAGATACAAACCCACGACTCCCAGCAACCCAGGTGGTCCCTGAGATCTCTCAGGAGGGATCCTTGAGCACTGAGGTACAAGTACTCTTTGAGATGGGTGTGGTCCAAAAGCCAAATTCAACAAAACTGACACAAACATCACCTCCAACAGCAGAGATGGGCACTCCCACCAGGAGGCACATCACAGGATCCTTCCTGAAATAACTCAGACATATTTGGCCCAGGAAGCCTGAGCACTCCTGTCACTGCATCACCTTATATTGTTACTCCCCTCCTACCTGGGGTTGGTGTGACAGATGGCATGTCACCATCTTCTGCCGCCTTTTCGAGAGGTTTCTGTCTACTCATTTCTATTTTAGCGGATCGCATGGAGGGGAGGGAGTTTTTTATTTGGGAGGCGCGTGAGGAGGGGGCGTCGGTCCCGGGCAGGTGGGCTGACAAGTGAGGTGGAAGGTTTGAGAGCGAAGGTCGTTTGGAAAGTGTCAGGAACAACGGAAATCAGGACGACCAGAAGAGCAAGAGTTTCCTTCTCAGGTTTGTTTTTCATTGTGTGTCCTGCCCCAGTGATAGAGCCACATTCTGGGCTATGGTTGCCGAGGGCAGCCCTCCTGCCAGCCTGCAGGTGGTGCTGATGCCTGTGAGCTCCTGGCCTTGGAGTCACCCCATGGCTGGGCCTATGTGAACCTTCTCAGGGACCCAGGGAGGAGTCCCCAGTCCAAGGCTGGGCTGACTTCTCTCTTCTAGCCAAGCCCATACCTTCTGTTTGGAAAGGCAGCACAGATGCCAACCCATTTTGCTTCTCTTGGGGAGACGGAAGCATCAGGCATTGTCCCCAGGGCGGGTCTATCAGCTAGTGCCCAAGAGTGTGACTGGTCAGAGCTGGGGGCTTTTGTTCCTTCCAGTGCTCATAGCTCTGACTTGTCCTTCAGGTATCTGGACCTCGGGAAAAACAGAGGTGGGAGAAGATGGTGACATGCCAAATGACACACCATCCCCAGGTAGGAGGAGAGTAACAATATGAGGTGATGTAGTGACAGGAATGCTCACGCATCCTGGGCCAAAAGTCTCTGAGTCGTTTCAGGAAGGATCCTGTGATGTGCGTCCAGGTCGTAGTATCAGGCTCTCTGCTGTTTGAGATGATGTGTCAGTTTTGTTGTATTTGGTTTTTGGACCACACCCAGCTCAAAGAACACTTGTACCTCAGTGCTCAAGGAATCACTCCTGACAGATCTCAGGGACCATATGGGTTGCTGGGGTTCGTGGGACTGTATCTGGGTATTTTGTTTCCTTTGGAGTGCTAAACCCAGTGATTCTGGTGATTATACTCTTAACTCTGCACTCCAGCATTGTACCACGCAGTGCTTAGGGGACCCTAGGGTTGGCGGGTATCACCAGCCCTACTCGCTATCTCCAACCTGTTGTCCTGTTACACAATTCTGCTGCTTTGTTTCTTTTCATATTTATTTCTGTGCCACAAGGGAGATGCACAGGTCTTCCTCTTGGCTCTGTGCAAGATCAGGGCTATACTATCCCTGGTAATTTCTGGGGCCGCATATTACACTCTTAAACTAAAAGCTAGATCATAACTCTTGGATAACCACAGATCTGTGGCATTTCAGAAGTTCAGATTCTGTTGATGCCTTCCGACTAATTCACTCTGTGAGTGGTCGTCACAGGCTGTTTGGTTTGCAAATGAAAATTTTCTGTGGGGGCTATTTTTTTTGTGTTTTCGTGGTGGGGGAGGGGATTAGGAGGGCATCTGTGCCTTTAGATAATCAGGGCTTACTCCTGGCTCTGGTGTTATTCCTGGTGTTGCTCTGAGGGCGCCATAAGGGATGCCAAGGATCTGTGGAAGCAAGGCAAGCACCCTACCCATTTAGTGTCTGTCCAATTCCAGTGTTGGTGTTTTTGTACATCAGGAAATTCTGCTCTCTCACATCAAGTTGCAAAGTCCCCCAGACTTCTCTTTCTCATCTCTCCCTGATTAGGTGTCCTAGGCTATTAGGGTGAGTGCTGTGAGTAAATGTAGTTTTCTTTCTTTCTTTCTTTCTTTTTGAAGTATTTAAGTCCTTGGGTTTGTAGGTCCTGCCGAGTATGGAAGGTTTGGAGATCCTGACCCTCCCAACAAGGACATGCTGGTCCCTGTTCCTTTGACCTGGACATCACAAGGTTAGGGCTCCAAGCTCTGATGGGCAGGGCCCCACCGCTAAAACATGAGATTTAGTTGTCGCCTGTCCTTTCATTGGTTGTCATTTTGGGTTTGGCCACCTGGCAGGTTGGTGGGGTTTCAAAGCGAAACTCAATATTATTATCTTATTTTCATTTCTGCACCACATTGAAAATGTTCAGCGTTCCTCCTAGCTGTGCACTCAGGAATTTCTGCGGGCTGACTTAGTGGACCCTAAGGGATGCCAGGGTTTGATCCGGGTTCACAGTGTGTAAGTAACTTCCTACCCGCTTTACTATCTCTTGCTCTATTTTTTTCCTTTTTCCAAGTCAAAAGACTCTCCTTCAGGGACCATAGTGATAGTACAGCAGGTAAGGCATTTTTCTTGCACATGGCCAACCCAGGCTCAATTGTTGGCACCCCATATGGTCACCTGAGCAACCTTAGGAGTAATTTCTGAGTGGAGAGCCAGGAGGAAACCCAGAGCATTGCCAGGTGTGGCTCAAAAAGGAAAAAAATAACATGTAGGAATACGTGTTTTTTAAAATCAAGGAGTAAAGCACCCTCCTCATTTAATCTCTCCCTTAGCAGGCTAGCCCCACTGTTGTTTTGAGTTGTGCTAGTAAAGTAAGATGCTTGAAGGAATATACTTGATTTGTAAGGGTGATTGGGGGTAAATAGGAGCTAGGGCTCACTCCTGGTGTGCTGGAACTGATTTATTTAGAAAGGGCCAGAGAACAGCAAGTAGGGTACTTGCCTTGCAAGCAGACAACCCAGGTTTTATGTGTGTCTGGCATCTCATATGCTCCCAAAACCCCACCAGGACTAATCTCTCATCCCAGAGCTAGGAATAATCCCTGAACACTGTTGATTATTGTCCCAAAACCAAACACACATATATAAACAAATACACATAAACAAACCGTATGTGAAAGCAGAGAAAAAATAAGTATTCAGGATAAATCATGGACTTCTTTAAAAAAAAAACAAACTTAGAGGGTGGCCAGGGGATGACCCTAACAACTCTTCCCCTGGCCACCCAGGTTCTGGGTCTCGGGCCGCCCCACCCCAGTTGGGGTGGCCTGGGCCCTTGGACAGATGGCGGAGGAATCGGAGTTCCAAGCCAGTTTACTGATTAGATGCCGTTTATTCCATTCTCATCCCTGTTCACTTCTCTCTCTCTCTCGGTCTATTGCTCTCTCTCTCTATCGCTCTCTCTCTCTCTCTCTCTTTCTCCCCCTCTCTCTTCTCCCTCCTTCTCTCCCGAGTCGATCTGGAACCTCTTTCTCCTTCTGGCTCTGACTTGGATTTTGATCCTGATCATTTCCAACCCCCACCCCCACCCATTTTTACAGTCTAGTTAAATCCCCAAACCATGAGGGGCTGGGCTTACACATAGGTGGTCCCAATCAATAGGGTTAAAGTTCCTCCCCTCAGGGGATGCTGCTTCTAGGACAGATTCTATTTCAGGAGGACCACCCACCCAAGGGTGGAATCCCATGGGTGTGTTTCTGCTCTCCTTGACCAACAAACATATAAGCATTCATAATATTAATCATTTTGTATGGACCCAGTAAGAGATGCATTAAACTTATAGAATTGCTCTCCTGGGGTCATCTCGATCTCAGACTACAGTGCTCAGGCCAGATTGCTCTTTCCTATCCCTAGCAGGGTCCTAGTGTCGTCCTTACTTTTGGATCATGACAACATTTGTGGCATTTTGACCAGGCCCATCTCAATGCCAGGGTGGCACACAGCTTACCACTTGCCCTGGTTCCATCCCGTCCCTCGTTGAGACTGTACTTTTGGGGGCACTAGGAACTGAGGGCAACTGAGGCATAAGTTGAGAAAGCAGATGCCCGGGAATGAATACTATTTGAAGCCAATTAAATCCCAAGTTAAAAAAGCATAATATCGTCTTCTTGTGTCAATACAAAAGGGCATTGTTTTAAAGTAATAAAGAGTTTCGTGTCCCAGAAAGATCTCGGAGAGCCTGGCAAGCTACCGAGAGTATTCGATATGCCAAACACATTAACAGAAAGATCTGTTCTTACAAATTAATAGAAACTGATATTAGGGAATAAACTGATTAACTGTTTGGGGAAGAGAGCATAGAGTAGTAGTTACAAATAAACAAAAGTATGGGGGTGACTCAGGAGCACTGGGATGGGTGTGACCCTATAAACCTAAGCTACCTGAGGAAGGACTAAACAGTGTTATCCTACAGACTTCTACAGCATAAAGTAAGTCCCAAAATGTGATTCAAGGGCCTTAAAAAAGGATTTCAATCCTTTAATTCTTTCACTGTAAAATATGTCTTTGCACATGAATTTAGTTTTGGTTTTGTTTTCTTCCTTAGTTGTCTTTTGTTGTTGCTGTATTTGGGGGACACGCCCTCCTATGTTTATGGCTGACTCCTGGCCTAGAGCTCAGGGATCATTTCTCGCAAGGGTCAGGATCCGATTTGCGGTGCTAAGATATTGAACCCGGGACAGCCAAGTTCAAGGATAGCACCTTTTCTACTAAATCAACACCTGGACCCCAAGGCATAATATTCATCTTTAAAAAGTAGAATCACTCCAGATGCTACAACTCTGAGACACAGTTCATATCCTGATGTATAGTAAACACACTGTACATTAGGATAATTTTTCTATACAGCAAAATTTTTGGACTGTTTTCAAATAGCACAGCGGTAGGGCGTTTGCCTTACACGCAGCCAACATGGCCACCCGAGTTCGATTCCTCCACCCCTCTCAGAGAGCCCGGAAAGCTACCAAGAGTATCTCGCCAGCACGGCAGAGCCTGGCAAGCTCCCCGTGACGTATTTGATATGCCAGACACAGTAACAACAAAGTCTCTAATGGAGACGTTACTGGGCCCGCTCGAGCAAATCGATGATCAACGGGAAGGCCTTATAAATCTAATATATTTATAAATGACTTGGCTTAAGGCACCCGGCTGGGTCCACTGAACAAACGTCCTGGCTCAGCAACCAGCGATACAGCGAAGGGACCTCAGGGGGGCCCAGACGCGGACCAGCGGGTGCACCCACTGCCCCTCCGTTCCCGACACGCAGCCCGGACACTCCGCGCCACAGGGTCCCGGGGCACGGAACAAAGGTGCTGCCGGACACGCCTCTGCGGAGACACGGAGCCGGAGGGACGGTGAAACCAGCCCACGGGGAGGCCTCGCTGCACTGCCCCAAGCCGGGCACGACCTCGGGGTTGCAAACCGTGACCTACCCCGCAGGCATCGGGCTAGCTCGGGCGGGTGATGGTGTCTGGGCTTCCGCGCCTGCTCCAGCTCGCACCCGATGGCCGCGCTCGTGCCTTGGTCGGGCGCACGAGAAGCCAGAGGCCGCAGCGCGGGCCAACGGCAACCGGGCGCTGAACAGAAGCGGGTCGCGCGGCAGCAGTGCTCTTGCGTGAGCCCATGCCTCGGAAACTGCCCACAGGGCCGTGCAGGGAGCCGCATGCCCGGACTGCATTTCCCAGCAGGCACCGGGAAAGCCTGACCCAGGGGGCTGAGCACGAGCACCGAGGGGAAGGCGCTGGCCTTCGGCACAAGTTCCATCCCCGGCACCCCACAACGTCCCCTGAGTGCCACAGGAGTGATCCTTGCTTGCAGAGCCAAGGGTTGCAAGCCCTGAACACCAAACAAGAATGGACGGGCGAAAAAAGCCACCTAACATGTGAAGGAGAAATGAGAGCCTGGCAGGCAGCTGTCCCAATCCTGCAGGGCAGGGCGGAGAGGGGTCTAGGATGCACATGAAGAACTCAGTACACTGGTACACACGTACACACACACACATTCATTGCACCAGTGTTTTGGTGGGAGCTGCAGTACAAGGGCTGTGGGTTCTAGTCCAGAACACAATTGGGCAGAATCCTAGTCTACATTTCAAAACCGGACATACACACACCAGGCCCACTGCAGAAATGCCACCTAGAGTGGACGTCTCTTATCTGTGTCACACACACATACACGGAGGCAGTGTCCCATCTCCTCGCCCCCAATCACAAGCATAGGGCCGATTTGAGAATCGTGGAGAACTAATCGTGAAATTCTGCCAATTCTCATGAGTCGGCAGCTGTCTTTGGAATCGTGTGCAGCACCATCCCAGCACCCACAGGCGGAGGCCCAGTCAGTACACAGCCCTTTGCTCTTTGTTTGTATTTGTTTTTATTCAGTTTTGTTGTTGTTTGTTTCTTTGGGGGCCATACTAGCAATGCTATTCCTGGCTCTTCATTTAGAAATTATACCTGGTGGTGTTCTGGGGAGCATACAGGATGCCAGGGATCAAACTGGGATTGGCCACCAGTATGGCAGGAACCTTACCCACTGCACTACCTCTCCAGCCCCAGAAACTATCATTTGAAGAGTCAGATAAATAGTACAGTAGTGGGTAGGATACCTTCCTTGCACAAAACTGACCCAGGTTGGATCCCTAGAACCCTGCATCCCATATGGTACCCCAAGCCCTGCCAGGAGCATCCCTGAGTGCAGTCAGGAATAAGTCCTGAGCACCACTAAGTGTGACAAAAACGAAAAAAAATTTCAAAATCCTTTTTGTAGAGGTGTATAAAATTAAAAAATTAGTATTATAAGTAACTGTGCTAGTACACTGCCAAGTTCTTTAGCGCATGTGAAACTCCTGGGTTTGATCCCCAGCACGGCCAAAAGACGAGAAACAAGGATCACACCCAGCGTTTTTCAGGGTGTACTTCTGGTTCTCTACTTAGGAATCACTTCTGGCAGTGCTCAGAGGACTTATGGGGTGCCAGTGATCAAACCCTGATTGTGTGCAAGGCAAACACCCTATGAGCGGTATCACAGCTCCAGCTCCAAGACAAACATTTCTTTGGGAGTAAAATACGGTCTTCTGTATGAGATGGTATCATGAGACGGGGACCGGACAGACCCCAGACCTGAGACAGGCATAAAGACACACACACACACACACACACATACACACACATGTATTTCTGGCTCTGCACTCAGGAATTAGTCCTAGGGGTACCAAATGGGATACTGGGGCTCAAGCCGGGTCAGCCTATGGCTCAACCCCAGCAGCACGCACCTTTAAAAGCACCAACAGGGCCAAGCCTGTCTTCCCCGGGTGGGTTCTTGGGGGTTTCTGTCGTTCAACTGACTCCAAACTCCTATAACCTCCTCCCAGGCCCCTCTCATCAATGTCCCCAGGAGAGAAGTGTGGCACACAGTGTGGAAAACAGGGATGTAATCCTGCAGACTGGTTTGGGGACTGGCCCGGGGCCAGGGCCACCTATGTACTGCCCCCTGACTTCTGGAGAAGCCCCCTGGCAGTTGAGGGTTTTCTTTCAAACTCGTTGCTGGTGGGGGTGCAGGGGGGTTCTGATGACATCAGAGCTTCCGGCTGTGCTGATTGGAAGATCCCAGACCTCCAGAACCTGAAGCTCAAGTAGGCAACAGTAGCCTTTGGCTTGAGAGCCCAAAGCCTCGTCTGCTCAGCTCCTCGACGGCAGGCACTGCTGTTATTGAGGGAGAACCTGAGCTATCGGGGGAGACAGTGGACCTGGGATGGCCAGCCGTAGGCAGAGTCCTGGGTCTGAGCCCCAGAGCCCTGAGTCCAGCACCTCGGGATACCCCCTGGAGGTGGCGCCGGAGGAAATGATGCCGGGACCTTCAGGTAGGTGTTGGGGCCAGCGGGACTGGGAGCTGCGCAGACAGGAGTGTTGGAGAGACACTGAGAGGTCGGAAGGAGCGGCACAGAACAGGCTCTTGGGGTATGGACTGACAGCCAGGACAAGGAAGGGGAGCCGGGATGGGGGAAATAGGGAAATGGAGGTGCCCCTCTGTGTCCCCAGGGAGAAATTCTACCCTGAGGAAGAGAATGAAGGTCACAGGGGTGTGAACCATGATAAGATGTGTGGGAGGAGATGGATAAAGAGAAGCTTGGGGGCCTGGGAGTCCATGGGCAGGTGAGGAATTGCTGGGACTCAGTCTGGCCTCTCCGTCAGAGTCGGAGCAGGAGCCGGAGGATCCAGAGGCGCTGGAGAAGGTGGAGGAGGAAGAGGAAGAAAAGGGGGACGCAGCCTCCCAGGCTCAGCACAATGGGCTTCAGGCCAGCCCGCGGCCTCAGAGTGCTGTTCTGAGGAAGAGGGATGAGTCGGAGGACGAGGAACAGCAGGAGGACGAGGAGCAGCCATGTGGGCTGCGCAGGAAGCGGCAGCGACAGGAGAGCCCCGTGCTCCCCGAGCACCACCAAGTCTTCCGCAAGCTGCTGGGTAGGAGCCCCGGGCCCAAGTCTCCCACCTGGACACAGGCGGTCGTTAGGGATTCAGTGTCCCATGGTGGGGAAGGTGGTGGCCCCTGCCCGGACAGGGGCTGCAGTGCCGGGCTGCCTGGGCTGAGCCACCCAAGGAAGGGGCTCCCGCACCCCTACTCCCACCTGGGGCTGTGAGGGGCCCAGTGTTGCCGTCCCGTCGGTAGGGAATATTGGGGGCGGACTGTGAATTTGAGGTTCACAACCCCGTCTTCCCACAGAGGACTTGCTGGGACTGAGTCTGGCCTCTCCGTCAGAGTCCTTCGGAGGCCCCTGGGCCATTGTTGGTTGCCGCAAGAGGAAGAGGGAGCAACTGCTCTATGAAGAGGAGTTGGAAGAGGAGGAGGAGGAGGAAGAGGAGGAGGAGGAGGAGGAGGAAGAAGAGGAGACCCCTGGAGTACTGGAGATGATGAGCCATGCTGCAGGTGTGCCTTCCCGAGGCCGGAAGAGGAGGATGTGGTCATCGCTGGAGGTGGAGGAGGAGCAGGAGCCAGAGGAGCAAGGGGAGCCGGTGGAGGAACAGGAGGAGGCACGGGAGAAGGTGGAGGAGCCAGAGGATCCAGAGGCGCTGGAGAAGGTGGAGGAGGAAGAGGAAGAAAACGGGGACGCAGCCTCCCAGGCTCAGCACAATGGGCTTCAGGCCAGCCCGCGGCCTCAGAGTGCTGTTCTGAGGAAGAGGGATGAGTCGGAGGACGAGGAACAGCAGGAGGACGAGGAGCAGCCATGTGGGCTGCGCAGGAAGCGGCAGCGACAGGAGAGCCCCGTGCTCCCCGAGCACCACCAAGTCTTCCACAAGCTGCTGGGTAGGAGCCCCGGGCCCAAGTCTCCCACCTGGACACAGGAGGTCGTTAGGGATGCAGTGTCCCGTGGTGGGGAAGAGGTGGCCCCTGCCCAGACAGGGGCTGCACTGCCGGGCTGCCTTGGCTGAGCCACCCAAGGAAGGGGCTCCCGCACCCCTACTCCCACCTGGGGCTGTGAGGGGCCCAGTGTTGCCGGCCCGACGGTGGGGAATATTGGGGGCGGGCTGTGACTTTGAGGTTCACAACCCCGTCTTCCCACAGAGGACTTGCTGGGACTGAGTCTGGCCTCTCCGTCAGAGTCCTACGGAGGCCCCTGGGCCATTGTTGGTTGCCGCAAGAGGAAGAGGGAGCAACTGCTCTATGAAGAGGAGTTGGAAGAGGAGGAGGAGGAGGAAGAGGAGGAGGAGGAGGAAGAGGAGGAGGAGGAGGAGGAAGAGGAGACCCCTGGAGTACTGGAGATGATGAGCCATGCTGCAGGTGTGCCTTCCCGAGGCCGGAAAAGGAGGATGTGGTCATCGCCAGAGGTAGAGGAGGAGCAGGAGTCGGAGGATCCAGAGGCGCTGGAGAAGGTGGAGGAGGAAGAGGAAGAAAAGGGGGACGCAGCCTCCCAGGCTCAGCACAGTGGGCTTCAGGTCAGCCCCCGGCCTCAGGGTGCTGTTCGGAGGAAGAGGGATGAGTCGGCGGACGAGGAACAGCAGGAGGACGAGGAGCAGCCATGTGGGCTGAGGAGGAAGCGGCAGCGACAGGAGAGCCCCGTGCTCCCCGAGCACCACCAAGTCTTCCGCAAGCTGCTGGGTAGGAGCCTCGGGCCCGAGTCTCCCACCCGGACACAGGCGGTCGTTAGGGATGTAGTGTCCCATGGTGGGGAAGAGGTGGCCCCTGCCCGAACAGGGGCTGCAGTGCCGGGCTGCCTGGGCTGAGTCACCCAAGGAAGGGGCTCCCGCAACCCTACTCCCACCTGGGGCTGTGCGGGGCCCAGTGTGGCCGGCCCGACGGTGGGGAATATTGGGGGCGGGCTGTGACTTTGAGGTTCACAACCCCGCCTTCCCACAGAGGACCCTGTGATCAAAAGATTCCTCGCCTGGGACCGGCACCTGTTGGTCTCTGATAAGGTACCTGCTGGGGGTCACTAAGCGACTGTCCCGGGGACCCACCAAGCTCAACCTGCCTGGGTACCTTTGCTCTTTTTGCTCTTTCGGGGGTGGGTGAGTGTAAAACTTGGGGGCCACTGGATAGGGGCGGTGCGGTCACTGATGCAGCTCTTCGCTGCCCACTCCTGGGGCACAGGCACCCCAGTCTCTCTGGGTCGTGTCTGTGGGGTCCCTCTCCTCTTGATTCAGCAAACACCCACAAAGTCCTCCCCTTCGTCCTGCTTCCCGAGTTCTTGGATCTCCTTCCCCTCCGCCCAGCCCTGGTGACCTGTCCCCGTGTCTCCCCAGTACCTGCTGGCCATGGTCATCGCCTACTTCAGCCGCTCTGGCCTCTTCAGCTGGCAGATCCGACGCATTTACTTCTTTCTGGCACTGTGAGTACTGATCCCAGGGAGCCCCAACACAGCCACGCTGTGATGCCATCAGCCTCCATCAATCCCTGGGGGCCCTCCGCCGCAGTTCCCTGAAGGAAGGAGGTAGGTGTGAACACAGGCGGTGTGCTGTCCACAGCTACCTGGCCAACGATATGGAGGAGGACTACCAGGCACCCAAGCAGAACATCTTCGCCTTCCTGTATGGCCACAGCCGCCTGCAGCGGCCCCTGTTCTACCGGCTCCGTCTCCAACTGCTGCGCTCCATGGGCTGGAGAGCCTGGGTGACCCGGGAGGAGTGCGAACAGGTAGGGCTGCTGGGGGGCATGGAGGGGGCTGTCCGCAGGCTGGAGAGGCCGAGCGAGTCAGCAACATGGGCCCCATCTGTCTTCGCAGATCCAGGCCTATGACCCTGAGCTGTGGGTGTGGGGCCGAGACCGTGCCAATCTGCTGTAGATCCAGGCCAGGAGGCGGGGCACGGAATGAGGGGGTAAGTGGCGCTCTGGGGTGCAGACCACAGCCAATCTGTCAGGGAAGCCCAAGGGAGTGCTCTGCCTAGACCTCATCTCCTGCCTTAGCCACCAGAGCCCAGTGCTGGCCCCCAGCACACTCACGTCTGCTTCCCTGGGGTGATGGAGAGTTGGAGGGGGGTTCCAGCCGGACCCCCAGAGGTCCTGTTCCTGGCACTGGGATCACCCTCGGGTCAAGGCCAAGAGGCTTTAGGAGCAGAGATGGGAGCTGGGTTCAGGGTGAGGGAAGTTCCACATGCCCTCAGACTGTCAATGATCCTTTCCATCCGTCCAGGGCCTGCCCGTGCCCAGAGCATCGCCACCAGGACTGTCATCGGATGCCCAAGACACCAGAAACTGGCCCAAGGGAGAGAGGAATTCACCTAGAAGCAGCCTACAGGCACTTGGGTTACAGGTGAAGACCCACACACCTGTCCCCCAACCCCTTCAGACCACCTGCTACAAGGTACCAAGGAGGAAAAAGTCCGGACTCTGCCCAATTTCAGCCTCCTATGTGGACAATCTAGAAAAATCCAGAATATCCTGGAATATTACGTTAAGACTTGGGCGCACTTCAGGAGTCTGGCAAAAGGCAACAAAAAAATCCACTTTCTTTTATGTTCCATGATCTGGAAAGTTTCCCCAATTTCAGATCAAATGCCTGAGTCCACTGTCCTGGAAGGTGAGAACCTTAGCCCCAGCTTGAAGAAAAGGGGCTGCGAGGGGCAGGAACAGTTAGGTCTGGCTAGACCTGCTGGGGGACACTGAGCCCTGTGTGCTGACCGGGCAGGACTGGGCAGCGGGGAAAGTGCTGCTTGCACCCACCCAGCTGACCTGAACTTGACTCCCAACACTACCCTTGGTTCCCAAAGGAGAGACTCTGAGCACAGACAGAGTCAGGATGTCAGCCCTAAGCACCACCAGAGGTGGCGCCCGAAAAACAAAACACAAAGGAAAAAAAGAACCACCTAATAGGAGGCCAGAGCAACAGTACAAGTAAGGCCAGGCAGAGACCCAAAACCAAGAAAAAATAAAAACAAAATATAAATGCAGCACAATCCACATAACCTATTCTGCATCACGGAACCAAGGGGCAGGTACACCGCTGGGTCTGGCAGAAATCCCAAATCCCCTACCCTTCCTACACACAAATAAAAGCAAAGAGGCAGTTACGTGGCAACAGCAAAGGTTAGGAATCCAGCAGTATATTCTCGAGAGTCAGTTCTTTACTTTGTCTTTGCTTGGGGGCCACACCAGGCAGGACTCAGAGCTTACAGGCAAGGCTTTAACAGACTATATGATTTTACGCCCTTGGTATGTGATTTTGTGTAAAGAAAAGGAGAAGAAATATTACACTTGGCCCAAAAGAAATCTCAATGGTGAAAAGTCTGTAATTTTTCTCAGAACCTCCAACTACTTCCCTACAGTCAGTGTTTTGCTGTGGAAGGGGAAAACTGACACCTGTTATGGCGGCAGAACTCAGCACAATCAGTGAGGCCCCAAGTTCCTGGAATTGAAACAGTCTCGGCTTCCCAGAAATGGAACAGTGTGCAACTAGCCAACCTGAACCCACCTGGGAAAGTTCCTGTGCCCTGCCAGTGGGCTCAATCAATCATTATGCCCCTAGTCAAAATGTCCCAGAAATTGTCTTTTGTTAACCCTAAAAGAAAGAGCTTATGTAACCATGAATGATTATGGAAAACAAATTTTTAACTACTGCCTCACCACTGTTAGCCTAGACACATCCCAATACAACTTTGTTTGGTAACTAGCTAAGTTTTTTCTGAAACTATACAAAATGCACTGCTTATGTAATCAAACCCTATATAAACTGCTACCTGACGTCGGTGTCCCTATCAAGAGGCCAAGATAGTTGGCTCCAGTATACTGGATTACAACTCCTACTGCCTTCACATTATCAAGTTCGTGTCTCTTTCTATCTTGCTGCTTGGAAACCGATAGTTTCGGGCTTAATAGTTAAAATATTCCAGAATGTTCACAACCAACAACTTACAATGAACATATCAACTGAGGGCAGGAGAAAGCACACCAGGCTGGGGTGGATTGTCAGCCAGCTGAAAGCCCAGGGGGGCCTTTCCTGGTACCCAATGTCCACCAGTACTATGAACAGAGAGCAGGCTGCAGCCCTCTTGGCACTGTCAGATGTGGCCCCAAATCCCACCTCATCTGCTCCACTTGTAGTGAGATAGACCCGGAAAGAGGAGCTCAAACGGTGTATCATGTGGTTTAAGGTGGGGTACATGGAATCTCAAGGACATCTGGACAGAGGGGCAGAGTCCCTGACCATCGTCAAGTTTGTAGCAAAAAGGGAGCTGGAGTGATAGCACAGCAGGTAGTGTTTGCCTTACAAGTGGACAATCCGGGTTCAATTCCCAGTATCCCATATGGTCACCGAGCACCAACAGGACTAATTTGTGAGTACAGAGTCAGGAGTAACCCCTGTGCATCGCTGGGTCTAATCAAAAAATCAAAAAGAAGCAAAAAAAAAAGAGAACAGACAGGAGTGATATTCACAAAGCCCAAAAAGATGTTCAAAGAATGCTCCATTGTCATGACAAATTCTGGAGTGAGACTTTTTTCTGCGGGGGGCTTTGCGCCACACCTGGCTGTGTTCATTGGACCCTATGAAATGATGGGGATTGAAATCAGGCAAACTACGTGCAAGGCAAGCGCCCTACCCGCACCTTGTCTGGGAGAGATGGTCAATGGGTAGGGCTCTGCTAAGAAACTTGGCAGATAAAAAAATATTTTTTTCTGTAGAAAAATTAAATAGGGTAAGCAGAGACAGTACATAGGATGCTTTTCTTTCTAGCTGCTAAAACACATTCAGTTCTCCAAAGCAGTTAGGGTACCCAAGCAGTGCCAGCAACAATGTTGAGCTCAGATGCTAAACTTAGCACAGAGCACTGAGTGTTGTGAGTCAAAATTGACAATTCAAAAAGACAATAATAAATCAAATTTTTTCTGTGCAATGGGGCTGGAGACATAGTACAGCGGGAGAAGTGCTTGTCTTGCAAGCAGAAAAAACAGATTTGACTACTGGCATCCCATATCCCTGAGCACCATCACGTGTAACCAAGTATAGCAAGGTGTATCCCCCACTAAAAAAATAAATAAAACAACTAAAACGGAATTAACTGAAATAAATCGATCAAGTTGAGGGAGCCAATGGTTCAGTCTAAGGAATGAAAGGTGCCCAGCAACAAGCTATTCTGGAGATAATCCCCCAAAAATCCCCTGCCTCCACCTCTAAGCAGCCAAAATGGGAAAATCCTGCACTGTGTGCACTGTGACTGAAAACAGGGGTCGGGGGTGGGGGGGCATCTTATACTATGTCTATAAATAGTAACCAGGTCTTTGAGAAGCTAAGTTGGAACATTCTAGCTAAAATTTTCTTATGCCCATTGAAGTCATTGACATTAATAGCCCAGTATTTTCATCATTAAAAGAATGATTTACAGTGCGTATTCACTAACTCTTATTTAACACACGGTCGAGAATTCAAATTTGAGCCCACTATTTCCTTAATTCCTTCTTGCTAAGAAATAACAATGATTTTAAAAGAAATTACTTTCTCGTTTGTTCCATTGTTTCAGGAACTTTCCCAGCACACCTTTCCTCTTCAAGCTCATTTTCTTCCCAAACTCCATGCTTTTCTGACCACTCGGGGTTTCCTTTTCAGGTTCTGCGGTGATCACATCTGGCCGTGCTCCCGGTATCCTATGTGGTCATGACGTTCGAACCAAGGTTGGCTACATGCAAGGCCACTGTCCTCCTTACACAAAAAAAAAAGCTAACTTCAGAAAAATCTCCTCTGATCAATAGCACAGCAGGTAGGACATTTGACTTGTATGCAGCCAACCCAGGTTCGATTCCTACACCATGCTTAGTGAACCCAGTAAGCTACTAAGAGTATCTCACCTGAAAATCAAAGCCCGGCAATTTACCAGTGACATATTTCATATGCCAAACACAGTAACAAGTGTCACAATGGAGATGTTACTGGGCCCGCTCAAGCAAATCAATAACAATGGGAGGACAGTGACAGTGACAGTTTCCTAAAAATCAATTAATAAGTAAGATACAGCTTTCGTCAGGAGCACTCGGTGTGTCCCGGGTGAGGGGCCGCCATTCCTGTACATTATCATCGAGTGACCCCACCACTCACAATGCAGAGACCACAGCGGTTTAGGGCAGTCAGAGCGACCACAGGGTGGCTGGTGAAACAAAAGGGACGTTTCCCATGCATGCAACAGACTCAGCATACTTCTTTCTCTGCTGTCAGATATTTCGTGTGTGTGTGTTTGTGTGTGTGTGTGTCTGAGCCAAAACCAACAGTGTCAGGAGAACTCCTAGCTCTGCATTCAGGGATCTGTCCTGGAATATTTAAGGTTTACTGGGATGCTGCTGGTCAAATCTCTGTTAGCTGAATGCAAGGCAATCACCCTACTTGCTGTATGATACCTCTGGCCCTTTCAACGTAAATTTCTTCCCAGCAAGCCAGGAGTGACCCCTGAGCAAAGCTCCTCCCCCCCCCCGCCGTCACAATAAGAACATATTCCTTCAAAAAAAAAAAAAAAGAAAAATTAAACCCTTGACCTGCTGTACTCACCCCAAGAGCCAGTATCCAGAAATCGCCCAGTCAGGGAGAGATGAAGCATAGAGGAATTTACGTAACTGAACATGAGTCTAAATTCCTCATCTGGAAAAAACATCAATGTTGGGATAAGACCGACAGTAAAGCAGATAAGATGCTTACCCTCCTCACCCAAATCAAGCCTAAGCATCCCAGATCCCAGAGCACCACCAGGAATGATTCCTGAGCACTGAGCCAGGCGTGAACATCGTAGGGTGGGTCCTCTCTAACATTCCCCCCAAAAACATAAAAAACTAAAACAAACCCCCAAATTAAAATTCCATTGGCCGAAACTGCCCACCTGCGTGAACCACACTTCCAAAAAGGCCCCGCCCCATCACAACCGCCAATGAATAGGACGGTCTGCAACAGAGTCTCTTGCCTTTAGGGGGCTGCAGCCCCGACCCTGAACATGAATCTGCAGATTCTATAGCATCTACGTCAAGGCTAAAGGCTTCAGGATTTGTACCGGCAAGTCCCATGTTGGGAGTGTTGGCCACTCAAGCCCCTAGCCCTTGGTGGGTTCCGCAACCCCAAGGCCTGTAGCCCCAGTGCTCAGCCCCATGCCAAAATGCCACAAGGACACACTCATTCCCACAAGCCCTGCACTGTGTACAGACCCCACTGCACCGCCCTAAGCTCCGCATCACTCTGAAGCCTCTACTGCACCCCAGGAACTGCCTGGATGTCAGGAACCCAGTGAGAGAGCAAGCACGAAAGCGCTTCCCAGGTCCGAATGGTCCCGCTACGAACAACGTGGAGACTGAGAGTTCTGGGATGCTAACGGGAGGATGCTTGTGTCCTGCCACAAAATTGGTCCTCAGAGTACCCCTTCTACGAGGGGCAGCCACTTTTTACTTTATCAACGAGACTAAAGGAGGCCTGAGCCACTGACCTTGTCCCTCGTAAATAATGCACTACAAAAGCCCCATATGTTCAGTGTTTTTTTTTAACTCAAACAGACACATGTGGAAATAACTCCCTTTGCAGAAGGCGGTAGAGAGAGAGAGAGCACAGCGGTAGGGCGTTTGCCTTGCACGCAGCCAACATGGCCGACCTGAGTTCGATTCTTCCGCCCCTCTCGGAGAGCCCGGCAAGATCCCGAGAGTATCTCGCCCGCACGGCAAAGTCTGGCAAGCTCCCCATGATGTATTCGACATGCCACACACAATAACAACCAAGTCTCCAATGGGGGACCTTACTGGGCCCGCTCGAGCAAATCGATGAACCATGGGAGGACAGCGACAGTGACAGCAGAAAGCTGACACACCATACCAAGAAAAAATAAAATAGATTCCAGTCAGGGTTCAGTTCAAACTCAGCGTGGAGCTCAGTGTTGAGCGCCTGATGCACGGAGTGAAGGCAACCCTGCATCCCTGCAGACACGACGAGCCACAGGGGCCATTGAAAACATCTCACCAAAATGGATGGCTCTCAGGATCAATCCGTTTTTTGGTCCTTTTATTTTGAAGTTCGTCTTCTTTAGAGACACACCAAGCAATCCTCAGGGATCACTCCTGGAGGGTCTGTAGGGGAGCAAATGGATGCAAACCTTTCTCCTTCTCACTGCGCTGACACTAGTGCCCTCAAACTGGTTTTCTTTTTCAGTTTTGGCTTTTTGGGTCACACCTGGTGAAGCACAGGGGTTACTGCTGTCTCTGCACTGAGGAATTACTCATGGTGGTCCCCAGGGGACCAAAACGGACGCCAGGAATAAAACCCGGGCCGGTCGCGTAAAAACCAAGTCTACACCAACTGATCTATGGCTCCCCCCCCAAACCCCAAACTAGTTGTTTTGAAGCAATTACCAGTTTCGATCAAATGGAAGAAATAGAAATAAACATTTTGTTCAAAGGAAAAAATAGAAATTTCTTTCGGTTTTGAGCAGTGATTTCACCACCCAGGGAAGCGAAGCAAGGGCCTCTACGCCAAGCATTAGGCTCTAGATTTCCTCTCTGCAGTGCCCTGTCATCCACCATCAAAATCACATCCTTGATCCCCTCCAGCATAATATCTTTCCCCAATGTGTAAATTTTACCAGCTGACTCACATCCAGTGACTCCACTCTCAAATCAAATTGCTGCAATGCCAAAACCTGAATCTGCAGTTTCAGTTATGCAATGAAACGCAACAGAAGACTAAGAATTTGTGGAAAGAAATGAATGAGGCAGTGTGTTCTCAGGGCAGGACAACATCGCGATGGTTCTCACAATCCAAACAGGCCCAGAGCAAACAGAAGATCTGATTGGACCATGGGTGTGAGTACCATGGCAATGCACACAAGATGGACAGGTTTTGCTTTCTGACCAGACTCGGTGACGTTTGGGACACGTGACTGAACCAGGTCGGCCGAGTGCACATTAAGAAAGTCCCCACCATACTAGTAGTCAGGCCCCAACTAGCTTTGTTGTAGGTTCACTCATTCACTACTTACTGAAAAAGGCAAAAGCAATTTTGCAGGCACCGCCATACCACAGGCAGTGCAGCCAGGCTGGTAACACAGGCGTCAGGGCCAAGGGTATTCCTGGGGGCCTGAGTGAAGAGGCAGGAGGAGTAACCCATGAACTCTGCCAGCTGTACCTCCAAACTGCAGAATTCAATAAAATAAATAAAGGTGCGGTGGCCGATGGGGATCCTAGAATGCAGTATGAGGCCTTGGGACACAGCCTCCAAGTACCTCGGCTACTTCCTGCTAAGGCTGCACTTTTGTTTGAAGGACCCTCTCTGGCCCAGCCCTGATGCTCCCCCACCCCGCCTCCTGCCAGCCCTCAGCCCTGACTCCTCTGCAAACTCTACACACTGGGGTAGGAGAAATGGCACCAGAAGCGTCCGACATGCGGGCACACAACCTGGATTTATTGCCCAGCATCTCATAAGATGGGTCTCATTCTCCTAACCCTGAAAGATCCTTTAATCAATTTTTAAAAACATCTCAGGGCTAGGACGAAGGGGCCTGCTCGAGGCAATCGACGAACCACAGGATGGTCGTGATCGTGATCCTGATCTCATAGGGTCCCCTGGACAGCACCCAGAGTGGTCAGAGTGCAGAGCCAGAAATAACCCCATGAGCATCACAGGGCGTGGACCTAAAAGCAAACAAAATACAAAGGGGAAAAAAGAAATGAAAAGAAAAAGCCCTTCGAGCCTCATGACTGAACCAGCAACAAGTGACAAGCAAACGCTGGGCCCAATGTTCTTGAGCCCCAAGCCCAGGAGAAATGCACCCAGCGCCTTCGTCCCCCCACCAGGCAGCGGGGTGCTGCTGCTGCGCCTTCACGCTGCTCACCAGGGTACGGGGTACACCGAACACTACCAGGGCCGATTCCTGAGGGAAGGTTCAGGAGACCCCCCTGAACACGCCAGGTGAGGCCCCAGCCCTCTCCCACAAAAGGCCAAAGAATGAGCCCCCGGGTCCCCTTGCCGAGGGAAACCCCTTATCTCTGACTCCTTTTCAACCCGCCTAGACACGAAAGTCGGCCTGGAAGGTGGGGGATGTGGGTAGGCAGCCGGGGGCCATTCTCGAGAAGTCCCCACGCCCCACCCCTGGTGAAGCCCCCAGGCTTTGAGGGTCCCTGTCGCAGAGCCAAAGCTGTGGTGGTCCCGCAAGGGCCATGAGACTTGCGGGCAAGCTGGGGCTCCCTGGGGCTCTGGCACGTTCCTCTCCGGTTGGGGGCCGGAGCGATGGGTTGGGGGGGAGGGCGAGGGTCTCGTGCCCCCGACCCCATGGGGCCGCCCAGGCCAGGGCGACCAGGACGCACAATGAAAAACAAACCTGAGAAGGAAACTCTTGCTCTTCTGGTCGTCCTGATTTCCGTTGTTCCTGACACTTTCCGAATGACTTTCGCTCTCGAACCTTCCACCTTACTTGGCAGCCCACCTGCCCGGGACCGACGCCCCCTCCTCCCTCCCCTCGATGCGATGCGCTAAAATAGAAATGAGTAGACAGACAAACCTTTCGAAAGGGCGGGCGCTGGGGGCGTCCAGCGGTGGGGAGATGGTGGAGGCTCCGGGCTGCTCCCAGATCGACCACTCTCTCTCAGTCTGAGGCCAGGGAGGAAAGTGGCCCTATCCGACGCCCCTGTGCCCTGGCCGCCCCCTTCCCGCCCCACCCCCGCTCCTCACCAGGCAACAAACAGGGTGGAGATTGCTCCGCCCACAAAGACCCCCGGGAAAGGCGGGGCTCTGTGACCTCACCTACACTTCAGGTCAGAGTCTTAAAGGGCCAGACACCACATAGGGTCGGGAAAGTTCATTGTTTCCCCATTTCTGATAATGTTGCCAGGAATCCCTCACAGGGAGCCAGATCTGCTACAACAGCATTATTTTAGAAAGTTCCTGCAGGTTCTGGTCGGGTTCGAGACAGGTTCTGGACTTGCATGCAGCCATTCCAGGGATAAATCCAATGAGCACGGCACAGGGTAACACCTGAGCAGGAACCCATCAGGACCACAAAAAGCAACACTGGGTTGGAACAAAACACCAGACGCCCCCTCTCCCCCAATGCCATATCCCACATTCCCTGTTCCATGTTCTACGGATGAGATGGAGACAAACAATGTCAGCGAGTGACTCCAAGCTATGTGAGGGCATAAGTGCCTGTAGTTCCAGTATTGAAGCCTCCCCAAATTACCTCTGGGCAGGAAAAGTGACCCCAATGGCACTGACGGCCCCAGGCATCCTTTTCTCCCACGGACAGACACATGCTCTGAACCACACACACTGCAGTAACTGAACATGAAACTGTGTTACTGAGCAGGCAACACTCTTCAGAGCGGGAAGGACAAAACAGGAGAAACACATGTCCTGGGGACAGAGTCACAGAGACATATGCCAGGGCCCATACAGAGCCTACATACCCTGGGTCCTGATGACCGTCAGGGGTGAATCTAGAGAACAGAGCCAAGAGGAAGCCATGAGCATCTACACTGTGGCAGAGAAACAAAAATGAAAAATAACAAAGTAGCAGGATGGAGTAACAGTACCGTGGGTCCAGGAAACCGGGTAGGGCTGGCGATCCCTGCTGTCCATATGGTGCACCAAGAACTCTGAGGTGCAATGTTGGAGTGCAGAGCCAGGAATAATCCCAAGAATCATGGGGTGTGGCTACCTATCAGCTCCTAAAACAAAACAAAACAAAACCCAAGAGGTTATTCTTGAATCACCAGCATCGCATGCAATCTCCGAGATCCCCAAGTCGATCCCCAAGGTCAAACCGGTGTGACCCTGAGCACTGAGTTGGGAGTACTTCTTGAGCACCATCCAACGTAAATAGAACAAAAGAAACAGGGACGGAAGTGGCCTGAAACAGGATTCAGTTACCCCTGCCAGGAACCCTATCGCAGGACTCCCTCCTAACATAGCTGGGAACAGATGGACCTGGAAGCCTGTCTGTTCCTGTCACTGCATCATGCCATCCTGTCACTCTCCTCTGACATGGGGACAGTGAGTCAGACAGCGTGTCACTATCTTCCCCTGTCTCTAATTCCTGAGCATCTGAAATAAGCTCCATGCAAAACCTAAAGAAGTCAGAGCCGTGACCACCAGTGAGGAGCACAATCTCCCAACCTTGACCAGAAGTTTCAACACTGGAGCAGAAAATGCTCTGATCGGTGGAAATTATCCAGCACCAGAACCCTGACCCATCTGGGAAAGACACTGCCAGAAGATCCTTCCTCTCCTGCAGATGCAAAATGAGTTGGGATCTGGGCTGTCTGACCAGACTGGAGTAATGGGCTCGGGCTACAGGAGAGGAAACTGAGCCCTGGAACACTTCCCAACAGGAAGTTTCCTACAAGGCTGGCCAGGGACTGACCCTGAGCCCATGCGTGTAGGAGTATTAGTGCCCCCTGCAGGCCTCAACCAGGGCTGCCCCCACCACACCCAGTGAACAAACCCCTGTAAGTGGCTATGCCATGGGGGCAGAAAAAGGAACTCATCATGGACAAACCTTCAGCCACCCTCTCGCAGGGTGGATAGGGACACGAGCATGAGAGATATCTCCTGGAGACCAGGGTCACTTCTGGGTCAAGGGAAGCACAAGGCAGAGCCTCAGGTCTGTCGACCTAGCCCCCGACTCTTCTGCGTGCTCTTTTACTCAAATCCCCAGTCAGCACATCTGTATGAGCTTCATCCAGCACTCGATCTTGTCTTGCGTGTTGTATAGTATAATAATCCTATACCCACGCTGTTTACAGGACCACGATATGAACTGTTTCTATTTTTCAACTATAAATATTCTATTTGGGGGGACAGAGTGATAGTACAGCATGTTATCAGCTTACCCAAGGCATATCTTAATGTCTTCTGACCTTGGCAGCAGTGATTCCTGAATTCAGAGTCTGGAGTAAGGCCAGAGCACTGTAGGTTGTAGCCCAGGCAATCACAGGAAGTCCTGAAGAAACGTTTGCCTGATTTTGGATTTAAAATGATTCTCGGCAACTTTATGGTTTGTCTCTGCCATAATCCCCTTCAAAACAGGACCACTGGGCCAGGACAGAATCAGAGCAATGACTGTAACAATGGCGAAACTTGGCTGTCCAGAGGAATGGGTGGTTTTGTATGTATGCATTTATTTTAACAAAGAGAAAAATCCCCAACTGCTAATAAAATTCTAGGATTAAAATTGATGAGACGACAAACTTGCAATATCAATAGATGTAGATAATTTGAGTGATCATTGTTATATTTGATTGCAGGATTTTTAAAACTCTAAGAAATTTTGAAGCTTTTTGTTGCTTCAAGAACTTTTAACCTATTTATGTTTATTTATTTATTTATTTTTTTAAGTCACCTTCCTCCTGACTTCCATCACCAAGACCCATTATTTACAAGTTAACGTACAGGTGAAGTTCAAATGCTGAGATACTGCTAAAGCCTAAGCCCAGGTTATAAACAGGAAGTACTTTCCCTTATAGTACTGATGTCACTGGAAGCTTGTCCCATGCTACGTGGATTGCTTCCTTCTTGTCTGCACTTCTGCGGCCCCCAAAACTACTGGTGCAAAAAAAAAAAACACCTTGTTTTCCCGAGGGGCACTCCTCTGAACGTGGGGATACTTTGTAGGGATCAACTCATCTAGTGTGCATTTTAGGATGTCTAAAAGGCTTGAGAGGTATGCAAAGGCCTTGCCACATTTACAAACATAAGATTCTCTCAAGTATGCATTTTCATATGGCTAATAAGGGTTATGGATTGAGTGAATGTCTTGCACACTATTTACATATATAAGATTTTTCTCCACTTTGACTTTTCAAATGCATAATAAGGCTACAGGGTAGAGTGAAGACCTTCCCGCATGTCAGACATCTACGTGGTATCTTTAGGGTATGATTTTTTTCTGTGGTTTGTAAAACACCAAGCTTGAGTGAAGGCCTTCCTACAGAACTTATATATGTAGTCTGTCTCTAAGATCAATGTTCCTGGGATTCTAAGGCTTGAGGCCATAATGTAGGGCTTCCTTCATTGCACACATATATGTTTTCCTTCCATTATGAATATTACTATGTGTAATAAGGAGGAGTAAGTGAACGCGTCCCCGCAGTCCTTACATTTATAAGGGACAGCCCAAATTCATCTCAAGGATGGTAAAAGTGATTCGATCCTAAGGTTCTCTTCTCCAACTCCCTGGAACAGGCTCATGCCCACAACTGGTCACACATCTTGTGAACATGTGACTATGTGACTGAGAAGGTGAGGCTCTCAGAGTGGGAAGGACAAAAAAGGAGAAACACAGGTCCTGGGGCCTGAGATATTTGTAGCCATCAGGGTACATACATAACCAGCACACCTGGGTTCCCCTGAAGTCTATCAGGGGTGAATCTGGAGCACAGAGCCAAGAGGAAGCCCAAGGCAACTCTGCTGTGGCACAAAAATAAACGTGAAAGAAAACAAAGCAGCAGGGTGGAGTAAGAGGACAGCGGGTCCGTACACAGCAGGTAGGTCTGGTGATCCCGCCGTCCATTATGGTTCCCCAAGCACCGCCAGATGCGTCCAGAGCCAGAAATAACCTGAGAATCACTGGGTATGTGCCCTCCCCTTCCACACCTTCAAAAAATTCTAATCAGCATTGGACCCCTGGCACCCCATATGGTCCCCCAGTCCCGAGAGCAGTGATACTTCAATACCACTAATATGGCCCATTCAAATCAACAAAATAAACAAAACAGTGGCCTCAAACATAGAGTCATTTAATCAGCCCAGGAGTCACATCCCCTTCTCCTTCCTGAAACAATCAGAAACTATCTGCCTGGGAAGCTTGTGCTTCCTGTCACTGCACTTGAGTCATTTTTCACTCTCCTGCCTGAGGATGGTGTGTGGCAGAGGTCATGTCACTATCTCCTGCTTTTGTTTTTCTTGAAGATCTGCAGGCGGCTCCATGCAAAGGCCTGAGCCATGAGCACTGGAGAGGAGTACAACCAGCCCTAACCCCACCTCGCCAGAAGTCCCTGTATTAGAGGGACTTCTAATACAATCCCAGCTGTGACCCACTGGACCTGGACACATCCTGGTCATGATTTACTGTAACCCAAAATCAGCACATGAGTCTCATCCAGTACAGTACACTACAGTACAGTACAGTACAGTACAGTCAGAACAGTAGTTCCTGACTGCAAAGCCACGAGTAACTCCTGTGCATTGTGAGGTGTGACCCGAAAAGCCAAAAAACAAGAACAACAACACATGTAAACAATGTTGTATCACAAAATTATCCAAATATCCAGGGTGTTTACTATGAACCATATAATGTGTGTCTGACATCTGGAATTTCTAGAGTGAGTCTCCTTTTAAACCATGGATAATGAATAATATTGAGTTGGTAGGTCCCATGGTACATTGCGTTTGGTGCTCTGTCTCTCCAGAGAAACAAAGACATAGCGAACACAACAATTAATGGCCAATGGACAGTGAACTGTGGACCTTTAATTCAGAACTGATTAGCAAAATTATAGAACATCTGAGGGGGTTCGAGGTCCAGGGCTGAATGTATTCTGATTTATCATTTACAGAGGTCAAGCATTTCAACAGAGGCATTTCTTTTGGGGGAATTATCTCAAGGAGACGTACTGCCTGAGACTATACTGAGAAATTCTCTCAGGGCGAATTCGCACAAGCATCCATGTGGTTTGCTCTTTCCCTGCTTGCACATATAAACAAGAAAATTTACTTTTTATTAATATTTGCAGTTATTTCGACATACACAGTAAGAAATAATCATTCCAAAACTTAGTTCTCTGGGGTTCAGGAGCTAAGGTTAAAAGCTGGCTGGGATTTTATCAAAAATTCCACATGGAGTGCTCAGGCCAGTTTCGCTTCCCACACCCCACAGCGTCAGGTCATTTCGGTCCTGGTGGCTTGGAAAAAAGATGGTGCTTTATGACTTCTAGGCCGTCCCATCTTGAAACCAGGGTAGCTTTGCTTCTTGCCCCAGGTCCATCCAGAGATTCTCAATAGGATCCAGCTTTCTGGAGTTAGAAACTATGGCAACTGAAGCCTGAGTCAAATAATTATGATGAATGCCCAGCAGTAAATATATCTCAGAGTCAAATAACTCACAAAAATTAAGAGTTTACCATTAACTTTTTTGTTGTTTTGAACCAAATAACATTGCTCTATAATGATAGATTATAGATTATATAGGTTATAGGGGAAATAGAAATGCAAATAAATGACTACATAAAGTCCTGAATCACCAGAAGACTTGACTTTTTGAGTTAAATATAAACTCAGGGGATCGGAAGTGCTCATAAAACCACTTCTTGGGGCGGGGGTAGGGAGAGGAAAATTCGCAATTCATTGATCAAGCCTAAAACACTTAAGGTAAATATCCAACACTCATGTAAAGACATATTCTAGAGCGAAATATTTAACGAGGATCCTTAAGTCCCCTTTTCCTGTTTTTTTTCTTGTTTGTATGCAGCAGAAATCCGTGTTTTCTCCTGAATACAATGACTCTTTCATTGCCCTCACATCCTCTATGTGTGTTTATGTCCATGTGTGTGTGTCTGTGTGCATGTGTTTCAATTTTGGACCACAACTGTCAGTGCTCAGTGAATATTGCAGCTCTGGTATCAGGGTTCAGTCCTAGGGGGGCTCAGAGACAATATGGAATAGCAGACGTAGATCGAACCTGGGTTGTCCGCTTGCAAGGCAAGCACCCGACTTGCTCTAGTATTGATCTGACCCTTTCTAAGTCAATTATTTCCTCCACATCAGCAAAGCTTCCCCAACACCATCACCCATCCCGGAAACCAACTATTCTCTTCAAAATAAAAACCCCAAAACTTTAGCCCCAGTACTCACCACAACAGCTGACGTTCGCCAAGTGAGGGTGGGATTCCATGTGTGGGGTGCTTTGCAGCTAGTCCTTAGGAAGCAGAAATACTTGATCTGGGAAAAAAACACAAAATTTGGGGCTAGAGACAGCAAAACAGGTAGGGAAATTTCCTTGCATGCAGCCAACCTATATCAATCCCCGGCATCCCATTTGGCCCCCGAGTACCACCAGCAGGAATCCCTGAGTGCAGGGCCAAAAGTAAACCCTGAGCATCTCCATACATGGTACACAGCCCAACCAAAACAATAATAATGAAAAAGTTTCATTTGTAAACCCCACCTACCCGCAGGTCCCAAGCCAATGGTGGACCCGCTCCATCAAAGGACAGAGGACAACTTGGTCTCCTCTGTAGGGAGGCTGGGAACTACCCTTCGAAGTGAATCTGAAGGTCTACATAAGTGATGCCAGGGCCAAAGGCTCCCGGGTAGTGTGTAGTGACGTCTTTGCTGACAAGTTCTGGAGGGCTAAGCCCCACCCTCGACAGGTCCTGCAGTGCTTCAGAAACCAGCCTCTGACCCTTTCCGCCTCTGACCCTTTCCAGAGTTGGACGCGATCTTGGCCAAGGTAACTCACTCACACCTGTGACCCCAGCACCACCGCACAGCCCCCACTGCACCGCCCAAAGTCTCTGGGTCCCCCGATGGTCTTTGCTGCACCTCAGAAACGGCCTGGGTATGGGGAATGAGGAAAAAACTAGTGTGAAACCGACCGGAAAGATGGTGTGCCCCACTGCTCACAATGTGAATATATGGAGGTGCGAGGAGCTCCAGGGACGCAGCGCTTGTCATGTCACAAAATCAGCCTTCACAGCCCCTCTGTCATGCCGTCATGGAGGGGCTCCAATTCCTCCTCTAGGCACAAGACCAATGGCAACGGGCAACCACAACTAGAATAGAAAGGGTTTCTGAAGGGCCCATCTATGACATAACTTGTGCTTATGCCCGGAGACTTAAAGGGCCACGGTCTAGATGCGGAGAGACGCTTTTTGCCCACCCACGTGAATCCATGCTGCAAGGGGGATGGACTGATCAAGGACTAGAGAGGCAGCTGCTTGAGTGGTTGCTCAACAGTGGGGGGCTGGGGATAAAGAGAAGACCCCTGATCCTGTACTGGTCAGTCAAACATTGAACCGATGCCCTCACACAGTTCATCAGGCAAAGCACATGTGGGTAAATTCAAGGTAAATCAGGCAGGTTGGTTCAGAGCACCTGACCTTACGATTCCCAGCGAATTAATCAAGATGGGGCAAAAGCAGTGACTCCAAAGCCAGCCCTGGAAATGCAGAGTGGAAATGTCCTAGCAGAAGCTCAGATAGCTGGACAGACACTGGAAAAGAGAAAAGTCTGGTTAGAACATCAGAGAGCACTGTCCAATAATACTGTCCAACCAGCCGACACACTACCTCTTGAAAACGCACGACCAGTGTAAACTTGCCTACTAGGAAAACCACAGAAGGCAGTTTCAGAAACACAATTCCAAAGCCAGAGTATGGCACAAGAGCAGGTGGATGCTTGCCTTGCATATGGTATATCTGGGTTCAATCCTCAGAATTCCAAATATACCCCTGAGCACCAAAGAAGTGAAAATCCATGAGTAAGCCCTCAGAAGTGCAGGTGTGCACCAACAACAAAGATATATAGAGTATTTGTGTGTTATACATAATATATAATATATCATATAAATTACACATATATAAAATTTACTTACATTTATGTACATTTACTTATATTTATTATCTTATTCTTACTTTGGACAAACTGGAAGGCTACCATATGTAACCTGCCCACACGGAAGAGTACGGCAAACTCCCCGTGGTGTACCCAATATGCCAAATACCAGTAACAATGATGGGTCTCATTCTCCTAACACTGAAAGAGCCTTGAATGTGGCACTTTTTAAAAAAATTATCTGGGCTAAGACGAAGGAGACGTTACTGGGGCTAGCTCGAGGCAATCGATGAACAACAGGATGGTTGTGATCATGATGTACACTGACATACATATAAAAATCTAGAGTATATTCCAACACTAAGCATGGAGATTAATGGGCAACAAAGCATTCCGGTCACCATGAAGCATTTTTTGGCCTTCAAAAGACCTGAATCCTATTCATCATTCTAGTGAAAACTAGATTAATTGGACTTGGCTAATTCCAATTATAATACTTATTTTTTCCTCTGATATTATTGAACTGATGGGTGGGATGCATGACTGTGACCAAACTTGCAAGTAATCACAGGTAAACAGAGCAGCCTGCTGGAATGTGGGGAGCTTGAGGAACTAACCTATATTCCCAACACTGTCAGACCTTTGATACAAGGGGTCCATTCCATCCTTTCAAATGTCTTTCTACGCACAATAAATTTCATTTAAACTGTTTCCAATAGGTGTCAAAGAGATAGGACAGCAGGTAGGATATTTGTTTTCCACAAGGTTTAACAGGGCCTCAGAGCACCACCAGGAGTAATCTCTTAGCATGTCTTAGTGTGACCCAAAATGATGAAAAAAAGTTTAAAAATTAAAATAACTCTTCATTTCACGCCAATAAAGAACCTTGCCAGTGCGATTTTGCTAAGATGAGTCAAAAAATTACTTATTCTTTATACTTCCACAACGCTAATCAGTACTGAAACAAGGGAGGCAGAGATGACACAGGAGGGAAGGAGCTGGTCACACACGACAGACCTGGATTCTATAAGGTACCCCATAAGGATCCTGAGGTATAGATATCTAAACTTCTTAGAGCTAGGAGTGGGCTCAGCAGGTTGTGGTTCCCCAGACAGAACATGATTCAGGGTGAATTAAAAAAGATGGTATGTCTGTTTCTGTGCCATAATCCCCCAAAGCCCAGGGCCTCTAAGCCAAGCCACAGGGGCTGGAGAGATAGTCCAGCAAGGACGGTTTTTGCCTTGTACGAGGTCTGGTCTGGGTTCAATCCCACCTTCTCCTATGGTCCCCAAGGTAGGAGTAATTCCTGAGGAGGTGAGAGTAACACCTAAGCATGTCTGGGTGTGACCGAAAAGAAAAAAAAATGCTTGTTGCATATGTATTAGGACACCCACACACTGCCCAGGTAGACAGGTAGGATCCTCAGTCAAGTCCGAGTCAGAGCAAACAATGGGACAGTGGAGAGCCTTGACAGCCTTGAGCGAGCAGCATCTCTTTTGCCTTTTTATTTATACACATTCTTCCTGGCTTTCACCAGAAGATCCAGAAACTACAAGTTAACATACGCGTAAGAAGAATCAAGAGGAGGAGGCTGGAAGAGTGGGCGAGGGGAAAGAACCAAGGATAATGTTAGAAGGAGAATACAAGGGGAGAATAAGAGAGAATGGAGAAGAGTATCATGGAAAGTAGGGAAGAAAGAATCCAGGAGGAATCCAGGAGAATCAGGAGAGGAGTAAAAAGGAGAAAAGAGAGAGAAGAGTGGAAAATCAAAAGTGAATGGAGAGAGATTGGGATAAACTGTAACTGATACCAACCAGCCAGGCCCTTGTTTTCTCCTTTGTGAACCCATGGCCAGTGGCCATTCAGGGTGGAAAAAGCAGTGTGTGACCAGTGAACACAGGTGGCGAGAGGTTCCGTGGTATTCGTATTTATTTTTTGAATACATAATAAAGGTCCTCTACCCCCAAGAATTGGATTCTGGATTTCTTACTGGCCATGGCTAGCCTGCACCTTAAAAATAACATGCTGTTCCACTGAACTTCTTCATTGGAACAATACTATTGATTTCAGGGGGCTGGAGAGATAGCACAGCGGATAGGGCATTTGCCTTGCACGCGGCCAACCCGGGTTCGTTTCCCAGCATCCCATATGGTCCCCTGAGCACCAACAGGAGTAACTCCTGAGTGCAAAGCCAGGAGAAAACTCTGTGCATTGCCAGGCGTAAACCAAAAAGGAAAAAAAAAAAATAATATTGATATCAAATTTGCAAATCTTACCAGCTCACTCATACTCAGTAACTGTGTCCCTAAAACAAATTGTTGAAAGGTCAAACCTTGAAGCCCTGTTGTGAGTTCTGAAACCAAACACAATACGTCCAATTGAACATCCTTGAATGAGGCAGTGCAGGTGGAGGACAACTCTACAGTTGTCATACCCCAAAGCATCCCAAAACAAAAGGAAATCCCTTGGGGGGATCACTGTGAGAAGCTTGGAAATCCTACAAAAGCTTTTTGGGTTTTGTTTTTTGAACAATCTCAGTGATGCTCAGGGACCAAGGAGGGTGAATGTCATGGACTGGCAAATGCAGAAAAATGTCAAACCAAGAAAGTAAAACACAGGATCATTCCAAGATGGAGAGTCCAGAGGAGTGAAGGGCAATGTGAGAGTTGCACAGACACCTAGATCCAGGAGCCCGAGGCCCCTACAGTCACCAGCATGTTTCATATGTATTAGGACACCCACACACTATCCAGGTAGACAGGTAGGGTCCTCAGACATTCACCTGCTTCCACGCCTTTAATCACTGGCCTCAGGGCTCCTCCTTCAAGCCAGGAGATCACTGGAGGCTTCAACTCAGAATGCCTTGAACCCTACAGAGACGGAGCATGGATTGGTCAGAAGGAAAAGGTGCCAAGTAAGCCCCACGTGTCCCTACAAAAACAGAGTAAATTAGTGGGAAGGCATGAACAGAATCTGCACTTCTGAAATGCCACATATTTGTGGTTATCGAAGAGCTAAGATCTAGCTTTTAGTTTAAGAGTGTAATATGGGGCCTCAGAAAATACCAGCGATAGTATAGTTCTGATCTTGCACACAGCCAAGAGGAGTTTGATCGTATCACAATTTGTACTTTTGTTTCTGTCTGGTTTGGGATCCTCACCTGGGGATGGTCAAGGCTTCCTCCTGAATTTGTACTCAGGATTCACCTCTGCTGGTGCTCAGGGACCACATAGAATGCCAAGAATAGAACCCATGTCCACTGTTTGCAAGACAATCACCGTACCCACTGAACTGGCACTCTAGTCCCAGCACCACCTGGTATGTTATCAGCACACTTGAAGTGATGCCTGAGTGCAGTAAACCCAAAAGCATCACAAATCCAAAAATGGACAAAGTTGGCCAATGTCTGCAATTTGTTTATAAAAGTAAACAGAAAAGGATCCAGGCAGACAGCACAGCATGTGGGGCACTGGCCTTGCTCACACCCAACAGAGGTTTGATTCCAACATTCCATCGGTCTCTCAGCAGTCAGCTGTGATCCCTCACTACACAGACCAGAGGAAAACCCTGAGACTTGATGAACCAAGAACCATTGATCCCGTGCACTCAAACAGAACGGTGTCTGATGAAGTGAGACCCTAAGAAATAAATGAACAGTGGTAGGAGAGACATCACAGCGTTAGGACACAGACGGTGCACACACATACAGGTTCGATCCCCAGCAGCACACATGGTCCCAGACTACAGCATGAGTAACTTAATACACAACCAGGAATAATCTGAGAACCGGCAGGTGAAGCCCCAAAGCGAAATCAATGCCAAAGAAAGAATTTGAACTTGACGGACAAATGCAACAGTAGGAGGGGTAAGGCGGCAACCTTTTAAGCTGGCAAATGGGTCCAATACTCAGCACACCATAGGCCTCAGGCAATCCCAGGAGTGATCCTTCAGCACAATTAGTGCATTGCCGTTGTGCCCCCAAATAAAACCAAAATCAAAACCAAAACAAATACACAAAAGTAATATGTACCATAAGAATTAAACTGAGAAGCGAACTCAGGAATGACACAAACTAATTAGAGGGACCTGAACGACAGTACAGCACAAAGGGAGCTTGCCATGCCTGGGGCCATCCTGGGTAGACCCCTAACGCTCCAGAGACTCCTGCAATCCCACAGAGAGTGATTCCTATGCACAAAACTGAGAGTAATCCCCAAACATCAAAGGTGAGCACCAAAAACAAAACCAGGGAAGGAACTAGAGGAACAGCTACTGCACAACTGTCCGACATCCTGGCCCATCACAGTCCCCGCTACTCTTGGATACACAGCCATAGCCTGGGACAGGGAGCCCACGTGGTTCTCTCCAGACACAGTCGGCCCCACACTGCTCTCACCAACGGTTGACAGGTCCTGGTAGGTCTACAGAATCATGTGCCTGTAGTCCTTCCATTGAGAGGCACATCCACTCCTGTGGGGTGAAGCTCACGGTCACATCGGGGAAGGTCACCAAGTCCTGAGCCAACACACAGGGCGGCAAGAGTCAGGGTCTATTTCTACTCTGTTCCCTGGGCTGCAAGGCTAGAACACAGAGCCCTTGAGGGGCTCAGATTCTGTTCCCTTGGAACAGTCTCCATGTACACTCCTGGTTGACAGAACCCAACATCTCTCTAAGACAGCTGCATCTGATAAAATCTGAGTATGCTCTACTACAAGGTTTCTAAAGGTGGCGGTCTTGCTCCTGACCGAGGGCTCCTACAAGCACTGCAGATTAACAACTGCATGGAACCAGTGGGAACCAAATGAGTGACTCTGCTTTCAGCCCAATACACTAAACATACACCCCCTGCACCTCACAGCCCATGTTCGAAAGAGAAGGGGACACGCAATGTCTAGTCACTGACTATGCATGCAGATATGTGCCTGTAGGACTCTCGTCATGGTTCAGGGCCATCCCAATTGGCTTTCGAAGTGGAAAAAGTGTCTAGAGACCAAGAGCTCTGCTGCCTTAGGGCACCCACACCCTGCCCATGGCCTGAGACAGGTAGGGTCATTAGACACTCCCCTGCATGCATGTCTTTGCTCACGGGTCTCAGGGCTCCTCCTTTCAGCTAGGAGATCACAGTAGGCTTTAACTCAGAATGCCCTGAACCCTAGAGAGATGGGGCATGGATTGGTCAGAAGGAAAAGGTGACAAGAAAACCTCGTGTGTCTATATAAAAGGTAAAGGCCCTCCCGTTGTTCATCGATTTGCTCGAGCAGGCCCAGTAACGTCTCCATTGGAGACGTTGTTGTTACTGTGTCTGGCATACTGAATACGTCACGGGGAGCTTGCCAGGCTCTGCCGTGCTGGTGAGATACTCTCGGTAGCTTGCCGGTCTTTCCGAGAGGGATGGAGAAATAGTGGCCATGTGGGCCACTTCTAAGGCAAATGCCCTACCGCACAGAGTAAATTAGAGGGAAGGCATAAACAGAATCTGTACTTCTGAAAAGCCACAGATCTGTGGTTATACAAGAGCTAAGATCTAGCTTTTGGTTTAAGAGTGTAATATGGGTCCCAAGAAAATACAAGAGACAGTATAGCCTCGATCATGCACACAGCCTAGAGGAGTTTGATGGCATCACATTTTGTACTTTTGTTTTTGTCTGTTTTGGGATCCTCATTTGGGATGCTCACAGGCTTACTCCTGACTCTCTACTCAGGAATCACCTCTGCTGGTGCTCAGGGACCACACAGGATGCCAGGAATAGAACCCATGTCCACTGCTTCCAAGACAATCACCCTACCCACTCTACTGGCACACTAGACCCAGCAGCACATGGTATATCATCAGCACACTTGAAGTGATACCTGACTGCAGTAAATGCAAAAATGAACAAAAATGGCCAAAGCCCACAATTGTTTTTAAAAGTAAACAAAAAAGGATCCAGACAGACAGCATAGCATGTGGGGCACTGGGCTTGCTCACAACCAATAAAGGTTTGACTCTGACATTCCATAGGGTCCCTCAAGCCGTCAGCTGTGATCCCTCACAGTCCACAGGCAATCTCTGAGACTTGATAAACCAAGAACCATTGAAAGTGATCCCGTGGACTAAAACAGAGCAGTGCCGGATGGTGTGAGACCCGAAGAAATAAATCAACTCTGGTGGGAGAGACATTACAGCAAAAGGACACTGACTCTGCACACACATCCGGGTTTGATCCCCAGTAGCACACATGGTCCCAGAATATAGCATGAATAACTGAATACACAGCCAGGGATAATCTGAGTATTTGCAAGGGTTATTTCCAAAGCCAAATCTATGTAAAACAAAGAATTTGAACTTGAGGCCAGATGCAGCAGTCGGAGGAATAAAGCATCCCAATCACTGCTCCTATGAGCACTGCAGAGTAACAACTGTGAACGGAGCCACTGGAACCCAAATGGGTGACCCTACTTTCAGCCTAAAACACTATACGTACACCCCCTGCACCCCATATCCCCCGTTCTAGGGAGAAAGGGTCAATCAATGTCCAGACATCTACATATGCACATATACGCCTGCAGGACTCTCATCACAGTTCAGGGCCATTCCAAGTGGCTCTCGAAGCGGCAAAAGTGTCTTGAGCCCAACAGCTGTGCCCGACCCAGAGATCCATTTCTCTGGCTCTCCTAGACCAGCACATGCCCAGAACTGCAAACAGAGCAGCGAGTAAAAGCAGAATGTGTTCCAGAGCAGCGACTCTCTCCTGAGCGTGAAGGACAAAATAAGGAGTAATAAGCATGTCCTTGGACTTGAGTCACTGTAGCTGCCAGGGAGCAAATGACTCCAGCAGACCCCAGGGGGCCCGTGATACACACCAGGTAGGAATCCAGAGAACAGAGTCAAGAGGAAGTCCTATGCATCTCCCCTGTGAGACAAAAGTAACTCTAAAAAGAAATAAAGGAGCAGGATTGTGTAACAGGACAGCAGGTTGCAGACAGCGAGTAGGGCTGGTGATCCTCGCCAACCCATAGGGTTCCCTAAGCACTGCCAGTTACAATGCCGGAGTGCAGAGCCGAGAGTATAATCCCCAGAATCACAGAAAACAAAATACCCAGATACAAACCCAGGACTCCCAGCAACCCACGTGGTCCCTGAGATCTGTCAGGAGTGATCCTTGAGCACTGAGGTACAAGTACTCTTTGAGCTGGGTGTGATCCAAAAGCCAAATACAACAAAACTGACACAAACATCACCTCCAACAGCAGCGACTGGCACTCCCACCAGGAGGCACATCACAGGATCCTTCCTGAAATAACTCAGACATATTTGTCCCAGGAAGCCTGAGCACTCCTGTCACTGCAGCACCTCATATTGTTACTCCCCTCCTACCTGGGGTTGGTGTGACAGATGGCATGTCACCATCTTCTGCCGCCTCTGTTTCTTCCGAGGACCAGAAACCTGGAGAAGTCAGAGCTGAGAACATTGGAGAGCAGCACAACTCCCCATCTCTGACCAGCCACACCCTTGGGCACTGGCTCATGGAACCACCTTGGGAACAATGCCAGATGCTTCTGTTTCCCCAGGAGAAGAAAATGAGTGCTGACGTTCCCAACAGAAGGTCTGGGCTTGGCTATGAGAGAGAAAACTCAGCGCTGCCTTGGCCTGGGGTCTCCCCCATGGGTCCCATAGAAGGTGCTCACAGGCCCAGCCAGGAGCTGACTCCAAGGCCAGCTCACACGCATCAGCGCCACCTGCAGGCCGGCAGGAGGACTGCCCCCCGCAACCATAGCGCAGAATGTGGCTCTATAACTGGGGCCGACCCTCTCCTCTATAAAGAAAACCAAACTTTGAACACACATACACACACACACATGCACAGAACCTTTTCTCAGTGTGCTTACCTTGATAGACAGGGGTCTAGACAGAGCTCTGCAACTTGATATGAAAGCAGAAATTGCTGTACGGACAGACTGTAAACTGCTACGATGCTTGTCTTGCTGACACCAATCACTTCTCTACATTCCGGTCGCCGCCACAGCACTCCAGGAATAATACCTAAATCTAGAGCCAGATTAAACACTCGGGGTATCTCCAGGGATTTAGAGCCCCCATTCTCCACACCAAAAACTATCCGCAAAAGAAAACTAACATGAACAAACTCCAGCAGGATGCAGTCCTCAAGCACTGGCAGGTGTGGCCCCAAATCCCATCTCACCTGCTCCCCTAGTAGTGAATAGACCCCGGGAGAGTAGCTCAAAGGGTTGAGCACGTGCTTTAAGGTGGGGGACATGGACTCTCAGAGACACATAGACAGAGGGGCAGAGTCCCTGACCATCTCCAAGTTTGTAGCAAAAAGAAGCCAGAAAATAAAAGACAGACTTCCTCCTGCTCTAGGACTGCACCAGCCTCCAGAGTGAGGCATGTACGACTTAGTGTACCTGGTCCCTGGAAACCCCCTTTCCGAATGAAGTTCATTCCAACAGCAGGGCACACACCTGGTCTGGGAGAGAGGGTCAGTGGGTAGAGCGAGGCTGAAAACTTGACAGGTGAACCAAAAAATCTTTTTCTGTGGAAAACAATTACATAGGATTAGCAGAGATAGTACAGTCGATAGGGTGTGTTTCTTTCCAGCAGCTAAGCCAGATTCAATTCTCCACAGCAGTTAGGGCCCCCCTGAGCACTGCCAATCACGATACTGAGCTCAGATCCTCGACTAAGTCCTGAGCTCTGAATGCTTTGAACCAAAATCTACAATTCAAAAATAACAAATCAAAATTTTTCTGTGCAAAGAGGCTGCAGACATAGTACAGCTGCAGAGGTGCTCGTCTTACTGGAGAAAAACGATATTTCTCTACTGCCATCCCATATGGTTCCTTGAGCACCACTTGGAGCAACCCGAGTATAGTCAGGTCTGCCCCCCAAAAACCTACTAAAAGTTAATTAAAACAAACCGATAAAGGCAAGGGAGCCATGGTGATCATTTATCCTTCGTGAGAGCGCTCAGGGCATGCACTGAAAGAGCAGAGGTGACTTCCTGCTAACACTGCACACTCCATTGCAGGACCCCTGTGGCCCCAAACAGCCCTTAGGCACCACCTCCTCTGTCACCAGGCTCTGCATTCTCTCAAAGCTTCCTATGGGACCCCCAGAACCGACTGGAGTTGGGGGGATGTGAAAGTCAAAAGCTCTACCGCATACTATTGGACCCAAGCGAGTGAGGAATCGCCCCCCAACCCCACCCCACCGGGCAGGAGGCACGTACATGGAGGGGACACTTGCCTTGTATGCTGCTGACCAGGATCGAGCCAGCATCCCCGTGGGTCCCCCAGCACCGCCAGGAGAGATCCCTGAGGGCAGAGCCAGGAGTCAGCCCTGAACGAAAATTGTTTCGAAAACAAGAACGAAACAAACGCCTCCCACGGCTTACCTGGGGGAGGAGGCTGCGTGGGAGGCCAGGGACCCCTGCAAGACTAGCCCCCAGGCGTCTTCCTCAACCACTTTTCTTCAGCGCCTCCCGGACCGCCCCTTCACAGCTGCCCAGGGAGACGCCTCCAGCCCAGCCCCCTGTTCCATAAAATGCAGAATAAACGGGACAAACCTCTGGGCGGGGGCTGGGCGTCCAGGGGAGGGGCCACCGCCCTCTCGGCACAGAGCGACCCCCGCTCACAAGGCGGAGACCGCGGAGGCTCAGGGTGCCCAGAGCGAGCCTGCGGAGGAGGAGGCTCTGAGGAGCGGCTCTCTCAGGCAGCTGAGGAGGAACTGGGCGGGACCCCCTAGTCCGCCTGGTCGCCCCTTCCCGCCCCTCCCCGACTGCTCACGCTCCGACGACTCCGGTGCCTGGCGGGAGATCCTGCCGCCCCAAAGACCCCAGGGAAAGGCGGGGCTCCGTGACGTCACCGACACTTCCGGTCAGAGTCTTAAAGGGCCAGGCTCCAAATACTCCTGACTCGTCCTTTCTTTTTTTTTTATGTTAAATGTTCAGTTTATATTGACCATTTGATGCATTAAAGGAAAAATCTGAATAGAAAAGCATGGAATAGTTAATATATTAATCATTAATTTAGCACTCTGAAAATTCTTTCACTATCAAACCTGTTACCAAGAAACCATTATATCTTCCGACAGATCATTTGAGCTTCTCTGTAAATGAGAGCATGGGTTTAAATTTCATAAATGCATTGTACAAAAGAGTTATATATCAACTTAATACTGTAAAATAAAGATAAAGGATATCAAGCTAACAATTTGTTTATTTTATTTTTTAATCACTGAGTTGCCTAAACATAGCTTTCATTGAAAAATATCATTACTGCTCTTCTCAGTTCGTAAAATTAAGAATTTATGTAGTGTCTCATAACAAGTCTCAAAATGGAGACGTTACTGGGCCCACTGGAGCAAATTGATGAACAATGGCAGGACAGTGTTACGGTGTTACAATAGTATCTCATAGACACAGGCACACACATTAATGGCATTATGTCATTGTCCAAGATACAGAATAATTTAGCATGCTTCAAACCAAAGCAAGTTACCCACACTGCTGAAGTGTTTGCTATGTTTTATGGAAAAGCCTCTCCATTGACCAGAAAGAGTAGAATTCTTTTTGCTGTCATTGAATGGAATATGTCACTCGTAATAACCAGGAGACAGAAGGCAAAGGAAAGGAAAGGGAGAGGAAAAGAGGCTGGGGGTGGGGAGAGAGAGAGAGAGAGAGATAGAGAGAGAGAGAGAGAGACTGAAGGAGAAGTCAGAAAAAGGGAAAGGGAAAGAAAGATTGATTCCTAATGAATGTATAAGTGTGCTCTGTAATTTATTTTTTCCTCCAGAAATATTTTCCCTTTGAGAAACATACTTCCAGTTGAATGTTACTGATAGTACCTTTATAAACATGATTTTACTAATAAGACTTCTGTGTTTTATTTCGCCTATTTTCTTCATTTGATAAACTCCCTTTCATCCCCAAAGAATCATCTTTTTATTGACGCCTACCTTTTCTAGTCTTTTCGGTCACATGAGGGCTCCTTTTCTTTATTGTTGAGGCTCTTTGCATCTCTCTCATCTCTTTGCATCTCCCCCACTTAAATAAATGGTACTAAGACAATATCAACATCTATATCAATCTATGTATACGTATATATATATATATATATATATATATATGTATATATACACATATAATCAGTTCCAGATAGAGGAAGAAATTAAAAATGAAACATATAAACATACAATTTTTTTAAAAAATGAGAAGCATTAGCATTTTACATATACATAGTCATCACTTCATAAAATGAATTGGGAGTGGCTCTTTTTTTATATTCAATGAATAATTCATGTAAGATTGGAATCATCTGTTTTTGAACATTTGGTAAAACTCACCTGAAAATCCTCTAGAGCCTATTATTATTTTTTGTATGAAAAATGTATGGGCACTAATTCAACTTTTTATAGGATCATTTGGATATCCTCTTTCTCTTTTAAAAAATTACAATAAATGCATTCTCTAAAAATTTTCATGTTTTACGTAAATTTTCAAAAATATTTACATTTGTGCATTATATCCCTTAGTAGATTTTAATCTCTGTTGACCATTGACCATTTCAATATGTCTCATTTATATTCTTGTTTTATTTGTACCTTTGGGGGAACCGGTGGAGCTTTCTTTTTTCAAATTTTTTTTTAGTAGTTGGAAGAAATAGCTAAGAGGACGAAGAACCTCCGGCTCCGGGCACATCTCTTTGATTCCACTGTTCTTCCTGCATTAACATATGCCTCAGAGACCTGGGCCCTACGCAAACAAGATGAGAACGCCATTCAGGTCTCCCAAAGAATAATAGAAAGAATAGAAAGAGCTATGCTTGGAATATCACGTTCCACTCAAATGAGAGAACGAATCCGGAGTTCTGACATCCGTCGACGATCAAGGATCAGGGACGCTGTCTCATTTGCCAAGGTGTCGAAAATCAGATGGGCTGGTCACGTAATGAGATTTAAAGACGACCGTTGGACTAGAGCTGTTACTGATTGGATTCCACGGGATGTCAAGAGACCGCGTGGCCGCCCACCTACCAGATGGTCAGACTTCTTCCTGAAGATCATGAACGATCGGTTTGAGGCCCTTCATGTTCCCAGAGCGAACAGATGCCATTGGGCTACACTAGCACGCAACAGGGACAAATGGAGACGTTACTGGCGCCCGCTCGAGCAAATCGACGACTAACGGGAAGTTAAGTGATTAAGTGATTTTTTAGTAGTCGGAAATGTATTACTCATGTTAAACAATTTTTTTATTTGGTTTATCCCAATTATTTATTTGTTTTCTATATCATTAATTTATGCTTTTGCATTTATTATCACCTTTTGAAAAATTTTACTTTAGTTTATTTTACTTCTTTTCCTGATTACTTTCTTTAATTACATAAATTACTTGCTGAATTTTCAGACATTAGAAAAACAAATGTATGTACTCAAAATTATAGATTTCCCTCAAGCAGCTTATAAACTTTATCTTACCAATGTTGAAATTCAGTATTTTAAAAACTAACTTTCAGAGTCAGAGAGGTGTTTTAGGAAGTTAGGCCTTGCATGTGTTTCTAGTTTTCCCCCGGCATCAGATAGGCCCAATAACCTTCTTCCCAAATCCTAGCACACTAGAAGTGATTTCTGAGCATAAAGCCAGGAATAAGATCTGAGCATAGCTGGGTGTGGCCCAAACCACAATTCCTGGTAAAAGTGAATAAATAGAAACTAAGTACTCTCAAATTTCCATTTTAGTTTCTTTTACTCATGAGTAAATAGAAATTTATTTTTTACTTTCAGGAATTTGTGTTATCTCTATAACAATTATGTTCTATGTTTAATCAGGCTATATGATACCAGCTTTTATTTTAATTTGTTGGTACTAATATTAGTTCTGGCCAGTCATTGTAAGTATTCTCTGTGAGCTTGAGAGAATGTGCATTCTACACTGTTGGCGGACAGTGTATTGTATGTACAACTGAACTTATTTTACGAATCAAGGATATGTCTCAGTGATAAAGCATGTGTAAGGACTCAGATTTGATTCCTGGCGCTTCTAAAAATAAAATAAATAAACGAACAAGTTTATTGCTTTTTAAAATATTTTGTATCACAACTCGTTTCGTTTGGGGGGTGAGTGTGGGCTTTCCAGTAGCAACCAGAAAAACTGCTAGACAAATTCTAAAAGAGCTGTAACACTTTTAACTAATTTCTTGATTTACCTATTAGTGATGATAGAATTGCCCACAAAGACGATGGTGTTAAGTTCTTCACATAAAAAAAGTGTCTGTCTGTGGCAGAGGCAGACTTGGGGTGGGGTTGGAAAGAGGAAAATTGAGGACATTGGTGTTGAGAAGTGTACACGGGTCAAAGGACAGGTGTTTGAGCATTGTAATACTGAAACTCAATCATGGACAACTTTGTTTTTCTCACGGTGATTTAATAAAAGAATTTTAAATACTTGAAATATTTTGAAACTACTTTATTAGGTGCATTTAAGTTGGAATTGTTAAATCTTTCTGGTAAGTCTGAATTTTAAATAATATATAGCAATCATACTAATTTCATTTTGTATTTATTATCTTCACAGGGCAAAGCCTGGCAAGCCACCAGTGAGGTATTCAATATGCAAAAAACAGTAACAACAAGTCTCACAATGGAGCTGTTACTGGTGACTGCTCGAACTATTTGTTGAACAGCGGAGGACAGTGCTACAGAGCTATTTATTATCTTAAATTCTGTTTTGTGTTGTATTAATAAACTTTCATTGACGTTCTTGTGGGCTGGAGCGATACCACAGTGTGTAGGGCGTTTGCCTTGCACACAGCCAACATGGACCCGAGTTGGATTCCTCCGCCCCTCTCAGAGAGCCCGGCAAACTACCGAGAGTATCTCTCCCACATGGTAAAGCCTGGTAAGCTACCCGTGACGTATTCAATATGCCAAACACAGTGACAAGTCTCACAGTGTTACTGGGCCCTCTTGAGCAAATCGATGAACAACGGGAGGACAGTGACAGTGACAGTGACCGTTCTTGTGGATATTACTATATATCTTTAGATTTATTGCTAACATTTCCCCCTTATTGTTTTATGTGTTTTTGTACTTAAAAAACACATGCAGCTTAAATTTGTATGTTTTTATCTGCTCTGACAATTTCACATTAAATTCAAGACATATCTATCATGATTCCTCATATATTTGAATTTATTTTGCCACCCAATTTTGCTATTTGTTTTTTCTTACTCTAATTTCTTTGTTTGGTTTTGGGGCCACACCTAGCAATGTTCAGGGGTTACTCCTGGCTTTTCACTTAGGAAGTACTCCTGGTGATACTTGGGGGACCACACGGGATGCCTGGGATTGAACTCTGGTTGGCTGTGTGCAAGGCAAGCACCTTACCCACTGTACTATCTCTCAGGTCCTCTCTAATTTTAAAATAAATTCTGGCATCTTCCCCACTCCTATTCTTTTAGACAGAGATTTTCCTCCCTCATATACATTTTTTCTCCATTGATTTAGAGACTATAAGACATTTTTAAACTTTTAGTCATTACCTAAAAGTTTCCTAGAGCTTAAATACCTTACGAATTATAATTCGGATCAGTAGTTTGGTATTTGTCCCAAATAAATATAAAATTTAGGATTTTTTAATTTTCAGTCAATTCCATCCCCCATCAATACACTAATGTTGACTCAAATATTGTTTATCATTGATTTTTGCTTCTTTAATCTCTTAGAAATTATTATAGCTTTTTATATGTATTGTTAACCTATTAAATGTTCGCACAATCTCTTCTTTTTTAAAAATTTTATTAAAACACCATGAATTACAAGGTTGTTTTTTTCTTTTTGGGTCATGCCTGGCGATGCTCTCAGGTTACTCCTAGCTCTGCACTCAGGAATCACTCCTGGCCGTGTTCAGGGGACCATATGGGATACTAGGAATTGAACCTCAGTTGGAGAGTGCAAGGCAAATGCCCTACCCACTGTGCTATCGCTCCAGCCCCTACAAAGTTATTCTTAGTTGAGTCTTAGACATACAATTTTGCAGCATGCATCCAACCACCAGTGTCAATCTCTCTCCACATATCCTCTTTGCTATCCAGACTTTCTTTTTTTTTTTTTTTTGGTAGAGAAAGTTCAATTTTTGTTTCCGTTTCTGGTCTTGGATTTCTAGCAGGACATCTGCTTGGTTGCTAGCAGGACATTGGGGGCTCACCACGTACCAGATAGATTGAGAGGGAGGGGCTGAACACATAGCCTATGGAGGCAAAATGTTTACATTTTCACTAAGGGAATAAAATTCACAAGGATTTCCATGTAAACACCCACCAGTACAGTACTCCAACCCTGACCCCCAACCAAGACCACCAAAAAATAACGCTCAGAAATTACTGCGCGTTAATATTCAGATATCATGTTTTGTGTTTATTTATTTTTGGGGGGACATATTCTGTAATGTTCTAGACTTTTGCCTGACTGCTCAGGGGAACAGGGCTCGGGGAACCCTCTGGGGTTCTAACCATGGATCCTGGGGCAGCTACTCCCAGTTCGACTAATTTTTTTTATTTTATATTTTTTATTTTTTATGTTAAGTATTTTTATTTTTTAAATTTATTTATTTATTTATTTTGAATACCCATCTCTCCACCAGTGACCGGTTCCCACCACCGTGGATCCCAGTATGCCTCCCACCCCCCACCCCCCACCCCAGACTGATATTTTTTAATTGCACAAAACTTCCAATTGCTGGAGTAGCTCCAACTGTTCATGTATTCTGTTACAACAGTTGAGCATGAAACTAAGTCAATCAAAAGCCCAGAATGGGCCTTGGGGTAACCCAGAATGATGCTCAGGAATTGAGGAATGGAAAGCATTCTATGTGTAGTCAATATTCCTGTCTATGTGTTTGTATATCTTCATATCCAGTGGTGTTCTCAAGCTACTCTTAGCTCTGTGCTCATCAACTCTTCAAACAGTGCTCAAGTCGACAATGCACTGAATTCAACTGGGATCTAAAATAGATCAGCCACATGAATTGAAAGTCCCTTCTTCGCTCTGTAGCTGAGTGGTCATTGATTAGTTTAGTAGTGGATGAATTATGCAGCAAAAATTAAATTCTTTCAAAATTTGAACCAGTGCTCAAGAAGAATTATAGAGTGGGTGTGCAGGAGAAAGTCACTTTTTCAGTTGTGTTGACCTATTGTTCAGCTATGAGTTTTAGTTTATTAGAGGAAAATATGAATAAAATGTATAGTAAAATGGAGGGCTGGAGCAATAGCACAGTGGGTAGGGCATTTGCCTTGCACGCAGCCCACCCGGGTGTGATTCCTCCATCCCTCTCAGAGAGACTAGCAAGCTACCAAGAGTATCCCACCCACATGGCAGAGCCTGGCAAGCTCCCTGGGGCGCATTCGATATGCCAAACACAGCAACAACAAGTCTCACAATGGAGACGTTACTGGTGCCTGCTGGAGCAAATCAATGAACAGTGGGACAATGGGACGACAGTGCTAAAGTAGTACAGTGTTTAATAGTAAAACACAAAACTTAGTTATTTTAGAAGTTTACTTTTTAGTTTGAAGAGTTGATATCTGTATTTATAGACTTAATTTCTTGCAATCCCTCACAAGGGCACCTGCCAATCATGGAGTGAAATAGGAACAATGGCTTAGGGTGCACAAGAATGGTGTGGTTTATGATCAATACTTGATTGCTTTGTATAATCAGTTTTATTATTTTCTATGTCAAGGCTTGCTTCACTTTATGTCGACGTAAATTTACTGGGTGTTGAAAGATAGCCCCATGACAAGTGGGCCCTAGCAAAGCAAGTCCCAGCCCATATCCCCCCTGCAGCTGCGGCAGGTTGACAACACCAGGTACCCCCATCTCCTCCTTGCCCCTGGAATTCGCCAGGTAAGGCCACAAGGCTGGAAAAGGCCTAATGAGGCATCTCCTTGCCATGGAATCCGCCTAATAAGGCCACAAGTTCAGAGAAGGCCTAATGAGGTATTTTCTTGCCCTGGAATTCACCTAATAGGGCCATAAAACCCGAAAAGGCGTAATTGACTGCCCGGTGGGATGGCCTGGTGACAGGTACAGAAGAGAGTGGCTGGTGCTGATGGCTTGTTGCAAAATGACTGGCTGCCTGCGTGCAGTATCTAATGTGATAATTCAAATGTATTGGGTGATTTGTGCGTGGGCATTTCTGAAATGCGCGGGAAGATGGCCTATAAAAAGCCCCCTTTGAAGAGGCTCGGGGCTCTCTGTCACTGATGGTTTGCGGTCATGCTGTGAGCCCAAGCATGCTCAAATAAACCTCTTGCTTTTGCATGGACTTGGTCTCTCAGAGTTCTCCTTGACAGGTGAGGCTGTCATGATCTCGGACCCTAACAGGTGTCAGGATATGGGACATATGAGTTAACTAATTTTGTGGGTGCTTATGAAAATGACACGTGTGTAGGATGTGTTTTTTCCTCGCCTGTGCTTGTGGTGGGAGGCTGATGCTCTTGCCTAGCAGGACTGCCCTCCAGATGCTGTGAATACACTCCTCCAAAATTTATTTGTTGACGTCTCCTTGTCTCCTTGGTTCATGACCTCAAAAACTTTGAGGCTCATGTGATATTTGATGTGGACTGAAGCACAACAGTACCTGTGGACAGCTGCAGAGATTTTTTGGCAAGTAAAACAGATTATATTTGGAGGGGCTTTTGAAGGTGTTGAGGGGAAGTGAGTGAGGAAGAGAAGAAAATCAGAGAGAGGGAGTAACGCGTTCAAGAAAGAACACAGGCCTCTCCGCCCTTGGGGAGAACCCCTACACACATCCCAGTATTAGACATGGAAGTATGAAAGTACACATCTCAAGAGGGCGACACATGTGCTGGGGCACTCCACGTGCTTGTGCCCCTGGGCATAAGGAGCACATAAGACCGGGCAGCATATAAGTCGCTACAGAGATTTTTTTCAAAGAACCACTTTGTATATGCTTTGTTCAAACCTTTACTCAGTTGCCCAGGGTGTCTGAAGAACTGATGTCCCCAAATCTCTCAGATTTGGGTATTAGGAGTCCTTTGTTCCTCCCAGGAAGTCACTAACGATCTTCTCTCTGGGCCTTTAAATCACTGTTCGGGACTTTGTGGAAGAATGGACGCAGTGCTAGTGACCCGAGCAGGCCTGCACACGACATGCCGAGATGGACCACAAGGGTCATGTGAAAGATCTCAGAACAAGCACATCATTTTCAGGATCAGTGAGTTTTTTATTGTTTTTGTTTTCTTCTTTGTATCAATTTGGGAAGGGGCACACGAAGAAGTGCTCTGCGATGATTCGTAGTGGGGCGCCAGGAACCACATGGGTGATGGGGATGGAACCCAGATTTCCACTTCATACAAAGCAAGTGCCCTTCCACTGCACTATCACTAGGGCCCACAAACCAGTTCTCTGACACCATTAAGACTTGTGCTAACTTTCTAGAGAAGGCACACTCACAGTATTCCACTATTATGAAAAATACTAGAATTTTTTAAGTTTTCATTTGACTCATTTCAGTGTCTAGGGAGATTAAGTTCCTGCATTCCCAGCATCAGGCTCTGGACTTCCTCCTAAGTTGTCGAGAGACCATAGATGTGGTGGTTGGGATGGAGCCTGGACCTCCACCGTTGAAGTCATATGCTTGCTCCACTGAGCTATCCCAACAGCCTAAAAATATGTCTATTCTATTATGAATCTTGCCAGCTACCTCATATTGATGACCTCATTCTCAATGAAACTGCAGCAATGCCAAATCCTGAAGCTGTGGTTTGAGTTCTGAAATTGATCACAGCAAGCCAGATAATAATTAATCCTATAGACCCTGGATGAATAGGCCAGCAGGCGGATCTCTGTGGTTCTCTCAGTAAAAACAGGCCCACAGAAAAGAGAAGATCCTCTGGGAGGAACACCGTGAGGAGCCTGACAGCCCTCATAGTAATTTGTGGGCTTTTGTATTTGTCTAGAACCAGTGATATCTGGGGGAGCATGGAGTGCTGGGGATCAAACCATGATCAGTCATGGGTAAGAACAACACCATCCCCTCTGTACTGTTGCTCCACCAAAACCAGCTTTGTCAATGGCTCAATAATTCACGTTTAAGGATTAAGGCTGAAGAAAATCTCTTAGTGAGTCAGAGTGAGAACAGCAGGTAGGCACACAGGGTGACAGGGAGAGATCGCTGAGCACCACCCAAAGGAACCCCTGATGACCATCAGGAAAAAACCCTCTGCAACACCAGGCCCCACAACAAAATAAAAGTACTTTTTCCAGTTTGCTCAAAAACCAAGCTAATGATCCGAGGCAAAGACAAGTGTAGGGACAGAGATTGGGGGGGGGGGAGGTGGTTCTGCTGCTCCTGAAAAGGGCACCCCGACGTTGCGGGCTGTGCAGCCAGGCTGGTAAGTGACAGAGGGAGATGGGACATGGAGGGTTCCGAGTCTCATGGGCACATGACAGATGAAGAAGAATGGAGCAAAGTGAAGAAACAAAGCAAGTTTTCAAGATGCACAGTTTCGGAGAAGGAAGGTCAGCGTAAGCCCGACACACTCACCTGGATCCAGGAGCCCAAGGCAGCCGGGGTCGGCAGCACAATTCACACAAGTTCAGGGCACCACACACTGCGCAGTATCCATGCCAGGGAGGGACCGGAGACACTCACCTGTGTTGGGATCGGAGATCACCCCTGAGGATTCAGACAAAGAGTCCGGCGGGAATGCAAACCACACATCGAGATTTTATTATCCAGCTAGCTGGGCCCTCCCGTTGGTCGTCGATTTGCTCGAGCGGGCCCAGTAACGTCTCCATTGGAGACTTTGTTGTTACTGTGTCTGGCATATCGAATACTCTCGGTAGCTTGCCGGGCTCTCCGAGAGGGGCGGAGGAATCGAACTCGGGGCTGAAGCATCCTAACACATAGGTCAGAGCTCAACCCTGAGTGCTTATAGTCAAGGGTTTATATAGCCATCCTGGGCTCTCAGGCCCCAGAAGCAAGCTCAAAGAAAAGAAAAAAAAACTTCCAAAAGTAGATATAACTTCAAGCATTCCAAATACAAACATGGGAGAAAAAAAAAATCAATGTCATACTTCAAGAAAACATATTGTCAGTCAGATCCAGGATACATGAGACTTGTATATCAAGAAAATATTCCCATAATAAAAAAAATAAATCTTGGGGCTGGAGCGATGGCACAGTGGGTAGGGCGTTTACTTTGCACTCAGCCAACATGGCCGACACAGGTTCGATTCCCAGCATCCCATATGGTCTTCCAAGCACCGCCAGGAGCAATTACTGAGTGTATGAGCCAGGAGTAACCTCTGAGCATCGCCAGGTGTGACCCAAAATGTAAAAAGACTATCAATGTCATACTTCAAGAAAACATATTTTCAGTCAGATCCAGAATACATGAGACTTAAATATCAAGGAAATATTCTCATACATCAAGACAGCAAGAATTCCTATAGGTCAAGGCATGTTATCAGTCAGACATAGGACACAAGATACAGGTGTGTTGACTCCTAACTCTCCAGTCCTGTGTCTGTGTAAACATCAGGGGCTATTTCACGCCAATTTGCTCCGTTAAGTCATATCCTCAGGGCCAGAGTTGCTTCCCACCAAATTGTACTTTCATCCAATTAACTCGTTTATGTCATATACCCTTCATGGCCGATCGACCAGGGTGAGAAATGTTTGGCTAGGTGCTCTTTACAACCAGGGTGACAAATGAGAAATGGTGGGCAAGCTGCTTCTCACAATTCATTGTACCTACGAGGACTGTCCTCCCATTGTTCATTGATTTGCTCAAGCAGGCCGAGTAATGTCTCAATCGTGAGACTTGTTACTGTGTTTGGCATATCAAATACATCACGGGTAGCTTGCCAGGCATTGCCGTGTGGGCGAGATACACTCGGCAGCTTGTGGGGCTCTCTGAGAGGGGCTGAGGAATCAAACTTAGATCGGCCTTGTGGGTCTCATGCAAGCCAAATGGCCCCCTCTGTGTTATGGCTCCAGTCCCTCTTTGATACATTTTACGGGTTCAAGCCACATGCAAGGCACTGGACTAATACCCATTGGATTATCGTTTTTTACTTTTCTCTTTATTGTGAGGATTTTCCTTTACTGAATCACCATGAGCTATTTACAAAGCTTTCATGGCTAAGTTTCAGTCATTCAATGATTGAACATCCAGCCCTCCACCAGTGTATTTTTCCACCACCGAAGTCCCCAGTATCCCTCTCGCACCCCCACCCAACCCCACATGCTGCCTGTATGGAAGGCACTTTCTTTTTCATTCTTTCTCTACTTTGGGGCATTATGGTTTTCAATACAAATACGAAGAGGTTATCATGTTTGGTTCTTTGTCTACTTTCAGCACACATCTCCCAACTCTTGGGCAGTGCTCAGTGCTCAGTGCTCAGGGATACCATCCCTAGCAATCCCTCCAACCATCATTGATCTAGTCACTGGACTCTTTCTTAAGCTCCTTATTTCTCACTTTTCTAGAAATAAATAACAGTTTGAATTCAAACAAGTTAAAGGCTTTGTTTACCAAATCAGTTGGGGGTGTGCAAAGCAGGAAAAAGTCAGTTCATTTGTACTTGAGAATTGTAACATAAAGAATGACTAGGAGTGTTCATTATTAAGAGATTAAAGTGTTAGATCTGCAGTATTTACAATAGGGTTCCCCAACCACCACTTGGAATAATTCTTGAGTGAGTAGACCAGAATAACCCCTCAGCCTCAAAGGGGTGGGATCCAGAAATGGAAAAAAATGGCCAAAGGGCAAGCTGTGAGGATCTCAGAGATGATGGAGGCATTGTTCATCCCAAAGGCTGCCGGAGATTGAATGAATCATTCAAGGTAAATTGAAATTCCGATTTTAGGGACTGGAGGGCATTTGCCTTGCACAGGATGACTGGGATACGATCCCAGCTTCCCCTCCCAAGTCCACCCGGAGTGATCCTGCCTTCAGAGCCACTGGGCATTTCTGGCTGTACCCTTACCCTCAACTCCCCAAAAAACAAGTCTGTTTTGTGAATTGAACAGAAAGGTCGATGTCAGGGTGAGCAGGTTTATGAATGACAGATGTGTCAATTCAATCTCTGTGATCAAGGCTTTCTATGCCTGTAGATGATTTTCTGAGCTCACCTCCAGTATCACATGGTTCCTTGCTACCACCGGCAGTAATCAGCTACCTGGGCAGCACTGGGTGCTTAGTATTTCCATCTTTGGAGTGGGTGCCAAAGCCAGCAGTACTCAGGGCTTATTCCTGCCTTTGCACTCCGGAATCAATCCTGCTGGGGCCAGGCTCAGAGGGCATACACGGCAGTGCTTTGGGGACCATATGGGGTTCTGGGTCTCCAACCCATGTCAGCTGTGTCAAAGCAAATGCCTTACTTATGCTACCATCTCTCTGGCCCCCACCATTTTTTTAGCTTTTTGGGTCGCATCCAGCGATGCTCAGGAGTTATTTCTGCCTCTGCATTCAGGAATCACTCCTGGCGATGCGTGGGAGATCATGGGATGCTGAGGTTCGAACCCAGGATTGACTGGGTGCAAAGCAAGTGCTTATCTGCTGTACTATCTCTACTACCCTGATTTAAAAGACTTTTCTCAAAGTAATTGTGTCATCTTTTTCCAATGTCCAGAAAAAAATCCCATGCTTACTAAATACAATGTTATTTCTGTGGTTTTGGAGAGTGGCTGGGCCACATCCAGCGGTGCTCAGGAATTGCTACAGAAGGTGCTCAGAGCACTGTATGTAGTTATGGGGATATGAACCAGTGCCCACCATATGCCAGGCAATATCCATACTAGCTCTTCATTTAAAAATGTGATTGCAAAGAAGCTGTGTAACAGTACTCCCGGGGCTGAATTATCTGCCCTTCTCCCCTTCAACACTTCCTATGTTGAAGTCCTAACATCCAGGACCTCCTAATGGTTTGGAAGGAATTTATGTAGGCAGGCAGACAGATAGGGAAGGTTCTCTACCAAGGTAATGCCAGTAAATTTCCCGGGAATAGCTGTAAGTTTGTGAAGGCCAACCCTGCAGAAAACGGAAACTAAGGCCTGATCAGACCCTCACTTATGGCCAGAGAAGCTCCTGCAGAAATAAAAGGCCAGGGAAAAAATTTCAAAGAAGACCATCACCTCTCCCAACGTCCCTAGGCAACCTCCTTACCAACAACGGACTTTTACCTAGCTTAAAACCCCACATGAGTGCAGGCTGGAGAAACCCTATAAAGGCCACCTTGAACAAAGGAATGGCGCGCAAATGCTGCCTGAGCCCATGTGCTGCTTGTACCCACATGGGTGAGCACATGTGTCGCCCACATATCCCCTCTAGAGATGTGGACATTCATGCTTTCCTGTCTGATACTGGGGTGTCTGTAGTGCTCTCTCTGCCCTTGGAGAAGCCCAGGATGCCTCCTGATTGTGTTACTCTCCACTCTCCAACTTTCTCTCCCTCCTTCCCTTCAAAACCTCCAATTAAAATCTGTTCAACTTCACTGCTTGTCTTCATTAAACAATGAATACGACTCCTGAAATTCTTTTTTGAGAGTCGAGACAAGACCCCAGTAATCTGTAGGTGAAAACGGATGTTGGAGCTATAGGTAATAGGCTGGATATTTCTTTTATTTATTTATTTATTTAAAGATTTTATTATTGAAACCCTGTGAGATAGACCCTTACAAAGATGTCCACGTTAAGATTTTCAGTCATACAGTGTTCCAACGCCCATCCCTCCACCAGTGTACATTTCCCAGCACCAGTGTGCCAGGTTACCTCCCGTCATCCCCCACCCAGCCTGCCTCTACAGAAGACACTTTTCTTCCCTCTCCCTCCCTTCTTTCCTCCCCACAGTCAGCAGATTTCTTGAAGTTTTGAGGAGACACATCCACTGGTGCTCAGGGCATCAGAACCCTCGCCTGTGTGTCCTGCACACTGACCACACACCCAGTCCATCTTTTTACTTCTCTGTCCAACAGTGCTCACTGACCACATTGAGGCATTTCTGTTCTGAAATGTAAGTAGTTCACTTGGATTTTATGGGGGTTTTGATGTCCCTTCGGAACATCTGAGTACATGTCCCCATATCTGGCCTAACCACAAGGTCATAACAGGGTGCAGGTGGGAGTTACATTATCTATTCTGAGCCAGCTTTTGCAACTCTAGCTTTTACAGCTTTTAGTGTTTTCTGGTTAACTCTTTCCTACCACTTAACTCTTTCATGACTATTAGCCTGGGTGGCCCTTACAGATCCTCTCAGAATGGGAGAAGCATGCTGAAAATAGACTATAGACCAAATATGATTGCTACTCAATGCCTCTTTTGCAAACCACAACACCCAAAAGGAGAGAGAGAAAACAAAATGGAATGCCCTGCCACAGAGGCAGGGTGGGATGGGGGGGATAGGGGGTGGGAGGGATACTGGGACCCGTAGTGGTGCAAAATGGGCACTGGTGGAGGGATGGGTACTTGATCATTGTATAACTGAAACCCAAGCACAAAAATTTTGTATGTCTACAACTGTACCTCATGGTGTTAAACTAATAAAAATTTTAAAAAAAGAAAATTCAGGATTAGCTGGTAACAGGTGTAAAGGTATAAAGTGGTGGGAGTTGAGGATGAAGAGGAGATGGGAGGATTAAAGTCACAGGAATTGGGCCGGAGTGATAGTGCAGTGAGTTGGTGATTGGCCTTGCGTGTGGCTGTCCTGGATTGGAACCCCAGCATCCCAGATGGTCTCCCAAGCATTTCTGAATGCAGAGGCTGGAGTTACCCCTGAGTATCTTTGCGCGCGGTCTAAAAGCAAATCAAAAATATTGAAAAAATAATAAAATCACAAGAATTCCTGAAACATGGACTGGGCTCAAATCAGCTTTGCCCAAAAGGTGAGAGAGAGAGAGAGAGAGACAGAGACAGAGAAACAGAAATCGACAGAAACAGAGAAGAAAAGTGCCTGCCATAGATGGGGGTGGGCAATGGGAAACTAGGGAACCGGTGGTCGAAAATGTACACTGGGGAAAGAAAGATGGCGGCTGCACGGGAGCCTTGTGGACAGCAGTTTTGAGCCGGGGGTGGGAGCGGCAGGGACCTCATGGGAAGGGGGGCGTAATGGGCCGTCCTTCACGCCTGACCGAGGTCGCCAGCTGCCCCCCACGAGCGGCTCTCCGGCACGGCCACGACTCCAGAGCACAGAAACCAATCTCTTAACTATCTAACTTTTAATAGAAATTCTTCCAGGGTTAATAAGTAAAATAGCAGAAATCAATAGCAGCCGCGCGACATCATTTTATTCTTAAACCAAGTTGTAGAAAGCAAATCATTTCACAACGCTGATTCAGGATGTCTGATTGGGGGAGGGGTCGTAAACTCTATACAATAACTGTGCATCTTCTATCAAAGCAATGTATCTAGTCAAAGTAGATAGAGTATTAACTAGAACTCATCTGCCTCACAGGAATTGGGAGGGGTGGGAGGTGGGGTTCTATTGGGGTTCGCGGTTAAAAATAAGTATTGGTAAAGGGAAATGTGTTTGATATTTACATGACTGAGACCTAAACCCGAAAGCTCTGTAACTTTTCCCACAGTGATTCAATAAAGAAAGAAATTATAAAAAAAAAAGAAAATGTACACTGGTGAAGGGGCAGGTGTTGGGACATTTTATGACCGAAATCCAATCATAAACAACTTTGTCACTGTATTTCACTGGGATTCAATTAAAACAAATTTTTAAAAATAATAACCATAAAAGGGGTTGGTCCAATTTTTTAACCCTTTCTTGTTCTCTGGTTGCACTCAGAGGCTACTTCCAGCCCTGTGCTCTAGGAGAGTCACTCCTGACAGTTAGTGGGGGACCAGGCATTGCAGGGATCCAACCTGGGTCTCTGGCATGCAGAGCACTCACTCGGCTCTTATCTAATTTCTTAACATGCAAACTGGTGGGCCTGCTCAGAGGGAAGCACGGGAGCATGTGGGTGCTGGAGGACTCTTCCGGCTGCTGGAATATCTCCAGGATTGGGGTGGTGGAGCCCCGCAGCCGCTTCCCATAGAGAGTAAACAATCTCTCAGAAACAAAGAGTGGCAAATGCACGTTCACATTTGCATGGAGGAATCTAGGAAAGAGACCCAACGTGATGAACACTAGCAGAAGCACAGAACAAGGGAGAACAAAGGACAGGAGACTACCCCAGTCTGTGTTGTCCCACTTCTACAGAGGAGGAACTTTCTGGTGAGGTCTGTACCTTAGGGAGTCCCGTTACCTCCACAGTGGACGCGTTCCTGATTCTGTAGGATTTTGACAAATGAATGAACCACTTCCACACAAAATTCTAAGGCTTAAGAAGTGAGTTTACTGTACATTCAAGTCAGTCAAGGAAAACAAAACTGTACATCGCCCACCCCAAAGTCCAAGCATCTCCTCCTGCCCATTTATGACGTCACTCGTCCTGTCCCACGATGGCGAGTCCTGAGTACGATGGCCTGGTCCTGTCCCTCGCCGTCTGCTCACCTCCAGTGTACGATGGTCTGGTCCTGTCCCTCGCCGTCTCCTCGCCTCCAGTGCATGATGACCTTGTCTTGTCTCTGCACCGTTCACTCTCCTGGGTCTGGAACCTGTGCTGGCCTGGAAGCTGTCACCTATTTCCTCCCTGTTGGACCCTGCTGCTTATCTTATTGGGCTTGTCTGGGACTGTCCCCGACAAGCTCCTGAGCTTTCCTCATCTTTATTAACAGTCGCGTGCACATGGGCATGGAACTTTGCTACCCTGTTCTCTCTGTGGCCAGGGGTGAGGAGCAAATAGAGTGTTGCCCAGCTCGAGAGATCGGGGGTGTTCCTGTTATTTGCTGCTTTGCCCCCTCCCCTCCCAGCTCTCCATGACCTGTTGTGACAGGAAGCAAGACTGAGAACAACCCATTAAAGCAATCAGTTGTCCTGGTCTCTTCAAACTTCTCCCACGGCAGCATTCCTTCCACACACACACACACACGCACACACACACACTCCCCACCCCTGTCAGCTGGTACCCACAATTCCCTTCAGGATCAAGAGCAAAGTTCTATCTTCTGTATGGACTTCCTGCTGAAAAAGGGGGCTGCTGAGTTTTCCTGGGGCCCCTGCGTTCTCTGACTAGGGCAGGACTAAGAAGTTGACCCTCAGAAGCTGAGCAAGTTTATCTGGCAGCCAATCAGATGCTCTCTGGAGTTGCAGAACTCAGGGCGACAGGCATGAAGAGGAAATCTGAGGTCACGGTCACGGTCACGATCCTCCCGTTGTTCATCGATTTGCTCGAGCGGGCCCAGTAACGTCTCCATCATGAGACTCGTTACTGTGTTTGACATATCGAATACGTCATGGGTAGCTTGTCAGGCTCTGCCGTGCGGGTGAGATACTCTCGGTAGCTTGCCGGGCTCTCCGAGAGGGGCGGAGGAATCGAACTCTGGTCGGCCATTGTTAGCCATTTGTAAGGCAAATGCCCTACCGCTGTGCTATCGCTCCATAATTTATGACTGGCAGGAGCACACTGGGAAACCGGAAACTAGTGTGTGGGGGAACGTAGCCAAGTTCCAGGGGTCTGGAGCAAGTGTTTCTGGACCTCTAATGAGCCAGGAGCCGGGGTGTCCTGGGGTTTTTTCGAGAGCACAGGTTTCTCAACTCTGACATGCACCCCCAACCTTAGTTCCTGGGGCCACAGTGACAGTACAGTGGATAAGGCAGTTGCCTGGCACACAGCCAACCTGAGTTGGATTCCACTCGAGCACTAAGAGACTAAGGGAAGCACTGGACATTTAAAACTTACATCTTATTAGAGAAGAACCCAAAAAGCCAATGCTTTTTGTTCAGGCACAGATCTGACACTTCGTGCTTTTCTTAAGAGAAAAAAAAAAACCGTTAGCACTGGATCAGAAAAGTAAGCACTCTATCTCCTAGGGCAGAGACCCATATTAAAGTTTCCTGTGTATAGATGTAGGCAACATTCAGGATTAAAGTTTCCTGTGTATAGACGTAGGCAATATTCAGGGTTTTCTTTGAAAAAGCAAAGCCATAAGTTACTATCTTATGTATTCCTCAGTTAACGGAAAGGTAAGAATCTAAGACATTCATGAAAACAGCAAAACCCACATCAACCACTTTTTCTGTTAGAACCGAGACCCAAAGGACCACCTTTGCACTCATGCAGGAATACTGTCACTCCTTTTGAAAAGGTTAGAAACAAAGTAGCCAGTGTTCTTGTCAGAGAGATAAAACAGAAGTAACCATCTTTAAAACCTCATCTCCCATTCCTTCAACTTCTTGTTCGTGAGGTCTAGAGCTCCTCACATGTTTCAAATATTTTCTAGATCCATCCCCTCAGGCCCACAGCTTGGTTGTCAATACTCCCTTCCTTGAACAAGGCCCCTTTTCACATCCTGAATCCAGTGCAGTTCTTCCCCACTCCAAGGATTTCATGAAGCCACAGAGAGATGCTAAGGCACTTGCCTGGAACATTGCTGACCCGGGTTCCATCCCCAGCACCCATAGAGGACCCTGAGCCAGCCAGGAGTGATCCCTAAGTGCAGACCCAAGTCAGCCTTGAGCATCACTGGCTGTATAGTGCAGAAACCAAACCTTGAAAAACCACAGAACTAAACAGAAAAAATCGTGATCCTTGTCCCAGTGAACTTTCCCCCATGATCCTGCAGTGGTCACTGAAGTGGGTTATTTCCCATGAGGACATTCATTCTGAGTTGTGGGTAAGAAAGATCCGATGACTCATTTTCCCATCTGTCTAGAGAGCTCAACTTTGTGTTGTTACATCGTTCAAGGTTTGACACTGGGCCTTCTGATGTGGGAACGAGATCTGAGATGGGGCTGAGGCTGGGATCAGGGCACCTGACTGAAGAGGAGAAGGTCACACCCGGCGATGCTCAGGGGTTACTCCTGGCTCATACAATCAGGAATTGGTCCTGGCAGTGCTCGGGGGGCCATATGGGATGCTGGGAATCGAACCTGTGTTGGCCATGTTTGCTGCATGCAAAGCAAACGCCCTACACACTGAGCTATCTCTCCAGCCCCGAGATTGATTTTTTTTATTATGGGAATAATTTCTTGATATACAAGTCTCATGTATCCTGGATCTGACGGACAATATATTTTCTTGAAGTATGACATTGATTATTTTTTTTTCTCCCATGTTTGCATTTTGAATGCTTGAAGTTATATCTACTTTTGGAAGTTTTTTTTTCTTTTCTCTGAGCTTGCTTCTGGGGCCTGAGAGCCCAGGATGGCTATATAAACCCTTGACTATAAGCACTCAGTGTTGAGCTCTGACCTATGTGTTATGATGCTTTAGCCCCAGCTAGGTGGATAATAAAATCTCGATCTGTGGTTTGCATTTCCGCTGGACTCATTGTCTCTCTGAATCTTCAGGGGTGATCCCGGATCCCAACAAAGGTGAGTGTCTGCAGTCCCTCACTGGCAGGGATACTGCGCAGTGTGTGGTGCCCTGAACTTGTGTGAATTGTGCTGCCGACACCGTCTGCCTTGGGCTCCTGGATCCAGTTCAGTGTGTCAGGCTCACGCTGACTGTCATTGTCCTAAACTGTCCATCGTGAAAACTTGCTTTGTTTCTTCATTTTGCTCCATTCTTCTTCATCTGTCATGTGTCCATGAGACTCAGAACCCTCCATGTTCCATCTCCCTCTGTCGCTGGCTGCACAGCCGGCAACGTCAGGGTGCCCTTTTCAGGAGCAGCAGAACCACCTCCCACCCCACCATCTCTGTCCTACACTTGTCTTTGCCTCGGATCATTAGCTTGGTTTTTGAGCAAACTGAAAAAAAGTACTTTTATTTTGTTGTGGGGCCTGGTGTTGCTGAGGTTTTTTCCTGACGGTCATCAGGGGTTCCTTTGTGCGGTGCTCAGTGATCACTCCCTGTCACCCTGTGTACCTACCTGCTGTTCTCACCCTGACTCACTAAGAGATTTACTTCAGCCTTCATACTTAAACATGAATGAGTGAGCCATTGTCAAAGCTGGTTTGGGTGGACCAACAGTACAGCGGCGATGGTGTTGATCTTACCCATGACCGACCATGGTTTGATCCCCAGCACTCCATGCTCCCCCAGATATCACTGGTTCTAGACAAATACAAAGGCCCAAAAATTACTTTGAGGACTCTCAGGTTCCTCATGGTGTTCCTTCAAGAGGATCTTCCCCTTTCTGTGGGCCTGTTTTTACTGTGAGAACCACAGAGATCCACCTGCTGGCCTATTCATCCAGGGTCTATAGGATTAATTCTTATCTGGCTTGCTGTGTTCAATTTCAGAACTCAAACCACAGCTTCAGGAGTTGTCATTGCTGCAATTTCATTTGAGAATGAAGTCATGAAATATGTGTTAGCTGGCAAGATTCAGAATAGAAAAGGCATATTTTTAGGCTCAGTGTAGCAAGCATATGACTTCAACGGTGGAGATCCAGGCTCCATCCCAATCACCACATCTATGTCTCTCGACAACTCAGGAGGAAATCCAGAGCCTGATGCTGGAAGTGGAGGAAATTAGTCTCCCTGGGCACTGAAATGAGTCCATTTGAAACTTAAAAAAATTCTAGTATTGTTGATACTAGTGGAATACTGTGAGTTTGCCCTCTCTAGAATGATAGTACAAGCCTTCATGGTGTCAAAGTACTGGTTTTTGGGCCCTAGTGATAGTGCAGTGGAAAGTACATTTGTTTTGTATGAAGTGTTCACCTGAACTCCATCCCCATCACCCATATGGTCCCTGGTGCCCCACTACGACTCATCGCAGAACACTTCTTCGTGTGCCCCTTCCCAAATTGATACACACAAGAAAACAAAAAGAAGAAAAAACTCACTGATCCTGAAAATAATGTACTTGTTCTGAAACGTTTCACATTGTCCTTGTGGTCCATCTCGGCATGTCGTGTCCGGGCCTGCTCAGGACACATGCACTGCATCCTTTCTTCCACAGAGTCCCGGACAGTGATTTACAGGCACAGAGAGAAGATTGTTAGCAACTTCCTGAGAGGAACAAAGGATTCCTGATACTCAAATCTGAGAGATTTGGGGACATCGGTTTTGCAGACACCCTGGGCAACTGAGTAAAGGTTTGAACAAAGAATATGCAAAGTGGTTCTTTGAAAAAAATCTCTGCAGCGATGTATATGCTGCCTGATCCCACTTGCTCCTTATCCCCAGGGGGCCAAGCACATGGAGTGCCCCAGCACATGTGTCGCCCTCTTGAGATGTGTACTTTCATACTTCCATGTCTAATACTGGGATGTGTGTAGGGGCTCTCCCCAAGGGCGGAGAGGCCTGTGTTCTTTCTTGAACGCGTTACTCCCTCTCTCTGATTTTCTTCTCTTCCTCACTCACTTCCCCTCCACACCTTCAAAAAGCTCTCCAAGTATAATCTGTTTTACTTCCAAAAAAAATATCTGCAGCTCTCCACAGGTACTGTTGTGCTTCAGTCCACATCAAATACCACATGAGCCTCAAAGGTTTTGAGGTCATGACCAAAGGAGACAAGGAGACGTCAACAAATAAATTTTGGAGGAGTGTATTCACAGCATCTGGAAGGCAGTCCTGCTAGGCAAGAGCATCAGCCTCCCACCACAAGCACAGGTGAGGAGAAAACACATCCTACACACATGTCATTTTCATAAGCACCCACAAAATTAGTTAACTCATATGTCCCATATCCTGACACCTGTTAGGGTCCGAGATCAGGACAGCTTCACCTGTCAAGGAAAATTCTGAGAGACCAAGTCCATGCAAAAGCAAGAGGTTTATTTGAGCATGCTTGGGCTCACAGCATGACCGCAAACCATCAGTGACAGAGAGCCCCGAGCCTCTTCAAAGGGGGCATATCCTTGATTCGTAAAATAAATTCAGTTGTACATACAATACATATCCTTGATTCGTAAAATAAATTCAGTTGTACATACAATACACTGTCCTCCAACAGTGTAGAATGCACATTCTCTCAAGCTCACAGAGAATACTTACAATGACTGGCCAGAACTAATATTAATACCAACAAATTACAATAAAAGCTGGTATCATATAGCCTGATTAAACATAGAACGTAATTGTTATAGAGACAACACAAATTCCTGAAAGTTAAATAATAAATTTCTATTTACTCATGAGTAAAAGAAACTAAAATGGAAATTTGAGAGTACTTAGTTTCTATTTATTCACTTTTACCAGGAATTGTGGTTTGGGCCACACACAGCTATGCTCAGATCTTATTCCTGGCTTTATGCTCAGAAATCACTTCTAGTGTGCTAGGATTTGGGAAGAAGGTTATTGGGCTTATCTGATGCCGGGGGAAAACTAGAAACACATGCAAGGCCTAACTTCCTAAAACACCTCTCTGACTCTGAAAGTTAGTTTTTTAAAATACTGCATTTCAACATTAGTAAGATAAAGTTTATAAGCTACTTGAGGGAAATCTATAATTTTGAGTACATACATTTGTTTTTCTAATGTCTGAAAATTCAGCAAGTAAATTTATGTAATTAAAGAAAGTGATCAGGAAAAGAAGTAAAATAAAGTAAAGTAAAATTTTTCAAAAGGTGATAATAAATGCAAAAGCATAAATTCATGATATAGAAAACAAATAAATAATTGGGATAAACCAAATAAAAAATTGTTTAACATGAGTAATACATTTTCAACTACTAAAAAAATTTGAACAAAGAAAGCTCCACCGTTCCCCCCAAAGGTACAAATAAAACAAGAATATAAATGAGACATGTTGGAATGGTCAATGGTCAACAGAGATTAAAATCTACTAAGGGATATAATGCACAAATGTAAATATATTTGAAAATTTAGGTAAAACATGTAAATTCTTAGAGAATGCATTTATTGTAATTTTTTAAAAGAGAAAGAGGATATCCAAATGATCCTATATAAAATTGAATTAGTGCCCATACATTTTTCATACAAAAAATAATAATAAGCTCTAGAGGATTTTCAGGTGAGTTTTACCAAATGTTCAAAAACAGATGATTCCAATCTTACATGAATTATTCATTGAATATTAAGAAAGAGCCACTCCCAATTCATTTTATGAAGTGATGACTATGTATATGTAAAATGTTAATGCTTCTCATTTTTTAAAAAAATTATGTTTATATCTTTCATTTTTAATTTCTTCCTCTATCTGGAACTGATTATATGTGTACATATACATATATACGTATACATAGATTGATATAGATGTTGATATTGTCTTAGTACCATTTATTTAAGTGGGGGAGATGCAAAGAGATGAGAGAGATGCAAAGAGCCTCAACAATAAAGAAAAGGAGCCCTCATGTGCCCGAAAATACTAGAAAAGGTAGGCTTCAATAAAAAGATGATTCTTTGGGGATGAAAGGGAGTTTATCAAATGAAGAAAGTAGGAGAAATAAAACACAGAAGTCGTATTTGTAAAATCATTTTTATAAAGGTATTATCAGTAAAATTCAACTGGAAGTATGTTTCTCAAAGGGAAAATATTGCTGGAGGAAAAAATAAATGACAGAGCACATTTATGCATTCATTAGGAATCAATCTTTCTTTCCTTTTCCCTTTCTCTGTCTTCTCCTTCAGTCTCTCTCTCTCTCTCTCTCTCTCTTTCTCTCTCTCTCTATCGCTCTACCCACCCCCAGCCTCTTTTCCTCTCCCTTTCCTTTCCTTTGCCTTCTGTCTCCTGGTTATTACGAGTGACATATTCCATTCAATGACAGCAAAAAGAACTCTACTCTTTCTGGTCAATGGAGAGGCTTTTCCATAAAACATAGCAAATACTTCAGTAGTGTGGGTAACCTGCTTTGGTTTGAAGCATGCTAAATTATTCTGTATCTTAGACAATGACATAATGCCATTAATGTGTGTGCCTGTGTCTACGAGATATTATTGTAACACCGTAACACTGTCCTGCCATTGTTCATCAATTTGCTCCAGTGGGCCCAGTAACGTCTCCATTTTGAGACTTGTTATGAGACACTATATAAATTCTTAATTTTACGAACTGAGAAGAGCAGTAATGATATTTTTCAATGAAAGCTATGTTTAGGCAACTCAGTGATTAAAAAATAAAATAAACAAATTGTTAGCTTGATATCCTTTATCTTTATTTTACAGTATTAAGTTGATATATAACTCTTTTGTACAATGCATTTATGAAATTTAAACCCATGCTCTCATTTACAGAGAAGCTCAAATGATCTGTCGGAAGATATAATGGTTTCTTGGTAACAGGTTTGATAGTGAAAGAATTTTCAGAGTGCTAAATTAATGATTAATATATTAACTATTCCAAGCTTTTCTATTCAGATTTTTCCTTTAATGCATCAAATGGTCAATATAAACTGAACATTTAACATAAAAAAAAAAAGAAAGGACGAGTCAGGAGTATTTGGAGCCTGGACCTTTAAGACTCTGACCGGAAGTGTCGGTGACGTCACGGAGCCCCGCCTTTCCCTGGGGTCTTTGGGGCGGCAGGATCTCCCGCCAGGCACCGGAGTCGTCGGAGCGTGAGCAGTCGGGGAGGGGCGGGAAGGGGCGACCAGGCGGACTAGGGGGTCCCGCCCAGTTCCTCCTCAGCCGCCTGAGAGAGCCGCTCCTCAGAGCCTCCTCCTCCGCAGGCTCGCTCTGGGCACCCTGAGCCTCCGCGGTCTCCGCCTTGTGAGCGGGGGTCGCTCTGTGCCGAGCGGGCGGTGGCCCCTCCCCTGGACGCCCAGCCCCCGCCCAGAGGTTTGTCCCGTTTATTCTGGATTTTATGGAACAGGGGGCTCGGCTGGAGGCGTCTCCCTGGGCAGCTGTGAAGGGGCGGTCCGGGAGGCGCTGAGGAAAAGTGGTTGAGGAAGACGCCTGTGGGCTAGTCTTGCAGGGGTCACTGGCCTCCCACGCAGCCTCCTCCCCCAGGTAAGCCGTGGGAGGCGTTTGTTTCGTTCTTGTTTTCGAAACAATTTTCGTTCAGGGCTGACTCCTGGCTCTGCCCTCAGGGATCTCTCCTGGCGGTGCTGGGGGACCCACAGGGATGCTGGCTCGATCCTGGTCAGCAGCATACAAGGCAAGTGTCCCCTCCATGTACGTGCCTCCTGCCCGGTGGGGTGGGGGTGGGGGGGGCGATTCCTCACTCGCTTGGGTCCAGTAGTATGCGGTAGAGCTTTTGACTTTCACATCCCCCCAACTCCAGTCGGTTCTGGGGTCCCACAGGAAGCTGTGAGAGAATGCAGAGCCTGGTGACAGAGGAGGTGGTGCATAAGGGATGTTTGGGGCCACAGGGGTCCTGCAATGGAGTGTGCAGTGTTAGCATGAAGTCACCTCTGCTCTTTCAGTGCATGCCCTGAGCGCTCTCAGGAAGGATAAATGATCACCATGGCTCCCTTGCCTTTATCGGTTTGTTTTAATTAACTTTTAGTAGGTTTTTGGGCGAATTAGCTCAAGAGTTTTCGAAGATAGGCGACTTTTTGTGGCTATCTCTCTCTTGGCGTTCCTCGCACATTCATGGAGGTGCTGAACCAGTCGATCGTATTCCTCGTCAATGTTGTCAACAATGGCATCTTCCCATGTTGCTGCAATAGTACCAAAGAGTTCCCAGTTGGTGGTCGTTCTGGGAGTTCTCTTTTTGAACTTTGCAGCCCTTTCTCCCCGCTCTGTGAAGTAGAATTTTGCACGAAGGAGACGGTGGTCTGATCCCGTTCGAAATTTTGGGACAACAGCGACATCAGTCAGGCAAAACCGTCGATTGAATATGATGTGGTCTATTTCGTTGTGCAATCGTCCACCGGGAGACTCCCATGTCCATCGTTTAGATTCTGCCTTCTGGAACTGTGAGTTACCATGAATGGTCTTGGTCGACATGATGAACTCAGACAGTCTCTCACCCTGTTCGTTCCATTCTAGGCCATGGGTTCCGATGTGAAGTTCTTCAGCTGATCTTCTCGGTCCTATCTTGGCATTAAAATCACCCACAATGATCTTGTAGAAGGTGTGGTCTTCTTTATAGAACTTCTCTAGCTCCATGTAGAACTTCTCGATTTCTCTTTCATCATAATGAGATGTTGGTGCGTAGAGCTAATTCGCCAGCGTGGTTTGGCACATGCCTCAGGCAACTGCAAGCTAACGTCTGAGCTCGCAAAGCAGTGCAGAGATGCGATCAAGGAAGACCCCAAAGAGAGAAGAGCAGAAGTACTGGTAGATGCGGCAGAAGCCGGGAAAAGTATTCGTAACGCCCGCCTGTCCTTCGCCAACTATAAGACCAAGATGACTGCCCTCCGACGTCCTGATGGATCCATCACATCCTCCAGAACGGCAATGGAGAAGATTATCCATGACTTCTACTCAAATCTCTTCGATAGCCATGTCCACTTGCCGACATACCAAATTCCACAGGATGGGTATGTCGTTCCCAACGTTCTCCCTTCCGAAATCCGACACGCCATTTCGTCAGTAAAGAAGCAAACAGCACCCGGCCCAGACAAGGTCAGACCTGAACACCTGAAGAACCTGCCGTCAGTACTCATCAATACATTGGCTTGGCTCTTCACTCGCTACCTGTCTGAATGCAAGGTTCCATCTCAATGGAAAACCAGCAGGACCATACTACTGTTCAAGAAGGGAGACATCCATGACATTGGCAACTATCGCCCGATCTGCCTATTGTCTGTCATCTACAAGTTGTTCACTCGAGTCATCCTGAATAGGATTGGCAGAACACTAGATGAAGGACAACCATGTGAGCAAGCAGGGTCCCGCAAAGGATTCAGCACCATCGACCATATCCACACGATAACCAAGCTCATTGAGGTTTCTCGGGAGTTCAAGATGCCGCTCTGCTTAACGTTCATTGATTTAAAGAAGGCCTTTGATTCTGTTGAGATGGAAGCGGTCATTGAAGCCCTAGCCAATCAGGGCATTCACGCCCAATACATCAGGATCCTCCGTGAGCTGTATTGCGGATTCACTACCAGGATCTCACCATTCTACAAAGAAGTGATCGTTGATGTCAAGAGAGGGGTGCGGCAGGGTGATACCATTTCACCAAAACTCTTCAGTGCCACCCTCGAGAACGTCATGCGACGACTGGAATGGGAAGGAATGGGAGTGAAGATAGATGGTCGGCAACTACACCACCTCCGCTTTGCTGATGACATTGTTTTAATAACACCAAACATCAGCCAAGCGGCACAAATGCTGGCCGACTTTGACCGTGAGTGTGGAAAGGTAGGACTACAGCTGAATCTTACGAAGACAATGTTTATGAGAAACAGCCTTGTTCCTGACGCCCCATTCGCTCTCAATGGAACGACCATCTCCGAATGCAACAGCTATGTGTACCTAGGTCGAGAGGTCAACATGACAAATGACCTGGCACCCGAGCTGCGCAGGAGGAAGAGAGCGGCTTGGAACGCCTTCAAGAACGTCGAAGAAATAGCTAAGAGGACGAAGAACCTCCGGCTCCGGGCACATCTCTTTGATTCTACTGTTCTTCCTGCATTAACATATGCCTCAGAGACTGGGCCCTACGCAAACAAGATGAGAACGCCATTCAGGTCTCCCAAAGAAGAATAGAAAGAGCTATGCTTGGAATATCACGTTTCACTCAAATGAGAGAACGAATCCGGAGTTCTGACATCCGTCGACAATCAAGGATCAGGGAAGCTGTCTCGTTTGCCAAGGTGTCGAAAATCAGATGGGCTGGTCACGTAATGAGATTTAAAGACGACCGTTGGACTAGAGCTGTTACTGATTGGATTCCACGGGATGTCAAAAGACCACGTGGCCACCCACCTACCAGATGGTCAGACTTCTTGGTGAAGATCATGAACGATCGGTTTGAGGCCCTTCATGTTCCCGGAGCAAACAGATGCCATTGGGCTACACTAGCACGCGACAGGGACAAATGGAGACGTTACTGGCGCCCGCTCGAGCAAATCGACGACTAACGGGAAGTTAAGTGATTTTTTTTTAAGGTTTTTGGGGGGCAGACCTGACTATACTCGGGTTGCTCCAAGTGGTGCTCAAGGAACCACATGGGATGGCAGTAGTGAAATATCGTTTTTCTCCAGTAAGACGAGCACCTCTGCAGCTGTACTATGTCTGCAGCCTCTTTGCACAGAAAAATTTTGATTTGTTATTTTTGAATTGTAGATTTTGGTTCAAAGCATTCAGAGCTCAGGACTTAGTCGAGGATCTGAGCTCAGTATCGTGATTGGCAGTGCTCAGGGGGGCCCTATCTGCTGTGGAGAATTGAATCTGGCTTAGCTGCTGGAAAGAAACACACCCTATCGACTGTACTATCTCTGCTAATCCTATGTAATTGTTTTCCACAGAAAAAGATTTTTTGGTTCACCTGTCAAGTTTTCAGCCTCGCTCTACCCACTGACCCTCTCTCCCAGACCAGGTGTGTGCCCTGCTGTTGGAATGAACTTCATTCGGAAAGGGGGTTTCCAGGGACCAGGTACACTAGGTCATACATGCCTCACTCTGGAGGCTGGTGCAGTCCAAGAGCAGGAGGAAGTCTGCCTTTTATTTTCTGGCTTCTTTTTGCTACAAACTTGGAGATGGTCAGGGACTCTGCCCCTCTGTCTATGTGTCTCTGAGAGTCCATGTCCCCCACCTTAAAGCATGTGCTCAGCCCTTTGAGCTACTCTCCCGGGGTCTATTCACTACTAGGGGAGCAGGTGAGATGGGATTTGGGGCCACACCTGCCAGTGAAATCAATAGTATTGTTCCAATGAAGAAGTTCAGTGGAACAGCATGTTATTTTTAAGGTGCAGGCTGGCCATGGCCAGTAAGAAATCCAGAATCCAATTCTTGGGGGTAGAGGACCTTTATTATGTATTCAAAAAATAAATACGAATACCACGGAACCTCTCGCCACCTGTGTTCACTGGTCACACACTGCTTTTTCCACCCTGAATGGCCACTGGCCATGGGTTCATAAAGGAGAAAACAAGGGCCTGGCTGGTTGGTATCAGTTACAGTTTATCCCAATCCCTCTCCATTCACTTTTGATTTTCCACTCTTCTCTCTCTTTTCTCCTTTTTACTCCTCTCCTGATTCTCCTGGATTCCTCCTGGATTCTTTCTTCCCTACTTTCCATGATACTCTTCTCCATTCTCTCTTATTCTCCCCTTGTATTCTCCTTCTAACATTCTCCTTGGTTCTTTCCCCTCGCCCACTCTTCCAGCCTCCTCCTCTTGATTCTTCCTCCTGTATTCTCCCCTGTTCTTTGCTCGGATTCCTCCCTGATCCCTCCTCCAACCTGCCCCCTGCCCACTGTTGCGGCCTTAGTTATATCCCAAGTCATAAACCTTGGAGACATCATAACATTCATACTACATAACTCGATTCCCTAATAAGACTTTACAGTGTCAAAACAGGCCCCCCTTAAAGCCTGTTTTGTTTGTACCAGAGTGTTAGGTGTGCTTCAGAAGTACAGTCAGGAAGGAAATGATCCTGGTAGTGTGTGACAAGTTCATGTGATGTCAGTCAGTAAGGGAAAGTCTATGTGAGTGTCCAGATATTTGGATTTTACGCGTATGTTAACTTGTAGTTTCTGGATCTTCTGGTGAAAGCCAGGAAGAATGTGTATAAATAAAAAGGCAAAAGAGATGCTGCTCGCTCAGGGCTGTCAAGGCTCTCCACTGTCCCATTGTTTGCTCTGACTCGGACTTGACTGAGGATCCTACCTGTCTACCTGGGCAGTGTGTGGGTGTCCTAATACATATGAAACAATCATTTTTTTTTCGGTCACACCCAGACATGCTTAGGTGTTACTCTCACCTCCTCAGGAATTACTCCTACCTTGGGGACCATAGGAGAAGGTGGGATTGAACCCAGACCAGACCTCGTACAAGGCAAAAACCGTCCCTGCTGGACTATCTCTCCAGCCCCTGTGGCTTGGCTTAGAGGCCCTGGGCTTTGGGGGATTATGGCACAGAAACAGACATACCATCTTTTTTAATTCATCCTGAACCATGTTCTGTCTGGGGAACCACAACCAGCTGAGCCCATTCCTAGCTCTAAGGAGTTTAGATATCTGTACCTCAGGATCCTTATGGGGTACCTTATAGAATCCAGGTCTGTTGTGTGTGGCCAGCTCCTTCCCTCCTGTGTCATCTCTGCCTCCCTTGTTTCCGTACTGATTAGTGTTGTGGAAGTATAAAGGATAAGTAATTTTTTGACTCATCTTAGCAAAATGGCACTGGCAAGGTTCTTTATTGGTGTGAAATGAAGAGTTATTTTAATTTTTAAACTTTTTTTCATCATTTTGGGTCACACTAAGACATGCTAAGAGATTACTCCTGGTGGTGCTCTGAGGCCCTGTTAAACCTTGTGGAAGACAAATATCCTACCTGCTGTCCTATCTCTTTGGCACCTATTGGAAACAGTTTAAATGAAATTTATTGTGTGTAGAAAGACATTTGAATGGATGGAATGGACCCCTTGTATCAAAGGTCTGACAGTGTTGGGAATATAGGTTAGTTCCTCAAGCTCCCCACATTCCAGCAGGCTGCTCTGTTTACCTGTGATTACTTGCAAGTTTGGTCACAGTCATGCATCCCACCCATCAGTTCAATAATATCAGAGGAAAAAAATAAGTATTATAATTGGAATTAGCCAAGTCCAATTAATCTAGTTTTCACTAGAATGATGAATAGGATTCAGGTCTTTTGAAGGCCAAAAAATGCTTCATGGTGACCGGAATGCTTTGTTGCCCATTAATCTCCATGCTTAGTATTGGAATATACTCTAGATTTTTATATGTATGTCCGTGTACATCATGATCAAAATCATCCTGTTGTTCATCGATTGCCTCGAGCTAACCCCAGTAACGTCTCCTTCGTCTTAGCCCAGATAATTTTTTTTAAAAAGTGCCATATTCAAGGCTCTTTCAGGGTTAGGAGAATGAGACCCATCATTGTTACTGGTATTTGGCATATTGGGTACACCACGGGGAGTTTGCCGTACTCTTCCGTGTGGGCAGGTTACCTTCCAGGTAACCTTCCAGTTTGTCCAAAGTAAGAATAAGATAATAAATATAAGTAAATGTACATAAATATAAGTAAATTTTATATATGTGTAATTTATATGATATATTATATATTATGTATAACACACAAATACTCTATATATCTTTGTTGTTGGTGCACACCCGCACTGCTGTGGGCTTACTCATGGATTTTCACGTCTTTGGTGCTCAGGGGTATATTTGGAATTCTGAGGATTGAACCCAGATATACCATATGCAAGGCAAGCGTCCACCTGCTCTTGTTCCATACTCTGGCTTTGGAATTGTGTTTCTGAAACTGCCTTCTGTGGTTTTCCTAGTAGGCAACTTTACACTGGTCGTGCGTTTTCAGGAGGTAGTGTGTTGGCTGGTTGGACAGTATTATTGGACCGTGCTCTCTGATGTTCTAACCAGTCTTTTCTCTTTTCCAGTGTCTGTCCAGCTCTCTGAGCTTCGGCTAGGACATTTCCACTCTGCATTTCCAGGGCTGGCTTTGGAGTCACTGCTTTTGCCCCATCTTGATTAATTTGCCGGGAATCGTAAGGTCAGGTGCTCTGAACCAACCTGCCTGATTTACCTTGAATATACCCACATGTGCTTTGCCTGATGAAGTGTGTGAGTGCATCGGTTCAATGTTTGACTGACCAGTACAGGATCAGGGGTCTTCTCTTTATCCCCAGCCCCCCACTGTTGAGCAACCACTCCAGCAGCTTCCTCTCCAGTCCTTGATCAGTCCATCCCCCTTGCAGCATGGATTCACGTGGGTGGGCAAAAAGCGTCTCTCCGCATCTAGACCATGGCCCTTTAAGGCTCCAGGCATAAGCACAAGTTATGTCATAGATGGGCCCTTCAGAAACCCTTTCTATTCTAGTTGTGGTTGCCCGTTGCCATTGGTCTTGTGCCTAGAGGAGGAATTGGAGCCCCTCCATGACGGCATGACAGAGGGGCTGTGAAGGCTGATTTTGTGACATGACAAGAGCTGCGTCCCTGGAGCTCCTCGCACCTCCGTATATTCACATTGTGAGCAGTGGGGCCACACCATCTTTCTGGTCGGTTTCACACTAGTTTTTTCCTCATTCCCCATACCCAGGCCGTTTCTGAGGTGCAGCAAAGACCTTCGGGGGACCCAGAGACTTTGGGCGGTGCAGTGGGGGCTGTGCGGTGGTGCTGGGGTCACAGGTGTGAGTGAGTTACCTTGGCCAAGATCGCGTCCAACTCTGGAAAGGGTCAGAGGCGGAAAGGGTCAGAGGCTGGTTTCTGAAGCACTGCAGGACCTGCCGAGGGTGGGGCTTAGCCCTCCAGAACTTGTCAGCAAAGACTTCACTACACCCTACCCGGGAGCCTTTGGCCCTGGCATCACTTATGTAGACCTTCAGATTCACTTCGAAGGGTAGTTCCCAGACTCCCTACAGAGGAGACCAAGTTGTCCTCTGTCCTTTGATGGAGCGGGTCCACCATTGGCTTGGGACCTGCGGGTAGGTGGGGTTTACAAATGAAACTTTTTCATTATTATTGTTTTGGTTGGGCTGTGTACCATGTATGGAGATGCTCAGGGTTTACTTTTGGCCCTGCACTCAGGGATTCCTGCTGGTGGTACTCGGGGGCCAAATGGGATGCCGGGGATTGATATAGGTTGGCTGCATGCAAGGAAAGTTCCCTACCTGTTTTGCTGTCTCTAGCCCCAAATTTTGTGTTTTTTTCCCAGATCAAGTATTTCTGCTTCCTAAGGACTAGCTGCAAAGCACCCCACACATGGAATCCCACCCTCACTTGCCGAACGTCAGCTGTTGTGGTGAGTACTGGGGTTAAAGTTTTGGGGTTTTTATTTTGAAGAGAATAGTTGGTTTCCGGGATGGGTGATGGTGTTGGGCAAGCTTTGCTGATGTGGAGGAAATAATTGACTTAGAAAGGGTCAGATCAATACTAGAGCAAGTCGGGTGCTTGCCTTGCAAGCGGACAACCCAGGTTCGATCTACGTCTGCTATTCCATATTGTCTCTGAGCCCACCTAGGACTGAACCCTGATACCAGAGCTGCAATATTCACTGAGCACTGACAGTTGTGGTCCAAAATTGAAACACATACACACAGACACACACACATGGACATAAACACACATAGCGGATGTGAGGGCAATGAAAGAGTCATTGTATTCAGGAGAAAACACGGATTTCTGCAGCATACAAACAAGAAAAAAACAGGAAAAGGGGACTTAAGGATCCTCGTTAAATATTTGGCTCTAGAATATGTCTTTACATGAGTGTTGGATATTTACCTTAAGTGTTTTAGGCTTGATCAATGAATTGCGAATTTTCCTCCCCCCCTCCCGCCCCAAGAAGTGGTTTTATGAGCACTTCCGATCCCTTGAGTTTATATTTAACTCAAAAAGTCAAGTCTTCTGGTGATTCAGGACTTTATGTAGTCATTTATTTCCATTTCTATTTCCCCTATAACCTATATAATCTATAATCTATCATTATAGAGCAATGTTCTTTGGTTCAAAACAACAAAAAAGTTAATGGTAAACTCTTAATTTTTGTGAGTTATTTGACTCTGAAATATATTTACTGCTGGGCATTCATCATAATTACTTGACTCAGGCTTCAGTTGCCATAGTTTCTAACTCCAGAAAGCTGGATCCTATTGAGAATCTCTGGATGGACCTGGGGCAAGGAGCAAAGCTACCCTGGTTTCAAGATGGGACGGCCTAAAAGTCATAAAGCACCATCTTTTTTCCAAGCCACCAGGACCGAAATGACCTGACGCTGTGGGGTGTGGGAAGCGAAACTGGCCTGAGCACTCCATGTGGAATTTTTGATAAAATCCCAGCCAGCTTTTAACCTTAGCTCCTGAACCCCAAAGAAGTAAGTTTTGGAATGTTTATTTCTTACTGTGTATGTCGAAATAACTGCAAATATTAATAAAAAGTAAATTTTCTTGTTTATATGTGCAAGCAGGGAAAGAGCAAACCACAAGGATGCTTGTGCGAATTCGCCCTGAGAGAATTTCTCAGTATAGTCTCAGGCAGTACGTCTCCTTGAGATAATTCCCCCAAAAGAAATGCCTCTGTTGAAATGCTTGACCTCTGTAAATGATAAATCAGAATACATTCAGTCCTGGACCTCGAATCCCCTCAGATGTTCTATAATTTTGCTAATCAGTTCTGAATTAAAGGTCCACAGTTCACTGTCCATTGGCCATTAATTGTTGTGTTCGCTATGTCTTTGTTTCTCTGGAGAGACAGAGCACCAAACACAATGTACCATGGGACCTACCAACTCAATATTATTCATTATCCATGGTTTAAAAGGAGACTCACTCTAGAAATTCCAGATGTCAGACACACATTATATGGTTCATAGTAAACACCCTGGATATTTGGATAATTTTGTGCTACAACATTGTTTACATGTGTTGTTGTTCTTGTTTTTTGGCTTTTCGGGTCACACCTCACAATGCACGGGAGTTACTCGTGGTTTTGCAGTCAGGAACTACTGTTGGCATTGCTCAGGGTACCATATGGGATGCCGGAGGATCGAACCTGGTCAGCCACATGCAAGGCACATGCCTTAGCCGCTGTGCTATTGCTCCAGCCCTTTCGATGGTTTTCAGAGCTATTCCTGCACAACAGGAAAGAGTGCTGGATGAGACTCATGTGCTGATTTGGGGTTACAGTAAATCATGACCAGGATGTGTCCAGGTCCAGTGGGTCACAGCTGGGATTGTATTAGAAGTCCCTCTAATACAGGGACTTCTGGCGAGGTGGGGTTAGGGCTGGTTGTACTCCTCTCCAGTGCTCATGGCTCAGGCCTTTGCATGGAGCCGCCTGCAGATCTTCAAGAAAAAAAAAAGCAGGAGATAGTGATATGACCTCTGCCACACACCATCCTCAGGCAGGAGAGTGAAAAATGACGCAAGTGCAGTGACAGGAAGCACAAGCTTCCCAGGCAGATAGTTTCTGATTGTTTCAGGAAGGAGAAGGGGATGTGACTCCTGGCCTGATTAAATGACTCTATGTTTGAGGCCACTGTTTTGTTTATTTTGTTGATTTGAATGGGCCATATTAGTGGTATTGAAGTATCACTGCTCTCGGGACTGGGGGACCATATGGGGTGCCAGGGGTCCAATGCTGATTAGAATTTTTTGAAGGTGTGGAAGGGGAGGGCACATACCCAGTGATTCTCAGGTTATTTCTGGCTCTGGACGCATCTGGCGGTGCTTGGGGAACCATAATGGACGGCGGGATCACCAGACCTACCTGCTGTGTACGGACCCGCTGTCCTCTTACTCCACCCTGCTGCTTTGTTTTCTTTCACGTTTATTTTTGTGCCACAGCAGAGTTGCCTTGGGCTTCCTCTTGGCTCTGTGCTCCAGATTCACCCCTGATAGACTTCAGGGGAACCCAGGTGTGCTGGTTATGTATGTACCCTGATGGCTACAAATATCTCAGGCCCCAGGACCTGTGTTTCTTTTTTTTGTCCTTCCCACTCTGAGAGCCTCACCTTCTCAGTCACATAGTCACATGTTCACAAGATGTGTGACCAGTTGTGGGCATGAGCCTGTTCCAGGGAGTTGGAGAAGAGAACCTTAGGATCGAATCACTTTTACCATCCTTGAGATGAATTTGGGCTGTCCCTTATAAATGTAAGGACTGCGGGGACGCGTTCACTTACTCCTCCTTATTACACATAGTAATATTCATAATGGAAGGAAAACATATATGTGTGCAATGAAGGAAGCCCTACATTATGGCCTCAAGCCTTAGAATCCCAGGAACATTGATCTTAGAGACAGACTACATATATAAGGTCTGTAGGAAGGCCTTCACTCAAGCTTGGTGTTTTACAAACCACAGAAAAAAATCATACCCTAAAGATACCACGTAGATGTCTGACATGCGGGAAGGTCTTCACTCTACCCTGTAGCCTTATTATGCATTTGAAAAGTCAAAGTGGAGAAAAATCTTATATATGTAAATAGTGTGCAAGACATTCACTCAATCCATAACCCTTATTAGCCATATGAAAATGCATACTTGAGAGAATCTTATGTTTGTAAATGTGGCAGGGCCTTTGCATACCTCTCAAGACTTTTAGACATCCTAAAATGCACACTAGATGAGTTGATCCCTACAAAGTATCCCCACGTTCAGAGGAGTGCCCCTCGGGAAAACAAGGTGTTTTTTTTTTTGCACCAGTAGTTTTGGGGGCCGCAGAAGTGCAGCCAAGAAGGAAGCAATCCACGTAGCATGGGACAAGCTTCCAGTGACATCAGTACTATAAGGGAAAGTACTTCCTGTTTATAACCTGGGCTTAGGCTTTAGCAGTGTCTCAGCATTTGAACTTCACCTGTACGTTAACTTGTAAATAATGGGTCTTGGTGATGGAAGTCAGGAGGTAGGTGACTAAAAAATAAATAAATAAATAAACATAAATAGGTTAAAAGTTCTTGAAGCAACAAAAAGCTTCAAAATTTCTTAGAGTTTTAAAAATCCTACAATCAAATATAACAATGTTCCCTCAAATTATCTACATCTATTGATATTGCAAGTTTGTCGTCTCATCAATTTTAATCCTAGAATTTTATTAGCAGTTGGGGATTTTTCTCTTCGTTAAATTAAATGCATACATACAAAACCACCCATTCCTCTGGACAGCCAAGTTTCGCCATTGTTACAGTCATTGCTCTGATTCTGTCTTGGTCCAGTGGCCCTGTTTTGAAGGGGTTTATGGCAGAGACAAACCATAAAGTTGCCGAGAATCATTTTAAATCCAAAATCAGGCAAACGTTTCTTCAGGACTTCCTGTGATTGCCTGGGCTACAACCTACAGTGCTCTGGCCTTACTCCAGACTCTGAATTCAGGAATCACTGCTGCCAAGGTCAGAGGACATTAAGATATGCCTCGGGTAAGCTGATAACATCCTGTACTATCACTCTGTCCCCCCCAAATAGAATATTTATAGTTGAAAAATAGAAACAGTTCATATCGTGGTCCTGTAAACAGCGTGGGTATAGGATTATTATACTATACAACACGCAAGACAAGATCGAGTGCTGGATGAAGCTCATACAGATGTGCTGACTGGGGATTTGAGTAAAAGAGCACGCAGAAGAGTCGGGGGCTAGGTCGACAGACCTGAGGCTCTGCCTTGTGCTTCCCTTGACCCAGAAGTGACCCTGGTCTCCAGGAGATATCTCTCATGCTCGTGTCCCTATCCACCCTGCGAGAGGGTGGCTGAAGGTTTGTCCATGATGAGTTCCTTTTTCTGCCCCCATGGCATAGCCACTTACAGGGGTTTGTTCACTGGGTGTGGTGGGGGCAGCCCTGGTTGAGGCCTGCAGGGGGCACTAATACTCCTACACGCATGGGCTCAGGGTCAGTCCCTGGCCAGCCTTGTAGGAAACTTCCTGTTGGGAAGTGTTCCAGGGCTCAGTTTCCTCTCCTGTAGCCCGAGCCCATTACTCCAGTCTGGTCAGACAGCCCAGATCCCAACTCATTTTGCGTCTGCAGGAGAGGAAGGATCTTCTGGCAGTGTCTTTCCCAGATGGGTCAGGGTTCTGGTGCTGGATAATTTCCACCGATCAGAGCATTTTCTGCTCCAGTGTTGAAACTTCTGGTCAAGGTTGGGAGATTGTGCTCCTCACTGGTGGTCACGGCTCTGACTTCTTTAGGTTTTGCATGGAGCTTATTTCAGATGCTCAGGAATTAGAGACAGGGGAAGATAGTGACACGCTGTCTGACTCACTGTCCCCATGTCAGAGGAGAGTGACAGGATGGCATGATGCAGTGACAGGAACAGACAGGCTTCCAGGTCCATCTGTTCCCAGCTATGTTAGGAGGGAGTCCTGCGATAGGGTTCCTGGCAGGGGTAACTGAATCCTGTTTCAGGCCACTTCCGTCCCTGTTTCTTTTGTTCTATTTACGTTGGATGGTGCTCAAGAAGTACTCCCAACTCAGTGCTCAGGGTCACACCGGTTTGACCTTGGGGATCGACTTGGGGATCTCGGAGATTGCATGCGATGCTGGTGATTCAAGAATAACCTCTTGGGTTTTGTTTTGTTTTGTTTTAGGAGCTGATAGGTAGCCACACCCCATGATTCTTGGGATTATTCCTGGCTCTGCACTCCAACATTGCACCTCAGAGTTCTTGGTGCACCATATGGACAGCAGGGATCGCCAGCCCTACCCGGTTTCCTGGACCCACGGTACTGTTACTCCATCCTGCTACTTTGTTATTTTTCATTTTTGTTTCTCTGCCACAGTGTAGATGCTCATGGCTTCCTCTTGGCTCTGTTCTCTAGATTCACCCCTGACGGTCATCAGGACCCAGGGTATGTAGGCTCTGTATGGGCCCTGGCATATGTCTCTGTGACTCTGTCCCCAGGACATGTGTTTCTCCTGTTTTGTCCTTCCCGCTCTGAAGAGTGTTGCCTGCTCAGTAACACAGTTTCATGTTCAGTTACTGCAGTGTGTGTGGTTCAGAGCATGTGTCTGTCCGTGGGAGAAAAGGATGCCTGGGGCCGTCAGTGCCATTGGGGTCACTTTTCCTGCCCAGAGGTAATTTGGGGAGGCTTCAATACTGGAACTACAGGCACTTATGCCCTCACATAGCTTGGAGTCACTCACTGACATTGTTTGTCTCTGTCTCATCCCTGGAACATGAAACAGGGAATGTGGGATACGGCCTTGTGGGAGAGGGGGCGTCTAGTGTTTGGTTCCAACCCAGTGTTGCTTTGTGTGGTCCTGTCGGGTTTCTGCTCAGGTGTTACCCTGTGCAGTGTTCATTGTATTTATCCCTGGAAGGTCTACATGCAAGTCCAGAACCTGTCTCGAACCTGTCCAGAACCTGCAGGAACTTTCTAGAATAATGTTGTTGTAGCAGATCTGGCTCCCTGGGAGGGATTCCTGGGATCATTAGCAGAAATGGGGAAACAATTAACTTTCCCGACCTGAAAGTACCTGGTGAGAACTATGTGGTGTCTGGCCCTTTAAAACTCTGACCTGAAGTGTAGGTGAGGTCACAGAGCCCTGCCTTTCCCTGGGGACTTGCTGGTACAAATCCTGAAGCCTTTAGCCTTGACACAGATGCTGTCGAATCTGCAGATTCATGATCAGGCTCAGGGCTGCAGCACCCTAAGGGCAAGAGACTCTGTTCCAGACCATCCTATTCATTGGCGGTTGTGATGGGACTGGGCCTTTTTGGAAGCATGGTTCACGCAGGTGGGCGGTTTAGGCCCATGAAATTTTAATTTTGGGGTTTGTTTTAGTTGTTTTTATGTTTTGCGGGGGAATGTGAGAGAGGACACACCCTAAGATGCTCACTCCTGGCTCTGTGCTCACAAATCATTCCTGGTGGTGCTCTGGGATTTGGGATGCTGAGGCTTGATTGGGGTGAGGATGGCAAGCATCTTACCTGCTTTACTGTCTGTCTGATCCCAACATTGATGTTTTTTTCCAGATGAGGAATTTAGACTCATCTTCAGTTACGAAAAATCCTCTATGCTTCATCTCTCCCTGACTGGGCGATCCCTGGATACTGGCTCTTGGGGTGAGTACAGCAGGTCAAGGGTTTAATTTTTCTCTTTCTTGAAGGAAGATGCTCTTTTTGTGGGGAGAGGGAGCTTTGCTCAGGGGTCACTCCTGGCTTGCTGGGAAGAAATTTACTTCGAGAGGGCCAGAGGTATGGTACAGAAGTAGGGTGCTTGCCTTGCATGCAGCTAACACAGATTTGATCAGCAGCATCCCAATAAACCACAAACATTCCAGGACAGATCCCTGGATGCAGAGCTAGGAGTACTCCTGACACTGTTGGTTCTGGCTCAGACAGACACACACACACAGACACACACACACACACACACACACAGGAAATATCTGAAAGCAGAGAAAGAAGTGTGCTCCTGCAGCACACAAAGCTGGGAACCAAGGTTTTAAGGACCCACTGTTTGACTCTTGAAATATTTTGTGCTACAATTTGTCATCATACGTGGATTTTTTCCCTCTGTTTGGATAGAGTTTACTGTTTGTCGTTGCTGTACTTTGGGGGCACACCCTACAGCACTCAGGCCTTTCTTCTGCTCTGACCTCAGGGATCACAGCTGTTGGGGTCCCTCGACAGTCGGGTGCCTGAGTAGAGGACTTGGTCAGCCCATTGCAAGCTGATCATCCATACCTGCTGTGTCATCACCCAGTCCTCCAAGGTAGGATATTTATTATAGTTCAAAGGTAGACACACATCACGGTCTTTAGTCAACGGCCTGCATAGTAAGATGATTTTGCTGTAAAACATGCTGAGTGTGTGGTTTTCAAGTATATTGCTGCACAGCAGGAGCGAGTGCTGGATGAGGTTCATGCCAGTGTGCTGATTCAGGGTAGCTGTATTTCAGCACCAGACGAACAAGGGTCCTGCGGGATGTGCTGGAGCCTTGAATTTAGCTGCCCAGGGTCCAGGAATGACCCTGGTCCTCAGGAGAGAGCACCCAGTCGCATGGCCCTGTCCTGCCCTGCGGGGGAGAGAATGAAGTTTTGTCCATGCAGAGAGCCTGTGGCTACTCCCATGGCAAAGCCACTTTCAGGCGTTTGGTCAGCTTGATGTCGGCCTACAGGTGGTGCTGATGCCCTGCGCAACTGGGCTCAGAGTCAGCTCCTGGATGAGGCTGTGGCGACCTTCCTATGGGGTCTAGCAAAGAGTCCCAGGGCTGAGTCAGACACTGAGCCCAGGGCTCCTCTCTCCACAGGCATCCCGGATCCCGAGCTGCTTTTCCTAAGTAGTAGAGGAAGGAGCATCGGGCAGTGTTTTCCCCAGGTGGGGGCTGGTAGGTGTGTATCCAGCTCCAGTGCAGGGATTTGCAGTCAGAACCCTGGGGGCTGGGACCCGCTTTGGTGCTGACGGCTTTGACCTTTCCCCCAGGTCTTTGTCCTGAGCCTCCTGCTAACAGATGCTGGAGACATGGTGACGCACCGTCTGCAGGTATGGGAGAATGACACGATGACATACTGTAGTGACAGGAGCACATTTTCAGAAGGGAGCCCTCAATGTGGCTGCTGACAGGGGTGCCCAACACTCTCCTGTTTGAGGCCACGTTTGTGTCTATTTGTTCTGTTCTGTCTTTGGCGCCATGCCCAGAGGGTGCTCCATGAGTACCCCCAGCTCACTGCTCAAGGATGCCTGGGGCCGTCAGTGTCATTGGGGTCACTTTTCCTGCCCAGAGATAATTGGGGGCGGCTTCAATACAGGAACTACAGGCACTTTATGCCCTCACATAGCTCTGAGTCAGTCACTTGCTGACATTGTCTGTCTCCGTCTCATCCGTAGAACATGGAACGGGGAATGTGGGATATGGCATTGGGGGAGAGGGGGCGTCTGGAGTTTTGTTCCAACCCAGTGTTGCTTTTTGTGGTCCTGTTGGGTTCCTGCTCAGGTGTTACCCTGTGCCGTGCTCATTGGATTTATCCCTGGAATGGCTGCATGCAAGTCGAGAACCTGTCTCGAACCCGACCAGAACCTGCAGGAACTTTCTAGAATAATGCTGTTGTAACAGATCTGGCTCCCTGTGAGGGACTCCTGGGATCATTATCAGAAATGGGGAAACAATGAACTTTCCCGACCCTATGTGGTGTCTGGCCCTTTAAGACTCTGACCAGAAGTGTTGGTGAGGTCACAGAGCCCCGCCTTTCCCTGGGGTCTTTGTGGGCGGAGCAATCTCCACCCTGTTTGTTGCCTCGTGAGGAGCGGGGGTGGGGCGGGAAGGGGGCGGCCAGGGCGCAGGGGCTTCGGATAGGGCCAGTTTCCTCGCTGGCCTTGGACTGAGAGTGAGTGGTCGATCTGGGAGCAGCCCTGAGCCTCCGCCGTCTCCCCACCGCGGGACGCCCCCAGCGCCCGCCTTTTGGAGAGGTTTGTCTGTCTACTCATTTCTATTGTAGCGCATCGCATAGAGGGGAGGGAGTTTTTTATTTCGGAGGCGCGTGAGGAGGGGGCGTAGGTCCCAGGCAGGTGGGCTGCCAAGTAAGGTGGAAGGTTGGAGAGAGAAAGTCGTTCGGTCGGAAAGTGTCAGGAACAACGGAAATCAGGACCACCAGAAGAGCAAGAGTTTCCTTCTCAGGTTTGTTTCACATTGTGCGTCCTGGTGGCCCTGGCCAGGGCGGCCCCATGGGGTCGGGGGCACGAGACCCTCGCCCTCCCCCCCAACCCATCGCTCTGGCCCCCAACCGGAGAGGAACGTGCTGGAGCCCGAGGGAGCCCCAGCTTGCCCGCAAGTCTCATGGCCCTTGCGGGACCACCACAGCTTTGGCTCTGCGCCAGGGACCCTCGAAGCCCGGGGGCCTCACCAGGGGTGGGGCGTGGGGACATCTCGAGAATGGCCCCCAGCTGCCTACCCACATCCCCCACGTTCCAGGCCGACTTTCGTGTCTAGGCGGGTTGAAAAGGAGTCAGAGATAAGGGGTTTCCCTCGGCAAGGGAACCCGGGGGGCTCATTCTTTGGCCTTTGGTGCGAGAGGGCTGGGGCCTCACCTGGCGTGTTCAGGGGGGTCTCCTGAACCTTCCCTCAGGAATCGGCCCTGGCAGTGTTCGGTGTACCTCGTACCCTGGTGAGCAGCGTGAAGGCGCAGCAGCAGCACCCCGCTGCCTGGTGGGGGGACGAAGGCGCTGGGTGCATTTCTCCTGTGCTTGGGGCTCAAGAACATTGGGCCCAGCGTTTGCTTGTCACTTGTTGCTGGTTCAGTCATGAGGCTCGAAGGGCTTTTTCTTTTCATTTCTTTTTTCCCCTTTGTATTTTGTTTGCTTTTAGGTCCACGCACTGTGATGCTCATGGGGTTATTTCTGGCTCTGCACTCTGACCGCTCTGGGTGCTGTCCAGGGGACCCTATGAGATCAGGATCACGATCACGACCATCCTGTAGTTCGTCGATTGCCTCGAGCAGGCCCCTTCGTCCTAGCCCTGAGATGTTCTTAAAAATTGATTAAAGGATCTTTCAGGGTTAGGAGAATGAGACCCATCTTATGAGATGCTGGGGAATAAATCCAGGTTGTCCGCCTGCAAGTCGGACGCATCTGGCGCCATTTCTCCTACCCCAGTGTGCTGAGTTTGAAGAGGAGTCAGGGCTGAGGGCTGGCAGGAGGGGGGATGGGGGAGCATCAGGGCTGGGCCAGAGAGCGTCCTTCAAACAAAAGTGCAGTCTTAGCAGGAAGTAGCCGAGGCACTTCGAGGCTGTGTCCCAAGGCCTCATGCTGCATTCTAGGATCACCACTGGCCACCGCACCTTTATTTGTTTTATTGAATTATGTAGTTTGTGGGTACAGCTGGCAGTGTTGATGAGTTACTCCTCCTGCCTCTTCACTCAGGCCCCCAGGAAAACTCCTGGCCCTGACGCCTGTGTTTCCAGCCTGGCTGCACAACCTGTGGTATGGCGGTGCCTGCAAAATAGCTTTTGCCTTTTACAGTAAGTAGTGAATGAGTGAACCTACAACAAAGCTAGTTGGGGCCTGACTGCTAGTACGGTGGGGACTTTCTTAATGTGCACTCGGCCGACCTGGTTCAGTCACGTGTCCCAAACGTCACCGAGTCTGGTCAGAAAGCAAAACCTGACCATCTTGTGTGCATTGCCATGGAACTCGCACCCATGGTCAAATCAGATCTTCTGTTTGCTCTGGGCCTGTTTGGATTGTGAGAACCATCGCGATGTTGTCCTGCCCTGAGAACACACTGCCTCATTCATTTCTTTCCACAAATTCTTAGTCTTCTGTTGCGTTTCATTGCATAACTGAAACTGCAGATTCAGGTTTTGACATTGCAGCAATTTGATTTGAGAGTGGAGTCACTGGGTATGAGTCAGCTGGTAAAATTTACACATTGGGGACAGATATTATGCTGGAGGGGATCAAGGATGTGATTTTGATGGTGGATGACAGGGCACTGCAGAGAAGAAATCTAGAGCCTAATGCTTGGCGTAGAGGCCCTTGCTTCGCTTCCCTGGGTGGTGAAATCACTGCTCAAAACCGAAAGAAATTTCTACTTTTTCCTTTGAACAAAATGTTTATTTCTATTTCTTCCATTTGATCGAAACTGGTAATCGCTTCAAAACAACTAGTTTGGGGTTTGGGGGGGGTGGAGCGATAGTTCACTTGGTGTAGACTTGGTTTTTACGCGACCGGCCCGGGTTTTATTCCTGGCGTCCCTTTTGGTCCCCTGAGGACCACCATGAGTAATTCCTAAGTGCAGAGACAGGAGTAACCCCTGTGCTTCACAAGGTGTGACCCAAAAAGCCAAAACTGAAAAAGAAAACCAGTTTGAGGGCACTAGTGTCAGCACACTGAGAAGGAGAAAGGTTTGCATCCATTTGCTCCCCTACAGACCCTCCAGGAGTGATCCCTGAGCACTGCTTGGTGTGTCTCTAAAGAAGACAAACTTCAAAATAAAAGGACCAAAAAAAGGATCGATCCTGAGAGCCATCCATTTTGGTGAGAAGTTTTCAATGGCCCCCGTGGCTCGTCGTGTCTGCAGGGATGCAGGGTTGCCTTCACTCCATGCATCAGGCGCTCCACACTGAGCTCCACGCTGAGCTTGAACTGAACCCTGACTGGAATCTATTTTATTTTCTCTTGGAATGGTGTGTCAGCTTTCTGCTGTCACTGTCGCTGTCCTCCCATGGTTCATCGATTTGCTCGAGCGGGCCCAGTAAGGTCCCCCGTTGGAGACTTGGTTGTTATTGTGTGTGGCATGTCGAATACATCACGGGGAGCTTGCCAGGCTTTGCCGTGCGGGCGAGATACTCTCGGGAGCTTGCCGGGCTCTCCGAGAGGGGCGGAAGAATCGAACTCAGGTCGGCCATGTTGGCTGCGTGCAAGGCAAACGCCCTACCGCTGTGCTCTCTCTCTCTCTACCGCCTTCTGCAAAGGGAGTTATTTCCACGTGTGTCTGTTTGAGTTAAAAAAAACACTGAACATATGGGGCTTTTGTAGTGCATTATTAACGAGGGACAAGGTCAGTGGCTCAGGCCTCCGTTAGTCTCGTGGATAAAGTAAAAAGTGGCGGCCCCTCGTAGAAGGGGTACTCTGAGGGCCAATTTTGTGGCAGGACACAAGCATCCTCCCGTTAGCATCCCAGAACTCTCAGTCTCCACGTTGTTAGTAACGGGACCATTCGTACCTGGGAGGTGCTTTCGTGCTTGCTCTCTCACTGGGTTCCTGACATCCAGGCAGTTCCTGGGGTGCAGTAGAGGCTTCAGAGTGATGCGGAGCTTAGGGCGGTGCAGTGGGGTCTGTACACAGTACAGGGGTTGTGGGATTGAGTGTGTCCTTGTTGCATTTTGGCATGGGGCTGAGCACTGGGGCTACAGGCCTTGGGGTTGCGGAACCCACCAAGGGCTAGGGGCTTGAGTGGCCAACACTCTCAACATGGGACTTGCCGGTACAAATCCTGAAGCCTTTAGCCTTGACGTAGATGCTATAGAATCTGCAGATTCATGTTCAGGGTCGGGGCTGCAGCCCCCTAAAGGCAAGAGACTCTGTTGCAGACCGTCCTATTCATTGGCGGTTGTGATGGGGCGGGGCCTTTTTGGAAGTGTGGTTCACGCAGGTGGGCAGTTTCGGCCAATGGAATTTTAATTTGGGGGTTTGTTTTAGTTTTTTATGTTTTTTGGGGGAATGTTAGAGAGGACCCACCCTACGATGTTCACGCCTGGCTCAGTGCTCAGGAATCATTCCTGGTGGTGCTCTGGGATCTGGGATGCTTAGGCTTGATTTGGGTGAGGAGGGTAAGCATCTTATCTGCTTTACTGTCGGTCTTATCCCAACATTGATGTTTTTTTCCAGATGAGGAATTTAGACTCATGTTCAGTTACGAAAAATCCTCTATGCTTCATCTCTCCCTGACTGGGCGATTTCAGGATACTTGCTCTTGGGGTGAGTACAGCAGGTCAAGGGTTTAATTTTTCTTTTTTTTTTTGAAGGAATATGTTCTTATTGTGACGGCGGGGGGGGGGGGGGGCGGAGGAGCTTTGCTCAGGGGTCACTCCTGGCTTGCTGGGAAGAAATTTACGTTGAAAGGTCCAGAGGTATCATACAGCAAGTAGGTTGATTGCCTTGCATGCAGCTAACAGAGATTTGACCAGCAGCATCCCAGTAAACCTTAAATATTCCAGGATAGATCCCTGAATGCAGAACTAGGAGTTCTCCTGACACTGTTGGTTTTGGCTCAGACACACACACACAAACACACACACGAAATATCTGACAGCAGAGAAAGAAGTATGCTGAGTCTGTTGCATGCATGGGAAACGTCTCTTTTGTTTCACCAGCCACCCTGTGGTCGCTCTGACTGCCCTAAACCGCTGTGGTCTCTGCATTGTGAGTGGTGGGGTCACTCGATGATAGTGTACAGGAATGGCGGCCCCTCACCCGGGACACACCGAGTGCTCCTGACGAAAGCTGTGTCTTACTTATTAATTGATTTTTAGGAAACAGTCACTGTCACTGTCCTCCCATTGTTATTGATTTGCTTGAGCGGGCCCAGTAACATCTCCATTGTGACACTTGTTACTGTGTTTGGCATATGAAATATGTCACTGGTAACTTGCCGGGCTTTGATTTTCAGGTGAGATACTCTTAGTAGCTTACTGGGTTCTCTAAGCATCGTGTAGGAATCGAACCTGGGTTGGCTGCATACAAGTCAAATGTCCTACCCGCTGTGCTATTGATCAGAGGAGATTTTTCTGAAGATAGCTTTTTTTTTGTGTAAGGAGGACAGTGGCCTTGCATGTAGCCAACCTTGGTTCGAACGTCATGACCACATAGGATACTGGGAGCACGGCCAGATGTGATCACCGCAGAACTTGAAAAGGAAACCCCAAGTGGTCAGAAAAGCATGGAGTTAGGGAAGAAAATGAGCTTGAAGAGGAAAGGTGTGCTGAGAAAGTTTCTGAAACAATGGAACAAACGAGAAAGTAATTTCTTTTAAAATTATTGTTATTTCTTAGCAAGAAGGAATTAAGGAAATAGTGAGCTCAAATTTGAATTCTCGACCGTGTGTTAAATGAGAGTTAGTGAATACGCTCTGTAAATTATTCTTTTAATGATGAAAATACTGGGCTATTAATGTCAGTGACTTCAATGGGCATAAGAAAATTTTAGCTTGAATGTTCCAACTTAGCTTCTCAAAGACCTGGTTACTATTTATAGACATAGTATAAGATGCCCCCCCCCCCCACCCCGACCCCTGTTTTCAGTCACAGTGCACACAGTGCAGGATTTTCCCATTTTGGCTGCTTAGAGGTGGAGGCAGGGGATCTTTTGGGGATTATCTCCAGAATAGCTTGTTGCTGGCCACCTTTCATTCCTTAGACTGAACCATTGGCTCCCTCAACTTGATCGATTTATTTCAGTTAATTCCGTTTTAGTTGTTTTATTTATTTTTTTAGTGGGGGATACACCTTGCTATACTTGGTTACACGTGATGGTGCTCAGGGAACCATATGGGATGCCAGTAGTCAAATCTGTTTTTTCTGCTTGCAAGACAAGCACTTCTCCCGCTGTACTATGTCTCCATCCCCATTGCACAGAAAAATTTTGATTTATTATTGTCTTTTTATATTGTCAATTTTGACTCACAGCACTCAGTGCTCTGTGCTAAGTTTAGCATCTGAGCTCAACATTGTTGCTGGCACTGCTTGGGTACCCTAACTGCTTTGGAGAACTGAATGTGTTTTAGCAGCTAGAAAGAAAAGCATCTTATGTACTGTCTCTGCTTACCCTATTTAATTTTTCTACAGAAAAAAATATTTTTTTATCTGCCAAGTTTCTTAGCAGAGCCCTACCCATTGACCATCTCTCCCAGACAAGGTGCAGGTACACCTAGTAGGGCGCTTGCCTTGCACGTAGTTTGCCTGATTTCAATCCCCATCATTTCATAGGGTCCAATGAACACAGCCAGGTGTGGCGCAAAGCCCCCCACAGAAAAAAGTCTCACTCCAGAATTTGTCATGACAGTGGAGCATTCTTTGAACATCTTTTTGGGCTTTGTGAATATCACTCCTGTCTGTTCTCTTTTTGTTTTTTGCTTCTTTTTGATTTTTTTGATTAGACCCAGCGATGCACAGGGGTTACTCCTGACTCTGTACTCACAAATTAGTCCTGTTGGTGCTCGGTGACCATATGGGATACTGGGAATTGAACCCGGATTGTCCACTTGTAAGGCAAACACTACCTGCTGTGCTATCACTCCAGCTCCCTTTTGGCTACAAACTTGACGATGGTCAGGGACTCTGCCCCTCTGTCCAGATGTCCTTGAGATTCCATGTACCCCACCTTAAACCACATGATACACCATTTGAGCTCCTCTTTCTGGGTCTATCTCACCATAAGTGGAGCAGATGAGGTGGGATTTGGGGCCACATCTGACAGTGCCAAGAGGGCTGCAGCCTGCTCTCTGTTCATAGTACTGGTGGACATTGGGTACCAGGAAAGGCCCCCCTGGGCTTTCAGCTGGCTGACAATCCACCCCAGCCTGGTGTGCTTTCTCCTGCCCTCAGTTGATATGTTCATTGTAAGTTCTTGGTTGTGAACATTCTGGAATATTTTAACTATTAAGCCCGAAGCTATCGGTTTCCAAGCAGCAAGATAGAAAGAGACATGAACTTGATAATGCGAAGGCAGTAGGAGTTGTAATCCAGTATACTGGAGCCAACTATCTTGGCCTCTTGATAGGGACACCGACGTCAGGTAGCAGTTTATATAGGGTTTGATTACATAAGCAGTGCATTTTGTATAGTTTCAGAAAAAACTTAGCTAGTCAGTTGTATTGGGATGTGTCTAGGCTAACAGTGGTGAGGCAGTAGTTAAAAATTTGTTTTCCATAATCATTCATGGATACATAAGCTCTTTCTTTTAGGGTTAATAAAAGACAATTTCTGGGACATTTTGACTAGGGCCATAATGATTGATTGAGCCCACTGGCAGCGCACAGGAACTTTCCCAGGTGGGTTCACGTTGGCTAGTTGCACATTGTTCCATTTCTGGGAAGCCGAGACTGTTTCAATTCCAGGAACTTGGGGCCTCACTGATTTTGCTGAGTTCTGCCGCCATAACAGGTGTCAGTTTTCCCCTTCCACAGCAAAACACTGACTGCAGGGAAGTAGTTGGAGGTTCTGAGAAAAATTACAGACTTTTCACCATTGAGATTTCTTTTAGGCCAAGTGTAATATTTCTTCTCCTTTTCTTTACACAAAATCACATACCAAGGGCGTAAAATCATATAGTCTGTTAAAGCCTTGCTTGTGAGCTCTGAGTCCTGCCTGGTGTGGCCCCCAAGCAAAGACAAAGTAAAGAACTGACTCTCGAGAATATACTGCTGGATTCCTAACCTTTGCTGTAGCCACGTAACTGCCTCTTTGCTTTTATTTGTGTGTAGGAAGGGTAGGGGATTTGGGATTTCTGCCAGACCCAGCGGTGTACCTGCCCCTTGGTTCTGTGATGCAGAATAGGTTATGTGGATTGTGCTGCATTTATATTTTGTTTTTATTTTTTCTTGGTTTTGGGTCTCTGCCTGGCCTTACTTGTACTGTTGCTCTGGCCTCCTTTTAGGTGGTTCTTTTTTTCCTTTGTGTTTTGTTTTTCGGGCGCCACCTCTGGTGGTGCTTAGGGCTGACATCCTGACTCTGTCTGTGCTCAGAGTCTCTCCTTTGGGAACCAAGGGTAGTGTTGGGAGTCAAGTTCAGGTCAGCTGGGTGGGTGCAAGCAGCACTTTCCCCACTGCCCAGTCCTGCCCGTGGAGTGGGGGTGCTGTTGGTGAAGGAGGGAGTGGGCATGGGAAAGCCTTTGTGAGGGCAGCTCAGCCCAAGTGTCTCCGTCACGGGTGTTTCCACATTCAGGGCTCATGCTGGCATCCGGGTGTCACTTGGAGGCTGGTTTTTTATTGCAGTAAGAAGAAATGGGAACTGCCCCCTGGAAAAAAATGCCTGTTGTCAATAAGAGCTACCTGTGGGTTTTGGCATCTTTGGATTTGGGAGATTTCTTGGGGCTCAGAACCTTAAAAATTGATAGACCTGGGCTGACTTCTCTGAGAATTGTTGGACCGTCTGGTCGGTACACAGAGCAGCCCAGGCCTGTGGTGTTACTAGAACTAAGGTGTGTTTTCCTGGTACCCAGACAATCATTTAGACAGATGGACACGTTTCCAGATTCACTCTGGTAATGAAAATCCAGTCCTATGTACAAGAGTACAGGATGTTTGGAGGCCCTGTGATAATTTGCATTACATTTGTCCCCATTTTTTAGCATTTTTTTCACAGATCCCCCAACACATCAAGTGGTTCTCTGCAGGAGGTGGGAGGTGGCTATTCCCAGTGCCCAAGCCTTGCAGCTTGAAACTGGCCCCAGATGTGCCAGGGGCTACCGTGGTTCCCCCTTCGGTGCTCAGGCATCCGTGCAGTGATGGTGTTGAGGGTCATACTCAGGCCTTCCGCGTGTTCAGCAACTGCTCTATCACTTAAGGTACCTCGTCGGCCCCTGTTAGCATCTTTTTCAACATATTATTTTGAAAACACGACAGATTTTCAGGAAAGTTGCAAGGATTTGAGGGGGAAATATTCTCTTCCCCCCCCCCCCCCTCCTTTTGGTCTTGGGGCCACACCGGATAGTGCTCAGAGTCCTCACTCTGGGCTCAAGAGTGACCCCTGGTGGTCCTCGGAGGACCATATTCAGTCAGGTGATTGATTGATTTTGCTCTTTGGGTCACACCTGATGATGCACAGGGGGTACTCCTGGCTCTGCACTCAGAAATGACTCCTGGCGGTGCTCAGGGGACCACCTGGGATGCTGGGTATCGAACTCGGGTGGGCCACGTGCAAGGCAAACGCCCTACCCGCTTTGCTGTCGCCCCAGCCCCTGCGGTCAGGTGATTTCAGTCGGGCTGGGATGGATGCAGGTTAACTCCTCCACTGCCTCTCCAGTCCCCTTTGCTTTCTCTCATCCCACACTTGCTTGATCATGGTCAGTCTGTGAGTATTTTTTGCTTTCTCCTTCAGTTATTTCAGAGCCGATGTGGTGAGTCAGGTCCTTTTAGACCGGAGTGTTTCAGATCAGATCAGATCAGAGTGTTTCCTGAGAGTAAGGATTCCGGTTCGTATTCATGGTACAGCTTCTTACGTTGTTGCAGTAGTTGAATCTGCAATTCATCTTCAAGGTTGCTTGCGGTCTTGGTAATTCTCTTTCTGTTTCTCTTGTGGGTTTGGAGTAAGGATGCATACAGTGCTTCTTGAGTCCTGCAGTGCTGGGCATTCCCTGGGGTACCCTGATAGTGGGGTCGAAGGGGCCTTTTTGGCTGCCCCTGTTGTGTGGGGGTCATGCAGTTGCAGGGATTGAGCTGAGTTGACCATAAGCAAGGCAGACTCTTTGACCCCATTAACATCTTTTCTCTGGCCATGAGTGCTGTCTCTGGCCTCAGAATAAAAAAGTACGTCTAGGGGGCCTCCCTTGCAGTGTTTTTGCTGTTGGTTTTGGTTCGTATTTTTCCTTTTTAGGCCCCACCATGGCTTGGGGGGGGAATCCAATGGGGTGCCAGGGGTTGAATTGGGGTCAGCACGTGCAAGGCAAGTGTTGTACCGCTGGCCTGGTGCCTTCCTCTTGTGGGGCTTTAGTTAGTGCCTAGGGCTCTGACGGTTTGATGCTCAGGTTGGTGGGATGGTTCTCCTTGGTCCAGCAGTTCCGGGGCCTTCCGTCCTCGATTGCATTCTACCCTCTCGGCTCTCTCTGGGACTAACTGTGTTTAGTCCTGTTGAAGGATCTTTCCTGACAAATGGGCAATTCTCTTGCAAACTTTCAGTTGGTAAAAGGCAGAATCCTTTCTCAGTGTCCTCACAGGCATTTCACAGACTGTTCAGGAGAACACAGGCCAGTTATTCACAGGAGCCTGTGGATCACGGCCTCTCGGGGTTCTTTGTGACTCGTGCACAGCAGATGGACAAATCAAGAGCCCCTCAACTGTGGCTGGGAGTATCCTCTCTGGGGGAAAGGGGGGTGCACGGGGAGTACCACCTGCTCTGCTGCGGGTGTGGCGTGTTCTAGAAATGTGCATCGGGGAGTGTGGTTGAGGGCTGCTCTAGCCTTCCCATTTCCTCCTGCGTGGGCACTTGTCTCAACTGTTGTAAGAGCAGGTCAGGCAGATTGGAATCTTCTGCAGTTGTGGTTTTGTCTGTGTTTTGAAGCTCACGCCACTTTTTTCTTCACACCTCTGTGGTCCTTGCCTGTGGCCAGAGCAGTGGGCAGAAAAGCCTTTTGGTGACAGAGGTGAACTCTGGTGCCTCCTGTGCTCTCCTGCAGTCCCCACTGTTCTCTCTTCCTGTTCTCTCTGTCAGTGTTTTGGGGTCACACCCACCTCAGTGCTTCTGGTCATTCCTGGCAGTGCTGGAGGACCATGAGATGCCTGAGATCATGAGAGCATGGGCGTGTCGTGGCGAATATGTAATGGCAAGGCAGATGCCTCACAGGCAGGGCATGGCCAAGGCTATGTGGGACAGGAGCAGCCCGGGGCTCCATCTCCTCCTGTCTGTCCCCAGACCTCCAAGTGCCCAAGTCTGTCGCCGGGAGGCAGGGACAGATTCTGCCTTCGGAGGCACAGGCTGTGTGTGTGTGTGTGTGTGTGAGAGAGAGAGAGAGAGAGAGAGAGAGAGAGAGAGAGAGAGAGAGAGAGACTGGGGGGATGAGGGGCGGGGCGTTCCTAGCAAGGAAGGTGAAGTCCCTTGGGAAGGGAAACGATTTGCTCCCTGGCTCCCTGCCTGTCCAGACCAGTTGGGAATAGCCTGCTGAGGCTGGAGAAAGGGGTTCTGTCCGGGGAATCACCCCACAGCACTCCCACGGGGCCTGCGTGCCCAGACCTTCCAACTGGTGGTCACAGATCATCTGGGGACAGGACTTGGGGGTGTATCCTGAGACTCTCCCGCTTGTCTCGGAGCTTCTGGGATCCTGGGATTCCATGACCACACACTGCAGCGATGGGGTGCGGGTCTTCAGCTCCCTTGAGCCCTCTCCCTTCCCATCTCTCTTCTTCTGCTGCATCTCCGAAGTGTTCGGGGCCCCATTTCTCCCCACCCTGTCACATGAGGGCTGGACAGCCACATCTGGGTCTACAGGAGCCTGCCCTGTGGCCTACTGCCAACCCTGCTGTCCCCCCTACCCTGGCTCCTCTTGGGGTTCAGTCCGTGTCCATGCTGCTTGGCTGCTAGCTCTGTTCCCCGAGTCCCTCTGTCGCTACTCCGGGCTTTGCAAGAACCAGAGCCACATCCAGAGGTGCTCAGGGACCCAGGTGGCAGGGACCAAACTCGGGGCCTCTCACGTGTTACGTCCAGGCTCAGCCCACTTGGGGCTGCTTCTGTGACTCCTCAACACCCCATTAAGTGCCGGGATTGCTGTGCACAGGCAGCCACACCACCTGGTCCCGGGGTCTGTGTCAGAAGCACAACTTTCCCACAGTTCACAGGAGGCTCCCTGGCCTCCGCTCTCCTCCCAGGTGACCCAAAACGCTTGGGGATGGGGTCATCAGCTGTCAAGGTGGGATGGAGCTCTGATTCTGCCCATGTCTGCCCCTGACCACTTTTCCCCTAGGAAGAGCCTCAGACGTTAAGGAAAAGATTTATTTTAAATATCCCAGTTAAAACTCAAAAGACTTGAACATAAAACCAAAATTATCTTTATTGAAGAAACGAGACATAAACAAGAATAAGCATCACAAAACGAAAGCAACAGCATGTGAGCTGGCGATGTCAATTTAGGATGCCTTAAATATAAACTATGAGAACTATTTCTATGGCAAAGATTGTGAGACCGCCATTAACCAGCGGTCAGCACACAGGGCTCAGTGTCCCCCAGCAGGTCTAGCCAGACCCAACTGTTCCTGCCCCTCGCAGCCCCTTTTCTTCAAGCTGGGGCTAAGGTTCTCACCTTCCAGGACAGTGGACTCAAGCATTTGATCTGAAATTGGGGAAACTTTCCAGATCATGGAACATAAAAGAAAGTGGATTTTTTTGTTGCCTTTTGCCAGACTCCTGAAGTGCGCCCAAGTCTTAACATAATATTCTAGGATATTCTGGATTTTTCTAGATTGTCCACATAGGAGGCTGAAATTGGGCAGAGTCCGGACATTTTCCTCCTTGGTACCTTGTAGCAGGTGGTCTGAAGGGGTTGGGGGACAGGTGTGTGGGTCTTCACCTGTAACCCAAGTGCCTGTAGGCTGCTTCTAGGTGAATTCCTCTCTCCCTTGGGCCAGTTTTCTGGTGTGTTGGGCATCCGATGACAGTCCTGGTGGCGATGCTCTGGGCACGGGCAGGCCCTGGACGGATGGAAAGGATCATTGACAGTCTGAGGGCATGTGGAACTTCCCTCACCCTGAACCCAGCTCCCATCTCTGCTCCTAAAGCGTCTTGGCCTTGACCCGAGGGTGATCCCAGTGCCAGGAACAGGACCTCTGGGGGTCCGGCTGGAACCCCCCTCCAACTCTCCATCACCCCAGGGAAGCAGACGTGAGTGTGCTGGGGGCCAGCACTGGGCTCTGGTGGCTAAGGCAGGAGATGAGGTCTAGGCAGAGCACTCCCTTGGGCTTCCCTGACAGATTGGCTGTGGTCTGCACCCCAGGGCCCCACTTACCCCCTCATTCCGTGCCCCGCCTCCTGGCCCGGATCTACAGCAGATTGGCGCGGTCTCGGCCCCACACCCACAGCTCAGGGTCGTAGGCCTGGATCTGCGAAGACAGATGGGGCCCATGTTGCTGACTCGCTCGGCCTCTCCAGCCTGCGGACAGCCCCCTCCATGCCCCCCAGCAGCCCTACCTGTTCGCACTCCTCCCGGGTCACCCAGGCTCTCCAGCTCATGGAGCGCAGCAGTTGGAGACGGAGCCGGTAGAACAGGGGCCGCTGCAGGCGGCTGTGGCCATACAGGAAGGCGAAGATGTTCTGCTTGGGTGCCTGGTAGTCCTCCTCCATATCGTTGGCCAGGTAGCTGTGGACAGCACACCGCCTGTGTTCACACCTACCTCCTTCCTTCAGGGAACTGCGGCGGAGGGCCCCCAGGGATTGATGGAGGCTGTGTTGGGGCTCTCTGGGATCAGTACTCACAGTGCCAGAAAGAAGTGAATGCGTCGGATCTGCCAGCTGAAGAGGCCAGAGCGGCTGAAGTAGGCGATGACCATGGCCAGCAGGTACTGGGGAGACACGGGGATAGGTCACCAGGGCTGGGCGGAGGGGAAGGAGATCCAAGAACTCGGGAAGCAGGACGAAGGGGAGGACTTTGTGGGTGTTTGCTGAATCAAGAGGAGAGGGACCCCACAGACACGACCCAGAGAGACTGGGGTGCCTGTGCCCCAGGAGTGGGCAGCGAAGAGCTGCATCAGTGACCGCACCGCCCCTATCCAGTGGCCCCCAAGTTTTACACTCACCCCCCCCCGAAATAGCAAAAAGAGCAAAGGTACCCAGGCAGGTTGAGCTTGGTGGGTCCCCGGGACAGTCGCTTAGTGACCCCCAGCAGGTACCTTATCAGAGACCAACAGGTGCCGGTCCCAGGCCAGGAATCTTTTGATCACAGGGTCCTCTGTGGGAAGGCGGGGTTGTGAACCTCAAAGTCACAGCCCGCCCCCAATATTCCCCACCGTTGGGCCGGCCACACTGGGCCCCGCACAGCCCCAGGTGGGAATAGGGGTGCGGGAGCCCCTTCCTTGGGTGACTCAGCCCAGGCAGCCCGGCACTGCAGCCCCTGTTCGGGCAGGGGCCACCTCTTCCCCACCATGGGACACTGCATCCCTAACGACCGCCTGTGTCCGGGTGGGAGACTCGGGCCCGAGGCTCCTACCCAGCAGCTTGCGGAAGACTTGGTGGTGCTCGGGGAGCACGGGGCTCTCCTGTCGCTGCCGCTTCCTGTGCAGCCCACATGGCTGCTCCTCGTCCTCCTGCTGTTCCTCGTCCTCCGACTCATCCCTCTTCCTCCGAACAGCACCCTGAGGCCGGGGGCTGACGTGAAGCCCACTGTGCTGAGGCTGGGAGGCTGCGTCCCCCTTTTCTTCCTCTTCCTCCTCCACCTTCTCCAGCGCCTCTGGATCCTCCGACTCCTGCTCCTCCTCTACCTCTGGCGATGACCACATCCTCCTTTTCCGGCCTCGGGAAGGCACACCTGCAGCATGGCTCATCATCTCCAGTACTCCAGGGGTCTCCTCTTCCTCCTCCTCCTCCTCCTCTTCCTCCTCCTCCTCCTCTTCCAACTCCTCTTCATAGAGCAGTTGCTCCCTCTTCCTCTTGCGGCAACCAACAATGGCCCAGGGGCCTCCGTAGGACTCTGACGGAGAGGCCAGACCCAGTCCCAGCAAGTCCTCTGTGGGAAGACGGGGTTGTGAACCTCAAAATCACAGCCCGCCCCCAATATTCCCCACCGTCGGGATGGCAACACTGGGCCCCTCACAGCCCCAGGTGGGAGTAGGGGTGCAGGAGCCCCTTCCTTGGGTGGCTCAGCCAAGGCAGCCCGGCAGTGCAGCCCCTGTCTGGGCAGGGGCCACCTCTTCCCCACCACGGGACACTGCATCCCTAACGACCTCCTGTGTCCAGGTGGGAGACTCGGGCCCGGGGCTCCTACCCAGCAGCTTGCGGAAGACTTGGTGGTGCTCGGGGAGCACGGGGCTCTCCTGTCGCTGCCGCTTCCTGTGCAGCCCACATGGCTGCTCCTCGTCCTCCTGCTGTTCCTCGTCCTCCGACTCATCCCTCTTCCTCAGAACAGCACTCTGAGGCCGCGGGCTGGCCTGAAGCCCATTGTGCTGAGCCTGGGAGGCTGCGTCCCCCTTTTCTTCCTCTTCCTCCTCCACCTTCTCCAGCGACTCTGGATCCTCCGGCTCCTGCTCCGACTCTGACGGAGAGGCCAGAGTGAGTCCCAGCAATTCCTCACCTGCCCATGGACTCCCAGGCCCCCAAGCTTCTCTTTCTCCATCTCCTCCCACACATCTTATCATGGTTCACACCCCTGTGACCTTCAGTCTCTTCCTCAGGGTAGAATTTCTCCCTGGGGACACAGAGGGGCACCTCCATTTCCCTATTTCCCCCATCCCGGCTCCCCTTCCTTGTCCTGGCTGTCAGTCCATACCCCAATAGCCTGTTCTGTGCCGCTCCTTCCGACCTCTCAGTGTCTCCCCAACACTCCTGTCTGCGCAGCTCCCAGTCCCGCTGGCCCCAACACCTACCTGAAGGTCCCGGCATCATTTCCTCCGGCGCCACCTCCAGGGGGTATCCCGAGGTGCTGGACTCAGGGCTCTGGGGCTCAGAACCAGGACTCTGCCTACGGCTGGCCATCCCAGGTCCACTGTCTCCCCCGATAGCTCAGGTTCTCCCTCAATAACAGCAGTGCCTGCCGTCGAGGAGCTGAGCAGACGAGGCTTTGGGCTCTCAAGCCAAAGGCTACTGTTGCCTACTTGAGCTTCAGGTTCTGGAGGTCTGGGATCTTCCAATCAGCACAGCCGGAAGCTCTGATGTCATCAGAACCCCCCTGCACCCCCACCAGCAACGAGTTTGAAAGAAAACCCTCAACTGCCAGGGGGCTTCTCCAGAAGTCAGGGGGCAGTACATAGGTGGCCCTGGCCCCGGGCCAGTCCCCAAACCAGTCTGCAGGATTACATCCCTGTTTTCCACACTGTGTGCCACACTTCTCTCCTGGGGACATTGATGAGAGGGGCCTGGGAGGAGGTTATAGGAGTTTGGAGTCAGTTGAACGACAGAAACCCCCAAGAACCCACCCGGGGAAGACAGGCTTGGCCCTGTTGGTGCTTTTAAAGGTGCGTGCTGCTGGGGTTGAGCCATAGGCTGACCCGGCTTGAGCCCCAGTATCCCATTTAGTACCCCTAGGACTAATTCCTGAGTGCAGAGCCAGAAATACATGTGTGTGTATGTGTGTGTGTGTGTGTGTGTGTGTCTTTATGCCTGTCTCAGGTCTGGGGTCTGTCCAGTCCCCGTCTCATGATACCATCTCATACAGAAGACCGTATTTTACTCCCAAAGAAATGTTTGTCTTGGAGCTGGAGCTGTGATACCGCTCATAGGGTGTTTGCCTTGCACACAATCAGGGTTTGATCACTGGCACCCCAGAAGTCCTCTGAGCACTGCCAGAAGTGATTCCTAAGTAGAGAACCAGAAGTACACCCTGAAAAACGCTGGGTGTGATCCTTGTTTCTCGTCTTTTGGCCGTGCTGGGGATCAAACCCAGGAGTTTCACACGCGCTAAATAACTTGGCAGTGTACTAGCACAGTTACTTATAATACTAATTTTTTAATTTTATACACCTCTACAAAAAGGATTTTGAAATTTTTTTTCGTTTTTGTCACACTTAGTGGTGCTCAGGACTTATTCCTGACTGCACTCAGGGATGCTCCTGGCAGGGCTTGGGGTACCATATGGGATGCAGGGTTCTAGGGATCCAACCTGGGTCAGTTTTGTGCAAGGAAGGTATCCTACCCACTACTGTACTATTTATCTGACTCTTCAAATGATAGTTTCTGGGGCTGGAGAGGTAGTGCAGTGGGTAAGGTTCCTGCCATACTGGTGGCCAATCCCAGTTTGATCCCTGGCATCCTGTATGCTCCCCAGAACACCACCAGGTATAATTTCTAAATGAAGAGCCAGGAATAGCATTGCTAGTATGGCCCCCAAAGAAACAAACAACAACAAAACTGAATAAAAACAAATACAAACAAAGAGCAAAGGGCTGTGTACTGACTGGGCCTCCGCCTGTGGGTGCTGGGATGGTGCTGCACACGATTCCAAAGACAGCTGCCGACTCATGAGAATTGGCAGAATTTCACGATTAGTTCTCCACGATTCTCAAATCGGCCCTATGCTTGTGATTGGGGGCGAGGAGATGGGACACTGCCTCCGTGTATGTGTGTGTGACACAGATAAGAGACGTCCACTCTAGGTGGCATTTCTGCAGTGGGCCTGGTGTGTGTATGTCCGGTTTTGAAATGTAGACTAGGATTCTGCCCAATTGTGTTCTGGACTAGAACCCACAGCCCTTGTACTGCAGCTCCCACCAAAACACTGGTGCAATGAATGTGTGTGTGTGTACGTGTGTACCAGTGTACTGAGTTCTTCATGTGCATCCTAGACCCCTCTCCGCCCTGCCCTGCAGGATTGGGACAGCTGCCTGCCAGGCTCTCATTTCTCCTTCACATGTTAGGTGGCTTTTTTCGCCCGTCCATTCTTGTTTGGTGTTCAGGGCTTGCAACCCTTGGCTCTGCAAGCAAGGATCACTCCTGTGGCACTCAGGGGACGTTGTGGGGTGCCGGGGATGGAACCTGTGCCGAAGGCCAGCGCCTTCCCCTCGGTGGTCGTGCTCAGCCCCCTGGGTCAGGCTTTCCCGGTGCCTGCTGGGAAATGCAGTCCGGGCATGCGGCTCCCTGCACGGCCCCGTGGGCAGTTTCCGAGGCATGGGCTCACGCAAGAGCACTGCTGCCGCGCGACCCGCTTCTGTTCAGCGCCCGGTTGCCGTTGGCCCGCGCTGCGGCCTCTGGCTTCTCGTGCGCCCGACCAAGACACTAGCGCGGCCATCGGGTGCGAGCTGGAGCAGGCGCGGAGGCCCAGACACCATCACCCGCCCGAGCTAGCCCGATGCCTGTGGGGTAGGTCACGGTTTGCAACCCCGAGGTCGCGCCCGGCATGGGGCAGTGCAGCGAGGCCTCCCCGTGGGCTGGTTTCACCGTCCCTCCGGCTCCGTGTCTCCGCAGAGGCGTGTCCAGCAGCACCTTTGTTCCGTGCCCCGGGACCCCGTGGCACGGAGTGTCCGGGCTCCGTGTCGGGAACGGAGGGGCAGTGGGTGCACCCGCTGGTCCGCGTCTGGGCCCCCCTGAGGTCCCTTCGCTGTATCGCTGGTTGCTGAGCCAGGACGTTTGTTCAGTGGACCCAGCCGGGTGCCTTAAGCCAAGTCATTTATAAATATATTTATATTTATTTAGATTTATAAGGCCTTCCCGTTGATCATCGATTTGCTCGAGCGGGCCCAGTAACGTCTCCATTGGAGACTTTGTTCTTACTGTGTCTGGCATATCAAATACGTCACGGGGAGATTGCCAGGCTCTGCCGTGCTGGCGAGATACTCTTGGTAGCTTTCCGGGCTCTCTGAGAGGGGTGGAGGAATCGAACTCGGGTGGCCATGTTGGCTGCGTGTAAGGCAAACGCCCTACCGCTGTGCTATTTGAAAACAGTCCAAAAATTTTGCTGTATAGAAAAATTATCCTAATGTACAGTGTGTTTACTATACATCAGGATATGAACTGTGTCTCAGAGTTGTAGCATCTGGAGTGATTCTACTTTTTAAAGATGAATATTATGCCTTGGGGTCCAGGTGTTGATTTAGTAGAAAAGGTGCTATCCTTGAACTTGGCTGTCCCGGGTTCAATATCTTAGCACCCCAAATCGGATCCTGACCCTTGCGAGAAATGATCCCTGAGCTCTAGGCCAGGAGTCAGCCATAAACATAGGAGGGCGTGTCCCCCAAATACAGCAACAACAAAAGACAACTAAGGAAGAAAACAAAACCAAAACTAAATTCATGTGCAAAGACATATTTTACAGTGAAAGAATTAAAGGATTGAAATCCTTTTTTAAGGCCCTTGAATCACATTTTGGGACTTACTTTATGCTGTAGAAGTCTGTAGGATAACACTGTTTAGTCCTTCCTCAGGTAGCTTAGGTTTATAGGGTCACACCCATCCCAGTGCTCCTGAGTCACCCCCATACTTTTGTTTATTTGTAACTACTACTCTATGCTCTCTTCCCCAAACAGTTAATCAGTTTATTCCCTAATATCAGTTTCTATTAATTTGTAAGAACAGATCTTTCTGGGACACGAAACTCTTTATTACTTTAAAACAATGCCCTTTTGTATTGACACAAGAAGACGATATTATGCTTTTTTAACTTGGGATTTAATTGGCTTCAAATAGTATTCATTCCCGGGCATCTGCTTTCTCAACTTATGCCTCAGTTGCCCTCAGTTCCTAGTGCCCCCAAAAGTACAGTCTCAACGAGGGACGGGATGGAACCAGGGCAAGTGGTAAGCTGTTTGCCACCCTGGCATTGAGATGGGCCTGGCCAAAATGCCACAAATGTTGTCATGATCCAAAAGTAAGGACGAGACTAGGACCCTGCTAGTGATAGGAAAGAGCAATCTGGCCTGAGCACTGTAGTCTGAGATCGAGATGACCCCAGGAGAGCAATTCTATAAGTTTAATGCATCTCTTACTGGGTCCATACAAAATGATTAATATTATGAATGCTTATATGTTTGTTGGTCAAGGAGAGCAGAAACACACCCATGGGATTCCACCCTTGGGTGGGTGGTCCTCCTGAAATAGAATCTGTCCTAGAAGCAGCATCCCCTGAGGGGAGGAACTTTAACCCTATTGATTGGGACCACCTATGTGTAAGCCCAGCCCCTCATGGTTTGGGGATTTAACTAGACTGTAAAAATGGGTGGGGGTGGGGGTTGGAAATGATCAGGATCAAAATCCAAGTCAGAGCCAGAAGGAGAAAGAGGTTCCAGATCGACTCGGGAGAGAAGGAGGGAGAAGAGAGAGGGGGAGAAAGAGAGAGAGAGAGAGCGATAGAGAGAGAGCAATAGAGCGAGAGAGAGAGAGAGAAGTGAACAGGGATGAGAATGGAATAAACGGCATCTAATCAGTAAACTGGCTTGGAACTCCGATTCCTCCGCCATCTGTCCAAGGGCCCAGGCCACCCCAACTGGGGTGGGGCGGCCCGAGACCCAGAACCTGGGTGGCCAGGGGAAGAGTTGTTAGGGTCATCCCCTGGCCACCCTCTAAGTTTGTTTTTTTTTTTAAAGAAGTCCATGATTTATCCTGAATACTTATTTTTTCTCTGCTTTCACATACGGTTTGTTTATGTGTATTTGTTTATATATGTGTGTTTGGTTTTGGGACAATAATCAACAGTGTTCAGGGATTATTCCTAGCTCTGGGATGAGAGATTAGTTCTGGTGGGGTTTTGGGAGCATATGAGATGCCAGACACACATAAAACCTGGGTTGTCTGCTTGCAAGGCAAGTACCCTACTTGCTGTTCTCTGGCCCTTTCTAAATAAATCAGTTCCAGCACACCAGGAGTGAGCCCTAGCTCCTATTTACCCCCAATCACCCTTACAAATCAAGTATATTCCTTCAAGCATCTTACTTTACTAGCACAACTCAAAACAACAGTGGGGCTAGCCTGCTAAGGGAGAGATTAAATGAGGAGGGTGCTTTACTCCTTGATTTTAAAAAACACGTATTCCTACATGTTATTTTTTTCCTTTTTGAGCCACACCTGGCAATGCTCTGGGTTTCCTCCTGGCTCTCCACTCAGAAATTACTCCTAAGGTTGCTCAGGTGACCATATGGGGTGCCAACAATTGAGCCTGGGTTGGCCATGTGCAAGAAAAATGCCTTACCTGCTGTACTATCACTATGGTCCCTGAAGGAGAGTCTTTTGACTTGGAAAAAGGAAAAAAATAGAGCAAGAGATAGTAAAGCGGGTAGGAAGTTACTTACACACTGTGAACCCGGATCAAACCCTGGCATCCCTTAGGGTCCACTAAGTCAGCCCGCAGAAATTCCTGAGTGCACAGCTAGGAGGAACGCTGAACATTTTCAATGTGGTGCAGAAATGAAAATAAGATAATAAAATTGAGTTTCGCTTTGAAACCCCACCAACCTGCCAGGTGGCCAAACCCAAAATGACAACCAATGAAAGGACAGGCGACAACTAAATCTCATGTTTTAGCGGTGGGGCCCTGCCCATCAGAGCTTGGAGCCCTAACCTTGTGATGTCCAGGTCAAAGGAACAGGGACCAGCATGTCCTTGTTGGGAGGGTCAGGATCTCCAAACCTTCCATACTCGGCAGGACCTACAAACCCAAGGACTTAAATACTTCAAAAAGAAAGAAAGAAAGAAAGAAAACTACATTTACTCACAGCACTCACCCTAATAGCCTAGGACACCTAATCAGGGAGAGATGAGAAAGAGAAGTCTGGGGGACTTTGCAACTTGATGTGAGAGAGCAGAATTTCCTGATGTACAAAAACACCAACACTGGAATTGGACAGACACTAAATGGGTAGGGTGCTTGCCTTGCTTCCACAGATCCTTGGCATCCCTTATGGCGCCCTCAGAGCAACACCAGGAATAACACCAGAGCCAGAGCCAGGAATAAGCCCTGATTATCTAAAGGCACAGATGCCCTCCTAATCCCCTCCCCCACCACGAAAACACAAAAAAATAGCCCCCAAAGAAAATTTTCATTTGCAAACCAAACAGCCTGTGACGACCACTCACAGAGTGAATTAGTGGGAAGGCATCAGCAGAATCTGAACTTCTGAAATGCCACAGATCTGTGGTTATCCAAGAGTTATGATCTAGCTTTTAGTTTAAGAGTGTAATATGCGGCCCCAGAAATTACCAGGGATAGTATAGCCCTGATCTTGCACAGAGCCAAGAGGAAGACCTGTGCATCTCCCTTGTGGCACAGAAATAAATATGAAAAGAAACAAAGGAGCAGAATTGTGTAACAGGACAACAGGTTGGAGATAGCGAGTAGGGCTGGTGATACCCGCCAACCCTAGGGTCCCCTAAGCACTGCGTGGTACAATGCTGGAGTGCAGAGTTAAGAGTATAATCACCAGAATCACTGGGTTTAGCACTCCAAAGGAAACAAAATACCCAGATACAGGCCCACGAACCCCAGCAACCCATATGGTCCCTGAGATCTGTCAGGAGTGATTCCTTGAGCACTGAGGTACAAGTGTTCTTTGAGCTGAGTGTGGTCCAAAAACCAAATACAACAAAACTGACACATCATCTCAAACAGCAGAGAGCCTGATACTACGACCTGGACGCACATCACAGGATCCTTCCTGAAACGACTCAGAGACTTTTGGCCCAGGATGCGTGAGCATTCCTGTCACTACATCACCTCATATTGTTACTCTCCTCCTACCTGGGGATGGTGTGACATTTGGCATGTCACCATCTTCTCCCGCCTCTGTTTTTCCCGAGGTCCAGATACCTGAAGGACAAGTCAGAGCTATGAGCACTGGAGAGGAACAAAAGCCCCCAGCTCTGACCAGTCACACTCTTGGGCACTGGCTGATAGACCCGCCCTGGGGACAATGCCTGATGCTTCCGTCTCCCCAAGAGAAGCAAAATGGGTTGGCATCTGTGCTGCCGTTCCAAACAGAAGGTATGGGCTTGGCTAGAAGAGAGAAGTCAGCCCAGCCTTGGACTGGGGACTCCTCCCTGGGTCCCTGAGAAGGTTCACATAGGCCCAGCCATGGGGTGACTCCAAGGCCAGGAGCTCACAGGCATCAGCAGCACCTGCAGGCTGGCAGGAGGGCTGCCCTCGGCAACCATAGCCCAGAATGTGGCTCTATCACTGGGGCAGGACACACAATGAAAAACAAACCTGAGAAGGAAACTCTTGCTCTTCTGGTCGTCCTGATTTCCGTTGTTCCTGACACTTTCCGAACGACCTTCGCTCTCAAACCTTCCACCTCACTTGTCAGCCCACCTGCCCGGGACCGACGCCCCCTCCTCACGCGCCTCCCAAATAAAAAACTCCCTCCCCTCCATGCGATCCGCTAAAATAGAAATGAGTAGACAGAAACCTCTCGAAAAGGCGGCAGAAGATGGTGACATGCCATCTGTCACACCAACCCCAGGTAGGAGGGGAGTAACAATATAAGGTGATGCAGTGACAGGAGTGCTCAGGCTTCCTGGGCCAAATATGTCTGAGTTATTTCAGGAAGGATCCTGTGATGTGCCTCCTGGTGGGAGTGCCCATCTCTGCTGTTGGAGGTGATGTTTGTGTCAGTTTTGTTGAATTTGGCTTTTGGACCACACCCATCTCAAAGAGTACTTGTACCTCAGTGCTCAAGGATCCCTCCTGAGAGATCTCAGGGACCACCTGGGTTGCTGGGAGTCGTGGGTTTGTATCTGGGTATTTTGTTTTCTGTGATTCTGGGGATTATACTCTCGGCTCTGCACTCCGGCATTGTACCTGGTAGTGCTTAGGGAACCCTATGGGTTGGCGAGGATCACCACCCCTACTCGCTGTCTGCAACCTGCTGTCCTGTTACACAATCCTGCTGCTTTATTTCTTTTTAGAGTTACTTTTGTCTCACAGGGGAGATGCATAGGACTTCCTCTTGACTCTGTTCTCTGGATTCCTACATGGTGTGTATCACGGGCCCCCTGGGGTCTGCTGGAGTAATTTGCTCCCTGGCAGCTACAGTGACTCAAGTCCAAGGACATGCTTATTACTCCTTATTTTGTCCTTCACGCTCAGAAGAGAGTCGCCTGCTCTGTCACACATTCTGCTTTCAGTCGCCACTCTGTTGGCAGTTGTGGGCATATGCTGGTCTAGGAGAGCCAGAGAAATGGATCTCTGGGTCGGGCACAGCTGTTGGGTTCAAGACACTTTTGCCGCTTCGAGAGCCACTTGGAATGGCCCTGAACTGTGATGAGAGTCCTTCAGGCGTATATGTGCATATGTAGATGTCTGGACATTGAGTGACCCTTTCTCCCTAGAACGTGGGATATGGGGTGCAGGGGGCGTACGTTTAGTGTTTTAGGCTGAAAGCAGGGTCACCCATTTGGGTTCCAGTGGCTCCGTTCACAGTTGTTACTCTGCAGTGCTCATAGGAGCAGTGATTGGGATGCTTTATTCCTCCGACTGCTGCATCTGGCCTCAAGTTCAAATTCTTTGTTTTACATAGATTTGGCTTTGGAAATAACCCTTGCAAATACTCAGATTATCCCTGGCTGTGTATTCAGTTATTCATGCTATAGTCTGGGACCATGTGTGCTACTGGGGATCAAACCCGGATGTGTGTGCAGAGTCAGTGTCCTTTTGCTGTAATGTCTCTCCCACCACAGTTCATTTATTTCTTTGGGTCTCACCCCATCCGGCACTGCTCTGTTTTAGTCCATGGGATCACTTCCAATGGTTCTTGGTTTATCAGATCTCAGAGATTGCCTGTGGACTGTGAGGGATCACAGCTGACGGCTTGAGGGACCCTATGGAATGTCAGAATCAAACCTTTATTGGTTGTGAGCAAGCCAAGTGCCCCACATGCTATGCTGTCTGTCTGGATCCTTTTTTGTTTACTTTTAAAAACAATTGTGGGCTTTGGCATTTTTGTTCATTTTTGCATTTACTGCAGTCAGGCATCACTTCAAGTGTGCTGATGATATACCATGTGCTGCTGGGTCTAGTGTGCCAGTAGAGTGGGTAGGGTGATTGTCTTGGAAGCAGTGGACATGGGTTCTATTCCTGGCATCCTGTGTGGTCCCTGAGCACCAGCAGAGGTGATTCCTGAGTAGAGAGTCAGGAGTAAGCCTGTGAGCATCCCCAAATGAGGATCCCAAAACAGACAAAAACAAAAGTACAAAATGTGACACCATCAAACTCCTCTAGGCTGTGTGCATGATCGAGGCTATACTGTCTCTTGTATTTTCTTGGGACCCATATTACACTCTTAAACCAAAAGCTAGATCTTAGCTCTTGGATAACCACAGATCTGTGGCATTTCAGAAGTTCAGATTCTGTTTATGCCTTCCCTCTAATTTACTCTGTGCGGTAGGGCATTTGCCTTAAAAGTGGCCAACATGGCCGACCCGAGTTCTATTTCTCCACCCCTCTCGGAATGCCCGGCAAGCTACCGAGAGTATCTCGCCAGCACGGCAGAGCCTGGCAAGCTCCCCGTGACATATTCGATATGCCAGACACAGTAACAACAAAGACTCTAATGGAGATGTTACTGGGCCTGCTCGCGCAAATCGATGAACAACGGGAGGGCCTTTACCTTTTATATAGACACACGAGGTTTTCTTGTCACCTTTTCCTTCTGACCAATCCATGCTCCGTCTCTCTAGGGTTCAGGGCATTCTGAGTTAAAGCCTACTGTGATCGCCTAGCTGGAAGGAGGAGCCCTGAGACCCGTGAGCAAAGGCATGCATGCAGGGGAGTGTCTAAGGACCCTACCTGTCTCAGGCCATGGGCAGGGTGTGGGTGCCCTAAGGCAGCAGAGCTCTTGGTCTCTAGACACTTTTTCCACTTCGAAAGCCAATTGGGATGGCCCTGAACCATGACGAGAGTCCTACAGGCACATATCTGCATGCATAGTCAGTGACTAGACATTGTGTGTCCCCTTCTCTTTTGAACATGGGCTGTGAGGTGCAGGGGGTGTATGTTTAGTGTATTGGGCTGAAAGCAGAGTCACTCATTTGGGTCCCACTTGTTCCATGCAGTTGTTACTCTGCAGTGCTTGTAGGAGCAGTGATTGGGATGCCCTGGGGTCAGGAGCAAGACCACCACCTTTAGAAACCTTGTAGTAGATCATACTCAGATTTTATCAGATGCAGCTGTCTTAGAGAGATGTTGGGTTCTGTCAACCAGGAGTGTACATGGAGACTGCTCCCAAGGGAACAGAATCTGAGCCCCTCTAGGGCTCTGTGTTCTATCCTTGCAGCCCAGGGAACAGAGTAGAAATAGACCCTGACTCTTGCTGCCCAGTGTGTTGGCTCAGGACTTGGTGACCTTCCCGGATGTGACCGTGAGCATCACCCCACAGGAGTGGATGTGCCTCTCAATGGAAGGGCTACAGGCACATGATTCTGTAGACCTACCAGGACCTGTCAACCGTTGGTGAGAGCAGTGTGGGGCCGACCGTGTCTGGAGAGAACCACGTGGGCTCCCTGTCCCAGGCTATGGCTGTGTATCCAACAGTAGCTGGGACTGTGATGGGCCAGGATGTTGGACAATTGTGCAGTAGCTGTTCCTCTAGTTCCTTCCCTGGTTTTGCTTTTGGTGCTCACCTTTGACGTTTGGGGATTACTCTCAGTTTTGTGCATAGGAATCACTCTCTGTGGGATTGCAGGAGTCTCTGGAGCGTTAGGGGTCTACCCAGGTTGGCCCCAGGCATGGCAAGCTCCCTTTGTGCTGTACTGTCGTTCAGGTCCCTCTAATTAGTTTGTGTCATTCCTGAGTTCGCTTCTCAGTTTAATTCTTATGCTACATATTACTTCTGTGTATTTGTTTTGGTTTTGATTTTGGGTTTATTTGGGGGCACAACGGCAATGCTCCTAATTGTGCTGATGGATCACTCCTGGGATTGCTCGGGGCCTATGGTGTGCTGAGTATTGGACCCATTTGCCAGCTTAAAAGGTTGCCGCCTTACCCCTCCTAATGTTGCATTTGTCCGTCAAGTTCAAATTCTTTGTTTTGCATTGATTTGGCTTTGGGGTTTCACCTTCCGGTTCTCAGATTATTCCTGGCTGTGTATTAAGTTACTCATGCTGTAATCTGGGACCATGTGTGCTGCTGGGGATCGAACCTGTATGTGTGTGCACCGTTTGTGTCCTAACGCTGTGATGTCTCTCCTACCACTGTTCATTTATTTCTTAGGGTCTCACCTCATCAGACACCGCTCTATTTGAGTGCACGGGATCAATGTTTCTTGGTTCATCAAATGTCAGGGTTTTCCTCTGGACTATGCAGTGATGGATCACAGCTGACTGCTGAGGGACCCAATGGAATATTGGAATCAAACCTCTGTTGGGTGTGAGCAAGGCCAGTGCCCCACATGCTGTGCTGTCTGTCTGGATCCTTTTCTGTTTACTTTTATAAACAATTAGAGGCTTTGGCCAACTTTGTCCATTTTTGGATTTGTTAAGCTTTTGGGTTTACTGCACTCAGGCATCACTTCAAGTGTGCTGATAACATACCAGGTGGTGCTGGGACTAGAGTGCCAGTTCAGTGGGTATGGTGATTGTCTTGCAAACAGTGGACATGGGTTCTATTCTTGGCATTCTATGTGGTCCTTGAGCACCAGCAGAGGTGAATCCTGAGTACACAGTCAGGAAGAAGCCTTGAACATCCCCAGGTGAGCATCCCAAACCAGACAAAAACAAAAGTACAAATTGTGATACGATCAAACTCCTCTTGGCTGTGTGCAAGATCAGAAATATACTATTGCTGGTATTTTCTGAGGCCCCATATTACACTCTTAAACTAAAAGCTAGATCTTAGCTCTTCGATAACCACAAATATGTGGCATTTCAGAAGTGCAGATTCTGTTCATGCCTTCCCACTAATTTACTCTGTTTTTTTGTAGAGACACGCGGGGCTTACTTGGCACCTTTTCCTTCTGACCAATCCATGCTCCGTCTCTGTAGGGTTCAAGGCATTCTGAGTTGAAGCCTCCAGTCATCTCCTGGCTTGAAGGAGGAGCCCTGAGGCCAGTGATTAAAGGCGTGGAAGCAGGTGAGTGTCTGAGGACCCTACCTGTCTACCTGGGTAGTGTGTGGGTGTCCTAATACATATGAAACACGCTGGTGACTGTGGGGGCCTCGGGCTCCTGGATCTAGGTGTCTTTGCAGCACTCACACTGCCCTTCACACCTCTGGACTCTCCATCTTGGAATGATCCTGTGTTTTACTTTCTTGGTTTGACATTATTTTTCTTCATTTGCCAGTCCATGACATTCACGCTCCTTGGTCCCCGAGCATCACTGAGATTGTTCAAAAAACAAAACCCAAAAAGCTTTTGTAGAATTTCCAAGCTTCTCACAGTGATCCCCCCAAGGGATTTCCTTTTGTTCTGGGATGCTTTGGGGTATGACAACTGTAGAGTTGTCCTCCACCTACACTGCCTCATTCAAGGATGTTCAATTGGACGTATTGTGTTTGGTTTCAGAACTCACAACAGGGCTTCAAGATTTGACCTTTCAGCAATTTGTTTTAGGGACACAGTTACTGAGTATGAGTGAGCTGGTAAGATTTGCAAATTTGAAATCAATATTATTATTTTTTTTCCTTTTTGGTTCACGCCTGGCAATGCACAGGGGTTTCTCCTGGATCTGCACTCGGGGGTTACTCCTGGCGGTGCTCAGGGGACAATATGGGATGCTGGGAATCGAACCCGGGTTGGCCGCGTGCAAGGCAAATGCCCTATCCGCTGTGCTATCTCTCCAGCCCCCTGAAATCAATAGTATTGTTCCAATGAAGAAGTTCAGTGGAACAGCATATTATTTTTAAGGTGCAGGCTGGCCATGGCCAGTAAGAAATCCAGATTCCAATTCTTTGGGCTAGAGGACCTTTAGTATGTATTCAAAAAATAAATACGAATTCCACGGCACCTCTCGCCACCTGTGTTCACTGGTCACACACTGCTTTCTCCACCCTGAATGGCCACTGGCCATGGGTTCACAAAGGAGAAAACAAGGGCCTGGCTGGTTGGTATCAGTTACAGTTTATCCCAATCCCTCTCCATTCACTTTTGATTTTCCACTCTTCTCTCTCTTTTCTCCTTTATACTCCTCTCCTGATTCTCCTGGATTCCTCCTGGATTCTTTGTTCCCTACTTTCCATGATACTCTTCTCCATTCTCTCTTATTCTCCCCTTGTATTCTCCTTCTAACATTCTCCTTGGTTCTTTCCCCTCGCCCACTCTTCCAGCCTCCTCCTCTTGATTCTTCCTCCCGTATTCTCCCCTGTTCTTCGCTCGGATTCCTCCCTGATCCCTCCTCCAACCTGCCCCCTGTCCACTGTTGCAACCTTAGTTATATCCCAAGTCTTAAGCCTTGGAAACATCATAACATTCATACTACATAACTCGATTCCCTAATAAGACTTTACAATGTCAAAACAGGCCACCCTTAAAGCCTGTTTTGTTTGTACCAGAGTTTTAGGTGTGCTTCAGAAGTACAGTCAGGAAGGAAATGATCCTGGTAGTGTGTGACAAGTTCATGTGATGTCAGTCAGTAAGGGAAAGTCTATGTGAGTGTCCAGATATTTGAATTTTACGCGTATGTTAACTTGTAGTTTCTGGATCTTCTGGTGAAAGCCAGGAATAATGTGTATAAATAAAAAGGCAAAAGAGATGCTGCTCGCTCAGAGCTGTCAAGGCTGTCCACTGCCCCATTGTTTGCTGACTCGGACTTGACTTAGGATCATACCTGTCTACCTGGGCAGTGTGTGGGTGTCCTAATACATATGAAACAAGCATTTTTTTTCTTTTCGGTCACACCCAGACATGCTTAGGTGTTACTCCCACCTCCCCAGGAATTACTCCTACCTTGGGGACCATAGGAGAAGGTGGGTTTGAACCCAGGCCAGACCTCGTACAAGGCAAAAACCATCCCTGCTGGACTATCTCTGTGGCTTGGCTTAGCGGCCCTGGGCTTTGGTTGATTATGGCACAGAAACAGACATACCATCTTTTTTAATTCATCCTGAATCATGTTCTGTCTGGGGAACCACAACCAGCTGAGCCCACTCCTAGCTCTAAGGAGTTTTGATATCTGTACCTCAGGATCCTTATGGGGTACCTTATAGAATCCAGGTCTGTCGTGTGTGACCAGCTCCTTCCCTCCTGTGTCATCTCTCCCTCCCATGTTTCACGTACTGATTAGCGTTGTGGAAGTATAAAGGATAAGTAATTTTTTGACTCATCTTAGCAAAATGGCACTGGCAAGGTTCTTTATTGGCGTGAAATGAAGAGTTATTTTAATTTTTAAACTTTTTTTCATCATTTTGGGTCACACCAAGACATGCTAAGAGATAACTCCTAGTGGTGCTCTGAGGCCCTGTTAAACCTTGTGGAAGACAAATATCCTACCTGCTGTCCTATCTCTTTGGCACCTATTGGAAACAGTTTAAATGAAATTTATTGTGCGTAGATAGACATTTGAAAGGATGGAAGGGACCCCTTGTATCAAAGGTCTGACAGTGTTGTGAATATAGGTTAGTTCTCCAAGCTCCCCACATCCCAGCACTTCCCAAGCACCCCACATTCCAGAAGGCTGCTCTGTTTACCTGTGATTACTTGCATGTTTGGTCACAGTCATGCATCCCACCCATCAGTTCAATAATATCAGAGAAAAAAAATAAGTATTATAATTGGAGTTAGCCAAGTCCAATTAATCTAGTTTTCACTAGAATGATGAATAGGATTCAGGTCTTTTGAAGGCCAAAAAATGCTTCATGGTGACCGGAATGCTTTGTTGCCCATTAATCTCCATGCTTAGTGTTGGAATATACTCTAGATTTTTATATGTATGTCCGTGTACATCATGATCACAACCATCCTGTTGTTCATCGATTGCCTCGAGCTAGCCCGAGGAACGTCTCCTTCGTCTTAACCCAGAAAATTTTTTTAAAAAGTGCCACATTCAAGGCTCTTTCAGGGTTAGGAGAATGAGACCCATCATTGTTACTGGTATTTGGCGTATTGGGTACACCACGGGGAGTTTGCTATACTCTGCCTTGTGGGCAGGTTACATTTGGTAGCCTGCCAGTTTGTCCAAAGTAAGAATGAGATAATAAATATAAGTAAATGTACATAAATATAAGTAAATTTTATATATGTGTAATTTATATGATATATTATATATTATGTATAACACACAAATACTCTATATATCTTTGTTGTTGGTGCACACCCGCTCTGCTGAGGGCTTACTCATGGATTATCACGTCTTTGGTGCTCAGGTGTATATTTGGAATTCTGAGGATTGAACCCAGATATACCATATGCAAGGCAAGCGTCCACCTGCTCTTGTTCCATACTCTGGCTTTGGAATTGTGTTTCTGAAACTGCCTTCTGTGGTTTTCCTAGTAGGCAAGTTTACACTGGTCGTGCGTTTTCAAGAGGTAGTGTGTTGGCTGGTTGGACAGTATTATTGGACCGTGCGCTCTGATGTTCTAACCAGTCTTTTCTCTTTTCCAGTGTCTGTCCAGCTCTCTGAGCTTCTGCTAGGGCATTTCCATTCTGCATTTCCAGGGCTGGCTTTGGAGTCACTGCTTTTGCCCCATCTTGATTAATTCGCTGGGAATCGTAAGGTCAGGTGCTCTGAACCAACCTGCCTGATTTACCTTGAATTTACCCACATGTGCTTTTCCTGATGAACTGTGTGAGGGCATCGGTTCAATGTTTGACTGACCAGTACAGGATCAGGGGTCTTCTCTTTATCCCCAGCCTCCCAATGGTGAGCAACCACTCCAGCAGCTACCTCTCCAGTCCTTGATCAGTCCATCCCCCTTGCAGCATGGATTCACGTGGGTGGGCAAAAAGCGTCTCTCTGCATCTAGACCGTGGCCCTTTAAGTCTCCGGGCATAAGCACAAGTTATGTCATAGATGGGCCCTTCAGAAACCCTTTCTATTCTAGTTGTGGTTGCCCGTTGCCATTGGTCTCGTGGCTAGAGGAGGAATTGGAGCCCCTCCATGACGGCATGACAGAGGGGCTGTGAAGGCTGATTTTGTGACATGACAAGCGCTGCGTCCCTGGAGCTCCTCGCACCTCCATATATTCACATTGTGAGCAGTGGGGCACACCATCTTTCCGGTCGGTTTCACACTAGTTTTTTCCTCATTCCCCATACCCAGGCCGTTTCTGAGGTGCAGCAAAGACCATCGGGGGACCCAGAGACTTTGGGCGGTGCAGTGGGGGCTGTGCGGTGGTGCTGGGGTCATAGGTGTGAGTGAGTTACCTTGGCCAAGATCGCGTCCAACTCTGGAAAGGGTCAGAGGCGGAAAGGGTCAGAGGCTGGTTTCTGAAGCACTGCAGGACCTGTCGAGGGTGGGGCTTAGCCCTCCAGAACTTGTCAGCAAAGACGTCACTACACACTACCCGGGAGCCTTTGGCCCTGGCATCACTTATGTAGACCTTCAGATTCACTTCGAAGGGTAGTTCCCAGCCTCCCTACAGAGGAGACCAAGTTGTCCTCTGTCCTTTGATGGAGCGGGTCCACCATTGGCTTGGGACCTGCGGGTAGGTGGGGTTTACAAATGAAACTTTTTCATTATTATTGTTTTGGTTGGGCTGTGTACCATGTATGGAGATGCTCAGGGTTTACTTTTGGCCCTGCACTCAGGGATTCCTGCTGGTGGTAATTGAGGGCCAAATGGCATGCCGGGGATTGATATGGGTTGGCTGCATGCAAGGAAAGTTCCGTACCTGTTTTGCTGTCTCTAGCCCCAAATTTTCTGTTTTTTCCTAGATCAAGTATTTCTGCTTCCTAAGGACTAGCTGCAAAGCACCCCACACATGAAATCCCACCCTCACTAGACGACCGTCAGCTGTTGTGGTGAGTACTGGGGCTAAAGTTTTGGGGTTTTTATTTTGAAGAGAATAATTGGTTTCCAGGATGGGTGATGGTGTTGGGGAAGCTTTGCTGATGTGGAGGAAATAATTGACTTAGAAAGGGTCAGATCAATACTAGATCAAGTCGGGTGCTTGCCTTGCAAGCGGACAACCCAGGTTTGATCTACGTCTGCTATTCCATATTGTCTCTGAGACCCCCTAGGACTGAACCCTGATACCAGAGCTGCAATATTCCCTGAGCACTGACAGTTGTGGTCCAAAAGTGAAACACATGCACACAGACACACACACATGGACATAAACACACATATAGGATGTGAGGGCAATGAAAGAGTCATTTTATTCAGGAGAAAACACGGATTTCTGCAGCATACAAACAAGAAAAAAACAGGAAAAGGGGACTTAAGGATCCTCGTTAAATATTTCGCTCTAGAATATGTCTTTACATGAGTGTTGGATATTTACCTTAAGTGTTTTAGGCTTGATCAATGAATTGCGAATTTCCCCCCCCCCCCCGCCCCAAGAAGTGGTTTTATGAGCACTTCCGATCCCCTGAGTTTATATTTAACTCAAAAAGTCAAGTCTTCTGGTGATTCAGGACTTTATATAGTCATTTATTTGCATTTCTATTTCCCCTATAACCTATATAATCTATAATCTATCATTATAGAGCAATGTTCTTTAGTTCAAAATAACAAAAAAGTTAATGGTAAACTCTTAATTTTTGTGAGTTATTTGACTCTGAAATATATTTACTGCTGGGCATTCATCATAATTACTTGACTCAGGCTTCAGTTGCCATAGTTTCTAACTCCAGAAAGCTGGATCCTATCGAGAATCTCTGGATGGACCTGGGGCAAGAAGCAAAGCTACCCTGGTTTCAAGATGGGACGGCCTAGAAGTCATAAAGCACCATCTTTTTTCCAAGCCATCAGGACCAAATGACCTGACGCTGTGGGGTGAGGGAAGCGAAACTGGCCTGAGCACTCCATGTGGAATTTTTGATAAAATCCCAGCCAGCTTTTAACCTTAGCTCCTGAACCTGAGAGAAGTAAGTTTTGGAATGTTTATTTCTTACTGTGTATGTCGAAATAACTGCAAATATTACTAAAAAGTAAATTTTATTCTTTATATGTGCAAGCAGGGAAATAGCAAAGCACACGGATGCTTGTGCGAATTCACCTTGAGAGAATTTCTCAGTATAGTCTTGGGTAGTCGGTCTCCTTGAGATTATTTCCCCAAAAGAAATGCCTCTGTTGAAATGCTTGACCTCTGTAAATGATAAATCAGAATACATTCAGTCCTGGACCTCAAACCCCCTCAGATGTTCTATAATTTTGCTAATCAGTTCTGAATTAAAGGTCCACAGTTCACTGTCCATTGGCCATTAATTGTTGTGTTCGCTATGTCTTTGTTTCTCTGGAGAGACAGTGTACCAGACGCAATGTACCATGGGACCTACCAACTCAATATTATTCATTATCCATGGTTTAAAAGGAGACTCACTCTAGAAATTCCAGATGTCAGACACACATTATATGGTTCATAGTAAACACCCTGGATATTTGGATAATTTTGTGATACAACATTGTTTACATGTGTTGTTGTTCTTGTTTTTTGGCTTTTTGGGTCACACCTCACAATGCACAGGAGTTACTCGTGGCTTTGCAGTCAGGAACTACTGTTGGCATTGCTCAGGGTACCATATGGGATGCCGGAGGATCGAACCTGGTCAGCCACATGCAAGGCACATGCCTTAGCCACTGTGCTATTGCTCCAGCCCTTTCCATGGTTTACAGAGCTATTCCTGCACAACAGGAAAGAGTGCTGGATGAGACTCATGTGCTGATTTGGGGTTACAGTAAATCATGACCAGGATGTATCCAGGTCCAGTGGGTCACAGCTGGGATTGTATTAGAAGTCCCTCTAATACAGGGACTTCTGACGAGGTGGGGTGAGGGCTGGTTGTACTCCTCTCCAGTGCTCATGGCTCAGGCCTTTGCATGGAGCCGCCTGCAGATCTTCAAGAAAAACAAAAGCAGGAGATAGTGACATGACCTCTGCCACACACCATCCTCAGGTAGGAGAGTGAAAAATGACTCAAGTGCAGTGACAGGAAGCACAAGCTTCCCAGGCAGATAGTTTCTGATTGTTTCAGGAAGGAGAAGGGAATGTGACTCCTGGCCTGATTAAATGACTCTCTGTTTGAGGCCACTGTTTTGTTTATTTTGTTGATTTGAATGGGCCATATTAGTGGTGTTGAAGTATCACTGCTCTCGGGACTGGGGGACCATATGAGGTGCCAGGGGTCCAATGCTGATTAGAATTTTTTTGAAGGTGTTGAAGGGGAGGGCCCATACCCAGTGATTCTCAGGTTATTTCTGGCTCTGGACGCATCTGGACTTGGTCAGCCCATTGCAAGCTGATCATACCTGCTGTGTCATCACCCAGTCCTCCAAGATAGGATATTTATTACAGTTCAACGGTAGACACACATCATGTACTTTAGTCAACGGCCTGCATAGTAAGATGATTTTGCTGTAAAACATGCTGAGTGTGTGGTTTTCAAATATATTCCTGCACATCAGGAGCGAGTGCTTGATGAGGTTCATGCCAGTGTGCTGATTCAGGGTAGCTGTATTTGAGCACCAGATGAACAAGGGTCCTGCGGGATGTGCCGGAGCCTTGATTTTAGCTGCGCAGGGTCCAGGAATGACCCTGGTCCTCAGGAGAGAGCACCCAGTCGCATGTCCCTGTCCTGCCCTGCGGGAGAGAGAATGAAGTTTTGTCCATGCTGAGAGCCTGTGGCTACTCCCATGGCAAGGCCACTTTCAGGCGTTTGGTCACCTTGATATCGGCCTACACGGGGTGCTGATGCCCTGCAGAACTGGGCTCAGAGTCAGCTCCTGGATGAGGCTGTGGCGACCTTCCTATGGGGTCTAGTGAGGAGTCCTAGGGCTGAGTCAGACACTGAGCCCAGGGCTCCTCTCTCCACAGGCATCCCGGATCCCGAACTGCTTTTCCTAAGTAGGAGAGGAAGGAGCATCGGGCAGTGTTTTCCCCAGGTGGGGGCTGGTAGTTGTGTATCCAGGTCCAGTGCAGGGATTTGCAGTCAGAACCCTGGGGGCTGGGACCCTCTTTGGTGCTGACGGCTTTGACTTTTCCCCCAAGTCTTTGTAATGAGCCTCCTGCTAACAGATGCTGGAGACATGGTGACGCACCGTCTGCAGGTGTGGGAGAAGGACACGATGACATACTGTAGTGACAGGAGCACATTTTCAGAAGGGAGCCCTCAATGTGGCTGCTGACAGGGGTGCCCAACACTCTCCTGTTTGAGGCCACGTTTGTGTCTATTTGTTCTGTTCTGTCTTTGGCGCCATGCCCAGATGGTGCTCCATGAGTACCCCCAGCTCACTGCTCAAGGATGCCTGGGGCCGTCAGTGTCATTGGGGTCACTTTTCCTGCCAAGAGATAATTGGGTGCGGCTTCAATACAGGAACAACAGGCACTTATGCCCTCACATAGCTCTGAGTCAGTCACTTGCTGACATTGTCTGTCTCCGTCTCATTCCTAGAACATGGAACAGGGAATGTGGGATATGGCATTGGGGGAGAGGGGGCGTCTGGTGTTTTTTACCAACCCAGTGTTGCTTTGTGTGGTTCTGTTGTGTTTCTGCTCAGGTTTTCCCCTCTGTAGTGCTCATTGGATTTATCCCTGGAATGGCTACATGCAAGTCCAGAACCTGCCTCGAACCTGTCCAGAACCTGCTGGGACTTTCTAGAATAATGTTGTTGTAGCAGATCTGGCTCCCTGTGAGGGATTCCTGGGATCGTTAGGCCACAAGATGGTTGGAAGCTGGTTCCTCCAGACTGGAATGGGGAGGACGAGAGGCTCTGAGCTCCTCGAGGGTGACGAGGATCTCATCCTAACACCCCATAGTATGCTGTACGATGGCCTCGCTCCTGTCCCTTGTGTATGTTGGCTCAGGACACAGTGACCTTCCTTGAGGTGGCTTTGAGCTTCACCCGGAGGAATGGATAGAGGTCATACTGCTAAGTGCGTGCCGTGTACAGGCAAGTCCCAACCTGTTCGAGTATCTCTGGAGTCCCTGGCTTTATTTCTTATGAGTTCAACTCATTTTTTTTTTTGCTCTGATTGTTTCATTTTGTGGCCCAGCTTGTGATGGTCATGGGTGACTCAGGAATCACTTCTGATTCAGTCCCTGGCTTACAGTATGGTCCTCAGGCACAGCCAGGAGTGTTTCCTCAGCTCAGAGCTAATAAAAAATCCTATACATTGCTGTGTGTGACCCAAAACAAATCAAATAAATTTACTTCTCTTTGTACACTTGAGTGTTTTGCTTCTTCTCTTGGTATTGTTTCAAGGTTACACTCGGCATTTTCATTACCTTTTATTTGTAATTTTTAAATTTTGGGCCAGAGTGATAGCATAGAGTTTAGGGCGTTTGCCTTGCATGCAGCCGACCTTGGTTCGATTCCTCTGCCCATCTGGGAAAGCCCGGCAAGCCACCAAGAGTATACCACCCGCATGTAAACCCCTGGCAATCTACCAGTGATGTAGTCAGTATGCCAAAAACAGTAATAAGAAATCTTACAATGGAGATGTTACTAGTGCCCGGTCGAGAAAATCAATGAACAATGGGAGGACAGTGCTACAGTGCTTTTAAATTGTGTTCCTTCAGGTTTTTGGCTTTTGGGTCACACTCAGTGGTGTTCAGGGGTTACTCCTGGCTCTGCACGTAGGAATTACTTCTGGCAGTGCTCGAGGACCATATTGAATGCTGGGATTCAGACCCCATTGGTTTGCCTGCAAGGCAAATGCCGTGTCCACTGTGCTGTCATTCAAGTCTCTAAGATCATTTCTTTCTTAGAGTTTTACAGCTCAGCCGCTGTTGTGCTCAGTGCTTGGGTCACTGCAAGTGATCTTGGGAGGCCAGGTGGTGTCCAGCATCAGGTCAGAGGTTCTGCGTGCTACGCATGTTCCCCAATCCTGTGCATTATTGCCCAGCCTGCATTGGATTCTATAAAGTTATTTTTTTAATTTGTCTTGGGCCAAACCAGCAGTACTCAGGGTTTCTTCCTGGGCTCTGCACTCCGGAATCATGCCTGGCTGATGGGGGGCATATGGGGTTGTCAGAGATCGAACCTGGATTGACCATGGGCAGGAAGAGAGCCCCACCCTGTGTACGGCCTGCAACCCTCCATCTTCCCTTTTGTTTTTACCTCAATGTAAACTTGTGGGGCTTGACATCCTTGCCCTTGGTTGAGAGCTTGGGTTTACTCCAAACTCTGCACTCAGAGTGAACTCAGGATCTCTAGTTGCTGGTATCCTCGACAAGGGTTCCAGCAGTCATTGATCACATGGGTAAAGGACAAAGTAGGCTCTCTTGTGGAAAGCTGACTGTGAAGGCCAATTTTGTGAGGACATGAGGCCTCCCGTGAGCGCCCCACGCGTCCCCATCTCAGTACTGTAAGTGGTAGGGCCGCGCCAGCTTGAGGGCCACTTTTCTGCTTGTTTTTCACTTGTTCCCCAATATCCAGGCAGTTCCTGAGGAGCAGCGGAGGCTTTAGGAGGACCCGGACTTTGTGGAGTATGGTGGGTGTTGTTCTGGGGTGCATGGGTCCTGGGGGTCCGTGTGATCCTGGTGGGGGACTCTGCAGCCACATTCACCGCCAGGTCCGAAATGGGCCCCAGCCGGTGGGAGCAGAGCTGATCGAGGGGGCTGCTGGCCTTGGGGTGAGGGACATATATATCAAAGCACTTTGAGCCTTGTCTATCGACGTTGCAACCCAGATTCCATCCTGTGAGCACCACGAAGACTGATTCCTAAGTGCAGTGGCAGGAATAACCGATTCGCCTAAGCTGTGTGGCCTCCAACCAAAAAATAGAAGGCAGATTTATTTTGAGAGGCAGGGGGGCAGCTCCCCAAGGACAAGGGATCTTGTTGCTTTCGGTCCTGTATTTCTCAGTTACCATGATGTCCAGGGACATCCTGAGAGTGTGGTCATGAGAGGTGGTTTGGGTTTACAAATGAAAATTTACTTTCTGGGCTAGTTTTTGTTGTTTTTTATTTGGGGGGGGCGAGTAGCCCATCCGTGCATCTGGGTCATCAGGGTTTACTCATGGCTCTGGCTCAGGTATTATTCCTGGCGGTGCTCTTGGCTCCATTCTGGATATCAAGGGTTGATCGTGGAAGCAAGGCAACACCCTACCCCTTTACTGTCTGTCAGATTCCAGTGTTGGGATTTTTGTACATCATGAAATTCTGTTCTCACATCAAGTTGCAAAGTCCCCCAGACTTCTCATCTCTCCCTGAGTAGGTGTCCCAGGATTTTACGGTGCGTTCTGTTGGTAAAGGTGTTTTTATTTATTTTTTTTTGAAGTATTTAAGGCCTTGGGTTTGTGGGTTCTGCTGAGGATGTTCGGATAGTCCAGCTCGGAAGTACCTGAGCCAGGTTCCTTGATTAGATCCCTGGAGGGTTCCCCTTGCCCACTGTGGATGATCCCTGAGCAGTCAGGCAAAAGTGCTGAGCACTACAGAATGTGCCCCCGAACAATGGATAAATCAACACCAAAAATTATGAGATCTGAATAGTAACGTCCAGTGATTTCTCAGCATTGTTTTTATTTTGGTGGTGAAGTTTAGGGATCAGGTGCGGGGCGCTTACTGGTGGGTGTTTGCCAGGAAATCTTTGTGACTTTCATTGCCCTAGTGAAAACAGAAAATCTTTGGCTCCATAGACCATGTGTTCACTCCATCCATCTGGTACCTGGTGACACCACCCCCCTCCACGTCCTACTATCTGATCCAAGACCTGAAATAGGGAAACAATTAGCCTTCCCTAGTTGAGAGCACCTGGTCAGGACTCTGTGGTGTCTGGCCCTTTAAAACTCTGACCGGAAGTGTAGGTGAGGTCACAGAGCCCCGCCTTTCCATGGGGTCTTTGTGGGCAGAGGAATCTCAACACTGTTTGTTGGCTTGTGAGGAACAGGGGTGGGGCTGGAAGGGGCCGCCCCGCCCAGGGCGCGGGGGCATTCCATAGGGACAGTTTTCTCCCGGGCCGGCCTAGAGTGGTCCATCTGGGAGCTCTGAGCCTCCGCCGGCTCCCCAGCCCGGGATGCCGCCAGCGCCCGCATTTTCGAGAGGTTTGTCTGTCTACACATTTCTATTTTAGTGCATGAGGGGAGTGGGGTTTTTTATTTTGGAGGCGCGTGGGGGGGGGGCGGTGGTCCCGGGCAGGTGGGCTGATAAGTGTCGTGGAAGGTTTGAGTGCGAAAGTCTTTCGGAAAGGGTCAGGAAGAAAGGAAATAAGGACGAACAGAAGAGCAAGAGTTTCCTTCTCAGGTTTGCTTTTGATTGTGTGTCCTGGTCGCCCTGGCCCGGGAGGCCCCATGGGTTGGGGGCACGAGAACCTCGCCCTCCCCCACAACCCATCGCTCTGGCCCCCAACCGGAGAGGAACGTGTCGGAGCCCGAGGGAGCCCCAGCTTCCCCGCAAGTCTGAACACACTGCCTCATTCATTTCTTTCCACAAATTCTTAGTCATCTGTTGCGTTTCATTGCATAACTCAAACTGCAGATTCAGGTTTTGGCATTGCAGCCATTTGATTTGAGAGTGGAGTCACTGGGTGTGAGTCAGCTGGTAAAATTTACACGTTGGGGACAGATATTCTGCTGGCAGGCGATCAAGGATGTGATTTTGATGGTGGATGACAGGGCACTGCAGAGAGGAAATCTAGAGCCTAATGCTTGGTGTAGAGGCCCTTCCTGAGCTTCACTGGGTGGTGAAATCACTGCTCAAAACCGAAAGAAATTTCTATTTTTTCCTTTGAAGAAAATGTTTATTTCTATTTCTTCCATTTGATCGAAACTGGTAATTGTTTGAAAACAACTAGTTTGGGCTTTGGGGGGGGAGCGATAGATCAGTGGGTGTATACTTGGTTTTTATGCGACCGGCCCGGGTTTTATTCCTGGCGTCCCTTTTGGTCCCCTGAGGACCACCATGAGGAATTCCTCAATGCAGAGACAGCAGTAACCCCTGTGCTTCACCAGGTGTGACCCAAAAAGCCAAAACTGAAAAAGAAAACCAGTTTGAGGGCACTAGTGTCAGCGCAGTGAGAAGGAGAAAGGTTTGCATCCATTTGCTCCCCTACAGACCCTCCAGGAGTGATCCCTGAGCACTGCCTGGTGTGTCTCTAAAGAAGACAAACTTCAAAATAAAAGGACCAAAAAAAGGATCGATCCTGAGAGAAATCCATTTTGGTGAGATGTTTTCAATGGCCCCCGTGGCTCGTCGTGTCTGCAGGGATGCAGGGTTGCCTTCACTCCATGCATCAGGCGCTCCACACTGAGCTCCACACTGAGCTTGAACTGAACCCTGACTGGAATCTATTTTCTTTTCTCTTGGAATGGTGTGCCAGCTTTCTGCTATCACTGTCGCTGTCCTCCCATGGTTCATCAATTTGCTCGAGCAGGCCTAGTAAGGTCCCCCGTTGGAGACTTGATTGTTATTGTGTGTGGCATGTCGAATACATCACGGGGAGCTTGCCAGGCTTTGCCGTGCGGGCGAGATACTCTCCGTAGCTTGCCGGGCTCTCCGAGAGGGGTGGAGGAATCGAACTCAGGTCGGCCATGTTGGCTGCGTGCAAGGCAAACGCCCTACCTCGGTGCTCTCTCTCTAACGCTTTCTGCAAAGGGAGATATTTCCACTCGTGTCTGTTTATTGAGTTTACAAAAAAATAAAACACCGAACATATGGGGCTTTCCTAGTGCATTATTTATGAGGGATAAGATCAGTAAAAAGTGGCGGCCCCTGGTAGAAGGGGTACTCTGAAGGCCAGTTTTGTGGCAGGACACAAGCATCCTCCCGTTAGCATCCCAGAACTCTCAGTCTCCACATTGTTAGTAGCGGGACCATTCGGACCTGGGAGGTGCTTTCGTGCTTTCTTTCTCACTGAATTCCTGACATCCAGGCAGTTCCTGGGGTGCAGTAGTGGCTTCAGAGTGATGCGGAGCTTAGGGCGGTGCAGTGGGGTCTGTACACAGTACAGGGGTTGTGGGATTGAGTGTGCCCTTGTTGCATTTTGGCATGGGGCTGAGCACTGGGGCTACAGGCCTTGGGGTTGCGGAACCCACCCAAGGGCTAGGGGCTTGAGTGGCCAACACTCCCAACATGGGACTTGTCGGTACAAATCCTGAAGCCTTTAGCATTGACGTAGATGCTATAGAATCTGCAGATTCATGTTCAGGGTCGGGGCTGCAGCCCCCTAAAGGCAAGAGACTCTGTTGCAGACCGTCCTATTCATTGGCGGTTGTGATGGGGAGGGGCCTTTTTGGAAGCGTGGTTCACGCAGGTGGGAGGTTTAGGCCAATGAAATTTTAATTTGGGGGTTTGTTTTAGTTGTTTTTTTATGTTTTGTGGGGGGAGTGAGAGAGGACATACCCTAAGATGCTCACTCCTGGCTCAGTGCTCAGGAATCATTCCTGGCGGTGCTCTGGGATCTGGGATGCTGAAGCTTGATTGGGGCGAGGAGGGCAAGCATCTTGCCTGCTTTACTGTCTGTCTAATTCCAACGCTGATGTTTTTTCCAGATGAGGAATTTAGACTCATCTTCAGTTATGAAAAATCCTCTATGCTTCATCTCTTCCTGACTGGGCGATCCCTGGATACTGGCTCTTGGGGTGAGTATAGCAGGTCAAGGATTTAATTTTTCTTGCTCTTGCAGGAAGATGTTCTTATTGTCGCATTGGGGGGGGGGAACTTTGCTCAGGGGTCACTCCTGGCTTGCTGGCAAGAAATTTACTTTCAAAGGGCCAGAGGTATGGTGCAGCAAATAGGGTGCTTGCCTTGCATGCAGCTAACACAGATTTGATCAGCTGCATCCCAGCAAACCTCAGACATTCCAGGACAGATCCCTGAATGCAGAACTAGGAGTACTCCTGAGACTGTTGTTTCTGGCTCAGACACACACACACGGAATATCTGAGAGCAGAGATAGAAGTGTGCTCCTGCAGCATACAAAGCTGGGAAACAGGGTTTTAAGGACCCACTGTTTGACTCTTGAACTATTTTATGCTACAATTTGTCAGGGTACGTGGATTTATTTCCCTCTATTTGGATAGAGTTTACTGTTTGTCACTGCTGTATTTTGGGGTCACACACTACAGTACTCAGGCCTTACTCCTGCTCTGACCTCAGGGATCACAGCTGTCGGGGTCCCTCGACAATTGGGTGCCTGGCTAGAGGACTTGGTCAGGCAATTGCAAGCTGCTCATACCTGCTGTGTCATCACACAGTCCTCCAAGATAGGATATTTATTATAGGTAAAAGGTAGGCACAGCCAGGAGTGTTTCCTCAGCCCAGAGGTAGTAAAAAGCCCTATAGGTTGCTGTGTGGGGACTATGTGGTGTCTGGCCCTTTAAAACCCTGACCGGAAGTGTAGGTGAGGTCACAGAGCCCCGCCTTTCCCTGGGGTCTTTGTGGGCGGAGCAATCTCCACCCTGTTTGTTGCCTGGTGAGGAGCGGGGGTGGGGCGGGAAGGGGGCGGCCAGGGCGTGGGGGCGTCCCATAGGGCCAGTTTCCTCGCTGGCCTGGCCGCTGAGTGGTCCATCTGGGAGCTCTGAGCCTCCGCCGCCTGCCCAGCCCGGGATGCCCCCAGCGCCCGCCTTTTCGAGAGGTTTGTCTCTCCCTTCCGTCTATCTTAGCGCATCGCATTGAGGGAGGTTTTTATTTAGGAGGCGCGTGGGGGGGGTGAGGGAATGGGGGGGGTCGGTGGTGCCTGGCAGGTGGGCTGACAAGTGAAGTGGAAGGTTCGGGAGCAAAAGTCGTTCGGAAAGGGTCGGGAACAACGGAAATCAGGACGACCAGAAGAGAGAGAGTTTTCTTTTCAGGTTTGTTTTTCATTGTGCGTCCTGGTAGCCCTGGCCCGGGCGGCCCCATGGGGTGGGGGGCACGAGACCCTCGCCCTCCCCTCCAACCCATCGCTCTGGCCCCCAACCGGAGAGGAACGTGTCGGAGCCCGAGGGAGCCCCAGCTTGCCCGCAAGTCTGAACACACTGCCTCATTCATTTCTTTCCACAAATTCTTAGTCATCTGTTGCGTTTCATTGCATAACTCAAACTGCAGATTCAGGTTTTGGCATTGCAGCCATTTGATTTGAGAGTGGAGTCACTGGGTGTGAGTCAGCTGGTAAAATTTGCACGTTGGGGACAGATATTCTGCTGGCAGGGGATCAAGGATGTGATTTTAATGGTGGATGACAGGGCACTGCAGAGAGGAAATCTAGAGCCTAATGCTTGGCGTAGAGGCCCTTCCTGAGCTTCCCTGGGTGGTGAAATCACTGCTCAAAACCGAAAGAAATTTCTACTTTTTCCTTTGAATAAAATGTTTATTTCTATATCTTCCATTTGATCGAAACTGGTAATTGTTTGAAAACAACTAGTTTGGGCTTTGGGGGGGGAGCGATAGATCAGTGGGTGTATACTTGGTTTTTATGCGACCGGCCCGGGTTTTATTCCTGGCGTCCCTTTTGGTCCCCTGAGGACCACCATGAGGAATTCCTCAATGCAGAGACAGCAGTAACCCCTGTGCTTCACCAGGTGTGACCCAAAAAGCCAAAACTGAAAAAGAAAACCAGTTTGAGGGCACTAGTGTCAGCGCAGTGAGAAGGAGAAAGGTTTGCATCCATTTGCTCCCTTACAGACCCTCCAGGAGTGATCCCTGAGCACTGCCTGGTGTGTCTCTAAAGAAGACAAACTTCAAAATAAAAGGACCAAAAAAAGGATCGATCCTGAGAGAAATCCATTTTGGTGAGATGTTTTCAATGGCCCCCGTGGCTCGTCGTGTCTGCAGGGATGCAGGGTTGCCTTCACTCCATGCATCAGGCGCTCCACACTGAGCTCCACACTGAGCTTGAACTGAACCCTGACTGGAATCTATTTTCTTTTCTCTTGGAATGGTGTGCCAGCTTTCTGCTATCACTGTCGCTGTCCTCCCATGGTTCATCAATTTGCTCGAGCAGGCCTAGTAAGGTCCCCCGTTGGAGACTTGATTGTTATTGTGTGTGGCATGTCGAATACATCACGGGGAGCTTGCCAGGCTTTGCCGTGCGGGCGAGATACTCTCCGTAGCTTGCCGGGCTCTCCGAGAGGGGTGGAGGAATCGAACTCAGGTCGGCCATGTTGGCTGCGTGCAAGGCAAACGCCCTACCTCGGTGCTCTCTCTCTAACGCTTTCTGCAAAGGGAGATATTTCCACTCGTGTCTGTTTATTGAGTTTACAAAAAAATAAAACACCGAACATATGGGGCTTTCCTAGTGCATTATTTATGAGGGATAAGATCAGTAAAAAGTGGCGGCCCCTGGTAGAAGGGGTACTCTGAAGGCCAGTTTTGTGGCAGGACACAAGCATCCTCCCGTTAGCATCCCAGAACTCTCAGTCTCCACATTGTTAGTAGCGGGACCATTCGGACCTGGGAGGTGCTTTCGTGCTTTCTTTCTCACTGAATTCCTGACATCCAGGCAGTTCCTGGGGTGCAGTAGTGGCTTCAGAGTGATGCGGAGCTTAGGGCGGTGCAGTGGGGTCTGTACACAGTACAGGGGTTGTGGGATTGAGTGTGCCCTTGTTGCATTTTGGCATGGGGCTGAGCACTGGGGCTACAGGCCTTGGGGTTGCGGAACCCACCCAAGGGCTAGGGGCTTGAGTGGCCAACACTCCCAACATGGGACTTGTCGGTACAAATCCTGAAGCCTTTAGCATTGACGTAGATGCTATAGAATCTGCAGATTCATGTTCAGGGTCGGGGCTGCAGCCCCCTAAAGGCAAGAGACTCTGTTGCAGACCGTCCTATTCATTGGCGGTTGTGATGGGGAGGGGCCTTTTTGGAAGCGTGGTTCACGCAGGTGGGAGGTTTAGGCCAATGAAATTTTAATTTGGGGGTTTGTTTTAGTTGTTTTTTTATGTTTTGTGGGGGGAGTGAGAGAGGACATACCCTAAGATGCTCACTCCTGGCTCAGTGCTCAGGAATCATTCCTGGCGGTGCTCTGGGATCTGGGATGCTGAAGCTTGATTGGGGCGAGGAGGGCAAGCATCTTGCCTGCTTTACTGTCTGTCTAATTCCAACGCTGATGTTTTTTCCAGATGAGGAATTTAGACTCATCTTCAGTTATGAAAAATCCTCTATGCTTCATCTCTTCCTGACTGGGCGATCCCTGGATACTGGCTCTTGGGGTGAGTATAGCAGGTCAAGGATTTAATTTTTCTTGCTCTTGCAGGAAGATGTTTTTATTGTCGCATTGGGGGGGGGAACTTTGCTCAGGGGTCACTCCTGGCTTGCTGGCAAGAAATTTACTTTCAAAGGGCCAGAGGTATGGTGCAGCAAATAGGGTGCTTGCCTTGCATGCAGCTAACACAGATTTGATCAGCTGCATCCCAGCAAACCTCAGACATTCCAGGACAGATCCCTGAATGCAGAACTAGGAGTACTCCTGAGACTGTTGTTTCTGGCTCAGACACACACACACGGAATATCTGAGAGCAGAGATAGAAGTGTGCTCCTGCAGCATACAAAGCTGGGAAACAGGGTTTTAAGGACCCACTGTTTGACTCTTGAACTATTTTATGCTACAATTTGTCAGGGTACGTGGATTTATTTCCCTCTATTTGGATAGAGTTTACTGTTTGTCACTGCTGTATTTTGGGGTCACACACTACAGTACTCAGGCCTTACTCCTGCTCTGACCTCAGGGATCACAGCTGTCGGGGTCCCTCGACAATTGGGTGCCTGGCTAGAGGACTTGGTCAGGCAATTGCAAGCTGCTCATACCTGCTGTGTCATCACACAGTCCTCCAAGATAGGATATTTATTATAGGTAAAAGGTAGGCACAGCCAGGAGTGTTTCCTCAGCCCAGAGGTAGTAAAAAGCCCTATAGGTTGCTGTGTGGGGACTATGTGGTGTCTGGCCCTTTAAAACCCTGACCGGAAGTGTAGGTGAGGTCACAGAGCCCCGCCTTTCCCTGGGGTCTTTGTGGGCGGAGCAATCTCCACCCTGTTTGTTGCCTGGTGAGGAGCGGGGGTGGGGCGGGAAGGGGGCGGCCAGGGCGTGGGGGCGTCCCATAGGGCCAGTTTCCTCGCTGGCCTGGCCGCTGAGTGGTCCATCTGGGAGCTCTGAGCCTCCGCCGCCTGCCCAGCCCGGGATGCCCCCAGCGCCCGCCTTTTCGAGAGGTTTGTCTCTCCCTTCCGTCTATCTTAGCGCATCGCATCCAGGGAGGTTTTCATTTAGGAGGCGCGTGGGGGGGGTGAGGGAATGGGGGGGTCGGTGGTGCCTGGCAGGTGGGCTGACAAGTGAAGTGGAAGGTTCGGGAGCAAAAGTCGTTCGGAAAGGGTCGGGAACAACGGAAATCAGGACGACCAGAAGAGAGAGAGTTTTCTTTTCAGGTTTGTTTTTCATTGTGCGTCCTGGTAGCCCTGGCCCGGGTGGCCCCATGGGGTGGGGGGCACGAGACCCTCGCCCTCCCCTCCAACCCATCGCTCTGGCCCCCAACCGGAGAGGAACGTGTCGGAGCCCGAGGGAGCCCCAGCTTGCCCGCAAGTCTGAACACACTGCCTCATTCATTTCTTTCCACAAATTCTTAGTCATCTGTTGCGTTTCATTGCATAACTCAAACTGCAGATTCAGGTTTTGGCATTGCAGCCATTTGATTTGAGAGTGGAGTCACTGGGTGTGAGTCAGCTGGTAAAATTTGCACGTTGGGGACAGATATTCTGCTGGCAGGGGATCAAGGATGTGATTTTAATGGTGGATGACAGGGCACTGCAGAGAGGAAATCTAGAGCCTAATGCTTGGCGTAGAGGCCCTTCCTGAGCTTCCCTGGGTGGTGAAATCACTGCTCAAAACCGAAAGAAATTTCTACTTTTTCCTTTGAATAAAATGTTTATTTCTATATCTTCCATTTGATCGAAGCTGGTAAATATTTGAAAACAACTAGTTTGGGCTTTTGGGGGGGAGCAATAGATCAGTGGGTGTAGACTTGGTTTTTACGCGACCGGCCCGGGTTTTATTCCTGGCGTCCCTTTTGGTCCCCTGAGGACCACCATGAGGAATTCCTCAGTGCAGAGACAGCAGTAACCCCTGTGCTTCACCAGGTGTGACCCAAAAAGCCAAAACTGAAAAAGAAAACCAGTTTGAGGGCACTAGTGTCAGCGCAGTGAGAAGGAGAAAGGTTTGCATCCATTTGCTCCCCTACAGACCCTCCAGGAGTGATCCCTGAGCACTGCCTGGTGTGTCTCTAAAGAAGACAAACTTCAAAATAAAAGGACCAAAAAAAGGATCGATCCTGAGAGAAATCCATTTTGGTGAGATGTTTTCAATGGCCCCCGTGGCTCGTCGTGTCTGCAGGGATGCAGGGTTGCCTTCACTCCATGCATCAGGCGCTCCACACTGAGCTCCACACTGAGCTTGAACTGAACCCTGACTGGAATCTATTTTCTTTTCTCTTGGAATGGTGTGTCAGCTTTCTGCTATCACTGTCGCTGTCCTCCCATGGTTCATCAATTTGCTCGAGCAGGCCTAGTAAGGTCCCCCGTTGGAGACTTGATTGTTATTGTGTGTGGCATGTCGAATACATCACGGGGAGCTTGCCAGGCTTTGCCGTGCGGGCGAGATACTCTCCGTAGCTTGCCGGGCTCTCCGAGAGGGGTGGAGGAATCGAACTCAGGTCGGCCATGTTGGCTGCGTGCAAGGCAAACGCCCTACCTCGGTGCTCTCTCTCTAACGCTTTCTGCAAAGGGAGATATTTCCACTCGTGTCTGTTTATTGAGTTTACAAAAAAATAAAACACCGAACATATGGGGCTTTCCTAGTGCATTATTTATGTCGGACAAGATCAGTAAAAAGTGGCGGCCCCTGGTAGAAGGGGTACTCTGAAGGCCAGTTTTGTGGCAGGACACAAGCATCCTCCCGTTAGCATCCCAGAACTCTCAGTCTCCACATTGTTAGTAGCGGGACCATTCGGACCTGGGAGGTGCTTTCGTGCTTTCTTTCTCACTGAATTCCTGACATCCAGGCAGTTCCTGGGGTGCAGTAGTGGCTTCAGAGTGATGCGGAGCTTAGGGCGGTGCAGTGGGGTCTGTACACAGTACAGGGGTTGTGGGATTGAGTGTGCCCTTGTTGCATTTTGGCATGGGGCTGAGCACTGGGGCTACAGGCCTTGGGGTTGCGGAACCCACCCAAGGGCTAGGGGCTTGAGTGGCCAACACTCCCAACATGGGACTTGTCGGTACAAATCCTGAAGCCTTTAGCCTTGACGTAGATGCTATAGAATCTGCAGATTCATGTTCAGGGTCGGGGCTGCAGCCCCCTAAGGCAAGAGACTCTGTTGCAGACCGTCCTATTCATTGGCGATTGTGATGGGGAGGGGCCTTTTTGGAAGCGTGGTTCACGCAGGTGGGAGGTTTAGGCCAATGAAATTTTAATTTGGGGGTTTGTTTTAGTTGTTTTTTTATGTTTTGTGGGGGGAGTGAGAGAGGACATACCCTAAGATGCTCACTCCTGGCTCAGTGCTCAGGAATCATTCCTGGCGGTGCTCTGGGATCTGGGATGCTGAAGCTTGATTGGGGCGAGGAGGGCAAGCATCTTGCCTGCTTTACTGTCTGTCTAATTCCAACGCTGATGTTTTTTCCAGATGAGGAATTTAGACTCATCTTCAGTTATGAAAAATCCTCTATGCTTCATCTCTTCCTGACTGGGCGATCCCTGGATACTGGCTCTTGGGGTGAGTATAGCAGGTCAAGGATTTAATTTTTCTTGCTCTTGCAGGAAGATGTTCTTATTGTCGCATGGGGGGGGGGAACTTTGCTCAGGGGTCACTCCTGGCTTGCTGGCAAGAAATTTACTTTGAAAGGGCCAGAGGTATGGTGCAGCAAGTAGGGTGCTTGCCTTGCATGCAGCTAACACAGATTTGATCAGCTGCATCCCAGCAAACCTCAGACATTCCAGGACAGATCCCTGAATGCAGAGCTAGGAGTACTCCTGACACTGTTGGTTCTGGCTCAGACACACACACACGGAATATCTGAGAGCAGAGATAGAAGTGTGCTCCTGCAGCATACAAAGCTGGGAAACAGGGTTTTAAGGACCCACTGTTTGACTCTTGAACTATTTTATGCCACAATTTGTCAGGGTACGTGGATTTATTTCCCTCTATTTGGATAGAGTTTACTGTTTGTCACTGCTGTATTTTGGGGTCACACACTACAGTACTCAGGCCTTACTCCTGCTCTGACCTCAGGGATCACAGCTGTCGGGGTCCCTCGACAATCGGGTGCCTGGCTAGAGCACTTGGTCAGCCAATTGCAAGCTGCTCATACCTGCTGTGTCATCACACAGTCCTCCAAGATAGGATATTTATTATAGGTAAAAGGTAGGCACAGCCAGGAGTGTTTCCTCAGCCCAGAGGTAGTAAAAAGCCCTATAGGTTGCTGTGTGGGGACTATGTGGTGTCTGGCCCTTTAAAACCCTGACCGGAAGTGTAGGTGAGGTCACAGAGCCCCGCCTTTCCCTGGGGTCTTTGTGGGCGGAGCAATCTCCACCCTGTTTGTTGCCTGGTGAGGAGCGGGGGTGGGGCGGGAAGGGGGCGGCCAGGGCGTGGGGGCGTCCCATAGGGCCAGTTTCCTCGCTGGCCTGGCCGCTGAGTGGTCCATCTGGAAGCTCTGAGCCTCCGCCGCCTGCCCAGCCCGGGATGCCCCCAGCGCCCGCCTTTTCGAGAGGTTTGTCTCTCCCTTCCGTCTATCTTAGCGCATCGCATCCAGGGAGGTTTTCATTTAGGAGGCGCGTGGGGGGGGGGTGAGGGAATGGGGGGGTCGGTGGTGCCTGGCAGGTGGGCTGACAAGTGAAGTGGAAGGTTCGGGAGCAAAAGTCGTTCGGAAAGGGTCGGGAACAACGGAAATCAGGACGACCAGAAGAGAGAGAGTTTTCTTTTCAGGTTTGTTTTTCATTGTGCGTCCTGGTAGCCCTGGCCGGGGCGGCCCCATGGGGTCGGGGGCACGAGACCCTCGCCCTCCCCTCCAACCCATCGCTCTGGCCCCCAACCGGAGAGGAACGTGTCGGAGCCCGAGGGAGCCCCAGCTTGCCCGCAAGTCTGAACACACTGCCTCATTCATTTCTTTCCACAAATTCGTAGTCATCTGTTGCGTTTCATTGCATAACTCAAACTGCAGATTCAGGTTTTGGCATTGCAGCCATTTGATTTGAGAGTGGAGTCACTGGGTGTGAGTCGGCTGGTAAAATTTGCACGTTGGGGACAGATATTCTGCTTGCAGGGGATCAAGGATGTGATTTTAATGGTGGATGACAGGGCACTGCAGAGAGGAAATCTAGAGCCTAATGCTTGGCGTAGAGGCCCTTCCTGAGCTTCCCTGGGTGGTGAAATCACTGCTCAAAACCGAAAGAAATTTCTATTTTTTCCTTTGAATAAAATGTTTATTTCTATTTCTTCCATTTGATCGAAACTGGTAATTGTTTGAAAACAACTAGTTTGGGCTTTGTGGGGGGAGCGATAGATCAGTGGGTGTATACTTGGTTTTTATGCGACCGGCCCGGGTTTTATTCCTGGCGTCCCTTTTGGTCCCCTGAGGACCACCATGAGGAATTCCTCAGTGCAGAGACAGCAGTAACCCCTGTGCTTCACCAGGTGTGACCCAAAAAGCCAAAACTGAAAAAGAAAACCAGTTTGAGGGCACTAGTGTCAGCGCAGGGAGAAGGAGAAAGGTTTGCATCCATTTGCTCCCTTACAGACCCTCCAGGAGTGATCCCTGAGCACTGCCTGGTGTGTCTCTAAAGAAGACAAACTTCAAAATAAAAGGACCAAAAAAAGGATCGATCCTGAGGGCCATCCATTTTTGGTGAGATGTTTTCAATGGCCCCCGTGGCTCGTCGTGTCTGCAGGGATGCAGGGTTGCCTTCACTCCATGCATCAGGCGCTCCACACTGAGCTCCACACTGAGCTTGAACTGAACCCTGACTGGAATCTATTTTCTTTTCTCTTGGAATGGTGTGTCAGCTTTCTGCTATCACTGTCGCTGTCCTCCCATGGTTCATCGATTTGCTCGAGCTGGCCTAGTAAGGTCCCCCGTTGGAGACTTGGTTGTTATTGTGTGTGGCATGTCGAATACATCACGGGGAGCTTGCCAGGCTTTGCCGTGCGGGCGAGATACTCTCCGTAGCTTGCCGGGCTCTCCGAGAGGGGTGGAGGAATCGAACTCAGATCCGCCATGTTGGCTGCGTGCAAGGCAAACACCCTACCTCGGTGCTCTCTCTCTAACGCTTTCTGCAAAGGGAGATATTTCCACTCGTGTCTGTTTATTGAGTTTACAAAAAAATAAAACACCGAACATATGGGGCTTTCCTAGTGCATTATTTATGTCGGACAAGATCAGTAAAAAGTGGCGGCCCCTGGTAGAAGGGGTACTCTGAAGGCCAGTTTTGTGGCAGGACACAAGCATCCTCCCGTTAGCATCCCAGAACTCTCAGTCTCCACATTGTTAGTAGCGGGACCATTCGGACCTGGGAGGTGCTTTCGTGCTTTCTTTCTCACTGAATTCCTGACATCCAGGCAGTTCCTGGGGTGCAGTAGTGGCTTCAGAGTGATGCGGAGCTTAGGGCGGTGCAGTGGGGTCTGTACACAGTACAGGGGTTGTGGGATTGAGTGTGCCCTTGTTGCATTTTGGCATGGGGCTGAGCACTGGGGCTACAGGCCTTGGGGTTGCGGAACCCACCCAAGGGCTAGGGGCTTGAGTGGCCAACACTCCCAACATGGGACTTGTCGGTACAAATCCTGAAGCCTTTAGCCTTGACGTAGATGCTATAGAATCTGCAGATTCATGTTCAGGGTCGGGGCTGCAGCCCCCTAAGGCAAGAGACTCTGTTGCAGACCGTCCTATTCATTGGCGATTGTGATGGGGAGGGGCCTTTTTGGAAGCGTGGTTCACGCAGGTGGGAGGTTTAGGCCAATGAAATTTTAATTTGGGGGTTTGTTTTAGTTGTTTTTTTATGTTTTGTGGGGGGAGTGAGAGAGGACATACCCTAAGATGCTCACTCCTGGCTCAGTGCTCAGGAATCATTCCTGGCGGTGCTCTGGGATCTGGGATGCTGAAGCTTGATTGGGGCGAGGAGGGCAAGCATCTTGCCTGCTTTACTGTCTGTCTAATTCCAACGCTGATGTTTTTTCCAGATGAGGAATTTAGACTCATCTTCAGTTATGAAAAATCCTCTATGCTTCATCTCTTCCTGACTGGGCGATCCCTGGATACTGGCTCTTGGGGTGAGTATAGCAGGTCAAGGATTTAATTTTTCTTGCTCTTGCAGGAAGATGTTCTTATTGTCGCATGGGGGGGGGGAACTTTGCTCAGGGGTCACTCCTGGCTTGCTGGCAAGAAATTTACTTTGAAAGGGCCAGAGGTATGGTGCAGCAAGTAGGGTGCTTGCCTTGCATGCAGCTAACACAGATTTGATCAGCTGCATCCCAGCAAACCTCAGACATTCCAGGACAGATCCCTGAATGCAGAGCTAGGAGTACTCCTGACACTGTTGGTTCTGGCTCAGACACACACACACGGAATATCTGAGAGCAGAGATAGAAGTGTGCTCCTGCAGCATACAAAGCTGGGAAACAGGGTTTTAAGGACCCACTGTTTGACTCTTGAACTATTTTATGCCACAATTTGTCAGGGTACGTGGATTTATTTCCCTCTATTTGGATAGAGTTTACTGTTTGTCACTGCTGTATTTTGGGGTCACACACTACAGTACTCAGGCCTTACTCCTGCTCTGACCTCAGGGATCACAGCTGTCGGGGTCCCTCGACAATCGGGTGCCTGGCTAGAGCACTTGGTCAGCCAATTGCAAGCTGCTCATACCTGCTGTGTCATCACACAGTCCTCCAAGATAGGATATTTATTATAGGTAAAAGGTAGGCACAGCCAGGAGTGTTTCCTCAGCCCAGAGGTAGTAAAAAGCCCTATAGGTTGCTGTGTGGGGACTATGTGGTGTCTGGCCCTTTAAAACCCTGACCGGAAGTGTAGGTGAGGTCACAGAGCCCCGCCTTTCCCTGGGGTCTTTGTGGGCGGAGCAATCTCCACCCTGTTTGTTGCCTGGTGAGGAGCGGGGGTGGGGCGGGAAGGGGGCGGCCAGGGCGTGGGGGCGTCCCATAGGGCCAGTTTCCTCGCTGGCCTGGCCGCTGAGTGGTCCATCTGGGAGCTCTGAGCCTCCGCCGCCTGCCCAGCCCGGGATGCCCCCAGCGCCCGCCTTTTCGAGAGGTTTGTCTCTCCCTTCCGTCTATCTTAGCGCATCGCATCCAGGGAGGTTTTCATTTAGGAGGCGCGTGGGGGGGGTGAGGGAATGGGGGGGTCGGTGGTGCCTGGCAGGTGGGCTGACAAGTGAAGTGGAAGGTTCGGGAGCAAAAGTCGTTCGGAAAGGGTCGGGAACAACGGAAATCAGGACGACCAGAAGAGAGAGAGTTTTCTTTTCAGGTTTGTTTTTCATTGTGCGTCCTGGTAGCCCTGGCCGGGGCGGCCCCATGGGGTCGGGGGCACGAGACCCTCGCCCTCCCCTCCAACCCATCGCTCTGGCCCCCAACCGGAGAGGAACGTGTCGGAGCCCGAGGGAGCCCCAGCTTGCCCGCAAGTCTGAACACACTGCCTCATTCATTTCTTTCCACAAATTCTTAGTCATCTGTTGCGTTTCATTGCATAACTCAAACTGCAGATTCAGGTTTTGGCATTGCAGCCATTTGATTTGAGAGTGGAGTCACTGGGTGTGAGTCAGCTGGTAAAATTTGCACGTTGGGGACAGATATTCTGCTTGCAGGGGATCAAGGATGTGATTTTAATGGTGGATGACAGGGTGATCCTAATGGAGAGAGTGACCTCACTTTGAAGAAGCCCTTCCCTGGGAAAAGGTCCATACAGTCTGTTGTTCTCAGTCCAGAGACACAAACTCCAATACTGTAGCAGACCCTAGAATGTGGGAGAGGAGCACTGTTTGTAGTGAGTCCCTCACACCGGAAAGCCCATAAGCAAAGTCACCATGGACTGACCCTGTCTAAGAGAAAGCATGTGGGGGAGCTTCCTCGTGTTCCCAGGACTGTGATGTTCCCTTAGAAATCCACAGTGGACAGAATCCCCAGGAGTGTCAGCAGCAAGGGCGTGGCTCGAGTCCAGCGTCCTCCTAATATGCTGACATGAACATCCACACAGGAAGGAAACCACATACACATAAGGACTGTGCAAAGGCCTTCACTCGACCCTCTGACCCATTAAAACTTTGGAGAATTCATACGGGAGAGAAACCATATGTGTGTGCGCAATGTGGGAAGGTCTCTGCTTACTCCTCACACCTTTCAAGACACAGGAAAATTCACAGTGGAGAGAAACCTCATAAATATAAGGCATGTGAAAAGGCCTTCACTCGATCCTCGACCCCCACTGGGCATATGCAAACGCAAACTGAAGAGGAGCCGTATATGTGTAAGGAATGTGGGAATGTCTTTGGTATTCCTCCAGCCTTACTCGTCATGTGAGAATTCACACTGGAGAGAAACCTTACGTTTGTAAGGAATGTGGGAAGGCTTGCACTGTGTCCTCATGCCTTACTGATCATATGAGAATTCACTTTGGAAAGAATCCTTATGTATGTAAGAAATGTGGGAAGGCCTTTGCTATTTCTTCAAACCTAACTGTTCATATGAGAATTCATATGAGAGTTCCCGGTGCCTCCACACTGTGAGCGGTGTGGGCTGTTCCAGTTTGGGGGCCCTTACATGCTTGTTTTTCTCTTTTTTCTGATATCAGCTGGTTCTTGAGGCAAGGTGAATGCTTTAGTGGAACCCAGAGGCTTTAGGGGGTGCAGGGTTCGAGTGTGAGTGGGTGATCCTGTGGCTCCCCTTTGCCCACCATCGCCTCTTGCTCCACGATCTGTCAGTGGCGGGTGGGCGTGGGGCTGAGGGGTGGCCTGAGTGCGGGGCCTACGGGACTTGCATAGAGCACGGCCTGGCTATCCCGACCCTCCCTGCACAGGACTTCGCTTTGCCCTGATCCGGAGCCTTTGGCGCAGGCATCACATGTGTAAAACCTTCAGATTCACTTCAAGGGGCAGGGCCTAAGACCCCTGCACTAGCACATCCAGTTGTAGTCTCTCTTTTGATTGATTGCCTTGATGTGGTGGGGCCACATGGTGGTTTGTTCCCTGCCGGAGGGTGGGGTTTTAAATGAAACTTTTTCATTATTATTGCTTTGTTTTGCCTTGTGTACCACATTCGGATATGCTTAGGGTTTACTTTTGGCTCTGAACCCAGGAATTCCTGATGGTGGTACTCAGTGACCATATGGGATGTGAGGAATTATCTGGCTTGGCTGCATGCAAGGCAAGTTCCCTGCCTGCTGCACTGTCTCTGATCGCAACTTTTTTGGGTTTTTTCTACATCAAGAATTTTTGCTTCCTAAGGTCCAGTTGCAAAGCATGCCACACTTACGATTTCTCAAGTCTTTGTATTTATTGCAGAATTCATACAGGAAAGAAGCCTTATATAAGTAAATAATGTGGGAACGTCTTTATTGAATCCTCAGGCCTTACTAGGCATATGAGAATGAATAGTGGAGAGAAAATTTTATGTATGTACTGAATGTGAACAGGGCTTCATGGACCTTCAAGCTTTAGTAAACTTTGTAAAATTTATACTGGATGAGTTGATCCCCTATTAACGATCTGTAAGGTCAGAACAGGCCCTTTCAGTTTAGCCAGATTCCGTTGGACGGGGGGGTCACAGGTGGTACAAAACTGCAGCCAAGAAGGAAATCATCCTCGTATTATATGATGAGCTACTTATGATGTCACTTCTGTAAGGAAAGTTTCTTGCTGAATATCTCCCGCACCACAGCCATGCCAGTGCCCTGGAATTTTTCCATCACATATATGTTTAACTTGTACATAGTGGGTCTTTGTGATGGAGGCCATGAGGAAGGTGACTAAATAAAAACAGGTACAAAAATAGGCCCTCTGTGGAAATGTCACAGCTCATCTCTATGTCATTGTCTACTCTCATTCCAACTTGGCCCAGAGGCCCTGGTTTTAGAGAATTATGACAGAGATGAATCACAAAGTTGCAGTGAAAATCGCAAAGTGGAAGACGAGGAAATCCTTTATTTTTCCAGTCTTTCTGTGTTAGGTTTTGGGGTGCCACACCCCCTCGGTTCAGGCTTTACTGATGGTTCCTAGCTCAGGATTCCAGACTGGGGGTCACATATATCCTTATGGGGCTCAGAATCCAGGTCAGCCATGTGCAAGCAAGTACTTTGTCTTCGGTATCATTTCTACACTCCTTGTATTCATATATTTTTTTAATTTTACATTGCACTAAAGATTAATGTTCACAAAAAGTTTTATCTTGTGAAAATATCCTGACAAGGATCTTTAAAGTGAGGATTGGAGAGCATTGAAATGGACTTTGAAATTGTGGAAGGGGCCCCTTGACTCAAATGTTTTCCAGGTGGTAGGAACAAGGGAGAACCCCCTGCTTCCCCATCTCAACATATATTCAGCTTTGATGACTAATAAAGGGGGTCATATTCCAGGATCCCACCCACCTCACTTCAGTAGTATTAGGACAAAACAAAACTTGGCTTTGGAAGCAGTTAAATCCCAACCATCACGTTTTCACCTGGCTGATAATAATGATTTCGATTGTCGGAGAGCCCGGCGAGCTACTGAGAGTATCTTGCGCACACGGCAAAACCTGGCAAGCTACCTATGATATAATCGATCTGCCAAACACAATAACAAGTCTCACGATGGAAACGTTACTGGGCCCATTCAGGAGATGAACAACAGGAGGACAGTGCTATAGATTTTCTGAAAGGCCTAGTAAGGCTACAAATTTAGCAGTATGCTTTGGTTACCTTTGCCTAAATATATGCCTCTATTCTTAGCAATGTTGGATATCATGAGATTTGTTTATTGAACTATACTTCTTGGGGTAGGGACGTACCTATCAGTTACTCCTGTTGCTCCTTGGGCCACCATTTGGTGTACAGGGATGGAATCGAGATGATCAATTTCAATGCAAGTATCAAGCTTCGGCACACTCCCTCCTGCTTCATGCTCTGGGTTGAAATTGCGTTTCTCAAATGGCCTCCTTGGTTTTCCTTGCAGATGAGTGTTCACTGCTTGCCTGTTGTCAAGCATAGAGCATTGACTGAAAGTGCTCTCTGATGTTCTTACCGGCCGTTGCTCCTGTTCCAGCGTCTCTTCAACTCCCTGGGCTTGCTGCTAGGCCAGTTTCTCTCTGCATCTCCAGGGCTGGTTTGGGAGTCACTGCTTTCACCCGACCTTGATTGATGAGTTCCCGGAGAAACTCATTGTTCCGTGCCACACCTGCTCCATATCCGCCTGTTTTACATTGAATGAACCCGCTGTTCATTTATTCTGATGGACTGTGTGTGAGAGCATTGGCTCATTGTTTGCCCAGTACAAAACCAGGGGACTTCTCCGTACTGCCTTCTAGTCCTCCACTGTGTGACCAGCCACTCCGAAAGCTGCCTCTCCACCCCTCTATGCAAGCCCATCCCCGTTGCACCAGAGATTCACCTGGGTGGGCATAGTGGTTCTCTGCACTTCTGGATCCGGGCTCTTTAAGTATGCTTGTGGGGATGGAAGTGACATCACAGTGGGGCCTTCCTGGTGCTTCTATTCCTGTACATTGTGTCAGAGTCATTGTTCATGTGGGTAAAGGACAGTTAGGGCCCCTGTGAGGAAGCGGGTCTCGGAAGGCCAATTTTGTGGCAGAACGGGGCTGATCTCCTGTGAGTGCCTGGCGATTCCAATCTCCATACTGAGCTGCGGGTCTCCACCAGCTTGGGGGGTGGGTGCTTTCATGCTTGTTTTTCACTTGTTCCCTGATATCCAGACAGTTACTGATGTGGGGCAGATATTTGAGGGGGTACATTGGGACTGTTCCAGAGTGCAGGGGAGGAGGGTGTGAATGACTGATCCTGGGAGGCTTCTGGTGCCACTATGCCTCCAGCTCTGCGATAGGACAGCGGTCGATAGTTGTGGGGCTGAACGCGGGGCTGTGGGCCTTTTGGAAGAGGGAACTGCCAAGTGCGGGTCTTGACTGTGCTGACCCCCAGCTGACCTATGTTGAAACCTTGGCCCTAGTCTTGCTGCTGTAAAGTCTCCAGCTACACTTTGAGGGGCAGAGCCGCAGCTCGCCCAATGCCAAGAGACACTGTTCCTGTCCATCTTTCTCATTGGCTTCCCTGGTGGGACGAGGCCTTACCGAGCAGTGGATCCATTGGTGATTGGTGTTTTAGTTTCCTTCGGGGGCTATATTTGGTGTGGGGAATGGGGGGCTCTGCTAGAGCGAAGATACAATGACAGCTTACTCTGACTCCTGGCTCAGGGCTCAGATATTTTTCCTGGAGTACTCTGGGGGCCATAGGGATGCATGGGGATGCAGAGGATTGACTGGTATCAGCAAACAACGCATCCTACTAGCTTTACTGTCTGTCGGAACAGGAACTTCTGCTTCTTCACATCACGCTGCAAATACCTGTCTAGACCCCTGTTTATAGAGGTGAGTACTGGGGGGTAAAGGGTGTGTGAGTTTGTTGGTAAGTGCGTTCGTGTGTGCGTGTGTGTGTGTGTGTGTGTGTTTGTGTGTGTAGAAAGTGTTTTTTTTTTTTAGAGGAAAGGGGCTGCCCCATTCTCGGCTGTGGTTGTGGGGGGCAGTGATTTTGCCAGCGCAGGGGGTGCTAAAGCACGGGATCTGGCCTCTGAGTCAGTCGCTGGCTGTGGCTGTGAGAACCTTCTGTGGACCCAGGAAGGAGGCCCCAGGTCACGGTAGGGCAAAATTTTCTCCCTTGTAGCCACGCCCAGAGCTTATGTCATGAAAGACAGCACAGATGCCAACCCATTTTGCTTCTCTCGGGGAGACAGAAGTATCTGGTGTAATCCCCAAGAGGGTCTGTGAGCCGTTGCCCGAGACTCTGGCTTCTTAGGGATGGGGGTTGTGCTCTCCAGTGCTCACCACTCTGACTTCTCCTCCAGGTCTCTGATCCTCAGGAAAAACAGGCAGGAGAAGATAGTGACATGCCAGTAGAAACACCATCCCTAGGTAGGAGGAGAGTGACAAGATAAGGAGATGCAGTGACCTACTCACCAAGGAGCTCTCAGTCTTCTTGTGCCAAATGTCTCTGAGTTGTTTCAGGAAGGATCCTGCCTTGTGCCTCCTTGTTGGAGGGCCTGACACTTTCTATATGATGCCATGTTTGTTTCAGTTTAGTTGTGTTTCCTTTCGAACCATACCCAGCTTAAAGAGCACTCATACCTTACTTCTCAAGGATCACTCCTGACCGATCTCAGGGAGCATTTAGGGTGCTGGGGTCAAAGCTGGCATCTCGATACTTTGCTTTGTTTGGAGGACTACATCCAGTGATTCTTGGGATTACTATTGGCCCTGCACTCTGGCATTGCAACTGGCAGTGGTTGGGGGACCATATGGGAAGTTTGGGTTCACCATCCCACTATTCTCTTCTGTTACTCCATCCTGCTGCTTTGTTTTCTTTCATGTTTATTTTTGTGCCACAGTGGAGGTGCCCAGGCCTTCTTGGCTCTTTGTTCTGGATTCCCAGCTGATTCACAACACAGGTGCCCCGAGGGCGCTGGCCCCATTTTTGCCCTGGAAGCTATAGTGACTAAGGTCCCAGGACATGTGTTTTCCCTACTTTGCCCTTTCTGCTCTGGAGAGACTTGTCTGCTCTGTCACACAGTTCCACATTCACTTGCTGCTCTGTTTGAAGTTCTGGGCATCACCGTCTTTTTTGGGTCACACCCAGAAATACTCAGCGATTACTCCTGGTGTTGTTCTGGGACCCTGTTAAAGGTAATGCAAGAGAAATTTCCTACCTGCTGTCCTGTCTGTTTGGTACCTTCTGTACACAGTTTAAATGAACTTTACTGTTCATAGAAAGACGTTTGAAAGGTTGGAATAGGCCCCTTGAATCTAATATCTAACAAACGTTGGGAATATGGGTCAGTTCCCAAATCTTCCCACATCCCAGCACTCCCCAGGATCCCCACATCCCATCAGGCTGTTCCGTTTACCTAGGATTACTCAGAAGGTTATGCACGTTCCTGGATCCCACCCATCAGTTCAATAATATCAGAAAAAAAGTAAGTATTGTATTTGGAATTAGCAATATCCCATCAACCTAGTAGTCATCAGAATGATAAAAAGTATTCGGATTTGATTAAAGACCAAAAAAGCCTCCAAGGTTTACTGCCCATTATCCTCCACTCTTAGTGTTGGAATATACTCTAGGTTTTTATATGTACATCACTATCACTATCATTCCATTGTTCATGGGTTTACTCGAGTGGACACCAGTAACATCTCCATTCCTCCCTGTCACGTGCTAGTGTAGGCTGGTGACACATTGGGGGATCTTTCACGGTCAGGGAATTGACGATCATCTTTGTTACTGTTTTTGGCATATTGAGTACATGGTAGTTTGCCAGGCTCTCCCGTACGGGCAGGATACTCTCGGTAGCTTCCCGGGCTCTCCAAGAGGGATAGAAGCTTTTGGGGAAACCTCTAATCACATTTATAGCTGTTCCCAGTCAGGTATATATGTGGACAGGATACTCTCGATAGCCTGCCACCAGCTTCTCTGAGAGCCAGAACTAGACAATAAGAGGTTGCGTGGCCCCATGCTTCCGGGAGCTTAGTTTTATAGTCTCTGGATTTTGGCCGTTGATGGGCTTACATGGCAGTTGGTGGGTGTAACTGTCTAACCACTGGAAGATGGGGGATCTGGATAGAAGAGGCCCAGTCCCTAACCGAGCAATAGAGGTAAGAGTGGTGCCGGCCTTTTGAAAACACACAGCTCACCACAGTCCCATTCTTTGCTCTGACTCTGGCCTGACTTATTTTTTCTTTTTGTTTCACACCCAGCAGTGCTCATGGCTTACTCCTGCTTCTACTGTAAGGAAATATTCCTGGGGGTGCTTGAGGAACATATGGGATGGCAGGGATTGAGCCAGGTTCAGCGCCGTGCAAGGAAATTACCCTCCCCTTTGGACTATTGCTCCAGCCCCTGTGGCTTGGCTTGGATAGCCCTGTGTTTTAGGGGATTATAAAAGAGAAACAGCCACAAAGCTACAACCAGTTGAGCCCTACTCCTGGCTCTCAGCTTAGGCATCCAAACCTGGGAGACTCAGGATCATTATGGGGTATTGTGTTTGGAATCCAGGTCTACCGTGTGTGACCAACTCCTACCCCATGTGATTTATGCCACCCTTGTATTCAAGGGACTCTGCCTTAACTGTCTGCCCTGAGTTCAGTGTTTGACCCCTCAAGCACTCCCCTCTCCTCTCCGTTATCCGAGCCCATCCCCCCTGCACCGATTCACCTGGGCTGGCATAGTGGTCTGTCTACACTTGAGACCTGGCACTTTAAGTCTCCTTGATAATGTGTGATGTCACAGACGGGAATCTTCCATGTGCACTTTTACTTCTTCATGATGTCAAGTGGGTCAGTCCTCCTACAGGCACATGTTTAAAAGACAAAAAGATACTTCACTGTGGAAGGGGGACACTGAAGGCCAATTAGTGGCAGGATGTGAGGACCTCTCATCTCCAATTCCTGTACTGTGACCGATGGGGCTGCGCCAGGTTTGGGGGCACTATTGTGGTTGTTTTTCACTTCCCCCATCCATATCCAGTCAGTTTCAGGGGCAGCTCCATGGCCCGCAATCGCGAGAGATACTGTTGAAGTTCATTGTGTTTATTGGCAGCCTTCAGAAGGAATCCTGGGGGCCTGGTCGTAGCGCGTGGCTGGGAGTTGTAAATGAATATTTACTTTTCTGACTATTTTAGTTTTTTTTTTTTTGGTGGGGTGGGCATACTTGTAGTTCCCCAGAGGTTATTCCAGGCTCTACCATCAGACATTGTTTCCATCAATGATCACTGTTTCATATGGGAGGCCGAGGTTTGATCGCTTTCACTGAGGGAAGCACCATGTTCTCTTTAGTGTCTCTCCAACCGCATTTTGTTGTTTTTTTTTTTTTGATAAAGAATTTCTGCAGCAGGTAGGGCATTTGTCTTACACACAGCTGATCCTAGTTTGATTCCTTTACCCCTCTCGGAGAACCTAGCAAGCTACCAAGATAATCTAGCCCTCAAGGCACAGCCTAACAGGCTTCCTGTGATGTATTTGATATGCCAAAAACAGTAACAAGAAGTCTCACAATTTGTTGTGAGACGTTACTGGTGCCTGTTCGAGCAAATCGATGAACAACGGGAGTACAGTGTAAGTTAGGTTGAAAAACATCTTTCAATTCTTCATCAGCTCCCTGACACTGACCATGCAACCCTGGCTGTTGGAGTGAATATTGTGTGTAAAGGTTTTTTTTTTTAATTAAGGATTTATGTTTTATTTTTTCTATTTTATAAGGTAGTTCACTATATTTGATTACATTTCATATTGAAGCACAAATCCCAGCTAATTGATTTTTTGAGGAGGAAGAGATATTTGTTTAAGGATCACTCCTGCTGCATTAGAAAGAAATTCATTTAGAAAGAGCCAGAGTGGTAGTACAGCAGGTAGGGGGCTCTTACCATGCACAAGGCTAACCCAGGTTCAGTTTCTGGAATTCCAGCGATCCCCTAAGCCACACCAAGCATAATCCTTGAGTGCCAAGTTAATATAAGCCCTGAGTACTGCCTGTTTTGACCCAAAAATCAAAGCAAACACAGATACACACTCATAATTTTGTGAGCAGAAAGAGGCTAAAGGTTTGTTCATGCTTATTCCCTGTGGCTACTCCCTGGCAGAGCCACTTTGGGGGCTGTGACTGCTGTGGGCATCCCTGAAGCGCAGGGGTGCTTGATCAGAGGGGTTCCTGGCCTAGGAGACAGCCCTTCGCTGGACCCATAAGGACCTTCCTTGGGATCCAGGAAGGAGTCCCGAATCTCAAGGCTGCAATATCCTCCCCTGTACAGTGAGCCCATCACTCCTATCCTGACAGACAGCCCAAATCCCAACCTGCTCTGTATCCCCTGGAGAGTAAGTAGCATCTGACAGTGTCTCCCAGCTTGCCCTGGTACCCCAGAGTCCCTGTCAGCAGGACATTTCCCGGTCCAAGGCAGGAGCTTTCCAGGTCAGGGCTAGAGGTTCATCCTCTCTCTGCTCACAGCTATGACTACTATCCCAGGTCTTTGTTTTGGAGTCTACTGCTGATCCTTGGGAATAACAGGCAGGATAAGATCAGGCTGAGGCTTGCTACTGGAGGTTGTTTGCATGGAATCTGAGTGAATTTTATTGTTTTCATGAAAACAAAGACTTTGTGCTGCATGTGCCATCTGTTCAGTCCCTCGCTCTCCATTTGTCCTGGGCCTGGTGAACTCCAGATGTCCTGATCACCTGACTGAAGGCAAGAAACAGAAAATAAATTACAGTCGTAGCTCAGCAAGCCACCGAGAGTATCTCTCCCGCGCAGCAAAGCCTGGCAAGCTACCTGCGGCGTGTTCAATATGCCAAACACAGTAACAACAAGTCTCACAATGGAGATGTTACTGGACCCGCTCGAGCAAAAGGATGAAAAACAGGACAGTGTCAGTGACCAAAAAATATGTGGTCAGGAATGCTTGGAGCCTGGCTCTTTAAAGCTAGGACCAGAAATGCAGGTGGCTTCACAGAATGCAGGTCTTTCCATCCCTGCCCTCCACCCAAGGTGGCTTCACTCTCTGGGCAACAGTTACAATCAGCCACCATTGTTGCTGAGGATGAGGCGCGGGGAAGGAGCAGGTATTGGAGTGGCCAGGGAGACTGCGAGCGTCCCTAAGGTCCTTTTGTTTCGCCAGCCACCCTGTGGTCGCTCTGAGTGCCCTAAACCGCTGTGGTCTCTGCATTGTGAGTGGTGGGGTCACTCGATGATAGTGTACAGGAATGTCGGCCCCTCACCCAGGACACACTGAGTGCTCCTGACGAAAGCTGTATCTTACTTATTAATTGATTTTTAGGAACAGTCTGTCACTATCCTCCCATTGTTCATCGATTTGCTTGAGCGGGCCCAGTAACATCTCCTTTGTGACACTTGTTACTGTGTTTGGCATATCAAGTATGTCACGGGTAGCTTGTTGGGCTTTGCTTTGCAGGTGAGATACTCTTAGTTACTTGCAGGGTTCTCTGAGAATGGCGGAGGAATCTAACCTGGGTTGGCTGCGTGCAAGTCAAATGCCCTACCCACTGTGCTATTGATCAGAGGAGATTTTTCTGAAGATAGCTTTTTTTGTGTGTAAGGACAGTAGCCTTGCATGTAGCTAACCTGGGTTTGAACCTCATGACCACATATGGTACCCGGAGCACGGCCAGATGTGATCACCCCAGAACCTGAAAAGGAAACTCCGAGTGGTCAGAAAAACATGGAGTTAGGGAAGAAAATGAGCTTGGAGAGGAAAGGTGTGCTGGGAAAGTTTCTGAAACAAAATAACGTATCAAACGAGAAAGTAATTTCTTTTAAAATTATTATTTCTTAGCAAGAAGGAATTAAGGAAATAGTGGGCTCAAATTTGAATTCTCGAGCGTGTGTTAAATGAGAATTAGTGACTATGCACTGTAAATCATTCTTTTAATGATGAAAACACTGGGCTATTAATGTCAGTGACTTCAATGGGCATAAGAAAATTTTAGCTAGAAAGTTCCAACTTAGCTTCTCAAAGACCTGGTTCCTATTTATAGACATAGTATAAGATGCCCCCCCCCACCCCTGACCCCAGTTTTCAGTCACAGTGCAGGATTTTCCCATTTTGGCTGCTTAGAGGTGGAGGCAGGGGATTTTTTGGGGATTATCTCCAGAATAGCTTGTTGCTGGCCAACTTTCATTCCTTAGACTGAACCATTGGCTCCCTCAACTTGATCGATTTATTTCAGTTAATTCCGTTTTAGTTGTTTTATTTATTTTTTTAGTGGGGGATACACCTTACTATACTTGGTTACACCTGATGGTGCTCAGGGAACCATATGGGATGCCAGTAGTCAAATCTGGTTTTTCTGCTTGCAAGACAAGCACTTCTCCCGCTGTACTATGTCTCCAGCCCATTGCACAGAAAAATTTTGATTTATTATTGTCTTTTTGAATTGTAAATTTTGACTCACAGCACTCAGTGCTCTGTGCTAAGTTTAGCATCTGAGCTCAACATTGTTTCTGGCACTGCTTTGGGACCCTAACTGCTTTGGAGAACTGAATGTGTTTTAGCAGCTAGAAAGAAAAGCATCCTATGTACTGTCTCTGCTTACCCTATTTAATTTTTCTACAGAAAAAATATTTTTTTATCTGCCAAGTTTCTTAGCAGAGCCCTACCCATTGACCATCTCTCCCAGACAAGGTGCGGGTACACCTAGTAGGGCGCTTGCCTTGCACGTAGTTTGTCTGATTTCAATCCCCATCATTTCATAGGGTCCAATGAACACAGCCAGGTGTGGCGCAAAGGCCCCCGCAGAAAAAAGTCTCACTCCAGAATTTGTCATGACAATGGAGCATTCTTTGAACATCTTTTTGGGCTTTGTGAATATCACTCCTGTCTGTTCTCTTTTTTTTTTTTTTGCTTCTTTTTGATTTTTTGATTAGACCCAGCGATGCATAGGGGTTACTCCTGACTCTGTATTCACAAATTAGTCCTGTTGGTGCTCGGCGACCATATGGGATACTGGGAATTGAACCCGGATTGGCCACTTGTAAGGCAAACACTACCTGCTGTGCTATCACTCCAGCTCCCTTTTTGCTACAAACTTGACGATGGTCAGGGACTCTGCCCCTCTGTCCAGATGTCCTTGAGATTCCATGTACCCCACCTTAAACCACATGATACACCATTTGAGCTCCTCTTTCCGGGTCTATCTCACTACAAGGGGAGCAGATGAGGTGGGATTTGGGGCCACATCTGACAGTGCCAAGAGGGCCGCAGCCTGCTCTCTGTTCATAGTACTGGTGGACATTGGGTACCAGGAAAGGCCCTCCTGGGCTTTCAGCTGGCTGACAATCCACCCCAGCCTGGTGTGCTTTCTCCTGCCCTCAGTTGATATGTTCATTGTAAGTTCTTGGTTGTGAGCATTCTGGAATATTTTAACTATTAAGCCCGAAACTATCGGTTTCCAAGCAGCAAGATAGAAAGAGACACGAACTTGATAATGTGAAGGCAGTAGGAGTTGTAATCCAGTATACTGGAGCCAACTATCTTGGCCTCTTGATAGGGACACCGACGTCAGGTAGCAGTTTATATAGGGTTTGATTACTAAGCAGTACATTTTGTATAGTTTCAGAAAAAAACTTAGCTAGTTACCAAACAAAGTTGTTTTGGGATGTGTCTAGGCTAACAGTGGTGAGGCAGTAGTTAAAAATTTGTTTTCCATAATCATTCACGGTTACATAAGCTCTTTCTTTTAGGGTTAACAAAAGAAAATTTCTGGGACATTTTGACTAGGGGCATAATGATTGATTGAGCCCACTGGCAGGGCCCAGGAACTTTCCCAGGTGGGTTCAGGTTGGCTAGTTGCACACTGTTCCATTTCTGGGAAGCCGAGACTGTTTCAATTCCAGGAACTTGGGGCCTCACTGATTGTGCTGATTTCTGCCGCCATAACAGGTGTCAGTTTTCCCCTTCCACAGCAAAACACTGACTGTAGGGAAGTAGTTGGAGGTTCTGAGAAAAATTACAAACTTTTCACCATTGAGATTTCTTTTGGGCCAAGTGTAATATTTCTTCTCCCTTTCCTTACACAAAATCACATACCAAGGGCGTAAAATCATATAGTCTGTTAAAGCCTTGCCTGTAAGCTCTGAGTCCTGCCTTGTGTGGCCCCCAAGCAAAGACAAAGTAAAGAACTGACTCTCGAGAATATACTGCTGGATTCCAAACTTTGCTGTTGGCACATAACTGCCTCTTTGCTTTTATTTGTGTGTAGGAAGGGTAGGGGATTTGGGATTTCTGCCAGACCCAGCGTTGTACCTGCCCCTTGGTTCCGTGATGCAGAATAGGTTATGTGGATTGTGCTGCATTTATATTTTGTTTTTTTTTTTTTTTTTTGGTTTTGGGTCTCTGCCTGGCCTTACTTGTACTGTTGCTCTGGCCTCCTTTTAGGTGGTTCTTTTTTTCCTTTGTGTTTTGTTTTTCGGGCGCCACCTCTGTTTGTGCTTAGGGCTGACATCCTGACTCTGTCTGTGCTCAGAGTCTCTCCTTTGGGAACCAAGGGTAGTGTTGGGAGTCAAGTTCAGGTCAGCTGGGTGGGTGCAAGCAGCACTTTCCCCGCTGCCCTGTCCTGCCCGTGTAGTGGGGGTGCTGTTGGTGAAGGAGGGAGTGGGCATGGGAAAGCCAGTGTGAGGGCAGCTCAGCCCAAGTGTCTCCGTCACGGGTGTTTCCACATTCAGGGCTCATGCTGGCATCCGGGGAGTGACTTGGAGGCTGGTTTGTTATTGCAGTAAGAAGAAATGGGAACTGCCCCCTGGAAAAAATGCCTGTTGTCAATAAGAGCTACCTGTGGGTTTTGGCATCTTTGGATTTGGGAGATTTCTTGGGGCTCAGAACCTTAAAAATTGCTAGACCTGGGCTGACTTCTCTGAGAACTGTTGGACCGTCTGGTCAGTACACAGAGCAGCCCAGGCCTGTGGTGTTCCTAGAACTAAAGTGTGTTTTCCTGGTACCCAGACAATCATTTAGACAGATGGACACGTTTCCAGATTCACTCTGGTAATGAAAATCCAGGCCTATATACAAGAGGACAGGATGTTTGGAGGCCCTGTGATAATTTGCATTACATTTGTCCCCATTTTGTAGCATTTTTTCACAGATCCCCCAGCACATCAAGTGGTTCTCTGCAGGAGGTGGGAGGTGGCTATTCCCAGTGCCCAAGCCTTGCAGCTTGAAACTGGCCCCAGATGTGCCAGGGGCTACCGTGGTTCCCCCTTCGGTGCTCAGGAATCCGTGCAGTGATGGTGTTGAGGGTCATACTCAGGCCTTCCGTGTGTTCAGCAACTGCTCTATCACTTAAGGTACCTCGCCGGCCCCTGTTAGCATCTTTTTCAACATATTATTTTGAAAACACGACAGATTTTCAGGAAAGTTGCAAGGATTTGAGGGGGAAATATTCTCTTTTATCCCCCCTCCTTTTGGCTTTGGGGCCACACCGGATAGTGCTCAGAGTCCTTGCTCTGGGCTCAAGAGTGACCCCTGGTGGTCCTCGGAGGACAATGTTCAGTCAGGTGATTGATTGATTTTCCTCTGTGGGTTACACCTGTTGATGCGCAGGGGTTACTGCTCGCTCTGCACTCAGAAATGGCTCCTGGCGGTGCTCAGGGGACCACCTGGAATGCTGGGTATCGAACTCGGGTGGGCCACGTGCAAGGCAAACGCCCTACCCGCTGTGCTGTCACCCCAGCCCCTGCGGTCAGGTGATTTCAGTCGGGCTGGGATGGATGCAAGTTAACTCCTGCACTGCCTCTCCAGTCCCCTTTGCTTTTTCTCATCCCACACTTGCTTGATCATGGTCAGTCTGTGAGTATTTTTTGCTTTCTCCTTCAGTTATTTCAGAGCCGATGTGGTAAGTCAGGTCCTTTTAGACTGGAGTGTTTCAGATCAGATTGCGTTTCCTGAGAGTAAGGATTACGGTTCGTATTCATGGTACAGCTTCTTACGTTGTTGCAGTAGTTGAATCTGCAATTCATCTTCAAGGGTGCTTGCAGTCTTGGTAATTCTCTTTCTGTTTCTCTTGTGGGTTTGGGGTAAGGATGCATACAGTGCTTCTTGAGTCCTGCAGTGCTGGGCATTCCCTGGGGTACCCTGAGAGTGGGGTCGAAGGGGCCTTTTTGGCTGCCCCTGTTGTGTGGGGGTCATGAAGTTGCAGGGATTGAGCTGAGTTGACCATAAGCAAGGCAGACTCTTTGACCCCATTAACATCTTTTCTCTGGCCGTGAGTGCTGTCTCTGGCCTCAGAATAAAAAAGTACGTCTAGGGGGCCTCCCTTCCCTTGCAGTGTTTTTGCTGTTGCTTTTGGTTCGTATTTTTCCTTTTTAGGCCCAACCATGGCTTGGGGGGAATCCAATGGGGTGCCAGGGGTTGAATTGGGGTCAGCACGTGCAAGGCAAGTGTTGTACCGCTGGCCTCGTGCCTTCCTCTTGTGGTGCTTTAGTTAGTGCCTAGGGCTCTGACGGTTTGATGCTCAGGTGGGTGGCATGGTTCTCCTTGGTCCAGCAGTTCCGGGGCCTTCCGTCCTCGATTGCATTCTACCCTCTCGGCTCTCTCTGGGAGTAACTGTGTTTAGTCCTGTTAAAGGATCTTTCCTGACAAATGGGCATTTCTCTTGCAAACTTTCAGTTGGTAAAAGGCAGAATCCTTTCTCAGTGTCCTCACAGGCATTTCACAGACTGTTCAGGAGAACACAGGCCAGTTATTCACAGGAGCCTGTGGATCACGGCCTCTCAGGGTTCTTTGTGACTCGTGCACAGCAGATGCACAAATAAAGAGCCCCTCAACCGTGGCCGGGAGTATCCTCTCTGGGGGAAAGAGGGGTGCACGGGGAGTACCACCTGCTCTGCTGGCGTGTTCTAGAAATGTGCATCGGGGAGTGTGGTTGAGGGCTGCTCTAGCCTTCCCATTTCCTCCTGCGTGGGCACTTGTCTCAACTGTTGTAAGAGCAGGTCAGGCAGATTGGAATCTTCTGCAGTTGTGGTTTTGTCTGTGTTTTGAAGCTCACGCCACTTTTTTCTTCACACCTCTGTGGTCCTTGCCTGTGGCCAGAGCAGTGGGCAGAAAAGCCTTTTGGTGACACAGGTGAACTCTGGTGCCTCCTGTGCTGTCCTGCAGTCCCCACTGTTCTCTCTTCCTGTTCTCTCTGTCAGTGTTTTGGGGTCACACCCACCTCAGTACTTCTGGTCATTCCTGGCAGTGCTGGAGGACCATGAGATGCCTGAGATCATGAGAGCATGGGCGTGTCGTGGAGCATATGTAATGGCAAGGCAGATGCCTCACAGGCAGGGCATGGCCAAGGCTATGTGGGACAGGAGCAGCCCGGGGCTCCATCTCCTCCTGTATGTCCCCAGACCTCCAAGTGCCCAAGTCTGTCGCCGGGAGGCAGGGACAGATTCTGCCTTCGGAGGCACAGACTGTGTGTGTGTGTGTGAGAGTGAGAGAGAGAGAGAGAGAGAGAGAGAGAGAGAGACTGGGGATGGGGGCGGGGGTTCCTAATAAGGAAGGTGATGTCCCTTGGGAAGGGAAAGTATTTGCTCCCTGGCTCCCTGCCTGTCCAGACCAGTTGGGAATAGCCTGCTGAGGCTGGAGAAAGGGGTTCTGTCCGGGCAATCACCCCACAGCACTCCCACGGGGCCTGGGTCCCCAGACCTTCCAGCTGGTGGTCACAGATCATCTGGGGACAGGACTTGGGGGTGCATCCTGAGACTCTCCAGCTTGTCTGGCGGCTTCTGGGATCCTGGGATTCCAGGACCGCACACTGCAGCGATGGGGTGCGGGTCTTCGGCTCCCTTGAGCCCTCTCCCTTCCCATGTCTCTTCTTCTGCTGCATCTCCGAAGTGTTCGGGGCCCCATTTCTCCCCACCCTGTCACATGAGGGCTGGACAGCCACATCTGGGTCTACAGGAGCCTGCCCTGTGGCCTACTGCCAGCCCTGCTGTCCCCCCTACCCTGGCTCCTCTTGGGGTTCACTCCGTGCCCATGCTGCTTGGCTGCTAGCTCTGTTCCCCGAGTCCCTCTGTCGCTACTACAGGCTTTGCAAGAACCAGAGCCACATCCAGAGGTGCTCAGGGACCAGGTGGCAGGGACCAAACTCGGGGCCTCTCACGTGTTACGTCCAGGCTCAGCCCACTTGGGGCTGCTTCTGTGACTCCTCAACACCCCATGAAGTGCCGGGATCGCTGCGCACAGGCAGCCACACCCCCTGGTCACGGGGTCTGTGTCAGAAGCACGGCTTTCCCACAGTTCCCAGGAGGCTCCCTGGCCTCCCCTCTGCTCCCAGGTGACCCCAAAAGCGTGGAGATGGGGTCATCAGCTGTCAAGGTGGGATGGAGCTCTGATTCTGCCCATGTCTGCCCCTGACCACTTTTCCCCTAGGAAGAGCCTCAAACGTTAAGGAAAAGATTTATTTTAAATATCCCAGTTAAATCTCAAAAGACTTGAACATAATGCCAAAATTATCTTTATCGAAGAAACGAGACATAAACAAGAATAAGCATCAGAAATCTAAAGCAACAGCATGTGAGCTGGCGATGTGAATTTAGGATGCCTTAAATTTAAACTATGAGAACTATTTCTGTGGCAAACATTGTGAGACCGCCATTAACCAGCGGTCAGCACACAGGGCTCAGTGTCCCCCAGCAGGTCTAGCCAGACCCAACTGTTCCTGCCCCTCGCAGCCCCTTTTCTTCAAGCTGGGGCTAAGGTTCTCACCTTCGAGGACAGTGGATTCAGGCATTTGATCTGAAATTGGGGAAACTTTCCAGATCATGGAACATAAAAGAAAGTGGATTTTTTTGTTGCCTTTTGCCAGACTCCTGAAGTGCGCCCAAGTCTTAACATAATATTCTAGGATATTCTGGATTTTTCTAGATTGTCCACATAGGAGGCTGAAACTGGGCAGAGTCCGGACTTTTTCCTCCTTGGTACCTTGTAGCAGGTGGTCTGAAAGGGTTGGGGGACAGGTGTGTGGGTCTTCACCTGTAACCCAAGTGCCTGTAGGCTGCTTCTAGGTGAATTCCTCTCTCCCTTGGGCCAGTTTTCTGGTGTCTTGGGCATCCGATGACAGTCCTGGTGGCGATGCTCTGGGCACGGGCAGGCCCTGGACGGATGGAAATGATCATTGACAGTCTGAGGGCATGTGGAACTTCCCTCACCCTGAACCCAGCTCCCATCTCTGCTCCTAAAGCCTCTTGGCCTTGACCCGAGGGTGATCCCAGTGCCAGGAACAGGACCTCTGGGGGTCCGGCTGGAACCCCCCTCCAACTCTCCATCACCCCAGGGAAGCAGACGTGAGTATGCTGGGGGCCAGCACTGGGCTCTGGTGGCTAAGGCAGGAGATGAGGTCTAGGCAGAGCACTTCCTTGGGCTTCCCTGACAGATTGGCTGTGGTCTGCACCCCAGGGCCCCAGTTACCCCCTCATTCCGTGCCCCGCCTCCTGGCCCGGATCTACAGCAGATTGGCGCGGTCTCGGCCCCACACCCACAGCTCAGGGTCGTAGGCCTGGATCTGCGAAGACAGATGGGGCCCATGTTGCTAACTCGCTCGGCCTCTCCAGCCTGCGGACAGCCCCCCACCATGCCCGCCAGCAGCCCTACCTGTTCGCACTCCTCCCGGGTCACCCAGGCTCTCCAGCCCATGGAGCGCAGCAGTTGGAGACGGAGCCGGTAGAACAGGGGCCGCTGCAGGCGGCTGTGGCCATACAGGAAGGCGAAGATGTTCTGCTTGGGTGCCTGGTAGTCCTCCTCCATATCGTTGGCCAGGTAGCTGTGGACAGCACACCGCCTGTCTTCACACTTACCTCCTTCCTTCAGGGAGCTGCGGCGGAGGGCCCCCAGGGATTGATGGAGGCTGATGGCGTCACAGCATGGCTGTGTCGGGGCTCCCTGGGATCAGTACTCACAGTGCCAGAAAGAAGTGAATGCGTCGGATCTGCCAGCTGAAGAGGCAAGAGCGGCTGAAGTAGGCGATGACCATGGCCAGCATGTACTGGGGAGACACGGGGACAGGTCACCAGGGCTGGGCGGAGGGGAAGGAGATCCAAGAACTCGGGAAGCAGGACGAAGGGGAGGACTTTGTGGGTGTTTCCTGAATCAAGAGGTGAGGGACCCCACAGACACGACCCAGAGAGACTGGGGTGCCTGTGCCCCAGGAGTGGGCAGCGAAGAGCTGCATCAGTGACCGCACCTCCCCTATCCAGTGGCCCCCAAGTTTTACACTCACCCCCCCCAAGGAGCAAAATGAGCAAAGGTACCCGTGCAGGGGGAGCTTGGTGGGTCCCCGGGACAGTCGCTTAGTGACCCCCAGCAGGTACCTTATCAGAGACCAACAGGTGCCTGTCCCAGGCCAGGAATCTTTTGTTCAGAGGGTCCTCTGTGGGAAGGCGAGGTTGTGAACCTCAAAGTCACAGCCCGCCCCCAATATTGCCCACCGTCGGGACGGCAACACTGGGCCCCTCACAGCCCCAGGTGGGAGTAGGGGTGCGGGAGCCCCTTCCTTGGGTGGCCCAGCCCAGGCAGCCCGGCACTGCAGCCCCTGTCCGGGCCGGGGCCACCTCTTCCCCACCATAGGACACTGCATCCCTAAGGACCGCCTGTGTCCAGGTGGGAGACTCGGGCCCGGGGCTCCTACCCAGCAGCTTGCGGAAGACTTGGTGGTGCTCGGGGAGCACGGGGCTCTCCCGTCGCTGCCGCTTCCTGCGCAGCCCACATGGCTGCTCCTCGTCCTCCTGCTGTTCCTCGTCCTCCGACTCATCCCTCTTCCTCCAAACAGCACCCTGAGGCCAGGGGCTGGCCTGAAGCCCACTGTGCTGAGCCTGGGAGGCTGCCTCCCCCTTTTCTTCCTCTTCCTCCTCCCCCTTCTCCAGCGCCTCTGGATCCTCCGGCTCCTGCTCCGACTCTGACGGAGAGGCTAGACTGAGTCCCAGCAATTCCTCAGCTGCCCATGGACTCCTAGGCCCCCAAGCTTCTCTTTCTCCATCTCCTCGCACACATCTTATCATTGTTCACACCCCTGTGACGTTCAGTCTCTTCCTCAGGGGAGAATTTCTCCCTGGGGACACAGAGGGGCACCTCCATTTCCCTATTTCCCCCATCCCGGCTCCCCTTCCTTGTCCTGGCTGTCAGTCCATACCCCAAGAGCCTATTCTGTGCCGCTCCTTCCGACCTCTCAGTGTCTCCCCAACACTCCTGTCTGCGCAGCTCCCAGTCCCACCGGCCCCAACACCTACCTGAAGGTCCTGGCATTATTTCCTCCGGCGCCACCTCCAGGGGGTATCCCGAGGTGCTGGACTCAGGGCTCTGGGGCTCAGACCCAGGACTCTGCCTACGGCTGGCCTTCCCAGGTCCACTCTCTCCCCCGATAGCTCAGGTTCTCCCTCAGTAACAGCAGTGCCTGCCGTCGAGGAGCTGAGCAGACGAGGCTTTGGGCTCTCAGCCAAAGGCTACTGTTGCTTACTTGAGCTTCAGGTTCTGGAGGTCTGGGATCTTCCAATCAGCACAGCCGGAAGTTCTGATGTCATCAGAACACCCCTGCACCCCCACCAGCAACGAGTTTGAAAGAAAACCCTCAACTGCCAGGGGGCTTCTCCAGAAGTCAGGGGGCAGTACATAGGTGGCCCTGGCCCCGGGCCAGACCCCAAACCAGTCTGCAGGATTACATTCCTGTTTTCCACACTGTGTGCCACACTTCTCCCCTGGGGACATTGAGCAGAGGGGCCTGGGAGGAGGTTATAGGAGTTTGGAATCAGTTGAACGACAGAAACCCCCAAGAACCCACCCGGGGAAGACAGGCTTGGCCCTGTTGGTGCTTTTAAAGGTGCGTGCTGCTGGGTTTGAGCCATAGGCTGATCCGGCTTGATCCCCAGTATCCCCTTTAGTACCCCTAGGACTAATTCCTGAGTGCAAACCCAGAAATACATGTGTGTGTGTGTGTGTGTGTGTGTGTGTGTGTGTGTGTGTGTGTGTTTGTGTGTTTATGCCTGTCTCGGGTCTGGGGTCTGTCCAGTCCCCCTCTCATGATACCATCTCATACAGAAGACCGTATTTTACTCCCAAAGAAATGTTTGTCTTGGAGCTGGAGCTGTGATACCGCTCATAGGGTGTTTGCCTTGCACACAATCAGGGTTTGATCACTGGCACCCCATAAGTCCTCTGAGCACTGCCAGAAGTGATTCCTAAGTAGAGAACCAGAAGTACACCCTGAAAAACGCTGGGTATGATCCTTGTTTCTCGTCTTTTGCCCATGCTGGGGATCAAACCCAGGAGTTTCACACGCGCTAAAGAACTTGGCAGTGTACTAGCACCATTACTTATAACACTAATTTTTTAATTTTATACACCTCTACAACAAGGATTTTGAAATTTTTTTCGTTTTTGTCACACTTAGTGGTGCTCAGGACTTATTCCTGACTGCACACAGGGATGCTCCTGGCAGGACTTGGGGTACCATATGGGATTTAGGGTTCTAGGGATCCAACCTGGGTCAGGTTTGTGCAAGGAAGGTATCCTACCCACTATTGTACTATTTATCTGACTCTTCAAATGATAAGTTTCTGGGGATGGAGAGGTAGTGCAGTGGGTAAGGTTCCTGCCATACTGGTGGCCAATCCCAGTTTGATCCCTGGCATCCTGTATGCCCCCCAGAACACCACCAGGTATAATTTCTAAATGAAGAGCCAGGAATAGCATTGCTGGGTATGGTCCCCAAAGAAACAAACAACAGCAACAAAACTGAATAAAAACAAATACAAACAAAGAGCAAAGGGCTGTGTACGGACTGGGCCTCCTCCGGTGGGTGCTGGGATGGTGCTGCAGACGATTCCAGAGACAGCTGCCGACTCATGAGAATTGGCAGAATTTCACGATTAGTTCTCCACGATTCTCAAATCTGCCCTATGCTTGTGATTGGGGGCGAGGAGATGGGACACTGCCTCCGTGTATGTGTGTGTGACACAGATAAGAGACGTCCACTCTAGGTGGCATTTCTGCAGTGGGCCTGGTGTGTGTATGTCCGGTTTTGAAATGCAGACTAGGATTCTGCCCAATTGTGTTCTGGACTAGAACCCACAGCCCTTGTACTGCAGCTCCCACCAAAACACTCGTGCAATGAATCTGTGTGTGTACGTGTGTACTAGTGTACTGAGTTCTTCATGTGCATCCTACACCCCTCTCTGCCCTACCCTGCAGGATTGGGACAGCTGGCTGCCAGGCTCTCATTTCTCCTTCACATGTTAGGTGGCTTTTTTCGCCCGTCCATTCTTGTTTGGTGTTCAGGGCTTGCAACCCTTGGCTCTGCAAGCAAGGATCGCTCCTGTGGCGCTCAGGGGACCTTGTGGGGTGCCGGGGATGGAACCTGTGCCAAAGGCCAGTGCCTTCCCCTCGATGCTCGGGCTCGGCCCCCTGGGTCAGGCTTTCCCGGGCGTGGCGGCCCGTTGCCTGCCTGGAAATGCAGTCAGGGCCTGTGGCTCCCTGCGCGGCCTCGGAGGACCATGTTCAGTCAGGTGATTGATTGATTTTGCTCTTTGAGTCACACCTGATGATGCACAGGGGTTACTGCTCGCTCTGCACTCAGAAATGGCTCCTGGCGGTGCTCAGGGGACCACCTGGGATGCTGGGTATCGAACTCGGGTGGGCCACGTGCAAGGCAAACGCCCTACCCGCTGTGCTATCACCCCAGCCCCTGCGGTCAGGTGATTTCAGTTGGGCTGGGATGGATGCAAGTTAACTCCTGCACTGCCTCTCCAGTCCCCTTTGCTTTTTCTCATCCCACACTTGCTTGATCATGGTCAGTCTGTGAGTATTTTTTTCTGTCTCCTTCAGTTATTTCAGGGCCGATGTGTTAAGTTAGGTCCTTTTAGACTGGAGTGTTTCAGATCAGATTGCGTTTCCTGAGGGTAAGGATTCCGGTTCGTATTCATGGTACAGCTTCTTACGTTGTTGCAGTAGTTGAATCTGCAATTCATCTTCAAGGGTGCTTGCAGTCTTGGTAATTCTCTTTCTGTTCCTCTTGTGGGTTTGGGGTAAGGATGCATACAGTGCTTCTTGAGTCCTGCAGTGCTGGGCATTCCCTGGGGTACCCTGAGAGTGGGGTCGAAGGGGCCTTTTTGGCTGCCCCTGTTGTGTGGGGGTCATGAAGTTGCAGGGATTGAGCTGAGTTGACCATAAGCAAGGCAGACTCTTTGACCCCATTAACATCTTTTCTCTGGCCGTGAGTGCTGTCTCTGGCCTCAGAATAAAAAAGTACGTCTAGGGGGCCTCCCTTCCCTTGCAGTGTTTTTGCTGTTGCTTTTGGTTCGTATTTTTCCTTTTTAGGCCCGACCATGGCTTGGGGGGAATCCAATGGGGTGCCAGGGGTTGAATTGGGGTCAGCACGTGCAAGGCAAGTGTTGTACCGCTGGCCTCGTGCCTTCCTCTTGTGGTGCTTTAGTTAGTGCCTAGGGCTCTGACGCTTTGATGCTCAGGTGGGTGGCATGGTTCTCCTTGGTCCAGCAGTTCCGGGGCCTTCCGTCCTCGATTGCATTCTACCCTCTCGGCTCTCTGGGAGTAACTGTGTTTAGTCCTGTTAAAGGATCTTTCCTGACAAATGGGCATTTCTCTTGCAAACTTTCAGTTGGTAAAAGGCAGAATCCTTTCTCAGTGTCCTCACAGGCATTTCACAGACTGTTCAGGAGAACACAGGCCAGTTATTCACAGGAGCCTGTGGATCACGGCCTCTCAGGGTTCTTTGTGACTCATGCACAGCAGATGCACAAATCAAGAGCCCCTCAACTGTGGCCGGGAGTATCCTCTCTGGGGGAAAGGGGGGTGCACGGGGAGTACCACCTGCTCTGCTGCGAGTGTGGCATGTTCTAGAAATGTGCATCGGGGAGTGTGGTTGACGGCTGCTCTAGCCTTCCCATTTCCTCCTGCGTGGGCACTTGTCTCAACTGTTGTAAGAGCAGGTCAGGCAGATTGGAATCTTCTGCAGTTGTGGTTTTGTCTGTGTTTTGAAGCTCACGCCACTTTTTTCTTCACACCTCTGTGGTCCTTGCCTGTGGCCAGAGCAGTGGGCAGAAAAGCCTTTTGGTGACACAGGTGAACTCTGGTGCCTCCTGTGCTGTCCTGCAGTCCCCACTGTTCTCTCTTCCTGTTCTCTCTGTCAGTGTTTTGGGGTCGCACCCACCTCAGTACTTCTGGTCATTCCTGGCAGTGCTGGAGGACCATGAGATGCCTGAGATCATAAGAGCATGGCCGTGTCGTGGCGCATATGTAATGGCAAGGCAGATGCCTCACAGGCAGGGCATGGCCAAGGCTATGTGGGACAGGAGCAGCCCGGGGCTCCATCTCCTCCTGTCTGTCCCCAGACCTCCAAGTGCCAAGTCTGTCGCCGGGTGCCAGGGACAGATTCTACCTTCGGAGGCACAGGCTGTGTGAGAGAGAGAGAGAGAGAGAGAGAGAGAGAGAGAGAGAGAGAGAGAGACTGGGGGGATGAGGGGCGGGGAGTTCCTAGCAAGGAAGGTGATGTCCCTTGGGAAGGGAAACGATTTGCTCCCTGGCTCCCTGCTTGTCCAGACCAGTTGGGAATAGCCTGCTGAGGCTGGAGAAAGGGGTTCTGTCCGGGGAATCACCCCACAGCACTCCCACGGGGCCTGGGTCCCCAGACCTTCCAGCTGGTGGTCACAGATCATCTGGGGACAGGACTTGGGGGTGCATCCTGAGACTCTCCAGCTTGTCTGGCGGCTTCTGGGATCCTGGGATTCCAGGACCGCACACTGCAGCGATGGGGTGCGGGTCTTCGGCTCCCTTGAGCCCTCTCCCTTCCCATGTCTCTTCTTCTGCTGCATCTCCGAAGTGTTCGGGGCCCCATTTCTCCCCACCCTGTCACATGAGGGCTGGACAGCCACATCCGGGTCTACAGGAGCCTGCCCTGTGGCCTACTGCCAGCCCTGCTGTCCCCCCTACCCTGGCTCCTCTTGGGGTTCACTCCGTTCCATGCTGCTTGGCTGCTAGCTCTGTTCCCCGAGTCCCTCTGTCGCTACTCCGGGCTTTGCAAGAACCAGAGCCACATCCAGAGGTGCTCAGGGACCTCAAATATTCAGGAGAGGTGATGTGCAAGTTCATTAACCCTCAAAGGAAGCAAAATTATTTTCTTCATAGCCCTCTGATAATCTCACTGTAATTCAAATAATTTGTTCTGAACTTTCAGGCTTGCTCTGAGGCTATTCCTATGTATATTCTCATTCCCCCTCCCCGATTCTGTCATGTTCTCATTATTGTGTTACAAAATAATGTATTGAAATTTTGTAAAAATCAATCTTCACATTATACAAAAATATGAAAGCAGCATTTGAGGTACCAAAATTAGCTAAGTATATAGAATATTACGGATCGTAAAGATTAAGAGAACTCCATATGACACCTTTGTATAGACTTGTGACTTCATCAGTTATTTTGTGAAAATCTTAGACTTACTTTTGTCTTGCAGAAAGCTGTGAGTTGATGCAGTGTTTCTCACATTACTTCCTAACATTTCCTTTTCCATGTCCTACCAGTTGACTCCCTACTTTTATGCAGTCACCCCATTTTCATAAATTTTCATGTGTGACTATTTTGGAATATCCAGGGGACCTATAAGGATTCATATGGCCCCTGTTTGAGGGGAACTGTCAAAGAGTACATATAGATTTTTTTTCTGGATGGCAGACAATTATTAAGCACCAGCTATTGATATGAATATTTTACATATATATTCAGAAAGTTTTCCACTATAAGTGATGATTATATACAGATAATAGAGAATCTTTTAGTACTATAGATTAAATTATTATAGACAATAAGGCAAGACTCTTCACCATATTCATTGCAACCAAAATCTTTATTATTAGACAGTGAGAAATGGCATATTGGGCTAAAAGTTACCTTTTCATAGCTTCTACAGGGAACCATAGATGATGCTAGGAATCAAAACAGGGTTGGCTGCATGCAAAGTGACTTAACATCTGTACTATTTCTCTGACCATGAAATTTTGTTATTTGTTAGGTTTTAACTTTAATATTTTCCTAGTATAACTTATTCTATTAACCAGAATCCTCCAGTATTAGAAATCTGTTGCTGTTAATTTTCTATGTTAATAAAACGATGGTTTTTTTTAATTTACTTTATTGTATTTTGGATAGCTCTGAGTTTTTATCCTCAGAAAAATTCTAAGAATAGTAAATAATGTTCAAGAGATCAATACTTTTTAGAAATTTTGATAGTCTTTGTAGGGCAAGACATCCCTTCCCGCCAAATAAGCACTTCTAGGAGTGTTCCTTGAGCACAGAGCCAGGAGTAAGCCCCAACTACAGTCAAGTGTTACCACAAAACAAACAAACAAAAAATCCTAATAAAGTAGAATTACCAGTAGTACTATTATTTGCTACCTTTTATAATTTTGCTAATTTATTAGGGTTATGAAAAAAATAACAAAGCAAACATTGCCAAAGAAAGAAATAAACATAAAATTGTCATGTTTTAATTGTGTTGTGAAATAATTTATGGCCATATAGATAGAGTTAGGGTTCATGTCTTTGCATATACCAGATCCAGAATCTATCTCTGACACTACATAGAGTCTTAACCAGAGCAAGTGTAGCCCAGGAGACACCCAAGGATGACTGGTAATTTCCAACATTGCAGGAAATGAGCAAGTACCATATCCTCAGACCCTACCATTGAATGATAGTCCAGGTTGGCTGAGTATCATTGGGACTTGCTCCCTGACAACTCACCCCCAAACTTGGGAGGCCCCAAAACCTATAACAAGTTTAATAAAGATGTGCAAGATAATGGAATAAAATTCAGTAACATTCTTGTACACTATTAGGTACCAAATTAGAAACTATATTTTAAATGTGATATTTTATTGTTTGTATATGCTTGGCACCAAAATATTAATTAAACACAATAGTACTACATACTCATATATTTTAGCAATTTCTCAGACTCATTCTTATAAATAATTTTATATGAGTAAGGACATGTTCTGTACTCGTCATGATTTGATTTGATAGGTACATAAACCCCACTTATGCCCTTAGAATAAAATGATTAGAGACAACAAAATCAACACAGAATTCAATGGCCTTTCTAAACACCAAGAATAAGTAATCTGAAAAATAAAGAGACAGATGATTTGTACACTGAAAGCTGTAATATGGTATTGTTGAATTTAATTTAAAAAGACATACATAAATAAAATTATCAGGCATAATGGGCTGAAGACTTATTAAGATTCACATTAAGCTTAACAATAACTTTAGGGTGGTAGCCCCACACAAATTCATCTATATATTAAATGCATTCCCTAGCAGAGTATCAATTATTGTTCAACAGAACAAAACCCAACATAATATTCACATGGAATCTAAAGAACACAAGGGTCAAATGTGAGGCTCAGTGGTGCCTTTCATGCTTAAAGCATGGCTCCAGTCCTTAGCACTACTCCGCCAAGAAGAAGACTTTGAAATCAAATTAGTTTTTAATCTTTAAAAAAATACAAGAACAAAGTAAGAAGAAACATGCTTCTGGATTTCAAGCTGTATTTCTAGGCCACAAATATAGCAAGAAACCAGTAGAATGTTTTATTTTATTTAACAATTTATTTCTATGACATTTCAATATATTATATTTACATGATTCATATTCTATTTTGTTTCAATGATTTCACCCTATTCAACAATTTATTTCAAGGATACTACCACAAAAACAGATAGAGGACAACAAAATAGAATAGAGAAACCGAGGACTAAACTCTTGTAAAGTCAATTGACTTTCAAAAAGGGTGAAAGAATGTACCATTTAGTGGACAAAGTGTTTTTTTTTTAATTAATAATGTTGAAAACTGAGTATCCACATAGAAAAGAATGAACCCATGCCCTTTCCTTTAAATTAACACAAGTCAACTTAAAATGGATCAAAGATCTAAATGCTTTTGTCTAAAACTGTTTAGAAGAATACAAAAGGGAAATATTTATGAAATTGGATTTAGATATTATTATTTGGATTTGACATCAAGAGTGCAGCAAACAAAATAAAAATACTGATAAACAGGTCATCAAAGTGAAAAACTATTATAATTTTGAACTATTCTCTTTTGGGCAGGGTATTGTTAGAGATTGAGCCCAGATCTTGTCCATGCAAACATATACTTTACCACCTTAGCCACATCCTTGATCTCAAAACTATTGTTTTAAGTCAGAAACTATCAAGCAATAAAGTGTAATCACCAACGTTGGTTTAGTATCTGGCACCCATATTGTTTCCTGAACTCTGCTACAGTGCTCCCTGAGTGCAAAGCCAGGAGTAAGCACTGAGCACTGATGGTCCTTGTTCAAACCAAACCAAACCAAACCAAAACATTAACTGGAAAAGTTACACACACACACACACACACACACACACACACACACACACACACACATATATATGCCTGCGCGTGCACACACGGTTACTATTCTTCTATGATTAAACTTTCAGCTTATTATAGCAAGGATGGAACTAATGAGGCACAGTAACTCTGTACACCCATACTATCTACCTTAATACTATTGCAATCATCATATCTGTAGCACTGTCTTGTAGCACTGTCTTCACGTTGTTCATCAATTTGCTCCAGTGGACAGCAGTAACGTCTCCACTGTGAGACTTGTTACTGTTTTTGGCATATCAAATACGCCACGGGGAGCTTGCCAGGCTCTGCTGTGAGGGTAGGATACTCTCAATAGCTTGCTGGGCTCTCTGAGAGAGATGGAGGAATTGAACCTGGTCAGCCACGTGCAAGGCAAACGCCCTACACGCTGTGCTATCGCTCCAGCACGTATAGTGTTAAACTGATTAACACTGCACTGCACTGTCCTCCTGTTGCTCATCGATTTGCTGGAGCAGGCACCAGTAACATCTCACAACAAATTGTGAGACTTGTTACAGTTCTTGGCATATACGTCATGGGTAGCTTGCCAGGCTTTGCTGTGCAGGCGAGATACTCTCGGTAGCTTGCCAGACTCTCCGAGAGGGGCGGAGGAAACGAACTTGGGTCGTCGGCGTGCAAGGCAAATGCCCTACCCGCTGTGCTTTTCCTCCAGTCCTGATTAACATTAATATAGCTTAACTAAAGTTCAGTAATTCAATTTTATAGAGCTGTCTATAAGACAGGGAATTGGATATTAGTGTCGGTCTGGTAGAGACATAATTCTGAAACTAAAATACTTTTTTAATGTTCAGGCCATAGAACATAAGTCATTGTTTTGTTTCTTCCTTTCTTTTTGTTTTTCAAGGCGAAGATGTTTCCCAAATACCCTGTGACTCCACTTTCATTTAAACACTTTATTAGGGGTTGAAAAGGAAGCTCAAAAAAGGTGGAATATAGATCTTATATGCATGAGATTCCAAGTTTGGTCCTTGGTATAACAAGACCCCTCTGTGGTCCATTGGGGTAGTCCTGATAACTCCTGACTTTTGCTGGACCTCAGCAATAATGCATCATTATCCAGAACACAGGACCTTCAAGACTGTATATCCTGGTTCAGTGTCATAGGGAGTGGTTACTCTTGGACAAATCTGGCCATTTGCAGAGTCTTTACTCAACAGACTCTATGCTTTTTGAGTATATTCCTTATTATACTCAGAATATGATAATTGTTCAACATCCTAGTTCAACATCAGGCTTAAAACTATTAGGAAACTGACCAGGAAAAAGAAAAAAAAAACAGAAGGAAAACATGGTGTATGAGAGACTCATAGGAGGCTTTGAGAAACTGCAGTATTCCTAGAAACTAAGAGAGTGTGAGCATGTGCAAAAAATACATGATATGGTCCTTATATATCATCAAATATCACTTGTTTTCAATCCTCTTTACATAGGATTGATATCATCTCACGTAATGACAAGTGAGGTGATATCTCACTGGTTGTTACTTGCAAGTCATATTGAACGTTTTATAAATGTGTAAGTAGGCTAACTGATGATTTTATGTAGAATATCTAGTAATGTCTTTGCTTATTTTTCTAATTAGTCAATGTTATTACTAGGAACTTGTGAATTATTTATGTAGTTTGAGTATCAGGCCTTGCAAGATCTCTCTCTCTCTCTCTCTCTCTCTCTCTCTCTCACTCTCACTCTCACTCTCAATCTGTGTGTATATTTGTGTGTGTGTGTACACATTTTCGTTCAATATCTGGAGCTGCCTTCTTGTTTTGAAGATAGTAGTTTCACCGTGTAGGAGAGCTTTACATCTCCTATTTCTTTATTCTTGCTTTTGTTTCTTTAGTCTTGTCATTGAAGCTAAATATACAAAGACCCCTCTGATTGTGAGATTCTGGAGTATTTTGTGGCTTCAAATCTAATATGTAAGTCATTATATTGCTTTGAATTAAAAGATTTTTGCATGGTATTAGACAGTGACCAAGTTTGAAAAATGTGCTCTCTGGTGATTTCTAATATCATTTATTGTTTTATGATTTCCTTTTTTAAATGTACATTCTTTGCTTATTTTTTCACAGGTCAGATATTTGCATCAAACATTGTAAATACCGTTTCCTCAATAAAAAGCTTTAAGTAGACAAGTGGAAATTTAATAAATGATTCAGACATAATCTTACTGTAACAAAGATTAAAAGGCAATTTAGTTGAGTAAGTACAGTCTTCTCAATTGTTAATAGTTCTAGAACAACTGGGAACCCAAATGCAAAAAATAATAAATCTTCATCTAACCTCAGATTCTATCCAGAAAAAGCTTCTCAAATTGGTTCCCAAATATAAATGCAAAATCTAGAACTCTGAAACTTTTATAGCTATAGAAACAGAATTTGTGACCATTAAGTAATGAGTTTTACACAAAACAAAAATCACGGTGAATGAAAAGACTAAAACATGCATCACTTTAAAAAATGTGTTAGCAAGGGGGTTAGAGGGACAAATATATAAATAAACTGTAGCAATTTTTCAGTGTGCTTGAAGAAAACTGAAATAAGCAGTACCATATTAAAACTTTAATTCCTTCATAGAGTCCTTTCTAAATCACAAGCCTTTAGACATTACACTAATATAAAGCGGGACCTTTGGGGATTATAATATTTCAAAGTAGGTTCATCAAGTTTGACAAATTGGCCTCCTGTGGCAGAGGAAGTTGACAATGTAGTAGTTATTTAGTAGGAGCAGAGATTATTCAAGAATTTCTGTACCTTCCTCTCAATTTTGTTGCAAACCTAAAATTTGTCTTTAAAATTCTAAATCTGTATTTTTATGGAGGATGTGAGGGACTCTACAAATAGTGCTCAGGAGACCCAGGGACCTTCCTAGTAATTCTTAGTCAACCAAATTGGCAATTCAATGCAAGGTCCCAAGAATGCAGTGCTGCTCTGGTGGGCATTGCAGGGGTTTTACTCAGACCAACCTGGCAATTTCTATAGTTTATATTTTATATTTGGAGACCTTTAGGACTGCACCCGAAAAGCTCTGGGAGCCATGTGAAGCTGGGCTTTGAACCTAGGTTGGAGGCATGGATTCTAACTGCTGTGCTATCTTTTGAGTGTTAGCACATAGATGATCTAATTAGGTTTTTCAATGCATTTAATCAAATGAGTAGTAAGTGATCTCTTATGCACTCTCATTGTTGAAAAATTCTCATGTGTGTGGCAAAATGGGGCTGGAGCGATAGCACAGCAGGTAGGGCATTTGCCTTGCACACAGCCAACAGGCTGACCCAAGTTCGATTCCTCCGCCCCTCTTGGAGAGCCCGGCAAGCTCCCAAGAGTGTCTCGCCCTCACGGCAAATCCTGGCAAGCTACCCATGATGTATTCGATATGCCAAACACAGTAACAACAAAGTCTCACAATGCGGACATTACTGGGCCCGCTCGAGAAGATCTATGAACAGTGGGAGGACAGTGACAGTGACAGTGTGGCAAAATGGATTTCAGTGTAATCCATTTTGGTGCAATACTCACCAAAATACAAATGACATAAAATATGAAGAGAAAAAACGCTCAACTATCTAGAAGGGCACCTGAGATTGAAGGATATTGGAGATCTTAAATCTTTACCATTACAAAGTATGGACGCTCTCAATGGATGTATAATTTCTGCTAATTGTTGTGCAATTCTCTGTCTACCAATGAGGCAAGACAATGTGGCTACTTTTAGGGCACTTTTCTGCCCTCTTCTGAACTGTGAGCCTATTGCCAATAAAGCTCTCTCCTCACCAGGCCCTCCAGTAGTAGTGGAACTGGCTCAGCTGTGTACAAAGTAAACTCCTTCCTTGCTACCCTATTTTTATGGCTTCTAGGAAGACTTCTTTTCAGGCACTTTCAATGCTATTTTCTTTGAATTTATTTGTAATCATGTTCATATTTTATACACTTGACAACAGCTTAAGTAAATTTTACTGAAAATATAACTCAGAAATAGAAATGAAATAAACTGAGACAAAACAATATAAATTATTATTCTGTCAGGTTCAGATATGAAAGAGAAAAGATTTAACATTTATTAAATAGTTCTCTTAGAGCCATTATGAAAATTATTTCTAAAGAAATATGCTTATATAGTAGACATCAGATTTCCAATTCACTTGGAGCAAACAATTACATTTAGGGTTTTTGTTTATTTTTTTTTCCTAAAAAAATTGGTTGGCCAAGCCCTCAGGGTTTACTCCTGACTCTACTCAGGGATCATTCCTGGCGACATTCAGGAGAGCACATGCAGTGACAAAGATCAAACTGGGGTCAGCTGCATTCAAAGAAAAGTGCTCTACCCTCTGTACTATCTTTCCATCCCCAAGAAGTTCTCACATTACTTTTATCCAAGGTCACACAGTCAAATATTGGAATCTAACGTTTTTTGACTCTAGTGCCATGAGGAAAGAGACTTCATGAATGAGCTGTTGCAATATACACTTTTAATACTATTTTTCGATAAATTGGGCCTTTCTTTGGGCTTTAATTGCACTAAGATGGAAATTTGTCTAATCATTCTTAATTTCTATTTAAGCTATTTGACACTCTGATTTTCATGAAAAGAGCCACCGTATGTTTTAGTTCTTATTAAAGTTGTTATGCTGCTAGTCATATGTCACATCACTGAATTGCTTCTCTATCTACTCACCCTTTTCTGGAGTGTGTTTTAGCAGTTTATCATTTGATTATTTCTCTCACCTTTGCTCCAGGGTTCTTTGACACTCAATCTCCTGTTCCTCCACTGGCTACTCTAATCTGTAAACTTCCTCTGGCTTCCTTCTTTGTAACTTTAATTTCTTCTTAGAGTCCTTTCTAAGTCACAAGCCTTTAGGCACTATCAGCCTGCTACAAGCAAGTACTTGCCTATGAGCATAAGAGGACAATTTAGAAAGAGACAATCTCTAATTAGAGAAAAATCTAACGGAAGGACAAGAGCTACTTTTCATTCTCTGGGTCCTAATTAATCTTAACTCAAAATGATGTCCACTCTTCAACCAATGGTTAAGGAGTTTCCTGTGTCCCTCTGGCCTTAATTAACCTTAGTTTCACATATCAAGGTGACACTTATTGAGAAGTGTCTGCGTTAGATGTATCAGTAAAAGGTAATCTGACAGTGACACTGATCCCCAAACACTGACTAGTTCATATGGTAACAGACAAATTGACCCTAGAATTTCACATATCCAGGAAGTTTTAGCCTAGCATTGGTCATTGTTAGCTTTCTGCCCACTGACTTCAGAAAAAAGCATGGGTTTCAAATAAAAAACTTTGTGAAAGCAGCCAAAGGAACTGAAGTGTATAGCAGAGAGAGGCAGAAAAGAGAAATCTGTCTCCTGTCTGTAAAAGCATTCTGGAAATGTCACGAATGCTACATTCTGAGCCTTTATTAATAATAAGATGATTGTGTAAAGCAAGTGGGAAGGAAAAAAAAAAGATTTGTGGACAAGTAGTAAAAGTCTAGTGAAACCAATAAAATGGTCCAGAGTGAGTAGGGAAGGTAGGCCGATTGCTTTGCAGAGTCAGTCTGGGTTCCCTGGCACCACATATGGTTCACTGAGAACTGCCAAGAGTGATCCCTGAGTGCTGAGCCAAAAGTTAACCCTGAATACTGTTTTATGTACCTCCTTCCCAAAACAAACAAACAAACAAGGGAAAGTATAATCAATCCTGCTAAATCCTAATTTTTAATTTCTTCGTTATTTTTAAGGTTTCAGGGCTAAATTCAGAAGTATGTTTATTGTGTTTTTGTTTTCTAGTCACTGTGATTTTAAATACTGTAATGGCTTCATGCATACAATGTTCCAACTACACCCTCCATAGGAGTGTTTCCACCCTTCCCCTTGTCTCTGGTTTCCTCTTCTCATCCCCCCACCCATCAGCCATCGCTCCACCTTGGTAAACTCAGTACTAGTTCAGATCTACAGTTCCATAGTTCTGAGTTTACAGTTCTGCAGAGCAGTGTTGAACAGTGAGGAGATTGTTTTGTGATTGCAATATTTTGGAGTTATTTTTGAAGTGTCGATATGGTCACAAAATGGCTCATTTAATTTTTGGGCCATTTGTAAATGGGTCTGAAAAGAACAGACAGAAAAGAATGGGCTGGAACAACAGTATAGCTGCTATGTGTAGAACAGTACAACAGTAGGGTGCTCACCTTGCATGTGGCTAACCTGGTTCAATTTCTAGCACCTCGTACGGACTCCCAAGAACCATCAAGTGTGATTCCTGGGCATAGAGACTAGAGTAAGCCCTGAACATTGCTGCGTGTGGCCCAGAAGCAAGAAAAGAAAAAGAAAACTATAGTATAATGACTATTAAACATAATCTTATTTAAATAGTCCACTTATAAAGTAATACATTTGTCTGGAAAAATTCAAAACAGCATAAAAACTGCTTAGTCTCAGCATTTCCTTTTGCAACTTCTGAGTGTTGAATCAAAACTGTAAAGGTCTTCCAATTCTTAGGAGCATTTGTATTTTTATAATTTTAGATTTTGACGTATTTGCTTTTGATTTTGAAAGGTGTTCTCTAGAAATAGAACAGGTGTCTGTTTCTTGTATTCTGATGCTCTGTTGATGCCACTCCATTTAATCTCAAGCTGTGAAAAAGTGTGTCCATGAGTGGCTATGATGTACTCTCCCAATCGCTCTCCACTTCCAGATATTCTCTCATTTTTGTGACTCTTTATTTTGCACATGACACTGAGAATTGGATTCTGTAATCCTGAAAAAGTAAGTTGTGTTTTTATTCTAATAAGAAATTTATACAGTTAACATAGAGTTAACTTTCACAAGATGTGAAATGTCCTTACTCAAGGACATGATATGTTTCTGCATGTGAAATCCATTAAAATGTTTTTTCCAATTTATTTTCCAATATAGTATAGTCTTGTACACCTCCATAGACTTATCTAGGTTACATTGGTTTATAATAGAATAAATGTTTATATGGTTATATATTTAGGTGTACAATATTAACACATGTGTATAGTCAGTATCCTTTACCACTGTTCAGAGGAAGAGAATTTCAGCCCTCCCGCTTCCATCACACTTAGGTAACCATAACTCTATCCACAGGGTCTAAGAATGTATTTTCATTGGACAGTGTTCTGTCGTTTTTTTACTTGATTTGCTTCTTTGCATACAAGCTATTAATGAGACCATCTGGTATTTGTCTCTTCCTTTCTGACTAACTCCACTTAAAATAACAAATTCAGTTTTATCCATGCTGTAGCAAAAAATAAGATGTCATCTGTATCTCACTGTGACTCAATAAAAACAAGTAAGACATCATCTTCTGCTATTATCCATTTGTTTTTGTATTGGAACCTCACCTGACTGTGCTCTGAATTTACTCTTCGATTTATACTCAGGGATCACGCCTTGCAGGGCTCAGGGTGCAATTTGGGGCGACAGGAATTGTACCCAAGTAGGTTGCATGCAAAGCAAGTGGCCTACTTACTCGATATTTTCTCTCCATCCCCTGTTGTTATTAATTTTACAATACTTTCTATGATATATTCAAATTTTCTAATATAATTATTTTCATTCAACTTATATAAATGTTAAATATACCCGTGGGTTTTCTTAGAGTATTATTGCAGCATTTCCTATAGACTTGTTTGTTTTATATTCATTGCTGTCACTTTCTTTCCAGAAGTTTGATGTTTATTTTATTTTCCATTTGAGAAAGATATGTCTTTTTTTTTAATGTAGAGGTACTGCTATTTATTCAGCCACTGATTAGGCTGATTGAGTTGTGCATAAACTCCACCTTACTTTTTTTCCCCATTTTTTATAATTGTATTTATTGAATCACCTTGAGAGCAGTTACAAAGTTTCCAGCTTTAAGTTTCGGTCATACAATGAAACACCCATCCCTTCACCAGTGCCCATTATCCACCACCAAAATCCCCAGTGTATACCCATCCCTCACCCTCACCCTACCTATGGGGCAGATAACCTCCAAATTACTCTCTCTATACTTTGATTACATTCAACATTTCGACACCACATTCACCATTATTATTTGGGATTCTACCCCAACACTCAGATCTGCCGAAAAGGCAACAGTAGACAATTTGTTTTCTATTGCTGGTTATGAATAGCATATGATGTAGCATGGCTGCAGTAGTGGCTGCGTGATTTTGAAATTTCAAAATTTTAACAATTAAATCCAGAGGGATTTCTTACCAAAAGCTGCTGGGTTCCAAGATTTGTTCCTGAGTCTCTGGGATCATGGCCATTAAGCGTCTTGTTCAGGAGCCAGAGAGTCCGTTCGTGGGTGGCAACTTGGGGTCTCGTTGGGATGGGGAGGAAAGGGCCAGCTCTACCACCATCCCATGAGGTCCCATGTGTCTCATCACTGAGGGCCCAAACCTGACTGGCCTCTGGAGGATGGCGGCCACCGGGCCACCAGGGGGAACAGGCCAAGGCACGAAACCTATTTCCACCTGGGGTGGCCCAGCACTGGTAATGTACTGCAGGGACTGGACGCATTTCTGACAAAAGCCTTTGGGTTTCGAGATTTGTTTCTGAGTCTCTGGGATCGTGGCTGTTAAGTAGCTTGATCAGGAGCCAGAGACGGTGGCTTGGGGTCTCATTGGGACAGTGAGGAAAGGGCTGGCTCTACCCCCATCCCGTGAGGCCCCACGTGTCTCGTCACTGTGGGCCCAAACCTGACTGTCCATTGGCCTCTGGAAGATGTGGCCACTGAGCCGCCTAGGGGGAGCAGGCGGAGAGACAATACCCTTTCCCCCCAGGATGGCCCGGCAACAGTAACCTACTGCGCGGTCCGGACACATTTCTGCCAAAAGCTGCTGGTTTTGAGATTTGTTTCTGAGTCTCTGGGATCATGGCCGTTAAATAGCTTAATCAGGAGCCAGAGAGGCCATTCGTGGGCACTGGACACTTGTGGACTCCCGCTTCAGTGTTCAGACGTACTCTCACAGCGGCTCCTCTTCTCAATTACCTTTCCTTGATATTTCCTCTTTCCTGATTGATCATGTCAGCTAGGGAATAATATTTTTCAAAGCTTTTCATGAGATTTCTTATCCCTAAACTTAGGAGTTAAGGAAAAGCAGCATGTACTAATAGAGGAAAATATTCAACTAGAATATGGTAAGCCTTATTTTAGCTTGAGGTTCACATTTGCTGTGTGATTTTAGACAGTGACTTTCTTTTGCTCACAGACAAAGTGCTTTTCCTCATTGATTACATTATATTTTGTACATGATAAACAACTGCAAATATATGTTTATATATGAGTGTTCACTCTCTGTGTTTCTTTTTCCTTTTAATAGTGATTTCTACATGATATCCATGAAAAAAAGTAAATCAGAGACCATATTTTGACAGAAACAGAAAAGGTAGTTTTGGTAGAAAACCTAATATCTACCAGGATGTTTTATCTGTAGCGGTCTCTCCACTTGTATTTATAATTTAGTAGTTTAAATTTAGTGCTATTTAAAAGTCATTATCATGTGTCTTTTAAGTTTTTTTTTTTTTAAGAAAGCAAACAACTCTGTTCTTACTGGGTCAAAAAGGACTTTCCACTCCTCCAGGGTCTAACCATTACAAAGTGATATACCTCAGTCTAAGTGAACTGATCTTTTCTTTCAGATAACTTCAGGAACCCAACCAATTCATTGCCTGAGGCCCATTATAAACTACGGTAGCATGAGATTTCCCCCTTGCACAGGCAGGGTCTGCGCCCCTCTGTCAGCATGAAGCAGCTTCAGAAGATGGACCATCTACCACTTTCCCTTAATGATTTAAGGTGGTGATGATGTAGGCAGGTAGACAGGGAAGGCCTCCTCCCAAGGAAATGGCAAAAGCCAGCCCTGCAGCAGCTTGGGCCTGGCTGGGACTGGAACAGGTATCGCTTAATGGGGGTTTATGTGCAGCAAAGAATGCTGCTTCTATGCTGATCACACAGGGGTGGTTCGTGACTCCATGGCCAAGCTACGGGAAGGCCTTGAACAGTGCTGAAGAGAAAGGGAGGCCAGGGAGGGTTGGTGGAGTCATGGTTCATTCAGTCTCCCTGACTAACCACCCTCCTCTCCACCCTGGCATGCCCTCTGTCAATCCTCCTGATCATGGTGACCACAGGACCCTGTATCCTAAACCGGCTGGTGACCTCTGGTAAAAAGTGCATACATTCTGTCCAACTCCTAGTCCTGAGGCAACAATACCAGGCGTTGCCACCTACTGAGGAGAGTTACTCTTCGGTATAGTAATCATGGAGGAAGATTCCTCAGTATGGAGCAGAGAAAGGGAGGAATGTGAGGAACAAGTCTAGATAGCTTTTTCAGATCCTCTTTACAGGAACCTGCAATGCAAAATAACTTGTTTTTCTGCCCCTGAGCAAGGAACTCTGAAACAGGTGCCCCGAGTTGCAAGTCATGAGAAGCGGGGGGCGGGGGGAAATCAGACCAGATAACCAGATCTTTTTCATAAGACTCATTTCACAAGACCCAGGACTGCCCTAAAAATCAGGGCGTTCCTAAGTACTGACGCAAATGCTGATCTTTAAACTATAGGCTAAGGAGTGATGTATTTTAAATGGATTGATTAGGAAAGTATGTGTTGTTACAGATATACTGACTATGAATTGCGTGGGCTCTGCTGTAATGGCCATTGGAGGCTTATATAAGATCTCCATTGGAGAAGCTCGGGGTCTTGCCCCCTGCTGGACCTGCGCGTCTGCATAGGTGGCTCGACCCTGGCTAGCCAGTCTTACAATAAAACCTGCTTGCTGTTCGCAGTCTCCGGAGTCTCTTTGTCAATAAAGGGAGATTTTGATTCACACCCTAACAACTTATAGAGTTCAAACACTAAATATTAATTCCCCTCTCATAGCTCACAAAACATAATTTTCTCCTAGTTTCCTTCTTCTCATCTTGGAGCTCCTCAATCTTTTGTTCAGCTTCTTTTATTTGACTGTTCAGAGCATCTATTACCTTTTTTTTTATTTTACTTATCATGTTTTTCATTTCTGTTATTTCTGTGATAGCTTTTCATTTTGACTCTCATACTTTCTTTCGCTTTGCTGACTACTATGTTTTAGATGCCAGAGCTAGAAACTTACAGCACAGCCTGTAGGGCATTTGCTTTGCAAGCGGCCAATCTGGCCGACCCGAGTTCGATTCCTCTGCCCCTCTCAGAGAGCCCGGCAAGCTACTGAGAGTATCTTAACCAGCACGGCAAAGCCTGGCAAGCTACCCGTGACATATTCAACATGCCAAACACAGTAACAATTGTCACAATGGAGATGTTACTAGACCTGCTTGAGCAAATTGATGAACAATGGGAGGACAGTGACAGTGACAGTGATAAATGATATAGGCAGTACATTCTATTATATTAAATGATTTGAATTTTCTTATTCATATAGGTTAAAATCATATAGAAATTATTAGAAATTTGTTGATATATCTTCTGATAATTTCATTTGCCTTTCTTTAAGTTTTGTTGGAGCAAGAATATGAAATAAACTTGTTATGTACTTGCAAGGGGCCTGACTGAGGGATGGCAGACACTGATGGTAGGATTGCTGTTGTGACATTGTATGTCAGAAGCAATTCTATTATGAATAGTTTGGTACATATCAGTGTCTCTCCGTATATGTATATACACACATATATGCGTACACATATGTACACATATATGTATTCTTTCCTTGTTGTATGTGACAACTACAATTTCACACATTTTTTTCCAGGTGCAGAGAGTTTCCCATCATTAGGGACTGTGTACTTGTGCGCTTATAAAATTCACATAGAAATCTTTAGTAAGAATTTGGAAAGTGATTAGGGCAGGAGAGTGGAATTTTCTTGGTGGAACTGAAGTCCTCATAATTGCAGGAGAGAACTTGCTTCTCTGTGCCGTTCCATGACTGAACCTAACAAGAAGTCAAGGCAGCAGGACACAAGGCAGTAGAGCACTTCCACTAAAACCTCACCAAGAACTTGGACTTGTAGAACTGTGAGAAGCAAATGTTTGGTGTTGCATGAACTGTTTGTTCAGTCGGAGATGCTGAGACTGATATAGGCAGGTAGATAGGAAAAGGCCCTTGGCAATGAAACCTGGATTAACAAAGTTTCATGAAAGAATTCTAGGATGCATCCACCTTGTGGATACAGAAAACAAAGACCTGGTAAGACAATTGCAGACACTGAGGATATAGGGCCCCTCCCCATGAAGTTCCTCAAACCCTCAGACCTCTCCCTTAATCTGATTAAAATGTGATCCAGTCCAAAGAAGACCATCACCACTCCCAAACTCCCTAGTAATATCCTTAGCAACGGGCCCAGGGGGCGGGGGCTGGGGAGGAGGTGTTTGGAGAAACCCTATACAGGCCACCTTGAACAAAGGAAGCGCCCCCATATGCTGCCTGAGCTCATGTGCTGCTTGTGCCCATGTGGCCATGCTCTCTCTTGAGTATGATACTCTCTCAATCTCTCCCCCTCCACACCCTAAAAATCCTCCAAATACAATCTATTTATTTCACTGCTTGTCTACTCCTGAAATTCCTTTCTGCAAGGCGAGTCAAGAACCCAGTAACCCTCGTTCCCAGGTGGCAGAGGCAGTAGGAGAGAAAGTGACTGTTTTTCTCCTCCCTGCTTCAAATAAATCACCCGTCGGGCCCACCGATATCAAGACAAGGAACACAAAAGAAATTTATGTCATGGAGGACCCTGTGACAAAGGAAGAGAGCCCCAAAATCTCCTTTATTAATCATGGTACATCTAAAGGGTGCAATACATTGATGTCCTCAAAAGGAGTTACAGAAAGAAAACTGAGGCAGCAAAACATACATTGTATCCTAGAGTCAGTAGGCCAGTAGTTTTGGAAAAAACTTTGGGAGGGACATTTTCCTGGTGGATAAAGATAATTGTCATCTAGGTTTTAAAAACAAATTGGAAATTTTTGTGACGATATTTTAAATGATATTTTCTGATTCTTGTGTGATTTTCTGAAATTGTATACTCTATTTAATAACTGCTGTTTGATGACTAATATTCAGAGGTATGAATGAGAATAATGATGTCATTTCCTTGTGATTGTTCTTTAGAACATATACTGGCTACCAAATGCAATCACATTTATTAAATTTTCTGCTTGTTATGTCAGTTACTGGTAAATCTTCTGTTTTATGGACTGGTAAATTATACACTCAAAAATCACCTTCTGTTGCATTTTTTGGTTAGTAGTTTTTGCTAAAATAGAATTTCATTTTCATATTGTACATATGACACAAATTATTAATAAACTATTGTACTGTTTTCTTTGTTGTGTTTGGGGACGACATTCACTGTTGGTCAGGGTTTTCTCTTGCAGCTGCTCTCATATTTTTCTCCCATATGTTTCAACAAGCACTGCCATGCATAATTACTGAGTGTCGAGCCAGGAGTCAACTCTGAGAATTTTGGGGTGCCTCCACAAACAATAAGATCTTATGAAGTACCCACTGTAAGCAAGCCACAGTTTTAAGCATATTAAGAGGCATTAGTTAATAATATTTTGTTAGAAATGCTCTAGCATCAAAGATATAAGATCAAAGAGATAGTATGTGGGTAATTGTCTCCCATGAAGGCAAGGGGAGGGCCAGAAAGGGGCGGTATAATGGGGAGATTGGTGGTGGGGAATGTGCACTGGTGGAGGGATGGGTGTTTGAACATTGTATGTTTGTAACTCAAACATGAAAGCTTATAACTGTATCTCACGGTGATACAGTAAAATAAAATTTACAAAATATAAAGATTCAGTCAAGAGAACTCTCAAAAAAAAGAGAAGACAAGAGAATAAAGAAAAAGTGATTCAAAATAATTTAGAGTCCCATCCCTTCCCTGCCCCAATGGAGCTAGCCCCAGCAGACAAAAACCTCCAGAACTTGAAAGCCATGATCATGGCCACTATCTGCCATTGTGGACTAACCTCATCTATGAGTGATCTGCAGAAAAACTCAGGTATGCGGGACTTCTGACTGAAAACTCCAGGCTCAATGAAATCAGAGAATGGATGACCTCTCCCCAACTACCCCTGTTCTCAGCAGCTTGGCAGTCACAACCTCAAACCACCTCTGGCGCCATATAATCTCATCAATGGCCTTGATCCAGAGACTCAACAAGGAATCTCTCAGAAGAGAGCACAGAACAATACACCATAGAAATGCCCCCAGAACCCATGCCAGCCTGTTTTATTCAGGGCATCCCAGAGGGGGGTGGGGTGGTCCAATGGAGCCAGCCCCCACCAGTCAAAAACTTCCTTCCTTCCTTCCTTCCTTCCTTCCTTCCTTCCTTCCTTCCTTCCTTCCTTTTTTCCTTCCTTTCTTTATTCCCTTCTTCCTTTCTACTTTCCATCATTCCTTCCTTCCATCCCTGTTTCCTTCCTTACATATGCCTTCTTTCTTTCTTTTTTTCTTTCTTTCGTTCTTTCTTTTCCTTCCTTCCTTCCTTTACTTCTTTCTTTCTTCTCTTTGTCTTTCTTTCTCTTTCTTTCTCTCTTTCTTCTTCTCAGTCTACTTTCTTTCTTCCTTTTGCTAATTAGGGATCAGCAAAAATTTTCTATTGAAAAAACTACACCTAGTCAATTAGTTATGCTTTGAGGATCTGTATCTCTTCTCATCTCTGCAGTTGTAATATGAAATCCGTCCCTGGCCACGTGGGTGATTCTTCCCCAGCAAAGGTCCTGATTCTGTCTTTGCACTGAATCCTACTGGCTCATCTTTTTTTCACTTCTAAAATATATTTCTGCTCCAGCACTGAGGAATAATGTAGGGCTTAATATATTAATATTCCATGTGACTGACCCTGGTTCTATCACCAGCAACACATAGTCCCATGAGCACCACCAGGAGTCACTCCAGAGCACAGAGACAGGAATACCTGAGTATCACTGGGGCTACTCCAAATCCTCTCTACACACACAAACACAAACACACATACATAAAACACACACAAACACACACACTTTCTCGGCTATCCCGGTTGATAGTAAAGTGAGTAGAGTGCTTGCCATGTATGAAGGCAATCCTCAAGGGTTCAAGGGACCACAAGTATTGGGATGGCAGGGATTGAATGGAGGTTGACCATGTGCAAGGCAAGGGTGTTTCCCACTGGATTATCACTTTGATCCGGATGACACAATTTTAAATGACAACTTATTTCAAGTATTTCTTGTGTTCTTTCTGATTCTTTTTAGATGTCCCCAATTACCCCACCGTACTTGGGATTTTCTAACAGATGGCATAATTTGTTGATCACAAGAATTGGTTACAATCTGTCTAAATTGTTTCTCATCTGCCAAATCCAGTGGTCACTTTGAACCTCTATTCAGCAGCTGTCACTCACAGAGAATGAGAGAAACACAGAAGTAGACAAACATGTGGGTTGGCCAAGCTTTAGGGTCACCTGTGCAGCATTCAGTGGTCTCATGGCAGGTAAATAAAATGCAATATTGCACCCCAACCGAAGCAGATCCCTACAGGTGAGCCATTGTTGGAGTGGACGGAGACATCAGGACAGTTAGGAAGTATATAAACGTGCCACAGGGAGCTGGAGAGAAGAGGCTAGTGTAGATCAGAGAGATTCAGTAGGAATCTGTAAACTATAAAGTTGTTTGTGCAGGAGAGAGAATTCATAGGGTAGGGTACCTCTCTTGCACCCAGTCTACCAAACTCCTCCAGGAGTCAATCCTGTGTGTGGAGCCAGGAGCAAGCCCTGAGCATGGCTAGGTGAGGACCCAAAATCAAAATAAATAAATCAAAGATTGTGAAAGTTGTTTATTCTAGTTTTGTCTATATTGTCCCCTAAATCTAAAAGACCTTACAAAGTATTAGTCTATTTTTGCCTGGCACAAGTTTACAGCTGGCAGATACTGTGTTATCTAATCTATCCTTGCCTTCTCTTTTTTCTGGGTGCATGTTTGCTAGCGGAACACCCTAAACTTAGGGTTTTTTGTTTCGGGAACATTGCTCATAGTAATTCATCATTTCCTAACTCTAAAGTAAATAATAATGTATATTATAAAGCATTAACATATCACTTAATATTATTAAACACTAGTAGTAACTTAGTGTTGTTGGGTAACTAGACAATAAAAATTACTACCTAGTAACTGTTCATTTATTAATGAAATATGTAAGTCATCAGTAGAATGGGAGTATTTCCCTAACCCAAGAGTCTGAAGAAAGTGAAACTGTTGTAACTGTCTTGTAAGATTCCATCTCTCTAGCCTGCTTAAGTCTACCTCTTAATCTATCCAATCCAGTCTTCTTCTGGGGAATCGGACCTCCCGATTGGCTAGCCTCTAACTTTCAATTGCCTGCTTTATGACATCATTCTCCCACCAAACCTACCAGCACGTTGTAGAATCTTGGGGCTCCCGTGCAGTTGTTTCTAAACAAGTTTGGATCATCGCGAGTGACCAGTGACCAATGATCAATCACCAGTGATCAGTCATCTGTACTGGACACTTGTGGACTATCGCTTCAGTGTTCCGACATACTCTTACATTGTCTCCTCTTCTCATTTACCTTCCTTTGATATTTCCTCGTTTCTGATCAAGTCAGGTAAGGAACAATATTTTCCAAAGCATTTCACGAGATTTCTTATCCCTAAACTTAGCAGTTAAGGAAAAGCAGCATGTAATAATAGAGGAAAATATTCGATTAGAATATGGTAAGCCTTATTTTAGCTTAATGTTCACATTTGCTGTGTGATTTTAACATTGACTTCCTTTCGGTCACATACAAAGTGTTTTACTTCATTTTTTACATTAAATTTGATACATACTCACAACCGCAAATATATGTTTATATATGGCTGTTCACTCTCTGCACTTCCTTTTATTTTAAAATAGTGATTTTGACATTATATCCATCAAAAAAAGTAAATCAGAGACCATATTTTGACAGAAACAGAAAAGGCAGTTTTGGTAGAAAACCTAATATCTACCAGGATGTTTTATCTGTAGCAGTCTCTCCACATTTATTTATAATTTAGTAATTTAAATTTAGTGCTATTCAAAAGACATTATCATGTGTCTTTTAAGTTTTCTAACTAAACTAGGTGAAAAACTGGATTATGTGGAAGGTGTGGAGTGCTGAGTGGTAGAGAGGCAAGTCCTCAAATGTAAGGAAGTTTGGGGTCATTTTCAACAAGCTTTAATGTGCAGAGGCCAAGAAGTAGAAGATGATATGAGGGAGAATAAAATAGGAAAGAAAGATTATGGAGGGAAATTATCAAGGAAGAAGAAACAGCTTGAGATAGAATGTTGGAGAGAACAAGATAGTTCAAATCAAAAGAGAAGGGATATAGTTAAATATGCTAAGAGCCTGTCAAAGCAGTTGACTTTAATCAATTCTAGGACTAGAAAACATACTATGTCTCAAGTAGAGTACCAGTAGGAAAAAAGACCTATAGAAAACCATGGTTGTGGTTTCTTTTCTTATTATCTCTAGAACACAGTTGGCCCTTGGCAGTTTTGAATAGAAACACGTTTTAAAAATGATACTTCCTATAAATAACTAATACTGGTTACCTAGGGGGATGGAAGATGCATCATCGTCAATGTGTTTATTACATTCTAGTTTGTAAGGTACATGTATAGTCTGCCTGTTATAATAAAGAAGTGATATCTTCTAGGTTGAATCAGGAGAATTAATTCTTTTGTGTGGTAAGTAGGGTCCAGGTTAAAGGCAACTTGTCATCTTCACAAAGAGTTTCTTTCTGGGCTGGAGCAATAGGTAGGGCATTTGCCTTGCACGCGGACAGGTCATTTGCCTTGCATGTCGCCGACCCGGGTTCGATACTCAGCATCCTATATGGTTCCATGAATACCACCAGGAGTAATTCCTGAGTGCATGTTCCAGGAGGAACTCCTGTGCAGTGCCGGGTGTGACCAAAAAAGAAAAAAAACTAGTTCCTTTCTAACATGACCATATTTTGATAGCAGTCGACATCTGCTTTTAGATCCTACAAAGAAATAGAAAAGTCAAGTCTCAGATGTCTAAATACACATTGATTTCAGTTTTGTGGAATTTGAGTTTTTCTACATTAAAATAGTTAAGTTGAATTTTGGTGACTGTTTCTGAAACTTTGGCAATGACATGTTCCTGGTGGATAAAAATACTTGTCATCTAGGTTTTAAAAATAAATTTGAAATTTTTGTGACCATTTTTCAAAACTTTTCTGCTTCTTGTGTGATTTACTAAATGGTATGCTCTGTTTAATACCTGTTGCTTGATGGTTAATATTCAGAGATATGAATGAGAATATTCATGTCATTTCCTTATAATTATTATATTTATTTTTGCTTCATATTCCTTTAGAACATATACTTGCTAAATGAAATCACATTTATTATATTTTCTACTTGTTATGTAAGTTACTGGTAAATCTTTTGTTTTATGGACCGGTAAGCTATACACTCAAAAATCACCTTCTATTGCCTTTTATGGCTAGCAGTTTCTGTTAACATAGAATTTCATCTTCATATCATACATGACACAATTTCTTAATAAACTTACTGTACTGTTTTCTTTGTTGTGTTTGGGGACGGCATTCACTGTTGGTCAGGTCTTACTCTTGGGGCTGCTTTCAATCAGTTACTGTACTATGCTGCTTGCCACATAGCCCAGATGTCATTCATACCTACATACGTCTTTTTCAGTTCTGTGATCCATATTTTTAATGATTTATTTCTTGATCTCTATACTTCTCCCATTTAAATCACGTGAAATAGACAAATTCTATTTATGTGTGCACATTACTCAGAATCAGGAAAAGCATGAGAAGGACTGGTAGTAGGTCCTCTTTAAATGTTTGGAAAAATTCGCTAGTGAATACATCTGGACCTGGGCTCCAAAAGCACATCTTGAGAAAAACTAAAGTACTCATTTTTGAGGGGTGATCAAAAACCAGGGTACGGTTGGTACCCTTCAAATCATGAAGTAGATTGAGTTATATGTGAGCCGTAGATAATAGATAGGAACTGCACAAGAAAAAGACAAACCTGAAGATTACACTGCTAGTAGCTGTAGCGACCCCACATGCCTATATGAATGGAAAATATCTTCCTCCTACTTTCTGACATTGCAGTGATCAAGGCAGAGTCCTAGCAAGAAAGTCAACATGCTTAGGTTCCGTAACCTGGTAATGCATAAGGGACAGCGAGATAGTACAGGAGGGGATAAGGCATTTGTCTTTAGGCAGCCAATCAAGTTGGATCTCTGTCACTGCATCCAGTCTCCTGAGCACTACAAGGGGTCACTCCAGAGTTCAGAGCCAGGACTAGCCCAAGATCACTGCCGAACATTGGTCCAAATTCCGACCCACCCCAATTCCAATAAAAATATTGGAAAAGATTGAACAAGTCTCTAGGCCATCTCTGGGCCTCGGGTTTCTTTCTTCTCCAATAAATTGTTAGTTATTTTCACAGAACTTCCTAATTGTAAAATGCTTTCATTCTAGGCAATAACGTAAAGTTCAATAGGAGAGCAAGCTACAGGTAGAGCTAGGACATGGAGTAACTAGCTGTAAGCAACAAATCCATGCACCAACATCACCAGAGTATTCTATAGCTCTGTATTCAGTTTGGGAGCATTGTGCCCAATACACAAAGTGCCAAAATGTGCCAGTCATTCAACCACCCAAAGTTGTTCGGACTTTTGGTAACTTGACTCTTGGTTTTAGAAACTAGTCTATACTTGAAACTTTAAGTGAATTTTACTCCTCTCAATCGTTGTCAGAGGGGGCTGGAGTGATCGCACAGCAGTTACGGCATTTGCCTTGCACACGGCCAACCCGGGTTCCATTCTCAGCAACCCATATGGTCCCTTTAGCACTTCCAGGAGTTCTTGAGTGCATGAACTAGGAGTAACCCCTGTGCATCGCTGGGTGTGACCCAAAAAAAAAAAAAGTTGTCAGAGATTATCAGTCTCACAGATATTTTTCATCACCCTCTTGTTCCTTACAGAAAATAACCAAAATTCGTCGGTATTGGGAACTGCACATACTCTGCAGCTTCCCCTTCCCATGGTGAACAATGTAGCTTCAATAACAGGAAGTGTCTGCAACTACTCCAGCATACCTACTCCAGCTGGTAGATCTGCTTGGCTCCTGCCCTCAGATTCTGGCATCGCTTTCCAACCACTCATGGGTAGTGCCGATCTTGACCAACATTCTAGCGCAACAATGCTGCCTGGAATGTCTCTTCTATGTCTATGGCAGCTCGTTATGAGAAAACCTTAATACCAACCACATGGTGTCTTTGTACCCATCACTTTCTGCCAGTATAGTTCAAAGGACACCATCTCAGGTTCCAAATCAGAGTTATAGCCTGTCGCTTCCCTATCAGGAAGGAAGCCAGGTGGTTTAATACCATCAGGGCAGTCCAGGACCTCTCTTTTCTGGAGAGGACATCACGATATTGGTGGAAGATAGACTTCCCCAGCTCTTTGATTGCTTGGAAGCCCTAGATCAATGTATAGATCCGCAGGAAATGAACACCACAGATACCATCACTCTGATTCTGGGCCGAGAAAACTCAGGTGGCACTAAGGGGACCTCCCACACAACACGGAAGAACAAAATCCAGGCCTTTGAGCCTCTGGAGGGAGAACCCAAGGCCAAAATACATTCCAAAGACTCAGAACACTTGCTAGGTGGAGAAGGGATTGTTTGTAATGCTGCAGCCAGTAACAGGTGTCCTGTGACCATGGGCATAACTAACAGCAAACCTCAGAAAGCTGCGTACAGCAGGATCAGCAAGACCAAGAGTCATGGGCAGGAGAAGACAAAAAAAAAGGCCAGAGAAAACTCCAAGAAACCTAATGATAATGATCAGACAGGGAACAAGGTGAAGGCAGATGTGAAGCCCACCATTGCCAGGATGAAATGCAAGTTAAGTCATCCTGAGCTTGGCCAAGAGGCACTTAAAAAGCCAGGCAGCAGCCAGGGCATGCACATGCTGAAGTCTGTGCAAGAGTTTGATGCACTGGGGAAGAAGAGGGATCCAAAGCCTCAAACCTCTTCCTCCGAGGTCCTTGGTAGTTCAAAGAAGCCCAAAGATTTCCAGCCCTCCTCAGTTGTGAAACCATTGGCAGGTGCTATAAGGGATGGAAAAAGTCTTGAGAAAACTCAGGTCAAAGCTCAGAAACCAAGGAGCAGTGCTAAAGAATGCTCGTCTCAATCCCATTCTGAGCTGCCACCTCCTGGGAAAGTCAAATTTGTACCTTTGCCTTTTCTTACCATGGAGAAGCCCCAAGCTCAATGTGTTCCTCATAAACCACAATCCCTGGCTTCACATCGTCCTGCTGCACCTTACCCTGCTAGGCCTGGCTCGACCAACTCAGCTTGGCCAACTGCCATCAGTTCATCCCAGCCAGCGACTGCATATTTGTCACACCCTGCCAGACCAACTCAGCCCATTTCGACCAACCCATCTCGACCAGCTTTGCTGAGGTCTACTAGCCGGCCTATTTCTCAGCCTGCAACTTCTAGACCTGCTAACTGCAAAACAAAATCTAGCAATTCTCTCCAGCAGGGCCCTCTTCCTGTCTCTGGCACCGAGCGCCAGACTCCACCCAAACGTCAAAGTGAGTTTCAACTCCAAGACTTCTGTTTCCAACCAATTCCATGGAGAAAGCCCAATGTTCCGGAGCCAGTCATGTCTAAGCCCATCACAAAAAAGCAGAGACCAGAGCGTGAGGCTATGAAGAGGAAGGCTCAGCAGGAGCGTGAGAATGCTGACAAATGCTTCTCTTTGGGAAAAGTGCAGTTTTTTATAGAGAGAGAAAAAGATATGGACATCTCTTAACTCTATGGCTATAAGTAGCTGGAATCGTTGGAGACATTTTAAGTACCAGATGTTTGCCTTAGCAAACACCTGAAATGCCTTACACATTTCATATATTCTGATACATTTTCAAAAGATAAATAGATGCATATAAGTTAATAGATTAGTAATAAAATTTCTGAATGTTGAGAGGCTTTCCATTGTGGTCATCATTAGGAGCGAGTGAGGACTGAAGGATTCATGAGAGATAAATAGAAGTTTGAGGAGTGATAAAAGGGAAACAGACAAGAATCTATAAAAGAGAAACTTGGCTCAGGGTTGTAAAGCCCTTAAGAGGAGAAATTTTATGGGCCTGAAGAAGAGTTGGGGGGGTTGGGGCAGAGAAATAGTATACCTGATGGGGCATTGCAGGAGGCTGACCCACGATTCATCCCTGGAATCCTATGTGGTAGAACGAGTTTCTCTAGATGTTACCTTTGAGCACAGAGCCAGGAGTCAGCCCTGAGTACAGGCAAGTATGTTTCCATCACCAGTCTCCTCTAAAAAAGAATGGGAGAAATTGTACAGTTAGAGGGTTTGGTTTAATATAAAAAAATGGAATAGGTTGAAGAAGGAGGATTAGTATAATAAGATAACCCATTGAAAAGTAAAAATATTTTCACAGAGGCTGTCTTTATGTTTCATGACCTTCGTTTTTAAATAAAGAGATTTGAGGCATATCTCCAAAAGGTGTGGGTGGTCTATCCAGAAATGATCAGGCTGTGCGATGCTAACACATAGCCAAGGGAAAGAACCTACAGATGAACAGTAAATGGCCCTCAGAGTTATATAGGAGTGACTGTAAATAGGGAACAAGCAAAGAGAACAGTTGTAGCAAGGAGCCTGAATATCAGCTCTTGGAACATGTAACGATCAATCGCCATGTATTCAGGCCCATGGTTCAGCCACCCTAAATGTACCATTTCACTTCATTTTCCCAACAATTCTCAGAGCCAGTATTACCGGGGCACTAGGCCAGCGCGGTTCAACAATGAGGTGTATATGACTAAGTGCTTTGGATTTGCAAACTCCCCAATGTGGCCAATGTGTCTTTCAGACTACAGCATCCTGGCATTATTGACTTGGGTGCTCAAAATGTATTAGCTTCAGGGGGCCTCTCGGGGGTTTTCCGCGGTGCCGGGTGACTGCAGCCTGCTCCAAATATCGATGTTGTCGGAAGCTCACACAAAAAACAATGCTATATCTGGCATTGGAGTTTGGGTCGTGGGAGAATCCGGACTGGGACATGCACACTAGGTTACCACTCCCAGAGTGGTTGGAACTGGCTCTTCTTGAGGCTGGGAAGGCGGTGGTGGAAAGAGATGGTCCTAGGAGAGATATTGGTTGATGAATGAAAGGGAAGAAAATGGGGAAGGACTGGGACCAGGACACCAGATGGGCATGAAGGTAAAGTTGGTGGGTAACATTAAAATGTTTTTTAATGAATAACTGTATTACATTCATCAAAGTAGGAAAATAAAATATGTGAAAAATAACAGGTCACATGCAAAGTCAGAGAGAGCTCAAAGAGCGGAAGTTCGTTCTGGAGCTACTGCTGGCACTTGGGCAGACAGCCTGGTTCTCCCAACATCACGTGCTGTGACACAAAACAACCACCATGTGTTAAACATGCAAAGAAAAAAGAAACAAAAATCAAGCTGCAAACATTGAGAGTGGTGAATGGTTTTTCTTTTGGGGGCAGTGGAAGAGACTTTGAAGTGAAGAGTTGTAAGTATTTCCTAAGGGGAAAAGAGTAAGAACACCTTGGCCAGCACAGGGATTAGAAGCCCAGAGGGGAGAGTCTGAAGGCCTTCAATTGCTAATGTGAAAAAAGGTAAGGAGTACTGCATTTACATAATTTAGAGTTTGCAAAGAAGAAAAATCTAACGCAGCTCAACAGTCATTCCCAATTTTCCTAGGTGATTCTAGGCAATGAGTAAAGGAGAGAGCACTTGTACCCCTTTTAAAATACACACCTGCTTAAGCAATTTTTTAATGGGATCATTCATTTAAGACAAATTTCAGTGCCATTTGCTATACTTGCTAGTTTTGAAGCTATTGCCATTGTTTTATCCATGGGCTGGTATAGCACAGCGGGAAGGGCATTTGCCTTGCAAGTGGCCAGCATGGGCAACCCAAGTTCGATTCCTCCACCCCTTGTAGAGAACCTGGCAAGCTACCGAGAGTATCTCCCCTGCATGGCAAGCTTGGCACGTATTCTGACGTAATCGATATGCCAAACACAGTAACAATTGCCACAATGGAGACATTACAGGGCCCGCTTGAGCAAATCAGTGAACAACGAAACGACATTGACAGTAAGAGTGACCTTTATTTTATCCATAACAGTTCCGTCATTTCCAAAAACAGTCTCTTCACTACCCACTGACCTCTCCATTCTCTCCCTGCTCTGGTTCCTGGCAACACTCCTCTTTTTTCTATTTGAATTTTCTTTCGCTAAACCCTTCACATACATGGATCTTAACATATGTGACCTTTTTGGCAGCCGTTTTTAAACCCTGATGCTTTCAAAGTTCATCTCTGCTACAGTATGTCATTACTTCCTCTGACTGATATTCTGTTGTATGGATCTATAATATTAGAGAGGCTTCCACACGTTATAAATTCTCAAAGCTTGGAGGTCTCATAAATTGGCTAAAAGAAATGTTGATAGGTGTTGTACACATAGTACAGAGGGTAGGGTGCTTGTCCTTAACACAGGAGGCCTGCTTGGCTCCCTGGCACTCCATATGTCCCCAGAGCCCTGCCATGAGTGACTCCTGAGCACAGAGCCAAGAGGAACCTCTGAGCACCATCAGGTGTAGATACAACACACAAAAGAATAAGAGTACTCACACACACACACAAAGATCTAGTCCCATTCGTGTAATTTTAGATGCTAACAACATCATGGTGTAGAATAGGTAATGGCCATTCAAAGAAACCATAAACCCTGCAAATATTCCTCTGTTTTTAAAACCTTGATTGAATGGATTCTATGGCTGGCAATGCAAAGATCTGTTGTATTTTCAGGTGAATCAATGAAATAACATATGTTGTGACACAATGGAGGAAGTAGATAATGAAGATAGAGGAGAAAGTCATGTGACCTTCGAGGCCAGGATGTGAGTATATGAACTACCAGACAAGCCTCGGGGAAGTTATCAGAAGTTAACAGAAAATAGAGGCTAAAGACCTTCTAAAGAAGGCATATATCCGGGCTGACATCTTTTCCCCAGTGATCTGTATATGAAATTTCTGGCTTGTAGGAGTGCGTATTTTTTTCTTCTGATGTTTAAGCTAACAGGTAATTGGTTACAGCAATCACAGAACCCTAAACAAAACAGTACATCAATAACACAGTAGCCTATAAAACAATACAGTGCTCCAGCAAAAAATATCTGAACCCAGTACATATAAAACTTAAATATCTTTTTCTATTTCACTCTTAAATAGAAACAGCACTTGTTAAGGAACATGTGTAACTATTACACAAGTAGCAATATCATGAACCTGGGACTTAAATTAAAATTATCGGTGTTTTTCCCTGCTCCATATTAATTTTCAAACTATTTTGACTTTTTATTGTAGTAAAGTCTCCAGGAATGATTCCTGAGTGCAGAGCCAAGAGTAATACCTGAGCATAACCAAGTGTGGCCCCCAAACTGAAATAAATAAATAAATAAATAGATCAGATATTGAATGTTTCCTATCCACTTTTTAGCCATATTGTCCATAACTCAATCACCTCTATTCTCACAGCCACTATACATATGCTCAGACTAGCCTCACCCATGAATGAATCTCTTCCAACCTCTTATACTTTACACCACTGATAGATCAAGAGTAGCACACCACATTTGTTGAGGTTTAAAATAGAAGGCAAGTGGTGGGTGGGTGTGCACTCCAGGGCAGTGTGCCCAGATATCCAGCTCAGGGAACTGCAAGACTCCTCACTGTTGGCCATCCCCCCTTCCCCCAGAGGCACTCAGGACAAAGGCCTTCCCCAGCAAATTTTAGGACTGCATCAGAAGTGGGAAATAATTCCAGATCAGGTACCATTGTTGCCTAGTCCCCCAAAAGTAGAGCAGCGGCGGTGGGGATGGCCTTCAAGGCAGCAGCGCCTCATGTGGCTGCTCTAATTTTCCTCTTTCTCTACACTTTGGACTCAATTTTCAATCTGCATTACCTTATTTTGAGGAGAACAGCCTGGCTGTCACAAACACGTTATGCCAATAGTCCACTAGCCTATTTTGCTCTCAGCAAAGTATATGTGAATACAAGAAACTGACAAGTCTACATTAAAGAACGCATATCTGAAACTTCACTAGAGGACTCACAGAGGTCACAAAGGAGTAGCACCAAAGACAAAGCTAGAATTCTAGAAGGGGGTAAAGGTGACCACCATCGAAGAGCTCTTCCAGAATCCTTTCTCACTGGAGGAGCGGAACATTGAGAGTGAACCGGAGGGTCCCAACTCGAAAATACCTAAGGAGCACGAAGAAAAGTTGCAAATTCCCACCACGAGGAGTGAATGAAGAAAACAGCTCAGAAGCCTCAATACGGAATACCAGCAAATACAATCTCTCCAATAAAGAATTCAGAGATGAAATGTTGAGGATGTTTATTGAACTCAAAGAAACGATGGAACAGGCAGCCAGTAATTTAAAGGAAGCTATGAAAGAAATAGTGGAATGGACAGCCAATAAAATCAGGAAGCAATGAAAGCAGAAATAAGAAAGCGACAAACATGTGTAATTAATAAAGGAGTCAGGAGATGAAATTAAAAACAGAGTGCACACACTCAACAGTAGAATAACCACCACTGAAAACAGAATCACTGAGCTTCAAGATGAGCTGCATAACACATACAGGCAACAGCATATAATGGGAAAGGACCTCAAAATAGCTCATGTGAATCAGAGACCTAGGGGATGAACTTCAGAAAAACGACATAAGAATCATCAAAGATTCAGAAGAATGTGGAGGCAACCCCAATGAAGTAGCAACTGTTAAGGACATCATTGCTGAGAATTTCCCAAAGCTGGAGAATGCAGACATCCAGATCCATGGAGCTTGAAGTGTACCTGCTAAAAGAAACCCCAATAAAGAGACTCCAATATATCATATTCAGAATGACGGATACCACATATAGGACATAATACTGCAAGCAGAAAGGCCAAAGAAGGAAATCACATACAAAGGAGCATCCCTTAGATTTGCAGCAGACTTATTAAAGGAAACCATCCTAGCCCAAAGAAAATGGGGGGTTATAGTAAAAAAAAATCAATGAAACGATTGCTTCAACAAGAATACTCTATCCTTCAATGAAATACACTGCAGCTGTTAGAAAGGATGAATTCATGAAAGTTACATAGAAGTAGTTCAACATAGTCAGTATCATGCTAGGTGAAAGGAGTCAGAAAGAGAGGGACAGACATAGAAAGACTCCACTCATCTGGGGAATATTAAATAACAGAATGGGACAAAACACCCAAGAATAGCGAGATAATTACCAGGAGGTCTGTACCACGGTTTGGAACCCGGCAAAACTGGTCAGCTACATGCAAAAAAAGGAGGGGGGGCTCAGACATCTACCTAAGACCGTGACAAAAGTTAGATCAAAATAGATTAAAGAACCTCAGCAACAGATCTAAATCCATAAGTTCCATTAAAGAGAAGGTCAGCAAAATCCTCCACGTTGTTGAAAATAAAATGATTGTCAGAGGTGACATGCCACTGAACAAGCAAGTGGAAACAGGGATACACTAATGGGACTTTCTTAAACTACGTAGCCTCTGTGCCTCAAAAGAATCGGTGAGCAGAATACAAAGACAGTTTACAGAATGGGAAAGGATATTCACCCAATACCCATCTGATAAGGGGTGAATATCAAGGCTATACAAGGCACTGGTTGAACTCTCCAGTAAGAAAACTTCCATCCCCTCAGAAAGTGGGGCGATGAAATAAAAAGAAACTTTCTCAGAGGAGAAATCTGAATGACCAAAAGGCACATGAAAAAATGCTCTTCATCAGAAATCATCAGGAAGATGCAGATGAAAACAAAAAGATACCATGTCACACCACAGAAACTGGCACATGTCCAAAAGAACAAAAGCAACCAGTGCTGGCATGAATGTGGATCAAAGGGCACTCTCTTTCTCTTCTGATGGGAATGCTGAATGGCACAGCCTTTTGGGAAAACAATATGGAACAAGGTTGTTTCTCATAAACATTGTCTTCGTAAGATTCAGCTGTAGTCCTACCTTTCCACACTCACGGTCAAAGTCGGCCAGCATTTGTGCTGCTTGGCTGATGTTTGGTGTTATTAAAACAATTTCATCAACAAAGCGGTGGTGTTGTAGTTGTCGACCCTCTATCTTCACTCCCATTCCTTCCCATTCCAGTCGTCGCATGATGTTCTCGAGGGTGGCACTGAAGAGTTTCGGTGAAATGGTATCACCCTTCTGAACCCTTCTCTTGAAATCAGTGATTACTTCTTTGTAGAATGGTGAAACGATGAAATGATGAAATTTACATATATGTGCATCAATATAGAGAGTGTCATGCTAAGAGAAATCAGAGAGAGAGAGACGGACAGATATAGGATGACTGCACTTATTTGTGGAATATAATGTAACAGTTGGGAGACTAACAGATGGAATAGAGTAGGGGCCACTATTTTTTTAAGATCATTTCTTAAATTCATTCAAATAATTCCTATTACCTAACTATGGAAAGATATCCTGATTTCATAAATCCTCAAATAAAAAGGCCAAAAAGATCAAATACCAAGTGTTCCAATCTTTCAATCATTTGAGCCTTTATTAACATGCAAGTACCATTTGCAAGATTTACAGGTTTTGCCAATCTTGTAGTCCAATGTTTTAAACCTAGAACTACTTTTGAATCTAAAACTAAGTAACTCACTAAAGTTGGAAAAGGTTAAATAAACTATTTCTAGCTATCACCTTGACAGTTCTGATGGTAGTTTAGATTTTTATAATTGACATTACTTGTCACCAGGTAGCAGAATAGAGTTCTGATCTTGGGTCTTTTATACTAAAATATGTACCTGTATGTCTTATGCAGTTACTAAAATATATGCAATTAACATGAATATTGTTTACTTCACTACTTTCATATACTAGAAAGTACAACATTAGGTCTTTTAAGAGTAAAATTTAATTTTTTAACTCTTGGTTGTTTTTAATTTTCTGAAGTTTCTATAACCTTGTTCTGGCCTCATCTAAGCATTACAGGAATGCACAGGGTTGGCTGAGACCTAGGCACGCAGGAGGTTTGTAGAGAATTGGTTCGTGATAGTTGCAGTTCCCAGAGAAACTGGTCCATAATAAACTTATCTGGAAGAACTAAGTTGCAAGCTTAATTTATAGACTCTATAATGACAGCATTGTTGTCACTACAAGATAAAAGAAATATAAACCCACAGTCAGTGCTTCTTTCACCATAGCTTCTCATCAGCTATGCTGTCATAGAGATAAAGAGATAAAGGCCCTCCCGTTGATCGTCGATTTGCTCGAGCGGGCCTAGTAACGTCTCCATTGGAGACTTTGTTGTTACTGTGTCTGGCATATCAAATACTCTCGGTAGCTTGCCGGGCTCTCAGAGAGGGGCGGAGAAATAGAACTCGGGTCGGCCATGTTGGCCGCTTGTAAGGTGAACGCCCTACCCGCTATGCTATCGCTCCAGCTATGCTGTCATGTTTTTTAAAATTTTTGACATGTTTAGTAGGAGAGCTTATTGACCTCCTTATTAAGTTTAAGTTCACACTACCTGTGGGTAAAAGTCCCACCAATCATCATTAAGCTCGGCCATAAAGGGTATATGACTTAACTGAGTTAATTGGGTGAAAGTACCATTTATTGGGAAGCAACTCTGGCCCTGAGGACATATGACTTAACCGAGCAAATTGGCGGGAAGTAGCCTCTGATGTTTACACAGACACAGGACTGGAGAGTTAGGTGTCAACACACCTGTATTTTGTATCCTATGTCTGACTGATAAGATGGCTGGATGTATAGGAATTCCTTTCTGTCTTGATGTATGGGGATATTTTCTTGATATCTAAGTCTCATGTATTCTGGATCTGACTGACAATATGTTTTCTTGAAGTATGACATTGATTTTTTTTTCCTTTTTGGGTTACACCTGGCGTTGCTCAGAGGTTACTCCTGTCTCATACACTCAGGAATTGCTCCTGGTGGTGCTTGGAGGACCATATGGGATGCTGGGAATCGAACCTGTGTCGGCCATGTTGGCTGCGTGGAAAGCAAACGCCCTACACACTGTGCTGTCGCTCCAGCCCGAGATTGATTTTTTTATTATGGGAATATTTTCTTGATATCCAAGTCGCAAGTATCCTGGATCTGACTGACAATATGTTTTCTTGAAGTAAGACATTGATTTTTTTTATTTTTTATTTTTTGCCCATGTTTGCATTTGGAATGCTTGAAGTTATATCTACTTTTGAAAGTTTTTTTTTCTTTTCTCTGAGCTTGCTTCTGGGGCCTGCGAGCCCAGGATGGCTATATAAACCCTTGACTATAAGCACTCAGGGTTGAGCTCTGACCTATGTGTTAGGATGCTTCAGCCTCAGCTAGCTGGATAATAAAATCTCCATGTGTGGTTTTCATTACTGCAGGACTCTTTGTCTGTCTGAATCCTCAGGGGTGATCTCCGATCCCAACACAGGTGAGTGTCTGCAGTCCCTCCCTGGCATGGATACTGCGCAGTGTGTGGTGCCCTGAACTTGTGTGAATTGTGCTGCCGACCCCGGCTGCCTTGGGCTCCTGGATCCAAGTGAGTGTGTCGGGCTCACGCTGACCTTCCTTCTCCTAAACTGTCCATCTTGAAAACTTGCTTTGTTTCTTCACTTTGCTCCATTCTTCTTCATCTGTCATGTGTCCATGAGACTCGGAACCCTCCATGTCCCATCTCCCTCTGTCCCTTACCAGCCTGGCTGCACCGCCCGCAACGTCAGGGTGCCCTTTTCAGGAGCAGCAGAACCCCCTCCCACCCCACCATCTCTGTCCCTACGCTTGTCTTTGCCCTCGGATCATTAGCTTGGTTTTTGAGCAAACTGAAAAAAGTGCTTTGATTTTGTTGTGGGGCCTGGTGTTGCTGAGGTTTTGTCCTGACGGTCCACAGGGGTTCCTTTGGGCGGTCCTCAGTGATCACTCCCTCTCACCCTGTGTGCCTACCTGCTGTTCTCACTCTGACTCACTAAGAGATTTACTTCAGCCTTAATCTTTAAACATGAATGAGTGAGCTATTGACAAAGCTGGTTTGGGTGGACCAACAGTACAGCGGGGATGGTGTTGATCTTATCCATGACCGACCATGGTTTGATCCCTAGCACTCCATGCTCCCCCAGATAACACTGGTTCTAGACAAATACAAAAGCCCAAACATTACTTTGAGGACTGTCAGATTCCTCACGGTGTTCCTCCCAGAGGATCTTCCCTTTTCTGTGGGCCTGTTTTTACTGAGAGAACCACAGAGATCCGCCTGCTGGCCTATTCATCCAGGGTCTATAGGATTAATTCTTATCTGGCTTGCTGTGTTCAATTTCAGAACTCAAACCACAGCTTCAGGATTTGTCATTGCTGCAATTTCATTTGAGAATGAGGTCATGAAATATGAGTTAGCTGGCAAGATTCAGGATAGAATAGGCATATTTTTAGGCTCTTGGGGTAGCTCAGTGGAGCAAGCATATGACTTGAAAGGTGGAGATCCAGGCTCCATCCCAACCACCACATCTATGTCTCTCGACAACTCAGGAGGAAATACAGAGCCTGATGCTGGAAGTGGAGGGAATTAGTCTCCCTGGGCACTGAAATGAGTCCATTTGAAAGTTAAAAAAAAATCTAGTATTGTTCATAGTAGTGGAATACTGTGAGTTTGCCTTCTCTAGAAAGATAGTACAAGTCTTCATGGTGTCAAAGTACTGGTTTTTGGGCCCTAGTGATAGTGCAGTGGGAAGGGCACTTGTTTTGTATGACGTGTTCACCTGGACTCCATCCCCATCACCCATATGGTCTCTGGCGCCCCACTACGACTCATCGCAGAGCACTTCTTTGTGTGCCCCTTCCCAAATTGATACAAACAAGAAAACAAAAATAATAAAAAACTCACTGATCCTGAAAATAATGTGCTTGTTCTGAGATGTTTCACATGGCCCTTGTGGTCCATCTTGGCATGTCGTGTCCGGGCCTGCTCGGGTCACATGCACTGCAACCGTTCTTCCACAGAGTCCGTGACAGTGATTTACAGGCACAGAGAGAAGATCCTTAGCGACTTCCTGGGAGGAACAAAGGATTCCTGATACTCAAATCTGAGAGATTTGGGGACATCGGTTTTGCAGACACCTTAGGCAACTGAGTAAAGGTTTGAACAAAGAATATATAAAGTGGTTCTTTGAAAAAAATCTCTGCAACCGCATATATGCTGCCTGATCCCACGTGCTCCTTATGCCCAGCGGGCCAAGCACATGGAGTGCCCCAGCACATGTGTCGCCCTCTTGAGATGTGAACTTTAATGCTTCCATGTCTAATACTGGGATGTGTGTAGGGGTCTTTCCAAGGCGGAGAGGCCTGTGTTCTTTCTTGAGCGCATTACTCCCTGTCTCTGATTTTCTTCTCTCCCGCACTCACTTCCTCTCCACACCTTCAAAAAGCCCTCCAAGTATAATCTGTTTTACTTCCAAAAAAAATATCTGCAACTGTCCACAGGTACTGTTGTGCTTCAGTCCACATCAAATACCACATGAGCCTCAAAGATTTTGAGGTCATGACCAAAGGAGACAAGGAGACGTCAACAAATAAATTTTGGAGGAGTGTATTCACAGCATCTGGAAGGTAGTCCTGCTAGGCAAGAGCATCAGCCTCCCAGCACAAGCACAGGTGAGGAAAAAACAGATCCTACACACGTGTTATTTTCATAAGCACCCACAAAATTAGTTAACTCATATGTCCCATATCCTGACACCTGTTAGGGTCTGAGCTCAGGACAGCCTTACCTGTCAAGGAAAACTTTGAGAGACCAAGTCCATGCAAAAGCAAGAGGTTTATTCGAGCATGCTCGGGCTCACAGCATGACCGCAAACCATCAGTGACAGAGAGCCCCGAGCCTCTTCAAAGGGGGCTTTTTATAGGCCATCGTCCCGTGCATTTCAGAAAAGCCCGCGCACAAATCACCCAATACATTTGAATTATCACATTAGATGCTGCACTCAGGCAGCCAGTCATTTTGCAACAAGCCATCAGCACCAGCCACTCTCTTCTGTACCTGTTACCAGGCCATCACACCAGGCAGTCAATTAGGCCTTTTCGGGTTTTATGGCCCTATTAGGTGTATTCCAGGGCAAGAAAATACCTCATTAGGCCTTCTCTGACCTTGTGGCCTTATTAGGCGGATTCCATGGCAAGGAGATGCCTCATTAGGTCTTCTCCAGCCTTATGACCTGATCTGGCGATTCCAGGGGCAAGGAGGAGGTGGGGGTACCTGGTGTTGTCAGCCTGCCGCAGCTGCAGGGCGGGATATGGGCTGGCACTTGCTTTGCTAGGGCCCACTTGTCATGAGGCTATCTTTAAACACCCAGTAAATTTACGTAGACATAAAGTGAAGCAAGCCGTGACATAGAAAATAATAAAACTGATTATACAAAGCAATCAAGTATTGATCATAAACCACGTCACTCGTGTGGACCCTAAGCCATTGTTCCTATTTCACTCCATGATCGGCAGGTGCCCTTGTGAGGCATTGCAAGCCATTAAGTCTATAAATACAGATATCAACTCTTTAAACTAAAAAGTAAACTTCTAAATTAACTAAGTTTTGTGTTTTACTATTAAACACTGTACTAATTTAGCACTGTCGTCCCATTGTCCCATTGTTCATTGATTTGCTCCAGCAGGCACCAGTAACGTCTCCATTGTGAGACTTGTTGTTGCTGTGTTTGGCATATCGAATGCGCCCCAGGGAGCTTGCCAGGCTCTGCCATGTGGGCGGGATACTCTTTGTAGCTTGCTAGTCTCTCTGAGAGGGATGGAGGAATCAAACCCGGGTGGGCTGCGTGCAAGGCAAATGCCTTATCCACTGTGCTATCGCTCCAGCCCTCCATTTTACTATACATTTTATTCATATTTTCCTCTAATAAACTAAAAATCCTAGCTGAACAATAGGTCAACACGACTGAAAAAGTGACTTTCTCCTGCACACCCACTCTATAATTCTTCTTGAGCACTGGTTCAAATTTTGAAAGAATTTAATTTTTGCTGCATAATTCATCCACTACTAAACTAATCAATGACTACTCAGCTACAGAGCAAAGAAGGGACTTTCAATTCATGTGGCTGATCTATTTTAGATTCCAGTTGAATTCAGTGCATTGTCGACTTGAGCACTATTTGAAGAGTTGCTGAGCACAGAGCTAAGAGTAGCTTGAGAACAGCACTGGATATGAAGATATACACACACATATACAGGAATATTGACTACACATAGAATGCTTTCCATTCCTCAATTCCTGAGCGTCATTCTGGGTTACCCCAAGGCCCATTCTGGGCTTGTGATTGACTTAGTTTCATGCTCAACTGTTGTAACAGAATACATGAACTGTTGGAGCTACTCCAGAATTGGAAGTTTTGTGCAATAAAAAAAATCAGTCTGGGGTGGGGGGTGGGGGGTGGGAGGGATACAGGGATCCGTGGTGGTGGGAACCGGTCACTGGTGGAGAGATGGGTATTCAAAATAAATAAATTAATTAAAAAAATAAAAATATTTAACATAAAAAATAAAAAATAAAAAAAATCACTCCAACTGGGAGTAGCTGCCCCAGGATCCATGGTTAGAACCCCAGAGGGTTCCCCGATCCCAGTGTGGAGTGATCCCTGAGCAGTCAGGCAAAAAGTCATCAACATTACAGAATATGCCCCCCCAAAATTAAATAAATCAACACAAAACATGATATCTGAATAATAATGCGCAGTGATTTCTGAGCATTATTTTTTGGTGGTTTGGTTGGGGGTCAGGTTGGAGTACTGTACTGGTGGGTGTTTACATGGAAATCCTTGTGAATTTTATTCCCTTAGTGAAAAGGTAAACATTTTGTCTCCATAGGCTATGTGTTCAGCCCCTCCCTCTCAATCTATCCGGTACATGGTGAGCCCCCGATGTCCTGCTAGAAACCAAGCAGATGTTCTGCTAGAGATCCAAGACCAGAAATGGAAAAAAAATTGAACTTTGCCCACCTGAAAGTAGGTGTCAGGACTATTTGGAGCCTGGCCCTTTAAGACTCTGACCGGAAGTGTCGGTGACGTCACAGAGCCGCGCCTTTCCCTGGGGTCTTTGGGGCGGCGGAATCTCACGGTCAGCCGGGGTCCTCGGAGCGTGAGGAGTCGGGGAGGGGCGGGAAGGGGCGACCGGGCGGACTTGAGGGTCCTGCCCGTTTCCTCCGCAGCCGCCAAGGGCTGCTCTGGGCGCCCTGAGCCTCCGCGGTCTCCGCCTTGTGAGCGGGGGTCGCTCCGTGCCGAGCGGGCGGCGGCCCCTCCCCCGGACGCCCCGCCCCCGCCCAGAGGTTTGTCCCTTTTATTCTTGTATTTTAGGGGCTCGGCTGGAGGGATCTCATTTGGAAGCTGTGAAGGGGCGCGGGTCCCGGGGAGGCGCTGCCCGCCTGGCGGGGCTTGGGGCTGACTCCAGGCTCTCGCTCAGGGGTCCCTCCTGGGGGCTGGGGGGTCGTTCGCGAGGCCCGCGCCCTCCCTGCTGCCCTGTGGCTCTGGCCCCCAATGGAAGAGAAAGAGTAATGGTGCCTCAGTTTCCCCAGGTCGATGGGGCGTGCGCTGGGCACCTCTCCGTTACTTCCCTCAGAGACACCGGAGCCCCCGGGAAGGGGGGAGGTAGGGTGGGTTACAGGCTGGCGCTGGGGATTTGGCGAGGAAAGTTCCAGGCCGGCATTTTGCGTCACCACTTTCATTCATTATGGGGTCAGGGTAAAGGGTCGGTTTCCCTCCAAAGTTGGGAGTGGAGGGGATTCTTTTTTGATAATTACATTGTTTTAATTACATTTAATTACATTGTTTATTTTTTGATCAACATCCGGCAGTGTTCGGGTCACTCCTGGCTCTGTCCCCGGGGATCCCTCCTGGCATACTCGGGATCCCGTGGGAATGACAACGCTCAGTCCTGGACAGCCTCATGCGAGGCATATGCTCTCTCAGTGGACTACCCTCTTCACTGGCTTGGGACTCAGAAGTGTTGGGCTGCGAGTTTGATTTTCCCCGGTTCCATGCGCCTGCAGTAGAATTTTGGGATCCTGGGAGAAGTGGAGCTGTAAGAGACCCTGGCGAAGCAGGTATAGCATCTGGGCTGTGTTGGAACAGAGGGGTTGGTGCAACCAAGTGTGCAAACTTAGCAGGAAGCAGGCTGGTCACTTCTAGGATGTGCCCCAAGCACTACCATAGTCTAGAATCACCATTGGCCACAACACCTTCATTGCTTTTTTTAAAAATAATTTTTAGGTTTTTTTTTTTTGTGTGTGTGGAGAGAATACTTGCCCATGTTCAGCTGTTATTCCTACCTCTGCACTCAGGGATCACTCCTAGTGGTGCTCAGGAAAACATATAGGATGCCAGCAATCAAACCTGGGTTAGCCACGTGCAAGACAAGAACCTCAACTCTATCACTTTTATTTATGGGCCACAGCTGGCAGGTGCTTTGGGCTCACACTTGGATCTTAGCGCAGGCTGGTTCCTGCAATACTGGTGTGGGGACCCTAGGTGGTCCTGAGAGAAACTGTATATCTGTAAGACATGTGGAAAGGCCTTCACTCATTTCTGAATCCCAAAAAAACCATATGAATACTCATACTGGAGAGAAGGCTTATGTATGTCAGGAGCGTGGGAAGAACTTTAGCAGATTCTCAGTGCTTGCTGTACATAGGAGAATTCACACTGGAGAGAAACCTCATAAATGTAAGGTTTGTGGAAAGTCCTTCACTACACAGTCAGCCCTGACTGAGCATATGAGAACTCATAGTGACGAGAAGCATTATCTGTGTCAGAAATGTGGGAAGGCCTTTAGCTCACTCTCAGTGCTCACTGTATATAGGAGAAATCACTTGGGAGAGAATTCTTCTGTGTGTCAAGAGTGTGGGGAGTCCTTTAACACAATGTCAGTGCTCATTTTACACAGGAGAATTCATTCGGAGAGAAACCTTCTGTATGTCAGAAGTGTGGGGAAGCCTTTAGCAAATCCTCAGTACTTCCTATTCATAGGGAAATTCACACTTGAGAGAAATGATCTGTTGTAGTTTGGTGCTCATGAGCTCCAGTGTGTCTCCATTCTTAGAAGTGTTACATACTGGGATTAATTTATTGAAGTATGTTTTACGTAATTTATTGCACACTTGGCAGCTCTTAGGAGTTTGTCCTGGTGTTGTTCTGGATGTCAGAAATGGAACTCAGAGAAAGCGTGTTCAACACAAGCAATAAGCCACAGTACAAACGTCTGGCCCCATACTCTTGGTTGAAAACGTGTTTCTCTAGCTGCATCCTGGTGTTTCCTTTTAGGTGAGAGTTCTCTACTCGCATGTTTTCAAGGGATACCGTGGTCACTGTACAGTGCTCTCTGATGTTCTTAGCAGCCTTTGGTCCTGTCCACTGTCTCTCCAGCTCTCTAGGTTGCTGCTAGGCCCGTTCCTCTGCATCTTCAGGGCTGGCTTCAGAGTCACTGCTTTCATCAACACCTTGATTGATGACTTCCCAGGGAAACTCATTTTCCTGTTTTACCTTGAATCCACTTGCTTCTGTTTTTTTTGTAATGAAATTGTGTGTTAGAACATTGGTTCTATGTTTGACGTGTACAGCATCAAGGGACTCTGCTTTAACTTGCTGCCCTGAATTGTGTGACCGGCCCCACCAGCTCTTGCCTCTCTTCTCCTTTATCCTCCTTGCACTGATTCACCTGGGCTGATATAATGGTCTGTCTACACGTGGAACGTTGCACTTTAAAGCTCCTTGGTGATGGATGATGTCACAGATCGGAGTCTTCCATGTGCATGTTTACTTCCTAATGATGTCAAGAGGATCAGACCTCTTATGGGCACACATTTAAAGGACAAAGTGATACTTAACTGTCCAAGAGGACACCGAACACCAATTAGTGACAGGACGTGAGGGCCTTTCACCTACAGTCCTTGTACTGTGACCAATGGGCCGTGCCAGCTTTTGGGGTGCTTTTGTGGTTGTTTTTTACTCACTCCGTACATATCTCGTCGGTTCCTGGGTTTTTACTTGCTTCGGAGACTTTAGCAGGAGGCGGGGCTTTGGTGGTTGCAATGGGGGGGATTGTTACGTAGCACACGGATCTCGAGTGTGAGTGTGTGATCCTTGGGTGTATTTTCACCTCCAGCTCTGCGACGGGGCAGCGTTGCCTGGTTGTGGACCTGAGAATGGGGTCTGCCAGTTTGGGTGGGGATACGGACCTCTTGAGGTCAGAGGTCTAGACCATCCCAACCCTCTCATCCTTGGGTTGTTTTGGGCCCTATTCTGAAACTTTTGGTGTAGACATGCATATGTAAAACTGTCAGAGCACTTTGAAGGGCAGCTCCTCAGCCCCCAATGGTGCGAGACCCTGTTGAAGCCCATCGTTTTCATTGGCAGCCACCAGGAGGAATCCTGGGGGCCTGGGCCTAGCATGTGGCGGCGGGTTGTAAATGGATTTTTTTTCTGACTATTTTGGTTGGTTTTTTTTTTGGGGGGGGGCTGAGCACACTTGTATTTCCCCAGAGGTGCTTTTAGGCTCTACCCTCAGAAATTGTTTCCATCAGTGATCATGACTTCATATGGGATGCTGAGGGTTGATTGTTTTCACTAAGGGAAGCACGTATTCTCTTAATTGTCTCTCCAACCTCACTTTGGTGTCTTTTTTCTGCTAAAGAATTCCGGCACCCACAAGTTAGGTTGATAAGCATTTCTCAATTCTTCATCAGCTCCCTGACCCTGACCAGGCTACCCTGGCTGTTGGGGTGAATACTGCATGTAAAGGTTTTTTAACAAGGGGTTATTTTATTTTTTCTATTTTATAAGGTAGTATACTACATTTGATTACATTTCATATTCAAACACCAATCTTAGCTAGTTGGGTTTTTTGAAGGGATGGAGATATTTGTTTAGGGATCACTCCTGCTGCATTAAAAAGAAATTTATTTAGAAAGAGCCAGAGTGGTAGTACAGTGGGGAGGGCTCTGACCTTACACAAGGCCAACCCAGGTTCAATTCCTGCCATTCCAACTCTCACAACGATACACACACTCTTGTGAGCAGAACGAGGCTAAAGGTTTGAATGAGGCAGGCCTTTCTGGGGATGTGGTCCTTTCCCATGGCTAGGGTTTGTAAATGATTATTTACTTTTCAGACAATTTTGGGTTTTTTTTGGGGGGCATACCTATATGTGCTTGTAATGGAGTTCTTTTTTAAGCAAGATATTTGTTTTTTTGGGGGGGTATGAGGAGATATTTATTCAGGGATCAATCCTAATGTGTTGGAATGAAATTTATTTAGAAAGGACTGGGGTGGTATTACTGTGGGGGTGGCACTTCCCATGCACAGGTTGAATTCCCAGACATTCCAGCAGTCCCCGAAGCCACACTAGGGGTGATCCCTCCGTACGGAAGTTGAAATCAGCCCTGAGCACTGCCTGTTGTGGCTCCCAATTGAAACACCACACACACAGACACAATAATTGTGTGAGGAAAAAGTGCCTTAAAGTTTGTCCTTCTAAGGCCCTGTGACTGCCCCCATGGTAGAACCACTTTGGGAGCTGTGGTCGCTGTGGGCGGCCTTAAAGCTCAGAGGGTGCTTAATCAAAGGGGCTCCTGGTCTAGGAGTCAGTCCCTGGCTGGGCCCATAAGACACTTTCTGTGGTGCCAAGGGTGGAATCCTGGTTCGGGTCTCAGGGCTGCAGTTTCCTGCTCTGTAGATGGAGGCAGCAGTTGTCCTGACAGACAGCCCCAATTCCAGACCTTTGTGCATTCCCAGGAGAGGAAAGAGCATCTGCTAGTGTCTCCGTGAGGGGCGGGGCGGTGATTTGGTGCCCAAGGGAGCCTACCATCAGGACCTTTCCAGGTCTAAGACAGGAACATTCGGGTTCAGGGCTAGAGGTCTGTACTTTCTCGTCTCACAGCTCTGACTACTCCAGCTCTTGGTTTGGATTCTAATGCTGAGCCATGAAATAATGGGCAGGACAAAGTGGTCCTGAGTCTTGGTCCCGGAGATTGCTGGCAAAAAAAGTCTTTGTGAATTTTAGTCCTTTAATAAAAACTTTGGAGATTCTAGCGGGGGAGTGCAGCTACTCGTATAGCCTCGACCAAAGACAGGCCTGTCTCTCTTCGGAGAAGGCCATCCTCTTCGAGTGCGCAGCTTTAGGAGGGGCGCCCATGGAGCGATGAAAGAGGAAGGGGACACCCGCCTAGCCGAATCAACCCTGGTGATCAATGGGGTGACAGATGTCGCAGCCAGAGTGATCGCACATCTGTAGGGCATTTGCCTTGCATGCAGTCGGCCTGGCACAGCCGGCTTCGATTCCTCCACCCCTCTAGGAATACCGAGAGTGTCTCACCCGCACGGAAAAGCCTGGCAAGCTACCCGTGACTATTCAATATGCCAAATATAGTAACAACAAATCTCACGGTGGAGACTTTCCTGGGTCCGCTCTTGCAAATCAATGAATAATGGGAGGACCATGACTGGCACTGTGAATTAAAACTTTAATAAAGACTTTCTGCTGCATATGCCATCTGTTCAGTCCCTCACTGTCCATCTATCCTGGATCTGGCTGCCCCCAGATGCCCTGGTCACCTGATTGAGGAAAGAAACAAGCAAAAATAAAAAATACGTTCCTTACCAGAAAGTACCTGGCCCGGAAAACTCGGCGCCTGGCCCTTTAAGGCTGTGACTGGCCATGCCTGTGAGGTCATGGAACCCGGGTCTTTCCCTCCCGCCCTCCACCCCCAGTGGACCAGCTTTCCGGGCGGAAATTCCGCTCAGCCGCCATTGTTGGCAAAGGTGAGGGGTGGGGAAGGGGCAGGCATTGGGGTACCCACGGAAAGGGGGGGTGGGGGGGCGTCCCGGCAGGCCGGGCTGAGTGGTGGCTCTGGGCGCCCTGAGCCCCCCGCGGCCTCCGCCTTGTGAGCGGCCTTCTGAGCGGAGGGGTCGCTTTGTGCCAGTCGGGGGTGGTGGTCAGTCCCTGGGTCGCCTCGGACCCCTGCCGAGAGGTTTGTCTGCCAAGTCAGTTGGTTTTTAGGAAACGAGGGAGGTTTCCCGAAGAAAAGTGATTTAGGAAGCCGCCTGGGAGCACTAGTCTTGCAGGGGGTCACTGGCCTCCCACGCCTGTGGGAGGCGTTTGTTTCTTTCTTGTTTTCAAAACAATTTTTGTTCAGGGCTAACTCCTGGCTCTGCACTCAGGGATTGCTCCTGATGGTGCTCGGGGGATCCGAGGGGATGCTGGCTCCAATCCTGGTCAGCAGCATACAAGGCAAATGTCCCCTCCATGTACTAGCCTCCTGCCCTGTGGTGGTGGTGGGGGTGGCGATTCCTGATACATATGAAACACGCTGCTGACTGTGGGGGCCTCGGGCTCCTGGATCTAGGTGTCTGTGCAGCACTTACACTGCCGTTCACTCCTCTGGACTCTCCATCTTGGAATGATCCTGTGTTTGCAAATTTGAAATCAATATTATTATTATTATTATTATTATTATTATTTTGCTTTTTGCTTCACGCTTGGCAATGCACAGGGGTTTCTCCTGGCTCTGCACTCGGGAGTTACTCCTGGCTGTGCTCAGGGGACCATATGGGATGCTGGAACTCGAACCCGGGTTGGCCGCGTGCAAGGTAAACGCCCTATCCGCTGTGCTATCTCTCCAGCCCCCTGAAATCAATATTATTATTCCAATGAAGAAGTTCAGTGGAACAGCATGTTAGTTTTAAGGTGCAGGCCTGGCCATGGCCAGAAAGAAATCCAGAATCCAATTCTTGGAGGTAGAGGACCTTTAATGTGTATTCAAAAAAGAAATACTAATACCACGGCACCTCTCGCCACCTGTGTTCAGTGGTCGCACACTGCTTTCCCCACCCTGAATGGCCACTGGCCATGGGTTCACAAAGGAGAAAACAAGGGCCTGGCTGGTTGGTATCAGTTACAGTTTATCCCAATCCCATCTCCATTCACTTTTGATTTTCCACTATTCTCTCTCTTTTCTCCTTTATCCTCCTCTCCTGATTCTCCTGGATTCCTCCTGGATTCTTTCTTCCCTACTTTCCATGATACTCTTCTCCATTCTCTCTTACTCTCCCCTTGTATTCTCCTCCGAACATTATCCTTGGTTCTTTCCCCTCGCCCGCTCTTCCAGCCTCCTCCTCTTGATTCTTCCTCCTGTATTCTCCCCTGTTCTTGGCTCGGATTCCTCCCTGATCCCTCCTCCAACCTGCCTCCTGCCCACTGTTGCAGCTTTAGTTATATCCCAAGTCATAAGCCTTGGAAACATCATAAAATTCATACTACATAACTCGATTCCCTAATAAGAGTTTACAGTGTCAAAACAGGCCCCCTTGGTAAAGCCTGTTTTGTTTGTACCAGAGTGTTAGGTGTGCTTCAGAAGTACAGCCAGGAAGGAAATGATCCTGGTAGTGTGTGACAAGTTCCTGTGATGTCAGTCAATAAGGGAAAGTCTGTGTGAGTGTCCAGATATTTGGATTTCACGCGTATGTTAACGTGTAGTTTCTGGATCTTCTGGTGAAAGCCAGGAAGAATGTGGATAAATAAAAAGGCAAAAGAGATGCTCCTCGCTTAGGGCTGTGAAGGCTCTCCACTGTCCCATTGTTTGCTCTGACTCGGACTTGACTATTTTTTTTCCTTTTCGGTCACACCCAGACATGCTTAGGTGTTACTCCCGCCTCCTGAGGAATTACTCCTACCTTGGGGACCATAGGAGAAGGTGGCATTGAACCCAGGCCAGGCCTCGTACAAGGCAAAAACCGTCCCTACTGGACTATCTCTCCAGCCCCTGTGGCTTGGCTTAGAGGCCCTGGGCTTTGGGGGATTATGGCAGAGAAACAGACATACCATCTTTTTTCAATTCCTCCTGAATAATGTTCTGTCTGGGGAGCCACAACCAGCTGGGCCCATTCCTAGCTCTAAGGAGTTTAGGTATCTGTACCTCAGGATCCTTATGGGGTACCTTATAGAATCCAGGTCTGTCGTGTGTGACCAGCTCCCTCCCTCCTGTGTCATCTCTGCCTCCCTTGTTTCAGGTACTGATTAGCGTTGTGGAAGTATAACGGATAAGTATTTTTTAGACTCATCTTAGCAAATTGGTACTGGTAAGGTTCTTTATTGGCGTGAAATGAAGAGTTATTTTAATTTTTAAACTTCTTTTCGTCATTTTGGGTCACACTGAGACATGCTAAGAGATCACTCCTGGTGGTGCTCCGGCGCCGTTACACCTTGTGGAAGACAAATACCCTACCTGCTGTCCTATCTCTTTGGCACCTATTGGAAACAGTTTAAATGAACTTTATTGTGCGTAGAAAGACATTTGAAAGGATGGAAGGGACCCCTTGTATCAAAGGTCTGACAGTGTTGGGAATATGGGTTAGTTCCCCAAGCTCCCCACATCCCAGCACTCCCCAAGCCCCCCACATTCCAGCAGGCTGCTCCGTTTACCTGTGATTACTTGCAAGGTTGATCACAGTCATGCATCCCACCCATCAGTTCAATAATATCAGAGGAAAAAAATAAGTATTAAAATTGGAATTAGCAAAGTCCAATTAATCTAGTTTTCACTAGAGTGATGAAAAGAATTTTGACGGCCAAAAAATGCTTCATGGTGACCGGAATGCTTTGTTGTCCATTAATCTCCATGCTTAGTGTTGGAATATACTCTAGATTTTTATATGTACATCCGTGTACATCATGATCACAACCATCCAGTTGTTCGTCAATTGCCTCGAGCAGGCCCCAGTAACGTCTCCTTCGTCTTAGCCCAGATAATTTTTTAAAAAGTGCCATATTCAAGGCCCTTTCAGGATTAGGAGAATGAGACCCATCATTGTTACTGGTATTTGGCATATTGGGTACACCACGGGGAGTTTGCTATACTCTGCCTTGTGGGCAGGTTACATTTGGTACCCTGCCAGTTTGTCCAAAGTAAGAATGAGATAATAAATATAAGTAAATGTACATAAATATAAGTAAATTTTATATATGTGTAATTTATATGATATATTATATTATGATGTATAACACACAAATACTCTATATATCTTTGTTGTTGGTGCACACCTGCACTTCTGAGGGCTTACTCATGGATTTTCACTTCTTTGGTGCTCAGGGGTATATTTGGAATTCTGAGGATTGAACCCAGATATACCATATGCAAGACAAGCGTCCACCTGCTCTTGTTCCATACTTTGGCTTTGGAATTGTGTTTCTGAAACTGCCTTCTGTGGTTTTCCTAGTAGGCAAGTTTACACTGGTCGTGCGTTTTCAAGAGGTAGTGTGTCGGCTGGTTGGACAGTATTATTGGACAGTGCTCTCTGATGTTCTAACCAGACTTTTCTCTTTTCCAGTGTCTGTCCAGCTCTCTGAGCTTCTGCTAGGACATTTCCACTCTGCATTTCCAGGGCTGGCTTTGGAGTCACTGCTTTTGCCCCATCTTGATTAATTCCCCGGGAAGCACAAGGTCAGGTGCTTTGAACCAACCTGCCTGATTTACCTTGAATTTACCCACATGTGCTTTGCCTGATGAACTGTGTGAGGGGATCGGTTCAATGTTTGACTGACCAGTACAGGATCAGGGGTCTTCTCTTTATCCCCAGCCCCCCACTGTTGAGCAACCACTCCAGCAGCTGCCTCTCCAGTCCTTGATCAGTCCATCCCCCTTGCAGCGTGGATTCGCCTGGATGAGCAAAGACTGTCTCTCTGCATCTAGACCGTGGCTGATTTTATGACATGACAAGAGCTGCGTCCCTGAAGCTCCTTGCACCACTGTATATTCACACTGTGAGCAGTAGGGCCACACCATCTTTCCGGTCGGTTTCACGCTTGTTTTTTCCTCATTCCCCATACCCGGCTGTTTCTGAGGTGCAACAAAGGCTTTCGGGAGACCCAGAGATGTTGGGCCTTGCAGTAGGGCCTGTGCGGTGGTGCTGGGGTCACAGGTGTGAGTGAGTTACCTTGGCCAAGATCGCGTCCAACTTGGGAAAGGTTCAGAGGCGGAAAGGGTCAGAGACTGGTTTGTGAAGCACTGCAGGAGCTGCCGAGGGTGGGGCTCAGCCCCCCAGAACTTGTCATCAAAGACTTCACTACGCCCTACCCGGGAGCCTTTGGCCCTGGCATCACTAATGTAGACCTTCAGATTCACTTCGAAGGGCAGTTCCCAGCCTCCCTACAGAGGAGACCAAGTTGTCCTCTGTCCTTTGATGGCACGGGTCCACCCAGTGGCTTGGGACCTGCGGGTAGGTAAAGTAAAGTAAAGTAAAGGCCCTCCCGTTGATCATCGATTTGCTCGAGCGGGCCCAGTAACTTCTCCATTGGAGACTTTGTTGTTACTGTGTCTGGCATATTGAATACTCTCGGTAGCTTGCCGGGCTCTCCGAGAGGGGCGGAGGAATCGAACTCGGGTCGGCCATGTTGGCTGCGTGCAAGGCAAACGCCCTACCCGCTGTGCTATCGCTCCAGCCCCCGATTTGCTCGAGCGGGCCCAGTAACGTCTCCATTGGAGACTTTGTTGTTACTGTGTCTGGCATATCGAATACTCTCGGTAGCTTGCCGTGGGGTTTACAAATGAAACTTTTTCATTATTATTGTTTTGGTTGGGCTGTGTACCATGTATGGAGATACGCAGGGTTTACTTTTGGCTCTGTACTCAGGGATTCCTGCTGGTGGTACTCGGGGACCAAATGGGATGCCAGGGATTGATATGGGTTGGCTGCATGCAAGGAAAGTTCCCTACCTGTTTTGCTGTCTCTAGCCACAAATTTTGTGTTTTTTTCCTAGATCAAGTATTTCTGCTTCCTAAGGACTAGCTGCAAAGCACCCCACACATGGAATCCCACCCTCACTTGCCGAACGTCAGCTGTTGTGGTGAGTACTGGGGCTAAAGTTTTGGGGTTTTTATTTTGAAGAAAATAGTTGGTTTCCGGGATGGGTGATGGTGTTGGGGAAGCTTTGCTTATGTGGAGGAAATAATTGACTTAGAAAGGGTCAGATCAATACTAGAGCAAGTCAGGTGCTTGCCTTGCAAGTGGACAACCCAGGTTCGATCTACGTCTGCTATTCCATATTGTCTCTGAGACCCCTAGGACTGAACCCTGATACCAGAGCTGCAATATTCACTGAGCACTGACAGTTGTTGTCCAAAATTGAAACACATGCACACAGACACACACAGACACACACACACACAGACATAAACACACATAGAGGATGTGAGGGCAATGAAAGAGTCATTGTATTCAGGAGAAAAACATGGATTTCTGCAGCATACAAACAAGAAAAAAAAAGAAAAAGGGGACTTAAGGATCCTTGTTAAATATTTCGCTCTAAAATATGTCTTTACATGAGTGTTGGATATTTACCTTAAGTGTTCCCCCCCCCCCCCCGCCCTGAGAAGTGGTTTTATGAGCACTTCCGATCCCCCGAGTTTATATTTAACTCAAAAGGTCAAGTCTTCCAGTGATTCAAAACTTTATCTATGTAGTCATTTATTTGCATTTCTATTCCCCCTATAACCTATATAATCTATAATCTATCATTATAGAGCAATATTCTTTGGTTCAAAACAACAAAAAAAAGTTAATGGTAAACTCTTAATTTTTGTGAGTTATTTAACTCTGAAATATATTTACTGCTGGGCATTCATCATAATTACTTGACTCAGGCTTCAGTTGCCATAGTTTCTAACTCCAGAAAGCTGGATCCCATCGAGAATCTCTGGATGGACCTGGGGCAAGCAGCAAAGGTACCCTGGCTTCAAGATGGGACGGTCTAGAAGTCATAAAGCACCAGCTTGTTTCCAAGCCATCAGAACCAAAATGACCTGACGCAGTGGGGTGTGGGAAGCGAAACTGGCCTGAGCACTCCATGTGGAATTTATGATAAAATCCCAGTCAGCTTTTAACCGTAGCTCCTGAACCCCAGAGAAGTAAGTTTTGGAATGTTTATTTCTTACTGTGTATGTCGAAATAACTGCAAATATTAATAAAAAGTAAATTTTCTTGTTTATATGTGCAAGCAGGGAATGAGCAAACCACACGGATGCTTGTGCGAATTCGCCCTGAGAGAATTTCTCAGTGTAGTCTCAGGCAGTACGTCTCCTTGAGATAATTCCCCCAAAAGAAATGCCTCTGTTGAAATGCTTGACCTCTGTCAGTGATAAATCAGAATACATTCAGTCCTGGACCTCGAATCCCCTCAGATGTTCTATAATTTTGCTAATCAGTTCAGAATTAAAGGTCCACTTTTCACTGTCCATTGGCCATTAATTGTTGTGTTCTCTATGTCTTTGTTTCTCTGGAGAGACAGAGCACCAAACACAATGTACCATGGGACCTACCAACTCAATATTATTCATTATCCATGGTTTAAAAGTAGACTCACTCTAGAAATGCCGGATGTCAGACACACATAATATGGTTCATAGTAAACACCCTGGATATTTGGATAATTTTGTGATACAGCACTGTTTAGATGTGTTGTTGTTCTTGGTTTTTGGCTTTTCGGGTCACACCTCGCAATGCACAGGAGTTACTCATGGCGTTGCAGGCAGGAACTACTGTTGGCATTGCTCAGGGTACCATATGGGATGCCGGAGGATCAAACCTGGTCAGCCATATGCAAGGCACATGCCTTAGCCGCTGTGCTATTGCTCCAGCCCTTTCCATGGTTTTCAGAGCTATTCCTGCACAACAGGAAAGAGTGCTGGATGAGACTCATGTGCTGATTTGGGATTACAGTAAATCATGACCAGGATGTGTCCAGGTCCAGTGGGTCAGAGCTGGGACAGCCTGGGGCTCATCTGATCCCATAATTAACCATGGTCCCTGGAAGAGAGTGCCCAGGTCCATGTCCCTGTCCAGTAAGCAAGTGGGAAGCTGAAGTTTTTTCCATCCTGAGCCCCTGTGGCTGTTCACATGGCATAGCCAGTAATGGGACTGTGGTCACTGGGGCCTGCAGGAGCCCCCTCTACGTGGGAGCTCTTGTGCTCAGAGTTAGTCTCTGACCTTAGCGACCTTTCTGTGAGGTCCAGGGTGGAGTTCCGGGGCTCAGGCAGGGCTGTTGTTTCCTCCCCTGTAGGCCTCAAGCGCTCCTGACCTGGCAAGCAGCCGGGTCACAACCCACTACTCTGTCCCCTTAGAGGCAGGAACATCTGGCAGTTTCTCACGGCGGATGGTACTATGAAACTGTGTCCAAACATCTGACTGGTCACTACAGTTCTGGCTCTAATGCAGGGACTTCTGGTCAGGTGGGGTTAGGGCTGGTTGTGCTCCTCTCTAGTGCTCATGGCTCAGGCCTTTGCATGGAGCCACCTGCAGATCTTCAAGAAAAACAAAAGCAGAAGATAGGGACATGACCTCTGCCACACACCATCCTCAGGCAGGAGAGTGAAAATGACGCAAGTACAGTGACAGGAAGCACAAGCTTCCCAGGCAGATAGTTTCTGATTGTTTCAGTAAGGAGAAGGGGATGTGACTCCTGGCCTGATTAAATGGCTCTCTGTTTGAGGTCACTGTTTTGTTTATTTTATTGATTTGAATGGGCCATATTAGTGGTGCTGAAATATCACTGTTTTCGGGAATGGGGGACCATATGAGGTGCCAGGGGTCCAATGCTGATTAGAATTTTTTTGAAGGTGTTGAAGGGGAGGGCCCATACCAGTGATTCTCAGGTTATTTCTGGCTCTGTACGCATCTGGCAGTGCTTGAGGAACCATAATGGATGACGGGATCGCCAGCCCTACCTGCTGTGTACGGACCCGCTGTCCTGTTACTCCAAACTGCTGCTTTGTTTTCTTTCATGTTTATTTTTGTGCCACAGCGGAGTTGCCTTGGGCTTCCTCTTGGCTCTGTGCTCCAGATTCACCCCTGATAGGCTTCAGGGGAACCCAGGTGTGCTGGTTATGTATGTACCCTGATGGCTACAAATGTCTCAGGGCCCAGGACCTGTGTTTCTCCTTTTTTGTCTTTCCCACTCTGAGAGCCTCACCTTCTCAGTCACATAGTCCCATGTTCACATGATGTTGTATGTCCAGTTCTGGGCATGCGCCTGTTCCAGGGAGTTGGAGCAGAGAACCTTAGGATTGAATCACTTTTACCATCCTTGAGATGAATTTGGGGTCTCCCTTATAAATGTAAGGACTGTGGGTATGCGTTCACTTACTCCTCCTTATTACACATAGTAATATTCATAATGGAAGGAAAACATATATGTGTGCAATGAAGGAAGCCCTACATTATGGCCTCAAGCCTTAGAATCCCAGGAACATTGATCTTGGAGACAGACTACATATATAAGGTCTGTGGGAAGGCCTTCACTCAAACTTGGTGTTTTACGAAGCACAGAAAAAAATCATACCATAAAGATACCACATAGATGTCTGACATGCGGGAAGGTCTTCACTCTACCCTGTAGCCTTATTATGCATTTGAGAAGTCAAAGTGGAGAAAAATCTTATATATGTAAATAGTGTGCAAGACATTCACTCAATCCATAACCCTTATTAGCCATATGAAAATGCATACTTGAGAGAATCTTATGTTTGTAAATGTGGCAAGGCCTTTGCATACCTCTCAAGCCTTTTAGACATCCTAAAATGCACACTAGATGAGTTGATCCCTACAAAGTATCCCCAGGTTCAGAGCAGTGCCCCTCGGGAAAACAAGGTGTTTTTTTTTGCACCAGGAGTTTTGGGGGCCGCAGAAGTGCAGCCAAGAAGGAAGCAATCCACGTAGCATGAGACAAGCTTCCAGTGACATCAGTACTATAAGGGAAAGTACTTCCTGTTTATAACCTGGGCTTCGGCTTTAGCAGTGTCTTAGCATTTGAACTTCACCTGTACGTTAACTTGTAAATAATGGGTCTTGGTGATGGAAGTCAGGAAGAAGGTGATTAAAAAATAAATAAATAAATAAATAAACATAAATAGGTTAAAAGTTCTTGAAGCAACAAAAAGCTTCAAAATTTCTTAGAGTCTTAAAAATCCTGCCATCAAATATAACAATGTTCACTCAAATTTTCTACATCTATTGGTATTGCAAGTTTGTTGTCTCATCAATTTTAATCCTAGAATTTTATTAGCGTTTGGGGATTTTTCTCTTTGGTAAATTAAATGCATACATACAAAACCACCCATACCTCTGGACAGCCACAGTTCGCCATTGTTACAGTCATTGCTCTGATTCTGGCTTGGCCCAGTGGCCCTGTTTTGAAGGGGTTTATGGCAGAGACAAACCATAAAGTTGTCGAGAATCATTTTAATTCTAAAATCAGGCAAAAGTTTCTTCAGGCCTTCCTGTGTTTGCCTGAGGGAGCTGTGGTCAGTCCATACTCCTGACTTTCAGCTCAGAGCTCCATGACTTGGAGAATTCTGGCACGTTATAGATGCTGTGGTTGGAATCGAGGTCGCCCGTATTTACAAGCACTTTATCCTCTTTATCATCTCTCTGCATACATAGTATTCAGGATCTTTTATTAGACTTTCAGAAGGGTTAAAGATATATATTTTGAAAATGTTCATCTTTGGAAAATGGCCCTGGAAATATTCTTCAGTAGAGTGGATGGGAGACAGTTAGTTGTCTTTACTGTGAGTAGAGAAACGTGGACCAGTGTTTTGAAAGAATTGGAGGGTCTCCTTGAGTCAAATCTTTTACAAATGGTGGGGAGAGCACAAACCCACCCATGTCAGCAGGCAATTAGATTCAGCTGTGATTGTTGAACAGTAAGGGTGGTCACACACCTGGATCCCACCTCTTTCTCATTTCAGCAGTATTAGAGGTAAGGAAACCTGAAACATTTGCTTTTGGAAACATTAATATCCCAATCAGAATACTACAATTGCTCAGTGGTCATCAGAATGCTAAATATCATTTAGATAGGTCGAAAAGGCTAAGCAAGTCTTTCGAAAAACCAGTATGGTCTGCTGACTTTGATTCAGTTTATCCCTCCATTTAAAAATTGATCCTTATGCTGGGTTCTACTTCTTTAAAATATATTTTTTGTATATATACATATGTTTTTTTGATTTTTGGGTCACACCTGGTGTTGTACAGGGGTTAACCCTGGCTCATGCCCTCCAGAATTACTCCTGGCGGTTCTTGGGGGATCACATGGGGCGCTGAGAATCGAACTTGGGTCAGCTGCGTGCAAGGCAGATGCCCTACACAGTGTGCTCTCTCTCCAGTCCCTGCATAAAATATTTTTGATTTGGGGGTACATCTGGCACTTCTTGAGTGTTACTCCCGGTGGTGCTTGGGTCATCATTTGGAATGTCATAGCTGGAATTCAAGCTGACCTAATTCAGTGCAAGCGCTAAGCCACTGTACTGGTTTGAGTAAATAATATTCGAAGCCAATTAAATTCTAAGTTATAAAGCATAATATTAATTAATTGTCTTCCTGTATCCATACAAAAGGACATTGCATTAAGGTAAACTGCTCAAAGGACATAAGGAGAGGAGAAAGGCAATATTAACTTACAGTACAGCTTCAGTGTCTAAGAAGGATGAGACCTTACGAATTGGTTGGGGAAGAGAGCATAGAAGTGGTTACAGACTGATAAAGTAATGGGAGTGACTCGGGAGCACTGTGATGGGTACAATCTGATAAACCTAAGCTTCGTATACTCCAACATTCTGGGTTTGAAAACTTGTTTCTGAAGTAGGTGAAATCCCAATGCTTGTGTGTTATCAGGGGTAGTGGGTTGATCCAAATTACTTTCAGGTATTCGTAGAAGCCTTTTACTCCTTTTTGCGTTTTTCTCTGCCTCTCTGGTGGCTGTTTTCTGATTTGTCCCAGTTCTCTGGAGGGCTGGCTTTGGAATCACTGCTTTCACCCCATCGTGATTTATCACTTTCCTGAGACTCTCATTGTCCATGTCCCACCTGTTCCCTACCTTCGTGTTTTACCTTGTATCAACTTGCTTGAATTTTTCCTAATGGCTTGTGTGTGAGAGCTTTGGTTGAATGTTTGAGTGACCGGTACAGCATCAGAGGACTTGTCCTTACCTCCAGCACTACCGTGCCTGACCAGCCACCCAGCATCTGCTTCTGCCTTTCTGTTCTCAGAATTTTTCTTTATTTTTTTCCCTGCTTGGATTGTTTCCATTTTGTTGTTGCTGTACTTCTGGGCTACACCCTACAGTGCTCGGGCCTTACTCCAGACTCTGAATTCAGGAATCACTGCTGCCAAGGTCAGAGGACATTAAGATATGCCTTGGGTAAGCTGATAACATATGCTGTACTATCACTCTGTCCCCCCAAATAGAATATTAATAGTTGAAAAATAGAAACAGTTCATATCGTGGTCCTGTAAAGAGCGTGAATATAGGATTATTATACTATACAACACGCAAGACAAGAGCAAGTGCTGGATGAAGCTCATGCAAATGTGCTGACTGGGGATTAGAGTAAAAGAGCACACAGAAGAGTCGGGGGCTAGGTCGACAGACCTGAGGCTCTACCTTGTGCTTCCCTTGACCCAGAAGTGACCCTGGTCTCCAGGAGAGATCTCTCATGCTCGTGTCCCTATCTACCCTGCGAGAGGGTGGCTGAAGGTTTGTCCATGATGAATTCCTTTGTCTGCCCCCATGGCATAGCCACTTACAGGGCTTTGTTCACTGGGTGTGGTGGGGGCAGCCCTGGTTGAGGCCTGCAGGGGCCACTAATACTCTTACACGCATGGGCTCAGAGTCAGTCCCTGGCCAGCCTTGTAGGAACCTTCCTGTAGGGAAGACTCCCAGGGCTCAGTTTCCTCTCCTGTAGCCTAAGCCCAGTACTCCAATCTGGTCAGACAGCCCGGATCCCAACGCACTTTGCATCTGCAGGAGAGGAAGGATCTTCTGACAGTGTCTTTCCCAGATGGGTCAGGGTTCTGGTGCTGGATAATTTCCACCGATCAGAGCATTTCCTGCTCCAGTGTTGGTACTTCTGGTCAAGGTTGGGAGATTGTGCTCCACACTGGTGGTCACGGCTCTGACTTCTTTAGGATTTGCATGGAGCTTATTTCAGATGCTCAGGAATTAGAGACAGGGGAAGATAGTGACACGCTGTCTGACTCACTGTCCCCATGTCAGAGGAGAGTGACTGGATGGCATGATGCAGTGACAGGAACAGACAGGCTTCCAGGCCCATCTGTTTCAAGCTATGTTAGGAGGGAGCCCTGGGATAGGGTTCCTGGCAGGGGTGACTGACTGCTGTTTCAGGCCACTTCCGTCCCTGTTTGTTTTGTTCTATTTACATTGAATGGTGCTCAAGAAGTACTCCCAACTCAGTGCTCAGGGGTCACACCAGTTTGACCTTGGGGATCGGCTTGGGGAGCTCTGAGATTGCATACGATGCTGGTGATTCAAGAATAACCTCCTGGATTTTGTTTTGTTTTGTTTTGGGAGCTGATAGGTAGCCACACCCCATGATTCTTGGGATTATTCCTGGCTCTGCACTCCAACATTGCACCTCAGAGTTCTTGGTGCAACATATGAACAGCAGAGATCGCCAGCCCTACTCGGGTTTCCTGGACCCACGGTACTGTTACTCCATCTTGCTGCTTTGTTTTTTTCATATTTGTTTCTGTGCTACAGTGTAGATGCTCATGGCTTCCTCTTGGCTCTGTTCTCTGGATTCACCCCTGACGGACATCAGGACCCAGGGTGTGCAGGCTCTGTATGGGCCTTGGCAACTACAGTGACTCTGTCCCCAGGACATGTGTTTCTCCTATTTTGTCCTTCCCGCTCTGAAGAGTGTTCCCTGCTCAGTAACAGAGTTTCATGTTCACTTACTGCAGTGTGTGTAGTTCTGAGCATGTGTCTGTCCCTGGGAGAAAAGGATGCCTGGGGCCGTCAATGTCATTGGGGTCACTTTTCCTGCCCAGAGATAATTTGGGACGGCTTCAATACAGGAATTACAGGCACTTATGCCCTCACATAGCTCTGAGTCACTCGCTGACATTGTCTGTCTCCGTCTCATCCCTAATACATGGAACGGGGAATGTGGGATATGGCATTGGGGGAGAGGGGGCAGCTAGTGTTTTGTTCCAACCCAGTGTTGCTTTTTGTGGTCCTGTTGGGTTTCTGCTCAGGTGTTACCCTGTGCCGTGCTCATTGGATTTATCCCTGGAATGGCTCCATGCAAGTCCAGAACCTGTCGCGAACCTGTCCAGAACCTGCAGGAACTTTCTAGAATAATGTTGTTGTAGCAGATCTGGCTCCGTGTGAGGGATTCCTGGGATCACTAGCAGAAATGGGGAAACAATTAACTTTCCCAACCCTGTGTGGTGTCTGGCCCTTTAAAACTCCGACCAGAAGTGTAGGTGAGGTCACAGAGCCCCGCCTTTCCCTGGGGTCTTTGTGGGCGGAGCAATATCCACCCTGTTTGTTGGCTTGTGAGGAGGTGGGGGGCGGGAAGGGGGCGGCCAGGGAGCGGGGACGTCCCATAGGGCCAGTTTCCTCTCTGGCCATGGAGTGAGTGGTGTATCTGGGAGCAGCCCTGAGCCTCCGCCGGTCTCCCCACAGCGGGGCGCCCCCAGCGCCCGCCTTTTCGAGAGCTTTGTCTGTCTACTCATTTCTATTTTAGCGCATCGCATGGCAGGAGTTTTTTATTTCGGAGGCGAGTGAGGAGGGGGCGTCGGTCCCGGGCAGGTGGGCTGACAAGTGAGGTGGAAGGTTCGAGAGCCAAAGTCCGTTCGGAAAGTGTCAGGAACAACAGAAATGAGGACGACCAGAAGAGAAAGAGTTTTCTTTTCAAGTTTGTTTTTCATTGTGTGTCCTAGTCGCTATGGCCCGGGCGACCCCATGGGGTCGCGGGCACGAGACCCTCGCCCTCCCCCCCAACCCATCGCTCTGGCCCCCAACCGGAGAGGAATGTGCCAGAGCCCGAGGGAGCCCCAGCTTGCCCGCAAGTCTCATGGCCCTTGTGGGACCACCACAGCTTTGGCTCTGCAGCAGGGACCCTCGGAGCCCGGGGGCCTCAGCAGGATTGGGGCGTGGGGACATCTCGAGAATGGCTACGCCCCGGTTGCCTACCTATATCCCCCTCTTTCCAGGCCGACTTTCGTATCTAGGCGGGTTGAAAAGGAGTCAGAGATCAGGGGTTTCCCTCGGCAAGGGGACCTGGGGGCCCATTCTTTGGCCTTTTGTGGGAGAGGGCTGGGGCCTCTCCTGGCTTGTTCAGGGCTCTCTCCTGAACCTTCCCTCAGGAAACGACCCAGGCAGTGTTCGGTGTAACCCCGTACCTTGGTGAGCAGCGTGAAGGCGCATCAGCGCCCCACTACCTGGTGGGGGGAGGAGGGCGCTGGGTGCGTTTCTCCTGTGCTTGGGGCTCAAGAACATTGGGCCCAGCGTTCGATTTTCACTTGTTCCTGGTTCAGCCATCAGGCTCGGAGGGCTTTTCCTTTTCCTTTTCCTTTCTTTTTTCCCCTTTGGTTTCTGTTTGCTTTTAGGTCCACGCCCTGTGATGCTCTTGGGGTTATTTCTGGCTCTGCACTCTGATCACTGTGGGTGCTGTTCAGGGAACCCTATGAGATCAAGATCACGACCATCCTGTCGTTCTTAACAACTTAATGACCCCTCGTTCATCAATTTTGCATGTGTGTCTTACAGAAACATTAGTTTATTCCCTGGTAATGCCATTCACATTGCGTTGGTGTGGTGCAAATGTTAGGAACCAACCTGCAGTTCTGAATGTCTTTTTCCATGGAGACTCTAAAGTCATAGGGCGATGATTGGAATCCTCTGCTGTTCGACAGGGAAGCAGCCAGCCTGAGTGGAATGTCTCTGATCCTGCACACTGTGAAAATGTCTCGAGTGGGCATTTGTGCCCTCAGCCCCATGGGGATGCCAAAACACACAGGATGGCCCCTGAGGGTGATCCAAATGGAGAGAGCAACCTCACTCTGAAGAAGCCCTCCCCTGGGAAAAGGTCCATACAGTCTGTTGTTCTCAGTCCACAGACACAAACTCCAATACTGTAGCAGACCCTAGAATGTGGGAGAGGAGCACTGTTTGTAGTGAGTCCCTCACACCGGAAAGCCCATAAGCAAAGTCACCATGGACTGACCCTGTCTAAGAGTAAGCAATGTGGGGGAGCTTCCTCGTGTTCCCAGGACTGTGATGTTCCTTTAGAAACCCACAGTGGACAGAATCCCCAGGAGTGTCAGCAGCAAGGGCGTGGCTTGAGTCCAGTGTCATCCCAATGTGCTGACATGAACATCCGCACAGGAAGGAAAACTAATACATGTAAGGACTGTGCAAAGGCCTTCACGCGACCCTCTGACCCCTTAAAACTTTTGGAGAATTCATACGGGAGAGAAACCATATGTGTCTGAGCAATGTCGGACGGTCTCTGCTTACTCCTCACACCTTTCTAGACACAGGAAAATTCACAGTGGAGAGAAACCTCATAAATATAAGGCATGTGAAAAGGCCTTCACTCGATCCTCGACCCCCACTGGGCATATGCAAACTCAAACTGAAGAGAAGCCTTATATGTGTAAGGAATGTGGGAATGCCTTTGGTATTCCTCCAGCCTTACTCGTCATGTGAGAATTCACACTGGAGAGAAACCTCATGTTTGTAAGGCATGTGGAAAGTCCTTCATTCTATCCTCAGCCCTTACTCGGAATATGAAATCTCATAATGGAGAGAAATCTTATGTATGTAAGGTATGTGGGAAGGCCTTTGGTTATTCCTCAAGCCTTACTAGTCATTTGAGAAATCACACTGGACAGAAACCTTATATTTGTAAGGAATGTGGGAAGGTCTTCCGTCTGCCCTCAGGCCTTACTACACATAGAGCAGTTCATATTGGAGTGAAATCTCATGTGCGTCAAGAATGTGGGAAGGCCTTTGTGTTTCTTTGTAGTCTTAGGAAACATCATAAAATTCACATTAGATAATTCAGTCCCCTAATAACAATTTTTAACATCAAAACAGGCTCCTTCAATAAAGTCTGTTTTGTTTGGACCATGATATAAGGTGCTACAAAAGTGCAGCCAGGAAAGAAATGATCTTGGTGGTGTGTAACAAACCTTCTGTGATGTCAGATTTTCGTATCTTGTGAAAGTCAGTAGGAATGTGAATAAAAAAGGCAAAAAAATCCCCTAGGCTCAGGGCTGTGAAGGCTCACCACTTTCTGAATCTTTGCTCTGATTCTGACTTAACTTATTTTTCTTTTTGGTTCACACACAGCGATGCTCAGGGGTTACTCCTGCTACTCCAGTCAGGAATTACTCCTGGTGGTGCATATGTGTTGGCGGGGATTGAACCAGGGTCGGCCCCATGCAAGGAAAATGCCCTCCCCTCTGGACTATTGCTCCAACCCCTGTGGCTTAACTTGGAGGCTCTGGGTTTGGGGTATTAACACAGAGAAACAGCCATACCTTCGTTCTTCAGCTACTCCTGATTCATGTTCTTTGGAACTTCACCCAGCTGAGCCCTACTCCTGCCTCTCAGCTCAGGCATCCATACCTGGGGAACTCAGGATTCGTATGGGCTGCTGTGGTTGGAATCCAGGTCTGCCATGTGTGACCAGCTCCTTCCTCCATGTCATCTCTGCCTCCCTTGTATTCAGGTACTGGTTAGCATTGTGTAAGAATAAAGGATTGATATTTTTGAAAGTGTCATCTTAGGCAAATGGCCCCAGCAATGTTCTTTAATGGAGTGCAATGAAGACAGTTTATTTTTAATGTTTAAAACTTTGTTTTTCCCATATTTTTGGTTCTTACCCAGAAAACTTAGGGATTACTCCGGGTGGTGCTCTAGGACCCTGTTAAATATGGTGCAAGACAAAATTCCTACCTGCTATCCTATCTCATTGACCCCTATTGGAAACAGTTTAAATGAACGTTACTGAGTGTAGAAAGACATTTGAAAGGGTAGAAGGGGCCCTTGAATCAAATGTCTGACAAATGCTGGGAATATGGATCAGCTCCCCACATTCCAGCAGGCCGTTCTGTTTACCTGTGATTACTTACAAGGATGGTCATGTTCCTGGATCCCCCCCAATCAGTTCAATAATATTTCAGAAAAAAGTAAGTGTTGAATTTGGAATTAGCAAAGTCCCATCAATCTAGTAGTCACCAGAACGATCAAAAGGATTCTGATCTGCTTATAGGTCATAAAAGGCTCCAAACTGACCAATATGGTTTACTGCCCATTAACCTCCATTCTCAGGGTAGGAATATATGATGTTGGTGGTGGTGCTCACCTGGCAGTGCTTAGGGCCTACTCCTGGCTTTACACTTTGATGGTGCTCAGGGGACTGTTTGGAATTCTGAGGGTTGAACCCAGATTGACCACATTTAAGGCAAGCACCCAAGCCTCTTTCCCCCTACTCTGGTTTTGAAATTGTGCTTCTGAAACTGCCTCCTGCAGTTTGCCTTGTAGTCAAGGGTCCACTGATTTGGTGTTTTCAAGGGGTAGTGCATTGACTGGACAGTGCTCTCCGATGTTCTTACCAGCCTCTACTCCTGTTCCAGTGTCTGTCCAGCTCTCTGGGCTGCTGCATGACCAGTTCCTCTGCATCTCCTGGGTTGGCTTGGCAGTCACTGGTTTCACCCCATCTTGATTCGTTCCTCAAAAAACTCAACATCTGGTGACTTGTACCAACCTTCCTGTTTTACCTTGAATGAACCCAGCTGTGTTTTTCCTTGTTGAACTGCTTGTGAAAGCATTGGGTCATTGTGTGACTGACTAGTAGAAGATCAAGGTTCTTCTCCTTATTTCCAGCTCCCCACTGTGTGACCCCATCATCTGCCTCTCGACACTTTTATCCAGTCTATCCCCCCTTCAGCCCTATTCACCTGGGTGGGCAAAAAGGGTCTCTGCCTCTGGTTCATGACACGTTAAGGCTCCGGATCCTGGCAGAAGTGGAATGACGTCACAGGCCAGCAACCTTCAGATGTCCTTTCTATTCCAGTTGTGGTTGCCTGCGTTAGGCCACCATTGGTGTCGTGGGCAGGGAAGGAAATGGAGGCCCTGCGTGGAAGGGGGACTACGAAGGCCGATTTTTCTGTCAGGATGGGAGTGGTGGTCCATGAGCTCCCGGTGCCTCCACACTGTGAGCGGTGTGGGCTGTTCCAGTTTGGGGGCCCTTTCATGCTTGTTTTTCTCTTGTTTCTGATACCAGGTGGCTCTTGAGGCAAGGTGAATGCTTTAGGGGAACCCAGAGGCTTTAGGGGATGCAGGGTTCGAGTGTGAGTGGGTGATCGTGAGGCTCCCCTTTGCCCACCATCGGCTCTTGCTCCACGATCTGTCAGTGGCGGGTGGTCGTGGGGCTGAGGGGTGGCCTGAGTGCGGGGCCTGCGGGACTTGCAGAGAGCACGGCCTGGCTTTCCCGACCCTCCCTGCACGGGACTTCGCTCTGCCCTGATCCGGAGCCTTTGGCGCTGGCATCACATGTGTAAAACCTTCAGATTCACTTCAAGGGGCAGGGCCTCAGACCCCTGCACTAGCAGATCCAGTTATCGTCTCTCCTTTGATTGATTGCCGTGATGTGGTGGGGCCACATGGTGGTTTGTTCCCTGCCGGAGGGTGGGGTTTTAAATGAAACTTTTTCAGTAATATTGTTTTGGTTTGCCCTGTGTACCACATCTGGAGATGCTTAGGGTTTAGTTTTGGCTCTGAACTCAGGAATTCCTGATGGTGGTACTCAGTGACCATATGGGATGTGAGGATTGATCTGGGTTGGCTGCATGCAAGGCAAGTTCCCTGCCTGCTTCACTGTCTCTGATCCCAACCTTTTTGGTTTTGTTTCTACATCAAGAATTTTTGCTTCCTAAGTTCCAGTTGCAAAGCATCCCGTACTTACGATTTCTCAAGTCTTTGTATTCATTGCAGAATTCATACAGGAAAGAAGCCCTATATAACTAAATAATGTGGGACCGTCTTTATTGGATCCGCAGGCCTTACTAGGCATATGAGAATGAATAGTGGAGAGAAAATTTTATGTAATGAATGTGAACAGGGCTTCATGGACCTTCAAACTTTAGTAAACTTTGTAAAATTTATACTGGATGAGTTGATCCCCTATAAACCATCTATAAGGTCAGAACAGGCCCTATCAGTTTAGCCAGATTCCTTTGGACAGGGGCGGTCATAGGTGGTACAAAACTGCAGCCAAGAAGGAAATCATCCTCGTATCATAGGATGAGCTACCTATGATGTCACTTCTGTAAGGAAAGTTTCTTGCTGAGTATCCGCCGCACCACAGCCATGCCAGTGCCCTGGAATGTTTCCATCACATGAATGTTTAACTTGTACATAGTGGGTCTTTGTGATGGAGGCCATGAGGAAGGTGACTAAATAAAAACAGGTACAAAAATAGGCCCTCTGTGGAATGGTCACAGCTCATCACTGTGTCATTGTTTACTCTCACTCCAACTTGGCCCAGAGGCCCTGGTTTTAGAGAATTATGACAGAGATGAATCACAAAGCTGCAGTGAAAACTGCAAAGTGGAAGACCAGGAAATCCTTTATTCTTCCAGTCTTTCTGTGCTAGGTTTTGGGGTGCCACACCCCCTGGACTCAGGCTTTACTGTTGGTTCTTAGCTCAGGGATCCAGACTGGGGGTCACATATATCCTTATGGGGCTCAGAATCCAGGTCAGCCATGTGCAAGCAAGTACTTTGTCTTCGGTATCATTTGTACACTCCTTGTATTCATATTTTTTAAAATTTTACATTGCACTAAAGATTAATATTCACAAAAAGTTTTATCTTGTGAAAATATCCTGACAAAGATCTTTATAGTGAGGATTGGAGACCATTGAAATGGACTTTGAAATTGTGGAAGGGGCCCCTTGACTCAAATGTTTTCCAGGTGGTAGGAACATGGGAGAGCCCCCTGCTTCCCCATCTCAACATGCATTCAGCTTTGATGACTAACTAATAAAGGGGGTCACATTCCAGGATCCCACCCACCTCACTTCAGTAGTGTTAGGACAAAACAAAACTTGCCTTTGGAAGGAGTTAAATCCCAACCATGATGTTTTCACCTGGCTGATAATAATGATTTCGATTGTCAGAGAGCCCGGTGAGCTACTGAGAGTATCTTGCCCACACGGCAAAACCTGGCAAGCTACACATCCTATAATCGATCCGCTAAACACAGTAACAAGCCTCACAATGGAGACATTACTGGGCCCATTCAGGAGATGAACAACGGGAGGACAGTGCTATAGATTGTCTGAAAGGCCTAGTAGGGCTACAAATTTACCAGTATGCTTTGGTTACCTTTGGCTAAATATATGCCTCTGTTCTTAGGAATGTTGGATATCATGGGATTTGTTTATTGAACTATACTTCTGGGGGGAGGGACATACCTGTCAGTTACTCCTGTTGCTCCTTGGGCCATGATTTGGCGTACAGGGATGGACTCCAGATGACCAGTTTCAATGCAAGTGTCAAGCTTCTGCACTCTCCCTCCTGGTTCATGCTCTGGGTTGAAATTGCATTTCTGAAACGGCCTCCTTGGTTTTCCTTGTAGATGAGTGTTCACTGCTCACCTGTTGTCAAGCATAGAACATTGACTTGAAAGTGCTCTCTGATGTTCTTACCTGCCTTTGCTGCTGTTGCAGTGTCTCTTCAACTCTCTGGGCTTGCTGCTAGGCCAGTTTCTCTCTGCATCTCCAGGGCTGGCTTGGGAGTCACTGCTTTCACCCGATCTTGTTTGATGACTTCCCTGAGAAACTCACTGTCCCGTGCCGCACCTGCTCCCTATCTGCCTGTTTGACTTTGAATGAACCCGCTGTTCATTTATTATGATGGACTGTGTGAGAGCATTGGCTCATTTTTTGCCCAGTACAAAACCAGGGGACTTCTCCATACTGCCTTCTAGCCCTCCACTTTGTGACCGGCCACTCCGACAGCTGCCTTTCCACCCCTCTATGCGAGCCCATCCCTGTTGCGCCAGAGATTCACCTGGGTGGGCATAGTGGTTCTCTGCACTTCTGGATCCGGGCTCTTTATGGCTGCTTGTGGGGATGGAAGTGACATCACAATGGGGCCTTCCTGGTGCTTCTATTCCTGAAAATTGGGTCAGCGTCATTGTTCACATGGATAAAGGACAGTTAGGGCCCCTGTGAGGAAGCGGGATTCGGAAGGCCAATTTTGTGGTAGAACGGGGCTGATCTCCTGTGAGTGCCTGGCGATTCCCATCTCAATACTGAGCTGTGGGTCTCCACAAGCTTGGGTGCAGGGGGGCGCTTTCATGCTTGTTTTTCACTTGTTCCCTCATATCCAGACAGTTACTGATGTGGGGCAGATATTTCAGGGGGTACATTGGGACTGTTCCAGGGTGCAGGGGAGGAGGGTGTGAATGACTGATACTGGGAGGCTTCTGCGGCCACTATGCCTCTAGCTCTGCGATAGGGCAGCGGCCCTTGGGTGTGGGGCTGAACGCGGGGCTGAGGGCCTTTGGGAAGAGGGAACTTCCGAGGGCGGGTCTTGACTGTGCTGACCCCCAGCTGACCTATGTTGGAACCTTGGCCCTAGGCTTGCTGCTGTAAAGTCTCCAGATACACTTTGAGGGGCAGAGCCGCAGCTCGCCCAATTCCAAGAGACGCTGTTCCTGTCCGTCTTTCTCATTGGCTTCCCTGATGGGACGAGGCCTTCCCGAGCAGTAGATCCATTGGTGATTGGTGTTTTAGTTTCCTTTGGGGGCTATACTTGGTGTGGGGAATGGGGGGCTCTGCTTGCACGAAGATACAATGAGAGCTTACTCTGGCTCCTGGCTCAGGGCTCAGATATTTTTCCTGGAGTACTCTGGGGGCCATAGGGATGCATGGGGATGCAGAGGGTTGACTGGTATCAGCAAACAACGCATCCTACTAGCTTTACTGTCTGTCAGAACAGGAACTTTTGCTTCTTCACATCACATTGCAAATCCCTGTCCTTGACCCCTGTTTATAGAGGTGAATACTGGGGGTAAAGGGTGTGTGAGTTTGTTGGTAAGTGCATGTGTGTGTGTAGAAAGTGTGTTTTTTTTTTTTAGAGGAAAGGGGCTGCCCCATTCTCGGCTATGTTTGTCGGGGGAAGCCCTTTTGCCAGCACAGGGGGCGCTAATGCACGGGATCTGGCCTCTGATTCAGCCCCTGGCTGTGGCTGTGAGAACCTTCTGTGGGACCCAGGGAGGAGGCCCCAGGTCAAGGTAGGGCTGAGTTTTCTCCCTTGTAGCCAAGCCCAGAGCCTGTGTCATGAAAGACAGCACAGATACCAACCCATTTTGCTTCTCTTGGGGAGACAGAAGCATCTGGTGTAATCCCCAAGGAGGGTCTGTGAGCCATTGCCCGAGACTGTGGCTTCTCAGGCCTGGGGGTTGTGCTACTCTCCAGTGCTCACCACTCTGACTTCTCCTCCAGGTCTCTGATCCTCATGAAAAACAGAGGCAGAAGAAGATAGTGACATGCGAATAGAAACACCATCCCTAGGTAGGAGGAGAGTGACAAGATAAGGTGATGCAGTGACCTTCTCACTTATCAAGGAGCGCTCAGCCTTCTTGTGCCAAATGTCTCTGAGTTGTTTCAGGAAGGATCCTGCATTGTGCCTCCTTGTTGGAGGGCTGGACTCTGTATGATGCCATGTTTGTTTCAGTTTTGTTGTGTTTCCTTTTGAACCATGCCCATCGTAAAGAGTACTCATACTCTTCAGTGACCAAAATATATGTGGTCAGGAATACTTGGAGGCTGGCTCTTTAAGGCTAGGACCAGAAATGCAGGTGGCTTCACAGAATGCAGGTCTTTCCATCCCTGCCCTCCACCCAAGGTGGCTTCACTCTCTGGGCAACAGTTACAATCAACCACCATTGTTGCTGAGTATGAGGCGCGGGGAAGGAGCAGGTATTGGGGTGCCCAGGGAGACAGCGAGCGTCCCCAAGGTCGTTTTGTTTTGCCAGCCACCCTGTGGTCGCTCTGAGTGCCCTAAACTGCTGAGGTCTCTACATTTTGAGTGGTGGGGTCACTCGATGATAGTGTACAGGAATGGCGGCCCCTCACCCGGGACACACAGAGTGCTCCTGACGAAAGCTGTATCTTACTTAATAATTGATTTTTAGGAAACAGTCACTGTCACTGTACTCCCATTGTTCATCGATTTGCTCGAGCGGGCCCAGTAACATCTCCTTTGTGACACTTGTTACTGTGTTTGGCATATCAGATATATCACGGGTAGCTTTTCTGGCTTTGCTGTGCAGGTGAGATACTCTTAGTTGCTTGCAGGGTTCTCTGAGAATGGCGGAGGAATCAAACCTGGGTCGGCTGCATACAAGTCAAATGTCCTACCCGCTGTGCTATTGATCAGAGGAGATTTTTCTGAAGAAAGCTTTTTTTGTGTAAGGAGGACAGTGGCCTTGCATGTAGCCAACCTGGGTTCGAACCCCATGACCACATAGGGTACCCGGAGCATGGCCAGATGTGATCACCCCAGAACCTGAAAAGGAAACCCCAAGTGGTCAGAAAAGCATGGAGTTAGGGAATAAAATGAGCTTGGAGAGGAAAGGTCTGCTGGGAGAGTTTCTGAAACAAAATAACGGAACAAACAAGAAAGTAATTTCTTTTAAAATTATTGTTATTTCTTAGCAAGAAGGAATTAAGGAAATAGTGGGCTCAAATTTGAATTCTCGAACGTGTGTTAAATGAGAATTAGTGAATACGCACTGTAAATCATTCTTTTAATGATGAAAACACTGGGCTATTAATGTCAGTGACTTCAATGGGCATAAGAACATTTTAGCTAGAAAGTTCCAGCTTAGCTTCTCAAAGACCTGGTTCCTATTTATAGACATAGTACAAGATGCCAACGCCCGACCCCCGACTCCTGTTTTCAATCACAGTGCACACAGTGCAGGATTTTCCCATTTTGCTTCTTGGAGGTGGAGGCAGGGGATTTTTTGGGGATTATCTCCAGGACAGCTTGTTGCTGGCCACCTTTCATTCCTTACACTGAACCATTGGCTCCCTCGACTTGATCAGTTTATTTCAGTTAATTCCATTTTAGTTGTTTTATTTATTTATTTATTTTTTAGTGTATCCTTGCTAAAAAAAAATTGCTATTTTTTAGCAAGGATACACCTTGCTATACTTGGTTACACCTGATGGTGCTCAGGGAACCATATGGGATGCCAGTAGTCAAATCTGGTTTTTCTGCTTGCAAGACAAGCACTTCTCCCACTGTACTATATCTCCAGACCCTTTACACAGAAAAATTTTGATTTATTATTGTCTTTTTGAATTGTAAATTTTGACTCACAGCACTCAGTGCTCTGTGCTAAGATTAGCATTTGAGCTCAACATTGTTCCTGGCACTGCTTGCGGACCCTATCTGCTTTGGAGAACTGAATGTGGTTTAGCAGCTAGAAAGAAAAGCATCCTATGTACTGTCTCTGCTTACCCTATTTAATTTTTCTACAGAAAAAGATATTTTTTGTATCTACCAAGTTTCTTAGCAGAGCCCTACCCATTGACCATCTCTCCCAGACCAGGTGTGGGTACACCTAGTAGGGCGCTTGCCTTGCATGTAGTTTGCCTGATTTCAATCCCCATCATTTCATAGGGTCCAATGAACACAGCCAGGTGTGGCACAAAGCCCCCCCAAAAAAAAGTGTCACTCCAAAATTTGTCATGACAGTGACCGTTCTTTGACCATCTTTTTGGGCTTTGTGAATATCTCTCCTGTCTGTTCCTTTTTTTTTTTTTTTGCTTTTTTTTTTTTGGATTAGACCCAGCGATGCACAGGGGTTACTCCTGGCTCTGTACTCACAAATTAGTCCTGTTGGTGCTCGGTGACCATATGGGATACTGGGAATTGAACCCGGGTTGGCCACGTGCAAGGCAAACTCGCTACCTCCTGTGCTATCACTCCAGCTCCCTGCCTATTCTTTTCTTGTTTTTCTTTTTGCTACAAACTTGAGGATGGTCAGGGCCTCTGGGCCTCTGTCCAGATGTCCTTAAGATTCCATGTACCCCACCTTAACCAGATGATCCGCCATTTGGGCTCCTCTTCCCGGGTCTATCTCACTACGAGGGGAGCAGATGAGGTGGGATTTGGGGCCACATCTGCCAGTGCTGGAGGGCTGCAGCCTGCTCTCTGCTCACAGTACTGGTGGACAGTGGGTACCAGGAAAGGCCCCCCCGGGCTTTCAGCTGGCTGACATCCACCCCAGCCTGGTGTGCTGTCTCCTGCCCTCAGTTGATATGTTCTTTGTAAGTTCTTGGATGTCAACATTCTGGAACATTTTAACTATTAAGCATGAAACTATGGGTTTCCAAGCAGCAAGACAGAAAGAGACACTAACTTGATAATGCGAAAGCAGTAGGAGTTGTAATCCAGTATACTGGGGCCAACTATCTCACTCACGGAGTGGCCTCTTGATAGGGACACTGACATCAGGTAGTACGGGTTGGATTACCTAAGCAGTACATTTTGTATAGTTTCAGAAAAAAATTAGCTAGTTACCAAACAAAGTTGTTTTGGCAAGTGTCTAGGCTAACAGTGGTGAGGCAGTAGTTAAAAAATTGTTTTCCATAATCATTCACGGTTACATAAGCTCATTCTTTTAGGGTTAATAAAAGACAATTTCTGGGACATTTTGACTAGGGGCATAATGATTGATTGAGCCCACTGGCAGGGCACAGGAACTTTCCCAGGTGGGTTCAGGTTGGCTAGTTGCATATTGTTCCATTTCTGGGAAGCCGAGACTGTTTCAATTCCAGGAACCTGGGGCCAGACTGATTGTGCTGATTTCTGCCACCATAACAGGTGTAAGTTCTTCCCTTCCACAGCAAAACACTGTCTGTAGGGAAGTAGTTGGAGGCTCTGAGAAAAATTACAGACTTTTCACCATTAAGATTTCTCTTGGGCCAAGTGTAATATTTCTTCTCCTTTTCCTTACACAAAATCACATACCAAGGGAGTAAAATCATATAGTCTGTTAAAGCCTTGCCTGTAAGCTCTGAGTCCTGCCTGGTGTGGCCCCCAAGCAAAGACAAAGTAAAGAACTGACTCTCGAGAATATACTGCTGATTTCCAAACCTTTGCTGTTGGCACATAACTGCCTCTTTGCTTTTATTTGTGTGTAGGAAGGGTAGGGGATTTGGGATTTCTGCCAGACCCAGCAGTGCTCCAAGATCACTCCTTGGGAGTTCAGGTTGTGACATTAAGTCAGCCACATGCATGAGAAGTGTCATGCCCACTGGTTTCTCTTTCTGTCCCCTGCAAATCTTTAAAAATTCTTTGGAACTGCAGACTGTGCTGCTTACTGGCATCATACTGGGATCCACCAGGCACCATCACCCTGCCATGTCCTTTTCTGGCTGGACCTCACCTCTGTGTACTACCCCACCCACCCCCATCATGCCCATCTGTGTCCATTTCACAAGGCTGACAGGATTTATATAGAATTTGAATTGCTGGGGTCAGAGGTAGGCCAGGAGTGCATGTCCTCGCCTTGTAAGCAGCCTGACATGGGGCAACCTCTGGCACAATGCAGGGTCCCCCAAACACCCTCATGAATAATCCCAAAGTTCTGCCACTTGTGGCCCTAAAACCCAAATCTGTCCTACAAAACTGGCTGGAGGGGGCTTTGAGAAAATACATTTTTTTCATTTTCGTTTTTTATTTTATGCATATGATACCCAGTGGGGTACCAGGGATTGAACCCCGGTCAGCTCTAGGCCAACACCCTAGCAGACTGTAGCTCTAGTCTATAAATTCATCTATTTTTGGTTGGAAGCTATGTCAGTCGTTGCTCAGCAATTACTCCTGACTCTGTGTTCACTGATTCCCTCGTGCATGGCTTGGGAACTTGTGTGTCGTGGGCAAAGACCCTGGGTCAGCTGCATGCCAGGCAAGCACTCCGTGCTCTGTGCTATCTTTTGACCATCATAAAAATGCTTTTACTCTGGGTAAAGTCAATAAAGTTGTGAAATTGGATGTCTTTTTTCTCATTAGAACACAACTTTCTCTTACATTTGTGTGTTTTGGGACCAGTCAGCAGTTCTATGGGCTTAGTTCTGAATGTGAGCTCAAGAATCACTCCTGGTGGACTCAGGGAGACCGTATGAGATGCGGGGGATCAAAGCAGAGTCAGCCACTTGCACAATACATGCTCTCCCTGATATGCTGTCGCTGCTCAGACCTAATTTTAATCTGTAGCACTAGATTCCTGTTTAGATATTAGAGTATTTTCAGAGAATGGACCCAAGTCACCTACTTGCCTTACCTTCGCCATGAGTACCCCGGGTGCAAACCCTCTCCTGAAGTGTAAGGAGCATATGACAGTGTCTGCCCTGTGTGGGTCTGTGACCATGTATCAAAAGGTGAGGCCAGTGAGGACATTTTTGGCACCAGGACAGGGACTTCCGGCCTGTTACGGCCCTGGGCTGTTCTCCTCTCTGATGCTCACAGCTCTGATTTGTCCTCCAGGTCGTTGGACACAACTTCCTGCTATCCTAGGGAATTAGAAGCTTGGGACAATGGCAGTGACCCATCTGGCAGACCATCCCCAGGTAGGAGGAGTGACAAGATGACAGAAAGCAGTGACAGGAGGACACAGACTTCAGGGCCATCCATCTCTGATTTGGTTCTGGAAGGAGCCCTGGGTTGTCACTACTGTTTGGAGTGCCCAATGCTCTGCTGTTTGACAACATTTTTGACCCTGTGTTTTTTTGTTGAATTTGGATTTGGGGGCCATACCCAGAGATGCTGAAGGAGTACTCGCCGCTCAGTGCTCAAGGATCCCTCCTGCCAAGTCTTGGGAACCCTTTGATGTGCCAGAATAAGAGTCTGATTTGTTCCGGTTTGTTTTGTTTTGTGAAGTGAGGTGATGGGAGGGGCACACCCAGTGATTCTCAAGGGCTACTTCTGGTTCTGTATACGATATTGCACCTGGCATGGCTTGTTTGACCAGATGGTATGGTGGGGATCGCCTGCCCTACTCACTGTCCCTGGGCCCACTGTCCTTTATTCCATCTTGCTCCTGTGTTTCTTTTCATATTTGTTTTTGTCCAACAGTGGAAGTGCTCATGACTTCCTCTTGGGTCAGTGTTCCAGATGAACCCTCCCCAGCTTTAGGGGCCTCTGGGATGTGCTGGCCCCATAATCGCCCCGTAGCTACAGTGACTCACAACCTAGGACAAGCATTTCCCCTTTTTCATCCTTCCCGTTCTGGAGAGACTCGCCTGCTCAGTCACACAGTCTCATGTTCTCTCGCTGCTGTGTGCACAGTTCTGGGCATGTGCCACTCCCAGGGAGCCAGAGCCAAGGATCTCTGGGGCCAGCAGAGGTCTTCCACATTGAGACACCTACCTGTTTTGAGAGGGATTTAGGGCAGCCCTGAACCTTAAGTTCAGACTCCTGTGGCACACATCCCCTTGCACAGCTTTGAATCACTCACTGGACGTTGAGTGACCTGTTCTCCTCCGTAGTGATCATGGGCTGTGACGTCCAGGGCTTGTGTGTTTAGTATTTTTGGCCTCACCCAGCATCACTTTTTGGGTCCTTCTGAGTCTGTGCACAAGTTCTCCTCTCTGCAATTCTCACTGGAACAGTGGTGCTGGGACTGACTCTGGGGTGTTCATATGCAAGACTCGCGCTCCCAGGAACCTTCTAGAATAGCATCCTCCTATTTTACCTGATCAAACTGCCTTAGAGTGATCTCTGGTCCCATCCGCCCGAGCTATACATATAACGTGGTTTCATCTGAGGCTCTTTGCCCTGAGCCCCTGTATGGTCCTGATCGGCCCGTTCTCACTACTTAGAGCAAGGTGGCAACGGGGCCTTAGTATTGCCCACCTGTATACCTGACTCAGAACTTTCCCTGACACGGCCATAAGCCCCATGTCTAAGAGTGGACGTGCCTGAACAGCCGCCTCTTGGTAGCTTGCCGGGCTCTCCGAGAGGGGCGGAGGAATCGAACTCGGGTCAGCCATGTTGGCCGCTTGTAAGGCGAACGCCCTACCCGCTGTGCTATCGCTCCAGCCCAGATGGTGAACTATGCCTGGGCAGGGCTAAGCCAGAGGAAACTCTGGTGGAGGTCCGGAGCGGTCCTGACGTGCAAATCGGTCGTCCGACCTGGGTATTGGGGCGAAAGACTAATCAAACCATCCAGTAGGTGGTTCCCTCCGAAGTTTCCCTCAGGATAGCTGGCGCTCTCGCATGACCACCCATGCAGTTTTATCCGGTAAAGCGAATGAAAATTCAGAGTGGAGAGAAACCTCATCAGCGTCAGGCATGAGGGAAGGCCTTCAATCTGTACTCAGGCTTTGCTTTGCATCTGAGAATTCACACTGGAGAGAAGCCTTATTGGTTTAAGGAACAAGGAAAGCCCTAGGAGACAACGTTAATTTCATACTGGATGAGTGATGCCCTAATAGCAAACCCATTCAGTATTACATGGTTTGTTTGTATAAGGATGTGGGGGTTCCCAATGTGGAGATAAGAGGGAAATTATCCTGATAGTGCGGGATACCATTCCCATGATGTCAGCACATAAGGGAAAAATACTTCCTTGTTATCATTCAGGTGCAGCTATATCACTGTTCCAGAAATTGGACTTGATGTGTCTGTTAATCTGTAAATAATGGGTCTTGGTGATAGAAGCCAGGAAGCAGATGATCAAATAAGAACTAAATATACAGGTACGAAAACCTCTCGCACTTCAGGCTTTCAAGTTTCAAGACTGTTTGATTCTTTGCTCCAACTCTGGCATGGTTCACAGGCCCTGGTTTGGTTTGCTTGGGCTAATGATAGTTTAACCATGATGCCTCAGCAAGTCCTTTGAAATTAGAAAAACTGGCAAGCATTCATTCTTTAGCCCCTCCTGTTGTGTTCTTGGGAGACTCACTGAGCTCTGCTCAGGCCTTTATTCTGCCTCTAAGGTCAGTAGTCCATGATTGGGGGGACTCAGGGAAACTTATGGGGTCCTGGGGTTGGTGTCATGTCAGCTGTGTGCAAGGAAGTACCTTACCTGCTCCAGCATGTCTGCACACTCGATATTCAGATTTCCATTAGTTTTGTAAAACCATTAAAAACATTTCAGGAAGTATCAAGTTAGCAGACCATCCTAGGCAAGTTTCCTTAATAGGTTGGATATAGACGTTATACAGACTTTACTGGGCATAGAAAGATATTTGCTGGTTCTTTGAAATGTACAGAGGACCCTGAAATAAATGGTGGGCACATGAGAGATTCACCAACATCTGCACCCATCTCAATAGGCAATTCGACTTAACTGTGATTACTAGTAATAAAGGGCAGTCACATACCTGGGATCCACTGACCTCAATTCAGCAGTAGTAAGGGCTAGAAAAAGAAAGATCAAACTTTTGCTTGGAAGCAGTAAAATTCCAACAATTTATATTGACCAGAATGCTCAACATCATTGAGATCTCTCCAAAATGCCAAGCAAGGCCACACAATGGCCAGTCTAGTTTACTGCCTGTTAGCTTCATGTATATCTCCATTCTAGGGTTGGTCTCCACATGCTGCGTTTCATTTATTTATTTATATATTTTTGTTTGTGGGCACAACTGGTAATTCTTAACGGTCTCTCCTGGTGGTGCTGGGTCCCATTTGGGATGCCAGGGATGGAACTCAGGTCGACACAAGTTCATGGCAGGTGCCAGTGCACTGTACTATCTCTCTGTGTTTTAATTTTTCTTAAACTGCCCCCTGGGTTTTTCTTCTAGGCGAGAGTCCACTACTCATGCGTTATCAGGGCTAGAGCGGTGACTGAAAGTGATCTCTGATGTTCTTACAAGCCTTTGCTCCTGTACCAGTATCTCTCCAGCTGTCTGGGCTGGTGCTAGGCCAGTTCCTCTCTGCATCTCCAGTGCTGGCTTCGAGTCACTGCTTTCACCCCATCTTGATTGATGACTTCCTGGAGAAACTCACTGTCCAGTGCCCCACCCGCTCCCTATCTGCCTGTTTTACTTGGAGTGAACCCCCTTTGCTTTTTTCCTGACGGACTGTGTGTGAGAGCATTGGTTCATTGTCTGCTCAGTACAAGACCAGGGTACTTCTCCTTACTCCCCGCTAGCCCCCAATGTATGACAAGCCACTCCAGCAGCTGCCTCTCCACCCCTTTATGCGAGGCCATCCCCCTTGAGCCACCTATTTGTCTGGGTGGGCATAGTGCTTTTCTGCACATCTGGGCTCTGGCCCTTTAATGCTGCGTGACATCACAGTGGGCTCTTCCTGGTGCTTCTGTTTCTGGAAATGTGGTGTGGGTAAAGGACAGAGTAGGGCCCCTGAGAAGCGGCGGGACTTTGAAGCCAATTTTGTGGGAGGCTGGGGACAGAATCCCGTGATCACCTGGCACCTACCAATCTCCACACTGAGCTGCGTGGGGGGCGCTTTTGTGCTTGTTTTTCACGTATTCCCTCATATCCAGATGGTTCCTGAGGTGTGGCGGAGCTTTGTGGCGTGTAGTGGGGCCTATACTGGGGTCCAGGTGTCAAGGGTGTGAGTGTGTAATCCTGAGAGGCTCCTGTGGTCCCGATTGCCCCCAGATCTGCAATGGGGCAGCATCGGGTTTTCGTGGGGCTTAGTGCAGGGTGCTGCGGGCTTCGGGCCATGGGGGTACGGGACCTTGGCCGACCCTCCCCTCCCTATTGACCCCTGTTGGGACCTTGGCCCCTCTCTCGCTGCCTTCAAGTCTCCAGATTCACTTTGAGGGGCAGAGCGGCCGCTCCCCCAATGGCAAGAGACCCTGTTCCTGTCCTACTTTCACATTGGCTGCCCTGGTGGGACGGGGCCATCCCTAGCAGTGGATCCTTATGTGACTGGGGTTTGCTAATGTTAGTTTCCTTTGGGGGCTATTTTTGTTGTGGGGCATGGGGGCTGTTATGCCCTGTGATAGCCCGAGTGCTTAGCTACGGACTCAGGCATTGTTTCTGGGTGCTCTGGGGGCCATCGGGATGCAGAGGATTCTCTGGTGTCAGCGAGGCGAGCACCCTACAACTTTACAGTCTGTCTGATTCCAGTGTTGGTGGTTTTGTACATCAGGAATTTCTGCTCTCTCACATCAACTTACGAAGCCTCCCGCATCTCTCCTCTCTCCCTGATCAGGTGTCCCAGGCTGTTGGGGTGATAATTGCAGGTAAAGGTTGTGTTTTTATTTTTTTTAAGCACGCAAGACCCTGGGTTTGTGGGTCCTACCAAGGATAGGTGGCTTGGAATTCCTGCCCTCCCAACACAGGATGTGCTGCTCCCTGACCTGGAGCCTTTGGCTTGGTCCTCACAAGGGTAGAACCTCAAAACTCTGATTGGCAGGACCCCAACCTTAAAGCATGAGACTTAGTTATCTCCTGTGCTTTCATTGGTTGCCATGATGAGGGCGGCTATCCGGCAGGTGGGTGGGGTTTCAAAATGAAACTCGCTTTTTTTTTAATTATCATGTTTTTAAATTTCTGTACTACATTGAAAATGCTCAAAGCTTCCTCCTGGCACTGTGCTCAGGAATTTCTGTGGGCCGACTTAGTGGACCCTATGGGATGCCAGGAATTTACCCGGGTTAACAGTATGCAAGCAGCTTCCTACCCACTTTACTGTCTCTTGCTCTATCTTTCTTTCCTTTTTTCTTTTTCCCAGTAAAGAATATCTCCTTCTGGGTCTGTAGTGATACTATAATAAGGAAGGCATTTTTCATGCACGTGGCCAACCCAGGTTTGATCCCTGGCATCCGATATAGTCCCCTGAGCAACTGCAGGAGTAATTTTGAGTGCAGAGCCAGGAGGAAACCCTGAGCATTGCCAGTTATGATCCAAAAAGAAAAAAAAAGAATATGTAGGAATGTGTGCTTCTTAAATACAAGGAGCAAAGTACCCCCCTCATTTCATTTTTCCCTTTTCCATGCTAGCCATGCTGTTGTTTTGAGATGTACTATAAATTAAGATATTTGAAGGAAGATATTTGATGTTTGAGAGGGCTTGGGGATGAGTAGGAGCTTTGCCTAGGGCTCATTCCTGGTGTGCTAGAAATAATTTATTTAGAAAGGGCCAGAGTACAGCAATTCTGGGAGTTGCCTTGCAAGCAGCCAACCCAGGTTCTATGTATGTCTGGTACCTCGTATGGTCCCCGGACCCCACCAAGACTTATCTCTTATCCCAGAGCTTGTAATAATCCCTGAGCACTGTTGGCTGTTGCCCAAAAACTAAGCCCATACACCATACGCAGAAGGAAACACACACACACACAGAGACACACACATACACACACCGGATGTGAGAGCAGAGAAAAAGAATAAGTATTCGGGATAAAACATGGAGTGTAAAACTTCTATAGCATAAAATAAGTCCCAAAAATGTGATTTTAGCACCCAGTGTTCAATCCTTTAAGTGTTTCTCTGTAGAATTTGTCTTTGCAGATGAATTTATTTTTGGTTTTGTTTTCTTTGTTAGTTACCTTTTGTTGTTGCAGTATTTGAGGTCCACAACCTAAAGGGTTCATGTCTAACTCTTGGCTATTAACTCAGGGATCATTTCTGCCAAGGTCAGGAGCCCATCTGGGGTGCTGAGGTATAGAACCTGGGTCAGCCAAGTGCAAGGCAAGCACCTTTTCTCCTATATCACCACCTTGGCCACAAGGTATCATATTCATCTTTAAAAAGTAGAATCACTCCAGCTGCTACAACTTTGAGACACAGCTCACATTCTGGTGTATAGTAAACGTCCTGGATATTGGGTTAATTTTCCTATACAGCAAACTTTTTGCACTGTTTTAAGATAAATTACTGCACAACAGGAGTGAGTGCTAGATGCAGGCTCATGAAGATGTGTCTGTGGGGTTTAGGACTTTCTGGGGGAGAAACCGGTCATGATCTGGCTGGAAGGTGGAGCTCTGAGGCCAGGGAAGAGACATGTATATGCGAGTGAGATATTTATGTTATAAAATAAATGAGTGTGGTTGAGTAGACGCATGAAGGAGGGAACAGGCTTGCCAGGCTGGTTGGAGACCATTTGCCACTTATTCCATTCTGCACGCACAACTGTTTCAGCCTCACTATACTCCCCATTCCAGTCTCACCCTGCCGCTCAATCTTGTCTCCTTCTGTCCCCTATGGTGGTCTCTCCTCCCTCCATCTTGAAGCCTAAGTCTCCTGCCCACCCTGCAAGCATTCCTGGTAGCAGTTTCACCCAGGTGAGGTAGCACAATGAACATAGGAAAGCCCTTCCTTCCCAGGGTACCCTTCTAAGATAAGACAAAGACCTCCTCCCCAATAGTCAGTCTGTGTTGTTATCACAAGGTACACAGGATTTATCTAGAATTTGAATTTCTAGGGTCAGAGATAGGCCAGGAGTGCAGGCCCTGGCCATGGAAGCAGCCTGCCACAGTCCAATCCCGGGAAAGCAGAGTCCCCTAGCACTGCCAAAAGTTCTTTCCCTGCTGTCCCCCAAACCAAACCCTGACCCGACAAAGTTGCCTGGTGGGCTTTGACTAATATACAAGTTCTTCTTTTTATCCTTTGGCTTCTGGGTCATAGCCTGTGGTTGCTGCTTCAAATACCCAGTTGGTGCTGGGGACTGACCCAGGTCAGCCATGTGTGAGGCTTATTAGCTATGCTACTATAGCTCCAGCCTCTAAATTTATTGCTTTATTTTTTGTTGTTGGCCACTCCTGGTAATGCTAATGGGTTACTTGTGACTCTGCTCATTGATCCCCCATGAAGATGTGGGGACCCTTTGGTCTGATGGGGATTGAAACTTGGTTGAAGTGTGTGCCAGGCAGCCACCAAATGATCTGTGCTATCTCTGTTGCCATCAAAAAAAAGCTTTTACTCTGATTAAATTCCAGAAAGTTGTGATGGTAGAGGTTCTTATTTCTACTAAGTACCCAACTCACATTTCTTGAGCGTGTTCTTGTTTTGTTCTGGGACCCCATCCAACAGTAGTAAGAGTCTGGGCTTCCTTCACATTCTGCATTCGGGAATCTCTTGGTGGGCTGTGGGGGCCCTATAGATGCAGGAAATCAAACCAGGATAGCTGTGCGCAAGGCCAGTGCCCTCTTTCCCTCTTTCCCTGTGTTCTGTTTGCCAGCTCCCACACTTAGTTTTCATCAATTCGGCTAGATATGTCTGCTCAAATAGTATAAAATTTTCAGTTAAAGAAAAAGGACAGCAGGTCAGCTGCTTGCTTTTCCTTCCCTGAAAGTGATGGGCAGCTTAGATCACAACCCACTTTTATGTCCCCTGGAGAGGAAGGAGCATCTGGCAACTCTGAGACGTACCTCGGGGTGGTCAGGGCCTTTCCAGCTTCAGTGCGGGGACTTCCGGTGACGGCTTTGGGTTGTGCTCCTCTCTGGTGTTCACGGCTATGACTTCTTTTCCAGGGGTTTCTACGGAGCCTCCTGCTGATCCTTGGGCACTACAGAAACTGCAGACAATGGTGATGCATCATGTGACGCACTATCCCCAGGTGGGAGGAGAGTGATATGGTGACATGACACAGTGACAAGCACGTACTCGTGCTCGCCTGCACTCGCACCCCCCTGCTACTGACCTCTCACCATTGCAAGGTCCAGGTGGCAACCCAGGGACAGACTTAAAGAAAAAGGCAGTCGGCTAAGGTCCCGGGGAAGAAACAATGCCCCCTCCCCCCCGCCCACCGCTCCTCACTGATTTCAATTTGTTTCCGCAGAAACCAGGAGGGCATTGCTACAACATGCAGCTCAAAAGGGTTTTTAATAATTTTTTTTTAAAAAAGAATAAAAGAAAAGGATGGGGAGCAACAGTGACTAAGTCTTGCAGGTGAGGACCGGGCAGGGCACAACGAGCCACATCCCTGGGCCCGCCCACAAACCCGAGCACTTGTTCCGGCAACAGGATCTGCTGGTGGACGGCGCCTGAAGTGGCCTGGCCACAAGCTGCTGGCTGCCTGCTGTGACAGGCCACACACGCCCACCTCGACAGCCCCGCCCCATCCCCAACAGGACCTGCCTGCAGCCCCCGCACCCCTGGACCTTCGACCCCCCCTCCCGCCGCCTCCCCCAGGATTCTGCAGCATAGGCGAGGGGACCCGGTGGTCGCCTACCGTCCTGTGCGGCCCCTGTCGCTGGCCGACTGACTGGGCCACCACCGCGGGAACCCGTGCCATGGGGCGCAGAGCGCCGGGGGGACCCCAAGATCCCCCTCCCTCCTCTCCTCCCCCGAGCAGAGCCTGGTCGCCCAGGTGGATGTACAGAGGAGCCGAGAGGGCTGGGAGCAAGACCAGAGAAGATAGGGTCGGGAGCAGCGGCTGCGTCGGGTGGTGGCGAGGACAGCGGGGACTGAGCGACCCTGAGAGGGCAGCGTGGCTTGGCGCAGCGGGGCGGGGCGTGAGGGTGGGAAAGGCGGGGTCGCGAAGCAGCAGAACTCTGTGGATTTAAACCCCTCGCACGGCTGCATGTGCTTGCCGGGCGCGAGTCGCCCCCTCCCCCCGCGGCCCATGCTCAGTGTCCTCCTCTCCTAAGGGCCTCAGGCAAGCCCAGATGCCCCCATGGTCCCGCCAGGGTCTCCTGCCGCGGGCACAACGCGTCCAGGCTAGAGGCTCGCGGTCCAGCGCCGCCTCCGAGCGGCCCAGGTGCTCTAGCCCATGGGCGTCCAGGCACAGGGATCGAAGCAGCGGGCCCACAGCTCGCCTCCCGTCAGGGCAACAGACACACACACACACACACACACACAGCAGCTCTTGGGATGTGTTCTACGTTGGGCTGCTCTAGACAAGAGACAGAAGGAAGCATATACAAAGGCAGTTGCTACCTTTGAAAAGGGGTGGCACTAGTTTTAGAATTCTTTGCCCTGCCTTTCTGTGGCTGTGAAGCTTTCTTCCTTATCCCAACCCCCGTTCTTTAGGTTGGTTTGCAGTGTTCAGGGGTCACTCCTGGAGATCCTCAGAGGACCATATCCAAGTAGGAACCCTCCACACACAAGGAAAGCATCTTGCCCTGGACTAGCTCTTGGGCCCCCATCCGTCTTAAAGAGTTTCCAATTCATGCTTTAGAGACAAGTGTCAGATTTCTTCAGCCTGATCCTAGCTGCCCCTAAGTGAGTATCTCACAGATAATTTTCACTTCTCAGGAGCTGATCTGTCCAAATGTGGGCAACCTAAAAGAGGCAACATTTCTAATGACATGGGAGCATAGAGCCTCGAAACATCCTCTTCAGCCTGCTCCTTAGAACTGCATTGGTGGAAACCACTTTCCAGATTGGTTGTGTATTTGAGGAGCTTTAGTGATGGGAAATCTTGGCTCTTTGTTTCTCTGGGTGGAGCAGGCTGGCACGTCAGCTGAGCCAGAGTCTCTTTCTTTCTGGCTTCCTTGTTTTTCGCACCATTTTCCTGCCCCTGTTTCAGACAGCTGACTCATCTCTTAGAGTGCTTAATATGCTCACGATGAACAGTCATTCTCTCGGCAAGAATCTTGTCCCTGACTTGTTGGTTTATTACAATCTTAGCACAAAATAGACTTCTCGACTCAAGAAGGCTATGTAATGGATCATGGAAAAAAGGACAAAACAAAGCACAGCGAGTAGGGTGTTTGCCTTGCACACAGCCAACATGGCCGACACAAGTTCGATTCCTCTGCCCCTCTCGGAGAGCCCAGCAAGCTACCGAGAGTATCTCGCCCGCATGGCAGAGCCTGGCAAGCTCCCCGGGACGTATGCGATATGCCAAACACAGTAACAACAAAGTCTCCAGTAGAGACGTTACTGGGCCCGCTCGAGCTCAAGCAAAATCAGACAAAGGCAAGAAATACGATTAACGACAATGAGGGAGCTGTGGACTAAGTTCTCATATTCCAAGCGATATCACTACTATAAGGAAGTCAGCAAAGAAGAGTACAGAGAATGTAACGTAAGTGCTGCAAATGACTTGATTTGCAAAACACATCGTATTCTCCAGTGAAAATTGAGAGACTGGTAACGTCACTTTCTCTTGGATGTGAACTATTTCCTTAACTTTCCGTCATGTTTGGCCCTTGACTTGTTGGTTTATGACAATTCCAGTAGCATGCTAGGTAACATTGTAGGTGCTCTCAGTTAAAAACTTTTGTGGCTGTCATCCTCCAGAGGCCATTGTACAGTCAGGCTTGGGCCTGCAGAAAACTTGTTGGGCCTCACGGGATGGGGGGGGGGGAAACCGGGCCTGTCCTCCCCACCCTAACGAGACCCCAAGTCATCGCCCACGAACGGCCTCTCTGGCTCCTCATCAAGCTGCTCAACGGTCCTGATCCCAGAGACTCAGGAGCAGATCTCTAAACCCAGTGGCTTTTGTCAGAAATCACTCCAGATTTAAGTGTTAAAATTTCGGAATTTCAAAACCACATGGGCCTACTGCAGCCACATGACATCATATATTATTCATAACCAGCAATAGAACAAATTATCTATTGTTGCCTTTTCAGCAGATCTGAGTGTTGGGGTAAAATTTCAAATAATGGTGGGTCTGGTATCGAAATAGTGAATGTGATCATAGAGAGTAATGTGGAAATCATCTGCCCCACAGGCAGGGGGAGGGTGTGGTATGGGGGTATACTGGGGTTGTTGGGGGTGGAGAATGGGCACTGGTGAAGGTACGGGTGTTTCATTGTATGACTGAGACTTAGACCCAAAAGCTTTGTAACTGCTCTCACGGTGATTCAATAAATAAAATTATACAAAATGGAAAAAAAAGTAAGGTGGAGTTCATGCACAATTCAATCAGCTAATCAGTGGCTGAATAAATAGCAGTACTCCTACAAAAAAAAAAACTTTTCTGGAGTAATTCTTTTTTGGGACAATGCCCATTCCCCTTATGTCTACGAGTTTACCTTTCTTGTGGATCTGCATGTATGTGGCCAAAGGAACAACCTCAAGTTTTTGGGGGTTTTTTTAACCTCATGTTTTCTTAAAGGTCTAGAGAACATAGAGCGGGTGCCCCTCCTCTTCCTCTTTGTGTTAATCTTTTTTGTGATTTACTGGAAGATGTTCTGGCCAAAAGGGACTTGTCTGTTACTTTGATGGGAAGAACCTATTTGTGGATGAATGTAAGTGAGAGAGACAGACAGAAAGAGACAGAGACAGAGAGAGACAGAGAGAAACAGAGATAGAGAACAACCAATAAAAAGCAAATATGCTTAATGCACTTTGTCCATCTTTTGAAGAAACTTGTGAGAAGATGATTTTGGATTTTGTTTTTGTTTTAGATTCTTTTTGTTTTATTTAGGGGCTACACTCTGTAGTGCTCAGGGCTTTTACCTGGCTCTGTCAGTTCTGAGTTCAGGGCTTACTCCTAGCACTGTGTTCAGGGATTGCTCCTGGTGGGGCTCAGGAAGCCATATGGGATGCTGGGGGTCAAGTCCAGCTTGGCTGTGTGCAAGGCAAATGCCCTGCCCACTGTACAAAACTGCAGCCCTCATACAAGGCTATTAAAGTTGTCCAGAGCTTTGGCTAGACTGGGTCTCAGTGTCTGGTACATTCTGTAACCAGAGGAGTGATGGGTCTTCTAAGGAAATCACAGTACTGTGTATTCAGAAATTGAATGTTTGGAGAGGGACTACTTCAAGTGAGGCGAGGGGTCTTGAAGCATAAGCTTTATTAACATCATGAAAAATCAGCTTCTGGATTGGAAGAGTACTAAAGAGATCCTGTAGCGCCCCCCTTCCCCATATCTGCCTCAACAACGCTATTATGAAACGAATGCCATTTTCATTATTTGCATTCCAACTTTGGAAAAGGAAGTGTTTGGTGAGATCGCCAGTGTTTGGATGCTGGGTAACATAGGACACCAACTTCCATGCTCCAGACCTCTGAAGGAGGCTCCTCTGGTCAGGATAGGCAGGGAATGAGGTCAGCATGCCAGGATTTTTGTAGAAAAACCTGGAAAGGCACAGAGAGGAAAACCAACTGAAAACCAATTGTTCTACAGCAGAGGGGCAATCATTCACATTCTGCTGAAGATTTTTTCAGTGTTTCCATCCTGAGATTTGTAGCTTCTTTTTTCATAACTATATTCAAGAGTACTTAGAGTCCACTCAAGTATAAATTTGTATAAATTTATAAGTAGATATTTCAAGAAAATATTCTTATGAAAAGAAATATATGGGGCTGGAAAGATAGTAGAGTGGGCAGAGCACTTTCCTTCCATGTGACTTACACTGGACTCCCTAAATCCCATATGGTTACCCAAGCACTGCTAGGAGTAATCCCCGAGTGCAGAGTCAGGAGTAACACCTGAGCATCACCATGTGTGGACCTCAAACAAAAACAGAAACAAATTTTAAAAAATGAAGGAAGAGTGAAAGAAAGAAAAGAAAGAAGAAATTAAGAAAGAAAAGAAGGGAAGGAGGAAAGAAAAGGGAAGGAGGAAAGAAGGAAGGAAGGAAGGAAGGAAGGAAGGGAGGGAGGGAGGGAGGGAAGGAGGAAGGGAGGGAAGGAAGGAAGGAAGGAACACTCGGACCCTCCTATGAAATGCGCTCCCTGAAAGGGCAGTATGGAGATTCCATAGAATGCTGTTGCTGCCACCTACAGGCCATATGCTAAAATGACAGAATGCTGCTTAAGATGATAGTGTTAAGGTGAGCTATTTAAGAGACTAATTCGTTTTTCCGTTCCTTGTGCTAAGTGATACAAGCCAGAGAGAAAAGGATATGAAAGAATCCATATTAGGGCATCAAATTTTTGCGTGCTTCAGCTAACTTGCAACATTGCTTTCTGTAAAACTGCTTGGCTGCTTTGCACCTGGGGGAGAGGGGACTTGGAAAGTGAACAGGGCATAACATCTTTCTAAACCAAGTGTGATAGGATTCAGGTGTATTTACTGTTCCTGAAATGTATTCTCTCACTAAAGCACCCTGCAGACTTGGGTAACTCAAATGAGGATGGTCAAGGGAGATTACCTAAGGCTTAATGATTCCAGCTATAACCTTGCTTGTGCTGACACTGGATGTGATGTACGTAAATGCTTATCTTTCAATCTATAGGCTAAGGAGTGAGGACACGAGTGCTGATCTTTCATGGTTCACAGCTGTATTATTTATGTTTCCATTTCTTTGAGATGTTCAAGTTATTCATTTAAATTGTAATTATTGCTGAGCATAACATTTCATCTCATTTTATAGTTTAGTTTCACCTGTATTGTTAAACCTAAATAGTTTCAATACCTTAATAGCATTTAACTGTATGGCACTGTTGTCCAAAGTCACTGCACCTTCACCACTGTCAAAGTGTCCAGGACCCTCCACCACAGTTCTTATATTACTTCTAGAATGATATTTCAAGTGACAAAATGGTATGTAGTACAGATTTAGTCTCTAACTTATCCCTAGCCTGATGATCCCAATTCTTATCCAAAAACTCCATTCGTTGAGTATACCCCTCGAGTCTGTGTCCCCGCACAAGATTTGATGTTTTCACCTGTTTGTAGGGTGATATTTGAATTGATTTTACTTTCCAATTTAGTGCTAGTCTTCAATTTGTTCATCTTTTGTTTCAGTTTCTTAAGTGAAGAGACTTCATGTTAGAATCTATTAGATTGACTTTTTAAAAACAAAATTCACATTTTATTTAGGTTGAAATAAACTATACAAAATTGATTTCCTTCACCAAAATTAACTGCAATATTTTCATTTAATTCCCAGAAGCCCACAAAACAATAATTCTTGTGTCTTCTCCTAGTTTTACTTATAAATCAAGAGGAGGCAGTAGATAATAGTCATGGAGAACAGACTTGAAAGCAAAACAAATCAGTTGTCAGTATCCATGGCCTCTGATCCTATCTTGACCATGAAACACAAGTTCAAGATACACTTGCTAAAAGCTTCTGTAGGCTCAACAAAGGAATGCAAACAGCAACAACCAGTTATGGAACAACAATGGCAGACTCGTCTGTTTCTTTAAGTTCACTTGCTAAAGACAAAATCTTCACTTAAAATCTACACTTTGGCAAGCTCAAGTTTCTCTGGTAATACTCTTAATTGTCCAGTACAGGTTTTGAGCAGTAACACTTAGAACTCTTATCAGTCAAAGGTCAGTTGTGAGCTTTAACGTAACATTTTAAAAATGAATTCCTCCCACACAACCTCCAATTTATTTCTTCAAGGAACTGGTAACTCCATACCCACATATCGCATCCACAGTGATAATGTTATGTCTAAAATAACTAAAAACAACTCTAGAGCCACTAGCAGACTTCACACTGAAATGTGATGTGACACTTTCAATGCTATATTTTAGAACAGTTCGGTCTCCAAAGCAGGAATTCAAACTGGAGCCACTTAAATAGGAGTACAAATGAACATACTCAATGGGAGACCTACTGGTCAAGACAGTCAGTGACTGGGTGGCCTACATACAACATAGCTTTTCTGTAAGATGCTTTCAAATGGAAGATAAACCCTATTTTAAAATCTCTTCGGTGTTTCCAATGGTTTCTGAATTATCTGCAGGAAGCTCTGACTTAGTTGTGTAGAGTTTGATATATGTGTTCACCATTAAATCCAAATCATGTTTTATATCAAAATTTATATTAAGCAAAGCCCAGTTATTCGACCCCTGGTCTCTCAAAGTGTTGCTCAGGTAAGCTTTGAGACACTTCCGTCCATTTTCATAGCGTTCATTTTCTACTTTTGCAAAATGTATCTATTACTTAGAGTTCTACAGGTCGTAGAGGTCTCAAAGTGTTTGGCACATAATCGATAATGTTTATTTAGTTGATCTGGTGTTTTACCATCTAAGTCTGCTGTTCTACAATTCTCCACCCATTTCTGGCACCTGGCCTGGTCCCGCGGGAACCTGAAGAAGGCCAGGTCGGACTGCGTGCTCAAGCGCATGCAGTTGGGGGGCACTCAGAAGTTCTTTATTATCGTGTGCCCGCCTGCCCACCCGCCAGCCCAGCCGTCCCCTCCCCGCCTCCTCAGGGCAGCTCGCCCGCCCGTTATGGCCAGGAAGGGGAGCCTGGCCAGTTGGCTGGCTCCGCAGGGCCACGCACCGGGGGAGGGACGGGGGGCTGGATTGACTGTTGATGCTTTAGCAATGCTTCACTTAACCAGCTGTTTAAGCACTTTCCAACTGATGGTGACTTATGTTGTCTTTCTTTGTCAGTTCTTGTTCAATGATGTAGTGACTTTTTTGGTACATAAATCTTTGAACATGTATCAGAAAATAATATAGACTACAGGGGCCGGAGCAATAGCAATAGCACAACAGGTAGGGAGTTGGCCTTGCAGGCGGCCAACCTGGGTTTGATCCCCAGCATCACATTTGGTCTCCCCTGCACCGCCAGGAGTAATTCCTGAGTGCAGAACCAGGAGTCACCCCTGAGCATCGCTGGGTGTGACCCAAAAAGCAAAAAATAAATAAATAAAACTAAAAAAATCCCAAAACAAAAAATGTACACTACAATCCATGAGGGAAAATTGAATTGCTGAGACCTTTGAATTTTTATCCAGTTCTAACCCTTTCTTTTCCAAGAAACATAACATGTCTAGTTAAATGAAACATGAATTTGGATCATTACAGAAATATTATAAGCATTTAAAGTACTCTCACCACGAAACCAAATAGCGTGTTATCAGAATTCCTTCTCTGTCTGCAACTTACTATTTATCCTACCAATAATGATTTCTAATCACCACCAATCATGGCCAGAATGCTTGGTTTTCCACATCTGAGCAGCATTTTCCTCCTAAGTCAATGGATTTGGTAAGCTGTTTTTGCTTTGTTTTCTTTTGTTTGGCGACCACACCAGGAAGTGTTCAGGGGTACTCCTCGCTCTGTGCTCAGGGATCACTCCTTGCGGTGCTTGGGGAACGCTATGGGATGCTGAGGGTGAACCTAGGTTGGCTGCTGCAGGGCAGCTGCTGTGACTTTGGGGCGTGGCACTGCCACGTGTAATTCTTGAGCGCAGAGCCAGGAGTAACCCTTGAGCATAACCAGGTGTGACTCCCAAAACCCAAACAAAACCAAACCAATTTTTGACTTCAAGCAAGAAAAATGGAGGCTGGGAGTTCGTTCCGGGTCACGAGATGGCGCTGTGGGGCGTTTTCATCCCTCCCAGGCCCTTTTCTCTAAGAATTTTCCACCCTTGGGCTTGCTTCAGTGTTAGGCCTGGGGTAATTAGGATCAAGCAGGCAGCTTCGGGCGGTGCAGCAGTAGGTTAGCGGTTAGGACACTTTCCTTGCATTCACAGAACCGTTGTCTGTCACTTGGCTTCCCATATGGCCCTCGAGTCGTGCCCGGCGGCATTCCTGAGAGTGCCCTGAGCATCTTTTGGTGTGTCCCCAACCATAAACAATCAAACAGGAAAATTAAAACAAAGCAGTCCTTGATGGCGAATTCCCTCCCTTGAGGGATTCTGAGTTGTATCTTCGTCCATCGCCCACGTCCTTGTAGAAGAGGGTTGGGGAACCCTCAGATTGTGGGGTGATGGAGTGTGTGTTGCTCATAGCAGGAAACATCCAGAGGGCTCGTTCACAGACATCACAAAGTGGGTTCAGAACTGTTCTTGCTCAGAGCGAAGAAAAAAAAATATATATATATATATATAAAACTTTGCCTTGCTCGTTCCAGACAAGGATCAACCCCCTGCACCCCTCTTTGTCTAGAGAACAAGCTGGGGAACCCACCTGAACCTCCCCAGGAGATTCAGCTATGTACCCCACAAAAGTCTGAAGGTGGGAATCGAACCCTGTTCACCCGCATGAAACACAAGTATCCGCATGGCTATCCAACTGCTGCCTGTCAAAGCTGCGTTTGACCCTTAATTACCCCATACTTAACACTGAAGCAAACCCAAGGGTGGAAAATTCTTAGAGACACGGTCCTGAGGAGGGACGGAAACGCCCTCGCCTAGCGCCATCACGTGGCGGCTAGGCGGAACTACCGGGGCGGCTATTCCCAAGTTTAAGATTTCCAGCTCCTGCGTTGGAGCTCTAGTACCCGGGTAAGGCGTTTGCCCGGTACCTGGGTCCACCGGCTTCGATTCCCAGCATCCCATATGGTCCCCGGAGCACTGCCAGGACTTAACTCCTGAGTGCAAAGCCGTGAGGAACCCCTGTGCATTGCGGGTGTGACCCAAAAAGGGAAAAACAGAAAAAATTTTCTTTGCTTCAGTGTTAATACGGGGTCATGAAGGATCAAAGGTCAAGGATCTAACAGTGAGCCACGAAGGCGCTGGTCTTGTATGGGGCGATCAACCCATAGATTCCCCCAGCACAGTCAGGAGTGATTCCTGAGTGCAGGGGCAGGAATAACCCTCGAATACCGCCCGTGTGGTCCGCAAAACACAAGCAAACAGAATGCGACTTTCGCGGCGCATTCCTTCACGCCGAACTTGGGGGTGCCGAGCTGAGTCTTGCTTCCAGCTCCTTCCTCTACGGAAAACCGCGAGGTGTGGGGATGACCGCGACAGGAACTGTTTGCGAACGGGCTTAGAGGGAGAGATTCTACTTCGGGCAAAGCACTGGCCAGGCTGCTGGGTTCATCCTGACACAGGGATCGCCCCATGCGAGTCAAACGCCCTCAATGTTCGGCTACCGCTGCACGGCCTGAGGCCGCCTTCTTGATTCTTTGTGACCCGCAGGTTAATATGGAAGCAAACCCAAGGGCTGGAAATCTTCAGGCAGGAAAGCCTGGCCACGGCTCTTCCGCCGATGCACCACGAGAGGGCGCTGTGGGGCGTTTCCTCCCCTCCCCAGGGACATTCCTCTAAGAAATGTCCAACCCTAGTCCCGACTTTCCTCCAGAACTAGACCTCCCAGGATCCTCAGAATTTCTGATTAATAAAACAAAAAAGAATTTCTGCACAGTGGAGTTGCACCCTTGTCCCTCTCCTTAGTCCCCCGCACTGACTGGCCAAGCTAGTCTCTGGCTTTATTTACTGTGGGCTGTGGGTGGCCCCAACAGCTTCTTGGTGGGCTCAGGGGTATGATATGGTGCTGAGACAGAACCCAGGGTGAGCACAGTAGACGATTGTGCCATACCATAGTATGATCTCTCCAAATCAACCATTTTTACAGGTCTCCAGTCTATCACCCCCACACCCCTACGCTCCACTTTTCCAAGGGTGCCATCTTTCCCTATCGCAGAGAATTTGGGGCTTCCTATATACATGAGAAGTCCCAAGTCTGTGAAGGATGGTGACAGAGGTTAGATTCAACTTCAGGATCTCCAAAAGTTTGGGGTGAGATTGCCTACCATCAGAGAAATGGGAGTAGGTTAAAAAGAATTTTGATTAAAACAGTGATAATGAGCCAAAGACCAGGCAACCTCCTTCCCTGGAAATTCTAAATACACCACTCACTCTTCCAAGAATTATTTTATTTGGGGGTTTGATGTGGGTTCGCGGGGTTCTGGGGACCCTTATAAGTGCTTGCTATTAAAGTTAGCCATGAACTTCTGCTTATTTTAATTAAGTTTATTTTTTATGTGTTTTGCTTTACTCATTGAGGTGAACAAAAAATGGTCTATACCCACTTTGCTCTGCCTTTGATCCAGCCCTTTGGAAAGGTTTCCAATTATAGTCAACCCCACACACCACCACCCCATGTTCTGAGGGTGTCCCAACCCTCCTCTACAAGGAATAAGGGTCAGGGATACAGCAAGATACAGCTCAGAGTCCCCCAAGTTGGGGTGAGGGAATCCACCATCACGAACTGAGGCTGTGTCCATGTTATTTGACTTGTTCATAGTTTGGAGGTCACAAACCCAGAAACGCTCAGGGCTTCTCCTGGTTCTGCACTCAGGAATCGCTCCATCATGACGGTGGGACTGTATGGGGAGCCAAAGAAAGAACCAGGGCCTTGTGTCTGCAAGGCAGAGCCCTAACCGCTCTGCTCCTGCTGCAGCCGCCCAAGCTGCCTGCTTGATGACCCCATATTGAAGCAAAGGGCTGGAAATCAAGCATGGAAGAAGTCGGGCCGCGGTAGTTCAGCCTAACTGCCACGAGATGGCGGTGTGCCGCGTTTTTGCCCCTCCACAGACCCCTTTCTCTTAAGAATTTTCCTCCCTTGGGTTTCCTTCAGTGTTAAGTATGGGGTCATTAAGCACACAGCTTCCACAGGTGCAGCGATAGGAGAGTGTCGCGGGTGCTTGTCTTTCCCGCGGGTGACCAAGGTCCGATTCCCGCCTTCAGACTTTTGTGGGGTACATATCTGAATCTCCTCGGGGTGCCCGGGTGGGTTGCCCCAGCTTGGTCTCTGGACAAGAAGGGTTGCAGGGGTTGGAACCTGGTCTGGAAGAAGCAAAGCAAGGCTCTTTTCTTTTTTTGTTCTCTTCGCTCTGAGCAATAAAATTCTGAACCCACCTTCGATGTCTGCGGCTGTGCCCTTTGAATGTTTCCTACAAGGGACAACCCACACTCCACCCACATTGTGAGGGTGCCCCAACCCTCTTCTATAAAGATGTGGGGGATGGAGGAAGATCCAGCTCAGAATGAGGGAGTTCGCCATCAAGCATCTGAGACTGCTTTGTTTTCATTTTCTTGTTTGTTTGTTTATGGTTGGGGCCACACATGGATATGTTCAGGGGGTTCTCCTGACTCTGCACTCAAGAATCACTTCGGAATGGCTGTAGAACTGTATGGGGAATGTACGAAAGGATCTGGGTCCCATGCATGCAAACAAAGAGCCCTTAACCGCTCTGCTCCCGCTGCAACGGCCAAACTGCTTACTTGTTTCCTAATGACCCTATACCTAACACTGAAATCTGTAACTGGCTGTGATCCACTGGGCTGGAGCTATAGCACAGCAGGTAGGGCGTTTGCCTTGCGCGTGGCTGACCCGGGTTTGATTCCTCTGTCCCTCTTGGAGAGCCCCGCAAGCTACTGAGAGTATCCCGCCTTCACGGCCGAGCCTGGCAAGCTACCCGTAGCATATTTGATATACCAAAAAACAGAAACAACAAGTCTCACAATGGAGACGTTACCGGTGCCTGTTGGAGAAAATCTGTGAAGGGAGGACAGTGCTACAATGCTACCTAGCTTTGAAGCAAAGAAAAGGGCACGACGTCTCTTTTTTTACAGAAACTAAAACAAGGTATCATTTATTGTAGGATATACTGAAATATCATTTAAAGGTAAAGGCCCTCCCGTTGTTCGTCGATTTGCTCGAGCGGGCCCAGTAACGTCTCCATTGGAGACTTTGTTGTTACTGTGTTTGGCATATCGAATACGTCACAGGGAGCTTGCCAGGCTCTGCCGTGTGGGTGAGATACTCTCGGTAGCTTGCCGGGCTCTCCAAGAGGGGCGGAGGAATCGAACGTGGGTTGGCCATGTTTGCTGCGTGCAAGGCAAACGCCCTACCACTGTGCTATAATGTGAAATATCATTATAAAATATAATTAAGGCTCACATACACTTTTCTATTGATTTCTGTATATAACACAATGATTCAGTATTTGTGTACATTTTAAAATAATTTAGAGAGTAAGTCTAGTTAATGTATGTCACTACATATAGTTAAATTCTTTTCTTGTGCTGAGAACATTTTTCTTTTTAATTTTTATTAGTGAAACACCATGAGGTACAGTTGTAGACTTACAAATTTTTGTGCTTGTGTTTTGATTATACCCTGATCAAGTACCCATCCCTCCACCAGTGCCCATTTTCCACCATTACGGATCCCTGCATCCCTCCCCACCATCCCCCCCACACACACACCTCTTTGGCAGGGCATTCCCTTTTGTTCTCTCTCTCCTTTCGGGTGCTGTGGTTTTTAAAAGAGGCATTGAGTGGAAATCATGTTTGGTCTATAGTCTACTTTCTGCATGCTTCTCCCATCCTGGGTGGATCCTCCCAACACCCTTTATTTGGTGCTCCCTTCTCTATCTGAGCTGAGGGTTAGGAAATCTGAAGCCTGGGACAAGTCGGGCTGCAGTAGTTCCACCTAATCCCCACGTGATGGCGATGTGGGCGTTTCCATCTCTCCCTGGGCCCATTTCTCTAAGAATTTTAAATAGCAGAGGGTGAGCATTTAATAACATTTAATAATGGTCTTTTCTCTGGTTTTTTCCCCATTGTTTTTAAGTCCCTAGCACCTTTATATTTTTTCACCTTTAAAGCTTGTTATAGTGGGAATTTGTTTCAGAATGAAACTTCTAAAACATCAGTCATTAAAAATTTTAAATTTTACGAAAAGATTTACAAAACGGGTATAATTTGGGGGAATTTCCTTTGCTTTCTGAATTCTGTACAACACGAGTTACACACTCAATATTGCGTGAAAAACCAGAAATCCTTCTCCTCTGTCACTCCTGCTCTAATGGGCACCCTAGTTTTCAAGCACAGACAGAGCATTACAGGCACAAATCACCCTTACTCCCCCAGACAACAGTGGGAGAAATGTGTGGTGTAGGAATGATTCCCTTCCATTCTAACTGGGCTTCCAGCCTCTGAAGTATTGTCGCAAAGAAGGCAAACAAAGCAGTCCTGCACTAGACATTCCAGGGACCAGCCTGAAACCGATTTTGGAAAAAGGAGAAAGTGGTGCCCCTACTTCTGTCAGACCCAAAGCAGGCAGTCGGAGGCCTTTGTGGTGATTTCTGAGTTAGTTTTGAAGAAGGCTTTCTCCTGGAGTCTTCTTTTCACTTTCACTTAGGGAACACTTTAGTATGTCAGAAGAATTGTTTGTGCTTGAAACCAGGGTAATTTCCCATTTCTTTGTGGACTTTGTATGTATGAGTCACGTCTTGCAGTGGGGTTCGGAGATGCACTTGGAAGAATATGAGTTCTGAAAACTTGAGATTTTAAGCTGAGTCTTTTATCTATAGTCTCTTGCTTATGTTTTTTGTTTGTTACTTTTGTATTCCTGGAAATCAAACTCAGGCTCTCACACGTGCAAGGCAAATGCTCTGTTGCTGACCTACATCCTGACCGGTTTTAGACTTAAGTGTGACCTTCATATTATTACAAGAACGGGGGGATTTGATGGAGGGGAGATTGGGCCATACCTGCTGTGCTTCGGGCTTACTCTTGACTCTGAGCTCAGGGTGCACTCCTGGCAGTGCTTGGGGGATCATACGGGGTGCTGGGATTGGGACCTGAGTCAGCATGCAGGCCTGCTCTCCCATAGGTCCTGAAAACTCAAGAACATAAATCACAGTTTTCCCTCAAGTACCAAGATGGGAGGTTGTCAATTTCCCAACACTGTTTCTTTTTATATAGGGGTTGCTATCATTTGGATGCTTTCTACTCCATTTCTGAATGTCCTCCCTTCTGCTGACATAATCATATGCATCTCTGGAATTCAAGCGCTCCCTTTGGAAGGGACAGATTTAAATTTTTGTGACTTCTCTTTCATTACTTTTCATCTATTGGAAGTAACTTTTCTTGGATGATCTGATACTCACCCAGCACCAGATATTCTCATCCAGAATCCTGTAAGAACATTCTAATTTTTGCTTGAAATTTACACAAAGGGCATAGAAGGGAGAAGGGATGAAAGGGAAGTCTGAGCTGTGCGGGAAGAAAGCTGTGGGAAAAGAAAGAAGTCATAATTCCTGTTTCTTCTTTAAAACCAGAATTTCAGTCATCTGTTTTGGGGCACTCAGGTTTTTTCCAGATTCTGGCTATTGTAAAGAGTGCTGCAATGAACAAACAGGTGCAGATGTCACTTCGACTATACTTTTTTGCCTCTCTGAGATATAGTCCCAGGAGTGGTATTGCTGGGTCAAATGGGAGCTCAGTTTCTAATTTTTTGAGAATCATCCATACTGTTTTCCAAAAGGGCTGAACCAGTCAGCTGAACCAGCAGTGAAGGAGGGTCCCTTTCTCGCCACATCCGCGCCAGCACTGATTGCTTTTGTTCTTTTGGATGTGGGCCAGTCTCTGTGGTGTGCAATGATATCTCATTGTGGTTTTGATCTGCATCTCTCTGATGATTAATGATGTAGAGCATTTTCTCATGTACCTTTTTTGCCATTCGATGTCTTCTTTGAGAAAGTGTCTGTTTATTTCATCTCCCCATTTTTTGATGGTGTTGGATGTTTTCTACTTGTGGACTTCAACTAGTACTTTATATATCCTTGATATCAACCCCTTGTTGGATGTGTATTGGGCAAATATCCTTTCCCTTTCTGTAGACTGTCTTTGTACTTTGGTCACTGTTTCTTTTGAAGTGCAGAAGCTTCTTAGTTTAAAATAGTCCCATTTGTCTATCTCTGTTTTCACTTGCTTGGCCAGTGATGTGACATCTTTGAAGATACCATTAGCTTCAATGTCATGGAGGGTTTTGCAACTTTGTCTTCAATGTACCTTATGGATTCAGGTCTGATGTTGAAGTCTTCAATCCATTTTGATCTTAATTTTGTACACGGTGTTAGGCAGGATCTAAGTCCATTTTTTTTGCATGTAGCCATCCAGTTTTGCCAGCACTATTTGTTAAAGAGGCTTTCCTTATTCCACTTCACATTTCTTGCTCCTTTATCAAAGATTAGATGATTAGATTAGTGATAGGAGAATCCTCCCAGGATGGGAGAAGCATGCTGAAAGTAGACTATAGATCGAACATGATTGTCACTCAATGCGTCTTTTGAAAACCACAGCACTGAAAAGGAGAGAGAGAACAAAAGGAAATGCCCTGCCACAGAGGCAGGGTGGGGGGGAGGGGCAATGGGGGGGGGAAGGGATACTGGGATCCATGGTGGTGGAAATTGGGCACTGGTGGAGGGATGGGTACTTGATCACTGTATAATTGAAACTCAATCACAAACATTTGTAAGTCTACAACTGTACCTCATGGTGTTTTACTAATAGAAATTTTTTAAAAATCAGAATTTCAGAAAGCAACAGTTAATTTTGAATATGCTAAAACAGCTGGCATGAGAGCAGATGTCAGAGCATTAAAAAGTGCCAGGGGCAGAGAGAGATTGAGAGAGAGAGAGAGAGAGAGAGAGAGAGAGAGAGAGAGAGAGAGAGAGAGAGCTCTCCAGGGTGGATGCTCAGCTCAGCATGCAGCAACCCCAGACTTGATCTCCAGAACCTCATGTCTCCTTAGTGCCACCAGAAAGAGTCGGAGTTACAGCCCCTCTTCTTCTAAGTTCTTTTTTTCACCTTCTCCTCTTTCCTGTAAAACCCTTAGCAGCATGAGCACTGCTGCTCAGTTAACAAAATTCAGTTTACTCAGCTTTGCTACAGACTTTGATAAATCGCATAACCCCCTTCAGGTTTTTCTTGGTTTGATTTTTGCTTTGAGTCCACCCCCGGTGGTGCTCAGGGATTACTCCTGTCTCTGCACTCAGGAATCACTCCTGGCGGGGGCTCAGGGAACCATATGGGATGCTGGGGATTGAAGTCGATTGGCTGTGTGCAAGACAAGTGCCTTAGCCACTGTGTTCTTTCTCTTAGGCCCAAATTCAACTTTAACTTACCTAGAGTAAATGTTCTAATAGTGGGTCTCATTGCCCTGACCCTGAAAGAGCCTCCCATAAGGCACCGTTGGGAAGGACGAGTAAGGAGAGGCTGATACACTCTCAGGGCTGGGACGAATGGAGACGTTACTGGGGCCCGCTCGAGCAAATCAATGAACAACAGGATGACAGTGACAGAGTAGATATCTTAGAGTGTTCATGGAGAAGATGTATCTAGGATTAGAGATGTGGAGGGGGCAAGGCACTTGCCATACCTGCTTCTAATCTCACTTCGGTTTCTGGCACCACATGTGGTCCCATGAGTACCTCTAGAAGGAAGCCCTGAGCGAAGGAATAAGGAGTAGGCCCTGAGCAGCTTCGGGTATAGCCCAATTCTCCCCCATCACAAAATGTTTTTAAAGATGATGATCAAAACTCCTTGGCCAGCAGAGGGGAGAAAAAGTTATAAAAACATCCTTAGCCTAGTAAAACATTTCTCAGTCAGGGTCCGACCTCAGATGAAAATAACATAAATGGTAAGACCAAGGGGCCAACATATTGATGATGGGGGCTATACAAAATGGAAACGAGTCCATTGGAAAAACAACCCAGAATAACAATTTGATTAATTCAACAGTATTTATTACATGTTCAACGAGTGGCTCGAGAGAGGTGAAGAGGTTTGCTTCGCACACAGTTTTGTCCTTAGCACAGCATATCTTCATCACCAGGAGTGACCCCCGAGTACAGAACCAGGAGGGACCGCTACCCCCTCCTCTCCATGTTAACGGAGTGTTGGGTTGTGTAGGTTCTGAGGTTGCTGTGGTGAACAGGCAGGTGCGATTCCTGCTCTTCCAGAGCTTACCTTCTGTGAGAAAGCTTATCATTAGCATGGAATCAAAATGATGAAGGAGATGCTGATGAATTCACACAGGAAATCAAGAGGCGATGCCCAGGAGGGCCCTGTGTCAGCCTGGGATGTCAGGGAAGGCCTACAGCCTGGAGAGTGAGAATGCACCAGCCATGCTGGCAGCTGGTTCACGGGCTTTGAAGGAGATGGGATTTACTCAGTGCCAGAGGCCAGCGGCCAGTACTTTCTTGTGTCTTTTCACCTCTCTTGGCGTGTGTCTTAGAACCCCGATGACTGAGAACAGACTCAGGCCTGCGGCTCTCTATTCTCAATGACCCTTTGAAGCCAACTTGCCAGTCATTTCAGTCACCTCCGGGAATTCACACTAAACACCCTGACTCAAGATCCTTTATATTAGGTGGGCACCCCAGCCTGGATATAGCACCACAGCAAACCCATTGACTGGATCCACTTTGAAATTTATGGAGTCCTTATGCTGCTGAACAGTGGCATAGGAGTGCCCTGATCCTCCTTGCCCACGCTCACTTCACTCCAGACTGTCCCTTGTCCCTTCCCCAGCCCCCACCCACTTCCTCTGATGTAGTTCTTCCCACACTAGAAAGATGCTTGATTCAGCAAGTCCACATGACCTGTGGTGCACTGCATCCAAGTGTGTGCAGATGCCACAACAAAATGCGTGTAACCCCAGTGAATACCATAACCAACTGTGGGAGCACTGCAAATCCTGGTCATTACAACAGTGAAAAGGGAAGAGAAAGGGAAAATGAATGAACATTAACAGCATCAAGTAAGGCATAAGCACATCCATCCGCATAGTCCTAGACAGGGTCAGAACCAGCAATCTCATTGTTTTCCACCTTCACAGCTGTTCTTCTCACTGGCGTGGCTGCAGAGGAAGAATCTCACATGGAGTTGTCATCTGCCATCCCTTGGGACAGCAATAGCTTCCTCTGGAATGTGTCTTGTAGGACCTGCCCGCAGCTCTATTTCAGGTGGTCTAAGTACTTATGATTTTGTTTTTTTAGTCACATCTGGCAATGTTCAGGGCTTACTCCTGGCTACGCACTCAAGATTTACTCCTGGTACTGCTCATGAGACCATATGGGTTGCCCCAGGGATTGAACCTCATATTGTTCACGGACTAATCTAGCTCTGTGGTCTGGGATTACTCCCGGCAGTGCTGAGTGAACCATGCAGTGCAAGACTAAACCCAGACACAAAGCCTGCACTCCAGCTCTTCGTTCTATAGCCGTGTTTTGGGGGGCTTTCTTCATTTCTATTTTCGTCGGGGAAGCAGACTGGAAATGCTCAGAGGTTACTCCTGGCTCTGTAACTCAGGAACAACTCTGAGCAGTTCCTTGGGGACCAAATGCTCTATCCACTGCACTATCACTCTAGACCCAAGGAAGGTCTTATTCTCAGAAATATGCACACAGGGTTATCGTGGCTAGTTTTTTATTCCAGCAAAGATTTGGTCCTAAGTATATAATGCGCTGTGAACATTCATTCAATTGGTGGTGGGAACCATGACTTCAAACGTTGGCTTTTGATTTGAGGTCACACCTATTAGTTCTCAGGAGCTACTTCAGGTTTGGTGTGAAAGGTTGTTGCTGGCAGTGTTCATGGGACCACAGGGTACTGAGCATCTAACCAGGGACTTCCGTTTTCAAATCCTGTTTTCAAACTCTGGCTTTTGAGAACTATTCCTAGTTTCTTATTGGAGGAGTGGCGGTATCTTTCTCTCTGTCTCTCTCTGTCTTTCTCTCTCACTGTCTCTTTCTGTTGGGGCCGGACTAGATGGTGAAGATGAGTCCGTGTAGAAGAAACAAGCTCTGTACAGACTACATGCTCAGCTTAGAAAGAAAAAGAAGCTCTAGCTGACCAGTTTGACTTCAAGATGTATATTACCTTTGCATTCAAGGAGAAGAAGAAAAAAATCAGCAGGTTTTGAAGTGTCTGAGGTCAAACCAGTCATGACGAATAATTATAAGAAAATATCCTAAAAGGTGTGCGGGATTCCAGCTATTCCTTGGAAAGTTCCATAGAGCTTTTAAAGGAGGATGTGGTCCAGCTTCCTGCTCCTCGATACCAGTCTGTGAGAAGGGATGTCATTGACTGTACTCAGGAGATGTATTTCATTCTGTGGCCTTAGAATGTTATTGAAAAAAATTATCTGTCTACTGTTTTCTAGTTGGAAGGAATCTGATGAGCCTTTTCGTCTCATTCATGCCAAATTTGAGTTTCATCACTGTGACTATGAAAAACACTTTCTGCATGTACTGAGCCACAAGGACAAGACTGGAATTGTTGTCAACAATCCCAACCAGTCAGTGTTTCTCTTTATCGACCAACAGCATTTGCAGACTCCAAAAAATAAAGGTAATATCTTCAAGTTATGCAGCATCTGCCTCTACCTGCCAGAGGAACAGCTCACCCACTGGGAGGTTGGCACCGTAAAGAAACACCTGCATCCTTCCAAGCCAGAATAGAGTCTGGGCCAGCACAGTGGAGAAGATCAGAGTGCAGCAGGAGATCTTGTCTTGTTTTCTTACCACTTTATTCTTTCAGAGATTAAAGAAAATGGACTCATGCACAGAACACTCTGCATTTTGAAACTTGTTCATCCTGATTTCTTTTTAAATCATTTGTATCTCAGAACTGAAAAAAATTAGCTGTCTTCTTCACAGACTGTGTGAAAGAAGACTTTGCATATTTGCTGCACTGTATCAGCATCTTGTTAAAAATGTCAAATGAAAGGACTATTGTACACCGAAATGCTTCAATGTATTTGAAAGCACAAGGTGATACTCTTTTTGACGGTCTTTCCATTTGAGCTGGTTTTTGCCTCTTTGACATCTGTCATCAGCATTTAGAGGGTAAGAAGTACATGTAGGAGAATAAATAATTTTTACAAATGCAATAGCTTTGCTATAATTACCGTTGATCCAGAACACTGTCAGATTCAATCTAATGACCAGAAGTAGTTGTTCTAAAAAGAAAATTCAACCACGGAAAAGAAATCTTAAATGAAAAAAGCATCTCATTGCAGGTATTCTAGCCTCATTTTACTGGGCCAGGTTTGTTTAAAAAAAAAAAAAACCAGACGAGTCCATGTAGACTATCCCACTAACGGTCAGGTATACAGGGAACCATGAAAATGGGCGAGACAAGACGTGTGTGTCCAGATTGGTTTCAATGAGGCTCAACATCTCTTTCTTTAAGCTGCCTTAAGTAAAAAACCTAAATCTTAGTATAGCAGAAGAGTCAGTCTTTTCTCATAGACCAGATGACACCAGACCCACTTGACACCAGATGCTTGAGGTTGTAAATAACAGGCCAGAACATTTGGCTGTGTTTCTTTCCTGAGGGCTGAAACTAACTGGCTTGTGAACATAATCAAACAATGTATGTCATAATGCCCCCGCTTAGGGGGCGTGGCTAGGGGCCAGTTGGTGGGGGCGGGAGGGGGAAAGCGCTGTTGCTCTGGCCTTTAAAGGTCAGCGGGAAGGCGGGTGGGGCAGGCCTGGCTGGGACTGCGGGCTCACGCTCCCCACCTCCCAGGTCTCACGCTGAGGCGGGCTCCGTGTCCTGCGTGCCTGTGCGGACTGCGTCACGGGCGTTGACCGCCGACCGCTGGTGGTGGCTCCTTGGAGACTGCCCGGCTCCTGCACGCCACCTCCGAGGCCCTGGGCTGCGCCCGCCATGCCAAGCTGCTGCTAGGTGGCCTGTGCTTGGGGCCCAGCTGGATGCTGAGCGTGTGGGCGGGCGCTCAGAGCAGGTGAGGGGCGGGCATGGGGGTGGGGGTCCTTGCCAGCCCATGGGGCCCAGCTGGACGCTGAGCGTGTGGGCAGGCGGTGTGGGCAGGCGCGCTGAGCAGGTGAGGATTTGAAAGGATCCTATGTATTTCCCAGTTTCCTTCTGGGAATCAGAGCAAAAAGCTGTTTGCTAGTTCTTAGAATTGGAATAATCTGCAGAACTCAACACCGCCAGTTAATAATAGTGCCTAGATAGTCTGTGTGCTTTTCTGGAGGCAGAGTTTCTGAGTTGCCTCCTCCGTAAGACCTGAGCAATGCTGGGTGTGCCCCTTCCCCCCCTCAAAAAAAAAGCCCACAACAGCAGTAATAATAATCTGATGTCAATTGTAGTCAAGGATATTTTCATCAGGCTTTTATATACTCGAGTTTTATTCTAGTTAAGTTTCTGAAAGGCCCTGCTGTAGAAAGGCTTGGTAAAGCTTGCCTACTTGAGTCTACCACACGTTAAGGGTGTGCTTCTGTAGATCCCTTTTTAGGGTGATTCATTTGAGAAGCTTGACCCTCACCAGCAAACAGGTGTCTTAATTGGTAAAGGTCAGAAAAAGGCGTCTGGTAGGTTGCGTTATAACGGTAACATTATTCAGCAAATTTTTGTGGGTCTTTGGTCACCCTTAAGAATGTCTTCGGGTGGCCTGAAATTCAGTGTTTGTCTAAGGATGATGACTTTCCTCATCTGAAAAATGTCTGAGCTCTCAGAGGGTTTAACTTGACAAGGGAGATGTCCTCGGTTCCGATGACAGCCCAGAGAAGTTCTAGCCTGTGATTCGGTTAATTCAGCAGTGGAGGAGGACCGTGTTAGATGAGTTCACGGTATGGACCCATGTTCAAATGCTCTGAAAAACATCGCATTGCTGTCTCAATGACAGCTCCCTGTCAGAGACCTCCACAACAAGCACTTGAGTTGCCTGAAGTGCCTCACAGCGCTGGGATAGTCCTTTAGGAACAGGAGCAGAGAGCTTTCATCAGCAAGCTGTGTGAAAGTAAAACAGACTTCACAAATGGCAGTGATTGCTAAATGTCCCCACATGGCTGTGACCATGACTTCAGGGAGTTGTGGCAGGTGTTATACTGAGGCCTTACAATGATGTCCTTGCTATTTCCTGTATGGTGGGAGTTTCCCTTCCTCTAGGAGTGGAGACGTGCCTTTGATTTGTGGTGTCTCCTTCTGAGTTCAGTTTTGGAAAGAAAAAAAATGACTCTAAAAGAACATATTTTTGCACACACACACCCCAACACTATTTCTTTGACTCCCCAAGTTCTAAAAACAATTATTTGAAAGAACCTTTTCAAATGAGTAAAAGGTCTGCTTCCTTTTCCAGTTCAGAAGATAAAGTAACATTGTCTACGTTATAAAGCATGATGGGGAAACATGAATGTCAAAGGAAAAGTTGGTGACTCCTTTCTGGATGTTGTGGCTGAAGATCATTTAAAGATTGATGATTTGGGTGAGTCTGGAAGATTCCTGAACTTTTATAAGTGAGCTATTGCAGTGGGTTCAAATTTTTTTCCAAGAATTTTAACTGACAACATGCTAAGCAAAGTATTAAAATTCAAGATGTGCAAGTACATTTCCATTGATAAAGAATGATAGTAATACAAGCTTAATGAACTGTAATTAAATGTAGAAAGTTAGATCTACTTAATCTCACATTTAGAAAACAACACATCAACAATGTTTTTTACACCACAGCTCTTTGTAACAGCAAAGGACTTGAAACAAGTACGTGCCCATCAATGGAGAACTGATGTAGTTCAGTCGTACAGCATTATACTATTGTTCTAAGGAGTATTTAGTAGAAGTATCAGTGGTTATCCATAGGTAGGCTGGGAACACGAGGGAGATTTTCTTGTAAAACTTTTTAACATTTTTCTCCAAGTGTAAGTAGGCTACCTATTTTCAAGTGTATTTAAAGAAAAGAAAAAGAACTTGAAGGCTAAGTCTTCCTGGATGATCTCATCGGTAGATCATCCAAGGTAAGGAATAGACAGTGTTCACTGAAAATAGACCCATAGACTCTGATGACAGAACTGAGATTACCAAGGGTGCAGGGCATAGGAAGGAAGGTTCCTGTGACCCGAGAGAGGCTGTCCTTGTGGTGGTGGGGATGGTGACTTAAATTCCATGTTTTTAGTTGCTTTCAGCTTTTCCGATGACTTGAAAAAAATATTGGAAGGAGTCGTTTCCAAACATTCGATATTGGTTGTCTCTTTTTAAACCTCTTCATTTCACTCTTCTTTCCTTTGGCCCTGAATGCATGGAAGTGGCCTGTCTCTGTGACCGCCGAGCTGTGCTAATTCACTTCTGCTCTTGAGCCTAGTGATTAGGGTGATTGGTCCTATCATCAGTCACAATTGTCCCTGATCCCCTAAGTAGCTTCCTACTTCCCTGAGGATAAAAGACACATGATTTGGTTCCCTTTGCTCTTCCTCCCTTCTCCTTTTTTCCTTTCTCTCTTCCCCTGTCCCCCATTGCGGAGGGGGTGGGGTTTGTGTCACACCTGGCAGTATTCAAGGATTACTCCTGGATCTGTGCTCAGGGATCCTGCCCTGCAGTGTGTGGGGAATCCAGTACTGTGTGCAAAGCAAGTGCTTGCACCTCTGTACTACTCTCAGCCTCTCTCTTTCTCTCTTCATTCTTTATTCACGCGTTGGCCACCTGCTTTTTCTCAAGCACTGCATTGAATTCAACCCACATTTCCACCTTTGGGACTTTCCATCAATTTGACATTTCTTTCTGCCTGGGTCATTTTCTCTCTCTGACCTGAAAATCCTGCAAGTGTTGCTTTTCATCTTTCTAGTCTCAATTTACATGCTCCTTTTGACATGGCACTTTTCCCAACGCCCTCGTATAAAATAGGGTTTCTTACCCCTTTTTCTTGTTTAAAACATCCAGGTCCTCTCTCATCCCATTGATGACCAGCTGTTTCTTTGTTTCTGTTTCTCTCTGCCAGTAGACTTCATTGGAGAATAAAATAATCCTCATTTTACTTCACATTGTATATGGAGTGAAGTATGTATAAACCAAAAGGACAGGTGTAAATTTAGGATGCAGTGCGCATTTTTAACATCGATTAAAAATGTGGGCAAGTTGTGGGCGGGATTAAAGATAAATTAAAATAGATTAAAAATGCGGCAAGTTGTGGGCGGGACATTCAAAGTAAGAGAATGCCCTGGAACCCAGTGCATCGTTGCTGATCGGAAAAAATGCCCTGGTACCCGGATGCCAGAGCCATGCTTGTATGAGCTCATGGTCACTGGGATACTCTCTGGAAAAGGCTGGACGGGAGCACCTAGCCCATCTGGGACCTCCTGGTGATATCGGCTCTGTTTGGGGCCTGGAGCATTCTCCGGGAGCTATGGGGCCCTCCAGCTGGTTTTCTTCTTTGTTGCTGTGTGTTGTAAGATGGCGTTGGGGGCTAGTCGTGGGCATGACTTCCGGAATCAGAGATTGCCTGGGAGCCGAGGCGGCCCCTTTGCAGTTCGGAAAAAAAGTCCTGGTACCCGCATGCCAGACCCATGCCTGTAGGAGCTCATGGTCACCGGGATTCCCTATGGAGAAGGCAGGACGGCAGCACCTACTCCATCTGGGACCTCCCAGTGATATCTGCTCCGTTTGGGGCTTGAAGCATTCTCTGGGAGCTGTGGGTCCCTATGCCGGGTTTTCTTCTTTTTTGCTGTGTGGTGTAAGATGGCTCTGGGGGGCGAGTTGTGGGCGTGACTTCTGGAAGCAGAGGTTGCCTGTGACCGGGGCAGCCCCATTGCAGTTCGGAAAAAATGTCCTGGTACCCGCATGCCAGAGCCATGCTTGTAGGAGCTCATGGCCACCGGGATTCCCTCTGGAGAATGCGGGACGGCAGCACCTACCCCATCTGGTACCTCAGGGTGATGTTGGCTCTGTTTGGGGCCTGGTTCTTTGTCTGGGAGCTGTAGGCCCACCGCCGTTTTCTTCTTTCTTACTGTGTGCTGTAAGATGGCGCTGGGGGGGCGAGTTGTGGGCACAACTTCCAGAATCAGAGGTTGCCTGTGACTGGGGTGGCCCCATTGAAGTTCTGAAAAAATATCCTGGTACCAGGTTGCCAGAGCTATGCTTGTAGGAGCTCATGCTCACCGGGTTCCCTCTGGAGAAGTGGGACGGCAGCACCTACCGCATTGGGGACCTCCGAGTGATATTGGCTCTGTTTGTGCCTGGAGCATGCTCCGGGAGTTATGGGTCCCTCCAGCCAGTTTTCTTCTTTCTTGGTGTGTGCTGTAATATGGCCCTGGGGGCGAGTTGTGGGCAGGGCATCCAAAATCAGAGCTTGCCCTGGAGCCGGGGTGCATCATTGCAGTTCGGAAAAATTGTCCTGGTACCTGCATGCCAGAGCCATATCTGTAGGAGCTCATGGTCACCGGGATTCCCTCTTGAGAAGGCGGGACTGTAGGACCTAGCTCATCTGGGACCTCCCAGTGATATCAGCTTTGTTTGGGCCCTGGAGCATTGTCTTGGAGCTCTGGGGACCTCCAGCCAGTTTTCTTCTTTGTTGCTGTGTGCTGTAAGATGACACTGGGGGGCGAGATGTGGGTGTGACTTCATAATCAGAGGTTGCCTGCAGCCAAGACGGCCCCATTGCAGTTCAGAAAAAATGTCCTGGTACCAGCATGCCCAGGCTATGCCTGTAGAAGCTCATGGTCACCGAGATTCCGTATGGAGAAGGCGTGACGGAAGCACCTAGCCCATCTGGGACCTCCGGGTGATATTGGCTCTGTTTTTGCCTGGAGCATTCTCCGGGAGCTGTGGGGCCCTCCACCGGTTTCCTTCTTTGTTGTTGTGTGCATAAGATGGTGCTGGAGGGCGAGTTGTGGCATGACTTTTGAATCACAGGTTGCCTTGGCGCCGGGGCGGCCATATTGCCGTTCGGAAAAAATGTCCTGGTACCTGCATGCCAGACCCATGCTTGTAGGAGCTCATGGTCACCGAGATTCCCTCTGGAAAAGGCGGGACGGCAGCACCTAGCGCATCTGGGACCGCCCAGGGATATCGGCTCTGTTTGGGTCGGGACCATTCACGGGATCTGTGGAACCCTCGAGCCGGTTTTCTTCTTTGTTGCTGTGTGGTGTAAGATGGCACTGGGGGACTAGGTGTCGGCGCGACTTCAGAATCAGGTTGCCTGTGAGCCAAGGCGGCCCTTTGCAGTTGGGAATAAAAGTCCTGGTACCCATATAACAGACCCATGCTTGTATGAGCTCATGGTCACTGGGATACCCTCTGGAGAAGGCAGGATGGGAGCACACAGCCCATCTGGGAACTACCAGTGACACTGGCTCTGTTTGTGGCCTAGAGCATTCTCCGGGAGCTGTAGGGACCTCCAGCCAGTTTTCTTCTTTGTTGCTGTGTGTTGTAAGATTGCGCTGTGAGCGAGTTGTGGGCATGACTTCTGGAATCAGAGGTTGTCTGTGAGCCGGACTGCCCCCTTTGAGATTCGGACAAAAAAGTCCTGGTACCCACATGGCTCTGGCATGAGGGTACCAGGACAGTTTTTCCGAACTCCATGGGTCCAGTCCGGCTAACAGGCAACCTCTGATTCTGAAGTCATGCCCACATGATTTTGCTTTTTGGAGCTCGTGGTCACCGGGATTTTCTCTGAGAAGGCGGGACAGCAGCACCTACCCCTGCTGGGAACTTCCAGTGATATCGGCTCCATTTTTGGCCAGAAGCATTCTACGGGAGCTGTGGGGCCCTCCAGCCAGTTTTCTTCTTTGTTTCTTTGTAGTGTAATATGGTGCTGGGGGGCGAGTTGTGGGTTTGACTCAGGACTCAGTGGTTGCCTGGTTGCCGGGGCAGAACCATTGAGTTTGGAAAAAATGTCCTGGTACCAGTTTTCCAGAACCATACTTGTAGGAGCTTATGGTCACTGGGATACCCTCTGGAGAAGGCAGGATGGCAGTACCTAGCCCAACTGGGACCTTCAGTTGATATCGCCTCTGGTTGGGCCCGGAGCATTTTCCTGGAGCTGTGTGTCCCTCCCACCGGTTTTCTCCTTTGTTGCTTTTTGGTGTAAGCTGGCGCTGGGTGGAGAGTCCTGTGCGTGACTTATGGAATCAAAGGTTTCCTGGGAGCTGGGTCGGCCCCATTGTAGTTCGGATAAAATGTCCTGGTACCCACATGCCAGACACATGCTTGTATGAGCTCATGGTCACCGAAACTCCCTCTGGAGACGGTGGGACAGCAGCACTACACCATCTGGGACCTCCAGGTGATATAGAATGTTTGAGCCCCAGAGAATTGTCTGGGAGCTCTGGGTCCCTCCAGCCGGTTTTCTTCTTTGTTGCTGTGTGGTGTAAGATGGTGCTGGGGGGCGCCTCGTGGTACTGACTTTCGGGATCAGAGGTTTTCTAGGAGTCGGAGCGAACCCATTGAGTTTGGAAAAAATATCCTGGTACTGAATGCCAGAGCCATGCTTCTATGAGCTCATGGTCACCGGAAATCCCTCTGGAAAAGGTGGGAAGGCAGCATCAACCACATCTGGGATCTCCCGGTGTTATCAAATCTGTTTGAGGCCCGGAGGATTCTCCGGGAGATGTGGGCTCCTCCAGCCGGTTTTCTTCTTTGTTGCTGTGTGGTGTAATATGGCGCTGGGTGCGAGTCGTTGGCGTGAGTTCCAGAATCAGAGGTTGCCTGGGAGCCGGGGTGGCCCCTTCGCAGTTTGGAAAAAAAGTCCTGGTACCCGCATGCCATATCCATGTTTATATGAGCTCATGGTCACTGGATACCCTCTGGAGAAGGTGGGGCGGGAGCATCTAGCCCATCTGGGACCTCCTGGTGATATTGGCTCTGTTTGGGGCCTGGAGCATTCTCCTCCAGCCAGTTTTCTAGTTTGTTGCTGTGTGTTGTAAGATGGCATGGGGGCGAGTTGTGGGCATGACTTCCGGAATCAGAGGTTGCCTGGGAACAAGGGTGGCCCTTTTGCAGTTCGGGAAAAAAGTCCTGGTACCCACATGCCAGAGCCATGCTTTTTGGAGCTCATAATCACTGGGATATTCTCTGGAGAAGGCGGGACGGCAGCACCTACTTCTTCGGGGACCTCCCAGTGATATCCGCTCCATTTTCGGCCAGAAGCATTCTCCTGCAGCTGTGGGGCCCTCCAGCCAGTTTTCTTCTTTGTTGCTGTGTGTTGTAAATTGGCGCTGTGTGCGAGTTGTGGGCATGACTTCTGGAATCAGAGGTTGCCTGGGAGCTGGGCTGCCCCCTTTGCAGTTCGGATAAAAAGCCCTGGTACCCACATGGCTCTGGCATGATGGTACCAGGACATTTTTTCCGAACTCAATGGGTCCGGTCCGGCTTCCAGGCAACCTCTGATTCTGAAATCATGCCCACATGATTTTGCTTTATGGAGCTTGCGCGCACCGGGATTTTCTCTGAGAAGGTGGACAGCAGCACCTAACCCTGCTGGGACCTTCCAGTGATATCGGCTCCATTTTCGGCCAGAAGAATTCTCCGGGAGCTGTGGGTCCCTCCAGCCAGTTTTCTTCTTTGTTGCTGTGTAGTGTAAGATGGCGCTGGGGGGCGAGTTGTGGGTTTGACTCAGGACTCAGAGGTTGCCTGGTTGCCGGGGCGGACCCATTGAGTTTGGAAAAAATGTCCTGGTACCAGTATGCCAGAGCCATACTTGAAGGAGCTTATGGTCACTGGGATACACTCTGGAGAAGGCAGGATGGCAGTACGTAGCCCATCTGGGACCTTCAGGTGACATCGCCTCTAGTTGGGCCCGGAGCATTTTCCGGGAGCTGTGTGGCCCTCCCACCGGTTTTCTTCTTTGTTGCTTTTTGGTGTAAGATGGCGCTGGGTGGCGGGTCGTGTGCGTGACTTATGGAATCAAAGGTTGCCTGGGAGCTGGGTCGGCTCCATTGTAGTTCGGATAAACTGTCCTCGTACCCACATGCCAGACACATGCTTGTATGAGCTCATGGTCACCAAAACTCCCTCTATAGAAGGCGGGATGGCAGCACTTACTTCTTTGGAGACCTCCCAGTGATATCGGCTCCATTTTCGGCCTGAAGCATTCTCCTGCAGCTGTGGGGCCCTCCAGCCGGTTTTCTTCTTTGTTGCTGTGTGTTGTAAGTTTGCGCTGTGTGCGAGTTGTGGGCATGACTTCTGGAATCAGAGGTTGCCTGGGAGCTGGCTGCCCCCTCTGCAGTTCGGATAAAAAGTCCTGGTACCCACATGACTCTGACATGAGGGTACCAGGACATTTTTTCCGAACTCAGTGGGTCTGCCCCAGCTCCCAGGCAATCTCTGATTCTGAAATCATGCCCACATAATTTTGCTTTTTGGAGCTGTGGTCACCGGGATTTTCTCTGAGAAGGAGGGACAGCATCACCTACCCCAGCTGAGACCTTCCAGTGATATCGGCTCCATTTTTGGCCGGAAGTATTCTAAGGGAACTGTGGGGCCATCCAGCTAGGTTTCTTCTTTGTTGCTGTGTAGTGTAAGATGGCGCTGGGGGGCAAGTTGTGGGTTTGACTCAGGACTCAGAGGAAGCCTGTTTGCCGGGGCGGACCCATTGAGTTTGGAAAAAATGTCCTGGTACCAGTTTTCCAGAACCATACTTGTAGGAGCTTATGGTCACTGGGATGCCCTCTGGAGAAGGCAGGACAGCAGGACCTAGCCCATCTGGGACCTCCAGGTGATATCGACTCTGGTTGGGCCCGGAGCATTTTCTGGGAGCTGTGTGGCCCTCCTGCCGGTTTTCTCGTTTGTTGCTTTTCTGTGTAAGCTGGCGCTGGGTGGCGAGTCGTGTGAATGACGTATGGAATCAAAAGTTGCCTGGGAGCTGGGTCGGCCCCATTGTAGTTCGGATAAAATGTCCTGGTACCCACATGCCAGACACATGCTAGTATGAGCTCATGGTCACCGAAACTTTATCTGGAGAAGGCGGGACGGGAGCCCCTACACCATCTGGGGCCTCCAGGTGATGTTGAATATTTGAGGCCCGGAGCATTGTCTGGGAGCTGTGTGCTCCTCCAGCTGGTTTTCTTCTTTGTTGCTGTGTGCTGTAATATGGCGCTGGTTGTGAGTCGTTGGCGTGAGTTCCAAAATCAGAGGTTGCCTAGGAACCGGGGTGGCCCCTTCGCAGTTTGGAAAAAAAGTCCTGGTACCCGCATGCCATATCCAAGTTTGTACGAGCTCATGGTCACTGGATACGCTCTGGAAAAGGTGGGATGGGAACATCTATCCCATCTGGGCCCTCACGGTGATATCGGCTCTGTTTGGGGCCTGGAGCATTCTCCTGCAGCTGTGGGGCCCTCCAGCTGGTTTTCTAGTTTGTTGCTGTGTGTTGTAAGATGGCATGGGGGCGAGTTGTTGGCATGACTTCTGGAATCAGTGATTGCCTGGGAGCCAGGGCGGCCCTTTTGCAGTTCGGGGAAAATGTCCTGGTACCCACATGCCAGAGCCATGCTTTTTGGAGGTCATAATCACCGGGATTTTCACTGGAGAAGGCAGGACGGCAGCACCTACTTCTTCGGGGACCTCCCAGTGATATCAGCTCCATTTTCGGCCTGAAGCATTCTCCTGCAGCTGAGGGGCCCTCCAGCCGGTTTTCTTCTTTGTTGCTGTGTGTTGTATATTGGCGCTGTGTGCGAGTTGTGGGCATGACTTCTGGAATCAGAGGTTGCCTGGGAGCCGGGCTGCTCCCTTTGCAGTTCGGATAAAAAGTCCTGGTACCCACATGGCTCTGGCATGATGGTACCAGGACATTTTTTCCGAACTCAATGGGTCCGGTCCGGCTCCCAGGCAACCTCTGATTCTGAAATCATGCCCATATGATTTTGCTTTTTGGAGCTTGTGCTCACTGGGATTTTCTCTGAGAAGGTGGACAGCAGCACCTACCCCTGCTGGGACCTTCCAGTGATATCGGCTCCATTTTCGGCCGGAAGCATTCTCCGGGAGCTGTGGGTCCCTCCAGCCAGTTTTCTTCTTTGTTGCTGTGTAGTGTAAGATGGCGCTGGGGGGCGAGTTGTGGGTTTGACTCAGGACTCAGTGGTTGCCTGCTTGCAGGGATGGACCCATTGAGTTTGGAAAAAATATTCTGGTACCAGTATGCCAGATCCATACTTGTAGGAGCTTATGGTCACTGGGATACACTCTGGAGAAGGCAGGATGGCAGTACCTAGCCTATCTGGGACCTCCAGGTGATATTGCCTCTAGTTGGGCCCGGAGCATTTTCCGGGAGCTGTGTGGCCCTCCCACCGGTTTTCTTCTTTGTTGCTTTTTGGTGTAAGATGGCGCTGAGTGGCGGGTCGTGTGCGTGACTTATGGAATCAAAGGTTGCCTGGGAGCTGGGTCCGCTCCATTGTAGTTCAGATAAAATGTCCTGGTACCCATATGTCAGACACATCCTTGTATGAGCTCATGGTCACTGAAACTCCCTCTGGAGAAGGCGGGACGGCAGCACGTACACCATCTGGGACCTCCAGATGATGTTGAATATTTGAGGCCCAGAGCATTGTCTGGGAGCTATGTGCTCCTCCAGCCGGTTTTTTTCTTTGTTGCTGTGTGGTGTAATATGGCGCCGGGTGCGAGTCGTTGGCGTGAGTTCCAAAATCAGAGGTTGCCTAGGAACCGGGGTGGCCCCTTCGCAGTTTGGAAAAAAAGTCCTGGTACCCACATGCCATATCCATGTTTGTACGAGCTCATGGTCACTGGATACCCTCTGAAGAAGGTGGGATGGGAACATCTAGCCCATCTGGGACCTCCCGGTGATAGCGGCTCTGTTTGGGGCCTGGAACATTCTACTGCAGCTGTGAGGCTCTCCAGCCGGTTTTCTACTTTGTTACTGTGTGTTGTAAGGTGGTATGGGGGCGGGTTGTGGGCATGACTTCCGGAATCAGTGATTGCCTGGGAGCCAGGGCGGCCCTTTTGCAGTTCGGGAAAAAAGTCCTGGTACCCCCATGAAAGAGCCATGCTTTTTGGGGGTCATAATCACCGGGATTTTCTCTGGAGAAGGCGGGACGGCAGCACCTAGTTCTTCGGGGACCTCCCAGTGATATCAGCTCCATTTTCGGCCTGAAGAATTTTCCTGCAGTTGTGGGGCCCTCCAGCCAGTTTTCTTCTTTGTTGCTGTGTGTTGTAAATTGGTGCTGTGTGCGAGTTGTGGGCATGACTTCCGGAATGAGAGGTTGCCTGGAAGCCAGGGCGGCCCTTTTGCAGTTCGGGAAAAAAGTCCTGGTACCCCCATGAAAGAGCCATGCTTTTTGGAGCTCATAATCACTGGGATTTTCTCTGGAGAAGGTGGGACGGCAGCACCTAGTTCTTCGGGGACCTCCCAGTGATATCGGCTCCATTTTCGGCCTGAAGAATTTTCCTGCAGTTGTGGGGCCCTCCAGCCAGTTTTCTTCTTTGTTGCTGTGTGTTGTAAATTGGTGCTGTGTGGGAGTTGTGGGCATGACTTCTGGAATCAGAGGTTGCCTGGGAGCCGGGCTGCCCCCTTTGCAGTACGGATAAAAAGTCCTGGTACCCACATGGCTCTGGCATGATGGTACCAGGACATTTTTTCCGAACTCAATGGGTCCGGTCAGGCTCCCAGGCAACCTCTGATTCTGAAATCATGCCCATATGATTTTGCTTTTTGGAGCTTGTGCTCACTGGGATTTTCTCTGAGAAGGTGGACAGCAGCACCTACCCCTGCTCGGACCTTCCAGTGATATTGGCTCCATTTTCGGCCGGAAGCATTCTCCGGGAGCTGTGGGTCCCTCCAGCCAGTTTTCTTCTTTGTTGCTGTGTAGTGTAAGATGGCGCTGGGGGGCGAGTTGTGGGTTTGACTCAGGACTCAGAGGTTGTCTGGTTGCCGGGGCAGACCCATTGAGTTTGGAAAAAATGTCCTGGTACCAGTATGCCAGAGCCATACTTGTAGGAGCTTATGGTCACTGGCATACCCTCTGGAGAAGGCAGGATGGCAGTACGTAGCCCATCTGGGACCTTCAGGTGATATCGCCTCTAGTTGAGCCCGGAGCATTTTCCGGGAGCTGTGTGGCCCTCCCACAGGTTTTCTTCTTTGTTGCTTTTTGGTGTAAGATGGCGCTGAGTGGCAGGTCGTGTGCGTGACTTATGGAATCAAAGGTTGCCTGGGAGCTGGGTCGGCTCCATTGTAGTTCAGATAAAATGTCCCGGTACCCATATGTCAGACACATCCTTGTATGAGCTCATGGTCACTGAAACTCCCTCTGGAGAAGGCGGGACGGCAGCACCTACACCATCTGGGACCTCCAGGTGATGTTGAATATTTGAGGCCCAGAGCATTCTCTGGGAGCTGTGTGCTCCTCCACCCGGTTTTCTTTTTTGTTGATGTGGGGTGTAATATGGCGCTGGGTGCGAGTCGTTGGCGTGAGTTCCAAAATCAGAGATTGCCTAGGAACCGGGGTAGCCCCTTCGCAGTTTGGAAAAAAAGTCCTGGTACCCGCATGCCATATCCATGTTTGTACGAGCTCATGGTCACTGGATACCCTCTGAAGAAGGTGGGACGGGAACATCTAGCCCATCTGGGACCTCCCGGTGATATTGGCTCTGTTTGGGGCCTGGAGCATTCTCCTCCAGCCAGTTTTCTAGTTTGTTGCTGTGTGTTGTAACATGGCATGGGGGCGAGTTGTGGGCATGACTTCCGGAATCAGAGGTTGCCTGGTAACAAGGGCGGCCCTTTTGCAGTTCGGGAAAAAAGTCCTGGTACCCCCATGAAAGAGCCATGCTTTTTGGAGCTCTTAATCCCTGGGATTTTCTCTGGAGAAGGTGGGACGGCAGCACCTAGTTCTTCGGGGACCTCCCAGTGATATCGGCTCCATTTTCGGCCTGAAGAATTTTCCTGCAGTTGTGGGGCCCTCCAGCCAGTTTTCTTCTTTGTTGCTGTGTTGTAAATTGGTGCTGTGTGCGAGTTGTGGGCATGACTTCTGGAATCACAGGTTGCCTGGTAGCCGGGCTGCCCCCTTTGCAGTACGGATAAAAAGTCCTGGTACCCACATGGCTCTGGCATGATGGTACCAGGACATTTTTTCCGAACTCAATGGGTCCGGTCCGGCTCCCAGGCAACCTCTGATTCTGAAATCATGCCCATATGATTTTGCTTTTTGGAGCTTGTGCTCACTGGGATTTTCTCTGAGAAGGTGGACAGCAGCACCTACCCCTGCTGGGACCTTCCAGTGATATCGGCTCCATTTTCGGCCGGAAGCATTCTCCGGGAGCTGTGGGTCCCTCCAGCCAGTTTTCTTCTTTGTTGCTGTGTAGTGTAAGATGGCGCTGGGGGGCGAGTTGTGGGTTTGACTCAGGACTCAGAGGTTGTCTGGTTGCCGGGGCGGACCCATTGAGTTTGGAAAAAATGTCCTGGTACCAGTATGCCAGAGCCATACTTGTAGGAGCTTATGGTCACTGGCATACCCTCTGGAGAAGGCAGGATGGCAGTACGTAGCCCATCTGGGACCTTCAGGTGATATTGCCTCTAGGTGGGCCCGGAGCATTTTCCGGGAGCTGTGTGGCCCTCCCACAGGTTTTCTTCTTTGTTGCTTTTTGGTGTAAGTTGGCGCTGAGTGGCGCGTCGTGTGCGTGACTTGTGGAATCAAAGGTTGCCTGGGAGCTGGGTCGGCTCCATTGTAGTTCAGATAAAATGTCCTGGTACCCATATGTCTGACACATCCTTGTGTGAGCTCATGGTCACTGAAACTCCCTCTGGAGAAGGCGGGATGGCAGCACCTACACCATCGGGGACCTCCAGGTGATGTTGAATATTTGAGGCCCAGAGCATTGTCTGGGAGCTGTGTGCTCCTCCACCCGGTTTTCTTTTTTGTTGATGTGTGGTGTAATATGGAGCTGGGTGCGAGTCGTTGGCGTGAGTTCCAAAATCAGAGGTTGCCTAAGAACCGGGGTAGCCCCTTCGCAGTTTGGAAAAAAAGTCCTGGTACCCGCATGCCATATCCATGTTTATACGAGCTCATGGTCACTGGATACCCTCTGCAGAATATGGGACGGGAACATCTAGCCCATCTGGGACCTCCCGGTGATAGCGGCTCTGTTTATGGCCTGGAGCATTCTCCTGCAGCTGTGGGGCCCTCCTGCCGGTTTTCTACTTTGTTACTGTGTGTTGTAAGATGGTATGGGGGCGAGTTGTGGGCATGACTTCTGGAATCAGTGATTGCCTGGGAGCCAGGGCGGCCCTTTTGCAGTTCGGGGAAAAAGTCCTGGTACCCACATGCCAGAGCCATGCTTTTTGGAGGTCATAATCACCGGGATTTTCTCTGGAGAAGGCGGGACGGCAGCACCTACTTCTTCGGGGACCTCCCAGTGATATCAGCTCAATTTTTGGCCTGAAGCATTCTCCTGCAGCTGTGTGGCCCTCCAGCCGGTTTTCTTCTTTGTTGCTGTGTGTTGTAAATTGGCACTGTGTGTGAGTTGTGGGCATGACTTCCGGAATCAGAGGTTGCCTGGGAGCCAGGGCGGCCCTTTTGCAGTTCGGGGAAAAAGTTCTGGTACCCACATGCCAGAGCCATACTTTTTGGAGGTCATAATCACCGGGATTTTCTCTGGAGAAGGCGGGACGGCAGCACCTACTTCTTCGGGGACTTCCCAGTGATATCAGCTCCATTTTCGGCCTCAAGCATTCTCCTGCAGCTGTGGGGCCCTCCAGCCGGTTTTCTTCTTTGTTGCTGTGTGTTGTAAGTTTGCGCTGTGTGCGAGTTGTGGGCATGACTTCTGGAATCAGATGTTCCCTGGGAGCCGGGCTGCCCCCTTTGCAGTTCGGATAAAAAGTCCTGGTACCCACATGGCTCTGGCATGAGGGTACCAGGACTTTTTTTCCAAACTCAATGGGTCTGCCCCAGCTCCCAGGCAACCTCTGATTCTGAAATCATGCCCACATAATTTTGCTTTTTGGAGCTTGTGCTCACCGGAATTTTCTCTGAGAAGGTGGACAGCAGCACCTAACCCTGCTGGTACCTTCCAGTGATATCGGCTCCATTTTCGGCCGGAAGCATTCTCCGGGAGCTGTGGGTCCCTCCAGCCAGTTTTCTTCTTTGTTGCTGTGTAGTGTAAGATGGCGCTGCGGGGCGAGTTGTGGGTTTGACTCAGGATTCAGTGGTTGCCTGGTTGCCGGGACGGACCCATTGAGTTTGGAAAAAATATTCTGGTACCAGTATTCCAGATCCATACTTGTAGGAGCTTATGGTCACTGGGATACCCTCTGGAGAAGGCAGGATGGCATTACCTAGCCCATCTGGGACCTCCAGGTGATATTGCCTCTAGGTGGGCCCGGAACATTTTCCGAGAGTTGTGTGGCTCTCCCACCGGTTTTCTTCTTTGTTGCTTTTTGGTGTAAGATGGCGCTGGGTGGCACATCGTGTGCGTGACCTATGCAATCAAAGGTTGCCTGGGAGCTGGGTCGGCCCCATTGTAGTTAGGATAAAATGTCCTGGTACCCACATGTCAGACACATGCTTGTATGAGCTCATGGTCACCGAAACTCCCTCTGGAGAAGGCGGCACCTACACCATCTGGGACCTCCAGGTGATATTGAATAGGTGATATTGAATGTTTGAGCCCCGGAGCATTGTCTGGAAGGTGTGGGTCCCTCCAGCCAGTTGCTTCTTCATTGCTGTGTGGTGTAAGATGGCGCTGGGGGGCGCCTCGTGGTACTGACTTTCGAGATCAAAGGTTTTCTAGGAATCGGGGCGAACCCATTGAGTTTGGAAAAAATTTCCTGGTACCGAATGCCAGAGCCATGCTTGTATGAGTTCATGGTCACCGGAAATCCCTCTGGAGAAGGCGGGAAGGCAGCATCAACCCCATCTGGGAGCTCCTGGTATTATCAAATCTGTTTGAGGCCCGGAGGATTCTCTGGGAGATGTGGGCTCCTCCACCCGGTTTTCTTCTTTGTTGCTGTGTGGTATAACATGGTGCTCAGTGCGAGTTGTTGGCGTGAGTTCCAAAATCATAGGTTGCCTGGGAGCTGTGGTGGCCCCTTCGTATTTTGGAAAAAAAAGTCCTGGTACCCGCATGCCATATCCATGTTTGTACGAGCTATGGTCACTGGATACCCTCTGGAGAAGGTGGAACGGGAGCATCTAGCCCATCTGGGACCTCCCGGTGATATCGGCTCTGTTTGGGGCTTGGAGCATTCTCCTGCAGCTGTGGGGCCCTCCAGCCGGTTTTCTAGTTTGTTGCTGTGTGTTGTAAGATGGTGCTGGGGGGCGACTTTTGGGTTTGACTCAGGGATCAGAGGTTGCCTCAGAGCCAGGTCGGCCCCATTGCAGTTCTGAAGAAAAATCTTGGGACCCGCATGCCAGACCCATGCTTGTACGAAGTCATGGTCACTGGATACTCTCTGGAGAAGGTGGGATGGGAGCATCTAGTCCATCTGGGACCTACCGGTGATATCGGCTCTGTTTGGGGCCTGGAGCATACTCAGGGAGCTGTGGAACTCTCCAGCCGGTTTTCTTCTTTGTTGCTGTGTGCTGTAAATAGCGCTGGCGGTCGCATCGTTGACATGAGTTCCAAAATCAGAGGTTGCTTGGGAGCCGGGGCGGCCCCTTTGGAGTGTGGAAAAAACCTCCTTGTATCAGCATGCCACAGCCATGCTTTTAGGAGTTCATGGTCACTGGGATTCCATTTGGAGAAGGCCGGATGGCAATAACTACCTCATCTGGGGCCTCCCGGTGATATCGGTTCTGTTTGGGCCTGGAGCATTCCCCGGGAGCTGTTGAGCCTTCCAGCCGGTTTTCTTCTTTGTTGATGTGAGTTCTATGATGGCGCTGGGGCAAGTTGTGGGCGTGACTTTTAGAAACAGAGGTTGCCTGGGAGCCGTGCCTGCCCCTTTGCAGTTCGGAACAAAAGTCCTGGTACCCTCATGCCAGAGCCATGCATTTTGGAACTCATGGTCACCGTGATGCCATCTGGATAAGGTGGAACGGCAGCACCTACCCCATCTGGGACCTCCTGGTGATATCGGCTCTGTTTTTGGCCTGGAGAATTCTCCGGCAGCTGTGGGTCCCTATACCGGGATTTCTTCTCTCTTGGTGTGTGGTGTAAGATGGTGCTGGAGGGCGAGTTGTGGGCATGATTTCAGAATGAGAGGTTGTCTGGGAGCCGGGGCTGACCCATTCAGTTCGGAAAAAATGTCCTGGTACCCGTATGCCAGAGCTATACTTTTAGGAGCTCATGGTCACTGGGATTCCATCTGGAGAAGGCAGGACGGCAGCACCTAGCCTATCTGGGACCTCCAGCTGATATCGGTTCTGTTTGGGCCTGGAGCATTCTCCGGGAGCTGTGGTGCCCTCCAGCTGGTTTTCTTGTTTGTTGCTGTGTGGTAATTCTGTTATCTTACAGAAAACATTTTTTCTCCTAGTTATTGAGAAATACAAGTTTTCAGACAATAGAGAAAGAATATTTCTAAGTTTTATGATGACTAAGCCATAACTTCTTGAGAGTGAAATGAGAAAAGTGCACTGCTGATGACTCCAGACAGTAGTTCTGAGCATGCTGATATGGTCAGCATTTTCTGGTAGCCGAGAAAAACTGTTTAAAGTGTTTTCTTAGAAAGGTTTTTCCTATAGTTTGTTGCAGCAATCAACTGCCTTACACGTAGATGTTGTTTGACAAGAGGAATTGTCCAATAGAAATGAAAAGTAACTTATTGGGAGTCATTAGGAAAAAAGTCCATTTGACTTCTGCAGACAGTTTAAACAGATTGTTTGTAGGTATAGAAAGGTCCATTTGACAGGTGACTGGAGATATGTGTTTGAGCAACTTGACACTGTCAACATATTCTGGTGCACAAGAGAAATAATTTAGAGTCAGTGAATTCCATGGAAACCAGTGCGGACTGGAAGTTAGTTCCAAGAAGCAACTATGTTACATTTCAGATATTATGTGACACTTGGAAATCTTCAAGTGACCAAGAAACATAATAGTCGAAGTAGGTGTCTACAAGTCCATATAAATTTGATGGATGAATTTAGAGATAAATTCTGAGCAACTAAATTTGTTGATTATAGAAATAAATTCTGAGCCACTCAATTTAGTAGATGATTATAGAGACAAACTCTTTTTATTATTATTTTTCTTTATTTTTTGATAGACTGTAAGCAACTAATTCTGATGGATTGTTCTAGAGATAAATTCTGAGCAACTTGGTAAAACTTGATGGCTGAGAAAATAATTTCGAGTAGGTTGCCAAGTTTATCATCTCACACCAACGAAACAAGTCTAATCACAAGTCTATAGACTGTAGAAATGCTGCTGACCCTAAAAGAATCCAAATGGGATATAAAAGCCAGTCTTCAAATGGGACTAATTTAGGAGAAATCCATAAAAGAAGTAAGAAAGCACAATGGCCAATAACGGTTCCAGGAGAAGACCTGATGGGCATGACGCTGGGGTGGTAGCGCACGTGGGAGCATGTTAAGTTCCTCTCACCTGCCGAAGGATGGACAGTGTTGGACTGATTTAGCCGGGTTTTATTTTTCTTTTTAGGTCACACCTGGCGATGCAGAGAGGTTATTACTGGCTCATGAATTCAGAAATTACTCCAGATGGCGCTCGGAAGATCATATGGGATGCTGGGAATCCAACCTGTTTCGGCTGCATGGAAGGCAAGCACCCTACCCGCTGTGCTATCGCTCCAGCCCATAGCCAGGTTTTTTTGAAGTGCGTGTTGTTGATGGTACACAAACCCACGGCAGTGGTGAGATGAGGCTTGACAACTCTTTCCATGTTTTGTGGGAGGCATTTCTTTTTCTTCCCAAAGTGTCCATCAGTTTTCTCCTTCAGACAGTCATAAAGAAGACACTTGGGTAGTATATTGGGAGTTTACTATAGTCTCTAGTTTAGGCTTGCTGTGAGTGTAAAGAGAGATAGTTAGAACTGGATGCATCCGTTCTTTTCAGTCTAAGTCACACAGGTCAGTGAACTCTCTGCTCTTTTTTAAGCAGGGTGAGGAGTCACAGTATGGTCAGTTGATTCTAAGGTCAATGTATCATCCTTGACCAGGATGGTCTGGTCCGTGAAGTTGTCAGGACACAGAGCGATCCACTTAGTTATATTGACTTGACGGGAGAAGTGTTCTCCCGGCGGGGAAAAATGGTTCCACATTGTATACCCTCACACCAAATGAACGAGGCTATCTGCTATCCAGGCAGATAAGACTGTAGATATGTCCTGGAATATAAAATAAACCGAATGGGCTATAAAGCAGTTTTCAAATCCCACCAAACGAGCCAAGAGGTGTGAAGCCTGCTTCTCACCACTACCGTGATTTTGTGTACTAAGTAATGGTAGTAATAACAGTAAAGTAAAAACTTGTTGTTTTCTAAGGATAGGAGCTTCCAAAAATCTAGTTAATCAGTCCAGCACAGCCCCTCGTTTGGCAGGTGAGAGTCACTTCACGTCACTTGCTACCATCTCAGGAATGCGCCCATCAGGTCTTTTCCTGGCACAGTTATTGCCCAGTGTGGTTTCTTACTTCTTTGACTTTTCCTCCCAATAATTCATGTTTGAGCAGTTAGAACAGTATGCTACTGGAACAAGGCAGAGCTGCAGATCATTGGATCAGGGTTGAATATCCTTACACACATCCTCACATATAGAATCGTCTAATCTTTGATAAGCGAGCATGAGATATGAAGTGGAGCAAGGAAAGCCTCTTCAATGAATGATGCTGGCAATTTTTTTTATGAATCGAGGGATATGCACAACAGAAAGAAATCACACTCCCAAATGTATTTGTACCTAATGAGGGACCCACTAAATATGTAAAACCTACTAATAGGTTTTAAGGAGGACATTGCTAGCAACACAATAGTAGTTGGAGACTTCATTACCACCTTATCACCCCTTGATAGATCAACAAGAATAAAACTCACCAAGGAAACACTGTCTTTGAAGGAAGAAACAGAAGAGAGAGGGCTCATAGACTATGTAGGCTCTTACATTCCCAAAAGAGAGAATACACATTTTTTCCCAGTGAACACGGAACAGTTTTCACAAGAGCCCTTGTGCTGGGTCACAGAACATACCTCAACAGAATCAGGAAGATAGAAATTGTGTCAACTATCTTTTTCAGACCATAGTGCACTGAAGACAGAAGTTAATCATGCACAGAAGTGGAAAAGCAGATCAAACACCTGGAAATTGAACAGCTCAGTCTTGAACAACGAGTGGACATGAAGTGGTTAAGAAGGACATGAAGGAAGAAATCAAAAGATACCTGGAAACAAAGGAGGTTGAAGACACGAGTTACCAGAACCTGTGGGATGCAGCTAAAGCCGTTTTAAGGGGGAAACTTAAAGCTCTGCAAGTATTTCTCAGGAAGGAAGAAAGGGCTTATATAAATAGCTTGACTTCACAACTCAAGATCTTAGAAAAGGACCAACAGAAAGAGGCCAAGCCAGGCAGAAGGAAAGAAATAACAAAACTTGGAGCACAAATCAATGACATGGAAACCCAAGAAACAATCCGTAAGATCAATGAAACCAAGAGCTGGTTCTCTGAGAAAATAAACAAGATTGATAAACCACTAGCAAGACTCACAAAGAAAAAGAGAGCAAGAACCCTAATAAAACGAATCAGAAATGAAAAGGGAGATAACACAACAAAAACAAAAGATCATCAGAGATGACTTTGAAAGTCTGTATGACACGAAGCAAGAGAACCTAGAAGAAATGGATAAATTCCTGGATTCCAATATTCTCCCAGGATTAAACAAGGGAGACTTGGAATACCTCAATAAACCTATTAGTATCAAGGGAATTGAAACAGTGATCAAAAATCTTCTTTAAAAAAAAAACGGGGCTGGAGAGCTAGCACAACGGGTAGGGTATTTGCCTTGAATGCAGCCAGCCTGGGTTCGATTCCCAGAATCCCATATGGTCCCCTGAGCACCGCCAGGAATAACGCCTGAGTGCAGAGCCAGGAGTAACCCCTGTGCATCGCCAGGTGTGACTCAAAAAGCAAAAATAAATAGATAAATAAAAATAAAACAGAACAAAGCAAAACAAAAAAGTCTTCCTAAAAACAAAAGCCCAGGTCCAGATGGATTCACTAGTGAATTCTTCCAAACTTTTACAGAGGACCTGTTACCAGTTCTTCTCAAGCTTTTCCTGGAAATGGAAGAAACAGGAAATCTCCCAAACAGTTTCTATGAGGCACATGTCTCTCTAATAGCTAAAGCAAACAAAGATACCAGTAAAAAAGAAAACTAAAGGCCAATTTTCCTGATGAACATGGGTGCGAAGATCCTCAACAAAATATTAGCACATAGAATCCAACATCTCATCAATAAGATCATACACAACGACCAAGTGGGATTTATTCCGGGGATGCAAGAATGGTTTAATATTCGAAAATTAATCAACAGAATCCACCATGTCAACAAAAGAAAACATAAAAACCATATGGTCATATCAGTAGATGTGGAGAAAGCATTTGGCAAGATCCAACCCCCATTAAGGATGAAAACTCTCACCAAAATGGGTTTTGAAGGAACTTTCCTCAATAGAGTCAAAGCCATCTACCACAAACCTATGGCAAGCATAATCCTCAATGGGGAAAACTAAGAGCCTTTCCTCTAAGATCAGGGACAAGACAAGGATGGCCACTCTCACCAATCCTGTTCAATTTAGTGCTGGAAGTATTTGCAATTGTGGTTAGGCAAGAAAAAGATATTAAGGGCATCCATATAGGAAAGGAAGAAATCAAGCTCTCACAGATGATTTGATACTATATTAAGAGATCCCCAAAGCCTCCACCAAGAAACTCCTAGAGACAATAGACTTGTCCAATAAAGTTGCAGCTTATAAAATCAATACCCCAAAATCCATGGCTCTCCTATATGCAAATAATGAAACAGAGGAAAATGACATGAAAAAATCAATCCCATTCACAATTATGCCCCAGAAAGTCAAGTGCCTCGGAATCAAATTAACGTGGGAGGTAAAGGACCTGTACAAAGAAAACTATAAAATACTGCTTCATAAGATAAAATGGGCTGGAGCGATAGCACAGCGGGTAGGGCATATGCCTCGCAAGGGACCAACATGGCCGACACGAGTTCAATTCCTCCGCTCCTCTCGGAGAGCGTGGCAGTATCTAGCCCACATGGCAAAGCCTGGCAAGCTACCCGTGACGTATTCGATATGCCAAACACAGTAACAACAAGTCTCTTGATGGAGACATTACTGGGCCTGCTCGAGCAAATCGATGAACAACGGGAGGACAATGACAGTGACATGAAATAAAAGAGGACATGAGGAAATGGAAAGATATCACCTTTTCACGGATCAGGAGGATGAGGATTAACATGGTCAGAATTGCAATTGTCCCCAAAGCATTGTACAAATTCAATGTGATCCCAATAAAGATACCCATGAATTCTTCAAAGAAATGGAGCAAACACTCCTGATGTTCATATGGAACAATAAGTCTCCACGAATAACTAAAGCATTTCTTCAGACAAAGATAATGGGAGGAATCACACTCCCCAATCTTAAACTCTACTACAAAGTGGTTATAATTAAAATGGCATGGTACTGGAACAAAGGCAGAACCGCAGACCAATGGAACAAGGTTTAATATCCTGACCCCCCCAAATATATAATCATCTAATTTTTTAAAAAAATTTGTATGAGTGAGACATCACGAGGTACAGTTGTAGACTTACAAATTTTTGTGCTTGGGTTTCAATTATACAATGATCAAATACCCATCCCTCCACCAGTTCCCATTTCCCACCACCACGGATCCCAGGACCCCTCCCACCCCCCACCCCCCAATCCCACCCTACCTCTGTGGCAGGGCATTCCCTTTTGTTCTCTCTCTTATTGCGTGTTGTGGTTTGCAAAAAAGGCGATGGGTGACAATCATGTTTGGTCTATGGTCTACTTTCAGCATGCTTCTCTCATCCTGGGAGGATCCTCTCAACACCCTTTTATAATCATCTAATCTTTGATAAGGGAGCAAGAAATGGGAGTTGGAGCAAGGAAAGCCTCTTTAACAAATGGTGCTGGCAAAACTGGATGGCCCCATGCAAAAAAATTGGCTCAGACCTCTACCTATCACCATGCACAAAAGTCAGATCCAAATGGATTAAAGACCTCAACATCAGACCAGAATCCATAAGGTACATTGAAGACAAGGTCGGCAAAACCCTCCAAGACATTAAAGCTAAAGGTATCTTCAAAGATGACACACTGCTAGGCAAGCAGGTGGAAACAGAGATAAACAGATGGAACTATCTTAAACAAAGAAACTTCTGCACCCCAAAGAAAAAGTGACCAAAATACAAATACAGTCTACATAATGGAAAAGTATATTCCCGCAATACCCATCCAATAAGGGGTTGATATCAAGAATCTACAAGTCACTGGTTGAATTTCACAAGAAAAAATCCTCTAACCCCATCAAAAAATGAGGTGATGAAATGAAAAGAAATATACTCAAAGTAGAAATCTGAATGGCTAAAAGGCACATGAGAAAATGCTCTACATCACTATTCATCAGAGAGATGCAGATCAAAACCACAATGAAATATCACCTCACACGACAGAGACAGGCCCACATCCAAAAAAACAAAAGCAACAGGTGCTGGCGCGGATGTGGCAAGAAAGGGACCCTCCTTCACTGCTGGTGGGAATGTAGATTGGTTCAGTCCTTTTGGAAAACAGTATGGATGATTCTCCAAAAATTAGAAATTGAGTTCCCATTTGACCCAGCAAAATCACTCCTGGGAATATATCCCAGAGAGGCAAAAAAGTATAGTCGAAGTGACATCTGCACTTGTTTGTTCATTGCAGCACTCTTTACAATACCAGAACCTGGAAAAAACCTGAGTGCCCGAGAGGAGATACTGGTTAAAGAAACTTTGGTACATCTACACAATGGAGTCCTATGTAGCTGTTAGAAAAGATGAAGTCATGAAATTTACATAGAAGTGGTACTACATGGAAAGTATCATGCTAAGCGAAATGAGTCAGAAAGAGAGGGATAGACATAGAAAGATTGCATTCATCTGGGGGATATAAAGTAACAAAATATGAGATTAATACCCAAGAATAGCTGAGATCAGCACCAGGAGAATTACTCCATAGCTTAGAGGCCAGCCGGGCATTCTAGGGGAAAGGGCAGCTCAGATAGAGAAGGGAGCACCAAATAAAGGGTGTTTGGAGGATCCTCCCAGGAGGGGAGATGCATGTCGAAAGTAGACTATGCACTGAACATGTTTGCCTCTCAATGCCTCTTTTGCAGACCACAACAAGCAAAAGGAGAGAGAGAGAACACAAGGGATTGCCCTGCCACAGAGGCAGGGGGGAATGGGGGGGATGGGGGTGGGAGGGATATTATCCATGGTGGTGGAAAATGGGCACTGGTGGAGGAATGGGTATTTGATCATTTTATAATTCAAACCCAAGCACAAAAAATTGTAAATCTACAAAAAATATATATATATAATGCCCAACCAAAAAAAATAAAATAAAATAAAAAAAGAAATGGACTCGCATGGCAGACCTGTGTTGGATTTTGAAAATCGCCTCAACTGGCGGAGGGGTTTGTTCTTAGGCAGTCCCACCAGGCCTGTAACATCTCTCTCTAAGCATTGCTTTTCTGCATTTCCGGGTGACTTTTGGTTCAAACAGTCTCTCTGTGGTGGTGAAAGGGCTGAGTCACAGCTATGGCAGCAGAACTTTTTTTGATACAGTTCCTTCCAAGAGGGCCACTTTATCCTCAGGCTGTTTAGAGTGGGTTCGGAGAAGCTCCGCTGCTGCCTCATAGGGCTTGGAGCCCCTGGTGTGGTGGGCTCTGAAGGCTGGGCCCCCCGAATGCCTTCGGGGAGGTTGTGGTGTGTTTCAGGGACTGGTTCCGAGCACAGGCTCAGTCTGCTTGACAAAGATCTGACTAGGGTTTCCCCTGAGGAATCCCTGGCGTGATCACCATGATGTGCGTTGGCAAAGGGCACGGCATGAGCCGCTGCGGAGGCCACCCACGATTCCTGGGGAACGCTCTCCTTGAGACAGAGTTCTGTGGAGAGTGTGGGCTCCGAGGACTGCCCCTGACATCTGGCACCGTTTGGACTTTTCATTTTGAATTTTCCCGATGGGAGCTTAGAGTGGCTCTCCAGGGGAGGGTTTGAGAGTAAGACAGGATCACCATCAGGGGTGTCCTCTTCTCCATGATACCATGGCATAAGATATGGGTGTTCATTTTCCACACTATCATAGGACTTTTGCAAACAAGCTGTGGGAAAAAATATCCAAGTTATTGTTAGTATTTTCTTACCACAAACACAGTGCATGTGCCTTAAAAACAGACATCTTCCATGGAATTTTCTTGTCATTTGCCTCCTACTCTCAAGGAGGATAGGTTCTGTCACAATCTTCCCAAATGTTAGTGTAGGAAAAGAACTTCTCAAGCACATGCTACATACATCCTTGTCATGAGGACATACCAAAATAACAAGAAATGGTAAAGATAAGTAAGGACTTGATGTCTGGTATACACCAACGTCTTGAACTGGGTTCAGATTTTTAACATGGATCGCTGGTGGGGACTTACAACTCTAGGCTCAGAAAACTGTTTTCTAACAACTACTATTTCTCTTTTGTATGTCTTTTGTATACACACACACACACACACACCCATACACACCCATTCGGTTTTTGGGCCATACCGAGCAGTGTTCAGTGATCACTCCTGGCAGGCTCAGGGACCCAAAGGGGTTCCAAGAATTGAACCCAGGTCGTCCACGTGCAAGGCAAGTGCCTTACCTGTTGTACTACTGCTTCAGTCCCCATTAGTTAGATTTCTCTGTATTTTCTTGGTGCAGCTATGGCAGCTTGAAGACCATAGAACTAGTCATTGATAGAACAGGACTTCATATTCCAAACCTCCTTCCCCACAACAGCAATGATTTTTGTCTATTTTATGAATACCATCCCACCGTGTCCTTTTTTTTGTAGAAGCCAAGCAGTGCTGGCCTGCCGTCTGAGAAACCAGACATTTCAAAATCAGGGTTATCAGCGTGCGAGCCCAAAGAGCAATCCCAGGTATCCTTTGAGCCTGAAAAGTCGTCTCTATTGGAGAGGTACTTGAAGGACTAGAAAAGGTGATCAGGGTGAGAGAAAACTTGCTGCTCAGCCCCTTTTAGCTGTGCTGGGGTGAGGAAGGCATTGCCAGGAATCCAACTCAGGGCCTCCAACATGCAAGCACCACTCAGTCATGGACACCAGCCATGATACTATTTTTTTAGTTTCAAGGACTCTATGCCAGGAATCACACAGCCAAAGACAAGCCTTACTTTGCCACTGGGACATTGACTACAACTTCAACCATAGCAACGTAAACACATTTGGTCCTAGTGTAACTTTATTTGAATAGAGGCTAAAATGACTCTAGTATCTCATGTTGCTGATGAGTTACTTGGATTCTGGGACCTCACCAAGTGAATCTGTGGACGTCCCCATGCCCTGACCTTTGCTGACAAGAAAGACCTGCCTTCTAAGAAATACCCCCTGTTCCAGTCAAGTGTCCATGTTCTCCCACCCCCCAACCCCCTAGAGATCTTGTTTCTTTACAATACCTGGAATATTCTTTTTCCTATCATATGGTTTCGAAACTTCTCCAAAGAGGCAAATGATTACCTCTCCAAAAATTTGGAAACAATTCTCTATCATGAATTGAATGAGTTTGGACATCTGTTCAAAAAGGACAAAAAAGGAAGCACCTGTTTTTATACAGCCTTTCTTCGAGTCACCTGTAATACGTGAATCCTAAGAGAAATGTCTGCTTTCAAAGTCACAAAACACAAGGCATTTTTGGGGATGGAGGGTGTAGGACTTGGGCCACACCAGGCGGTATCTGGGCAACCATAGGAAGTGCTAGGTGTGGGGTTTGCCACATGCAAGTCAAGTGTCTTAACTCTCCATCTGAGTATGTTATTTGGCGTATACATTAAAGAATCACTATTTGTGACCTGGATTTCATGCTAACACTTTTCTGCCAATGGCTCTGACTTTAAAATGAGGACTGTTTTCAGTATCCTCTGTGTAGAGTATTTGAAGCGACAAAATCATACATCATGAAAATTGGTAAAGCATTCTTTGATAAGTATTGATGACGTGTGTGAGTGTGGGCAGAGGCTGTGCTCATGGGGCCTCTTAAGGAGGAGGGAGTTTGTCTTCTGTCTCACAGCCTCTGCCAGTGAAGTTCATTCCCTTGAATTCCCTGATGTGGGAGGAGGTAAAGTTTCACCTGGGGCAGCAGCCCCTATGGAGATGGATACTGGAATCTTTGGTTTGTTGCCCCAGTGTCTGAGACAGTGGAACAGGAAGAATGGTGGAAGCAAGAACACTGTACATGAGTGTGGCTCCCAGTCACTAGAATATGAGTTTGAGATTACCATTACTTCAGATTTTTAGATTTGGCAATGGTGGACACTGCAAATCATTTTTCTAAGAGCATATACAGATATATATATATATATTTTCTGTACATAATGGGCTGAGAATTGAACCGTGACCTGTCCCACTTCAAAGTTCTTCTTCCCTTCATATAAGTCAGTTGCTTTCTCATCACTTGAAGACATAAGGACTTGCCTTCTTCAAGGGAAATGAGAAGTGACCCAATTGGGAGTACTTCTCTGTTGAATATGTTGATGCTGGCGTGTACTATCAGTGTTTCACACTTGAATGTGGCTTAACACAAATTACGGTACTGCCATCCATGTGTGAATAGATGAACAGGCTAGGATAACATGTTCAATGTAGTCTGTAAGGTATGTTATGTTACTTAAAGAAGACACCAGAACTACCCCAAATGCTATAGGAAATAAAACTCAGTTCCCTGGGGCATCAAAAGAAAAAAGAAATGCCATTACCTTTTCGTAAATCTCTGTTTCCACCTTCGGGGTATCTCTTGGTGGCCCCAAGATGCTAGGGGCTATGCATATAGCTAAGTTGAGAGCGTTCATCTTATTTAAAGAGGAATTTTGCTCAATGCAGTGTAGCACTCCAAAAAGATACCTCAGGACAGTGATGTTGTCTCTTGGAAGATGCTGTAAGAGTCTAAAGAAAGAATAAGGCACTTTAGAGAAGACATTTCATAGAAAGCTTGTATAGAGTAGGCACTTTTTCTGTCCATAGGGAACCAAAGAAAGTAAGAGCACAGTCAGATATGCAGAGTTTTAGTGAGTGTGATGGTGTGCAGAGTGAGCACTGCCTGTAGAGAGGTCAAATGAATAGGGCATTGGGTCTAGAAAGATGTAAAAGTGGTACTGAATGGTTTGTAAAACAGCGCTGCCTAAAATATTTGCCTGAAACCCAGAGACATTTCCGAACACTCTCAAGCTAACTATCCCACACACTTTCTGAGGAAATTAAACAACTAATGTGTTTTTTTTTTGGCGGGAGTGGGGTAGTGCACCTGATGTTACTCAGCGATTCCTCGTAGCTCTTCATTCAGGAATCACTCTGGCAGGCTTGTGGGATCAAATGGGGTGGCGGGGATTGAACCCGGGTTGGCCACGTGCAAGTGTCCTACTGGCTTTACTAATACTCCAGCTCCCAACATGCTCCTTGAAATATCAAGTTGCTCCAGCAATGCAGAAATGCCAGTGTATCTTTTGGTGTCCCAAGCACTTGGCCTCAGCTGTGTGCTTGGGACACATCCTTGCTCCATCCAGAGCTTAGCATTCTCCTTCACTCTCACACTATGTTTCCCACTGTCTGGACTGCAGCTCATAAGGGATTTCAAACAATTAGTCACTAAAAATGATTTTAACTGTTACCCAGAGAAACAGAGACATTATTGATAATCTTGAAAGTTTGTTATTTTTAGCCAGAATCTGCAGCCAGTGGGAAAATCAGGTGGGTGGTGCTGCGCCAAATGAAGCAGAGGCACTTAGGCTCAGTGCAGTGGTCTAATGGGTAGAGTCTGTAGGGAAAGGGTATAAAGGACACGGACGAGGAATCTAAAGATTGCTGAGGAAGTTCAGTAAGAAGGCAGCTATTGTCTAGGGTACTCTCTTTTGGTTCTCTGACTTTCAGGTCATCAGTCTTTGAACTATTTGAGGTTGTAGGATAAGATCTTTAAGACAAGCAACAAAGCATATAATCTGATGTTCATTCTGTCTGAACATCCCACAAAATCATAATGAAAGTAATAACCTCTTTGTTCCATGGCCTTGATTTCTGACCCTCTTAGGAGATAGACCTCTTTTGTTAATAGAAGAACATAGTTTATCAACAGCAGTCTAGATAATTCACAAGTTCAAGGTTACTCCAGAAGGGCTTTAGGGCGGTTTTCTTCAAACAATTTTATGGACATGGAGAGTATCACATCAAATGAGTCAGAAAGAGAGTGACAGACATAGAATGACTGCACTGAGTTGTAGAATATAAAGTAAAATAATCGGAGACCAACACCTAAGGAGAGTAGAGATAGGAGCCAAGGGGATCTCTGCGGGGAAGGCTTTTGAAGCTGTTCTCATGTGCTGAGGGAAGGCAGCTGGATAGAGAAGGGACCACTAAATCAATGATGGTTGGAGGGCTTGCTTGGGATGGTAGATGCGTGCTGAAAGTAGACCATCGCCCAAACATGATGGTCACCTGGTACTTGTATTGCAAAGAACAATACCCAGAAAGAGAGAGAAAGAGAGAATATGCCTGCCTCAGAGTTGGGGAGAGGGGAGCAAAAGGGTAGGTGTGGTCGGAGGGATCCTGGAAACATTGGTGATGGAGAATGGGCACAGGTGGAGGGATGTGTATTCAAGAATTGTATAACCAATAAGTAATCATGCAAGTTTGTAAGTCTGTAATTGTATCTCACTTTGATTCATTCAAATGAAACAAACTTTTTTAAATGTTATTCCAGAAAGGACTACTAAACTAGCGTTTGCAAAAATAAGTGATTGCATTTTCACAGGTGAAGGAAGTGTTGCTTTTTATTAGGGTAGACATATCTTTCTTTCTTTTTTTTTCTTTTGATTTTTGGGTCAGACCAACAATGCTTAGGGGTTACTCCTGGCTCTGCATTCAGGAATTACTCCTAGCAGTGCTTGGGTGACCATATGGGATGTGAAGAGTTGAACCCAGGTCAGCCATGTGCAAGCCAAATGCCCTACCCACTGTGCTATCGCTCCAGTCCCTAGACATATCTTTCTTATTCTCTCATAATACAGAAAATGTTTAGGGTCAGGGGTGCAGAGTTCTGCTAGGAACTTCCCTTTGCAGCAGAACCATGTGTTCTCTGTGATTAAGATGGAGAGACTTTGCAACTCCCCTCTCCCTTGACTCTTAATAGTGAGCAGCCTTCTGCAGTGCCTCTCCAAGAAGATCCCACCCCTAGTTATGTCTTTTCTGGCATTGATGAGACAGTACTATAATTCCTAGTTTATCTGCTCAGACTTTAGAGTTCCTTGAGAGAAGAATCCAGATGTTGAGTTAGACATTTAAGGAGTTGTTTGGTGAAATACTTAACAAAATTAAGACCGCCAATGATAAGATTTGGTCTAGAGCATTAGCTCTGGATGTTATTGGTTTCAGTTCTTATCAGATTCTTAGAAAGGTAAAGAATTCCATGTGGTAGAATTACGTCTGAAATACCAATGACGGCAGCTAATCTACTCTCCTGGTTTGTTCTGTTTTTTTTGGGTCACATCCAATGGTGTTTGAGGATGCCAAATGGAATGGCAGGGATGGAACCTGGATCAGCTGTGTGCAAGGCAAGCTCCCTCCTGTTCCACTATCTTTCTTGCGCCTACTATTTCAAATGTGTTTTTTTTATTTTTGCTTTTTCTTTGGGGGGGTGTCACACCCGGCAATGCACAGGGGTCATTCCTGACTCTCCACTCAGGAATTACTCCTGGCGGTGCTCAGGGGACCATATGGGATGATGGGAATCGAACTCAGGTCAGCTGCGTGCAAGGCAAACGCCCTACCTGCTGTGCTATTGCTCCAGCCCCCTCAAATGTGCTTTTAATAGTCATCATTACTTTCCTAGGCAAGTTATACATTTCAGAAAGATTTTGAGACATGACAAAACTAGCGCACTTACAACTGGATAGTACGGATACGCTCTTCAGGATTCGCTTCATCCATTATCGAAAGCCAAATTTCAAACATGTTTGATGACAATAGACTACCTGGAATACTCCTCAAAAAATCCTTATATAGAAGAAATTGAAATATTTAAGTCATTATTCAGGCTCCTAAGTATGGGGCAAAGAAGAAAAGCTTTGGGTGGGAAGATTCGTTAAATTTCTTTCTCCCTTCTCCGGGAAACAGAGTTCTTGGTCAACTCTGCACTAACATTCACTTTTACGAACACATGCTTTAGTTTAACTTTGACTCTCTTGTACCCCAAAACTAGAGGAGTCACTGAAGACTGAAGTCTATTGAAACTTCCACCTCCTTTTGTGTGCATGTAGCAATGTATACAACGGGCTAGTCTGGCCGTAAGTAAGCAGACAGCACCTTCCCTTGCCCTGTGGCTTACCCCCACCCCCATCCCGCCCACACACACAACTTTAGACCAGTAGCTCAGAGAAATAGATGCACTAACATGGTCTTTCTGAGGTTAGGCATGTGGTAACCAGCCCGCTACTTATTGTACTCCTATTTCCTCAGATGGGACAGGCACTAGCTGTGGTGCGAAGGCTAGTCTAGTGAAGAATACTAACTCCCTGCTACTTCCTATTCTTGGGGGAGACACTCCAGTTTCTCCCAGTGTTCTCCACATAAGTGCTCTCATAGATTTGGGGGAGAAATCATTCCAGGCTCTAAATAGATGCGGTTGATGGAAGCAGAGTATGACACCAGCAAAAGGTTATCCCAATCAACAGTCTTCATCAAGTTGAGCTTGCAAAGCTTGATCTCCAATCCTGGTCTCCAACACTGCCTGAGAAGTAGGCTGCCTTTTTGTAAGTTGATACAAGAGAAAGATAGATGCGACTCTAGACGTGGCAGTTTCAACTCTTGCTGAGAAACCAAATTATTGATTTTACTTACCTGAGCACAGGCAACTCAAAATTTATTATTTAGATGCCATGTTTGCAGGGCTAATGTTTGAGCTGGGGTGCCTGTTAGTTTAATGAGCAGATCCCAGAGCAATGATGGACTATTTTGAAAGTAAATAATGGTTTATTTATTTCTTTACTCCTCTCATATAGAGTAGGGGTCATTATGGGTCTGCTGCAATTTGTCATATAGTCAAATAGATATGAAGGACATATGGGAAGTTTAGCTAATTGTAGCTGAGATCTTATGGTCATTAGAAAGCCTCTTTGGGTTCGGAGGACTGGTCAGTTGTTCGAACTTGCCACAAGTGTGTGTGGGGCTGAGGGTAGGTAAGAGAGAGAAGTGACTGCTATGACAATAATAACCGGTAATGTAATGATCACTCTGGACAAGATCTGAGGATTAAAAGTAGGTAAGAAATATTCTTGATAACTTTTCAGTATGAATATTGCAAACCACAATGCCCAAAAGGATAGAGGGTGAGAGAGAGAGAGAGAGAGAGAGTGAGTTCAGAAAAGCACCTGCCAAAGAGGCAGCAAGGGGAGGGGGTAAGGGGTGTTGGGCAGGAACCTGGGGACTCTGGTGCTGGAAATGTACACTGCTGGAGGGATGGGTGTTGGAATATTGTATGACTGGAATTCAATTATGAACGGCTCTGTAATGCTCCAAAAATGAAAAAAACTTAAAAACTTTAAAAAATAAACTGGAAGCTAGAATGTATTTATGACTGTTACAAAAACCCCTTGATGTCATGTTACCTATTAATAAATTGATTTCACAAGTAGGAACATGACTGACTCGGTCCTTTTTCTGATCGATTCTAACTTCTGGTTAGAATCAAGTTAGAATCTGGTTAGAAACCAAGATGTTTCTGGTAACTGCATGCAAACAGATAGCTGGGACTCACTTGAACAGACTTTCTACTATACTGATAGTTTTTTATTTTATTTTTGCACAAATCACTTGCAGTTAAACTCTTCTTAAGTTTTGTTGTGTATAACCTTAGGATTTTGTACAAAATTTAAGAATTCACATTCTAAACCTGGTGAAGAACAGTAAAATTAATTTTCAAGACATGTGGTTTAAATTCCTTAAAGATGAGAGAAAATCTGACATCTCAAAACAGAAAAAAAACCTTACAGTATCAGAGCTGGGTAAGCACAGCATGTATACCTTGGATTATATTTAGGATTGACAAGTCATCATATACTCTGGCCAAACCAGATGAGAGAACCTAATACCAATCTTCAGTTCTTTTGAGAGGTGCTTCATTGCAAACCTCTACTTCAGAGTTGTCAAGGAGCAGAGCCGGCTCACTTCCTATTCCTAAATTGCACTCGCTAGGGGTGGGCAGAATGTGCCATTTCACCATACTTCCTGAGTTGGATGTTTGTTCCAGGACCTTTCTCTCTCCTGGCTCTGGTGCATTCCAACCCTGCTGGGAGGTGGGAAGGTAAAACAGGTCTACAGAAGCTCCTGCTGAGTTCAAACCTAAAAGTTCAAAACTGCTAAAAGATGGCTCTGACTCTGCATTTTTTATCTCTAGCTCAACTGTGGATCAAACTCTGGTACCCTAAGTCTAAGTGCGAGGAACGCCAACAAGGCCGACGTTGGGAGTTCTTTGAGAAAGGCAGTCCAGATTCTGTGGTTCTTCCTTCTCAACCTTTGCCTCTATTAGAAGGGATGTTAGCAGGCTAGAGAGGATGCTGTGTATGCAGGAGCCTCAGTTTCAATCACTGGCACCACAGGATTGTCCTGCATGGGATGGCATTAGTGGGGCGCAGCAAGAACAGTAAAGGCTCAAAAGAGTGGAGTTTTCAGTGGCTCCCCAACCCCAGCCCACCCCACTCACCCAAGCAATATCTCTTCCTTAGGCAAATGCTTCTTGTGGCAAACTTTAGTTTTCAAGTTTAGTGAGCTTCCTTTAGAAAATCTTGCCAGTGTTAAGAAGGTAGGAAGACTGTATGAAAGTTATTGTATTAGGATGTTTGTTTTGAGAATCATGCTATGAATACTTCTGTTATAGGCTTTTGGGCTGTGTGCAAGGCAAATGCTTTCCCTGCTGTGTTCGCTCTTAGACTTCCTGGTGGCTTTAAAAAAAACTCAATGCTGACCTGATAAAGTATGATTTCTTTCTTTCTTTTTTCTTTTTGGTTTTGGGCCACATGCAGCCTTGCCCAGGGCTTACACTTGACAGGACTTGGGGGACCAGCTAAACGTGCTTGGGATTGAATCCTGCTACGCTGTGTGTACGACAAGTGCCCTAACAGTTGTATTATCTCTCTAGCTCCTGATGTTTATCTAAGAACCATTCAGGCTTACAGTTTATTCTGAGCATGTTACGCGAGGGAATCCCATTGTATTTCTCCTGAGCAACACAGGACAGAGTGGATTAAGGGAGAACCTTTCGTACCTGGAAAACGGAGGCCACTACAAAAAGTGGCTCGCAATAAATCTGTACATCAGTGCCGGCATTTAATTTTTCTTTTAATTCTCTGCATGCCTTCACACTTGCGGATTGACGAAATATGCCTTCTGTCAAGGGCCCCCTCTCATAAAGGAGCCATAGTATGTTCTGTAGGGAGGAAAAGCAGAATGGTGCTTCATATCGGGGCATCACTAGGGAATTGCCAGGAAGACGAAAGCCTGTTGGAGTACACGGAGCTTAGGTTTATCAGGTTGCACCCATCACAGTGCTCCTGAGTCACTCCCATTACTTTGTCTGTCTGTAACCTCTTCTATGCTCTCTTCCCCAACCAATTTGTAAGGTCTCATCCTGCTTAGACACTGAAGCTGTACTGTAAGTTAATATTTCCTTTCTCCTCTCCTTATGTCTTTTGAGCAGTTTACTTTAATGCAATGTCCTTTTGTATAGATTCAGGAAGACAATTAATTAATATGCTCTGAACTTAGGAATTGATTGGCTTTGAATATTATTCACTCCTGGGCATCTGCCTTCTCAACTTAAGCCTCAGTTGCCCTCACTTCCTAGCACCCCAAGGGCAGGGTCCCGACGTGGGACTGGATGGAACCAGGGCAAGTCGGTAAGTTATGTGCTACCCTGGCATCACGATGGGCCAGGCCAAGGTGCCACGATTCTTAACTATAAGTTAAGAGGTTGATCATAGGCAAATGATGTCATGATCCAAAAGTAATGACGAGACTAGGGCCCTGCTGCTAGGAATAGGAAAGATCTGGCCTGAGCACTGCAGTCTGAGATCGAGATGGCCCTAGGAGAGCAATTCTATAAGCTCAAAGTATTTCTTACTGTGTCCATACAAAATGATTAATATTATGTATGCTTATATGTTGGTTGGACAAGGAGAGGAGAAACACGTCCTAGAAGCAATTTTCCTGTGTGTCCTGACTAGCTTGGATGAGACTGCTTTCTCCCCTTCAAACTGCCTTCAGTGAATGATTTCAGTATATTGAGGTAGTTTCTCTTATCTCACAGGAACCTAGCTGGCCTTAGGTATACAGATCCCAGGTGCTAAGCCAGGCCTGGTCTTTGGGATGTAGATGCCTGGCTCCAGGCTGGTTGATTTTGGAGATGTAGATTCCAAACTCTAGCAGACTGGTCTTTGTTGTGCTAATCTAAGTGCTTATAGCTTATAAAAAGGTGAGGCCAGGATTACTGGCCAGCAGATGTAAAGAAACAATGTATGTTTTGCCTCAGTGTTCTTTCTGTAACTCCTTTTGATGACATCATTATATTGCACCCTTTAGAGGTACTATGATCTATATAAGGGAGATTTCAGGGCTCTCTGCGGGGGGGGGGGGGGACACGTGCACCAGAGAACCTGGGAAGATGGGGCTGAGGAAAGAAGCGGAGAGAACAAGTGTGCACATGCTTGAGGATTCCTGAGGCCTCCGTGACATACATCTCTTCCATGTAATAAATCGCTGCTAAGACCAACCAGCCTGGCCCTCGTTTCCTTCCTTCGCCTGACCATCGCCTTCGACCTCCCTGGAGTGGGGAAGCGGCCTGACCGCCGGCCTTTTTCTTTTTTGTGTGTTTACACAACTAGGGAACTGCCAGGAGGACGAAAGCCCATGTGTTTTCTGGTGGTTCATCATTCTATATATTCATGCTATTATAGTCAACATCCCACCAAGACATTTTACTACAGACGCTTGTTTTAAATGTCATCTGTTTGTTCGGCGAACCAATAGTCAAATTTCTCTGCTAACCTTTCTCCTCCTCAGTATTTTCCTGTTCCTTTCTAACACAGACTTCCCCATTCTCCTCCCTGATTCCAAATATAAAAATATTTCTGCCAAATTTCTCCACTTGCTTTTCTTTTTTCCGTTTCATATGTCATTCCACTTGTGTCGTGCCTGCTCGAGCAAATCGATGAACAATGGGAGGACAGTGCCACAGTGCCACAGACAGTGTGTGTTTACTTCCTGCTGCAAAAAACTCAACACTCTCCTCTGGTGGAAGCTTTCTCTACTACATTCCCTCGGAATACCGTTTGAATTTCTCTTTCCTGCTCTGTCCTCTGCTTGAAGGAAGAGACAAGCACCCATGGGACTCTGGAACCTAGTTATAGCAATACCTGATACTAGAACCCCAGCATTGTAATCTAAAGTAGGAAGAGAACTACTCCCTAAATTTGTGCTAAAAAGTGGCTCGACTAGTATTTCCTACGTTGCAATGGCACATACCATATTCATGTAAGGAGGAAACTCATGAACTGGAGCCTATCTTCTGAGCCACTCCATTGATGAATGGTAACCAAATGTGCCAAGAATCGAAATACTTATAAAACCCATGAAAGAGTCTTCTCCAAACTATTCTCTGCTTCTAATGTGAAACTGGCTTTCAGAATACTTTTTGAGTTCAAGGAACAGGGTGTGGAGATGTTGTGGATTCTCTATCTAAAAGGCAAATTCTAATTGATCTGAGCAGGCTTATGTGATGTTTACTAACACTAGTAGACCAGATGATCAAAACCTTTCTAGAATTCTGATAGAGTTCAATTGGGTTTTGTATCCTTTAAGTTACTGATGATGATACTGGCAGGCATGTGGTTATCTATCGTCCTTCTATTTGGGAAGAGTTTTCCATCAAAGCTCTCCTTTGACAGACTTCCCCTTCTTGTTTTTTTTTTTTTTTTTAATATCGGAGTAGGACTATTTACTCAGCCATTGATTAAGCTGATTGAATTGGGCATGAAGTCCACATTACTTTTTTTGCATTCAGAATGTTTATTTTATTTTATTATTTTATTTTTTTCTCCCTTTTTATTGATTCACCATGAGATAGTTACAAAACTTTCATGTTTGAACTTTGGTAATACAATCATCAAACACCCATCCTTTCACCAGTGCACATTTTTTCACCACCAAAATATCCTATATTCCCCTACCCCCTTCCCCAGCCAATGTGGCAGACAATTTCCTCCACTCTCTCTCTCTCTCTCTAATTTGGTTACATTCAATATTTTGACACCAGTCCCACCACCACTGAAACCTGCCGAAAAGGCAATGCTAGACAATTTGTTTTGTATTGCTTGTTATGAATAGAAAATAATGTCCAGGAAAATCTGTCTTGTTCGCTCCTGGGAGCTTTAGTTTATGGCCACTGTGTCTTGGCCATTGATGAGATTCCATGGCGCCTGGGGCAGTTAGTGTTACAGGACAAAACAGAACTCACAAGAATCGGTGTTGGTAAGTTGCCATTTTCGCAGATGTTTGGCAAAGAGATACCAAACAGTTTTCCTGTCGTAGAATCTGATCCATCATCCAACTGTGTGTTAGGCCTTCTCCAAAATGACCAGTTTAGAACAGATCTTTGTCGCAGAACATTTCTGTGGCCTGAGTTTAGGGAAGAAGATCAGTACGAGTTAGTTGAATTGACTTCACTTCATTGACACTTTCAATTCCAGGTGATGTTCAAAGAGAAAAAATGTTCTATACAAGTCTTTGTTTGCTAGCCTTTTCATCACTGAAACTAAAGTTTGGGTATTTCCCTATTTTGGAGAAATCAACCAAGTGTAGAGTTTTGGCACTGCATTTCTCAAAGTAAAGGACAGGCTTCCTTAGGTAACAGAAACAGTTGAATCCATCAAAAAAGAGATGCCAAGGTCAGCGCAAACATGCAGGGGAAGAACTTCATCACAAATGTCACGACCTAACGAAGTAGGTCAGTTCCTGTTGATCCCTGAGGCTCACACAGAGGAGTCAATGTGAACCTCAAACTGGGAATTCAATTTAGGTTAGAATCTCAAGAGCTACATTAGATCATTCCATTCCAGGTAGCTCTCAGCTCAATTCCAGATTTGTCTGGGAAAAAAAAAAAAACACCTCAGGGTTCTGATCCAAAAAGAGTCACTTTAAAATAAAAGTGACTTCAGCCCAGTTAAAAGATATGTTCTGATGGTTCAGCCCATTCAGAATTTTAGAATTCTTAGAACAACATCTCAAACTCACATCACTGATAAATAAGGAGGAGCACACCACATTGGATGGGATGGAAAGTACAAGGCAACCTATGCTTATGAACAAGATATCATGACTTCCTCAAGGCTTAACCTGTAAGAGCATGTTAGTAACCATTTCTACAAGGGCCTAAGGGCTCCATGATGAGCTACAATAATCTTCACATACTTTCTTCTACAGGAACATCTTTTGACGGTTTGTAGCAAATTATTGATAACAAGCCATAGAAAATCAATAACTCAGGCTCTGATCTAGGGGCAGGCTTGAGGGGTGGTTGGGACAATTGGAAAGAATGGTGGTGGGAAGGTACAATAGTGGTGGGATCGGTGCTAGAATATGTAATGTAACAAATTATCCCAAACCACTTTATTGAAAAGTAAATTAAAGACATAAATAAAGTCCAATACAACTCTCCCTACTTAAGTCACAGATAAAAATGTTGAGTAATCAGTCTTTTGTTTTTGCCAGTTCAACTGTTGGTCAGTCTGTCTAGTTCATTTTATATATTCAAATAACTTCTCCTATCTGTCTTGCTGCCAGATACTAAATAAAGCTGTCTTGCTTTTAAAACTGTGACTGATGTGACTGAAAGTTTTCACAAAGTCTTGACTACTTCCTTGAAGTGGGGAAAAGAGTATTGTTTGTGGTAATTTATGTATTCAACCACCTGTGAGACAAGGTTTCTCAGAATAAATCTCAGTTGGAAAAAAAGCAAATGAAATATGGATGGTCTCAGCAGAGTTCCTGAGACATTTCCTAATATGCATATCTGTCTATTTGTATGTATCATTTGGCATGTGATGTTCAAGTTTCCTGAAAAGCACTGTTACCTCAAATTTTTTAGAGGCTCGAGAGATAGTACAGCAGGTAGGGCATTTGTCTTGCACACACATGGCCAACCCACATTCAGTACCTGAGGGCAGAGTCAGGAGTGGCCAAAAGAAATCAGGAAAATAGGGTGAGGGTGTGTGCAGTAGATATATAAGAGAGTTACTTCTGGGTCCCTCAGTCGGTTCACATTGACAAAAGACAACCATGGAAATTCAGCATGGACTTTTCACTATCCCAATGATTCTTTTGTTTGTATTGCAAATACAGACACCTGGTTTGTATTCATAACAGGAAAATTAAACCAGATCAATCTCCTTTTCAGACTAAAGACTTCAAAGCTCACACTTGGGACCCCCTCCACTTAATGTCACTTTATCATCTAGAGTTCTTTTTCTTGATGGCATAGGTAGGAGATGGCTATGTTTCTAGGGAATGCATGTTAGATGAATGGACCCAAAAGAGAGTTCTATGGAAATCATCTGACCCAGAATGCAGGTAGGGGATGACCCTCTCAAACTACCTTTTGTGAAGATGGGACTATTTTGAGAAACACACAGTGCAATGTCCCATGCTAGAAAGAAGGCACTGCACACCTGTATCGCTCAATGGAGCCTCCAACGCTGTAATGTGCCTACAGTTTAAGAGCAATGAATAATGTAGAAAGACAAGAATTTCCGTAATGACCACCTCCTAAAACTGTCTTTGCTTTAGGAAAATTCAACAACCATCTCATCCGACTGCAAGTGTGGATCTCGGTACTGTTTTCAGGAACGAAACCTTTGGCATCAAAACGCAGCAGGACTGTGCAGAGGAGCAGCTACTCACCATTTCTGGTCAATGCAGGAGTCCTGGGGGTGGGTTTCAAAATAAACTGGCATCTTGACCTTGGACGAAGGTGTGCTCTTGTGAAGAGTGGTGGCTGGATGAAAGTTATGTCCTCAGTCGTCGGTACCACGATGCCAAGGTTGCTTCTGACATGGCTCATTTGGATATTGTACGGTATCTCATGACCTACACAGAGAAAAACCACAATGGAGACTTACGGCTGAGTGGTCCTGGCGCTGGTGCTGCACACTGCAACGGGCTAGGATCTATTCCTGGCCCTCGGTCTACCCACAGAGGGACTCCGCCAAAGCCGTTTTAAGTGGGCAAGGGAAAGAAGGGCAAAGAAAGAGACAATGTTGCTTGGAATGCACGTTTCCTGTGTTGGCATAGAAATACAGTATTTCCAGGCAGTCCTGTTTCTCCTTTGATGTTAAGCTATACCAACTCTTCAGAAAATTCTTGGGATCTCTCGATCTCCAATCTATGATTTAGTAGACCTTACCTACTTACCATGTGGGGGTCAAACTAGCAAACCTTAATAGGTAGCCTAATCTTATAAGGAAAAAGAATTCAAGAACTGTATAGGAAAGACAAATGTGTAGGCGAAATTAAATAATACATACTGCTGACAGATTTTTTTTTAAAGTTTGGTAAACTAGTTCTGCTTTTGAGAATTGAAGAGAAAAATCCACACTATTCTTCCCAACTCTACTATTAGGTACTTGTGACTGCCACTCTGGAAATGCTTAATATTTAGTAGTTAAACTTTCTGGCCAATTCTGGCTCTCAGAAGTTAGGAAAACATATCCATCTTATCAAATTTTCAGAAACTCACCTACTAGAAGATATGGTGCTGCCAGTTTTCCAGTTTGAATCCACAATTGATAATCCCTTTCAGTGCCCTTGGAGACAAAATAGAAACCCCTCCTATTGCTAAATGAATAAAGCTATTTATATGCTTCCTACACACACACACACACACACAGAGGACAGTGTATTAATGCCAGTTAGGTTCCTGAGGGGGACTGAAGGGGGTTAAAGATTTTGCCTTTGTAAAGCGAACAGCACTGATTTCTACAACCTTTATGCAGTGCTTTTGTTAGGACCCAGGGTCTATTTTCATTTTCCCCTTAGTGATGACTAGGGGTGCATGACCTGCAATATCATCAGGACCTCTCTACTCCCAGTGGCAGACGAAAAAACCCACGACATCACATACATTTTTCAATAAAGAAATGCCTTGGTTTTCTAAAGAGGTCATTTGTAGTGCCCTCACTTGTCTGTCCCTGTCTAGTTGTGTCTGAGAATATTGGATTTCATCTCCAACAAGCCCCTGCAAACACAAGCTCTTATCCATGGAGCCTCAGACATGCTATGTTTGTGTAGAGACCTGAATATGTTAGATGCTGCTGAGTAGCCTCAGCTGCTTCTTAGCAGATGGAGAATGACCATGAAGCTCTGAGAAAAAAGATATCTGGCACAATGTCTACACTCGTTTCATTTGGGACAAATCCCCTCTTGAGCGCAGAAAGGGCAAACCTTCTATATAGAGAAAAGGCTCAGTCCTGATAAAAACTGAAACTATTCACTAACAGAATTATAATACAACAATATTCAAACTCAGAAATGAAAGGTATAAATTTAAGCCAACTTGGCTGTATCCTCTGATAGGATCAAGCAAACAGTATCTTCAGTGACATTTGAACAGACAGGTAGTACTGAATATCCTTACCTTTCCCTTTGATGAAAAGATAGAAGATATTGGTTATGGAGAATTCCATCCTTTCCACCTCCCAATATATAATTTTTGCTTCTATCTATCCCCCCCCAAATTATTACTGCAAATAAGAAGAACAGCTAATCAACCCCTTTGTTATCTTGTAGTGTTTGAAAACAAGAATGCCTAAGAACAGTAAAACCAAATAGCCTAAATTTCAAATGAATTTTAAAGCAATATTCATCAATCTTCTGAATTACATGTAGTAGGATGTTTCTAACGTCAAAGATTGATAACTGTGAAAATGAAAGCAAAATTAAGAACATGAGAATAGTTGAATCTCCCTTGTTTCCTCTTAAATCATTCACGTGCTTCCAACCTGTAATTATGATCTGTCTAATAATCAAAGCAGAGGGGCCAGAGAGATAGCACAGTGGTTTAGATGCTTGCCCAGATGCTCAGGTCATATTGCTACATTTTGTACACATGAAACATATTCATATTCAATGTAATAAATGAAATGTCCCATTCCAAATTTTGTTTGTCCCCTCCTTCTTCATTTGTTCTACAAGAAAACTTCAGGTGAGGGTCTATTAAACATGTAACAACACTGTCTAGGCACTTAGAAAGATACTCACTCAAGAACTAGTGGTGGAGCAGTGCTGTCTTTTATTTGCATCCTTCTGAAAGTCACTGCCTCTAACATAAGGATCAACTCTGTGGTGGCATTTCTATACTTGTAGGTTGGAGATGACTATTTTCCCAGCTCTTTCCTGTCACCCATCCTCAAACATTCCAATCTTTTCCAGTAATCAACAAAACAACCCCAAGAAACAAGAAACAAAAAACGCCACAGGGGAATATGTGGTGTGTATACTAATGCTCCTTAAATTCACCACAGGAAGCTTTTCTTTTGCATTTAGTAATTCATGATAGGCATCAGCCATTTCACCCGCTGCAGCGAGTGACTCCAGTAGCTATCTGGTCCTTACAGCTCTACTACACAGCAAATCCAGAAACATCCCCTTGATTGAGTAGGTGAGTGAGAACAACCAGAGGAGGAGACTGGGAAAGAATTCGGCAAGTATTGAACAAGTAGCAAGGGAGACAGGAGGTTGAAACTAGACTGAAAACCTAACCTGTATCAATGCACCTAACCGTGCATGTTTATAGCATATACAATATCAATATATTATCACTCAAATAATAGATAGCTTAATCTCTTTTTGATTTGCACATAATCCCAATGAGAGAATATTAAACAATCTTAAGGTAATATTAAAAGCTTCATGTCCCTTTTTCTTTATCTTGAGGGATATTACTTGCATCTCTAGTAAGTCTTCTTGAAGAGATGATCTTAACAAGAATCTACGGTGTCAAAGTTTGTTCTTAATTCAAAGTACCTAGCAGAGAAACTTACTATTAATCCTAATTCTGAGAGGGAGGTCTTGATGACGTCGATGACATTCTCAGAGTTCTTAACATTCAAAATTTTGAACTACAGAAAAAAAAAAACAGGAAAAGAACTATAAAGACGTTGTCACAGATGAACAAATCATTGCCAAGTGATTATTCAAAGGCATATGTTGACTTCAGTTGCTGGTAAAACAGGTAAACAGAAAACAAATTTTTCTACAAATTATTTTTTGCCCATTGACTATGATACACTATAATACAGTATCAATATGGCTAACCCAATAAGGCTCTAAGAAGCAGAAAACTATTATTTTCAGAGGGAGTGTCTGGAACACACTCTCCCGGCACCACAGGGACATTGGTACTCTGCATCATTACTGTATTTGTATTTACATAGTGCAGTGTGTAATTTAAGAACAAAACAAACAAAAAAAAAAAAACCCTGTATTCTCAGTACTATTCCCACCGGGTGTTGGTTCTACACCTGGTAGAAATTCAGCTTAGGTAAGATAAGAATAACAACTGGCTACAAAGACCTTCAGGTTAGAACTTTTAGGTCTCACTGGTTTTTGTTTTTAGGCACTTTCTACATATCTGGCACTGTTGGCTACTGAAAATTTCATATTTGAATTTCTTACGGAGGGGGGCATCTCAAAATCTCAGGTCTAGCAATTGAGAAGAAACTTTTAGAGACTTAAGAATCATTCCAAACGATGTCACCGAGCACAGACAAATAGTCTATGCTAAACTGTATTGAGAAATTAGGAGATTAGGATATTTATAGAGATGACTCAATTATAAAACATTGACTTTTACAATGTTTTTATCATAAAAATCTATCATTTTTCTCATAAAAAATTTATCATAAAAATCTATCCTATGCCGTAGCTTTCTTGTCTATGAGAAACAATTTTTTTTAATCGCAGCCAAAGCTGGCAGGCTTGTGTGGCCATAAAGTGCTAGGAATCAAATGCAGGGCTTTCTAAATGCTCAGTGTTTAAAGATAATTGTAAGATAAATGAGCAATTAGGGCCTTGTCCCTGCTGGTAGAAAGGAAGCAAACAGGCAGCATCAATGGAAACAAAGTATAAGAGCCAAAAGAATAAAAGAGCCTTTAGGCTAAGTGAAATCTACTCATGATTCTTCACTTTCCCATCACTGATTAAGAGAAGAGAGCACCAAATAAAGGGTGTTGTGAGGACCCTCCCAGGGTGGGAGAAGCATGCTAAAAGTAGTCTATAAACCAAACATGATTGCCACTCAATGCCTCTCTTGCAAAACACAGTACCCAAAAGAAGAGAGAGAGAACAAGGGGGAATGACCTGCCACAGAGGCAGGGTGGAACGGGGTTTAAGGGGTGGGGGGATTCTGGGACCCGTGGTGGTGGATGATGGGCACTGGTGGAGGGATGGGTACTTGATCATTGTATAACTGAAACCCAAGCACAAAATTTGTAAGTCTATAACTGTACCTCATGGTGTTTCACTAATAAAAAAAGGGAAAAAAAAGAAAAAAATATTTCTCTAGAAGCCAATTACGTGCTATGATATATTGTCTTTGGAGATGACTGAATTCAAATGCTTTTAGCCTTAAGACAGACTCTTATTTTCTCAGTACCCAACAGAGGACTAAACTTACCTAACTAACCAGTGCTTGTTTTCCCAGAATGGCAAAGTCGAGTTCTAAGTTGGACTCAACTTGAGCTTTCATTTCATGAGATGCTTCCACCTTTTTAAAGTCTGAAAACCATGTCAAGGAAACCCTCCTATATTCTCTCAATTCTATCCCCTAATTCTAGTTATCACTGACAAAGTGCCTGGTTTCTTTCTTTTTATTTTTGCAGTGCGGGCCTCTGGAACCCAGAGGCTTACACATTCTGACTCCCGGTCCATATCCCTGCCCCCCTGGAATCTCATAATTTCTAAAGTAATGTCTTTCTTAACACTGAGCACATAGATTCAAATGAGTAACTAGAAGCTGTGGATTTTTCCCAGCATGGCTTTCCTGTAGATAAAACAAAGGAAATTTTAGCAGTGGACAGAGCTCTTTGGTCAGTAAGTTAAACTAAGGAGAAAATCTCTATTCTTTTCCATCCAGTAGAAGCCAGTTGTCAGACTGAAAACCTACAGGCCAGGAGGAATAAAGCTCCTTTTGCATGCATTCCTGCTTTATGGGAATGACGACTTCTGGAAGCACGAATCCTTGAATGAAAACTCTCACCAAGAATCAACTCAGATGTGTGTTAGTTCTTGCATTCAATTCACCAGGTACCAATGGTACAGTCAACCGGACCACATTTCTTGTCTTCCAAAATAAGAGTGGGACATTCATCCTCCCCCCACCCCCAAAGCAACCATTTTCCACACACTGCAAAAGGTAGATAGGCTTGGTGGGTGGGCACGGACACATGGTGGAGGCTACAGTGTTAGAATGTTTTCTGTATGAAACTCTGACATTAGCAATGTCTTAAATTGCGGTGCCTGAGAGGAAAAAAATGGAAGTATTCAAAAAGTGCAAGAACTCTGACTGGTCTCCAATGACTGAATGTAACAGCAGCCACAGAAATGGAATGAAAATCTACAGAAAAATGTGCTTTCTTGGTGTGAGTTTTTGCTTGCTACAGGACAGACCTCTGTAGTCTCTTGCCATAAACATTTGAGTATTTCTCATAAGCAGTGCTGCCAAGTATTTAAGCCTGAACAGTGGCATAACTACTCCTTTGGGCTAAAACTTAACTATTTTAATCTATTTTCACACCAAACTATTCTATATGACTTGGAGATGTGTTATTACAGCCTTTATATCAAGAAAATATTCCTAATCTTTCATTACGCGTCCTGTTCATAACCCCTGGGCACTTGTACTATATTTCAGTTCTTAAATCACCCATAATATCTGAGGATTAAAGTCTAAAATTATATTTGGTCATTGTGACGTAGCAGCACGCTAATCCCTTAAAAATGTCGTCTGTCCCACTCCATCTATTTTTAAATAATGAATAAACCAAGATTTTAAAAACGAATAAACAAACTAACAAACAAAAACACCCCAAACCGGAAAACCAACCAGTTCAAAAAATCTCGAACTTAAGCTTGGACAAGTTGGAAAAAAATTGTGCAAATGGCCATATTCCAACTGCTGCAACTGCTTTCCCAAGGATCCAGGGAAATGTGAGTGCCAGAGGGGGGAAAAGGATATCTGACAAGCAATATTCTTTCCTCATGGCAATATGAAATTCTGTGCTTACCAGGACTTTTGCTTCCTTCATTTGCTCTACAGTGTACATTTCCTATAGACAGTGACACCCTTCTCCCCAGGAAGCTCATTTTCCCACAATACTAGTTCTGGATGCCCAGCCTGCCATAGTGCATACACTGCCTGTCTCTCTTTAGATCGTTATGGCCCTTGGAATTGCGTTTCCTGGCTTAGAAAACACTTACTTTTGCGCAGTTATCAATATTCTTGGTGATTAACTTCAATGAAAGAACCTTCGGAAAATCTTTTTCCTTTTCAATGTCGATATATCTAATCAAATTCAACACGGAGTCAGTTTTCTTCTAATAATTTATTATCAGTTTATCTATTTGACTAATGTTTTCAGTATATGTATTTACTATTAAAAACTCACGGTAAGGTTCAGCAAAGTCAGATGACATTACGGGCTGAGAGAATTTTTGATAATTCTTAGGGCATCGGACATGGGAACAAAACAAGAGCAGGAGATCCGTTCATTCAAGTGAAATCTGAGAAGCATAATCATGTGAAGGCAGCTCCAGGTGATGGTTTCTCCTTCCTGTCTGCCTATCTTTTTCAGAAGCCCAGAATCTGGCTTATAAAGACAGGTGAGCCATACAATACTTGACAAGACAGAACCAAAACAATGGCCTTTTCCTTCTTGACTGGAGTCTAAATCTCAATTCTCCCAAGATAACTGGAAAGGGAGAGAGGGGAGGAGGAGCAAGGAGCTATGGGCCGAAGACATAAAAAGAATCCTTTGAGTCTGTCTGCTCCAAGGTACAGAGCATTCTTTCTTTTTGAGGTACTCAGCAGGAAACTTTCCATATTTGGAAAAGAAACTTTAACACAAGCTTTTGCAGAAAAGTTTCGCTCCAAGAGGAGGTTGGAAGTATGGAAATGGATGGCAGAGAGTACTATTTATGTCTAAAATGATCTAAGCAAACTTCAGTGTTCTCATCCCTAGAAAGTAAGACATTGGAGCTGGAGAGAGCACAGCGGGTAGGGCGTTTGCCTTGCATGCGTCCGACCCGGGTTCGATTCTCCGCATCCCATATAGTCCCCCAAGCACCGCCAGGAGTCATTCCGGAGTGCAAAGCCAGGAGAAATCCTGAGCATCGCAGGGTGTGACCCAAAAAGCAAAAAATAAACAAATAAAAAATAAATAAAAATAAGAAAGTAAGACATCCATGGAACATGAGAACATTATTTACACTAAGTAGTAGTCTACAGACTCCACCGCTCATTTGGAGGACAAATGAAACATTTTTAGGAAGGAAAGGGGAAACATTTTGGATGGATCTCTGTAGAAAATAATTCAATGATTTAACTATCACTTAAAGATTAAAATGTCTACTGTAAAATACCTTTGCAACATGATAAGCCAAATTTCCTTCTCATCTGCAGATCTGTAATCAATGAAAATGGGATAGAACAGTTAATCCCCTATTGAATTTGAAAATAAAAAGAATTCAAATGAAACGATAAACTCCTTCTACAAACCTATACTGAAGATTATCAATGGAGATGTGCTATTAACAGTTTGAAGCTCCTTATGGACTGTGTCCTATTGCCATCTTGGTCTCAGTCTGGAGAAGTTTCCTCTCAGGAAAAATTTTTCAGTCCTGTTTTTCCACCCCTCTTGGGAAGATTCAAGACAGGCCCACTTTGTGTGTGTGGGGGGGCGGGGGCGATCACAACCGGCACTGCACAGGAGTTACTCCTGGCTCTGCACTCAGGAGTCACTCCCGGAGGTGCTTGGGGAACCATATGGGATGCTGGGAATCGAACCCGTTTGGTTGCGTGGCAAGGCAAACGCCCTACCCGCTGTGCTATTGCTCCAGCCCCCAGGCCCACTTTTTTGACTTAGCTGCTCTTTGACAAGTGGCATTGTCCCAATGGGAAATAGCTCTAATAGTGGAGTAAGAATTTGATTTGTCATTTAAAAATTTTGCAAACTTTATGATCATGGTGAGAATGGCATAATAACGTGAAGCCTCATGCCGCTAGCTGTCAAACTGGCCACTTAGTTCAGTGTTTGGTAGCATCAAGTGCCAAATAAAATGTATGCTTCAGAGCTGGAGCGATAGCACAGCAGGTAGGGCATGCCTTGCATGCAGCCAACATGGCCGACCCAGGTTCGATTCCCAGCATCCCATATGGTCCCCGGGCACCGCCAGTAGTCATTCCTGAGTGCACGAGCCAGGAGTAACCCCTGAGTATCGCTGGGGTAACCCCTGAGTATCGCCGGGTGTGACCCAAAAAGCAAAAAAAAAAAAAAAAAAAGAAAAGGTACGCTTCACTGAAACTTCGAAAGATGAAAGCAGGTTGGAAAGACAGTTCAGAGGTTCATGATTGCCTTAGCAAGGCCCTCGGTTCAGTTTCCTGGCACCACATGTCATCTGTGACCACGGCCTGGTGGGTCAGCCCTGGTGTCTCCCAGAACTGCTGGGGCTGAGCACCCAGTCACTTGGCCGTCTGGCTGAGTATCACTGCGAGCAGCCCCTGGCTCACCTCCCCAAATAAAACCCGTGTGAAACTTGGCCCACTGAGGGGCAAGTAAATTGGATCTGAAATCTATTGTTAGAAAAACAAACTGATTTTTCATATAAAAAATCTGTGATTTAATTACACTCAAAGGAGACAATCTTCATCTGAATCATCTGGTTAAGTTCAATGAAAACTAAAATCACTATTGTTTTTTTTTTCCTGAAGTCACTGTTACTTCCTTTGATTTTTCTTGGTGCAAAGTGGAGGGAATGGGACACCCAGCAGTGTCAGTGGATCATGCAGTGCTGGGGTCTGAACGTAGTCATATGTTGAAGTGTCTAAGGAACAAAGATCCCCCCAAGAAAAGGTTCTCTCAGATATTAGGAGAGGCTGCTTCCTAGGTACCAAAGATGTATATGTGCATATTTTTATCAGCATATACCTGCACCCATGTGTGGCCAGTGTCCAGAGTAACTGGGAAGAAACAACTGGGCGCAGAAGGAGATATTGTCAGCCACAGACTAGATAGACTAGTTGTCAGAAAATTTTGATATACTTTGAAGACATTACCAACTTATTCATCTTCCCCTCGTCCTCCTCCGCTCCCTCCTCCTCCACCACCTACTCCCTCTCCTCCTCCTGCTGTACTTCCTCCTCCTCCTTCTCCTCATGCTCCTCCTTCTCTTCTGAGAGTAGTTAGGGGGCCATATGCAATACTTTGATCTACTGGGGTATATCCAAGGTAAGCACCTTAATTCCTGTACTAGTTCTACAGCCCCAATCCCCAACTTCTCTGTCATTCTACCCCAAGGGAAACAAGTGCCCCGGTAAAAAAGAGAATTAGAAATTTACCAGTTTGGCAAACTGAAGGCTCAAAGTCAATTTTAATCTGATCTACAAGAACAGGTTTTTCTTGTGTTACTGAGTGTGTGGAATAAAGGTCTTATTAGGTATTGAAATATTTCTGATGAGTTTTGTAGATATATCATTTCATGTATTTCCTATATCTCTCAAACAGTGCTCCCGTTTTTACTATCCTTCTCTATGAAGCAAGTGCAGTGCCTTTTTCCTTGTAGGCACAGGTCTCAGGTTTGTGAATCAAGAGGACAAGTGGTGAGAGCCATCAGAACTACCTTGAAAGCCTTTTCTAAAGAGGAGATATCTTTTATCTCTATCCCAAGTCTAAGTCCATATTGATCGTTTACTCCTTGCCAAATTAGATTCAACGGAGAGGAAATTCCTCATCCATATGTCAGTTTTTTTCCAACTTTGTTAGTCATCATTAGTCTTTTCTGATTTGTTTCTTTATATTTGGACAATAGAGTGCCACTAGTTGGAGAGGCTGCTTCTTCAGCTGTCAGCCAGATTCCCCCATCCCATTTCTGATGTTCTTCACCTTTTCGTGTGCACTCAAGTTTTCCCTCTGGGATTTCACTTCCGGAAGAAAAGTTTCATCAGTATTTTTTTTTTTTGTCAAATAGGTTTAATGATAAAAAGTTCTTGCAGCTTTAGAAAAATATTCTACTATCCGGTTTTGAAGGTTATTTTTCCTGGCTGTGGTATTACAGGGTGAAAGATTTTTCTTTCAGTACTCTAGAGAGGGCATTCCACAGTATTCTGATGGCCACAGATTCTGATGACAAGTTCATTGTGATGGGAATGAGTGTTCCTTTCCATGGAGTACGTTTTTTTTGGTCATATTTGATCTAAAGCAGTGTGTCAAATGTTTACTCTCCTTTTAGGAGTTCACAGAGCTAACTGAAACAACCTGGTTAAGTTCTACCAAAATTGGGAGGGTTTTAACCATTATTTCTTCAAATGTTTATTGCCTCCTATCCTTCCTCTCATCTTTCAGGAGTTTGAACCAGAAGTCTATTATGTCTTTTGGCAGTTTCCAACAAGTATCTGTTACTTAAATTTCTTTCTATTATTAGGCACTTTGTTTTGATGTTATCTTTAAATTCAGTGGGTATTTCCTCTTTTATTTTCATTCTACACTCAGCCTACACAGATGACTTTTTCCTTTTTAAAATGATAGAGTACATATTATTTATTTATTTATTCATTTATATTATCAGATGAAAGAGGTTTTAAATACACAGAACTCAAAACATATTGTAAAGGACCCAAGGATTAGGAGTCCAACCACCAAAAACTAAGACATTGTAGTTTCAACTCTGAAAATCTCATTTGGATCTTTGAAATAAATGTTTTCTACTTTTGCTGAGATTTCTAATCTTTAAATTCATTTCATTTGGCTTTCACCAACGGAGCTACTAGCAATAACAACTGCTATCAACCTTTCTCACCTTGGCAGGCAGCAGTCTAGTTCTTTGACTTTTGTTTCCAAGGACTGTGAGTGTACCTTGTGAGGACAATGTCTAGTATATAGATAATTTTTTGGAGCTACCCTTTCCCTACTCTCCCTTGAAAGATTCCCCCCTCACATCCCAGTGGTGGCAGTGAACCTCTCTGCATTATGGTTCTTCCGTCCAGATGAGACTGGGTTTTTGTCAAGAATAGCCCCTGAGCAATGAAATGAACAGAAACTTTCTCAAAGAAGAAATCCGAATGGCAAAAAAGCACATGAGAAAATGCTCTACATCATTAATCATCAGGGAGATGCAGATCAAAACCACAATGAGATACCATCTCACACCTCAGAGACTGGCCCACATTCAAAAGAACAAAAGCAACCGATGCTGGCGTGGATGTGGCGAGAAGGGGACACTCCTTCACTGTTGGTGGGAATGTCCACTGGTTCAGCCCTTCTGGAAAACAGTATGGACGATTCTCAAAAAATTAGAAATTGAGCTCCCATTTGACCCAGCAATACCACTCCTGGGAATATATCCCAGAGAGGCAAAAATGTATAGTCGAAGTGACATCTGCACTTGTTTGTTCATTGCAGCCCTCTTTACAATAGCCAGGAACTGGAAGAAACCTGAATGCCCAAGAACAGATGACTGGTTAAAGAAACTTTGGTACATCTACACAATGGAGTACTATGTAGCTCTTAGAAAAGATGAAGTCATGAAATTTACATACAAGTGGTACAATATGGAAAGTATCATGCTAAGCGAAATGAGTCAGAAAGAGAGGGATAGACATAGAAAGATTGCATTCATCTGGGGGATATAAAGTAACGAAGTATGAGATTAATACCCAAGAATAGCTGAGATCAGCACCAGGAGGATTACTCCATAACTTAGAGGCCAGCCGGGTATCCTAGAGGAAAGGGCTATTCAGATAGAGAAGGGAGCACCAAATAAAGGATGTTTGGAGGATCCTCCCAGGAGGGGAGATGCATGTCGAAAGTAGACTATGGACTGAACATGTTTGCCACTCAATGCCTCTTTTGCAGACCACAACACCCAAAAGGAGAGAGAGAACACAGGGGATTGCCCTGCCACAGAGACGGGGGGATGGGGGGATGGGGGTGGGAGGGATATTATCCATGGTGGTGGAAAATGGGCACTGGTGGAGGGATGGGTATCTGATCATTGTATAATTGAAACCAAAGCACAAAAAATTGTAAATCTACAACTTTAAAAAAAATAAAATAAAATAAAGGGGAAAAAAAAAAAAAAAGAATAGCCCCTGAGCTCCTTCAGTATGGCCCAAGATGCCGTACCTGAAGAAAAATGTAGTATGCATATAACAAACACTAAAACAAATGCTGGAATGAGTTGGGGTGTGCAACTGATCAAGAACACAGGCTTGAATTTGCATTGACTTATGAACCACAACCCTCATTCAGCACATTCAACATGAAAGCAGCAAGACTTTCTATACATCAATTCTCCAAGCCCATCCCAGCATTGGAATGAGTCCTGTAAATGTAACCTTGATTCCCTGAAAGAACCTTGCTTTTGATATTCACATCTTCCTAGTTCCCAAAGAAGAACATGATAGACAGTTTGGGTAACCCATTATTTTGTAGCATTACTTTTGTTCCTGTTACGAAAGCTGACTTCTAGTCCATTGAGCAGTACAGTTTGTCCAGTCTAATTATTTTTTAAGATGCTTCAGTGAAGTTCTATCTCAGTTCATTGAAAAGATCAACTTGAAAGTTCCACATCCAAAACTCAAGGGAAGGACATGCTGGTGGGAAAGTGCCAGGTTTGTGACCACTTGTGTCCTCTTATAAAGTCACTGGTGAAGACAAATGACTCCAAGAGTTCCCCGTATTCTCCCCTGAATTCACATTGTAAGAACTCTTTAGGAGAATCAAAGGAATACAAGTATTCTATGAGAGTGTGTCAAAAGAGTTGTTCCAGGTTACATGCACTATCAGAATGAAGTGCTTTGTAGAATGAGGCTTTTCAAAGGGACCAGTATGGCAAGAATAGCTGGAAATGAGCAGGCTGGACAAGAACTGAGTGCTCAAAGTAGGTAACAGGATATACCTGATACCTGATAACAGGATACACCTGTCAGTATGTGTGTTGTAATCCACAATGTCCAAAGGAGAGAGGGAGGGAGAGACAGGGAGAGAGGGAGGAAGGGAAAGAGAAGGAAAGAGAAAGGGGGACAGGGAAAGAGAGAGGGATGGAGAGAGGCCTGCCTCTATGGGGTGGGGTGGGTGGGAGGTGTTGGGAGGGAAACTGGGGACACTGGTGCTGGGACCAGTGTACACTATGGAGGGATGGGTCTGTATGGAGACCCACTGTGGAGGGTTGCTGTATGACTACAACTCAATCATGAACAACTTTGTAAGGGTCTATCTCATAGTGATTCAATTAAAATATCTTTGAAAAAATAAATTTGCTTCTAGTCTATCCTCAAAATGGTCTGAAAAATGGACATTCCTAGGAGCTAAGAACGGAAACACAGGGGAAACTACAGTTCTTACCTAAATGTTGCCACGAAGTTTACTATGGGCCATCCTAACACAAATGTTTTATCAGAATGACAGTTTCTCTCCTCAACTTCTTCGGTACATGTTGATATCCACAGATCAGACAGTCTTACTTTGTATTTAATTTGATAAGTGTTATTGTACCTGAAAAGATAAAACCAAATAGGACTTCCTGTTATGTGATTTCTTCAATGTGATGAGAGTTTCTGTACTTGTGATAAGAGCGTAGTTTCCAGATGTTAGGGGCAAACCAAAACCTTATCCTTATTTTCATTAGCATGAAGTAAAAGGTAAAGGTAAAGGCCCTCCCGTTGATCGTCGATTTGCTCGAGCGGGCCCAGTAACGTCTCCATTGGAGACTTTGTTGTTACTGTGTCTGGCATATCGAATACTCTCGGTAGCTTGCCGGGCTCTCCGAGAGGGGCGGAGGAATCGAACTTGGGTCGGCCATGTTGGCTGCTTGTAAGGCGAACGCCCTACCTGCTGTGCTACCGCTCCAGCATGAAGTAAGCACAGTAAATTTTAACATAGGCCAAATGTAATCCTTGAAATAGTTGATGCATCAGCCCACATGCTTGCACATTATGGTAGAGAAATGATGTAACATGGCAATTTGATTTTTCTAGATATTGAACAATATATTTGGATCAAAAACAGTTTTGAAAGTATGATTTGAAAGGAAATCAGTTTATTTTTAACATTCTTACATTTCAAGATGATTAAGTAGGTGAAAAACATATTTAAAGTCCCTTTTTTGGGGGGTACGGTGCTGCCAGCAGGTCAACCTGTAAATGTCTGGCAAGTGCATGATGGTGCCTGATGGTGCCTTCCTTTAGGCTTCCAGATACCCCAAAACTGCTGTTGTGCCTTTGGCCAGACCCCAACAACCTGGGGCCAAGTTTACCAAGAAATTCAACGGCCAAAAGTTAGGTATGTGGGAGACATACCCACAAACCACCTCATTTATTGGCCTTATTTTAGAGGCCCATAAATCTCAAACGAGATCCAAAGAGGCAATTAGGGCCTGTAGCGCAGAGGTAGGCAGGAACCTGTGCCACACTCAAGGCCCCTCTCCAAGAGCTCAGGCCGAGCCTCACGCATGAGTGAAGTCCTACAGAACCCAGGTAATGGGGAACTTTGTGACCTTGGTCTCTGGGCTCAGAGGGAACAGGAGCAGAGATCCTCTGCCCGGTTGCCCCAGTCTCAGGCCACCAAGGAGTCACAACCATAAGCCACCTCCTGCCGGTGCCAGATAATCTCATCACCGGCCACCGTCCAGATCACATGGCTGCTTCTCCCTAAAGGGAGCATGACATGCGCCCCCGATAACCATGCCACAGGACTCTGCACCAGGCTGTTTTCCATTCAGGGTCCCCCAGAGGGGGCGCGGGTGGAAGCCCTCCCTGCCCCACGAGACCCAGCTCTGGCAGCCAAAAACTTCCACAACCTATCCGACGCCATGCTCAAGGCTGCTCCCCACATGCTCAGGCGAACCTCACATATGACTAAATATATCCCTGGACTGTGCCACCATGAAAGCGGCCACAAAGCAAATTATAAAACACTCCCTACCCATTTTCCATAATTACCACACCACAGTCGATGGGATTCAGATAGTTGGCAGCAAATAATAGAGTGAAAAAAATATATCCACAGATCAGACAATCTGCATATATACATATTTTCAGAGATGTATACCAAAGCTCACACCACCCAAACTTTTACAATATATTAATGTTAATAATATCCTAAGAATATCTTAATGGCTCCTGCCAAAATAAAACAATCTTCACACTGTTTCCTATATGAGCACTTTTTTGTAAGCATGTTCAGCAGTTCTTCATAACAGACAATACAAAATATATTACTTCAGTTATGTTTTGTGACAGGGATTGGGGTTTGGGACGGAAACATCCCGAATTTGGTGGAGGGAAGGTGGAATGGTGGTGGGATTGGTGCTTGAAAATTGAATGTAATCAAACATTGTGAACTAACTTGTACAATTAAAAAAATTTTTTTAATAAAGAAGTAATGTGGAATTCATGCCCAATTCAGTGACCTTAACCAATGGCTGGATAAATAGCAGTGCTCCTACATTATAAAAATTAAATAAATAAAATTGAAAAATCATGTTTCTTTTTGGAGATTTGGTTCACATGGTGTTCTCTTCTATTTTGGCTATAATGAAAAACAAAAACTCACAGAGCATAAAAGCAGAGCCCAAGATGAAAGTGAAAGAGAAAAGAAGTCAGAAAGAATTAGATTGAAGTAGAGTCACCACAAGGAATCGTCTCCGGGGGCTGAGAAAATGATCTACTTTAGGTCAGCAATGGAAGAGATTTCTAACAATATCTACGTCATCTTCCCCAACTCCAACTCCTTAGGACCACGGTCGTCAAACCTCCTTGTCAGGTCACCAAATTCGCTATGTCAGGAACACTCCTAAAGTAATTGAAACTTAAACAGGCAGGAGGAGAGAATGCCCAGAGAAATGTGACTTCCTATCGCTCAGAACCAGTGTAATGGTAATGCTGTTTTATAATATGAACAACAGTTTAGTGGTAATGCTGTTTTATAATATGAACTACATTGTGCATTCTACTTACTTGATTTTGGCGATAATAAGTATATCCTCATAGAGAAATAAATGGCGGTCCTGTTTCTGGATGCCTCTCTTCAATTCAACAGGACTACTCAGCAGTAATTCTCTCTGAGTGGTCAAGGTGGGTGAACAACCATAAGGTTCATCATGGAAAGTAGCACCCTGCCTGTAATTATCAAGCACCACAATCTTTAGTCAAACAATTAAATGGGTTTCAACAAAATCACAGTTTCTAGTGGCTATATTCAAGGGTCTTTATGTTTTCCAGTACAATGGTTCAGTGCACTAAATATTTCTAGTCAACTGCCACACAGAAGTTTTGAATAGTTCATTAGAAAAAAAATTCAAACAGAGCAAAGTTGAAATTTTATAAGACATGTATAGTCCAATTTAAATTCAACCACTCCAATGTTTTATCTTAGGTGTACAATGAGTTTCAACATATGCATTCACCTTTGAAGTCAGAACCCGGTCAGTACACAGAATGGCATATAGTCACTGCCAACATGTTCTCAGGTGTTACCTAAACTCTCTTGGGCTGGTGCGATAGCGCAGCGGCTAGGGCGTTTGCCTTGCACACAACCAACTGGGTTCGATCCTTCTGTCCATCTCAGAGAGCTCAGAAAGCGACCGAGAGTATCCTGCCCACACAGCAGAGCCTGGCAAGCTACCTGTGGGGTATTTGATATGCCAAACACAGTAACAACAAGTCTCACAATGGAGACGTTACTGGTGCCCACTCGAGCAAATCCATGAACAACGGGAGAAAAGTGCTTCAGTTCTACCTAAATCATTGAAGACGGATTGCTCCTGAGTTCTTTTTCTGGGTTCTCTTTTCAATGCAGGTGGAGATGTATTGGCTCAAAAGTCTTCTACTGCCAAACACAAATCTTTAGAGATTTTTTAAAATTGCCCAAACAAGCAGATCTTACCTGGTCTGCATATTCTATGTAACTACAACCAGCTTTGAGAACCACTGCCAATGGTTGTATCTATGGAGTATATGGTCTAGAGATCAAATTTGAAGCGAATTTTTTTTAAATGACCAGTATCAAAGGGAAAAAAATGTTACCACATCGTCAATTACACATTTCATATGTATACACTCAGGCTATGTTAAAGGATAAGGTGGTTAGATGATATACCTACTAAGAGTTAATATATAGAACTTTTAGAGAAGGTAGATGATCTTACCATTTCAAGCAACAGAATGAGGAACAGCAAGAAGAACCTTCTGAAATGGTTTAAAAAAACACAAAGTTCAATTATTTCTTGATATGAAAATTAATGCTTAAATATATGAAAAGTTTAGTGTTCTTCGAACTATAAGAAGTATATAAACTCTAGATAGGGCAATCTAAGAAAGAAAATTCCCTTTTGATATATGTCCCACGTGCAGGACATACCGTGATTTATTAGAAGGGATTCCTGTGTCTTATTTGCTGTCTAGCATCCCGGTTTGCTTTTTCCTCTTTCCCACAATGGGTGGAGATATTCAAATGTCTCAGTCTATTCGATTTCTTCTAGAGTAGTGGTTTTCAACCATTAATCCACAAGCTGGTGCTGGTCTATGAAAATGTTACTGCTGCTTAACACCTGGCTTTCATTTTATATTAGATGTAAAAACTAGTACAGGGAATAGTCACGGTCACGGTCCTCCCGTTGTTCATCAATTTGCTCGAGCGGGCCCAGTAACGTCTCCATCATGAGACTTGTTGTTATTGGGTTTGGCATATAGAATACCTCACGGGGAGCTTGCCTGGCTCTCTGAGAGGGGCAGAGGAATGGAACCTGGCTCTACGGAGCCCACTGCATGCAAGGCCAACGCCTTCCCGCTGTGCTTCAGTACCGGACAGGTCTGTCCCCGCTCCTCCCCCTCCTGGAATACTGCCTGCAGGCGGCCTCCCTGCCGCCCCCTCCCCCACCGATGGGGGTGGGGAAGAAATATAAAAGCGGCCAGGAGGGGGCAAAAAGGTGCAGGAAGGGGGAGGGGGAAGGGCTGCAGGAAGAACTAGAAAAAAAAAGGCTCAGGAAGGAAAGGGGGAAGGGGAGCGCCAGTTGTTGGCAGTCGCTCGAAAGACAGGGTCACCGGCCGGCCGGCCTGGAGATCCGAGTGCCAGAGGGACTGACAGACCCGACCGGACCCAGGCGAGGCGAGGCGAGGTCTGCGCAGGGATGGACCTCGAGCGGGAGGAGAGCACATGCGAAAGTGATGCCGATATAGAATGGGATCCAGGGAGGAAGAGGGAGAGGGGGAGGGAGAGAGGGAGAGAGGAAAGAGGGGGAGGAGAGAGAGAGAGAGACGGGATTTCGGTGTTCAGTGGTGGTAGTGGTGGTGGAGGAAAATGGGCACTGGTGCACTGGTTGTAGGACTGAGATTTCAACCCGAAAGCTTTGTAACTGTTTCTCACGGTGATTCAAGAAGTAAATTGATATTTTAAAATAAAAAGATCCGGGTGGCTCAACTGGTCGACCTCGGGACGCAGCGGGGCCGGAGTCCCGGGTGGGGGCGCGGATGGGACGGATGGTGAGAGTTGCTGGAGTGGGGGGCGTGGGGGGGGACGGGAAGGGTGGTGGAGGATGGGAGGGGACTTTGCGAAGGGTGGTGGTGTGAAGAGGGGAGGGAGATAGCATAGCAGTAGGGTGTTTGCCTTGCACGCAGCCAACTACAGGGAATAGTACTATAAAAAAAGAGTTTTTATTTTTGCCTTAGTGGTCATGAAGGAATTCTATTTTCACCTGCCTGGAGGCGTCAAACACTCGAAAATCACTATGAATCATTTTGATTTGACATCTATATTTACATTTATGGATTATTTCAGTGACATAAAACATGACCTTTTGGGGAAAGCAGGGATGGCTGGCCGGAAATTGCTAACTTTAGGAAGAGAGTGAACTAAGTTTCACTCCTTGGAATTTGTTTACACAATATAGTTTTGGCACTAAAACCTGTCATGCCTTGGCTTTCCATAGGTGACTGGAGGGAAGCTGGGACTTATTTCCCTATGTCATTCAGGAACCATGCCCCATTTAGTGCCTTACCACCCGACTTTCCTGCATTTGATTTACCCATCCTCATCACAAAGGCAACTGAGAGACAGGCAAGAAAATTCACAACAGATCTCTCCTCTGAAACCATAGGAGAAGGGAGTGACATATTCAAAGCATTGAATGACTCTCCAGTCTAGAGCCTTCTATCTTGCAAAACTGTCAGACTTGAGGGAGGGATAAATACATTTTCAGACAATCAAGAGCTGGCAATATAAGCAGCATCTAACTACAAAAATACAGGTTACAGAAGATGCCGCCACGCAGGAGAACCAGGGAGAAAGGCGTGGCTTTTTAGAATCATAAAACCTCTCAAATGGCAATACTGAAGAAATATAAAAACAGAACAGACCAATTCCAAGCAAGGAAATTAAAACGGTCATTCCAAATCTCCCCAGGAGGAGACTCGTCTAGATAGGTTCATGGGTAAGTTCTAGCATACCTTTCAAAAAGATTGAATACTTAATATTCCTCAAACTTCTCAAATGTGAAATAAAGAGGACTAGGCAAATCTCTAGGAAAGCAAAATTACATGGATACTGAAAGCAGATAGAAATATGACCTGAAAAATTTTCAGATGAATATCACAATTGATCATCAATTTAAAAATCCATAACAAATCTTAGCAAACTGAATTCAACAACATACCAGTTGTAAGTACCAATACACCACAATTAACTGGGTCTCATGTAAGGAATGAAAAGAGTGTTCAATGGAAGCAAAGTAATGTCATATGCAATAAAATAAATTTTTTAACAATTTCCATTGATTATATGATATTGTGTATAACATTGATTGTATTGTTTGATACAGAGACATCTGTATGATTATACTACTGGATAAAAAAGCTTTTGATGAATCCAACACCCACTCATGATAAAAATTCTCAACACAGCAGGCATAGAAGCAAACTTCCTTAAGATAGTAACAACCATTGACAATAAACTACAGCCAGTATTTCACACAATGGTGAAAACCTAAAAGGCTTCCCTCTGACATCATACACAATGCAAGGATGCCACTTTCTCCACTGTTATTCAACATAGTATTGAAAGCCCCAGTAGTATTTAAGCTAGCAAAAAAAAATCAAAGAGATCCACCTGGAAGTCTAATTATCACTCTTTTCAGATGACATGGAAATATGCATAGAGGATCAATTTTTAACAGCTTTGTGAGTCATGGTGCCAAAGTAGAAGAATGCCATGCCTTTGCACAGATTTTATATTAAGTCAGCACAGCATTCACCATGTATCAAATGTATGCTCACTTCAAATAAGGGTAAATAACATTGACATGGACTTCCTTTTACAAAAGGGATACATAGCTTGAAGAAAATCACCTGAGTCCTTTGGAGATACAAACTACTAAGTTAACATGTCATTTCACAGTTAGAAATAAATGGAACGAATAGCCAGTCAGTTCCTATACATTACAAAAGATTAAAAATGAAATGTGTACTGAAATAGGATGGAGCCCCAGTAGATTACATGACCATTTCAGAATATATTTAACTGATTTAGCTTATTCACTTCACATTTTTACAAATTTACTGACAGACTTAACCACAGTTAAAGGAAACAATTTATGATATTCATTGATAATCCAACTTTACCATCCACTGTGATGTTAGAGTCATGTTGTTCTTCTTGCCTGAAATTTATAAAAGTGCCTTAGGATCATGCATAACTATCAGATCTTAACATGCATTATAAGAAAAGATTTGTGTGAAACCAATCTGTAGAGCAGCATTAAAATGACTTTTCCTCCTATCTTTTGATTGCTCTTTCCAGAATGGGTCTTTTTTAGGTTTGGGGGCCACAGGTACACTCGACCTTTGGGCTATCCTATCTAATTTCTTTACAAATAAACTTCTTTTTTGTTCAGCGCTTGATAGGTGATGCTAAAGGACAACTCCCACCTCCCAGGGACTACTCTTAGAGGCTGCTCTTCCTGGTGCTTGGGGACAATGGGGTGCTGTGCTGGAGTTTGATCCCAAGCCTCCTGTATGCAAAAATGTGCTCAGTCCACTGAGCTCTCTCCAGCCCCTCTCTAAAGAAATTTTATCAAAAAGTGGGACCTATGTGTTTGTATCCAATGTGATAGAACATTCACTTCTGAATCAATTTCAAAGTAACTGATCACAAATATCACCTGGAAGGCCTTACAACTCATCTAAAGAAGAGGCCTTATCTTTTGCAAACCACAACACCCTATAGGAGAGAGAGAACAAAAGTGAATGAATGCCCTGGTGGGGGGTGGGAGGGATACTGGGATCCGTGGTGGTGGGAAATGGGCACTGGTGGAAGGATGGATCATTTTATAATTGAAACCCAAGCACAAAAATTTGTAAGTCTACAACTGTACCTCATGGTGTCTCACTAATAAAAATTAAAAAGAAAAAAAAAAGAAGAGGCCTTATTAGACAACTTCATGAGTCCTATTTTCTAATAGCAGGTGAAGAGTTCAGGTGCTGAAATGTTCAGGAAACATACATGAAATAACATGGCTAGTAACCAGTGTTGATTCAAAGCTTCCACTTACTGGACACCAGGATTTTCCTCTACATCAGGATGTTCCTCCACATTAGGTTGTTCCTGAACACCAGGCTGTTCCTCCACATTAGGTTGTTCCTGAACACCAGGATGTTCCTCCACATTAGGTTGTTCCTGAACACCAGGCTGTTCCTCCACATTAGGTTGTTCCTGAACACCAGGCTGTTCCTCCACATTAGGTTGTTCCTGAACACCAGGATGTTCCTCCACATTAGGTTGTTCCTGAACACCAGGATGTTCCTCCACATTAGGTTGTTCCTGAACACCAGGATGTTCCTCCACATTAGGTTGTTCCTGAACACCAGGATGTTCCTCCACATTAGGTTGTTCCTGAACACCAGGATGTTCCTCCACATTAGGTTGTTCCTGAACACCAGGCTGTTCCTCGGGTGTCCCACCAATATTGAGAGATGCTGCAGTATCAGGTGTCTCTGGCATTTTTCCGTCCTGTTGAGAGGGAAAAAACCCATCAAAATAAAGGTTTTCAAACTGTTTTGACTTTGGAGGTCATACCTGGCGGTGCTAAGGAGTTACACCTGGCTCTGCACTCAGGAACTAGTCCTGGAGGTGCTCCAGGAAACCTATGAAATGCTGGGTATCGAACCCAGTGTGGGCATGTGCAAGGCTAATGTGCTAGTTGCTGTACCATCATCAGGTCCCCAGCTCCACAACTTTTGTGTTACCTTTGAAGGAGCTTATGATCCCATTATGTAGATGAAACAGTGACATCTGAAACAGTGTCACTATAAAGAGGTAATAGTTGTTTAGGGTCAGAGAGCAAGGAATTGTATGTGGAGTACACTAGGACGGGCCCAATAGCATAGCGGTAGGCCCGGGTTCGATTCCTTCGTCCCTCTCGGATAGCCCAGCAAATTACTCAGAGTATCCTGCCCGAACAGCAGAGCCTGTCAAGCTCGCTGTGGCGTATTCAATATGCCAAAAATAGTAACAGCAGTCTCACGATGGAGATGTTACTGGTGCCCGCTCGAGCAAAGCGGTGAACAACTGGAGGACAGTGCTCCAGTGCTACATTCCATGAACCAAACATCATCATAACAGTTGTCAGCTGATATAAAACTTGTTTGGACCCCTGTTGGAGCAGGGGCAGGAACAATTCCCCCTGAGTCATAGATTCCTCAGGGCAGGCTCTATACTACTTCACAGGCTTGAGAGGCTGCAATCCCGGCTTCCAGGAAGGACAGAATTTGAAGAAATCAAGTCAAGGAGGAAGAGAGTTAAAAGATGGAGACTGTATTCTTAAGGGATTTAAGGGACCTTTAAGTGTACATATGTTTATATTGGGAAATCCCACCTTCTCTGACATTATTCTTCCTTCCTTTTTATTTTGGCTTTAATGGAATCACTGTTCATAGTGCTGTACAGAATATTAACATTAGTGATAAATGTATTTCCTTCCGATGAAGTTATCCAAAGAATTAGTCTGTAAATTGAGGGCTTTTTCTATTATCAAAATTTTAATTGAGGCACCATGATTTACAAAGCTTTCTATATTAGGGTGTCGGGCATCCAATATCCCAACACCAATTCTACCACCAGTGTCATCTTCCCTTCTCCAGGTTCCCACAACCCCTTCCTCAGGCATGCATCCATTACAGACACGTTTAAGTTTGATCCCAATTTGGTTTCCAAGCCAATCAAACTATTGGCTCTGTGGTTTACATACAGGCAAACACCTCACCTCAACGCTGCTGATGTTCCCATGGCCTCTAAGTTACCCACGGACTGCCTTTTCTTACTCCTGGCTCTGTACTCTGGGGGCCATGTGATGCAAATTATCGAACCCCGCTCAGCTGCATGCAAGGCAAATGACTTCCATGTACTATCTCTCCTATTGAATATTTCTAAAGTCAAGTTTTTAAAATAAAATTACAGTGGGGAGAAAAGGTAACCGAACTTAAAAAAAAAGATACGATCCCATAGTAGGCAAAACCATCCATTGCATTAGGGTTTAGGTAAATTCTTGATAACACATCATTTAACTACTCCTCAGGAAAAGAAACAGAAATTTGAGGTGAGCTAAAAACTAATGAAATACAAAGCATAATCTATTTACTCCTTTGCTGCCACATGGGAACAAGGAGGAGGAAACTGGAAGAAGCGGTAAGAGAGAATCATGATTCCATTTACAAACTGCTGCTGTTCTACTAAGCAGTCATTTCTACCAGAAAAGAATACTTTAATAGCTGTTTTACCAGATGTCTCCTGAACAACAGAATTCCGTTTCAGAGACAAAACATCTATTCTGCCAAAGAGTAAATGAACAGAGCTCCCCATGAAAGATGAAACTCAAACTGTTTTCTTTTATACTTCAGCAACAATTCCATATGATGGTAATAAAGCCAGCTAATCGACAAAGTCTATTCCAACCAGTTGAACTCTATCTTTCAAAAGAGACTCACTCCCTGTGTCCAGTGCTTACTTGATTTATGATGCCTGTGTGATAGCGCTTTCTATTATGTAGCTTTTAGGCCTTCTTCTTAGAGAGCAGACATCAGTCCTTTAGAGACTTTTTCTCCCTTCCTTAGAAACAGTTCATTTAATAAACCATTTGTTAGTAGCCCTATCATTGCCTTGTACCCCCAGTGCCTGGCACAGACTTATCTATTCGATGTAGGGAGGTTTCCTGTGGATTTTAAATGTCACTTATGAATGCCTACCGAAATGTGGCAAATGCCCGCAAAATCTAATACCATTTGAGTCAAGACTGCATTGATAGATGCAACAAGTGGGTGCCTGGCTTTATATAAAATATGACTTGGCAAGAAAAGTATTAAGACATGCAACAACATGGGTGCATGATTATTTCTACAAAACTTCCAGAAGACATAAACCGACAGAAACTCAAGAGCAGGGTAGCATGTGCCTAGAGTTGGGGTTGGGCAGGGAAGGGAACCGAGATGATGGTCGAGAGTACGGTGTTGCCTTCTGGGATAATGACAATGTTCTGAAATTGCTATCATGGAGGCATGTTTATGTGTAGAGACTAAAGCCAACAGCCTGTATATTTGATACCCACGAATATTATGTCCTAGGAACTTTATCTCAGTCGAGCTCTTCAGACGAAATAAAGAACTAAATTACTAAACCACCAGGCTGTCTCACCAAACTGGTTCATGGCTGGAAGTGATCATTTTCTTTCTCCTTCTAACAATCAACTGATAATGGAAATGGTTTCTTTGCATTTTTTTCTAACATATTTCTGTACCAAATGGTTCAGCAGCTCTCAGTCTGAAACCCTCAAAAATGGGAGGCACATGCCTACCTGTCTAATTCAGCATTTCCAAGAGCAGATCCTCAAGATTTGGGTATCCACTTTCTGCATCTGAGAGTTGAAGGTGGTAACCAGGACACTTGGATCGGAATAGGAAGTTGTAAACAGGTGACCAAAGCAGAAAAGTTTCTTTCTTTTATTTCCTAGCATTCTGAAAACATGCTTGCCATAAATCCCTGGAAGGAGTCTCTCATTGGAATTTTTTAACTTCATGTTAATCACGAGACACTAATTGGAAAACCTGTCAGTGGCTCTGATGGTGGTGATTCTGGTTCTCATAGAGGTGAAAGGGAAAGAAACCTGTATCAAAAGTGGAGTATGGAAGTTGCAAGTCATATGATCTACAAATTGTTCAGTGTTTTATTCCAGTCCCATTTGAGTCACAAGGTGCTAAAGTCACTTTGAAAAAAAAATCTTTTGAAAGTTACTTTCAGATGCTTAAAATGATCATAGAATTGAAACGAAGACTTGGAGAAAAGTCTTGAAAGAAGTTTCAAGGATAAGGAAACTGTTGAATTTACAAATTCACTTCTTCAAACTGACTCCACCCACTGTGACTAAGAAACTCTTTCTTGTCTCCCTACACTCCTGAAGCGTATCTATGTGGGCACATACTCAAGCCACTGAATCTTAAAGACACTGTCTTCGCAAGGGAATGAGAAAATTCTTTGCAACTTTGTGTCATGCTTTATGGTTCTATCATCACAAGGAGGGTTTTGGTTGCTAGATGAGCAGATATTTCTGCTATAGTCAGTTGTTCTATCGTAAGGAGGATCTACTCACTCAGAATCATGTCATTCAGAAGTGGTTTGGGCCATTGATTCAAGCAAATATCTTCAGATGACTAAAGAATATGTTATTTTCTGAGGTTCAGAAATATATTTACATTTGACAAGCTTCCCTTTTCCCATGAGACAACAACTTAGAATCACAACAATAAACACAGGAATCTATATAATATTAGAGAAGTGTGGGCACCAGGCCAGATGACTCATGTCCCGAATTCGGAACTCTGGTTCTCCAGCTTGACTCCTCCAAATCCTTTCATTTCAGTAAAATGAACAGTGTTCAACCTATAAGAAGGAATCCAATAAAGTGCCATCATGACACAAGTCCTTGGATACAGAAAGCACCTTGCTAGTGTAACAGCAGAGTAATGCTTTAGAAAGAAGAACATAACCTCTGGGTATGAATCAAGGAGGCAAGAATGTGCCTTAAGATTCTTTGTGCCTCTGCCTCCACCTACCAAACATGCTTCCGGAGAGTGTTGGACTCTGGAGAGTGTTGGAGCCATCCAGTTGATTGAACTTGTACTTTGGTGAGTTTGTCTGGTCACGATTCTCTTTGGACATTGACTTGAAGTAGGCAAGGTGAGGCCCCACAGATTCGTCCTTCATAATCCTCACACCATTTTTGAACTTTACTATGTTTTCCACATTGCTGCCCACATAGTTGGTATTTGCACACTATATACTCTCTGGCTCCCCAGTTGTATCCAGCTGCCTGCTGGACAAAGTGCTGACTCACCTAATGGTCCAGTAGCTCAGACTCAAGAGTCCTACCTCATTTCTCAAGTATGTGTGTGTGTGGGGGGGAGGGGGTTAAGGGGTGGCGGTGGGCAGATGATGATCAACCCTCAAATCGTGATGGTAAAAGAATTTTCCCCAAATAGTGTATGAAATGAGAATGCAAAAGAGCTTAGGTTTATCCAACTTCTCCTAGGGGCTAGAAAGAAGCTGATACTCCTGGTGTACAAGGAGGAACAGAATAGAAAAACACTCTCTGAGGTGCAAATAGGGCCCAAAGAAACAGGGAAAGCCAAAGAGTAAGCTTCTGGGTTTCTGAAACGTAAGCAGATGTGAGCATACACATATTCCATATTTAGAATCCACTTTTCTAAGTGACCAGACATTCACCAACAGGGTTTACTTTTCAGTCATGCCACATGCCAGTGTCTATTGAAATTAGGTCAGGGCTGCTAAGTGCAGCACTGATATACCAGCCCTGATGGGGCTGTTTCTGCTGCCCATTGGAAGTTTCTCGTCTAAACTTCTCCTGAATACGGAAAATGAGACCGCAACAAAATGATCCAATGATCTGAGTTATATTGCCTTCAGGCCCCTTCACTGGCCGCTGACAAAGGCAGTTTCCTCACCCCCTTTCCTGTCTCCCACACTGAGGCTGAGTCTTGAGGTAAGAAACCAAGGCTGGACATCAGCCCTATCCTAGGTAGCCTCAGGTGCCATGACCAAGCTGAGCTGTCATCCTGCAGGCTTCTAGTTTGTGTGGGACATGCAGCTCCCCTGCGATCAACTCCACTGAGACACTCAAACTAACAACCAGACAAAACTTACCCTCCACGTAATTTTTCAGGCAGTCTCAGTGTGGAGTATAATAGCAAACTAACAGAGAAAGGCTGTTAGACATTTGTTCGTCAGGGTCTAGAGGCAGGGAAATCCCAGGACAAGGTGCTGGAGGATGCAGTTCTTGGTGAGGGCTCTTCTTGGTTCCCAGGAAGGTGTCATCCTGGGTACCTTCAAGAGCTGACAGAGTGCGAAGCCAGCCTTTTGCTGAAACATCAATACCATCACAAGAATGCCACTGTCACATCTCATCTCACTAAAATCTCTCCCCAAACCATTCCATCTGCAAATACCACTACAATGGGAATCAGAGCTTCACTCTACAACCAGGTTTATGCCAAATGTTCTCCTCAGAGAACTATGCACAGTAAGAAAATGTGCACTCAAGTCACTGCATACTCATCAAGTGTATGTACACAGAAGTGTGTATATAGGTATAACATATGGAATGCATTGTTTTAGACAAATACATACATATATGTCTACAGACTTAAACACATGTCTGTCTATATATATATGGATATGCGGATATGACACACATAAAAGTGTATATATAAAAAGATATGTAATTATATTTTACAGATGATAGATATTTTATAACAAATAAATTATACACATAGAATTTATTATGTTTTATTATGAAATGTAATATTTGCATATATATAATATATAGACACATAATGTACACATTTCTATTATTTATTTATATATTAATTATATATAAACATACATATTTTATATATATTTAAATGACATAATATTCTAAATGTTCATATTTACTTATACATTGAACTATAAATAATATATTATATTTTACATAAGAATATTTATACCATATAATAATTACATATTCTATATTTCAAATAAATCTATAAATACACACTTATTTGTGTATATGTAAACATATATGACATTTCTGTTTCTTTTTCTGACAGTAGTCTATTAAAGTTTAAGAGGCAGTAAGGTGAAACTGAGAGTTTTCAATTGCTGATACTTTCTAGGAAGATAAAGTTTTTATCTTCTGTATTTTGTTAAGTTGCAGCTGGGTCTGTGTGGCACAGGATGTCTGAACTTGGGAAAGAGCAACCACCACATCCTGAATGACAGCTAGAAAGGAAATGACTCAAGTGGAAGGTTTTCTTTCCTGCAAGTATCCCCTTCTGTGCCTTCTCCTGAATCTCACCTTTGGTCTTGCAGACTTTTCTTCAAGTCACAACACAGGAGACACAGCAGATGTTAATCAGTGATAAAACTGTATCTCAGCAGGCTTCACTTCAGAACCAAAAGCACAACTGTGCTATACAGGTAGCTGTGACTTGAGTCTTTACAATCTGAGACATATAATTGTCCCCCCCCCGCAACCCACAAAAACTCGGAGAAAGGAAGTTTCTAAATTGGCATTTCTAAAAGACAACTGTGCTGAATATGAATGAGAGCCATCACATTTAATCAAAAAATTATTGTTCTTATATGAATTTTAGAGCCACCAACTGATAGTTCAATTGCTATGTTTCTTTTATTTATTTATTTATTTTGCTTTTTGGGTCACACCCGGTGATACTCAGGAATTACTCCTGGCTCATGAACTCAGAAATTACTCCTGGCAGTGTTCAGGGGACTATATGGGATGCTGGGAATCGAACCCGTGTCGGCCATGTTGGCTGCGTGTAGGGCAAACATCCTGCCTGCTGTGCTATCGCTCCAGCCCCCCTCAATTGCTATGTTTCAATGAAATGTTGCGTTCACATTTTAAGTAAAAAAATAACTATGAAACGTTAATTTCCCCCTTACACTGAAGTCATGTAATCAAATGTTGACTGAATTGAGAGTGTTTCCAGTGGGTTCCACTGAGTTTCAGAGGATGGTTTTCTATGAGGAACTCACCTGTGGTGTAGGACCACCCACACAGAATTTGGGAAACTAGTCCTATGAGTCTGGAAACTAGCGCAAGCCTTCCAGCAACAAGCACTGCATTAAGCATAAGAAAGCAGGTCTGACTGAAAACGTCCTCAAATGCATGTGCCTTAGAAAAAATGTTGAAACTGACTGATACCCAGGGATAGGTTGGAAGGCCATGGAACAATGATTGTGTTTGCCCACAGGCTTCATGGTTCTTAGGCCTGAGCAACTTTCACCGAATTACACCTCTCCCTCAGCAGAGGTGAGATCTTGGCATTCCTATGGGTCTGGTTTGTGGGAGAATCCAGATAGGCACTGTTTACCGAATAAACATCAATTCAGTGTGGCATGCGGGGGATCAAGTCTCTGCATCCAAGGAAGGAAACTAGCTCTCTGGAGTCAAACCTCTCCAATGTGCTTTTCTCAGATGGTTACATCCAAAATTCAGAATCGTCTCTCTTGATATCTTATGTTTCGTAGCAAAATCAGCTCTAGTTAGGTTAGGAAAAGAAATGAAGTTGAGAAATCTGGGTTCAGACTCGGGCTCTGCTGTTCACCCCACACTGGCTCATTTCCTTCCGGTGTAAGAGCACGTTCTTGCCTATACCACATGGAACAGGTTTGTATTGTCCACATTCACTTCAAGAACTTTTCGGATTTCCTTTACCAAGATCATGGTGAATAAACTCATCTTTATTTGACCCATTTTGTAACCTTGTAACATTTGGTATTTCTTAAGAATGACTGCTTTAATTAGTAGTCTTATGGACTGATGTTCATAGGCTGGATATTCATAGTCTTATGGACTGATGTTCATAGTCTTATGGACTGATGTTCATGGGCTGGAGCGATAGCACAGCGGTAGGGCGTTTGCCTTGCACGCAGCCAACATGGCCGACCCGAGTTTGATTCCTCCGCCCCTCTCGGAGAGCCCGGCAAGCTCCCCAGAGTATCTTGTTTGTACGGCAGAGCCTGGCAAGCTCCTCATGACGTATTCGATATGTCAGACACAGTAACAACAAAGTCTCCAATGGAGACGTTACTGGGCCCGCTCGAGCAAATCGATGATCAACGGGAGGGCCTTTTTACCTTGACTTACTGATGTTCAGAATACCTCAAATTCACATGCTTTCATTTCATGCTCACAGAGCTTTCATTTCCCATTGGATGGCAGTATGAAGATATGGACCCTTTGAGAAAGCGTTAGCATTAGCTTGGCATAAGGCACTCTGAAGAGTTGGATCCTCTGAGGAGACCAGTGGCCTCATCAAAAGAGCCCAATGATATCTCTCTTACCACCACCTCCATCTTCCTCTCCACTCTGCTTTCACCCATACTCTCTTCTATGGAAGAGAACAGCAAGAGGATGGCTCGAACTAGAAATTAGCTGGAATTCCAACCATACTTTTTCACCATCACTAGAACTAAGAGAAAAAATTGTTGCTAAAGTCACTCAACTTTTGGTGTTTTCGTCATGGTAAGGGAAGCTAAATTAAACAGTATTCAACGGATAATCAGGTAAATGTTCTTATACTCAACAAATGGAAATTCCTTTGTACTGTTTTATATCTACTTACACTTAGCAAGATCTACTTTATACAAAGTTTTCTTATAATTTATTCCTTCCTATCACTTTTGATATGTATCATCTACGGATTATGACCCCATTTTACAGGGAGGGAACCAATCAGAAGTTCAGAAGTCAGTGAACGGAGGAGTTTCTAGGAATGTGAACTACATTGGAGGCATGGGCAATGCCACTGGACAAGTAGACAGGATGGTTTTCATACAATTAGTGTTTGACTGAATGATTCTTGAAGTTCTATAGAATTACCTTGTCATAGAAGAAAAGATGTGATTGTGGTCAATGTAGCTTTTCAGTGCACTTTGTTCTGCACTGTATTTTAGTTTAGTATTTGACAACAGAAGACACTGTGACCAAAGGTTCTTTTCAGGATTACAGAGTAACAGAGCTAACATTGAAATCCAAATAAACTAATCGATTAGAGTGGTCTGGCCAGTACACCTCTGGTGGAAATCATTCATTAAGAAATACATTTTGGGGGCTAGAGAGGTTAGGTACTTGCCTCACATGTGGCCCTCTTCGATCCCTGGCACCACAGAGGGTGCCCAGAACACTGCCAGGAGTTATCCCTGAGCACAGAGTCCGGAGTATGCCCTGGGAGCTACAAGGTGTGGCCCCCAAAGACATCATACATCATTTCCCAAAATACTTGTAGATATATGAAACCCAAAGAAGTTATAAAACACAATTTACCCTTACTAATGGACTAATAGTTTATTTGGCTGCAACTGGCAATGTAAACAATGATGACACAAGGCTTAGTGCTGAGTAATTACCATTCTAACTCTTGTAGAGTTTTTTCCAAGTATATGTCATGACTCAATACAACCCCATACCCAAAAGTAAAGCTCTTACAGGAAAGCTGGCTCCAAGGCCTATTCTTCATGCTTTGCATGCTGGGGACCTGAGTAGGTATTGACACCACATGAGTCCCAGAGTGCCACCACCCCCAATACTCCCTTCTCACTCCCTCTCTACGCGTACCAAACAGGAAGTAGTCACTGAGTATCTCTAGATGGGACCCAAAATAAAATTAAAAAACGTATGACGAAACATTAAAGGAGACCAAGTCTGTTGAGTATTTGGGATACAGGGAGATTGTGAACCATAGTCATGTGATTTGTTTGGAAATAATCCCACAGCTAGACATGGGACTATGGGGGGTGTGTGATTCAACAGGTATGCCCATTCATACTAAAAACCAAGATAACTTCGTTGGAAAAACATTGTGAAAAGCAAAAGTTCTAGAACCTCACTCTCATAAACCCCAAGTGGGTAATAAAGTGTAGGAAGACCAGTTCACAGAACCTACTTCCTCTTTTCAAAAGGAAAAGACTGAAATGGTCAAGTGAAAATCCATTAGGGTGATGGGTAGGGCAAAGGGTGGAATCTCAGGACAATGGTTGTGATGACTACAAAGAATCTGGGGGGAGGGCAAAGAGTAACCCTTGATTTACTGTTTAAGTACCAATTGAGAAATGATCAAGCTCTTAGATGCTTTTCCTTTTGCTAGAATGCTGAATTACCCAGTGAAACAAGGAGACACATCTTGGATTCAAATTCTCTCTCTCTCTCTCTCTCTCTCTCTCTCTCTCTCTCTCTCTCTCTCTCTCTTTTTCTCTTAGTGATCTCCCTCTACCCCATCTCCCTCTCCCTCCCTTTCTCCCTGACAAGTGACCAGGAAGGACCCTAGGTGCTTTCAATATATACTGGAGTCCATTCCTCACCCACTTCACCTATGCTCACAGTGGGCTCTGGGGCAAGGTCGAGGTCCAAGGTCAGGAGTCAGTGAACACCTTCCCACTCGCCTCCACTCGCACTCCCCTACAACTGACCTCTCACCCTTGCACACTCCCGGTGGCAACCTGGTACAGACTTACAGAAAGAGGCAGTGGGGGTCACTCCTTAGGGCTGGGGCGCTAAGGTCCCGCGGGAAGAAACAGACCCCCTCCTCCCCCTGTTCCACACTGATTTCAATTTGTTTCTGCAGAAACCAGGAGGGCATTGGCAGGACACACAAATCAAAAGGCTTTTTAATTAAAAAAAATAGAATAAAAGAAAAGGGCGGGGAGCAACTGTGACTACATCTTGGGGGTGAGGAGGGGCAGAGCAGAGAGAGCCACATCCCCTGGGCCCGCCCACAACCCCCGAGCACTTGTTCGGGCAACAGGATCTGCTGGTGGGCAGCGGCGCTGCGAAGTGGCCCAGCCACAAGCTGCTGGCCGCCTGCTGTGACAGGCCACCCATGCCCACCTCGACAGCCCCGCCCCGGCCCCAACTGGACCTGCCCGCAGCCCCCATACTCCCGGACCTTCGACCCCCACCGCCTCCCCCAGGATTCTGCAATAGGCGAGGGGACCCGGTGGTCTCCTACCGTCCTCTGCGGCCCCTGTCGCTGGCCAATGGCCTGGGCCACCACCACGGGGACCCGCGCCCAAGGGCGCCGAGCGCCGGGGGGTCCCCAATGGGGGGCCCCCCGGCCGAGCACGGGTGCCCGGGCGGACGGAGGGAGGAGCCGAGCGGGCTGGGCGGAAGATCAGAAAAGACCCGGTCACAGTCGGTAGCAGCAGCTGCGTCGAGCGGCGGCGAGGACAACGGGGACCGAGCGACCCGGAGAGGGCGGCGCGGCGGGGCGTGAGGGTGGGAAATGAGGGAACGTTCGGGGCTCGCGCCGCGGCCGGCCGAACTCCGGGGATTTAAACCCCGCAGCCGCAGGCGCGCGCAGGGCACGAGCCGCCCCCTCCCCCCGCGGCCCGTGCTCCGCGTCCTCCTGCCCTGGGGGCCTCGGGCGGGCCCAGATGCTCCCCGCGTTCCCGCCAGGCTCTCCTGCCACGGGCACAATGCGGCCAGGCTAGAGGCTCGCGACGCAGCGCGGCCTCCGAGCGGCCCAGGCGCTCTGATCCACTGGCGTCCGGGCGCAGGGGTTGGAGCAGCGGGCCCGCGGCTCGCCTCCCGTCGGGGCAATGCTCTGGCCTTTAAAGGTCAGCAGGAAGGCGGGAGGGGCAGGCCTGGCTGGGACCTTGGGCTGGCGCTCCCCACCTCCCGCATCTCGCGCTGGTGGCGCACTCGGTGTCCCGCGCGCCTGTGCGGCCTACGTCACGGGCGTTGACCGCCGACCGCTGGCGATGGCTCCTTGGAGACCGCCCGGAGCCTGAGCGCCACCTCCGAGGCCCTGGGCTGCGACCGCCATGCCAGGCTGCTGCTCCTTGGCCCGCGCGTGGGGCCCAGCTGGACGCTGAGCGTGTGTGGGGGCGCTCGGAGCAGGTGAGGGGCGGGCGTGGGGGGGTCCCTGCCAGCACGTGGGAACCAGCTGGACGCTGAGCGTGTGGGCGGGCGCCCGGAGCAGGTAAGGCGCGGAAGAAAGAAAAAAGAACGAAAGAAAGCAAAAAGGGAATGAGGGAAGGATGGAGGGAGGGAGGTAAGGAAGGAAGAAAAAAGGATGAAGGAAGGAAGGAAGGACCTAACACTCAGACCCTCCTATGAAATGCGCGCCCTGAAAGGGCAGAATGCAGATTCCATAGCATGCTGTTGCTGCCACCTACAGGCCATATGTAAAAGGTCAGAATGCTGCTTGAGAGGATAGTGTTAAGGTGAGCTATTTAAGAGACCATTTCTTTTCTCGTTCCTTATGCTAAGTGATATAAGCCGGAGAGAAAAGGATAAACATCATATGACTCTTAAGTGTGTAAGATATTGCAAGTAAACACAGATGAACTAATGAAACAAAATCAGCTTTAGGACTCTGAGTAAAGTAGAGGCCCTCCCGTTGATCATCGATTTGCTCGAGTGGGCCCAGTAACGTCTCCATTGGAGACTTTGCTGTTACTGTGTCTGGCATATCGAATACTCTCGGTAGCTTGCCTGGCTCTCCGAGAGGGGCGGAGGAATCGAACTCGGGTCGGCCATGTTGGCTGCGTGCAAGGCAGACGCCCTACCCGCTGTGCTACCGCTCCAGCCCTAAAAAAAGGCTTTTTAATAAAAGGTTTTTGAAAAAAGAAAGAAAATGAAAGAAAAGGGCAGGAAGCAACTGTGACTACGTCTTGTGGGTGTGGACTGGGCAGGGCAGAGATAGCAACATCCCCCCCCCCACAACCACAAGCACTTGCTAGCGCCACTGGAGCCGCTGGTCGATGGCGCCGCCACATGGCCAGCCCACAAGCTGCTGGCGGGCTGCTGTGACAGGCCACACACGCCCACCTCGACAGCCCTGCCCCGCCCCGCCCCCAAGGGTCCTTGCCTGCAGCCTCCCGCATCCCCAGACCTAGACCCTGGCTGCCTCCCCCAGGATTCTGCAGCATAGGCGGGGGGATCCGGTGGTCGCCTCCCGTCCTCTGTGGGCCCTGTCGCTGGCCTGGGCCACCACCGCGGGGACCCGCGCCCAGGGGCGCCGGGGGGGGGGTCCCGAAGTCCCCCCCCGCCCCCCCCCACACCCCCGGTCGAACTCCCGGCGCCCGGGCGGACTAATGGAGGAGCCGAGCGGGCTGGGAGAAAGAGCAGAGAAGACGCGGTCGGCAGCAGCTGCGTCAGGCAGCAGCGAGGACAGCGGGGACCGAGCGACCCGGAGAGGGCGGCGCGGCGGGGCGTGAGGGTGGGGAAGGAGGGAACGTTCGGGAATGTTCGGGGGTCGCGGAGAGGCAGATCTCCGCGGATTTAAAGCTCTCAGGGGCTGGTTAGCAAGAGCTCAAGCCCCTCCTCACTCCCTCCCCCCCAGGGGGCCTCGGGCAGCCCCGCCAGGGTCTCCTGCTGCAGGCACATCTCGGCCAGGCCAGAGGCTCGTCGCCCCTAGCAGTCAGGCGTAGGGGTCGAAGCAGCAGGCCAGGCTCGCCTCCCCTCGGGGCAACAGACACACACCACACACAAAGGGAGCTCTTGGGGATGTATTCTACCTTGGGCTGCTGTAGACACAGAGACAGAAGAAAGCATATACAAAGGCAGTTGCTACCTTGGAAAAGGGGTGGCACTATGTTTACAATCCTTCGCCCTGACTTTCTGTGGCTATAAAGCTTTCCTCTATCCCAACCCCCATTCTTTTGGTTGGTTTTCAGTGTTCAGGGGTCACTCCTCGTGATCCTCAGAGGACCAAATACAGGTGCTGGGGGTCCAAGTACGAACCCTCCACGTGCAAGGAAAGCATCTTGCCCTGTACTAGCTCTTGGGCCCACATCCATCTTAAAGAGTTTCCAACTTATACTTCAGAGCAAAGCGTCAGATTGCTTCAGCCTGAGCCTAGCTGCCCTAAGTGAGTAGCTCTCAGATACTTTTCACTTCTCTGAAGCTGATCTATCCAAATATGGGCAACCTAAAGGAGGCAACATCTCTAATAGCACGGGAACACAGAGCCTTGAAGCATCCTCTTCAGCCTGCTACTTAGAACTGAACTGGCAAAAACCACTGTCCAGATTGGTTGTGTATTTGAGGAGCTTTAGTGATGGGAAATCTTTGCTTTTTGGTTCTCTGGGCGGAGCAGGCTGGCACTTCAGCTGAGCCCAAGTCCCTTTCTCTCTGGCTTCCTTCTTTTTGGGACAATTTTCCTTCCCGTTAGAGACAGTTGGCTAGTCTCTTCGAGTGCTCAATATGCTCACGAGGAACAGTCATTCTCTTGGCAAGAATCTTGTGCCTGACTTGTTGGTTTATGACAATCTTAGCACAAAATATACTTAGCAGAAAATATAAAATATCCAAAAGGTTAGAGAGCCAGAGAGGGCGAGAGAGAGAGAGAGAGAGAGAGAGAGAGAGAGAGAGAGAGAGAGAGAGAGAGAGTGTTCAGAAAAGCACCTACCAAAGAGGCAGCAAGGGGAGGGGGTAAGGGGTGTTGGGCAGGAACCTGGGGACTCTGGTGCTGGAAATGTACACTGCTGGAGGGATGGGTGCTAGAATATTGTATGACTGGAATTCAATTATGAACGGCTCTGTAATGCTCCAAAAATGAAAAAACTTAAAAATTTTAAAAAATAAACTGGAAGCTAGAATGTTTTTATGACTGTTACAAAAACCCCTTGATGTCATGTTACCTATTAATAAATTGATTTCACATGTAGGAACATGACTGACTCGGTCCTTTTTCTGATCGATTCTAACTTCTGGTTAGAATCAAGTTAGAATCTGGTTAGAAACCAAGATGTTTCTGGTAACTGCATGCAAACAGATAGCTGGGACTCACTTGAACAGACTTTGCACTATACTGATAGTTTTTTATTTTATTTTTGCACAAATCACTTGCAGTTAAACTCTTCTTAAGTTTTGTTGTGTATAACCTTAGGATTTTGTACAAAATTTAAGAATTCACATTCTAAACCTGGTGAAGAACAGTAAAATTAATTTTCAAGACATGTGGTTTAAATTCCTTAAAGATGAGAGAAAATCTGACATCTCAAAACAGAAAAAAAACCTTACAGTATCACAGCTGGGTAAGCACAGCATGTATACCTTGGATTATATTTAGGATTGACAAGTCATCATATACTCTGGCCAAACCAGATGAGAAAACCTAATACCAATCTTCAGTTCTTTTGAGAGGTGCTTCATTGCAAACCTCTACTTCAGAGTTGTCAAGGAGCAGAGCCGGCTCACTTCCTATTCCTAAATTGCACTCACTAGGGATGGGCAGAGTGTGCCATTTCACCATACTTCCTGAGTTGGATATGTTTATTCCAGGACCTTTCTCTCTCCTGGCTCTGGTGCATTCCAACCCTGCTGGGAGGTGGGAACGTAAAGCAGGTCTACAGAAGCTCCTGCTGAGTTCAAATCTAAAAGTTCAAAACTGCTAAAAGATGCCTCTGATTCTGCATTTTTCATCTCTAGCTCAACTGTGGATCAAACTCTGGTACCCTAAGTCTAAGTGCGAGGAACGCCAACAAGGCCGACGTTGGGAGTTCTTTGAGAAAGGCAGTCCAGATTCTGTGGTTCTTCCTTCCCAACCTTTGCCTCTATTAGAAGGGATGTTAGCAGGCTAGAGAGGATGCTGTGTACGCAGGAGCCTCAGTTTCAATCACTGGCACCACAGGATTGTCCTGCATGGGATGGCATTAATGGGGCGCAGCAAGAATCGTAAAGGTTCAAAAGAGTGGAGTTTTCAGTGGCTCCCCAACCCCAGCCCACCCCACTCACCCAAGCAATATCTCTTCCTTAGGCAAATGCTTCTTGTGGCAAACTTTAGTTTTCAAGTTTAATGAGCTTCCTTTAGAAAATCTTGCCAGCGTTAAGAAGGTAGGTAGACTGCGTGAAAGTTTTTGTATCAGGATGTTTGCTTTGAGAATCATGCTATGCATACTTCTGTTATAGGCTTTTGGGCTGTGTGCAAGGCAAATGCTTTCCCTGCTGTGTTCTCTCTTAGACTTCCTGGTGGCTTTAAAAAAACTCAATGCTGACCTGATAAAGTGTGATTTCTTTCTTTTTTTCTTTTTTCTTTTTGGTTTTGGGCCACATGCAGCCTTGCCCAGGGCTTACACTTGACAGGACGTGGGAGACCATCTAAATGTGATTGGGATTGAATCCTCCTAGGCTGAGTGTAAGGCAAGTGCCCTAATAGTTGTATTATCTCTCTAGCTCCTGATGTTTTTCTAGAACCCTTCAGGCTTACAGTTTATTCTGACATTGTTACGCGAGGGAATCCCATTGTATTTCTCCTGAGCAACACAGAACATAGTGAATTAAGGGAGAACCTTTCGTACCTGGAAAACGGAGGCCACCACAAAAAGTGGCTCGCCATAAATCTGTACATCAGTGCCGGCATTTAATTTTTCTTTTAATTCCCTGTACGCCTTCACACTTGCGGATTGATGAAATATGCCTTCTGTCAAGGGCCCCCTCTCATAAAGGAGCCGTAGTATGTTCTGTAGGGAGGAAAAGCAGAATGGTGCTTCATATCGGGGCATCACTAGGGAACTGCCAGGTGGACGAAAGCCCATGTGTTTTCTGGTAGTTCATCATTCTATATATTCATGCTATTATAGTCAACATCCCACCAAGACATTTTACTACAGACGCTTGTTTTAAGTGTCATCTGTTTGTTCGGCGAACCAATAGTCACTTAAAAGCCAAATTTCTCTGCTAACTTTTCTCCTCCTCAGTATTTTCCTGTTCCTTTCTAACACAGACTTCCCCATTCTCCTCCCTGATTCCAAATATAAAAATATTTCTGCCAAATTTCTCCACTTGCTTTTCTTTTTTCTGTTTCATATTTCATTCCACTTGTGCCGTGCCTGCTCGAGCAAATCGATGAACAATGGGAGGACAGTGCCACAGTGCCACAGACAGTGTGTGTTTACTTCCTGCTGCAAAAAGCTCAACACTCTCCTCTGGTGGAAGCTTTCTCTACTTCATTCCCTCGGAATACCGTTTGTATTTCTCTTTCCTGCTCTGTCCTCTGCTTGAAGGAAGAGACAAGCACCCATGGGACTCTGGAACCTAGTTATGGCAATACCTGATACTGGAACCCCAGCATTGTAATCTAAAGTAGGACGAGAACTACTCCCTAAATCTGTGCTAAAAAGTGGCTCGACTAGTGTTTCATACATTGCAATGGCACATACCATATTCATCTAAGGAGGAAACTCAAGTACTGGAGCCTATCTTCTGAGCTACTCTATTGATGAATGGTAACCAATTGTGCCAAGAATCAAAATACTTATAAAGCCCATGAAAGAGTCTTCTCCAAACTAGTCTCTGCTTCTAACGTGAAACTGACTTTCAGAATACTTTTTGAGTTCAAGGAACAGGGTGTGGAGAAGTTGTGGACTCTCTATTTAAAAGCAAATTCTAATTGATCTGAGCAGGCTTATGTGATGTTTCCTAACACTAGTAGACTAGATGACCAAAACCTTTCTAGAATTCTGCTAGAGGTCAATTGAGTTTTGTATCCTTTAAGTTACTGATGATGATATTGGCAGGCATGTGGTTATCTATTGTCCTTCTATTTGGGAAGAGTCTTCCATCAAAGCTACGTTAGATCATTCCAGGTAGCTCTCAGCTCAATTCCAGATTTGTTTGAAGAAAAAAAAAAACTCAGGGTTCTGATCCAAAAAGAGTCACTTTAAAATAAAAGTGATTTCAGTCCAATTAGAATATGTTCTGGTGGATCAGCCCATTCAAAATTTTAGAATTCTTAGAGCAACCTCTCAAACTCACATCACTGATAAATAAGGAGGAGCACACCACATTGGATGGGATGGAAAGTACAAGGCAACCAATCTTTATGAACAAGATATCATGACTTAAGACTTAACCTGTAACAGCATGTAAATAATCTCTTCTACAAGGGCCTAAGGGCTCCATGATGAGCTATGATAATCTTCACACACTTTCTTCTACAGGAACATCTTTTGACTGTTTGTAGCAAATTATTGATAACAAGCCATAGAAAATCAATAACTCAGGCTCTGATCTAGGGGCAGGCTTCAGGGGTGGTTGGAAGAATTGGAAAGAATGGTGGTGGGAAGGTACAATAGCAGTGGGATCGTTGTTAGAATATGTAATGTAACAAATTATCCCAAACAACTTTATTGAAAAGTAAATTGAAAACATAAAAAAGTCCACTACAACTCTCCCTTCTTAAGTCACAGAAAAAAATGTTGAGTAATCAGCCTTTTGTTTTTGCCAATTCAACTGTTGGTCAGTCTGTCTAGTTCATTTTATATATTCAAATAACATCTGTCTTGCTGCTAGATACTAAATAAAGCTGTCTTGCTTTTAAAACTGTGACTGACGTGACTGAAAGTTTTCACAAAGTCTTGACTACTTCCTTGAAGTGGGGAAAAGAGTATTGTTTGTGGTAATTTATGTATTGAACCACCTGTGAGACAAGATTTCTCAGAATAAATCTCAGTTGGAAAAAAAGCAAATGAAATATGGATGGTCTCAGCAGAGTTCCTGAGACATTTCCTAATATGCATATCTGTCTATTTGTATGTATCATTTGGCATGTGATGTTCAAGTTTCCTGAAAAGCACTGTTACCTCAAATTTTTTAGAGGCTGGAGAGATCGTACAGCAGGTAGGGCTTTTGTCTTGCACACACATGGCCAACCCACATTCAGTACCTGAGGGCAGAGTCAGGAGTGGCCAAAAGAAATCAGGAAAATAGGGTGAGGGTGTGTGCAGTAGATATATAAGAGAGTTACTTCTGGGTCCCTCAGTCGGTTCCCATTGACAAAAGACAACCATGGAAATTCAGCATGGACTTTTCACTATCCCAATGATTCTTTTGTTTTTATTGCAAATACAGACACCTGGTTTGTATTCATAACAGGAAAGTTAAACCAGATCAATCTCCTTTTCAGACTAAAGACTTCAAAGCTCACACTTGGGACCCCCTCCATTTAATGTCACTTTATCATCTAGAGTTCTTTTTCTTGATGGCATAGGTAGGAGATGGCTATGTTTCTAGGGAATGCATGTTAGATGAATGGACCCAAAAGAGAGTTCTATGGAAATCATCTGACCCAGGATGCAGGTAGGGGATGACCCTTCCAAACTACCTCTTTTGAATATGGGACTATTTTGAGAAACACACAGTACAATGTCCCATGGTAGAAAGGCATTGCACACCTGCATCGCTCAATGGAGCCTCCAACGCCGTAATGTGCCTACAGTTTAAGAGCAATGAATAATGTAGAAAGACAAGAATTTCCGTAATGACCACCTCCTAAAATGGTCTTTGCTTTAGGATAATTCAAAAACCACCTCATCCGACTGCAAGTGTGGATCTCGGTACTGTTTTCAGGAACGAAACCTTTGGCATCAAAACGCAGCAGGACTGTGCAGAGGAGCAGCTACTCACCATTTTTGGTCAATGCAGGAGTCCTGGGGGTGGGTTTCAGAATAAACTGGCATCTTGACCTTGGATGAAGGTGTGCTCTTGTTAAGAGTGGTGGCTGGATGAAAGCTATGTCCTCAGTCGTCGGTACCACGATGCCAAGGTTGCTTCTGACATGGCTCATTTGGATATTGTATGGTATCTCGTGACCTACACAGAGAAAAACCACAATGGAGACTTAAGGCTGAGTGGTCCTGGCGCTGGTGCTGCACACTGCAACGGGATAGGATCTATTCCTAGCCCTCTGTCTACCCATCCCTAGGTCTACTCACAGAGGGACTCCGCCAAAGCCATTTTAAGTGGGCAAGGGAAAGAAGGGCAAAGAGAAAGACAATGTTGCTTGGAATGCACGTTTCCTGTGTTGGCATAGAAATACAGTATTTCCAGGCAGTCCTGTTTCTCCTTTGATGTTAAGCTATATCAACTCTTCAGAAAATTCTTGGGATCTCTCGATCTCCAATCTATGATTTAGTAGACCTTACCTACTTACAATGTGGGGGTCAAACTAGCAAACCTTAATGGGTAGCCTAATCTTATAAGGAAAAAGAATTCAAGATCTGTATAGGAAAGACAAATGTGTAGGCGAAAGTAAATAATACATACTGCTGACAGATTTTTTTTTTAAAGTTTGGTAAACTAGTTCTGCTTTTGGGAATTGAAGAGAAAAATCCACACTATTCTTCCCAACTCTACTATTAGGTACTTGAGACTGCCACTCTGGAAATGCTTAATATTTAGTATTTATGCTTCATATTTAGTAGTTAAACTTTCTGGCCAATTCTGGCTCTCAGGAGTTAGGAAAACATATCCATCTTATCAAATTTTCAGAAACTTACCTACTAGAAGATATGGTGCTGCCAGTTTTCCAGTATGAATCCACAATTGATAATCCCTTTCAGTGCCCTTGGAGACAAAATAGAAATCCCTCCTATTGCTAAATGAATAAAGCTATTTCTATGCTTCCTACACACACACAAACACACACACACACAGAGGACAGGGTATTAATGCCAATCAGGTTCCTGAGGGGGATTGTAGGGGGTTAAATTTTTTGCCTTTGTAAAGCCAACAGCACTGATTTCTACAACCTTTCTGCAGTCCTTTTGATAGGACCCAGGGTCTATTTTCATTTTCCCCTTAGTGATGACTAGGGGTGCAAGACCTGCAATATCATCAGGACCTCTCTACTCCCAGTAGCAGACGAAAAAACCCACGACATCACATACAGTTTTCAATAAAGAAATGCCTTGGTTTTCTAAAGAGCTCATTTGAAGTGCCCTCACTCATCTCTCCCTGTCTAGTTGTGTCTGAGAATATTGGATTTCATCTCCAACAAGCCCCTGCAAACACAAGCTGTTATCCAGGGAGCCTCAGACATGCTATGTTTGTGTAGAGACCTGAATATGTTAGATGCTGCTGAGTAGCCTCAGCTGCTTCTTAGCAGATGGAGAATGACCATGAAGCTCTGAGAAAAAAGATATCTGGCACAACGTCTACACTCGTTTCATTTGGGACAAATCCCCTCTTGAGGCCAGAAAGGGCAAACGTTCTATCTAGAGAAAAGTCTCAGTCCTGATAAAAACTGAAACTGTTCACCAACAGAATTATAATACAACAACATTCAAACTCAGAAATGAAAGGTATAAATTTAAGCCAACTTGGCTGTATCCTCTGATAGGATCAAGCAAACAATATCTTCAGTGACATTTGAACAGACAGGTAGTACTGAATATCCTTACTTTTCCCTTTGATGAAAAGATAGATAGTCCTTTGATGAAAAGATAGTCCTTTTGATGAAAAGATAGTCCTTTTCTTTTATTCATTTTTTAAAAAAATTTTTATTAAAAACCCTTTTGAGCTGTGTGTTGTAGCAATGCCCTCCTGGCTTCTGCGGAAAAAAATTGAAATCAGTGGGGAGTTGGGGGGCGGGGGGAGGGGGATTGTTTCTTCCCGCGGAACCTTAGCGCCCCCGCCCTAAGGAGTGACCCCGACTGCCTTTTTCTTTAAGTCTGTCCCTGGGTTGCCACCTGGACCTTGCAATGGTGAGAGGTCAGTAGCAGGGGGGTGCGAGTGGAGACGAGCGCGAGTACGTGCTTGTCACTGTGTCATGTCACCATATCACTCTGCTCCCACCTGGGGACAGTGCGACACATGATACATCACCATTGTTTGCAGCTTCTGTAGTGCCCAAGGATCAGCAGGAGGCTCCGTAGAAACCCCTGGAAAAGAAGTCATAGCCGTGAACACCAGAGAGGAGCACAACCCAAAGCCGTCACCGGAAGTCCCCGCACTGAAGCTGGAAAGGCCCTGACCACCCCGAGGTACGTCTCAGAGTTGCCAGATGCTCCTTCCTCTCCAGGGGACATAAAAGTGGGTTGTGATCTAAGCTGCCCATCACTTTCAGGGAAGGAAAAGCAAGCAGCTGACCTGCTGTCCTTTTTCTTTAACTGAAAATTTTATACTATTTGAACAGACATATCTAGCCGAATTGATGAAAACTAAGTGTGGGAGCCGGAAAACAGAACACAGGGAAAGAGGGAAAGAGGGCACTGGCCTTGCGCACAGCTATCCTGGTTTGATTTCCTGCATCCATAGGGCCCCCACAGCCCACCAAGAGATTCCCGAATGCAGACTGTGAAGGAAGCCCAGACTCTTACTACTGTTTGATGGGGTCCCAGAACAAAACAAGAACACGCTCAAGAAATGTGAGTTGGGTACTTAGTAGAAATAAGAACCTCTACCATCACAACTTTCTGGAATTTAATCAGAGTAAAAGCTTTTTTTTGATGGCAACAGAGATAGCACAGATCATTTGGTGGCTGCCTGGCACACACTTCAACCAAGTTTCAATCCCCATCAGACCAAAGGGTCCCCACATCTTCATGGGGGATCAATGAGCAGAGTCACAAGTAACCCATTAGCATTACCAGGAGTGGCCAACAACAAAAAATAAAGTAATAAATTTAGAGGCTGGAGCTAAGTCTCATAGCTAATAAGCCTCACACATGGCTGACCTGGGTCAGTCCCCAGCACCAACTGGGTATTTGAAGCAGCAACCACAGGGTATGACCCAGAAGCCAAAGGATAAAAAGAAGAACTTGTATATTAGTCAAAGCCCACCAGGCAACTTTGTCGGGTCAGGGTTTGGTTTGGGGGACAGCAGGGAAAGAACTGTTGGCAGTGCTAGGGGACTCTGCTTTCCCGGGATTGGACTGTGGCAGGCTGCTTCCAATGGCCAGGGCCTGCACTCCTGGCCTATCTCTGACCCTAGAAATTCAAATTCTAGATAAATCCTGTGTACCTTGTGATAACGACACAGACTGACTATTCGGGAGGAGGTCTTTGTCTTATCTTAGAAGGGTACCCTGGGAAGGAAGGGCTTTCCTATGTTCATTGTGCTACCTCACCTGGGTGAAGCTGCTACCAGGAATGCTTGCAGGGTGGGCAGGAGACTTAGGCTGCAAGATGGAGGGAGGAGAGACCACCATAGGGGACAGAAGAAGACAAGATTGAGGGGCAGGGTGAGATTGGAATGGGGAGTGTAGTGAGGCTGAAACAGTTGAGTGTGCAGAATGGAATAAGTGGCAAATGGTCTCCAACCAGCCTGGCAAGCCTGTTCCCTCCTTCATGCATCTACTCAACCACACTCATTTATTTTATAACATAAATAACTCACTTGCTCATACACTTCTCTTCCCTGGCCTCAGAGCTCCACCTTCCAGCCAGATCATGACCGGTTTCTCCCCCAGAAAGTCCTAAACCCCACCGACACATCTTCATGAGCCTGCATCTAGCACTCACTCCTGTTGTGCAGTAATTTATCTGAAACAGTGCAAAAAGTTTGCTGTACAGGAAAATTAACCCAATATCCAGGATGTTTACTATACACCAGAATGTGAGCTGTGTCTCAAAGTTGTAGCAGCAGGAGTGATTCTACTTTTTAAAGATGAATATGATACCTTGTGGCCAAGGTGGTGATATAGGAAAAAAGATATAGGTGATATTGCCTTGCACGTGGCTGACCCAGGTTCGATACCTGAGCACCCCAGATGGGCTCCTGACCTTGGAATAAATGATCCCTAAGCTAAGAGCCAAGAGTTAGACATAAACGCTTTAGGTTGTGGACCACAAATACTGCAACAACAAAAGGTAACTAACAAAGTAAACAAAACCAAAAATAAATTCATCTGCAAAGACAAATTCTACAGAGAAACACTTAAAGGATTGAACACTGTGTGCTAAATCACATTTTTGGACTTATCCTGAATACTTATTCTTTTTCTCTGCTCTCACATCCGGTGTGTGTCTATGTGTCTGTGTTAGTCGACGACTAACGGGAAGTTAAATGATTAAGTGATTAAGTGATCTCTCCAGTATGCATTTTCATATGCCTAGTGAAGGCTGAGGAATGAATAAGACCTTCCCACATTCACTACATATATAAGGCTTCTCTGAGTACAAAATCTCATACTAGTCTTAAGGACTAAGGGTAGAGTGAAGGCCTTCCCAAATGACAGACATTGATGAACTTTTTCTCCACTATTTAGTAAGGCCCCCAGATTAAGAGAAGACATTCCCACATTCCATACAAAAAAAAGGGTTTCTCTGGGGCTGTAGCAATAGCAAATCAGGTAGGGTGCTTGCCTTGTATGTGGGCAACCCGGGTTCGATTCCCAGCATGTCATATGGTCACCTGAGCACTGCCAGGGATAATTCCTGAGTGCAGATCTAGGAGCAACCCCTGTGCATTGCCGGGTGTGACCCAAAACGCAAAAAAAAAATGAGGTTTCTTTCCAGTATGTATTTTCGTATGACTACAAAGACTTGAAGAAAGAGCAAACACTTTCCCACATGCCTGACATACAAAAGATTTCTCTACAGTATGGAATATCCTATACTGGTAAAGGTTGATGGTGTGAATGAAGCCCTTCCCACACTCCTGACATATATAATGCTTCTCTCCAGAAAAATTTTTCCTGTGCACAGTAAGGCTGACAATAGAGAATTCTCACATATACAGGGCCTTTTTCCAGGAGGAATTTCCCTGTGATTCAAAAGGTTTGAGCAACTAACAAAGGCTTCATCCCAGAACGTCCTGACCCCACAGAAATGAATGCCCAGATTAGTTAGAAGGAAAGGACACAGGTCAACACCCTTGTGATCCTAATAAAAACCTCAAAAATACGGAAAAGGAATGAACAAAATATCCATTTTCCTTATATCCAGATTGGTGCCTATCCAGAGTTATAATACCAAGGTTTAAGAGACATATTGAGTCATGCTGAAGACACCCAAGGATCATTAGAAGAAAATCCACACAGTGAAATAGTGCACCGTCTGACAGGGTGAGGCCCAAAATGACGAACTTCTTGGACGCAGAGTGATAATACAGCAGGGAGGGTGTTTTCCTTGCACGTTGCTGACCCGGGTTCACTCCTAGGTATGCCATATGGTCCCCTGAGAAACACAAGACGTAATTCCTAAGGACAGAGGCAGGAACAATCAATGAGCATAGCCAGAAATAACGCAAAATACCCAAAAGGAAAAATAGAAAAGAAAATGAACCTGTGACCACTGTGACAGTACAGCATGGCAGGCACACAACACACCTGATACACAAATATGGATTACATCCCTGTATCCTATATCGTTCCGGAGCACTGTAGGGAGAAATTCCTAAATATTCACGAATGTTCTGAGTACTACCAGGTGTAGTTCCCAAATCAAATAGAAATAAAACAACGAAATAATAAATGAAGTTGAAGTGCTGGTGCAGTACTACAGTGAGAAAGGCACCAGACTCAGACAGCAACCTCATGGGCCCCTGAGCACTGGCAGGTGTGATCCTTCAGGACAGAGCCAAGAGAAATGTGGATGCAGCCCCCCAATCAAACCCAAAAATGAACACACTCCAGTGAAGGGTACCATAGTAATTCGGCAATAGAAGGAAACTGTTGAGAGGAATCTGAGCGACCATACCGGGCAGAGGACGGAGGGCGCTTGCTTTGCATGTGTCCAACTGGAGTCTATCTGCTGAATTCCATTTGGAGTCCAGAGTCCACCAAAAGTGTTCCCTGAGTACAGAGCCCGGAGTACAAGTCCTGCGTATCTCCAGGTGTGGCCCAATAACAAATAACAAAAATAGGGTAAAAATAGAGGACCAAGAGAAACAGCAGTTCCCACTGTTGTCATACATTTTGGCCAAAAGAATCCAGTCTCTTCTGAACTCGCAGGTGCCTCTCTGGATTCCTGGCAAGTTAAACCCACAGGGCCCTCAGAAACAGCCTGCAGGTGCTGGCAGGTCTCCAGCATCATGTTCCTGTAGAGCTTCCTCTGAGAGGCGGCCGTTCAGGTACGTCCACTCAGGGACAGTGAGTGGGGCAGGCGATCCCCACCATACCATCTGCTTAAACAAGCCATGCCAGGCGCAATATCGAATACAGAACCATAAGTGACCCTGGAGAATCGCTGGGTGTTCCCCTCACATCACCTCACTTCACTTCACAAAACAAACCTGAACAAATCAGACTCTTATTCTGGCACATCAAAGGGCTCCCAAGACTTGGCAGGAGGGATCCTTGAGCACTGAGCTGCGAGTACAACTTCAGCATCTTGGGGTATAGCCCCAAAACCCAAATTCAACAAAAAAACACAGGGTCAAAAATGTTGTCAAACAGCAGAGCATTGGGCACTCCAATCAGTAGTGACAACCCAGGGCTCCTTCCAGAACCAAATCAGAGATGGATGACCCTGAAGTCTGTGTCCTCCTGTCACTGATTTCTGTCATCTTGTCACTCTCCTCCTACCTGGGGATGGTCTGCCAGGTGGGTCACTGCCATTGTCCCAAGCTTCTAATTCCCTAGAATAGCAGGGAGTTATGTCCAACGACCTGGAGGACAAATCAGAGCTGTGAGCATCAGAGAAGAGAACAGCCCAGGGCCTTAACAGGCCGGAAGTCCCTGTCCTGGCGACGAAAATGTCCTCACTGGCCTCGCCGTTAGAAACATGGTCACAGACCCACACAGGGCAGACACTGTCATATGGTCCATCAACTTCAGGAGAGGGTTTGCACCCAGGGTACTCATGATGAAGATAAGGCAAGTAGGTGACTTCGGTCCATTCTCTGAAAATACTCTAATATCTAAACAGGAATCTAGTGCTACAGATGAAAATTAGGTCTGAGCAGTGACAGTACATCAGTTAGGGCATTTATTGTGCAAGTGGCTGTCTCTGCTTTGATCCCCAACATCTCATAGGTCTCCCTGAGCCCACCAGGAGTGATTCTTGAGCTCACATTCAGGACTAAGCCCATAGAACTGCTGACTGGTCCCAAAACACACAAATGTAAGAGAAAGTTGTGTTCAAATGAGAAAAAGAGACATCCAATTTCACAACTTTCTCGACTTTACCCAGAGTAAAAGCATTTTTATGATGGCCAAAAAATAGCACAGAGCACGGGGTGCTTGCCTGGCATTCAACCGACCCAGCTTCATTGCCCACAACACACAAGTTCCCAAGCCATGCACGAGGGGATCAGTGAACACAGAGTAAGGAGTAATTGCTGAGCAACGACTGACATAGCCTCCAACCCAAAATAGATGAATTTATAGACTAGAGCTACAGTCTGCTAGGGTGTTGGCCTACAGCTGACCTGGGTTCAATCCCTGGCACCCCACTGGGTGTCATACGCAAAAAATACAAAACAAAAGTGAAAAAAAATGTATTTTGTCAAAGCCCCCTCCAGCCAGTTTTGTAGGACAGATTTGGGTTTTAGGGCCACAAGTGGCAGAACTTTGGGATTATTCATGAGGGTGTTTGGGGGACCCTGCATTTTGACAGAGGTTGCCCCATGGCAGGCTGCTTACAAGGCGAGGACATGCACTCCTGGCCTACCTCTGACCCCAGCAATTCAAATTCTATATAAATCCTGTCAGCCTTGTGAAATGGACACAGATGGGCATGATGGGGGTGGGTGGGGTAGTACGCAGAGATGAGGTCCAGCCGGAAAAGGCCATGGCAGGGTGATGGTGCCTGGTGGATCCCAGTATGATGCCAGTAAGCATCACAGTCTGCAGTTCCAAAGAATTTTTAAAGGTTTGCAGGGGACAGAAAGAGAAACCAGTGGGCATGACACTTCTCATGCCTGTGGCTGACTTAACGTCACAACCTGAATTCCCAAGGTGTGATCTTGGAGTACTGCTGGGTCTGGCAGAAATCCCAAATCCCCTACCCTTCCTACACACAAATAAAAGCAAAGAGGCTGTTATGTGCCAACAGCAAAGGTTTGGAATCCAGCATTATATTCTCAAGAGTCAGTTCTTTACTTTGTCTTTGCTTGGGGGCCACACTAGGCAGGACTCAGAGCTTACAGGCAAGGCTTTAACAGACTATATGATTTTTCTCCCTTGGTATGTGATTTTGTGTAAGGAAAAGGAGAACAAATATTACACTTGGCCCAAAAGAAATCTTAATGGTGAAAAGTCTGTAATTTTTCTCAGAGCCTCCAACTACTTCCCTACAGACAGTGTTTTGCTGTGGAAGGGGAAAACTGACACCTGTTATGGTGGCAGAAATCAGAACAATCAGTGAGGCCCCAGGTTCCTGGAATTGAAACAGTCTCAGCTTCCCAGAAATGGAACAATGTGCAACTAGCCAAACTGAACCCACCTGGGAAAGTTCCTGGGCCCTGCCAGGGGGCTCAATCAATCATTATGCCCCTAGTCAAAATGTCCCAGAAATTGTCTTTTGTTAACCCTAAAAGAATGAGCTTATGTAACCGTGAATGATTATGGAAAACAAATTTTTAACTACTGCCTCACCACTGTTAGCCTAGACACTTGCCAAAACAATTTTGTTTGGTAACTAGCTAAGTTTTTTTTTTCTGAAACTATACAAAATTTACTGCTTAGGTAATCAAACCCTATATAAACTACTACCTGACATCGGTGTCCCTATCAAGAGGCCACTCTGTGCGTGAGATAGTTGGCGCCAGTATACTGGATTACAACTCCTACTGCTTTCGCATTATCAAGTTAGTGTCTCTTTCTGTCTCGTTATTTGGAAACCCATAGTTTCGGGCTTAATAGTTGAAATATTCCAGAATGTTCACATCCAAGAACTTACAATGAACATATCAACTGAGGGCAGGAGACAGCACACCAGGCTGGGGTGGATGTCAGTCAGCTGAAAGCCCGGGGGGGCCTTTCCTGGTACCCACTGTCCACCAGTACTGTGAGCAGAGAACAGGCTGCAGTCCTCCAGCACTGGCAGATGTAGCCCCAAATCCCACCTCATCTGCTCCCCTCGTAGTGAGATAGACCCGGGAAAAGGAGCTCAAACGGCGGATCATGTGGTTTAAGGTGGGGTACATGGAATCTCAAGGACACCTGGACAGAGGGGCAGAGTCCCTGACCATCGTCAAGTTTGTAGCAAAAAGAAAAACAAGAAAATAGGCAAGGAGCTGGAGTGATAGCACAGCAGATGGAGTGTTTGCCTTGCACGTGGCCAACCCGGGTTCAATTCCCAGTATCCCATATGGTCATCGAGCACCAAGAGGACTAATTTGTGAGTACAGAGCCAGGAGTAACCCCTGTGCATCGCTGGGTCTAATCAAAAAAAAAAAAGCAAAAAAAAAAAAAACAGACAGGAAAGATATTCACAAAGCACAAAAAGATGTTCAAAGAATGCTCATTGTCATGACAAATTCTGGAGTGAGACTTTTTTCTGCGGGGGGCTTTGCGCCACACCTGGCTGTGTTCATTGGACCCTATGAAATGATGGGGATTGAAATCAGGCAAACTACATGCAAGGCAAGCGCCCTACTAGGTGTACCTGCACCTGGTCTGGGAGAGATGGTCAATGGGTAGGGCTCTGCTAAGAAACTTGGCAGATAAAAAAATATTATTTTCTGTAGAAAAATTAAATAGGGTAAGCAGAGACAGTACATAGGATGCTTTCCATTCTAGCTGCTAAATCACATTCAGTTCTCTAAAGCAGATAGGGTCCCCAAGCAGTGCCAGGAACAATGTTAAGATCAAATGCTAAACTTAGCACAGAGCACTGAGTGCTGTGAGTCAAAATTTACAATTCAAAATGACAATAATAAATCAAAATTTTTCTGTGCAAAGGGGCTGGAGACATAGTACAGCGGGAGAAGTGCTTCTCTTGAAAGCAGAAAAACCAGATTTGAATACTGGAATCCCATATTGTTCCCTGAGCACCATCAAGTGTAACCAAGTATACCAAGGTGTATACCCCACTAAAAAATAAATAAATAAATAAAACAGAATTAACTGAAATAAATTGATCAAGTCGAGGGAGCCAATGGTTCAGTCTAAGGAATGAAAGGTGGCCGGCAACAAGCTGTCCTGGACATAATCTCCAAATAATCCCCTGCCTCCACCTCCAAGCAGCCAAAATGGGAAAATCCTGCACTGTGTGCACTGTGATTGAAAACAGGGGTCCGGGGTGGGGTGGGGGGCAATCTTATACTATGTCTATAAATAGAAACCAGGTCTTTAAGAAGCTAAGTTGGAACTTTCGAGCTAAAATTTTCTTATGCCCATTGAAGTCACTGACATTAATAGCCCAGTATTTTCATCATTAAAAGAATGATTTACAGTGCGTATTCACTAATTCTCATTTAACACACGCTCAAGAATTCAAATTTGAGCCCACTATTTCCTTAATTCCTTCTAAGAAATAACAATAATTTTAAAAGAAATTACTTTCTCATTTGTTCCATTATTTTGTTTCAGAAACTTTCCCAGCACACCTTTCCTCTCCAAGCTCATTTTCTTCCCTAACTCCATGCTTTTCTGACCACTCGGAGTTTCCTTTTCAGGTTCTGGGGTGATCACATCTGGCCGTGCTCCGGTTATCATATGTGGTCATGGGGTTCGAACCCAGGTTAGCTACATGCAAGGCCACTGTCCTCCTTACACAAAAAAAAAGCTTTCTTCAGAAAAATCTCCTCTGATCAATAGCACAGCGGGTAGGACATTTGACTTGCATGCAGCCGACCCAGGTTCGATTCCTCCACCATTCTTAGAGAACCCGGTAAGCTACTAAGAGTATCTCACCTGAAAAGCAAAGCCCGGCAAGTTACCAGTGACATATTTCATATGCCAAACACAGTAACAAGTGTCACAATGGAGATGTTACTGGGCCCGCTCGAGCAAATCAATGAACAATGGGAGGACAGTGACAGTGACTGTTTCCTAAAATTCAATTAATAAGTAAGATACAGCTTTCGTCAGGAGCACTCGGTGTGTCCTGGGTGAGGGGCCACCATTCCTGTACACTATCATCGAGTGACCCCACCACTCACTATGCAGAGACCACAGCAGTTTAGGGCACTCAGAGAGACCACAGGGTGGCTGGTGAAACAAAAGGACCTTAGGGACGCTCGCAGTCTCCCTGGGCACCCCAATACCTGCTCCTTCCCCGCGCCTCATCCTCAGCAACAATGGTGGCTGATTGTAACTGTTGCCCAGAGAGTGAAGCCACCTTGGGTGGAGGGCAGGGATGGAAAGACCTGCATTCTGTGAAGCCACCTGCATTTCTGGTCCTAGCCTTAAAGAGCCAGGCTCCAAGCATTCCTGACCACATATTTTTTGGTCACAGACACTGTCCTGTTTTTCATCCATTTGCTCGAGCGGGCCCAGTAACATCTCCATTGTGAGACTTGTTGTTACTGTGTTTGGCATATTGAACACGCCGCAGGTAGCTTGCCAGTCTTTGCTGCGCGGGAGAGGTACTCTCCGTGGCTTGCTGAGCTAGGACTGTAATTTATTTTCTGTTACTTCAGTCAGGTGACCAGGACATCTGGGGTTCACCAGGCCCAGGACAAATGGAGAGCGAGGGACTGAACAGATGGCACATGCAGCACAAAGTCTTTGTTTTCATGAAAACAATAAAATTCACTCAGATTCCATGCAAACAACCTCCAGTAGCAAGCCTCAGCATGATCTTATCCTGCCTGTTATTCCCAAGGATCAGCAGTAGACTCCAAAACAAAGACCTGGGATAGTAGTCATAGCTGTGAGCAGAGAGAGGATGAACCTCTAGCCCTGACCTGGAAAGCTCCTGCCTTGGACCGGGAAATGTCCTGCTGACAGGGACTCTGGGGTACCAGGGAAAGCTGGGAGACACTGTCAGATGCTCCGTACTCTCCAGAGGATGCAGAGCAGGCTGGGATTTGGGCTGTCTGTCAGGATAGGAGTGATGGGCTCACTGTACAGGGGAGGATATTGCAGCCCTGAGATTCGGGACTCCTTCCTGGATCCCAAGGAAGGTCCTTATGGGCCCAGCCAAGGGCTGCCTCCTAGGCCAGGAACCCCTCTGATCAAGCACCCCTGCGCTTCAGGGATGCCCACAGCAGCCACGGCCCCCAAAGTGGCTCTGTCAGGGAGTAGCCACAGGGAATAAGCATGAACAAACCTTTAGCCTCTTTCTGCTCACAAAATTACGAGTGTGTATCTGTGTGTGTGCGCGCTTTGATTTTTGGGTCAAAACAGGCAGTACTCAGGGCTTATATTAACTTGGCACTCAAGGATCATGCTTGGTGTGGCTTAGGGGACCGTTGGAATTACAGAAACTGAACCTGGGTTAGTCTTGTGCATGGTAAGAGCCCCCTACCTGCTGTAGTACCACTCTGGCTCTTTCTAAATAAATTTCTTTCTAATGCAGCAGGAGTGATCCCTAAACAAATATCTCTTCCTCCTCAAAAAGCCCAATTAGCTGGGATTTGTGCTTCAATATGAAATGTAATCAAATATAGTGAACTACCTTATAAAATAGAAAAAATAGAACATAAATCCTTGTTTAAGAAAACACCTTTACACACAACATTCACTCCAACAGCCAGGGTCACATGGTCAGGGTCAGGGAGGTGATGAAGAATTGAAAGATGTTTTCCAACCTAACTTACACTGTACTCCCGTTGTTCATCAATTTGCTCGAGCAGGCACCAATAACATCTCACAACAAATTGTGAGACTTCTTGTTACTGTTTTTGGTATATCAAATACATCACAGGAAGCCTGCTAGGCTGTGCCTTGGGGGCTAGATTCTCTTGGTAGCTTGCTGGGCTCTCTGAGAGGGGTGAAGGAATCAAACTAGGATCGGATGTGTGTAAGAAAATGCCCTACCTGCTGCAGAAATTCTTTATAAAAAAAAAAGGCACCAAAATGCGGCTGGAGAGACACTTAAGAGAATATAGTGAATCCCTCTGTGAGACTGAACAAACCTCGGCCCCCCATATGAAACAGTGATCATTGATGGAAACAATTTCTGATGGTAGAGCATGGAATAATCTCTGGGGAACTACAAGTATGCCCACCCCACCAAAAAAAAATTAAAATAGTCAGAAAAGTGAATATTCATTTACAACTCCCAGCCACATGCTACGACCAGACCCCCAGGATTCCTTCTGAAGGTTGCCAATGAACACAATGAACTTCAACAGTGTCTCTCGCCATTGTGGGGCATGGAGCTGCCCCTGAAACTGACTGGATATGGATGGGGGAAGTGAAAAACAACCAAAATAGTGCCCCCAAAGCTGGAACAGCCCCATCAGTCACAGTACAGGAATTGGAGATGAGAGGTCCTCACATCTTGCCACTAATTGGCCTTCAGTGTCCCCCCTCCACAGTGAAGTATCTTTTTGTCTTTTAAACATGTGCCTGTAGGAGGACTGATCCACTTGACATCATGAAGAAGTAAAAGTGCACATGGAAGATTCCCTTCTGTGACATCATACATTATCAAGGAGACTTAAAGTGCCAGGTCTCAAGTGTAGACAGACCATTATGCCAGCCCAGGTGAATCGGTGCTGATGGGATGGGCTCGGATAACGGAGAGGAGAGGCGAATGCTTGAGGGGTCGAACACTGAATTCAGGGCAGAGAGTTAAGGCAGAGTCCCTTGAATACAAGGGTGGCATAAATCACATGGGGTAAGGAGCTGGTCACACACGGTAGACCTGGATTCCAACCACAATACCCCATAATGATCCTGAGTCTCCCAGGTTTGGATGCCTGAGTAGGGATCAGCTGGGTGTAGCTTTGTGGCTGTTTCTCTTTTCTAATCCCCCAAAACACAGGGCTATCCAAGCCAAGCCACAGGGGCTGAAGCGATAGTCCAAAGGGGAGGGTAATTTCCTTGCACGGCGCCGAACCCGGCTCAATCCCTGCCATCCCATATGTTCCTCAAGCACCACCAGGAGTATTTCCTTACAGTAGAAGCAGGAGTAAGCCATGAGCACTGCTGGGTGTGAAACAAAAAGAAAAAATAAGTCAGGCCAGAGTCAGAGCAAAGAATGCGACAGTGGTGAGCTGTGTGTTTTCAAAAGGCCGGCACCACTCTTACCTCTATTGCTCGATTAGGGACTGGGCCTCTTCCACCCAGATCCCCCATCTTCCAGTGGCTAGACAGTTACACCCACCAACTGCCATGTAAGCCCATCACCGGCCAAAATCCAGAGACTATAAAACTAAGCTCCCGGAAGCATGGGGCCACGCAACCTCTTATTGTCAAGTTCTGGCTCTCAGAGAACCCGGTGGCAGGCGATCGAGAGTATCCTGTCCACGTATATACCTGACTGGGAACAGCTATAGATGTGATCAGAGGTTTCCCCAAAAGCCTCTATCCCTCTTGGAGAGCCCGGGAAGCTACCGAGAGTATCCTGCCCTCACGGGAGAGCCTGGCAAACTACCACGTACTCAATATGCCAAAAACAGTAACAAAGACGATCGCCATTTCCCTGACCGTGAAAGATCCCCCAATATGTCACCAGCCTACACTAGCACGTGACAGGGACGAATGGAGATGTTACAGGTGTCCGCTCGAGCAAACCCATGAACAATGGAATGATAGTGATAGTGATGTACATATAAAAACCTAGAGTATATTCCAACACTAAGAATGGAGGATAATGGGCAGTAAACCTTGGAGCCTTTTTTGGTCTTTAATCAAATCCGAATCCTTTTCATCATTCTGATGACTACTACATTGATGGGATATTGCTAATTCCAAATAAATACTTTATTTTTCTGATATTATTGAACTGATAGGTGGGATCCAGGAACGTGCACAACCTTCTGAGTAATCCTAGGTAAACGGAACAGCCTGATGGGATGGGGGAACCTGGGGAGTGCTGAGATCTGGGAAGCTTTGGGAACTGACCCATATTCCCAACATTTCTTAGATATTTGATTCCAGGGGCCCCTTCCAACCTTTCAAACGTCTTTCTATGAACAGTAAAGTTCATTTAAACTATGTACAGAAGGGACCAAACAGACAGGACAGCAGGTAGGAAATTTCTCTTGCATTACCTTTAACAGGGTCCCAGAGCAACACCAGGAGTAATCGCTGAGTATTTCTGGGTGTGACCCAAAAAGACGGTGATGCCCAGAACTTCAAACAGAGCAGCAAGTGAATGTGGGACCATGTGACAGAGCAGGCAAGGCTCTCCAGAGCAGAAAGGAGAAAGTAGGGAAAACACATGTCCTGGGACCTGAGTCACTATAGCGGTCAGGGCGAAAATGGGGCCAGCGCCCTCGGGGCACCTCTGATGTGAATCAGCTGGGAATCCAGAACAAAGAGCCAAGAAGGCCTGGGCACCTCCACTGTGGTACAAAAATAAACATGAAAGAAAACAAAGCAGCAGGATGGAGTAACAGAAGATAATGGCGGGATGGTGAACCCAAACTTCCCATATGGTCCCCCAACCACTGCCAGTTTCAATGCCAGAGTGCAGGGCCAAGAGTAATCCCAAGAATCACTGGATGTAGTCCTCCAAGCAAAGCAAAGTATCCAGATGCCAGCTTTGACCCCAGCACCCGATATGCTCCCTGAGATCTGTCAGGAGTGATCCTTGAGAACTAAGGTATGAGTGCTCTTTAAGCTGGGCATGGTTCAAAAAGAAACACAACAAAACTGAAACAAACATGGCATCATACAGAGTCAGGCCCTCCAACAAGGAGGCACAATGCAGGATCCTTCCTGAAACAACTCAGAGACATTTGGCACAAGAAGACTAAGCGCTCCTTGATAAGTGAGAAGGTCACTGCATCACCTTATCTGGTCACTCTTCTCCTACCTATGGATGGTGTTTCTATTCACATGTCACTATCTTCTCCTACCTCTGTTTTTCCTGAGGATCAGAGACCTGGAGGAGAAGTCAGAGTGGTGAGCATTGGAGAGGAGCACAATCCCCAGCTCTGAGAAGCCACAGACTTGGGCAATGGCTCACAGACCCTCCTTGGGGATTACACCAGATGCTTCTGTCTCCCCAAGAGAAGCAAAATGGGTTGATATCTGTGCTGTCTTTCATGACACAAGCTCTGGGCTTGGCTACAAGGGAGAAAATTCAGCCCTACCTTGACCTGGGGCCTCGTCCCTGCGTCCCACAGAAGGTTCTCACAGCCACAGCCAGGGGCTGAATCAGAGGCCAGATCCCGTGCATTAGCTCCCCCTGCGCTGGCAAAAGGGCTGCCCCCCACAACCATAGCCGAGAATGGGGCAGCCCCTTTCCTCTAAAAAAAACACACTTTCTACACACACACACACACACATGCACTTACCAACAAACTCACACACCCTTTACCCCCAGTACTCACCTCTATAAACAGGGGTCAAGGACAGGGATTTGCAACGTGATGTGAAGAAGCAGAAGTTCCTGTTCTGACAGACAGTAAAGCTAGTAGGGTGCGTTGTTTGCTGATAGCAGTCAATCCTCTGCATCCCCATGCATCCCTATGGCCCCCAGAGTACTCCAGGAAAAATATCTGAGCCCTGAGCCAGGAGTCAGAGTAAGATGTCATTGTATCTTCGCGCAAGAAGAGCCCCCCATCCCCCACACCAAATATAGCCCCCAAAGGAAACTAAAACAACAATCACCAATGGATCTACTGCTCGGGAAGGCCTCGACCCACCAGGGAAGCCAATGAGAAAAGACGGGCAGGAACAGCGTCTCTTGGCTTTGGGCGAGCTGCGGCTCTGCCCCTCAAAGTGTATCTGGAGACTTTACAGCAGCAAGACTAGGGCCAAGGTTTCAACATACGTCAGCTGGGGGTCAGCACTGTGAAGACCGGCCCTCAGTAGTTCCCTCTTCCCAAAGGTCCACAGCCCTGCGTTCAGCCCCACACCTAACGACCGCTGTCCTATCGCAGACCTGGAGGCATAGTGGTACCAGAAGCCTCCCAGGATCAGTCATTCACACCCTCCTCCCCTGCACCCTGGAACAGTCCCAATGTACCCCCTGAAATATCTGCCCCACATCAGTAACTGTCTGGATATGAGGAAAGAAGTCAAAAACAAGCATGAAAGCGCACCCCCCCCCCACCCCCCGCCCAACCTGGTGGAGAGCCGCAGCTCAGTATGGAGATGGGAATCGCCAGGCACTCACAGGAGATCAGACCCGTTCTGCCACAAAATTGGCCTTCCGAATCCCGCTTCCTCACAGGGGCCCTAACTGTCCTTTACTCACGTGAACAATGACATTGACCCAATTTTCAGGAATAGAAGCACCAGGAAGGCCCCATTGTGATATCACTTCCATCCCCACAAGCAGCCTTTAAGAGCCCGGATCCAGAAGTGCAGAGAACCACTATGCCCACCCAGGTGAATCTGTGAGCAACAGGGATGGGCTCGCATAGAGGGGTGGAGAGGCAGCTGCCGGAGTGGCCGGTCACACAGTGGAGGGCTAGAAGGCAGTACGGAGAAGTCCCCTGGTTTTGTACTGGGCAAACAATGAGCCAATGCTCTCACACACAGTCCATCAGAATAAATGAACAGCGGGTTCATTCAAAGTCAAACAGGCCGGTAGGGAGCAGGTGTGGCATGGAACAATGAGTTTCTTCGGGAAGTCATTAATCAAGACCGGGTGAAAGCAGTGACTCCCAAGCCAGCCCTGGAGATGCAGAGAGGAACTGGCCTAGCAGCAAGCCCAGAGAGTTGAAGAGACACTGCAACAGGAGCAAAGGCAGGTAAGAACATCAGAGAGCACTTTCAAGTCAATGTTCTATGCTTGACAACAGGCGAGCAGTGAACACTCATCTACAAGGAAAACCAAGGAGGCCGTTTCAGAAACGCAATTTCAACCCAGAGCATGAACCAGGAGGGAGAGTGCAGAAGCTTGACACTTGCATTGAAACTGGTCATCTGGAGTCCATCCCTGTACGCCAAATCATGGCCCAAGGAGCAACAGGAGTAACTGACAGGTATGTCCCTCCCCCCAGAAGTATAGTTCAATAAACAAATCCCATGATATCCAACATTCCTAAGAATAGAGGCATATATTTAACCAAAGGAACCAAAGCATACTGGTAAATTTGTAGCCCTACTAGGCTTTTCAGACAATCTCTAGCACCGGCCTCCCGTTGTTCATCTCCTGAATGGGCCCAGTAATATCTCCATTGTGAGACTTGTTGTGGCAGATCGATTATATCATGGGTAGCTTGCCAGGTTTTGCCCTGTGGGCGAGATACTCTCAGTAGCTCGCCGGGCTCTCCGACAATCGAAATCATTATCATCAGCCAGGTGAAAACATGATGGTTGGGATTTAACTCCTTCCAAAGGCAAGTTTTGTTTTGTCCTAACACTACTGAAATGAGGTGGGTGGGATCCTGGAATGTGACCCCCTTTATTAGTCAGTCATCAAAGCTGAATGCATGTTGAGATGGGGAAGCAGGGGGCTCTCCCATGTTCCTACCACCTGGAAAACAATTAAGTCAAGGCGCCCCTTCCACAATTTCAAAGTCCATTTCAATGGTCTCCAATCCTCACTATAAAGATCCTTGTCAGGATATTTTCACAAGTTAAAACTTTTTGTGAATATTAATCTTTAATGTAATGTAAAATTTAAAAAAATATAAATACAAGGAGTGTAGAAATGATACCGAAGACAAAGTACTTGCTTGCACATGGCTGACCTGGATTCTGAGCCCCATAAGTATATAAGTGACCCCCAGTCTGGATTCCTGAGCTAAGAACCAACAGTACAGCCTGAGTCCAGGGGGTGTGGCACCCCAAAACCTAGCACAGAAAGACTGGAAGAATAAAGGATTTCCTGATCTTCCACTTTGCAGTTTTCACTGCAGCTTTGTGATTCATCTCTGTCATAATTCTCTAAAACCAGGGCCTCTGGGCCAAGTTGGAGTGAGAGTAAACAATGACACAGTGATGAGCTGTGACAGTTCCACAGAGGGCCTATTTTTGTACCTGTTTTTATTTAGTCACCTTCCTCATGGCCTCCATCACAAAGACCCACTATGTACAAGCTAAACATACATGTGATGGAAAAATTCCAGGGCACTGGCATAGCTGTGGTGTGGGAGATACTCAGCAAGAAACTATCCTTACAGAAGTGACATCATAGGTAGCTCATCCTATGATACGAGGATGATTTCCTTCTTGGCTGTAGTTTTGTACCACCTATGACCACCCCCTGTCCAAAGGAATCTGGCTAAACCGATAGGGCCTGTTCTGACCTTATAGATGGTTAATAACGGATCAACTCATCCAGTATAAATTTTACAAAGTTTCCTAAAGCTTGAAGGTCCATGAAGCCCTGTTCACATTCATTACACACATAAAATTTTCTCTCCACTATTCATTCTCATATGCCTAGTAAGGCCTGAGGATTCAATAAAGACGTTCCCACATTATTTACTTATATAAGGCTTCTTTCCTGTATGAATTCTGCAATGAATACAAAGACTTGAGAAATCATAAGTGCGGGATGCTTTGCTACTGGAGATTAGGAAGCAAAAATTCTTGATGTAGAAAAAAACCAAAAAAGTTGCAATCAGTGACAGTGAAGCAGGCAGGGAACTTGTCTTGCATGCAGCCAACCCAGATCATTCCTCACATCCCATAAGGTCACTGAGTACCACCATCAGGAATTCCTGAGTTCAGAGCCAAAAGTAAACCCCAAGCATCTCCGGATGTGGTACACAAGGCAAACCAAAACAATAATGATGAAAAAGTTTCATTTAAAACCCCACCCTCCGGCAGGGAACAAACCACCATGTGGCCCCACCACATCATGGCAATCAATCAAAAGAGAGACTACAACTGGATCTGCTAGGGCAGGGGTCTTAGGCCCTGCCCCTTGAAGTGAATCTGAAGGTTTTACACATGTGATGCCTGAGCCAAAGGCACCGGATCAGGGAAGAGCGAAGTCCCATGCAGGGAGGGTCGGGACAGCCAGGTCCTGCTCTCTGCAAGTCCCGCAGGCCCTGCACTCAGGCCACCCCTCAGCCCCAAGCCCACCCGCCGCTGACAGATCGTGGAGCAAGAGGCAATGTTGGGCAAAGGGGAGCCTCACGATCACCCACTCACACTCAAACCCTGCACCCCCTAAAGCCTCTGGGTTCCCCTAAAGCATTCACCTTGCCTCAAGAATCAGCTGCTATCAGAAACAAGAGAAAAACAAGCATGAAAGGGCCCCCAAACTGGAACAGCCCACACCGCTCACAGTGTGGAGGCACCGGGAGCTCATGGACCACCACTCCCATCCTGACTAAAAAATCGGCCTTCGTAGTCCGCCTTCCACCCAGGGCCTCCATTTCCTTCCCTGTCCACGACACCAATGGTGGCCTAAAGCAGGCAACCACAACTGGAATAGAAAGGACATCTGAAGGTTGCCGGCCTGTGACGTCACTTCCACTTCTGCCAGGACCTGGAGCCTTAACGTGTCATGAACCAGAGGCAGAGATCCTTTTTGCCCATCCAGGTGAATCTGGCTGAAGGGCGGATAGACTGGAAAAAAGTGTCGAGAGGCAGATTCTGGGGTCACACATTGGGGGGCTGTAGATAAGGAGAAGAACCTTGATCTTCTACTGGTCAGTCAAACAATGACCCAATGCTTTCACACACAGTCCAACAAGGAAAAACGCAGCTGGGTTGATTCAAGGTAAAACAGGAAGGTTGGTACAAGTCACCGGATGTTGAGTTTCTTGAGGAACGAATCAAGATGGGGTGAAACCAGTGACGGCCAAGCCAGTCCAGGAGATGCAGAGGAACTGGCCAAGCAGCAGCCCAGAGAGCTGGACAGACACTGGAACAGGAGTAGAGGCTGGTAAGAACATCGGGAAACACTGTCCAGTCAATGCACTATCCCTTGGAAACACCAAACCAGTGGACCCTTGACTACAAGGAAAACTGCAGGAAGCAGTTTCAGAAGCACAATTTCAAAACCAGAGTAGGGGGCAAGAGGCTTGGGTGCTTGCCTTAAATGTGGTCAATCTGGGCTCAACCCTCAGAATTCCAAACGGTTCCCTGAACACCATCAAATTGTAAAGCCAGGAGTAGGCCCTGAGCACTGCCAGTTGTGCACCACCACCAATATCATATATTCCTACCCTGAGAATGGAGGTTAATGGGCAGTAAACCATATTGGTCACTTTGGAGCCTCGTATGACCAATAAGCAGATCAGAATCCTTTTGATCATTCTGGTGACTACTAGATTGATGGGACTTTGCTAATTCCAAATTCAACAATTACTTTTTTCTGAAGTATTATTGAACTGATTGGGGGGTATTCAGGAACATGACCATCCTTGTGAGTAATCACAGGTAAACAGAACGGCCTGCTGGAATATGGGGAGCTGGTCCATATTCCCAGCATTTGTAAGACATTTGATTCAAGGGCCCCTTCTACCCTTTCAAACGTCTTTCTACACTCAGTAACATTCATTTAAACTGTTTCCAATAGGGGTCAATGAGATAGGATGGCAGGTAGGACTTTTGTCTTGCACCATATTTAATAGGGTCCCAGAGCACCACCCCGAGTAATCCCTAAATTTTCTGGGTAAGAACCAAAAAGATAGGAAAAACAAAGTTTGAAACATTAAAAACAAACTGTCTTCATTGCACTCCATTAAAAAACCTTGCTGGGGCCATTTGCCTAAGATGACACTTTCAAAAATATCAATTCTTTATTCTTACACAATGCTAACCAGTACCTGAATACAAGGGAGGCAGAGATGACATGGAGGAAGGAGCTGGTCACACATGGTAGACCTGGAGTCCAACCACAGCAGCCCATAAGAATCCTGAGTCCCCCAGGTATGGATGCCTGAGCTGAGAGGCAGGAGTAGGGCTCAGCTGGGTGAAGTTCCAAAGAACATGAATCAGGAGTAGTTGAAGAACCACAGTATGGCTGTTTCTCTGTCTTAATACCCCAAACCCAGAGCCTCCAATTTAAGCCACAGCAGTTGGAGCAATAGTCCAGAGGGAGGGCATTTACCTTGCACTGGGCCGACACTGGTTCAATCCCCGCCAACCCATATGCACCAAGAGGAGTAATTCCTGACTGGAGAAGCAGGAGTAACCCCTGAGCATCGCTGTATGTGAACCAAAACAAAAAAATAAGTCAGAACCAGAGCAAAGATTCAGAAAGTGGTGAGCCTTCACAGCCCTGAGCCTAGGGGATTTTTTTGCCTTTTTTATTCACATTCCTACTGACTTTCACAAGATACGAAAATCTGACATCACAGAAAGTTTGTTACACACCACCAGGATCATTTCTTTCCTGGCTGCACTTTTGTAGCACCTTATATCATGGTCCAAACAAAACAGGCTTTATCGAAGGGGCCGGTTTTGATATTTAAAACTGTTATTAGGGGACTGAATTATCAAATGTGAATTTTATGTTTCCTAAGACTACAAAGAAACACAAAGGCCTTCCCACATTCTTGACATACATGAGATTTCACTCCAGTGTGAACTGCTCTATGTGTAGTAAGGCCTGAGGGCAGACGGAAGGACTTCCCACAGTCCTTACAAACATGTCTCTCACCAGTGTGAATTCTAATATGACCAGTAAGGTTTGAGGCAAAAACATAGGCCTTCCCACATTCCTTACGAACATAAGGTTTCTCTCCAGTGTGATTTCTCATATGACTAGGAAGGCTTGAGGAATAACCAAAGGCCTTCCCACATACCTTACATACATAAGATTTCTCTCCATTGTGAGATTTCATATTCCGAGTAAGGGCTGAGGATAGAATGAAGGACTTTCCACATGCCTTACAAACATAAGGTTTCTCTCCAGTGTGAATTCTCATATGAACAGTTAGGTTTGAAGAAATAGCAAAGGCCTTCCCACATTTCTTACATAAGGATTCTGTTCAAAGTGAATTCTCGTATGATCAGTAAGGCATGAGGACACAGTGCAAGCCTTCCCAAATTCCTTACAAACATAAGGTTTCTCTCCAGTGTGAATTCTCACATGACGAGTAAGGCTGGAGGAATACCAAAGGCATTCCCACATTCCTTACACATATAAGGCTTTTCTTCAGTTTGAGTTTGCATATGCCCAGTGGGGGTCGAGGATCGAGTGAAGGCCTTTTCACATGCCTTATATTTATGAGGTTTCTCTCCACTGTGAATTTTCCTGTGTCTAAAAACGTGTGAGGAGTAAGCAGAGACCTTCCCACATTGCTCACACACATATGGTTCCTCTCCCGTATGAATTCTCCAAAGTTTTAATGGGTTAGAGGGTCGAGTGAAGGCATTTGCACAGTCCTTATATGTATGGGGTTTCCTTCCTGTGTGGATGTTCATGTCAGCATATTAGGAGGACGCTGGACTCGAGCCACGCCCTTGCTGCTGACACTCCTGGGGATTCTGTCCACTGTGGATTTCTAAGGGAACATCACAGTCCTGGGAACACGAGGAAGCTCCCCCACATGCTTTCTCTTAGACAGGGTCAGTCCATGGTGACTTTGCTTATGGGCTTTCCGGTGTGAGGGACTCACTACAAACAGTGCTCCTCTCCCACATTCTAGGGTCTGCTACAGTATTGGAGTTTGTGTCTGTGGTCTGAGAACAACAGACTGTATGGACCTTTTCCCAGGGGAGGGCTTCTTCAGAGTGAGGTTGCTCTCTCCATTTGGATCACCCTCAGGGGCCATCCTACCTGTTTTGGCATCCCCATGGGGCTGAGGGCACAAATGCTCACTCGAGACATTTTCACTGCGCAGGATCAGAGACATTCCACTCAGGCTGGCTGCTTCCCTGTCAAAGAGCAGAGGATTCCAATTATCAACCTATGACTTTAGAGTCTCCATGGAAAAAGACATTCAGAACTGCAGGTTGGTTCCTAACATTTGCACCACACAAACACAATTCCCGAAATGTGAATTGCATTACCAGGGAATAAACTAATGTTTCTGTAAGATGCACATGCAAAATTGATGAACGAGGGGGAATTAATTTGTTTAAATTTTTTTTTCAACTCAATGAACAAATAACTCCCTCTGCGGAAAACTGATACACCAGTTTCAAGAGAAAATAAAAGACACCAAACCGTGGGTTCGGTTCTAGCTCAGCGAGGTGCCTGCGATGCATTTGTGAAGGCAACGATGCATCCCACACTGCTGAGACTGACCACAGGGGCCATTGAAAACATCTCACCACAGGTGGATTCCGTGCAGGATAAATGGCTTTTTCTGTTTTTGAGTTTGTTTTCATTTCTGGGCATGGGCACACCATACACTACCCAGGGATTACTCCCGGTGGGTCTCTGGGAACCATATGGAGCTCTGGGGATAGAGCAGTTTAAAGATCAGCTCTTTTCAATTATTACCATTTGCAGATACTTTCGATCAAATGAAAAAATCATGGCATTCCCGTGAAACATATTACAAATGTCTTCAGGTTTTGAGCAGTGCTGTCATCATTCAGTGAAGGTAAGGACTACCCCAAGCATTAGACTCTGGATTTTTCCTGGCCATGCCCAGCACCTTGAAAATAACGTGCTGGTCCACTGACCTTCTTCATTGGCATAATAATATTGACTCAAAATTTGCAAATATTACCAGCTCATTCATACTTGGTGACTGAGTTTCGAAATGAAATAGCTGAAAGGCCGAAGAAAACTATCATTGGCAAACCCCAGCCACCTGCAGATCTACCAGCCTGGGCTGATCCACGGAGGCAGCCAATGAAAAAGCCGGACGGCAACAGGGTCTCTAGGCTATGAATGGGCTTGAGGCTCTGCCCCTCGAAGTGAATCTGGAGATTCTACAGCAGGGAAACTGTGTCAGGTCCCAACCTGGGTCAGTTGGGAGGGTCCAGAGGGCCAAGGCCGAGCCCTCAGCAGAACCCAGACCTCAAAGCCCACAGCCACCGCACTCAGCCCTACACCCACTTGCGGCTGCCCCAACATGGACTTAAAGGGACAGTGGCCGAAGCGCCCCCATCATAACCCAGGAACGATCTGGATATTGGGGAATACAGGAAAATCAAGAACAAAAGCGCCCCACCCGAGGTGGTAGGGACTGCATCTCACAGTGCGGAGACTGGGAGGAGCCGGTACACAAGGGAGGTCAGCCCTCCAGTAACAAGACAAAATCTGCCTTCACAGTCCTGCCCCCACACAGGTCCCTACTTTATCATTTACCCACGTGAACAAAGACTACCAGGAATAATTCCTGAGTTCTGAGCCAGATATTTCGTGTCTGTGTGTATGAGTGTGTGTGTGTGTCTCAGCCAGAACCAACAGTGTCAGGACTACTCTTGCTCTGCATTCAGGGATCTGTCCTGGAATGTCTGAGGCTTACAGGGATGCAGCTGATCAAATCTGTGTCAGCTGCATGCAAGGCAAACACCCTACTTGTTGTACCTTACCACTGGCACTTGCAAAGAAAATTTCTTCCCAGCAAGCCAGGAGTGACCCCCCTTGACTCCTTTTCAATCCGACTAGACACGAAAGTCGGCCTGGAACGTGGGGGATGTAGGTAGGCAGCCGGGGGCCATTCTCGAGATGTCCCCACGCCCCACCCCTGGTGAGGCCCCCGGGCTCCCAGGGTCCCTGGCGCAGAGCCAAAGCTGTAGTGGTCCAGCAAGGGCCATGAGACTTGCGGGCAAGCTGGGGCTCCCTCGGGCTCCGGCACGTTCCTCTCCGGTTGGCAGCCAGAGCGATGGGTTGGGGGGGAGGGCGAGGGTCTCGTGCCCCCGACCCCATGGGGCCGCCCTGGCCAGGGCCACCAGGACGCACAATGAGAAACAAACCTGAGAAGGAAACTCTTGCTCTTCTGGTGGTCCTGATTTCCGTTGTTCCTGACACTTTCCGAACGAACGACTTTCTCTCTCCAACCTTCCACCTTACTTGGCAGCCCACCTGCCCGGGACCGACGCCCCCTCCTCACGCGCCTCCAAAATAAAAAAAACTCCCCCCCCTCGATGCGATGCGCTAAAATAGAAATGAGTAGACAGACAAACCTTTCGAAAAGGCGGGTGCTGGGGGCGACCCTCGGTGGGGAAAGGGCAGAGGCTCAGGGCTGCTCCCAGAACGACCACTCACTCTCAGTCCGAGGCCAGCGAGGAAACTGGCCCTATCCGACGCCCCTGCGCCCTGGCCGCCCCCTTCCCGCCCCACCCCTGCTCCTCACCAGGCAACAAACAGGGTGGAGATTGCTCCGCCCACAAAGACCCCAGGGAAAGGCGGGGCTCTGTGACCTCACCAACACTTCTGGTCAGAGTCTTAAAGGGCCAGACACCACATAGGGTCGGGAAAGTTCATTGTTTCCCCATTTCTGATAATGATCCCAGGAGTCCCTCACAGGGAGCCAGATCTGCTACAACAGCATTATTCTAGAAAGTTCCTGCAGGTTCTGGTCGGGTTCGAGACAGGTTCTTGACTTGCATGCAGCCATTCCAGGGATAAATCCAATGAGCACGGCACAGGGTTACACCTGAGCAGAAACCCAACAGGACCACAAAAAGCAACACTGGGTTGGAACAAAACTCCAGACGCCCCTCTCCGCCAATGCCATATCCCACATTCCCTGTTCTATGTTCTAGGGATGAGACGGAGACTGACAATGTCAGCGAGTGACTGACTCAGAGCTATGTGAGGGCGTAAGTGCCTGTACTACTGAAATGAGGTGGGTGGGATCCTGGAATGTGACCCCCTTTATTAGTCATCAAAGCTGAATGCATGTTGAGATGGGGAAGCAGGGGGCTCTCCCATGTTCCTACCACCTGGAAAACATTTGATTCAAGGGGCCCATTCCACAATTTCAAAGTCCATTTCAATGGTCTCCAAACCTCACTATGAAGATCCTTGTCAGGATATTTTCACAAGTTAAAACTTTTTGTGAATATTAATCTTTCACTTCACTTAATCACTTAACTTCCCGTTAGTCGTCGATTTGCTCGAGCGGGCGCCAGTAACGTCTCCATTTGTCCCTGTCGCGTGCTAGTGTAGCCCAATGGCATCTCTTCGCTCCGGGAACATGGAGGGCCTCAAACCGATCGTTCATGACCTTGACAAAGAAGTCTGACCATCTGGTAGGTGGGCGGCCACGCGGTCTCTTGACATCCCGTGGAATCCAATCAGTAACAGCTCTAGTCCAACGGTCGTCTTTAAATCTCATTACGTGACCAGCCCATCTGATTTTCGACACCTTGGCAAATGAGACAGCGTCCCTGATCCTTGATTGTCGATGGATGTCAGAACTCCGGATTCGTTCTCTCATTTGAGTGAAACGTGATATTCCAAGCATAGCTCTTTCTATTCTTCTTTGGGAGACCTGAATGGCGTTCTCATCTTGTTTGCGTAGGGCCCAGGTCTCTGAGGCATATGTTAATGCAGGAAGAACAGTGGAATCAAAGAGATGTGCCCGGAGCCGGAGGTTCTTCGTCCTCTTAGCTATTTCTTCGACGTTCTTGAAGGCGTTCCAAGCCGCTCTCTTCCTCCTGCGCAGCTCGGGTGCCAGGTCATTTGTCATGTTGACCTCTCGACCTAGGTACACATAGCTGTTGCATTCGGAGATGGTCGTTCCATTGAGAGCGAATGGGGCGTCAGGAACAAGGCTATTTCTCATAAACATTGTCTTCGTAAGATTCAGCTGTAGTCCTACCTTTCCACACTCACGGTCAAAGTCGGCCAGCATTTGTGCCGCTTGGCTGATGTTTGGTGTTATTAAAACAATGTCATCAGCAAAGCGGAGGTGGTGTAGTTGCCGACCATCTATCTTCACTCCCATTCCTTCCCATTCCAGTCGTCGCATGATGTTCTCGAGGGTGGCACTGAAGAGTTTTGGTGAAATGGTATCACCCTGCCGCACCCCTCTCTTGACATCAACGATCACTTCTTTGTAGAATGGTGAGATCCTGGTAGTGAATCCGCAATACAGCTCACGGAGGATCCTGATGTATTGGGCTTGTATGCCCTGATTGGCTAGGGCTTCAATGACCGCTTCCGTCTCAACAGAATCAAAGGCCTTCTTTAAATCAATGAACGTTAAGCAGAGCGGCATCTTGAACTCCCGAGAAACCTCAATGAGTTTGGTTATCGTGTGGATATGGTCGATGGTGCTGAATCCTTTGCGGAACCCTGCTTGCTCACATGGTTGTCCTTCATCTAGTGTTCTGCCAATCCTATTCAGGATGACTCGAGTGAACAACTTGTAGATGACAGACAATAGGCAGATCGGGCGATAGTTGCCAATGTCATGGATGTCTCCCTTCTTGAACAGTAGTACGGTCCTGCTGGTTTTCCACTGAGATGGAACCTTGCATTCAGACAGGTAGCGAGTGAAGAGCCGAGCCAGTGTATTGATGAGTACTGACGGCAGGTTCTTCAGGTGTTCAGGTCTGACCTTGTCTGGGCCGGGTGCTGTTTGCTTCTTTACTGACGAAATGGCGTGTCGGATTTCGGAAGGGAGAACGTTGGGAACGACATACCCATCCTGTGGAATTTGGTATGTCGGCAAGTGGACATGGCTATCGAAGAGATTTGAGTAGAAGTCATGGATAATCTTCTCCATTGCCGTTCTGGAGGATGTGATGGATCCATCAGGACGTCGGAGGGCAGTCATCTTGGTCTTATAGTTGGCGAAGGACAGGCGGGCGTTACGAATACTTTTCCCGGCTTCTGCCGCATCTACCAGTACTTCTGCTCTTCTCTCTTTGAGGTCTTCCTTGATCGCATCTCTGCACTGCTTTGCAAGCTCGGACGTTAGCTTGCGGTTGCCTGAGGCATGCGCCAAACCACGCTGGCGAATTAGCTCAAGAGTTTTCGAAGATAGGCGACTTTTTGTGGCTATCTCTCTCTTGGCGTTCCTCGCACATTCATGGAGGTGCTGAACCAGTCGATCGTATTCCTCGTCAATGTTGTCAACAATGGCATCTTCCCATGTTGCCGCAATAGTACCAAATAGTACTACTTCCACTACCCAGCCGTCGCCACACTCCAGGACGCTTTCCGGAACCGCGCGGCAGCTCCGGCCGAGACCCACGCACAACTGAAGACCCACAGAACAAGGTAAGCGGAACTCTCTGAGACCTTGGACTCCAGGCTCGGCGGACCCAGGGACAGAGCTTCTCTGCTTGCTCCCACCACCCCAGGTGACAAAGGGATTCTAATCAGGAGCCCCACCCCACCCTACCCTGCCCTGTCTGCTTCCATCAACCACCCAGGGATCGAATTGTGCACAGGAGACCCACCCTACCCAGATAAATACCCCACTGGCAGACTTCCACTCTCGACACTACTTCCACTACCCAGCCGTCGCCACACTCCAGGACGCTTTCCGGAACCGCGCGGCAGCTCCGGCCGAGACCCACGCACAACTGAAGACCCACAGAACAAGGTAAGCGGAACTCTCTGAGACCTTGGACTCCAGGCTCGGCGGACCCAGGGACAGAGCTTCTCTGCTTGCTCCCACCACCCCAGGTGACAAAGGGATTCTAATCAGGAGCCCCACCCCACCCTACCCTGCCCTGTCTGCTTCCATCAACCACCCAGGGATCGAATTGTGCACAGGAGACCCACCCTACCCAGATAAATACCCCACTGGCAGACTTCCACTCTCGACACTACTTCCACTACCCAGCCGTCGCCACACTCCAGGACGCTTTCCGGAACCGCGCGGCAGCTCCGGCCGAGACCCACGCACAACTGAAGACCCACAGAACAAGGTAAGCGGAACTCTCTGAGACCTTGGACTCCAGGCTCGGCGGACCCAGGGACAGAGCTTCTCTGCTTGCTCCCACCACCCCAGGTGACAAAGGGATTCTAATCAGGAGCCCCACCCCACCCTACCCTGCCCTGTCTGCTTCCATCAACCACCCAGGGATCGAATTGTGCACAGGAGACCCACCCTACCCAGATAAATACCCCACTGGCAGACTTCCACTCTCGACACTACTTCCACTACCCAGCCGTCGCCACACTCCAGGACGCTTTCCGGAACCGCGCGGCAGCTCCGGCCGAGACCCACGCACAACTGAAGACCCACAGAACAAGGTAAGCGGAACTCTCTGAGACCTTGGACTCCAGGCTCGGCGGACCCAGGGACAGAGCTTCTCTGCTTGCTCCCACCACCCCAGGTGACAAAGGGATTCTAATCAGGAGCCCCACCCTACCCTGCCCTGTCTGCTTCCATCAACCACCCAGGGATCGAATTGTGCACAGGAGACCCACCCTACCCAGATAAATACCCCACTGGCAGACTTCCACTCTCGACACTACTTCCACTACCCAGCCGTCGCCACACTCCAGGACGCTTTCCGGAACCGCGCGGCAGCTCCGGCCGAGACCCACGCACAACTGAAGACCCACAGAACAAGGTAAGCGGAACTCTCTGAGACCTTGGACTCCAGGCTCGGCGGACCCAGGGACAGAGCTTCTCTGCTTGCTCCCACCACCCCAGGTGACAAAGGGATTCTAATCAGGAGCCCCACCCCACCCTACCCTGCCCTGTCTGCTTCCATCAACCACCCAGGGATCGAATTGTGCACAGGAGACCCACCCTACCCAGATAAATACCCCACTGGCAGACTTCCACTCTCGACACTACTTCCACTACCCAGCCGTCGCCACACTCCAGGACGCTTTCCGGAACCGCGCGGCAGCTCCGGCCGAGACCCACGCACAACTGAAGACCCACAGAACAAGGTAAGCGGAACTCTCTGAGACCTTGGACTCCAGGCTCGGCGGACCCAGGGACAGAGCTTCTCTGCTTGCTCCCACCACCCCAGGTGACAAAGGGATTCTAATCAGGAGCCCCACCCCACCCTACCCTGCCCTGTCTGCTTCCATCAACCACCCAGGGATCGAATTGTGCACAGGAGACCCACCCTACCCAGATAAATACCCCACTGGCAGACTTCCACTCTCGACACTACTTCCACTACCCAGCCGTCGCCACACTCCAGGACGCTTTCCGGAACCGCGCGGCAGCTCCGGCCGAGACCCACGCACAACTGAAGACCCACAGAACAAGGTAAGCGGAACTCTCTGAGACCTTGGACTCCAGGCTCGGCGGACCCAGGGACAGAGCTTCTCTGCTTGCTCCCACCACCCCAGGTGACAAAGGGATTCTAATCAGGAGCCCCACCCCACCCTACCCTGCCCTGTCTGCTTCCATCAACCACCCAGGGATCGAATTGTGCACAGGAGACCCACCCTACCCAGATAAATACCCCACTGGCAGACTTCCACTCTCGACACTACTTCCACTACCCAGCCGTCGCCACACTCCAGGACGCTTTCCGGAACCGCGCGGCAGCTCCGGCCGAGACCCACGCACAACTGAAGACCCACAGAACAAGGTAAGCGGAACTCTCTGAGACCTTGGACTCCAGGCTCGGCGGACCCAGGGACAGAGCTTCTCTGCTTGCTCCCACCACCCCAGGTGACAAAGGGATTCTAATCAGGAGCCCCACCCCACCCTACCCTGCCCTGTCTGCTTCCATCAACCACCCAGGGATCGAATTGTGCACAGGAGACCCACCCTACCCAGATAAATACCCCACTGGCAGACTTCCACTCTCGACACTACTTCCACTACCCAGCCGTCGCCACACTCCAGGACGCTTTCCGGAACCGCGCGGCAGCTCCGGCCGAGACCCACGCACAACTGAAGACCCACAGAACAAGGTAAGCGGAACTCTCTGAGACCTTGGACTCCAGGCTCGGCGGACCCAGGGACAGAGCTTCTCTGCTTGCTCCCACCACCCCAGGTGACAAAGGGATTCTAATCAGGAGCCCCACCCCACCCTACCCTGCCCTGTCTGCTTCCATCAACCACCCAGGGATCGAATTGTGCACAGGAGACCCACCCTACCCAGATAAATACCCCACTGGCAGACTTCCACTCTCGACACTACTTCCACTACCCAGCCGTCGCCACACTCCAGGACGCTTTCCGGAACCGCGCGGCAGCTCCGGCCGAGACCCACGCACAACTGAAGACCCACAGAACAAGGTAAGCGGAACTCTCTGAGACCTTGGACTCCAGGCTCGGCGGACCCAGGGACAGAGCTTCTCTGCTTGCTCCCACCACCCCAGGTGACAAAGGGATTCTAATCAGGAGCCCCACCCCACCCTACCCTGCCCTGTCTGCTTCCATCAACCACCCAGGGATCGAATTGTGCACAGGAGACCCACCCTACCCAGATAAATACCCCACTGGCAGACTTCCACTCTCGACACTACTTCCACTACCCAGCCGTCGCCACACTCCAGGACGCTTTCCGGAACCGCGCGGCAGCTCCGGCCGAGACCCACGCACAACTGAAGACCCACAGAACAAGGTAAGCGGAACTCTCTGAGACCTTGGACTCCAGGCTCGGCGGACCCAGGGACAGAGCTTCTCTGCTTGCTCCCACCACCCCAGGTGACAAAGGGATTCTAATCAGGAGCCCCACCCCACCCTACCCTGCCCTGTCTGCTTCCATCAACCACCCAGGGATCGAATTGTGCACAGGAGACCCACCCTACCCAGATAAATACCCCACTGGCAGACTTCCACTCTCGACACTACTTCCACTACCCAGCCGTCGCCACACTCCAGGACGCTTTCCGGAACCGCGCGGCCGCAAGCGGCCGCGCGACTCATCATAAGACACTAAATACCCGTCTTCTGGAATTGTCGTACCATATTTGATAGGGTTCAAATATGGTAACACCTACAAGGGTGATTAGAGGTCACCCCAAAAGCCTCTATACCTCTCGGAAAGACTGGCAAGCTACCGAGAGTATTCCGCCCACACGGAAGAGCCTGGCAAGCTATCCGCTGTGTATTCGATATGCCAAAACCAGTAACTACAACTGGTCTCATTCACCTGACCCTGAAGGCTTCACCGACATGGCAGCACTGAGAAGGATGAGAAAGGAGAGGCCGACAAAATCTCAAGGCCGACCTAGGCTGCCACAACGAAGGAAGACAAAAATGATCGTCTGTACTTTCAATGCACGTACGCTAGCATCAGATGCATCAATCGAGGACCTGATGGTACAAGCGCGAATGATCAAGTACGACATCATTGGTCTGACCGAGACAAGAAGACACGAATCTCACCATGCCGTTTTCGACACTGGAGAAGAATTGTTCCTCGGAACATGCGATAAAAGAGGTGTTGGAGGCGTCGGTGTCCTTATCAACACAAACTTGGCCAAGAGCATTGATTCATTCGAATGCCTAACAACCCGAATCGGACGTTTACATTTGAATAGATTTGGCTCACTGCCTGCAGTTTCTATCTTCGTTGTCTACGCACCAACATCTCATTATGATGAAAGAGAAATCGAGAAGTTCTACATGGAGCTAGAGAAGTTCTATAAAGAAGACCACACCTTCTACAAGATCATTGTGGGTGATTTTAATGCCAAGATAGGACCGAGAAGATCAGCTGAAGAACTTCACATCGGAACCCATGGCCTAGAATGGAACGAACAGGGTGAGAGACTGTCTGAGTTCATCATGTCGACCAAGACCATTCATGGTAACTCACAGTTCCAGAAGGCAGAATCTAAACGATGGACATGGGAGTCTCCCGGTGGACGATTCCACAATGAAATAGACCACATCATATTCAATCGACGGTTTTGCCTGACTGATGTCGCTGTTGTCCCAAAATTTCGAACGGGATCGGACCACCGTCTCCTTCATGCAAAATTCTACTTCACAGAGCGGGGAGAAAGGGCTGCAAAGTTCAAAAAGAGAACTCCCAGAACGACCACCAACTGGGAATCTTTAATGTAATGTAAAATTTTAAAAAATATGAATACAAGGAGTGTAGAAATGATACGGAAGACAAAGTACTTGCTTGCACATGGCTGACCTGGATTCTGAGCCCCATAAGGATATATGTGACCCCCAGTCTGGAATCCTGAGCTAAGAACCAACAGTAAAGCCTGAGTCCAGGGGGTGTGGCACCCCAAAATCTAGCACAGAAAGACTGGAAGAATAAAGGATTTCCTGGTCTTCTACTTTGCAGTTTTCACTGCAGCATTGTGATTCATCTCTGTCATAATTCTCTAAAACCAGGGCCTCTGGGCCAAGTTGCAGTGAGAGTAAACAATGACACAGTGATGAGCTGTGACAGTTCCACAGAGCGCCTATTTTTGTACCTGTTTTTATTTAGTCACCTTCCTCATGGCCTCCATCACAAAGAACCACTATGTACAAGTTAAACATACATGTGATGGAAAAATTCCAGGGCACTGGCATGGCTGCGGTGTGGGAGATACTCAGCAAGAAACTTTCCTTACAGAAGTGACATCATAGGTAGCTCTTCATATGATACGAGGATGATTTCCTTCTTGGCTGTAGTTTTGTACCACCTATGACCACCCCCTGTCCAAAGGAATCTGGCTAAAATGATAGGGCCTGTTCTGACCTTATAGATGGTTAATACGGGATCAACTCATCCAATACAAATTTTCAAAGCTTACTAAAGCTTGAAGGTCCATGAAGCCCTGTTCACATTCATTACATACATAAAATTTTCTCTCCACTATTCATTCTCATATGCCTAGTAAGGCCTGAGGATTCAATAAAGATGTCCCCACATTATTTACTTATATAATAAGGCTTCTTTCCTGTATGAATTCTGCAATGAATACAAAGACTTGAGAAATCATAAGTGCGGGGTGCTTTGCAACTGGACCTTAGGAAGCAAAAATTCTTGATGTAGACAAAAACCAAAAAAGTTGCAATCAGAGACAGTGAAGCAGGCAGGGAACTTGTCTTGCATGCAGCCAACCCAGATCATTCCTCACATCCCATATGGTCACTGAGTACCACCATCAGGAATTCCTGAGTTCAGAGCCAAAAGTAAACCCTAAGCATCTCCGGATGTGGTACACAAGGAAAACCAAAACAATAATAATGAAAAAGTTTCATTTAAAACCCCACCCTCCGGCAGGGAACAAACCACCATGTGGCCCCACCACATCACGGCAATCAATCAAAAGAGAGACTACAACTGGATCTGCTAGGCAGGGGTCTTAGGCCCTGCCCCTTGATGTGAATCTGAAGGTTTTACACATGTGATGCCAACGCCAAAGGCTCCGGATCAGGGCAGAGAGAAGTCCCGTGCAGGGAGGGTCGGGACAGCCAGGTCCTGCTCTCTGCAAGTCCCGCAGGCCCCGCACTCAGGCCACCCCTCAGCCCCAAGCCCACCCGCCGCTGACAGATCGTGGAGCAAGAGGCAATGGTGGGCAAAGGGGTGCCTCACGATCACCCACTCATGCTCGAACCCTGCACCCCCTAAAGCCTCTGGGTTCCCCTAAAGTATTCACCTTGCCTCAAGAACCAGCTGATATCAGAAACAAGAGTAAAACAAGCATGAAAGGGCCCCCAAACTGGAACAGCCCACACCGCTCACAGTGTGGAGGCACAGGGAGCTCATGGACCACCACTCCCATCCTGATAAAAAAATCGGCCTTCGTAGTCCGCCTTCCACCCAGGGCCTCCATTTTCTTCCCTGCCCACGACACCAATGGTGGCCTAATGCAGGCAACCACAACTGGAATAGAAAGGACATCTGAAGGTTGCCAGCCTGTGACATCACTTCCACTTCTGCCAGGATCTATAGCCTTAAAGTGTCATGAACCAGAGGTAGAGACCCTTTTTGCCCACCCAGGTGAATCTGGCTGAAGGGCGGATAGACTGGAAAAAAGTGCCGAGAGGCAGATTCTGGGGTCACACAGTGGGGGTGCTGTAGATAAGGAGAAGAACTTTGATCTTCTACTGACCAGTCAAACAATGACCTAATGCTTTCACACACAGTCCAACAAGGAAATATGCAGCTGGGTAGATTCAAGGTAAAACAGGAAGGTTGGTACAACTCATCGGATGTTGAGTTTCCTGAGGAACGAATCAAGATGGGGTGAAACCAGTGACGGCCAAGCCAGCCCAGGAGATGCTGAGGAACTGGCCAAGCAGCATCCCAGAGAGCTGGACAGACACTGGAATAGGAGTAGAGGCTGGTAAGAACATCGGGGAGCACTGTCCAGTCAATGCACTACCCCTTGAAAACACCAAACCAGTGGACCACTGACTACAAGGAAAACTGCAGGAGGCAGTTTCGGAAGCACAATTTCAGAGTTCGATTCTTCCGCCCCTCTCAGAGAGCCCGGCAAGCTCCCGAGAGTATCTTGACCGCACGGCATAGCCTGGCAAACTCCCCGTGATGTATTCTATACGCCATACACAGTAACAACAAAGTCACCAACGCAGACGTTACTGGGCCCGCTCGAGCAAATCCATGAACAATGATGAGGACAGTGACAGTGATAGCAGAAAGCTGACACGCCATTCCAAGAGAAAAGAAAATAAGATTCCAGTCAGGGTTCAGTTCAAGCTCAGTGTGGAGCTCAGTGTGGAGCGCCTGATGCATGTTTTATTTTTTTGTAAACTCAATAAACAGACACGAGTGGAAATATCTCCCTTTGCAGAAAGCGTTAGAGAGAGAGCACCGCGGTAGGGCGTTTGCCTTGCACGCAGCCAACATGGCCGACCTGAGTTCGATTCCTCCACCCCTCTCGGAGAGCCCGGCAAGCTACGGAGAGTATCTCGCCCGCACGGCGAAGCCTGGCAAGCTCCCCGTGATGTATTCGACATGCCACACACAATAACAACCAAGTCTCCAACGGGGGACCTTACTAGGCCAGCTCGAGCAAATCGATGAACCATGGGAGGACAGCGACAGTGATAGCAGAAAGCTGACACACCATTCCAAGAGAAAAGAAAATAGATTCCAGCCAGGGTTCAGTTCAAGCTCAGTGTGGAGCTCAGTGTGGAGCGCCTGATGCATGGAGTGAAGGCAACCCTGCATCCCTGCAGACACGACGAGCCACGGGGGCCATTGAAAACATCTCACCAAAATGGATGGCTCTCAGGATCGATCCTTTTTTTGGTCCTTTTATTTTGAAGTTTGTCTTCTTTAGAGACACACCAGGCAGTGCTCAGGGATCACTCCTGGAGGGTCTGTAGGGGAGCAAATGGATGCAAACCTTTCTCCTTCTCACTGCGCTGACACTAGTGCCCTCAAACTGGTTTTCTTTTTCAGTTTTGGCTTTTTGGGTCACACCTGGTGAAGCACAGGGGTTACTGCTGTCTCTGCACTGAGGAATTCCTCATGGTGGTCCTCAGGGGACCAAAAGGGACGCCAGGAATAAAACCCGGGCCGGTCGCGTAAAAACCAAGTCTACACCCACTGATCTATCGCTCCCCCCCCAAAGCCCAAACTAGTTGTTTTCAAACAATTACCAGTTTCGATCAAATGGAAGAAATAGAAATAAACATTTTGTTCAAAGGAAAAAATAGAAATTTCTTTCGGTTTTGAGCAGTGATTTCACCACCCAGTGAAGCTCAGGAAGGGCCTCTACGCCAAGCATTAGGCTCTCGATTTCCTCTCTGCAGTGCCCTGTCATCCACCATCAAAATCACATCCTTGATCCCCTGCCAGCAGAATATCTGTCCCCAACGTGCAAATTTTACCAGCCGACTCACACCCAGTGACTCCACTCTCAAATCAAATGGCTGCAATGCCAAAACCTGAATCTGCAGTTTGAGTTATGCAATGAAACGCAACAGATGACTACGAATTTGTGGAAAGGAAGGAATGAGGCAGTGTGTTCAGACTTGCGGGCAAGCTGGGGCTCCCTCGGGCTCCGACACGTTCCTCTCCGGTTGGGGGCCGGAGCGATGGGTTGGAGGGGAGGGCGAGGGTCTCGTGCCCCCGACCCCATGGGGCCGCCCCGGCCAGGGCTACCAGGACGCACAATGAAAAACAAACCTGAAAAGAAAACTCTCTCTCTTCTGGTCGTCCTGATTTCCGTTGTTCCTGACCCTTTCCGAACGACTTTTGCTCCCGAACCTTCCACTGCACTTGTCAGCCCACCTGCCAGGCACCACCGACCCCCCCATTCCCTCACCCCCCCCTCCCCGCACGCGCCTCCTAAATAAAAACCTCCCTGGATGCGATGCGCTGAGATAGACGGAAGGGAGAGACAAACCTCTCGAAAAGGCGGGCGCTGGGGGCATCCCGGGCTGGGCAGGCGGCGGAGGCTCAGAGCTCCCAGATGGACCACTCAGCGGCCAGGCCAGCGAGGAAACTGGCCCTATGGGACGCCCCCACGCCCTGGCCGCCCCCTTCCCGCCCCACCCCCGCTCCTCACCAGGCAACAAACAGGGTGGAGATTGCTCCGCCCACAAAGACCCCAGGGAAAGGCGGGGCTCTGTGACCTCACCTACACTTCCGGTCAGGGTTTTAAAGGGCCAGACACCACATAGTCCCCACACAGCAACCTATAGGGCTTTTTACTACCTCTGGGCTGAGGAAACACTCCTGGCTGTGCCTACCTTTTACCTATAATAAATATCCTATCTTGGAGGACTGTGTGATGACACAGCAGGTATGAGCAGCTTGCAATTGCCTGACCAAGTCCTCTAGCCAGGCACCCGATTGTCGAGGGACCCCGACAGCTGTGATCCCTGAGGTCAGAGCAGGAGTAAGGCCTGAGTACTGTAGTGTGTGACCCCAAAATACAGCAATGACAAACAGTAAACTCTATCCAAATAGAGGGAAATAAATCCACGTACCCTGACAAATTGTAGCATAAAATAGTTCAAGAGTCAAACAGTGGGTCCTTAAAACCTATGCTGCAGGAGCACACTTCTATCTCTGCTGTCAGATATTCCGTGTGTGTGTGTCTGAGCCAGAACCAACAGTGTCAGGAGTACTCCTAGCTCTGCATTCAGGGATCTGTCCTGGAATGTCTGAGGTTTGCTGGGATGCAGCTGATCAAATCTGTGCTAGCTGCATGCAAGGCAAGCACCCTACTTGCTGCACCATACCTCTGGCCCTTTCAAAGTAAATTTCTTGCCAGCAAGCCAGGAGTGACCCCTGAGCAAAGTTCCCCCCCCCCATGCGACAATAAGAACATCTTCCTGCAAGAGCAAGAAAAATTAAATCCTTGACCTGCTATACTCACCCCAAGAGCCAGTATCCAGGGATCGCCCAGTCAGGAAGAGATGAAGCATAGAGGATTTTTCATAACTGAAGATGAGTCTAAATTCCTCATCTGGAAAAAAACATCAGCGTTGGAATTAGACAGACAGTAAAGCAGGCAAGATGCTTGCCCTCCTCGCCCCAATCAAGCTTCAGCATCCCAGATCCCAGAGCACCGCCAGGAATGATTCCTGAGCACTGAGCCAGGAGTGAGCATCTTAGGGTATGTCCTCTCTCACTCCCCCCACAAAACATAAAAAAACAACTAAAACAAACCCCCAAATTAAAATTTCATTGGCCTAAACCTCCCACCTGCGTGAACCACGCTTCCAAAAAGGCCCCTCCCCATCCCAACCGCCAATGAATAGGACGGTCTGCAACAGAGTCTCTTGCCTTTAGGGGGCTGCAGCCCCGACCCTGAACGTGAATCTGCAGATTCTATAGCATCTACGTCAAGGCTAAAGGCTTCAGGATTTGTACCGACAAGTCCCATGTTGGGAGTGTTGGCCACTCAAGCCCCTAGCCCTTGGGTTGGTTCCGCAACCCCAAGGCCTGTAGCCCCAGTGCTCACCCCCATTCCAAAATGCAACAAGGGCACACTCAATCCCACAACTCCTGTACTGTGTACAGACCCCACTGCACCGCCCTAAGCTCCGCATCACTCTGAAGCCTCTACTGCACCCCAGGAACTGCCTGGATGTCAGGAATTCAGTGAGAAAGAAAGCACGAAAGCACCTCCCAGGTCCGAATGGTCCCGCTACTAACAATGTGGAGACTGAGAGTTCTGGGATGCTAACGGGAGGATGCTTGTGTCCTGCCACAAAACTGGCCTTCAGAGTACCCCTTCTACCAGGGGCCGCCACTTTTTACTGATCTTGTCCCTCATAAATAATGCACTAGGAAAGCCCCATATGTTCGGTGTTTTATTTTTTTGTAAACTCAATAAACAGACACGAGTGGAAATATCTCCCTTTGCAGAAAGCGTTAGAGAGAGAGCACCGCGGTAGGGCGTTTGCCTTGCACGCAGCCAACATGGCCGACCTGAGTTCGATTCCTCCACCCCTCTCGGAGAGCCCGGCAAGCTACGGAGAGTATCTCGCCCGCACGGCGAAGCCTGGCAAGCTCCCCGTGATGTATTCGACATGCCACACACAATAACAACCAAGTCTCCAACGGGGGACCTTACTAGACCAGCTCGAGCAAATCGATGAACCATGGGAGGACAGCGACAGTGATAGCAGAAAGCTGACACACCATTCCAAGAGAAAAGAAAATAGATTCCAGTCAGGGTTCAGTTCAAGCTCAGTGTGGAGCTCAGTGTGGAGCGCCTGATGCATGGAGTGAAGGCAACCCTGCATCCCTGCAGACACGACGAGCCACGGGGGCCATTGAAAACATCTCACCAAAATGGATGGCTCTCAGGATCGATCCTTTTTTTGGTCCTTTTATTTTGAAGTTTGTCTTCTTTAGAGACACACCAGGCAGTGCTCAGGGATCACTCCTGGAGGGTCTGTAGGGGAGCAAATGGATGCAAACCTTTCTCCTCCTCACTGCGCTGACACTAGTGCCCTCAAACTGGTTTTCTTTTTCAGTTTTGGCTTTTTGGGTCACACCTGGTGAAGCACAGGGGTTACTGCTGTCTCTGCACTGAGGAATTCCTCATGGTGGTCCTCAGGGGACCAAAAGGGACGCCAGGAATAAAACCCGGGCCGGTCGCGTAAAAACCAAGTCTACACCCACTGATCTATCGCTCCCCCGCCAAAGCCCAAACTAGTTGTTTTCAAACAATTACCACTTTCGATCAAATGGAAGAAATAGAAATAAACATTTTGTTCAAAGGAAAAAATAGAAATTTCTTTCGGTTTTGAGCAGGGATTTCACCACCCAGTGAAGCTCAGGAAGGGCCTCTACGCCAAGCATTAGGCTCTCGATTTCCTCTCTGCAGTGCCCTGTCATCCACCATCAAAATCACATCCTTGATCCCCTGCCAGCAGAATATCTGTCCCCAACGTGCAAATTTTACCAGCCGACTCACACCCAGTGACTCCACTCTCAAATCAAATGGCTGCAATGCCAAAACCTGAATCTGCAGTTTGAGTTATGCAATGAAACGCAACAGATGACTACGAATTTGTGGAAAGGAAGGAATGAGGCAGTGTGTTCAGACTTGCGGGCAAGCTGGGGCTCCCTCGGGCTCCGACACGTTCCTCTCCGGTTGGGGGCCGGAGCGATGGGTTGGAGGGGAGGGCGAGGGTCTCGTGCCCCCGACCCCATGCGGCCGCCCCGGCCAGGGCTACCAGGACGCACAATGAAAAACAAACCTGAAAAGAAAACTCTCTCTCTTCTGGTCGTCCTGATTTCCGTTGTTCCTGACCCTTTCCGAACGACTTTTGCTCCCGAACCTTCCACTTCACTTGTCAGCCCACCTGCCAGGCACCACCGACCCCCCCATTTCCTCACCCCCCCCTCCCTGCACGCGCCTCCTAAATAAAAACCTCCCTGGATGCGATGCGCTAAGATAGACGGAAGGGAGAGACAAACCTCTCGAAAAGGCGGGCGCTGGGGGCATCCCGGGCTGGGCAGGCGGCGGAGGCTCAGAGCTCCCAGATGGACCACTCAGCGGCCAGGCCAGCGAGGAAACTGGCCCTATGGGACGCCCCCACGCCCTGGCCGCCCCCTTCCCGCCCCACCCCCGCTCCTCACCAGGCAACAAACAGAGTGGAGATTGCTCCGCCCACAAAGACCCCAGGGAAAGGCGGGGCTCTGTGACCTCACCTACACTTCCGGTCAGGGTTTTAAAGGGCCAGACACCACATAGTCCCCACACAGCAACCTATAGGGCTTTTTACTACCTCTGGGCTGAGGAAACACTCCTGGCTGTGCCTACCTTTTACCTATAATAAATATCCTATCTTAGAGGACTGTGTGATGACACAGCAGGTATGAGCAGCTTGCAATTGCCTGACCAAGTCCTCTAGCCAGGCACCCGATTGTCGAGGGACCCCGACAGCTGTGATCCCTGAGGTCAGAGCAGGAATAAGGCCTGAGTACTGTAGTGTGTGACCCCAAAATACAGCAATAACAAACAGTAAACTCTATCCAAATAGAGGGAAATAAATCCACGTACCCTGACAAATTGTAGCATAAAATAGTTCAAGAGTCAAACAGTGGGTCCTTAAAACCTATGCTGCAGGAGCACACTTCTATCTCTGCTGTCAGATATTCCGTGTGTGTGTGTCTGAGCCAGAACCAACAGTGTCAGGAGTACTCCTAGCTCTGCATTCAGGGATCTGTCCTGGAATGTCTGAGGTTTGCTGGGATGCAGCTGATCAAATCTGTGTTAGCTGCATGCAAGGCAAGCACCCTACTTGCTGCACCATACCTCTGGCCCTTTCAAAGTAAATTTCTTGCCAGCAAGCCAGGAGTGACCCCTGAGCAAAGTTCCCCCCCCCATGCGACAATAAGAACATCTTCCTGCAAGAGCAAGAAAAATTAAATCCTTGACCTGCTATACTCACCCCAAGAGCCAGTATCCAGGGATCGCCCAGTCAGGAAGAGATGAAGCATAGAGGATTTTTCATAACTGAAGATGAGTCTAAATTCCTCATCTGGAAAAAAACATCAGCGTTGGAATTAGACAGACAGTAAAGCAGGCAAGATGCTTGCCCTCCTCGCCCCAATCAAGCTTCAGCATCCCAGATCCCAGAGCACCGCCAGGAATGATTCCTGAGCACTGAGCCAGGAGTGAGCATCTTAGGGTATGTCCTCTCTCACTCCCCCCACAAAACATAAAAAAACAACTAAAACAAACCCCCAAATTAAAATTTCATTGGCCTAAACCTCCCACCTGCGTGAACCACGCTTCCAAAAAGGCCCCTCCCCATCCCAACCGCCAATGAATAGGACGGTCTGCAACAGAGTCTCTTGCCTTTAGGGGGCTGCAGCCCCGACCCTGAACGTGAATCTGCAGATTCTATAGCATCTACGTCAAGGCTAAAGGCTTCAGGATTTGTACCGACAAGTCCCATGTTGGGAGTGTTGGCCACTCAAGCCCCTAGCCCTTGGGTGGGTTCCGCAACCCCAAGGCCTGTAGCCCCAGTGCTCAGCCCCATGCCAAAATGCAACAAGGGCACACTCAATCCCACAACCCCTGTACTGTGTACAGACCCCACTGCACCGCCCTAAGCTCCGCATCACTCTGAAGCCTCTACTGCACCCCAGGAACTGCCTGGATGTCAGGAATTCAGTGAGAAAGAAAGCACGAAAGCACCTCCCAGGTCCGAATGGTCCCGCTACTAACAATGTGGAGACTGAGAGTTCTGGGATGCTAACGGGAGGATGCTTGTGTCCTGCCACAAATCTGGCCTTCAGAGTACCCCTTCTACCAGGGGCCGCCACTTTTTACTGATCTTGTCCCTCATAAATAATGCACTAGGAAAGCCCCATATGTTCGGTGTTTTATTTTTTTGTAAACTCAATAAACAGACACGAGTGGAAATATCTCCCTTTGCACAAAGCGTTAGAGAGAGAGCACCGCGGTAGGGCGTTTGCCTTGCACGCAGCCAACATGGCCGACCTGAGTTCGATTCCTCCACCCCTCTCGGAGAGCCCGGCAGCTACGGAGAGTATCTCGCCCGCACGGCGAAGCCTGGCAAGCTCCCCGTGATGTATTCGACATGCCACACACAATAACAACCAAGTCTCCAACGGGGGACCTTACTAGACCAGCTCGAGCAAATCGATGAACCATGGGAGGACAGCGACAGTGATAGCAGAAAGCTGACACACCATTCCAAGAGAAAAGAAAATAGATTCCAGTCAGGGTTCAGTTCAAGCTCAGTGTGGAGCTCAGTGTGGAGCGCCTGATGCATGGAGTGAAGGCAACCCTGCATCCCTGCAGACACGACGAGCCACGGGGGCCATTGAAAACATCTCACCAAAATGGATGGCTCTCAGGATCGATCCTTTTTTTGGTCCTTTTATTTTGAAGTTTGTCTTCTTTAGAGACACACCAGGCAGTGCTCAGGGATCACTCCTGGAGGGTCTGTAGGGGAGCAAATGGATGCAAACCTTTCTCCTCCTCACTGCGCTGACACTAGTGCCCTCAAACTGGTTTTCTTTTTCAGTTTTGGCTTTTTGGGTCACACCTGGTGAAGCACAGGGGTTACTGCTGTCTCTGCACTGAGGAATTCCTCATGGTGGTCCTCAGGGGACCAAAAGGGACGCCAGGAATAAAACCCGGGCCGGTCGCGTAAAAACCAAGTCTACACCCACTGATCTATCGCTCCCCCCCCAAAGCCCAAACTAGTTGTTTTCAAACAATTACCACTTTCGATCAAATGGAAGAAATAGAAATAAACATTTTGTTCAAAGGAAAAAATAGAAATTTCTTTCGGTTTTGAGCAGTGATTTCACCACCCAGTGAAGCTCAGGAAGGGCCTCTACGCCAAGCATTAGGCTCTCGATTTCCTCTCTGCAGTGCCCTGTCATCCACCATCAAAATCACATCCTTGATCCCCTGCCAGCAGAATATCTGTCCCCAACGTGCAAATTTTACCAGCCGACTCACACCCAGTGACTCCACTCTCAAATCAAATGGCTGCAATGCCAAAACCTGAATCTGCAGTTTGAGTTATGCAATGAAACGCAACAGATGACTACGAATTTGTGGAAAGGAAGGAATGAGGCAGTGTGTTCAGACTTGCGGGCAAGCTGGGGCTCCCTCGGGCTCCGACACGTTCCTCTCCGGTTGGGGGCCGGAGCGATGGGTTGGAGGGGAGGGCGAGGGTCTCGTGCCCCCGACCCCATGGGGCCGCCCCGGCCAGGGCTACCAGGACGCACAATGAAAAACAAACCTGAAAAGAAAACTCTCTCTCTTCTGGTCGTCCTGATTTCCGTTGTTCCTGACCCTTTCCGAACGACTTTTGCTCCCGAACCTTCCACTGCACTTGTCAGCCCACCTGCCAGGCACCACCGACCCCCCCATTCCCTCACCCCCCCCTCCCCGCACGCGCCTCCTAAATAAAAACCTCCCTGGATGCGATGCGCTGAGATAGACGGAAGGGAGAGACAAACCTCTCGAAAAGGCGGGCGCTGGGGGCATCCCGGGCTGGGCAGGCGGCGGAGGCTCAGAGCTCCCAGATGGACCACTCAGCGGCCAGGCCAGCGAGGAAACTGGCCCTATGGGACGCCCCCACGCCCTGGCCGCCCCCTTCCCGCCCCACCCCCGCTCCTCACCAGGCAACAAACAGGGTGGAGATTGCTCCGCCCACAAAGACCCCAGGGAAAGGCGGGGCTCTGTGACCTCACCTACACTTCCGGTCAGGGTTTTAAAGGGCCAGACACCACATAGTCCCCACACAGCAACCTATAGGGCTTTTTACTACCTCTGGGCTGAGGAAACACTCCTGGCTGTGCCTACCTTTTACCTATAATAAATATCCTATCTTGGAGGACTGTGTGATGACACAGCAGGTATGAGCAGCTTGCAATTGCCTGACCAAGTCCTCTAGCCAGGCACCCGATTGTCGAGGGACCCCGACAGCTGTGATCCCTGAGGTCAGAGCAGGAGTAAGGCCTGAGTACTGTAGTGTGTGACCCCAAAATACAGCAATGACAAACAGTAAACTCTATCCAAATAGAGGGAAATAAATCCACGTACCCTGACAAATTGTAGCATAAAATAGTTCAAGAGTCAAACAGTGGGTCCTTAAAACCTATGCTGCAGGAGCACACTTCTATCTCTGCTGTCAGATATTCCGTGTGTGTGTGTCTGAGCCAGAACCAACAGTGTCAGGAGTACTCCTAGCTCTGCATTCAGGGATCTGTCCTGGAATGTCTGAGGTTTGCTGGGATGCAGCTGATCAAATCTGTGCTAGCTGCATGCAAGGCAAGCACCCTACTTGCTGCACCATACCTCTGGCCCTTTCAAAGTAAATTTCTTGCCAGCAAGCCAGGAGTGACCCCTGAGCAAAGTTCCCCCCCCCCATGCGACAATAAGAACATCTTCCTGCAAGAGCAAGAAAAATTAAATCCTTGACCTGCTATACTCACCCCAAGAGCCAGTATCCAGGGATCGCCCAGTCAGGAAGAGATGAAGCATAGAGGATTTTTCATAACTGAAGATGAGTCTAAATTCCTCATCTGGAAAAAAACATCAGCGTTGGAATTAGACAGACAGTAAAGCAGGCAAGATGCTTGCCCTCCTCGCCCCAATCAAGCTTCAGCATCCCAGATCCCAGAGCACCGCCAGGAATGATTCCTGAGCACTGAGCCAGGAGTGAGCATCTTAGGGTATGTCCTCTCTCACTCCCCCCACAAAACATAAAAAAACAACTAAAACAAACCCCCAAATTAAAATTTCATTGGCCTAAACCTCCCACCTGCGTGAACCACGCTTCCAAAAAGGCCCCTCCCCATCCCAACCGCCAATGAATAGGACGGTCTGCAACAGAGTCTCTTGCCTTTAGGGGGCTGCAGCCCCGACCCTGAACGTGAATCTGCAGATTCTATAGCATCTACGTCAAGGCTAAAGGCTTCAGGATTTGTACCGACAAGTCCCATGTTGGGAGTGTTGGCCACTCAAGCCCCTAGCCCTTGGGTTGGTTCCGCAACCCCAAGGCCTGTAGCCCCAGTGCTCACCCCCATTCCAAAATGCAACAAGGGCACACTCAATCCCACAACTCCTGTACTGTGTACAGACCCCACTGCACCGCCCTAAGCTCCGCATCACTCTGAAGCCTCTACTGCACCCCAGGAACTGCCTGGATGTCAGGAATTCAGTGAGAAAGAAAGCACGAAAGCACCTCCCAGGTCCGAATGGTCCCGCTACTAACAATGTGGAGACTGAGAGTTCTGGGATGCTAACGGGAGGATGCTTGTGTCCTGCCACAAAACTGGCCTTCAGAGTACCCCTTCTACCAGGGGCCGCCACTTTTTACTGATCTTGTCCCTCATAAATAATGCACTAGGAAAGCCCCATATGTTCGGTGTTTTATTTTTTTGTAAACTCAATAAACAGACACGAGTGGAAATATCTCCCTTTGCAGAAAGCGTTAGAGAGAGAGCACCGCGGTAGGGCGTTTGCCTTGCACGCAGCCAACATGGCCGACCTGAGTTCGATTCCTCCACCCCTCTCGGAGAGCCCGGCAAGCTACGGAGAGTATCTCGCCCGCACGGCGAAGCCTGGCAAGCTCCCCGTGATGTATTCGACATGCCACACACAATAACAACCAAGTCTCCAACGGGGGACCTTACTAGACCAGCTCGAGCAAATCGATGAACCATGGGAGGACAGCGACAGTGATAGCAGAAAGCTGACACACCATTCCAAGAGAAAAGAAAATAGATTCCAGTCAGGGTTCAGTTCAAGCTCAGTGTGGAGCTCAGTGTGGAGCGCCTGATGCATGGAGTGAAGGCAACCCTGCATCCCTGCAGACACGACGAGCCACGGGGGCCATTGAAAACATCTCACCAAAATGGATGGCTCTCAGGATCGATCCTTTTTTTGGTCCTTTTATTTTGAAGTTTGTCTTCTTTAGAGACACACCAGGCAGTGCTCAGGGATCACTCCTGGAGGGTCTGTAGGGGAGCAAATGGATGCAAACCTTTCTCCTCCTCACTGCGCTGACACTAGTGCCCTCAAACTGGTTTTCTTTTTCAGTTTTGGCTTTTTGGGTCACACCTGGTGAAGCACAGGGGTTACTGCTGTCTCTGCACTGAGGAATTCCTCATGGTGGTCCTCAGGGGACCAAAAGGGACGCCAGGAATAAAACCCGGGCCGGTCGCGTAAAAACCAAGTCTACACCCACTGATCTATCGCTCCCCCGCCAAAGCCCAAACTAGTTGTTTTCAAACAATTACCACTTTCGATCAAATGGAAGAAATAGAAATAAACATTTTGTTCAAAGGAAAAAATAGAAATTTCTTTCGGTTTTGAGCAGGGATTTCACCACCCAGTGAAGCTCAGGAAGGGCCTCTACGCCAAGCATTAGGCTCTCGATTTCCTCTCTGCAGTGCCCTGTCATCCACCATCAAAATCACATCCTTGATCCCCTGCCAGCAGAATATCTGTCCCCAACGTGCAAATTTTACCAGCCGACTCACACCCAGTGACTCCACTCTCAAATCAAATGGCTGCAATGCCAAAACCTGAATCTGCAGTTTGAGTTATGCAATGAAACGCAACAGATGACTACGAATTTGTGGAAAGGAAGGAATGAGGCAGTGTGTTCAGACTTGCGGGCAAGCTGGGGCTCCCTCGGGCTCCGACACGTTCCTCTCCGGTTGGGGGCCGGAGCGATGGGTTGGAGGGGAGGGCGAGGGTCTCGTGCCCCCGACCCCATGCGGCCGCCCCGGCCAGGGCTACCAGGACGCACAATGAAAAACAAACCTGAAAAGAAAACTCTCTCTCTTCTGGTCGTCCTGATTTCCGTTGTTCCTGACCCTTTCCGAACGACTTTTGCTCCCGAACCTTCCACTTCACTTGTCAGCCCACCTGCCAGGCACCACCGACCCCCCCATTTCCTCACCCCCCCCTCCCTGCACGCGCCTCCTAAATAAAAACCTCCCTGGATGCGATGCGCTAAGATAGACGGAAGGGAGAGACAAACCTCTCGAAAAGGCGGGCGCTGGGGGCATCCCGGGCTGGGCAGGCGGCGGAGGCTCAGAGCTCCCAGATGGACCACTCAGCGGCCAGGCCAGCGAGGAAACTGGCCCTATGGGACGCCCCCACGCCCTGGCCGCCCCCTTCCCGCCCCACCCCCGCTCCTCACCAGGCAACAAACAGAGTGGAGATTGCTCCGCCCACAAAGACCCCAGGGAAAGGCGGGGCTCTGTGACCTCACCTACACTTCCGGTCAGGGTTTTAAAGGGCCAGACACCACATAGTCCCCACACAGCAACCTATAGGGCTTTTTACTACCTCTGGGCTGAGGAAACACTCCTGGCTGTGCCTACCTTTTACCTATAATAAATATCCTATCTTAGAGGACTGTGTGATGACACAGCAGGTATGAGCAGCTTGCAATTGCCTGACCAAGTCCTCTAGCCAGGCACCCGATTGTCGAGGGACCCCGACAGCTGTGATCCCTGAGGTCAGAGCAGGAATAAGGCCTGAGTACTGTAGTGTGTGACCCCAAAATACAGCAATAACAAACAGTAAACTCTATCCAAATAGAGGGAAATAAATCCACGTACCCTGACAAATTGTAGCATAAAATAGTTCAAGAGTCAAACAGTGGGTCCTTAAAACCTATGCTGCAGGAGCACACTTCTATCTCTGCTGTCAGATATTCCGTGTGTGTGTGTCTGAGCCAGAACCAACAGTGTCAGGAGTACTCCTAGCTCTGCATTCAGGGATCTGTCCTGGAATGTCTGAGGTTTGCTGGGATGCAGCTGATCAAATCTGTGTTAGCTGCATGCAAGGCAAGCACCCTACTTGCTGCACCATACCTCTGGCCCTTTCAAAGTAAATTTCTTGCCAGCAAGCCAGGAGTGACCCCTGAGCAAAGTTCCCCCCCCCATGCGACAATAAGAACATCTTCCTGCAAGAGCAAGAAAAATTAAATCCTTGACCTGCTATACTCACCCCAAGAGCCAGTATCCAGGGATCGCCCAGTCAGGAAGAGATGAAGCATAGAGGATTTTTCATAACTGAAGATGAGTCTAAATTCCTCATCTGGAAAAAAACATCAGCGTTGGAATTAGACAGACAGTAAAGCAGGCAAGATGCTTGCCCTCCTCGCCCCAATCAAGCTTCAGCATCCCAGATCCCAGAGCACCGCCAGGAATGATTCCTGAGCACTGAGCCAGGAGTGAGCATCTTAGGGTATGTCCTCTCTCACTCCCCCCACAAAACATAAAAAAACAACTAAAACAAACCCCCAAATTAAAATTTCATTGGCCTAAACCTCCCACCTGCGTGAACCACGCTTCCAAAAAGGCCCCTCCCCATCCCAACCGCCAATGAATAGGACGGTCTGCAACAGAGTCTCTTGCCTTTAGGGGGCTGCAGCCCCGACCCTGAACGTGAATCTGCAGATTCTATAGCATCTACGTCAAGGCTAAAGGCTTCAGGATTTGTACCGACAAGTCCCATGTTGGGAGTGTTGGCCACTCAAGCCCCTAGCCCTTGGGTGGGTTCCGCAACCCCAAGGCCTGTAGCCCCAGTGCTCAGCCCCATGCCAAAATGCAACAAGGGCACACTCAATCCCACAACCCCTGTACTGTGTACAGACCCCACTGCACCGCCCTAAGCTCCGCATCACTCTGAAGCCTCTACTGCACCCCAGGAACTGCCTGGATGTCAGGAATTCAGTGAGAAAGAAAGCACGAAAGCACCTCCCAGGTCCGAATGGTCCCGCTACTAACAATGTGGAGACTGAGAGTTCTGGGATGCTAACGGGAGGATGCTTGTGTCCTGCCACAAATCTGGCCTTCAGAGTACCCCTTCTACCAGGGGCCGCCACTTTTTACTGATCTTGTCCCTCATAAATAATGCACTAGGAAAGCCCCATATGTTCGGTGTTTTATTTTTTTGTAAACTCAATAAACAGACACGAGTGGAAATATCTCCCTTTGCACAAAGCGTTAGAGAGAGAGCACCGCGGTAGGGCGTTTGCCTTGCACGCAGCCAACATGGCCGACCTGAGTTCGATTCCTCCACCCCTCTCGGAGAGCCCGGCAGCTACGGAGAGTATCTCGCCCGCACGGCGAAGCCTGGCAAGCTCCCCGTGATGTATTCGACATGCCACACACAATAACAACCAAGTCTCCAACGGGGGACCTTACTAGACCAGCTCGAGCAAATCGATGAACCATGGGAGGACAGCGACAGTGATAGCAGAAAGCTGACACACCATTCCAAGAGAAAAGAAAATAGATTCCAGTCAGGGTTCAGTTCAAGCTCAGTGTGGAGCTCAGTGTGGAGCGCCTGATGCATGGAGTGAAGGCAACCCTGCATCCCTGCAGACACGACGAGCCACGGGGGCCATTGAAAACATCTCACCAAAATGGATGGCTCTCAGGATCGATCCTTTTTTTGGTCCTTTTATTTTGAAGTTTGTCTTCTTTAGAGACACACCAGGCAGTGCTCAGGGATCACTCCTGGAGGGTCTGTAGGGGAGCAAATGGATGCAAACCTTTCTCCTCCTCACTGCGCTGACACTAGTGCCCTCAAACTGGTTTTCTTTTTCAGTTTTGGCTTTTTGGGTCACACCTGGTGAAGCACAGGGGTTACTGCTGTCTCTGCACTGAGGAATTCCTCATGGTGGTCCTCAGGGGACCAAAAGGGACGCCAGGAATAAAACCCGGGCCGGTCGCGTAAAAACCAAGTCTACACCCACTGATCTATCGCTCCCCCCCCAAAGCCCAAACTAGTTGTTTTCAAACAATTACCACTTTCGATCAAATGGAAGAAATAGAAATAAACATTTTGTTCAAAGGAAAAAATAGAAATTTCTTTCGGTTTTGAGCAGGGATTTCACCACCCAGTGAAGCTCAGGAAGGGCCTCTACGCCAAGCATTAGGCTCTAGATTTCCTCTCTGCAGTGCCCTGTCATCCACCATCAAAATCACATCCTTGATCCCCTGCCAGCAGAATATCTGTCCCCAACGTGCAAATTTTACCAGCCGACTCACACCCAGTGACTCCACTCTCAAATCAAATGGCTGCAATGCCAAAACCTGAATCTGCAGTTTGAGTTATGCAATGAAACGCAACAGATGACTACGAATTTGTGGAAAGGAAGGAATGAGGCAGTGTGTTCAGACTTGCGGGCAAGCTGGGGCTCCCTCGGGCTCCGACACGTTCCTCTCCGGTTGGGGGCCGGAGCGATGGGTTGGAGGGGAGGGCGAGGGTCTCGTGCCCCCGACCCCATGGGGCCGCCCCGGCCAGGGCTACCAGGACGCACAATGAAAAACAAACCTGAAAAGAAAACTCTCTCTCTTCTGGTCGTCCTGATTTCCGTTGTTCCTGACCCTTTCCGAACGACTTTTGCTCCCGAACCTTCCACTTCACTTGTCAGCCCACCTGCCAGGCACCACCGACCCCCCCATTCCCTCAACCCCCCTCCCCGCACGCGCCTCCTAAATAAAAACCTCCCTGGATGCGATGCGCTAAGATAGACGGAAGGGAGAGACAAACCTCTCGAAAAGGCGGGCGCTGGGGGCATCCCGGGCTGGGCAGGCGGCGGAGGCTCAGAGCTCCCAGATGGACCACTCAGCGGCCAGGCCAGCGAGGAAACTGGCCCTATGGGACGCCCCCACGCCCTGGCCGCCCCCTTCCCGCCCCACCCCCGCTCCTCACCAGGCAACAAACAGGGTGGAGATTGCTCCGCCCACAAAGACCCCAGGGAAAGGCGGGGCTCTGTGACCTCACCTACACTTCCGGTCAGGGTTTTAAAGGGCCAGACACCACATAGTCCCCACACAGCAACCTATAGGGCTTTTTACTACCTCTGGGCTGAGGAAACACTCCTGGCTGTGCCTACCTTTTACCTATAATAAATATCCTATCTTGGAGGACTGTGTGATGACACAGCAGGTATGAGCAGCTTGCAATTGCCTGACCAAGTCCTCTAGCCAGGCACCCGATTGTCGAGGGACCCCGACAGCTGTGATCCCTGAGGTCAGAGCAGGAGTAAGGCCTGAGTACTGTAGTGTGTGACCCCAAAATACAGCAATGACAAACAGTAAACTCTATCCAAATAGAGGGAAATAAATCCACGTACCCTGACAAATTGTAGCATAAAATAGTTCAAGAGTCAAACAGTGGGTCCTTAAAACCTATGCTGCAGGAGCACACTTCTATCTCTGCTGTCAGATATTCCGTGTGTGTGTGTCTGAGCCAGAACCAACAGTGTCAGGAGTACTCCTAGCTCTGCATTCAGGGATCTGTCCTGGAATGTCTGAGGTTTGCTGGGATGCAGCTGATCAAATCTGTGTTAGCTGCATGCAAGGCAAGCACCCTACTTGCTGCACCATACCTCTGGCCCTTTCAAAGTAAATTTCTTGCCAGCAAGCCAGGAGTGACCCCTGAGCAAAGTTCCCCCCCCCCCAATGCGACAATAAGAACATCTTCCTTCAAGAGCAAGGAAAATTAAATCCTTGACCTGCTATACTCACCCCAAGAGCCAGTATCCAGGGATCGCCCAGTCAGGAAGAGATGAAGCATAGAGGATTTTTCATAACTGAAGATGAGTCTAAATTCCTCATCTGGAAAAAACATCAGCGTTGGAATTAGACAGACAGTAAAGCAGGCAAGATGCTTGCCCTCCTCGCCCCAATCAAGCTTCAGCATCCCAGATCCCAGAGCACCGCCAGGAATGATTCCTGAGCACTGAGCCAGGAGTGAGCATCTTAGGGTATGTCCTCTCTCACTCCCCCCACAAAACATAAAAAAACAACTAAAACAAACCTCCAAATTAAAATTTCATTGGCCTAAACCTCCCACCTGCGTGAACCACGCTTCCAAAAAGGCCCCTCCCCATCCCAACCGCCAATGAATAGGACGGTCTGCAACAGAGTCTCTTGCCTTTAGGGGGCTGCAGCCCCGACCCTGAACGTGAATCTGCAGATTCTATAGCATCTACGTCAAGGCTAAAGGCTTCAGGATTTGTACCGACAAGTCCCATGTTGGGAGTGTTGGCCACTCAAGCCCCTAGCCCTTGGGTTGGTTCCGCAACCCCAAGGCCTGTAGCCCCAGTGCTCAGCCCCATGCCAAAATGCAACAAGGGCACACTCAATCCCACAACCCCTGTACTGTGTACAGACCCCACTGCACCGCCCTAAGCTCCGCATCACTCTGAAGCCTCTACTGCACCCCAGGAACTGCCTGGATGTCAGGAATTCAGTGAGAAAGAAAGCACGAAAGCACCTCCCAGGTCCGAATGGTCCCGCTACTAACAATGTGGAGACTGAGAGTTCTGGGATGCTAACGGGAGGATGCTTGTGTCCTGCCACAAATCTGGCCTTCAGAGTACCCCTTCTACCAGGGGCCGCCACTTTTTACTGATCTTGTCCCTCATAAATAATGCACTAGGAAAGCCCCATATGTTCGGTGTTTTATTTTTTTGTAAACTCAATAAACAGACACGAGTGGAAATATCTCCCTTTGCACAAAGCGTTAGAGAGAGAGCACCGCGGTAGGGCGTTTGCCTTGCACGCAGCCAACATGGCCGACCTGAGTTCGATTCCTCCACCCCTCTCGGAGAGCCCGGCAAGCTACGGAGAGTATCTCGCCCGCACGGCGAAGCCTGGCAAGCTCCCCGTGATGTATTCGACATGCCACACACAATAACAACCAAGTCTCCAACGGGGGACCTTACTAGACCAGCTCGAGCAAATCGATGAACCATGGGAGGACAGCGACAGTGATAGCAGAAAGCTGACACACCATTCCAAGAGAAAAGAAAATAGATTCCAGCCAGGGTTCAGTTCAAGCTCAGTGTGGAGCTCAGTGTGGAGCGCCTGATGCATGGAGTGAAGGCAACCCTGCATCCCTGCAGACACGACGAGCCACGGGGGCCATTGAAAACATCTCACCAAAATGGATGGCTCTCAGGATCGATCCTTTTTTTGGTCCTTTTATTTTGAAGTTTGTCTTCTTTAGAGACACACCAGGCAGTGCTCAGGGATCACTCCTGGAGGGTCTGTAGGGGAGCAAATGGATGCAAACCTTTCTCCTTCTCACTGCGCTGACACTAGTGCCCTCAAACTGGTTTTCTTTTTCAGTTTTGGCTTTTTGGGTCACACCTGGTGAAGCACAGGGGTTACTGCTGTCTCTGCACTGAGGAATTCCTCATGGTGGTCCTCAGGGGACCAAAAGGGACGCCAGGAATAAAACCCGGGCCGGTCGCGTAAAAACCAAGTCTACACCCACTGATCTATCGCTCCCCCCCCAAAGCCCAAACTAGTTGTTTTCAAACAATTACCAGTTTCGATCAAATGGAAGAAATAGAAATAAACATTTTGTTCAAAGGAAAAAATAGAAATTTCTTTCGGTTTTGAGCAGTGATTTCACCACCCAGTGAAGCTCAGGAAGGGCCTCTACGCCAAGCATTAGGCTCTCGATTTCCTCTCTGCAGTGCCCTGTCATCCACCATCAAAATCACATCCTTGATCCCCTGCCAGCAGAATATCTGTCCCCAACGTGCAAATTTTACCAGCCGACTCACACCCAGTGACTCCACTCTCAAATCAAATGGCTGCAATGCCAAAACCTGAATCTGCAGTTTGAGTTATGCAATGAAACGCAACAGATGACTACGAATTTGTGGAAAGGAAGGAATGAGGCAGTGTGTTCAGACTTGCGGGCAAGCTGGGGCTCCCTCGGGCTCCGACACGTTCCTCTCCGGTTGGGGGCCGGAGCGATGGCTTGGAGGGGAGGGCGAGGGTCTCGTGCCCCCGACCCCATGGGGCCGCCCCGGCCAGGGCTACCAGGACGCACAATGAAAAACAAACCTGAAAAGAAAACTCTCTCTCTTCTGGTCGTCCTGATTTCCGTTGTTCCTGACCCTTTCCGAACGACTTTTGCTCCCGAACCTACCACTTCACTTGTCAGCCCACCTGCCAGGCACCACCGACCCCCCCATTCCCTCACCCCCCCCCCCTCCCCGCACGCGCCTCCTAAATAAAAACCTCCCTGGATGCGATGCGCTAAGATAGACGGAAGGGAGAGACAAACCTCTCGAAAAGGCGGGCGCTGGGGGCATCCCGGGCTGGGCAGGCGGCGGAGGCTCAGAGCTCCCAGATGGACCACTCAGCGGCCAGGCCAGCGAGGAAACTGCCCCTATGGGACGCCCCCACGCCCTGGCCGCCCCCTTCCCGCCCCACCCCCGCTCCTCACCAGGCAACAAACAGGGTGGAGATTGCTCCGCCCACAAAGACCCCAGGGAAAGGCGGGGCTCTGTGACCTCACCTACACTTCCGGTCAGGGTTTTAAAGGGCCAGACACCACATAGTCCCCACACAGCAACCTATAGGGCTTTTTACTACCTCTGGGCTGAGGAAACACTCCTGGCTGTGCCTACCTTTTACCTATAATAAATATCCTATCTTGGAGGACTGTGTGATGACACAGCAGGTATGAGCAGCTTGCAATTGCCTGACCAAGTCCTCTAGCCAGGCACCCGATTGTCGAGGGACCCCGACAGCTGTGATCCCTGAGGTCAGAGCAGGAGTAAGGCCTGAGTACTGTAGTGTGTGACCCCAAAATACAGCAATGACAAACAGTAAACTCTATCCAAATAGAGGGAAATAAATCCACGTACCCTGACATATTGTAGCATAAAATAGTTCAAGAGTCAAACAGTGGGTCCTTAAAACCTATGCTGCAGGAGCACACTTCTATCTCTGCTGTCAGATATTCCGTGTGTGTGTGTCTGAGCCAGAACCAACAGTGTCAGGAGTACTCCTAGCTCTGCATTCAGGGATCTGTCCTGGAATGTCTGAGGTTTGCTGGGATGCAGCTGATCAAATCTGTGTTAGCTGCATGCAAGGCAAGCACCCTACTTGCTGCACCATACCTCTGGCCCTTTCAAAGTAAATTTCTTGCCAGCAAGCCAGGAGTGACCCCTGAGCAAAGTCCCCCCCCCCAATGCGACAATAAGAACATCTTCCTTCAAGAGCAAGGAAAATTAAATCCTTGACCTGCTATACTCACCCCAAGAGCCAGTATCCACGGATCGCCCAGTCAGGAAGAGATGAAGCATAGAGGATTTTTCATAACTGAAGATGAGTCTAAATTCCTCATCTGGAAAAAACATCAGCGTTGGAATTAGACAGACAGTAAAGCAGGCAAGATGCTTGCCCTCCTCGCCCCAATCAAGCTTCAGCATCCCAGATCCCAGAGCACCGCCAGGAATGATTCCTGAGCACTGAGCCAGGAGTAAGCATCTTAGGGTATGTCCTCTCTCACTCCCCCCACAAAACATAAAAAAACAACTAAAACAAACCTCCAAATTAAAATTTCATTGGCCTAAACCTCCCACCTGCGTGAACCACGCTTCCAAAAAGGCCCCTCCCCATCCCAACCGCCAATGAATAGGACGGTCTGCAACAGAGTCTCTTGCCTTTAGGGGGCTGCAGCCCCGACCCTGAACGTGAATCTGCAGATTCTATAGCATCTACGTCAAGGCTAAAGGCTTCAGGATTTGTACCGACAAGTCCCATGTTGGGAGTGTTGGCCACTCAAGCCCCTAGCCCTTGGGTTGGTTCCGCAACCCCAAGGCCTGTAGCCCCAGTGCTCACCCCCATTCCAAAATGCAACAAGGGCACACTCAATCCCACAACTCCTGTACTGTGTACAGACCCCACTGCACCGCCCTAAGCTCCGCATCACTCTGAAGCCTCTACTGCACCCCAGGAACTGCCTGGATGTCAGGAATTCAGTGAGAAAGAAAGCACGAAAGCACCTCCCAGGTCCGAATGGTCCCGCTACTAACAATGTGGAGACTGAGAGTTCTGGGATGCTAACGGGAGGATGCTTGTGTCCTGCCACAAAACTGGCCTTCAGAGTACCCCTTCTACCAGGGGCCGCCACTTTTTACTGATCTTGTCCCTCATAAATAATGCACTAGGAAAGCCCCATATGTTCGGTGTTTTATTTTTTTGTAAACTCAATAAACAGACACGAGTGGAAATATCTCCCTTTGCAGAAAGCGTTAGAGAGAGAGCACCGCGGTAGGGCGTTTGCCTTGCACGCAGCCAACATGGCCGACCTGAGTTCGATTCCTCCACCCCTCTCGGAGAGCCCGGCAAGCTACGGAGAGTATCTCGCCCGCACGGCGAAGCCTGGCAAGCTCCCCGTGATGTATTCGACATGCCACACACAATAACAACCAAGTCTCCAACGGGGGACCTTACTAGACCAGCTCGAGCAAATCGATGAACCATGGGAGGACAGCGACAGTGATAGCAGAAAGCTGACACACCATTCCAAGAGAAAAGAAAATAGATTCCAGCCAGGGTTCAGTTCAAGCTCAGTGTGGAGCTCAGTGTGGAGCGCCTGATGCATGGAGTGAAGGCAACCCTGCATCCCTGCAGACACGACGAGCCACGGGGGCCATTGAAAACATCTCACCAAAATGGATGGCTCTCAGGATCGATCCTTTTTTTGGTCCTTTTATTTTGAAGTTTGTCTTCTTTAGAGACACACCAGGCAGTGCTCAGGGATCACTCCTGGAGGGTCTGTAGGGGAGCAAATGGATGCAAACCTTTCTCCTTCTCACTGCGCTGACACTAGTGCCCTCAAACTGGTTTTCTTTTTCAGTTTTGGCTTTTTGGGTCACACCTGGTGAAGCACAGGGGTTACTGCTGTCTCTGCACTGAGGAATTCCTCATGGTGGTCCTCAGGGGACCAAAAGGGACGCCAGGAATAAAACCCGGGCCGGTCGCGTAAAAACCAAGTCTACACCCACTGATCTATCGCTCCCCCCCCAAAGCCCAAACTAGTTGTTTTCAAACAATTACCAGTTTCGATCAAATGGAAGAAATAGAAATAAACATTTTGTTCAAAGGAAAAAATAGAAATTTCTTTCGGTTTTGAGCAGTGATTTCACCACCCAGTGAAGCTCAGGAAGGGCCTCTACGCCAAGCATTAGGCTCTCGATTTCCTCTCTGCAGTGCCCTGTCATCCACCATCAAAATCACATCCTTGATCCCCTGCCAGCAGAATATCTGTCCCCAACGTGCAAATTTTACCAGCCGACTCACACCCAGTGACTCCACTCTCAAATCAAATGGCTGCAATGCCAAAACCTGAATCTGCAGTTTGAGTTATGCAATGAAACGCAACAGATGACTACGAATTTGTGGAAAGGAAGGAATGAGGCAGTGTGTTCAGACTTGCGGGCAAGCTGGGGCTCCCTCGGGCTCCGACACGTTCCTCTCCGGTTGGGGGCCGGAGCGATGGGTTGGAGGGGAGGGCGAGGGTCTCGTGCCCCCGACCCCATGGGGCCGCCCCGGCCAGGGCTACCAGGACGCACAATGAAAAACAAACCTGAAAAGAAAACTCTCTCTCTTCTGGTCGTCCTGATTTCCGTTGTTCCTGACCCTTTCCGAACGACTTTTGCTCCCGAACCTACCACTTCACTTGTCAGCCCACCTGCCAGGCACCACCGACCCCCCCATTCCCTCACCCCCCCCCTCCCCGCACGCGCCTCCTAAATAAAAACCTCCCTGGATGCGATGCGCTAAGATAGACGGAAGGGAGAGACAAACCTCTCGAAAAGGCGGGCGCTGGGGGCATCCCGGGCTGGGCAGGCGGCGGAGGCTCAGAGCTCCCAGATGGACCACTCAGCGGCCAGGCCAGCGAGGAAACTGCCCCTATGGGACGCCCCCACGCCCTGGCCGCCCCCTTCCCGCCCCACCCCCGCTCCTCACCAGGCAACAAACAGGGTGGAGATTGCTCCGCCCACAAAGACCCCAGGGAAAGGCGGGGCTCTGTGACCTCACCTACACTTCCGGTCAGGGTTTTAAAGGGCCAGACACCACATAGTCCCCACACAGCAACCTATAGGGCTTTTTACTACCTCTGGGCTGAGGAAACACTCCTGGCTGTGCCTACCTTTTACCTATAATAAATATCCTATCTTGGAGGACTGTGTGATGACACAGCAGGTATGAGCAGCTTGCAATTGCCTGACCAAGTCCTCTAGCCAGGCACCCGATTGTCGAGGGACCCCGACAGCTGTGATCCCTGAGGTCAGAGCAGGAGTAAGGCCTGAGTACTGTAGTGTGTGACCCCAAAATACAGCAATGACAAACAGTAAACTCTATCCAAATAGAGGGAAATAAATCCACGTACCCTGACATATTGTAGCATAAAATAGTTCAAGAGTCAAACAGTGGGTCCTTAAAACCTATGCTGCAGGAGCACACTTCTATCTCTGCTGTCAGATATTCCGTGTGTGTGTGTCTGAGCCAGAACCAACAGTGTCAGGAGTACTCCTAGCTCTGCATTCAGGGATCTGTCCTGGAATGTCTGAGGTTTGCTGGGATGCAGCTGATCAAATCTGTGTTAGCTGCATGCAAGGCAAGCACCCTACTTGCTGCACCATACCTCTGGCCCTTTCAAAGTAAATTTCTTGCCAGCAAGCCAGGAGTGACCCCTGAGCAAAGTCCCCCCCCCCAATGCGACAATAAGAACATCTTCCTTCAAGAGCAAGGAAAATTAAATCCTTGACCTGCTATACTCACCCCAAGAGCCAGTATCCACGGATCGCCCAGTCAGGAAGAGATGAAGCATAGAGGATTTTTCATAACTGAAGATGAGTCTAAATTCCTCATCTGGAAAAAACATCAGCGTTGGAATTAGACAGACAGTAAAGCAGGCAAGATGCTTGCCCTCCTCGCCCCAATCAAGCTTCAGCATCCCAGATCCCAGAGCACCGCCAGGAATGATTCCTGAGCACTGAGCCAGGAGTAAGCATCTTAGGGTATGTCCTCTCTCACTCCCCCCACAAAACATAAAAAAACAACTAAAACAAACCTCCAAATTAAAATTTCATTGGCCTAAACCTCCCACCTGCGTGAACCACGCTTCCAAAAAGGCCCCTCCCCATCCCAACCGCCAATGAATAGGACGGTCTGCAACAGAGTCTCTTGCCTTTAGGGGGCTGCAGCCCCGACCCTGAACGTGAATCTGCAGATTCTATAGCATCTACGTCAAGGCTAAAGGCTTCAGGATTTGTACCGACAAGTCCCATGTTGGGAGTGTTGGCCACTCAAGCCCCTAGCCCTTGGGTTGGTTCCGCAACCCCAAGGCCTGTAGCCCCAGTGCTCACCCCCATTCCAAAATGCAACAAGGGCACACTCAATCCCACAACTCCTGTACTGTGTACAGACCCCACTGCACCGCCCTAAGCTCCGCATCACTCTGAAGCCTCTACTGCACCCCAGGAACTGCCTGGATGTCAGGAATTCAGTGAGAAAGAAAGCACGAAAGCACCTCCCAGGTCCGAATGGTCCCGCTACTAACAATGTGGAGACTGAGAGTTCTGGGATGCTAACGGGAGGATGCTTGTGTCCTGCCACAAAACTGGCCTTCAGAGTACCCCTTCTACCAGGGGCCGCCACTTTTTACTGATCTTGTCCCTCATAAATAATGCACTAGGAAAGCCCCATATGTTCGGTGTTTTATTTTTTTGTAAACTCAATAAACAGACACGAGTGGAAATATCTCCCTTTGCAGAAAGCGTTAGAGAGAGAGCACCGCGGTAGGGCGTTTGCCTTGCACGCAGCCAACATGGCCGACCTGAGTTCGATTCCTCCACCCCTCTCGGAGAGCCCGGCAAGCTACGGAGAGTATCTCGCCCGCACGGCGAAGCCTGGCAAGCTCCCCGTGATGTATTCGACATGCCACACACAATAACAACCAAGTCTCCAACGGGGGACCTTACTAGACCAGCTCGAGCAAATCGATGAACCATGGGAGGACAGCGACAGTGATAGCAGAAAGCTGACACACCATTCCAAGAGAAAAGAAAATAGATTCCAGTCAGGGTTCAGTTCAATCTCAGTGTGGAGCTCAGTGTGGAGCGCCTGATGCATGGAGTGAAGGCAACCCTGCATCCCTGCAGACACGACGAGCCACGGGGGCCATTGAAAACATCTCACCAAAATGGATGGCTCTCAGGATCGATCCTTTTTTTGGTCCTTTTATTTTGAAGTTTGTCTTCTTTAGAGACACACCAGGCAGTGCTCAGGGATCACTCCTGGAGGGTCTGTAGGGGAGCAAATGGATGCAAACCTTTCTCCTCCTCACTGCGCTGACACTAGTGCCCTCAAACTGGTTTTCTTTTTCAGTTTTGGCTTTTTGGGTCACACCTGGTGAAGCACAGGGGTTACTGCTGTCTCTGCACTGAGGAATTCCTCATGGTGGTCCTCAGGGGACCAAAAGGGACGCCAGGAATAAAACCCGGGCCGGTCGCGTAAAAACCAAGTCTACACCCACTGATCTATCGCTCCCCCGCCAAAGCCCAAACTAGTTGTTTTCAAACAATTACCACTTTCGATCAAATGGAAGAAATAGAAATAAACATTTTGTTCAAAGGAAAAAATAGAAATTTCTTTCGGTTTTGAGCAGGGATTTCACCACCCAGTGAAGCTCAGGAAGGGCCTCTACGCCAAGCATTAGGCTCTCGATTTCCTCTCTGCAGTGCCCTGTCATCCACCATCAAAATCACATCCTTGATCCCCTGCCAGCAGAATATCTGTCCCCAACGTGCAAATTTTACCAGCCGACTCACACCCAGTGACTCCACTCTCAAATCAAATGGCTGCAATGCCAAAACCTGAATCTGCAGTTTGAGTTATGCAATGAAACGCAACAGATGACTACGAATTTGTGGAAAGGAAGGAATGAGGCAGTGTGTTCAGACTTGCGGGCAAGCTGGGGCTCCCTCGGGCTCCGACACGTTCCTCTCCGGTTGGGGGCCGGAGCGATGGGTTGGAGGGGAGGGCGAGGGTCTCGTGCCCCCGACCCCATGGGGCCGCCCCGGCCAGGGCTACCAGGACGCACAATGAAAAACAAACCTGAAAAGAAAACTCTCTCTCTTCTGGTCGTCCTGATTTCCGTTGTTCCTGACCCTTTCCGAACGACTTTTGCTCCCGAACCTTCCACTTCACTTGTCAGCCCACCTGCCAGGCACCACCGACCCCCCCATTCCCTCACCCCCCCCTCCCCGCACGCGCCTCCTAAATAAAAACCTACCTGGATGCGATGCGCTAAGATAGACGGAAGGGAGAGACAAACCTCTCGAAAAGGCGGGCGCTGGGGGCATCCCGGGCTGGGCAGGCGGCGGAGGCTCAGAGCTCCCAGATGGACCACTCAGCGGCCAGGCCAGCGAGGAAACTGGCCCTATGGGACGCCCCCACGCCCTGGCCGCCCCCTTCCCGCCCCACCCCCGCTCCTCACCAGGCAACAAACAGAGTGGAGATTGCTCCGCCCACAAAGACCCCAGGGAAAGGCGGGGCTCTGTGACCTCACCTACACTTCCGGTCAGGGTTTTAAAGGGCCAGACACCACATAGTCCCCACACAGCAACCTATAGGGCTTTTTACTACCTCTGGGCTGAGGAAACACTCCTGGCTGTGCCTACCTTTTACCTATAATAAATATCCTATCTTAGAGGACTGTGTGATGACACAGCAGGTATGAGCAGCTTGCAATTGCCTGACCAAGTCCTCTAGCCAGGCACCCGATTGTCGAGGGACCCCGACAGCTGTGATCCCTGAGGTCAGAGCAGGAATAAGGCCTGAGTACTGTAGTGTGTGACCCCAAAATACAGCAATAACAAACAGTAAACTCTATCCAAATAGAGGGAAATAAATCCACGTACCCTGACAAATTGTAGCATAAAATAGTTCAAGAGTCAAACAGTGGGTCCTTAAAACCTATGCTGCAGGAGCACACTTCTATCTCTGCTGTCAGATATTCCGTGTGTGTGTGTCTGAGCCAGAACCAACAGTGTCAGGAGTACTCCTAGCTCTGCATTCAGGGATCTGTCCTGGAATGTCTGAGGTTTGCTGGGATGCAGCTGATCAAATCTGTGTTAGCTGCATGCAAGGCAAGCACCCTACTTGCTGCACCATACCTCTGGCCCTTTCAAAGTAAATTTCTTGCCAGCAAGCCAGGAGTGACCCCTGAGCAAAGTTCCCCCCCCATGCGACAATAAGAACATCTTCCTGCAAGAGCAAGAAAAATTAAATCCTTGACCTGCTATACTCACCCCAAGAGCCAGTATCCAGGGATCGCCCAGTCAGGAAGAGATGAAGCATAGAGGATTTTTCATAACTGAAGATGAGTCTAAATTCCTCATCTGGAAAAAAACATCAGCGTTGGAATTAGACAGACAGTAAAGCAGGCAAGATGCTTGCCCTCCTCGCCCCAATCAAGCTTCAGCATCCCAGATCCCAGAGCACCGCCAGGAATGATTCCTGAGCACTGAGCCAGGAGTGAGCATCTTAGGGTATGTCCTCTCTCACTCCCCCCACAAAACATAAAAAAACAACTAAAACAAACCCCCAAATTAAAATTTCATTGGCCTAAACCTCCCACCTGCGTGAACCACGCTTCCAAAAAGGCCCCTCCCCATCCCAACCGCCAATGAATAGGACGGTCTGCAACAGAGTCTCTTGCCTTTAGGGGGCTGCAGCCCCGACCCTGAACGTGAATCTGCAGATTCTATAGCATCTACGTCAAGGCTAAAGGCTTCAGGATTTGTACCGACAAGTCCCATGTTGGGAGTGTTGGCCACTCAAGCCCCTAGCCCTTGGGTGGGTTCCGCAACCCCAAGGCCTGTAGCCCCAGTGCTCAGCCCCATGCCAAAATGCAACAAGGGCACACTCAATCCCACAACCCCTGTACTGTGTACAGACCCCACTGCACCGCCCTAAGCTCCGCATCACTCTGAAGCCTCTACTGCACCCCAGGAACTGCCTGGATGTCAGGAATTCAGTGAGAAAGAAAGCACGAAAGCACCTCCCAGGTCCGAATGGTCCCGCTACTAACAATGTGGAGACTGAGAGTTCTGGGATGCTAACGGGAGGATGCTTGTGTCCTGCCACAAATCTGGCCTTCAGAGTACCCCTTCTACCAGGGGCCGCCACTTTTTACTGATCTTGTCCCTCATAAATAATGCACTAGGAAAGCCCCATATGTTCGGTGTTTTATTTTTTTGTAAACTCAATAAACAGACACGAGTGGAAATATCTCCCTTTGCAGAAAGCGTTAGAGAGAGAGCACCGCGGTAGGGCGTTTGCCTTGCACGCAGCCAACATGGCCGACCTGAGTTCGATTCCTCCACCCCTCTCGGAGAGCCCGGCAGCTACGGAGAGTATCTCGCCCGCACGGCGAAGCCTGGCAAGCTCCCCGTGATGTATTCGACATGCCACACACAATAACAACCAAGTCTCCAACGGGGGACCTTACTAGACCAGCTCGAGCAAATCGATGAACCATGGGAGGACAGCGACAGTGATAGCAGAAAGCTGACACACCATTCCAAGAGAAAAGAAAATAGATTCCAGTCAGGGTTCAGTTCAAGCTCAGTGTGGAGCTCAGTGTGGAGCGCCTGATGCATGGAGTGAAGGCAACCCTGCATCCCTGCAGACACGACGAGCCACGGGGGCCATTGAAAACATCTCACCAAAATGGATGGCTCTCAGGATCGATCCTTTTTTTGGTCCTTTTATTTTGAAGTTTGTCTTCTTTAGAGACACACCAGGCAGTGCTCAGGGATCACTCCTGGAGGGTCTGTAGGGGAGCAAATGGATGCAAACCTTTCTCCTCCTCACTGCGCTGACACTAGTGCCCTCAAACTGGTTTTCTTTTTCAGTTTTGGCTTTTTGGGTCACACCTGGTGAAGCACAGGGGTTACTGCTGTCTCTGCACTGAGGAATTCCTCATGGTGGTCCTCAGGGGACCAAAAGGGACGCCAGGAATAAAACCCGGGCCGGTCGCGTAAAAACCAAGTCTACACCCACTGATCTATCGCTCCCCCCCCAAAGCCCAAACTAGTTGTTTTCAAACAATTACCACTTTCGATCAAATGGAAGAAATAGAAATAAACATTTTGTTCAAAGGAAAAAATAGAAATTTCTTTCGGTTTTGAGCAGGGATTTCACCACCCAGTGAAGCTCAGGAAGGGCCTCTACGCCAAGCATTAGGCTCTCGATTTCCTCTCTGCAGTGCCCTGTCATCCACCATCAAAATCACATCCTTGATCCCCTGCCAGCAGAATATCTGTCCCCAACGTGCAAATTTTACCAGCCGACTCACACCCAGTGACTCCACTCTCAAATCAAATGGCTGCAATGCCAAAACCTGAATCTGCAGTTTGAGTTATGCAATGAAACGCAACAGATGACTACGAATTTGTGGAAAGGAAGGAATGAGGCAGTGTGTTCAGACTTGCGGGCAAGCTGGGGCTCCCTCGGGCTCCGACACGTTCCTCTCCGGTTGGGGGCCGGAGCGATGGGTTGGAGGGGAGGGCGAGGGTCTCGTGCCCCCGACCCCATGGGGCCGCCCCGGCCAGGGCTACCAGGACGCACAATGAAAAACAAACCTGAAAAGAAAACTCTCTCTCTTCTGGTCGTCCTGATTTCCGTTGTTCCTGACCCTTTCCGAACGACTTTTGCTCCCGAACCTTCCACTTCACTTGTCAGCCCACCTGCCAGGCACCACCGACCCCCCCATTCCCTCAACCGCCCTCCCCGCACGCGCCTCCTAAATAAAAACCTCCCTGGATGCGATGCGCTAAGATAGACGGAAGGGAGAGACAAACCTCTCGAAAAGGCGGGCGCTGGGGGCATCCCGGGCTGGGCAGGCGGCGGAGGCTCAGAGCTCCCAGATGGACCACTCAGCGGCCAGGCCAGCGAGGAAACTGGCCCTATGGGACGCCCCCACGCCCTGGCCGCCCCCTTCCCGCCCCACCCCCGCTCCTCACCAGGCAACAAACAGGGTGGAGATTGCTCCGCCCACAAAGACCCCAGGGAAAGGCGGGGCTCTGTGACCTCACCTACACTTCCGGTCAGGGTTTTAAAGGGCCAGACACCACATAGTCCCCACACAGCAACCTATAGGGCTTTTTACTACCTCTGGGCTGAGGAAACACTCCTGGCTGTGCCTACCTTTTACCTATAATAAATATCCTATCTTGGAGGACTGTGTGATGACACAGCAGGTATGAGCAGCTTGCAATTGCCTGACCAAGTCCTCTAGCCAGGCACCCGATTGTCGAGGGACCCCGACAGCTGTGATCCCTGAGGTCAGAGCAGGAGTAAGGCCTGAGTACTGTAGTGTGTGACCCCAAAATACAGCAATGACAAACAGTAAACTCTATCCAAATAGAGGGAAATAAATCCACGTACCCTGACAAATTGTAGCATAAAATAGTTCAAGAGTCAAACAGTGGGTCCTTAAAACCTATGCTGCAGGAGCACACTTCTATCTCTGCTGTCAGATATTCCGTGTGTGTGTGTCTGAGCCAGAACCAACAGTGTCAGGAGTACTCCTAGCTCTGCATTCAGGGATCTGTCCTGGAATGTCTGAGGTTTGCTGGGATGCAGCTGATCAAATCTGTGTTAGCTGCATGCAAGGCAAGCACCCTACTTGCTGCACCATACCTCTGGCCCTTTCAAAGTAAATTTCTTGCCAGCAAGCCAGGAGTGACCCCTGAGCAAAGTTCCCCCCCCCCAATGCGACAATAAGAACATCTTCCTTCAAGAGCAAGGAAAATTAAATCCTTGACCTGCTATACTCACCCCAAGAGCCAGTATCCAGGGATCGCCCAGTCAGGAAGAGATGAAGCATAGAGGATTTTTCATAACTGAAGATGAGTCTAAATTCCTCATCTGGAAAAAACATCAGCGTTGGAATTAGACAGACAGTAAAGCAGGCAAGATGCTTGCCCTCCTCGCCCCAATCAAGCTTCAGCATCCCAGATCCCAGAGCACCGCCAGGAATGATTCCTGAGCACTGAGCCAGGAGTGAGCATCTTAGGGTATGTCCTCTCTCACTCCCCCCACAAAACATAAAAAAACAACTAAAACAAACCTCCAAATTAAAATTTCATTGGCCTAAACCTCCCACCTGCGTGAACCACGCTTCCAAAAAGGCCCCTCCCCATCCCAACCGCCAATGAATAGGACGGTCTGCAACAGAGTCTCTTGCCTTTAGGGGGCTGCAGCCCCGACCCTGAACGTGAATCTGCAGATTCTATAGCATCTACGTCAAGGCTAAAGGCTTCAGGATTTGTACCGACAAGTCCCATGTTGGGAGTGTTGGCCACTCAAGCCCCTAGCCCTTGGGTGGGTTCCGCAACCCCAAGGCCTGTAGCCCCAGTGCTCAGCCCCATGCCAAAATGCAACAAGGGCACACTCAATCCCACAACCCCTGTACTGTGTACAGACCCCACTGCACCGCCCTAAGCTCCGCATCACTCTGAAGCCTCTACTGCACCCCAGGAACTGCCTGGATGTCAGGAATTCAGTGAGAAAGAAAGCACGAAAGCACCTCCCAGGTCCGAATGGTCCCGCTACTAACAATGTGGAGACTGAGAGTTCTGGGATGCTAACGGGAGGATGCTTGTGTCCTGCCACAAAACTGGCCTTCAGAGTACCCCTTCTACCAGGGGCCGCCACTTTTTACTGATCTTGTCCCTCATAAATAATGCACTAGGAAAGCCCCATATGTTCGGTGTTTTATTTTTTTGTAAACTCAATAAACAGACACGAGTGGAAATATCTCCCTTTGCACAAAGCGTTAGAGAGAGAGCACCGCGGTAGGGCGTTTGCCTTGCACGCAGCCAACATGGCCGACCTGAGTTCGATTCCTCCACCCCTCTCGGAGAGCCCGGCAAGCTACGGAGAGTATCTCGCCCGCACGGCGAAGCCTGGCAAGCTCCCCGTGATGTATTCGACATGCCACACACAATAACAACCAAGTCTCCAACGGGGGACCTTACTAGGCCAGCTCGAGCAAATCGATGAACCATGGGAGGACAGCGACAGTGATAGCAGAAAGCTGACACACCATTCCAAGAGAAAAGAAAATAGATTCCAGCCAGGGTTCAGTTCAAGCTCAGTGTGGAGCTCAGTGTGGAGCGCCTGATGCATGGAGTGAAGGCAACCCTGCATCCCTGCAGACACGACGAGCCACGGGGGCCATTGAAAACATCTCACCAAAATGGATGGCTCTCAGGATCGATCCTTTTTTTGGTCCTTTTATTTTGAAGTTTGTCTTCTTTAGAGACACACCAGGCAGTGCTCAGGGATCACTCCTGGAGGGTCTGTAGGGGAGCAAATGGATGCAAACCTTTCTCCTCCTCACTGCGCTGACACTAGTGCCCTCAAACTGGTTTTCTTTTTCAGTTTTGGCTTTTTGGGTCACACCTGGTGAAGCACAGGGGTTACTGCTGTCTCTGCACTGAGGAATTCCTCATGGTGGTCCTCAGGGGACCAAAAGGGACGCCAGGAATAAAACCCGGGCCGGTCGCGTAAAAACCAAGTCTACACCCACTGATCTATCGCTCCCCCCCCAAAGCCCAAACTAGTTGTTTTCAAACAATTACCAGTTTCGATCAAATGGAAGAAATAGAAATAAACATTTTGTTCAAAGGAAAAAATAGAAATTTCTTTCGGTTTTGAGCAGTGATTTCACCACCCAGTGAAGCTCAGGAAGGGCCTCTACGCCAAGCATTAGGCTCTCGATTTCCTCTCTGCAGTGCCCTGTCATCCACCATCAAAATCACATCCTTGATCCCCTGCCAGCAGAATATCTGTCCCCAACGTGCAAATTTTACCAGCCGACTCACACCCAGTGACTCCACTCTCAAATCAAATGGCTGCAATGCCAAAACCTGAATCTGCAGTTTGAGTTATGCAATGAAACGCAACAGATGACTACGAATTTGTGGAAAGGAAGGAATGAGGCAGTGTGTTCAGACTTGCGGGCAAGCTGGGGCTCCCTCGGGCTCCGACACGTTCCTCTCCGGTTGGGGGCCGGAGCGATGGGTTGGAGGGGAGGGCGAGGGTCTCGTGCCCCCGACCCCATGGGGCCGCCCCGGCCAGGGGTACCAGGACGCACAATGAAAAACAAACCTGAAAAGAAAACTCTCTCTCTTCTGGTCGTCCTGATTTCCGTTGTTCCTGACCCTTTCCGAACGACTTTTGCTCCCGAACCTTCCACTGCACTTGTCAGCCCACCTGCCAGGCACCACCGACCCCCCCATTCCCTCACCCCCCCCTCCCCGCACGCGCCTCCTAAATAAAAACCTCCCTGGATGCGATGCGCTGAGATAGACGGAAGGGAGAGACAAACCTCTCGAAAAGGCGGGCGCTGGGGGCATCCCGGGCTGGGCAGGCGGCGGAGGCTCAGAGCTCCCAGATGGACCACTCAGCGGCCAGGCCAGCGAGGAAACTGGCCCTATGGGACGCCCCCACGCCCTGGCCGCCCCCTTCCCGCCCCACCCCCGCTCCTCACCAGGCAACAAACAGGGTGGAGATTGCTCCGCCCACAAAGACCCCAGGGAAAGGCGGGGCTCTGTGACCTCACCTACACTTCCGGTCAGGGTTTTAAAGGGCCAGACACCACATAGTCCCCACACAGCAACCTATAGGGCTTTTTACTACCTCTGGGCTGAGGAAACACTCCTGGCTGTGCCTACCTTTTACCTATAATAAATATCCTATCTTGGAGGACTGTGTGATGACACAGCAGGTATGAGCAGCTTGCAATTGCCTGACCAAGTCCTCTAGCCAGGCACCCGATTGTCGAGGGACCCCGACAGCTGTGATCCCTGAGGTCAGAGCAGGAGTAAGGCCTGAGTACTGTAGTGTGTGACCCCAAAATACAGCAATGACAAACAGTAAACTCTATCCAAATAGAGGGAAATAAATCCACGTACCCTGACAAATTGTAGCATAAAATAGTTCAAGAGTCAAACAGTGGGTCCTTAAAACCTATGCTGCAGGAGCACACTTCTATCTCTGCTGTCAGATATTCCGTGTGTGTGTGTCTGAGCCAGAACCAACAGTGTCAGGAGTACTCCTAGCTCTGCATTCAGGGATCTGTCCTGGAATGTCTGAGGTTTGCTGGGATGCAGCTGATCAAATCTGTGCTAGCTGCATGCAAGGCAAGCACCCTACTTGCTGCACCATACCTCTGGCCCTTTCAAAGTAAATTTCTTGCCAGCAAGCCAGGAGTGACCCCTGAGCAAAGTTCCCCCCCCCCCCCATGCGACAATAAGAACATCTTCCTGCAAGAGCAAGAAAAATTAAATCCTTGACCTGCTATACTCACCCCAAGAGCCAGTATCCAGGGATCGCCCAGTCAGGAAGAGATGAAGCATAGAGGATTTTTCATAACTGAAGATGAGTCTAAATTCCTCATCTGGAAAAAAACATCAGCGTTGGAATTAGACAGACAGTAAAGCAGGCAAGATGCTTGCCCTCCTCGCCCCAATCAAGCTTCAGCATCCCAGATCCCAGAGCACCGCCAGGAATGATTCCTGAGCACTGAGCCAGGAGTGAGCATCTTAGGGTATGTCCTCTCTCACTCCCCCCACAAAACATAAAAAAACAACTAAAACAAACCCCCAAATTAAAATTTCATTGGCCTAAACCTCCCACCTGCGTGAACCACGCTTCCAAAAAGGCCCCTCCCCATCCCAACCGCCAATGAATAGGACGGTCTGCAACAGAGTCTCTTGCCTTTAGGGGGCTGCAGCCCCGACCCTGAACGTGAATCTGCAGATTCTATAGCATCTACGTCAAGGCTAAAGGCTTCAGGATTTGTACCGACAAGTCCCATGTTGGGAGTGTTGGCCACTCAAGCCCCTAGCGCTTGGGTGGGTTCCGCAACCCCAAGGCCTGTAGCCCCAGTGCTCAGCCCCATGCCAAAATGCAACAAGGGCACACTCAATCCCACAACCCCTGTACTGTGTACAGACCCCACTGCACCGCCCTAAGCTCCGCATCACTCTGAAGCCTCTACTGCACCCCAGGAACTGCCTGGATGTCAGGAATTCAGTGAGAAAGAAAGCACGAAAGCACCTCCCAGGTCCGAATGGTCCCGCTACTAACAATGTGGAGACTGAGAGTTCTGGGATGCTAACGGGAGGATGCTTGTGTCCTGCCACAAATCTGGCCTTCAGAGTACCCCTTCTACCAGGGGCCGCCACTTTTTACTGATCTTGTCCCTCATAAATAATGCACTAGGAAAGCCCCATATGTTCGGTGTTTTATTTTTTTGTAAACTCAATAAACAGACACGAGTGGAAATATCTCCCTTTGCACAAAGCGTTAGAGAGAGAGCACCGCGGTAGGGCGTTTGCCTTGCACGCAGCCAACATGGCCGACCTGAGTTCGATTCCTCCACCCCTCTCGGAGAGCCCGGCAGCTACGGAGAGTATCTCGCCCGCACGGCGAAGCCTGGCAAGCTCCCCGTGATGTATTCGACATGCCACACACAATAACAACCAAGTCTCCAACGGGGGACCTTACTAGACCAGCTCGAGCAAATCGATGAACCATGGGAGGACAGCGACAGTGATAGCAGAAAGCTGACACACCATTCCAAGAGAAAAGAAAATAGATTCCAGTCAGGGTTCAGTTCAAGCTCAGTGTGGAGCTCAGTGTGGAGCGCCTGATGCATGGAGTGAAGGCAACCCTGCATCCCTGCAGACACGACGAGCCACGGGGGCCATTGAAAACATCTCACCAAAATGGATGGCTCTCAGGATCGATCCTTTTTTTGGTCCTTTTATTTTGAAGTTTGTCTTCTTTAGAGACACACCAGGCAGTGCTCAGGGATCACTCCTGGAGGGTCTGTAGGGGAGCAAATGGATGCAAACCTTTCTCCTTCTCACTGCGCTGACACTAGTGCCCTCAAACTGGTTTTCTTTTTCAGTTTTGGCTTTTTGGGTCACACCTGGTGAAGCACAGGGGTTACTGCTGTCTCTGCACTGAGGAATTCCTCATGGTGGTCCTCAGGGGACCAAAAGGGACGCCAGGAATAAAACCCGGGCCGGTCGCGTGCGTAAAAACCAAGTCTACACCCACTGATCTATCGCTCCCCCCCCAAAGCCCCAACTAGTTGTTTTCAAACAATTACCACTTTCGATCAAATGGAAGAAATAGAAATAAACATTTTGTTCAAAGGAAAAAATAGAAATTTCTTTCGGTTTTGAGCAGAGATTTCACCACCCAGTGAAGCTCAGGAAGGGCCTCTACGCCAAGCATTAGGCTCTAGATTTCCTCTCTGCAGTGCCCTGTCATCCACCATCAAAATCACATCCTTGATCCCCTGCCAGCAGAATATCTGTCCCCAACGTGCAAATTTTACCAGCCGACTCACACCCAGTGACTCCACTCTCAAATCAAATGGCTGCAATGCCAAAACCTGAATCTGCAGTTTGAGTTATGCAATGAAACGCAACAGATGACTACGAATTTGTGGAAAGGAAGGAATGAGGCAGTGTGTTCAGACTTGCGGGCAAGCTGGGGCTCCCTCGGGCTCCGACACGTTCCTCTTCGGTTGGGGGCCGGAGCGATGGGTTGGAGGGGAGGGCGAGGGTCTCGTGCCCCCGACCCCATGGGGCCGCCCCGGCCAGGGCTACCAGGACGCACAATGAAAAACAAACCTGAAAAGAAAACTCTCTCTCTTCTGGTCGTCCTGATTTCCGTTGTTCCTGACCCTTTCCGAACGACTTTTGCTCCCGAACCTTCCACTTCACTTGTCAGCCCACCTGCCAGGCACCACCGACCCCCCCATTCCCTCACCCCCCCCCTCCCCGCACGCGCCTCCTAAATAAAAACCTCCCTGGATGCGATGCGCTAAGATAGACGGAAGGGAGAGACAAACCTCTCGAAAAGGCGGGCGCTGGGGGCATCCCGGGCTGGGCAGGCGGCGGAGGCTCAGAGCTCCCAGATGGACCACTCAGCGGCCAGGCCAGCGAGGAAACTGGCCCTATGGGACGCCCCCACGCCCTGGCCGCCCCCTTCCCGCCCCACCCCCGCTCCTCACCAGGCAACAAACAGAGTGGAGATTGCTCCGCCCACAAAGACCCCAGGGAAAGGCGGGGCTCTGTGACCTCACCTACACTTCCGGTCAGGGTTTTAAAGGGCCAGACACCACATAGTCCCCACACAGCAACCTATAGGGCTTTTTACTACCTCTGGGCTGAGGAAACACTCCTGGCTGTGCCTACCTTTTACCTATAATAAATATCCTATCTTAGAGGACTGTGTGATGACACAGCAGGTATGAGCAGCTTGCAATTGCCTGACCAAGTCCTCTAGCCAGGCACCCGATTGTCGAGGGACCCCGACAGCTGTGATCCCTGAGGTCAGAGCAGGAATAAGGCCTGAGTACTGTAGTGTGTGACCCCAAAATACAGCAATAACAAACAGTAAACTCTATCCAAATAGAGGGAAATAAATCCACGTACCCTGACAAATTGTAGCATAAAATAGTTCAAGAGTCAAACAGTGGGTCCTTAAAACCTATGCTGCAGGAGCACACTTCTATCTCTGCTGTCAGATATTCCGTGTGTGTGTGTCTGAGCCAGAACCAACAGTGTCAGGAGTACTCCTAGCTCTGCATTCAGGGATCTGTCCTGGAATGTCTGAGGTTTGCTGGGATGCAGCTGATCAAATCTGTGTTAGCTGCATGCAAGGCAAGCACCCTACTTGCTGCACCATACCTCTGGCCCTTTCAAAGTAAATTTCATGCCAGCAAGCCAGGAGTGACCCCTGAGCAAAGTTCCCCCCCCCCCCAATGCGACAATAAGAACATCTTCCTTCAAGAGCAAGGAAAATTAAATCCTTGACCTGCTATACTCACCCCAAGAGCCAGTATCCAGGGATCGCCCAGTCAGGAAGAGATGAAGCATAGAGGATTTTTCATAACTGAAGATGAGTCTAAATTCCTCATCTGGAAAAAAACATCAGTGTTGGAATTAGACAGACAGTAAAGCAGGCAAGATGCTTGCCCTCCTCGCCCCAATCAAGCTTCAGCATCCCAGATCCCAGAGCACCGCCAAGAATGATTCCTGAGCACTGAGCCAGGAGTGAGCATCTTAGGGTATGTCCTCTCTCACTCCCCCCACAAAACATAAAAAAACCAACTAAAACAAACCCCCAAATTAAAATTTCATTGGCCTAAACCTCCCACCTGCGTGAACCACGCTTCCAAAAAGGCCCCTCCCCATCCCAACCGCCAATGAATAGGACGGTCTGCAACAGAGTCTCTTGCCTTTAGGGGGCTGCAGCCCCGACCCTGAACATGAATCTGCAGATTCTATAGCATCTACGTCAAGGCTAAAGGCTTCAGGATTTGTACCGACAAGTCCCATGTTGGGAGTGTTGGCCACTCAAGCCCCTAGCCCTTGGGTGGGTTCCGCAACCCCAAGGCCTGTAGCCCCAGTGCTCAGCCCCATGCCAAAATGCAACAAGGGCACACTCAATCCCACAACCCCTGTACTGTGTACAGACCCCACTGCACCGCCCTAAGCTCCGCATCACTCTGAAGCCTCTACTGCACCCCAGGAACTGCCTGGATGTCAGGAATTCAGTGAGAAAGAAAGCACGAAAGCACCTCCCAGGTCCGAATGGTCCCGCTACTAACAATGTGGAGACTGAGAGTTCTGGGATGCTAACGGGAGGATGCTTGTGTCCTGCCACAAAACTGGCCTTCAGAGTACCCCTTCTACCAGGGGCCGCCACTTTTTACTGATCTTGTCCCTCATAAATAATGCACTAGGAAAGCCCCATATGTTCGGTGTTTTATTTTTTTGTAAACTCAATAAACAGACACGAGTGGAAATATCTCCCTTTGCAGAAAGCGTTAGAGAGAGAGCACCGCGGTAGGGCGTTTGCCTTGCACGCAGCCAACATGGCCGACCTGAGTTCGATTCCTCCACCCCTCTCGGAGAGCCCGGCAAGCTACGGAGAGTATCTCGCCCGCACGGCGAAGCCTGGCAAGCTCCCCGTGATGTATTCGACATGCCACACACAATAACAACCAAGTCTCCAACGGGGGACCTTACTAGGCCAGCTCGAGCAAATCGATGAACCATGGGAGGACAGCGACAGTGATAGCAGAAAGCTGACACACCATTCCAAGAGAAAAGAAAATAGATTCCAGTCAGGGTTCAGTTCAAGCTCAGTGTGGAGCTCAGTGTGGAGCGCCTGATGCATGGAGTGAAGGCAACCCTGCATCCCTGCAGACACGACGAGCCACGGGGGCCATTGAAAACATCTCACCAAAATGGATGGCTCTCAGGATCGATCCTTTTTTTGGTCCTTTTATTTTGAAGTTTGTCTTCTTTAGAGACACACCAGGCAGTGCTCAGGGATCACTCCTGGAGGGTCTGTAGGGGAGCAAATGGATGCAAACCTTTCTCCTCCTCACTGCGCTGACACTAGTGCCCTCAAACTGGTTTTCTTTTTCAGTTTTGGCTTTTTGGGTCACACCTGGTGAAGCACAGGGGTTACTGCTGTCTCTGCACTGAGGAATTCCTCATGGTGGTCCTCAGGGGACCAAAAGGGACGCCAGGAATAAAACCCGGGCCGGTCGCGTAAAAACCAAGTCTACACCCACTGATCTATCGCTCCCCCGCCAAAGCCCAAACTAGTTGTTTTCAAACAATTACCACTTTCGATCAAATGGAAGAAATAGAAATAAACATTTTGTTCAAAGGAAAAAATAGAAATTTCTTTCGGTTTTGAGCAGGGATTTCACCACCCAGTGAAGCTCAGGAAGGGCCTCTACGCCAAGCATTAGGCTCTCGATTTCCTCTCTGCAGTGCCCTGTCATCCACCATCAAAATCACATCCTTGATCCCCTGCCAGCAGAATATCTGTCCCCAACGTGCAAATTTTACCAGCCGACTCACACCCAGTGACTCCACTCTCAAATCAAATGGCTGCAATGCCAAAACCTGAATCTGCAGTTTGAGTTATGCAATGAAACGCAACAGATGACTACGAATTTGTGGAAAGGAAGGAATGAGGCAGTGTGTTCAGACTTGCGGGCAAGCTGGGGCTCCCTCGGGCTCCGACACGTTCCTCTCCGGTTGGGGGCCGGAGCGATGGGTTGGAGGGGAGGGCGAGGGTCTCGTGCCCCCGACCCCATGGGGCCGCCCCGGCCAGGGCTACCAGGACGCACAATGAAAAACAAACCTGAAAAGAAAACTCTCTCTCTTCTGGTCGTCCTGATTTCCGTTGTTCCTGACCCTTTCCGAACGACTTTTGCTCCCGAACCTTCCACTTCACTTGTCAGCCCACCTGCCAGGCACCACCGACCCCCCCATTCCCTCACCCCCCCCTCCCCGCACGCGCCTCCTAAATAAAAACCTACCTGGATGCGATGCGCTAAGATAGACGGAAGGGAGAGACAAACCTCTCGAAAAGGCGGGCGCTGGGGGCATCCCGGGCTGGGCAGGCGGCGGAGGCTCAGAGCTCCCAGATGGACCACTCAGCGGCCAGGCCAGCGAGGAAACTGGCCCTATGGGACGCCCCCACGCCCTGGCCGCCCCCTTCCCGCCCCACCCCCGCTCCTCACCAGGCAACAAACAGAGTGGAGATTGCTCCGCCCACAAAGACCCCAGGGAAAGGCGGGGCTCTGTGACCTCACCTACACTTCCGGTCAGGGTTTTAAAGGGCCAGACACCACATAGTCCCCACACAGCAACCTATAGGGCTTTTTACTACCTCTGGGCTGAGGAAACACTCCTGGCTGTGCCTACCTTTTACCTATAATAAATATCCTATCTTAGAGGACTGTGTGATGACACAGCAGGTATGAGCAGCTTGCAATTGCCTGACCAAGTCCTCTAGCCAGGCACCCGATTGTCGAGGGACCCCGACAGCTGTGATCCCTGAGGTCAGAGCAGGAATAAGGCCTGAGTACTGTAGTGTGTGACCCCAAAATACAGCAATGACAAACAGTAAACTCTATCCAAATAGAGGGAAATAAATCCACGTACCCTGACAAATTGTAGCATAAAATAGTTCAAGAGTCAAACAGTGGGTCCTTAAAACCTATGCTGCAGGAGCACACTTCTATCTCTGCTGTCAGATATTCCGTGTGTGTGTGTCTGAGCCAGAACCAACAGTGTCAGGAGTACTCCTAGCTCTGCATTCAGGGATCTGTCCTGGAATGTCTGAGGTTTGCTGGGATGCAGCTGATCAAATCTGTGTTAGCTGCATGCAAGGCAAGCACCCTACTTGCTGCACCATACCTCTGGCCCTTTCAAAGTAAATTTCTTGCCAGCAAGCCAGGAGTGACCCCTGAGCAAAGTTCCCCCCCCCCCAATGCGACAATAAGAACATCTTCCTGCAAGAGCAAGAAAAATTAAATCCTTGACCTGCTATACTCACCCCAAGAGCCAGTATCCAGGGATCGCCCAGTCAGGAAGAGATGAAGCATAGAGGATTTTTCATAACTGAAGATGAGTCTAAATTCCTCATCTGGAAAAAAACATCAGCGTTGGAATTAGACAGACAGTAAAGCAGGCAAGATGCTTGCCCTCCTCGCCCCAATCAAGCTTCAGCATCCCAGATCCCAGAGCACCGCCAGGAATGATTCCTGAGCACTGAGCCAGGAGTGAGCATCTTAGGGTATGTCCTCTCTCACTCCCCCCACAAAACATAAAAAAACAACTAAAACAAACCCCCAAATTAAAATTTCATTGGCCTAAACCTCCCACCTGCGTGAACCACGCTTCCAAAAAGGCCCCTCCCCATCCCAACCGCCAATGAATAGGACGGTCTGCAACAGAGTCTCTTGCCTTTAGGGGGCTGCAGCCCCGACCCTGAACATGAATCTGCAGATTCTATAGCATCTACGTCAAGGCTAAAGGCTTCAGGATTTGTACCGACAAGTCCCATGTTGGGAGTGTTGGCCACTCAAGCCCCTAGCCCTTGGGTGGGTTCCGCAACCCCAAGGCCTGTAGCCCCAGTGCTCAGCCCCATGCCAAAATGCAACAAGGGCACACTCAATCCCACAACCCCTGTACTGTGTACAGACCCCACTGCACCGCCCTAAGCTCCGCATCACTCTGAAGCCTCTACTGCACCCCAGGAACTGCCTGGATGTCAGGAATTCAGTGAGAAAGAAAGCACGAAAGCACCTCCCAGGTCCGAATGGTCCCGCTACTAACAATGTGGAGACTGAGAGTTCTGGGATGCTAACGGGAGGATGCTTGTGTCCTGCCACAAATCTGGCCTTCAGAGTACCCCTTCTACCAGGGGCCGCCACTTTTTACTGATCTTGTCCCTCATAAATAATGCACTAGGAAAGCCCCATATGTTCGGTGTTTTATTTTTTTGTAAACTCAATAAACAGACACGAGTGGAAATATCTCCCTTTGCAGAAAGCGTTAGAGAGAGAGCACCGCGGTAGGGCGTTTGCCTTGCACGCAGCCAACATGGCCGACCTGAGTTCGATTCCTCCACCCCTCTCGGAGAGCCCGGCAAGCTACGGAGAGTATCTCGCCCGCACGGCGAAGCCTGGCAAGCTCCCCGTGATGTATTCGACATGCCACACACAATAACAACCAAGTCTCCAACGGGGGACCTTACTAGACCAGCTCGAGCAAATCGAAGAACCATGGGAGGACAGCGACAGTGATAGCAGAAAGCTGACACACCATTCCAAGAGAAAAGAAAATAGATTCCAGTCAGGGTTCAGTTCAAGCTCAGTGTGGAGCTCAGTGTGGAGCGCCTGATGCATGGAGTGAAGGCAACCCTGCATCCCTGCAGACACGACGAGCCACGGGGGCCATTGAAAACATCTCACCAAAATGGATGGCTCTCAGGATCGATCCTTTTTTTGGTCCTTTTATTTTGAAGTTTGTCTTCTTTAGAGACACACCAGGCAGTGCTCAGGGATCACTCCTGGAGGGTCTGTAGGGGAGCAAATGGATGCAAACCTTTCTCCTTCTCACTGCGCTGAAACTAGTGCCCTCAAACTGGTTTTCTTTTTCAGTTTTGGCTTTTTGGGTCACACCTGGTGAAGCACAGGGGTTACTGCTGTCTCTGCACTGAGGAATTCCTCATGGTGGTCCTCAGGGGACCAAAAGGGACGCCAGGAATAAAACCCGGGCCGGTCGCGTAAAAACCAAGTCTACACCCACTGATCTATCGCTCCCCCCCCAAAGCCCAAACTAGTTGTTTTCAAACAATTACCACTTTCGATCAAATGGAAGAAATAGAAATAAACATTTTGTTCAAAGGAAAAAATAGAAATTTCTTTCGGTTTTGAGCAGGGATTTCACCACCCAGTGAAGCTCAGGAAGGGCCTCTACGCCAAGCATTAGGCTCTCGATTTCCTCTCTGCAGTGCCCTGTCATCCACCATCAAAATCACATCCTTGATCCCCTGCCAGCAGAATATCTGTCCCCAACGTGCAAATTTTACCAGCCGACTCACACCCAGTGACTCCACTCTCAAATCAAATGGCTGCAATGCCAAAACCTGAATCTGCAGTTTGAGTTATGCAATGAAACGCAACAGATGACTACGAATTTGTGGAAAGGAAGGAATGAGGCAGTGTGTTCAGACTTGCGGGCAAGCTGGGGCTCCCTCGGGCTCCGACACGTTCCTCTTCGGTTGGGGGCCGGAGCGATGGGTTGGAGGGGAGGGCGAGGGTCTCGTGCCCCCGACCCCATGGGGCCGCCCCGGCCAGGGCTACCAGGACGCACAATGAAAAACAAACCTGAAAAGAAAACTCTCTCTCTTCTGGTCGTCCTGATTTCCGTTGTTCCTGACCCTTTCCGAACGACTTTTGCTCCCGAACCTTCCACTTCACTTGTCAGCCCACCTGCCAGGCACCACCGACCCCCCCATTCCCTCACCCCCCCCCCCTCCCCGCACGCGCCTCCTAAATAAAAACCTCCCTGGATGCGATGCGCTAAGATAGACGGAAGGGAGAGACAAACCTCTCGAAAAGGCGGGCGCTGGGGGCATCCCGGGCTGGGCAGGCGGCGGAGGCTCAGAGCTCCCAGATGGACCACTCAGCGGCCAGGCCAGCGAGGAAACTGGCCCTATGGGACGCCCCCACGCCCTGGCCGCCCCCTTCCCGCCCCACCCCCGCTCCTCACCAGGCAACAAACAGAGTGGAGATTGCTCCGCCCACAAAGACCCCAGGGAAAGGCGGGGCTCTGTGACCTCACCTACACTTCCGGTCAGGGTTTTAAAGGGCCAGACACCACATAGTCCCCACACAGCAACCTATAGGGCTTTTTACTACCTCTGGGCTGAGGAAACACTCCTGGCTGTGCCTACCTTTTACCTATAATAAATATCCTATCTTAGAGGACTGTGTGATGACACAGCAGGTATGAGCAGCTTGCAATTGCCTGACCAAGTCCTCTAGCCAGGCACCCGATTGTCGAGGGACCCCGACAGCTGTGATCCCTGAGGTCAGAGCAGGAATAAGGCCTGAGTACTGTAGTGTGTGACCCCAAAATACAGCAATGACAAACAGTAAACTCTATCCAAATAGAGGGAAATAAATCCACGTACCCTGACAAATTGTAGCATAAAATAGTTCAAGAGTCAAACAGTGGGTCCTTAAAACCTATGCTGCAGGAGCACACTTCTATCTCTGCTGTCAGATATTCCGTGTGTGTGTGTCTGAGCCAGAACCAACAGTGTCAGGAGTACTCCTAGCTCTGCATTCAGGGATCTGTCCTGGAATGTCTGAGGTTTGCTGGGATGCAGCTGATCAAATCTGTGTTAGCTGCATGCAAGGCAAGCACCCTACTTGCTGCACCATACCTCTGGCCCTTTCAAAGTAAATTTCTTGCCAGCAAGCCAGGAGTGACCCCTGAGCAAAGTTCCCCCCCCCCCCAATGCGACAATAAGAACATCTTCCTGCAAGAGCAAGAAAAATTAAATCCTTGACCTGCTATACTCACCCCAAGAGCCAGTATCCAGGGATCGCCCAGTCAGGAAGAGATGAAGCATAGAGGATTTTTCATAACTGAAGATGAGTCTAAATTCCTCATCTGGAAAAAAACATCAGCGTTGGAATTAGACAGACAGTAAAGCAGGCAAGATGCTTGCCCTCCTCGCCCCAATCAAGCTTCAGCATCCCAGATCCCAGAGCACCGCCAGGAATGATTCCTGAGCACTGAGCCAGGAGTGAGCATCTTAGGGTATGTCCTCTCTCACTCCCCCCACAAAACATAAAAAAACAACTAAAACAAACCCCCAAATTAAAATTTCATTGGCCTAAACCTCCCACCTGCGTGAACCACGCTTCCAAAAAGGCCCCTCCCCATCCCAACCGCCAATGAATAGGACGGTCTGCAACAGAGTCTCTTGCCTTTAGGGGGCTGCAGCCCCGACCCTGAACATGAATCTGCAGATTCTATAGCATCTACGTCAAGGCTAAAGGCTTCAGGATTTGTACCGACAAGTCCCATGTTGGGAGTGTTGGCCACTCAAGCCCCTAGCCCTTGGGTGGGTTCCGCAACCCCAAGGCCTGTAGCCCCAGTGCTCAGCCCCATGCCAAAATGCAACAAGGGCACACTCAATCCCACAACCCCTGTACTGTGTACAGACCCCACTGCACCGCCCTAAGCTCCGCATCACTCTGAAGCCTCTACTGCACCCCAGGAACTGCCTGGATGTCAGGAATTCAGTGAGAAAGAAAGCACGAAAGCACCTCCCAGGTCCGAATGGTCCCGCTACTAACAATGTGGAGACTGAGAGTTCTGGGATGCTAACGGGAGGATGCTTGTGTCCTGCCACAAATCTGGCCTTCAGAGTACCCCTTCTACCAGGGGCCGCCACTTTTTACTGATCTTGTCCCTCATAAATAATGCACTAGGAAAGCCCCATATGTTCGGTGTTTTATTTTTTTGTAAACTCAATAAACAGACACGAGTGGAAATATCTCCCTTTGCAGAAAGCGTTAGAGAGAGAGCACCGCGGTAGGGCGTTTGCCTTGCACGCAGCCAACATGGCCGACCTGAGTTCGATTCCTCCACCCCTCTCGGAGAGCCCGGCAAGCTACGGAGAGTATCTCGCCCGCACGGCGAAGCCTGGCAAGCTCCCCGTGATGTATTCGACATGCCACACACAATAACAACCAAGTCTCCAACGGGGGACCTTACTAGACCAGCTCGAGCAAATCGAAGAACCATGGGAGGACAGCGACAGTGATAGCAGAAAGCTGACACACCATTCCAAGAGAAAAGAAAATAGATTCCAGTCAGGGTTCAGTTCAAGCTCAGTGTGGAGCTCAGTGTGGAGCGCCTGATGCATGGAGTGAAGGCAACCCTGCATCCCTGCAGACACGACGAGCCACGGGGGCCATTGAAAACATCTCACCAAAATGGATGGCTCTCAGGATCGATCCTTTTTTTGGTCCTTTTATTTTGAAGTTTGTCTTCTTTAGAGACACACCAGGCAGTGCTCAGGGATCACTCCTGGAGGGTCTGTAGGGGAGCAAATGGATGCAAACCTTTCTCCTTCTCACTGCGCTGAAACTAGTGCCCTCAAACTGGTTTTCTTTTTCAGTTTTGGCTTTTTGGGTCACACCTGGTGAAGCACAGGGGTTACTGCTGTCTCTGCACTGAGGAATTCCTCATGGTGGTCCTCAGGGGACCAAAAGGGACGCCAGGAATAAAACCCGGGCCGGTCGCGTAAAAACCAAGTCTACACCCACTGATCTATCGCTCCCCCCCCAAAGCCCAAACTAGTTGTTTTCAAACAATTACCACTTTCGATCAAATGGAAGAAATAGAAATAAACATTTTGTTCAAAGGAAAAAATAGAAATTTCTTTCGGTTTTGAGCAGGGATTTCACCACCCAGTGAAGCTCAGGAAGGGCCTCTACGCCAAGCATTAGGCTCTCGATTTCCTCTCTGCAGTGCCCTGTCATCCACCATCAAAATCACATCCTTGATCCCCTGCCAGCAGAATATCTGTCCCCAACGTGCAAATTTTACCAGCCGACTCACACCCAGTGACTCCACTCTCAAATCAAATGGCTGCAATGCCAAAACCTGAATCTGCAGTTTGAGTTATGCAATGAAACGCAACAGATGACTACGAATTTGTGGAAAGGAAGGAATGAGGCAGTGTGTTCAGACTTGCGGGCAAGCTGGGGCTCCCTCGGGCTCCGACACGTTCCTCTTCGGTTGGGGGCCGGAGCGATGGGTTGGAGGGGAGGGCGAGGGTCTCGTGCCCCCGACCCCATGGGGCCGCCCCGGCCAGGGCTACCAGGACGCACAATGAAAAACAAACCTGAAAAGAAAACTCTCTCTCTTCTGGTCGTCCTGATTTCCGTTGTTCCTGACCCTTTCCGAACGACTTTTGCTCCCGAACCTTCCACTTCACTTGTCAGCCCACCTGCCAGGCACCACCGACCCCCCCATTCCCTCACCCCCCCCCCTCCCCGCACGCGCCTCCTAAATAAAAACCTCCCTGGATGCGATGCGCTAAGATAGACGGAAGGGAGAGACAAACCTCTCGAAAAGGCGGGCGCTGGGGGCATCCCGGGCTGGGCAGGCGGCGGAGGCTCAGAGCTCCCAGATGGACCACTCAGCGGCCAGGCCAGCGAGGAAACTGGCCCTATGGGACGCCCCCACGCCCTGGCCGCCCCCTTCCCGCCCCACCCCCGCTCCTCACCAGGCAACAAACAGAGTGGAGATTGCTCCGCCCACAAAGACCCCAGGGAAAGGCGGGGCTCTGTGACCTCACCTACACTTCCGGTCAGGGTTTTAAAGGGCCAGACACCACATAGTCCCCACACAGCAACCTATAGGGCTTTTTACTACCTCTGGGCTGAGGAAACACTCCTGGCTGTGCCTACCTTTTACCTATAATAAATATCCTATCTTAGAGGACTGTGTGATGACACAGCAGGTATGAGCAGCTTGCAATTGCCTGACCAAGTCCTCTAGCCAGGCACCCGATTGTCGAGGGACCCCGACAGCTGTGATCCCTGAGGTCAGAGCAGGAATAAGGCCTGAGTACTGTAGTGTGTGACCCCAAAATACAGCAATGACAAACAGTAAACTCTATCCAAATAGAGGGAAATAAATCCACGTACCCTGACAAATTGTAGCATAAAATAGTTCAAGAGTCAAACAGTGGGTCCTTAAAACCTATGCTGCAGGAGCACACTTCTATCTCTGCTGTCAGATATTCCGTGTGTGTGTGTCTGAGCCAGAACCAACAGTGTCAGGAGTACTCCTAGCTCTGCATTCAGGGATCTGTCCTGGAATGTCTGAGGTTTGCTGGGATGCAGCTGATCAAATCTGTGTTAGCTGCATGCAAGGCAAGCACCCTACTTGCTGCACCATACCTCTGGCCCTTTCAAAGTAAATTTCTTGCCAGCAAGCCAGGAGTGACCCCTGAGCAAAGTTCCCCCCCCCCAATGCGACAATAAGAACATCTTCCTGCAAGAGCAAGAAAAATTAAATCCTTGACCTGCTATACTCACCCCAAGAGCCAGTATCCAGGGATCGCCCAGTCAGGAAGAGATGAAGCATAGAGGATTTTTCATAACTGAAGATGAGTCTAAATTCCTCATCTGGAAAAAAACATCAGCGTTGGAATTAGACAGACAGTAAAGCAGGCAAGATGCTTGCCCTCCTCGCCCCAATCAAGCTTCAGCATCCCAGATCCCAGAGCACCGCCAGGAATGATTCCTGAGCACTGAGCCAGGAGTGAGCATCTTAGGGTATGTCCTCTCTCACTCCCCCCACAAAACATAAAAAAACAACTAAAACAAACCCCCAAATTAAAATTTCATTGGCCTAAACCTCCCACCTGCGTGAACCACGCTTCCAAAAAGGCCCCTCCCCATCCCAACCGCCAATGAATAGGACGGTCTGCAACAGAGTCTCTTGCCTTTAGGGGGCTGCAGCCCCGACCCTGAACATGAATCTGCAGATTCTATAGCATCTACGTCAAGGCTAAAGGCTTCAGGATTTGTACCGACAAGTCCCATGTTGGGAGTGTTGGCCACTCAAGCCCCTAGCCCTTGGGTGGGTTCCGCAACCCCAAGGCCTGTAGCCCCAGTGCTCAGCCCCATGCCAAAATGCAACAAGGGCACACTCAATCCCACAACCCCTGTACTGTGTACAGACCCCACTGCACCGCCCTAAGCTCCGCATCACTCTGAAGCCTCTACTGCACCCCAGGAACTGCCTGGATGTCAGGAATTCAGTGAGAAAGAAAGCACGAAAGCACCTCCCAGGTCTGAATGGTCCCGCTACTAACAATGTGGAGACTGAGAGTTCTGGGATGCTAACGGGAGGATGCTTGTGTCCTGCCACAAATCTGGCCTTCAGAGTACCCCTTCTACCAGGGGCCGCCACTTTTTACTGATCTTGTCCCTCATAAATAATGCACTAGGAAAGCCCCATATGTTCGGTGTTTTATTTTTTTGTAAACTCAATAAACAGACACGAGTGGAAATATCTCCCTTTGCAGAAAGCGTTAGAGAGAGAGCACCGCGGTAGGGCGTTTGCCTTGCACGCAGCCAACATGGCCGACCTGAGTTCGATTCCTCCACCCCTCTCGGAGAGCCCGGCAAGCTACGGAGAGTATCTCGCCCGCACGGCGAAGCCTGGCAAGCTCCCCGTGATGTATTCGACATGCCACACACAATAACAACCAAGTCTCCAACGGGGGACCTTACTAGACCAGCTCGAGCAAATCGAAGAACCATGGGAGGACAGCGACAGTGATAGCAGAAAGCTGACACACCATTCCAAGAGAAAAGAAAATAGATTCCAGTCAGGGTTCAGTTCAAGCTCAGTGTGGAGCTCAGTGTGGAGCGCCTGATGCATGGAGTGAAGGCAACCCTGCATCCCTGCAGACACGACGAGCCACGGGGGCCATTGAAAACATCTCACCAAAATGGATGGCTCTCAGGATCGATCCTTTTTTTGGTCCTTTTATTTTGAAGTTTGTCTTCTTTAGAGACACACCAGGCAGTGCTCAGGGATCACTCCTGGAGGGTCTGTAGGGGAGCAAATGGATGCAAACCTTTCTCCTTCTCACTGCGCTGACACTAGTGCCCTCAAACTGGTTTTCTTTTTCAGTTTTGGCTTTTTGGGTCACACCTGGTGAAGCACAGGGGTTACTGCTGTCTCTGCACTGAGGAATTCCTCATGGTGGTCCTCAGGGGACCAAAAGGGACGCCAGGAATAAAACCCGGGCCGGTCGCGTAAAAACCAAGTCTACACCCACTGATCTATCGCTCCCCCCCCAAAGCCCAAACTAGTTGTTTTCAAACAATTACCACTTTCGATCAAATGGAAGAAATAGAAATAAACATTTTGTTCAAAGGAAAAAATAGAAATTTCTTTCGGTTTTGAGCAGGGATTTCACCACCCAGTGAAGCTCAGGAAGGGCCTCTACGCCAAGCATTAGGCTCTCGATTTCCTCTCTGCAGTGCCCTGTCATCCACCATCAAAATCACATCCTTGATCCCCTGCCAGCAGAATATCTGTCCCCAACGTGCAAATTTTACCAGCCGACTCACACCCAGTGACTCCACTCTCAAATCAAATGGCTGCAATGCCAAAACCTGAATCTGCAGTTTGAGTTATGCAATGAAACGCAACAGATGACTACGAATTTGTGGAAAGGAAGGAATGAGGCAGTGTGTTCAGACTTGCGGGCAAGCTGGGGCTCCCTCGGGCTCCGACACGTTCCTCTTCGGTTGGGGGCCGGAGCGATGGGTTGGAGGGGAGGGCGAGGGTCTCGTGCCCCCGACCCCATGGGGCCGCCCCGGCCAGGGCTACCAGGACGCACAATGAAAAACAAACCTGAAAAGAAAACTCTCTCTCTTCTGGTCGTCCTGATTTCCGTTGTTCCTGACCCTTTCCGAACGACTTTTGCTCCCGAACCTTCCACTTCACTTGTCAGCCCACCTGCCAGGCACCACCGACCCCCCCATTCCCTCACCCCCCCCCTCCCCGCACGCGCCTCCTAAATAAAAACCTCCCTGGATGCGATGCGCTAAGATAGACGGAAGGGAGAGACAAACCTCTCGAAAAGGCGGGCGCTGGGGGCATCCCGGGCTGGGCAGGCGGCGGAGGCTCAGAGCTCCCAGATGGACCACTCAGCGGCCAGGCCAGCGAGGAAACTGGCCCTATGGGACGCCCCCACGCCCTGGCCGCCCCCTTCCCGCCCCACCCCCGCTCCTCACCAGGCAACAAACAGAGTGGAGATTGCTCCGCCCACAAAGACCCCAGGGAAAGGCGGGGCTCTGTGACCTCACCTACACTTCCGGTCAGGGTTTTAAAGGGCCAGACACCACATAGTCCCCACACAGCAACCTATAGGGCTTTTTACTACCTCTGGGCTGAGGAAACACTCCTGGCTGTGCCTACCTTTTACCTATAATAAATATCCTATCTTAGAGGACTGTGTGATGACACAGCAGGTATGAGCAGCTTGCAATTGCCTGACCAAGTCCTCTAGCCAGGCACCCGATTGTCGAGGGACCCCGACAGCTGTGATCCCTGAGGTCAGAGCAGGAATAAGGCCTGAGTACTGTAGTGTGTGACCCCAAAATACAGCAATAACAAACAGTAAACTCTATCCAAATAGAGGGAAATAAATCCACGTACCCTGACAAATTGTAGCATAAAATAGTTCAAGAGTCAAACAGTGGGTCCTTAAAACCTATGCTGCAGGAGCACACTTCTATCTCTGCTGTCAGATATTCCGTGTGTGTGTGTCTGAGCCAGAACCAACAGTGTCAGGAGTACTCCTAGCTCTGCATTCAGGGATCTGTCCTGGAATGTCTGAGGTTTGCTGGGATGCAGCTGATCAAATCTGTGTTAGCTGCATGCAAGGCAAGCACCCTACTTGCTGCACCATACCTCTGGCCCTTTCAAAGTAAATTTCTTGCCAGCAAGCCAGGAGTGACCCCTGAGCAAAGTTCCCCCCCCCCCATGCGACAATAAGAACATCTTCCTGCAAGAGCAAGAAAAATTAAATCCTTGACCTGCTATACTCACCCCAAGAGCCAGTATCCAGGGATCGCCCAGTCAGGAAGAGATGAAGCATAGAGGATTTTTCATAACTGAAGATGAGTCTAAATTCCTCATCTGGAAAAAAACATCAGCATTGGAATTAGACAGACAGTAAAGCAGGCAAGATGCTTGCCCTCCTCGCCCCAATCAAGCTTCAGCATCCCAGATCCCAGAGCACCGCCAGGAATGATTCCTGAGCACTGAGCCAGGAGTGAGCATCTTAGGGTATGTCCTCTCTCACTCCCCCCACAAAACATAAAAAAACAACTAAAACAAACCCCCAAATTAAAATTTCATTGGCCTAAACCTCCCACCTGCGTGAACCACGCTTCCAAAAAGGCCCCTCCCCATCCCAACCGCCAATGAATAGGACGGTCTGCAACAGAGTCTCTTGCCTTTAGGGGGCTGCAGCCCCGACCCTGAACATGAATCTGCAGATTCTATAGCATCTACGTCAAGGCTAAAGGCTTCAGGATTTGTACCGACAAGTCCCATGTTGGGAGTGTTGGCCACTCAAGCCCCTAGCCCTTGGGTGGGTTCCGCAACCCCAAGGCCTGTAGCCCCAGTGCTCAGCCCCATGCCAAAATGCAACAAGGGCACACTCAATCCCACAACCCCTGTACTGTGTACAGACCCCACTGCACCGCCCTAAGCTCCGCATCACTCTGAAGCCTCTACTGCACCCCAGGAACTGCCTGGATGTCAGGAATTCAGTGAGAAAGAAAGCACGAAAGCACCTCCCAGGTCCGAATGGTCCCGCTACTAACAATGTGGAGACTGAGAGTTCTGGGATGCTAACGGGAGGATGCTTGTGTCCTGCCACAAATCTGGCCTTCAGAGTACCCCTTCTACCAGGGGCCGCCACTTTTTACTGATCTTGTCCCTCATAAATAATGCACTAGGAAAGCCCCATATGTTCGGTGTTTTATTTTTTTGTAAACTCAATAAACAGACACGAGTGGAAATATCTCCCTTTGCAGAAAGCGTTAGAGAGAGAGCACCGCGGTAGGGCGTTTGCCTTGCACGCAGCCAACATGGCCGACCTGAGTTCGATTCCTCCACCCCTCTCGGAGAGCCCGGCAGCTACGGAGAGTATCTCGCCCGCACGGCGAAGCCTGGCAAGCTCCCCGTGATGTATTCGACATGCCACACACAATAACAACCAAGTCTCCAACGGGGGACCTTACTAGACCAGCTCGAGCAAATCGATGAACCATGGGAGGACAGCGACAGTGATAGCAGAAAGCTGACACACCATTCCAAGAGAAAAGAAAATAGATTCCAGTCAGGGTTCAGTTCAAGCTCAGTGTGGAGCTCAGTGTGGAGCGCCTGATGCATGGAGTGAAGGCAACCCTGCATCCCTGCAGACACGACGAGCCACGGGGGCCATTGAAAACATCTCACCAAAATGGATGGCTCTCAGGATCGATCCTTTTTTTGGTCCTTTTATTTTGAAGTTTGTCTTCTTTAGAGACACACCAGGCAGTGCTCAGGGATCACTCCTGGAGGGTCTGTAGGGGAGCAAATGGATGCAAACCTTTCTCCTTCTCACTGCGCTGACACTAGTGCCCTCAAACTGGTTTTCTTTTTCAGTTTTGGCTTTTTGGGTCACACCTGGTGAAGCACAGGGGTTACTGCTGTCTCTGCACTGAGGAATTCCTCATGGTGGTCCTCAGGGGACCAAAAGGGACGCCAGGAATAAAACCCGGGCCGGTCGCGTAAAAACCAAGTCTACACCCACTGATCTATCGCTCCCCCCCCAAAGCCCAAACTAGTTGTTTTCAAACAATTACCAGTTTCGATCAAATGGAAGAAATAGAAATAAACATTTTGTTCAAAGGAAAAAATAGAAATTTCTTTCGGTTTTGAGCAGGGATTTCACCACCCAGTGAAGCTCAGGAAGGGCCTCTACGCCAAGCATTAGGCTCTCGATTTCCTCTCTGCAGTGCCCTGTCATCCACCATCAAAATCACATCCTTGATCCCCTGCCAGCAGAATATCTGTCCCCAACGTGCAAATTTTACCAGCCGACTCACACCCAGTGACTCCACTCTCAAATCAAATGGCTGCAATGCCAAAACCTGAATCTGCAGTTTGAGTTATGCAATGAAACGCAACAGATGACTACGAATTTGTGGAAAGGAAGGAATGAGGCAGTGTGTTCAGACTTGCGGGCAAGCTGGGGCTCCCTCGGGCTCCGACACGTTCCTCTCCGGTTGGGGGCCGGAGCGATGGGTTGGAGGGGAGGGCGAGGGTCTCGTGCCCCCGACCCCATGGGGCCGCCCCGGCCAGGGCTACCAGGACGCACAATGAAAAACAAACCTGAAAAGAAAACTCTCTCTCTTCTGGTCGTCCTGATTTCCGTTGTTCCTGACCCTTTCCGAACGACTTTTGCTCCCGAACCTTCCACTTCACTTGTCAGCCCACCTGCCAGGCACCACCGACCCCCCCATTCCCTCACCCCCCCCTCCCCGCACGCGCCTCCTAAATAAAAACCTCCCTGGATGCGATGCGCTAAGATAGACGGAAGGGAGAGACAAACCTCTCGAAAAGGCGGGCGCTGGGGGCATCCCGGGCTGGGCAGGCGGCGGAGGCTCAGAGCTCCCAGATGGACCACTCAGCGGCCAGGCCAGCGAGGAAACTGGCCCTATGGGACGCCCCCACGCCCTGGCCGCCCCCTTCCCGCCCCACCCCCGCTCCTCACCAGGCAACAAACAGAGTGGAGATTGCTCCGCCCACAAAGACCCCAGGGAAAGGCGGGGCTCTGTGACCTCACCTACACTTCCGGTCAGGGTTTTAAAGGGCCAGACACCACATAGTCCCCACACAGCAACCTATAGGGCTTTTTACTACCTCTGGGCTGAGGAAACACTCCTGGCTGTGCCTACCTTTTACCTATAATAAATATCCTATCTTAGAGGACTGTGTGATGACACAGCAGGTATGAGCAGCTTGCAATTGCCTGACCAAGTCCTCTAGCCAGGCACCCGATTGTCGAGGGACCCCGACAGCTGTGATCCCTGAGGTCAGAGCAGGAATAAGGCCTGAGTACTGTAGTGTGTGACCCCAAAATACAGCAATGACAAACAGTAAACTCTATCCAAATAGAGGGAAATAAATCCACGTACCCTGACAAATTGTAGCATAAAATAGTTCAAGAGTCAAACAGTGGGTCCTTAAAACCTATGCTGCAGGAGCACACTTCTATCTCTGCTGTCAGATATTCCGTGTGTGTGTGTCTGAGCCAGAACCAACAGTGTCAGGAGTACTCCTAGCTCTGCATTCAGGGATCTGTCCTGGAATGTCTGAGGTTTGCTGGGATGCAGCTGATCAAATCTGTGTTAGCTGCATGCAAGGCAAGCACCCTACTTGCTGCACCATACCTCTGGCCCTTTCAAAGTAAATTTCTTGCCAGCAAGCCAGGAGTGACCCCTGAGCAAAGTTCCCCCCCCCCCAATGCGACAATAAGAACATCTTCCTGCAAGAGCAAGAAAAATTAAATCCTTGACCTGCTATACTCACCCCAAGAGCCAGTATCCAGGGATCGCCCAGTCAGGAAGAGATGAAGCATAGAGGATTTTTCATAACTGAAGATGAGTCTAAATTCCTCATCTGGAAAAAAACATCAGCGTTGGAATTAGACAGACAGTAAAGCAGGCAAGATGCTTGCCCTCCTCGCCCCAATCAAGCTTCAGCATCCCAGATCCCAGAGCACCGCCAGGAATGATTCCTGAGCACTGAGCCAGGAGTGAGCATCTTAGGGTATGTCCTCTCTCACTCCCCCCACAAAACATAAAAAAACAACTAAAACAAACCCCCAAATTAAAATTTCATTGGCCTAAACCTCCCACCTGCGTGAACCACGCTTCCAAAAAGGCCCCTCCCCATCCCAACCGCCAATGAATAGGACGGTCTGCAACAGAGTCTCTTGCCTTTAGGGGGCTGCAGCCCCGACCCTGAACATGAATCTGCAGATTCTATAGCATCTACGTCAAGGCTAAAGGCTTCAGGATTTGTACCGACAAGTCCCATGTTGGGAGTGTTGGCCACTCAAGCCCCTAGCCCTTGGGTGGGTTCCGCAACCCCAAGGCCTGTAGCCCCAGTGCTCAGCCCCATGCCAAAATGCAACAAGGGCACACTCAATCCCACAACCCCTGTACTGTGTACAGACCCCACTGCACCGCCCTAAGCTCCGCATCACTCTGAAGCCTCTACTGCACCCCAGGAACTGCCTGGATGTCAGGAATTCAGTGAGAAAGAAAGCACGAAAGCACCTCCCAGGTCCGAATGGTCCCGCTACTAACAATGTGGAGACTGAGAGTTCTGGGATGCTAACGGGAGGATGCTTGTGTCCTGCCACAAATCTGGCCTTCAGAGTACCCCTTCTACCAGGGGCCGCCACTTTTTACTGATCTTGTCCCTCATAAATAATGCACTAGGAAAGCCCCATATGTTCGGTGTTTTATTTTTTTGTAAACTCAATAAACAGACACGAGTGGAAATATCTCCCTTTGCAGAAAGCGTTAGAGAGAGAGCACCGCGGTAGGGCGTTTGCCTTGCACGCAGCCAACATGGCCGACCTGAGTTCGATTCCTCCACCCCTCTCGGAGAGCCCGGCAAGCTACGGAGAGTATCTCGCCCGCACGGCGAAGCCTGGCAAGCTCCCCGTGATGTATTCGACATGCCACACACAATAACAACCAAGTCTCCAAAGGGGGACCTTACTAGGCCAGCTCGAGCAAATCGATGAACCATGGGAGGACAGCGACAGTGATAGCAGAAAGCTGACACACCATTCCAAGAAAAAAGAAAATAGATTCCAGCCAGGATTCAGTTCAAGCTCAGTGTGGAGCTCAGTGTGGAGCGCCTGATGCATGGAGTGAAGGCAACCCTGCATCCCTGCAGACACGACGAGCCACGGGGGCCATTGAAAACATCTCACCAAAATGGATGGCTCTCAGGATCGATCCTTTTTTTGGTCCTTTTATTTTGAAGTTTGTCTTCTTTAGAGACACACCAGGCAGTGCTCAGGGATCACTCCTGGAGGGTCTGTAGGGGAGCAAATGGATGCAAACCTTTCTCCTCCTCACTGCGCTGACACTAGTGCCCTCAAACTGGTTTTCTTTTTCAGTTTTGGCTTTTTGGGTCACACCTGGTGAAGCACAGGGGTTACTGCTGTCTCTGCACTGAGGAATTCCTCATGGTGGTCCTCAGGGGACCAAAAGGGACGCCAGGAATAAAACCCGGGCCAGTCGCGTAAAAACCAAGTCTACACCCACTGATCTATCGCTCCCCCCCCAAAGCCCAAACTAGTTGTTTTCAAACAATTACCAGTTTCGATCAAATGGAAGAAATAGAAATAAACATTTTGTTCAAAGGAAAAAATAGAAATTTCTTTCGGTTTTGAGCAGTGATTTCACCACCCAGTGAAGCTCAGGAAGGGCCTCTACGCCAAGCATTAGGCTCTCGATTTCCTCTCTGCAGTGCCCTGTCATCCACCATCAAAATCACATCCTTGATCCCCTGCCAGCAGAATATCTGTCCCCAACGTGCAAATTTTACCAGCCGACTCACACCCAGTGACTCCACTCTCAAATCAAATGGCTGCAATGCCAAAACCTGAATCTGCAGTTTGAGTTATGCAATGAAACGCAACAGATGACTACGAATTTGTGGAAAGGAAGGAATGAGGCAGTGTGTTCAGACTTGCGGGCAAGCTGGGGCTCCCTCGGGCTCCGACACGTTCCTCTCCGGTTGGGGGCCGGAGCGATGGCTTGGAGGGGAGGGCGAGGGTCTCGTGCCCCCGACCCCATGGGGCCGCCCCGGCCAGGGCTACCAGGACGCACAATGAAAAACAAACCTGAAAAGAAAACTCTCTCTCTTCTGGTCGTCCTGATTTCCGTTGTTCCTGACCCTTTCCGAACGACTTTTGCTCCCGAACCTTCCACTTCACTTGTCAGCCCACCTGCCAGGCACCACCGACCCCCCCATTCCCTCACCCCCCCCCTCCCCGCACGCGCCTCCTAAATAAAAACCTCCCTGGATGCGATGCGCTAAGATAGACGGAAGGGAGAGACAAACCTCTCGAAAAGGCGGGCGCTGGGGGCATCCCGGGCTGGGCAGGCGGCGGAGGCTCAGAGCTCCCAGATGGACCACTCAGCGGCCAGGCCAGCGAGGAAACTGGCCCTATGGGACGCCCCCACGCCCTGGCCGCCCCCTTCCCGCCCCACCCCCGCTCCTCACCAGGCAACAAACAGAGTGGAGATTGCTCCGCCCACAAAGACCCCAGGGAAAGGCGGGGCTCTGTGACCTCACCTACACTTCCGGTCAGGGTTTTAAAGGGCCAGACACCACATAGTCCCCACACAGCAACCTATAGGGCTTTTTACTACCTCTGGGCTGAGGAAACACTCCTGGCTGTGCCTACCTTTTACCTATAATAAATATCCTATCTTAGAGGACTGTGTGATGACACAGCAGGTATGAGCAGCTTGCAATTGCCTGACCAAGTCCTCTAGCCAGGCACCCGATTGTCGAGGGACCCCGACAGCTGTGATCCCTGAGGTCAGAGCAGGAATAAGGCCTGAGTACTGTAGTGTGTGACCCCAAAATACAGCAATGACAAACAGTAAACTCTATCCAAATAGAGGGAAATAAATCCACGTACCCTGACAAATTGTAGCATAAAATAGTTCAAGAGTCAAACAGTGGGTCCTTAAAACCTATGCTGCAGGAGCACACTTCTATCTCTGCTGTCAGATATTCCGTGTGTGTGTGTCTGAGCCAGAACCAACAGTGTCAGGAGTACTCCTAGCTCTGCATTCAGGGATCTGTCCTGGAATGTCTGAGGTTTGCTGGGATGCAGCTGATCAAATCTGTGTTAGCTGCATGCAAGGCAAGCACCCTACTTGCTGCACCATACCTCTGGCCCTTTCAAAGTAAATTTCATGCCAGCAAGCCAGGAGTGACCCCTGAGCAAAGTTCACCCCCCACAAATGCGACAATGAGAACATCTTCCTTCAAGAGCAAGGAAAATTAAATCCTTGACCTGCTATACTCACCCCAAGAGCCAGTATCCAGGGATCGCCCAGTCAGGAAGAGATGAAGCATAGAGGATTTTTCATAACTGAAGATGAGTCTAAATTCCTCATCTGGAAAAAAACATCAGCGTTGGAATTAGACAGACAGTAAAGCAGGCAAGATGCTTGCCCTCCTCGCCCCAATCAAGCTTCAGCATCCCAGATCCCAGAGCACCGCCAGGAATGATTCCTGAGCACTGAGCCAGGAGTGAGCATCTTAGGGTATGTCCTCTCTCACTCCCCCCACAAAACATAAAAAAACCAACTAAAACAAACCCCCAAATTAAAATTTCATTGGCCTAAACCTCCCACCTGCGTGAACCACGCTTCCAAAAAGGCCCCTCCCCATCCCAACCGCCAATGAATAGGACGGTCTGCAACAGAGTCTCTTGCCTTTAGGGGGCTGCAGCCCCGACCCTGAACATGAATCTGCAGATTCTATAGCATCTACGTCAAGGCTAAAGGCTTCAGGATTTGTACCGACAAGTCCCATGTTGGGAGTGTTGGCCACTCAAGCCCCTAGCCCTTGGGTGGGTTCCGCAACCCCAAGGCCTGTAGCCCCAGTGCTCAGCCCCATGCCAAAATGCAACAAGGGCACACTCAATCCCACAACCCCTGTACTGTGTACAGACCCCACTGCACCGCCCTAAGCTCCGCATCACTCTGAAGCCTCTACTGCACCCCAGGAACTGCCTGGATGTCAGGAATTCAGTGAGAAAGAAAGCACGAAAGCACCTCCCAGGTCCGAATGGTCCCGCTACTAACAATGTGGAGACTGAGAGTTCTGGGATGCTAACGGGAGGATGCTTGTGTCCTGCCACAAATCTGGCCTTCAGAGTACCCCTTCTACCAGGGGCCGCCACTTTTTACTGATCTTGTCCCTCATAAATAATGCACTAGGAAAGCCCCATATGTTCGGTGTTTTATTTTTTTGTAAACTCAATAAACAGACACGAGTGGAAATATCTCCCTTTGCAGAAAGCGTTAGAGAGAGAGCACCGCGGTAGGGCGTTTGCCTTGCACGCAGCCAACATGGCCGACCTGAGTTCGATTCCTCCACCCCTCTCGGAGAGCCCGGCAAGCTACGGAGAGTATCTCGCCCGCACGGCGAAGCCTGGCAAGCTCCCCGTGATGTATTCGACATGCCACACACAATAACAACCAAGTCTCCAAAGGGGGACCTTACTAGGCCAGCTCGAGCAAATCGATGAACCATGGGAGGACAGCGACAGTGATAGCAGAAAGCTGACACACCATTCCAAGAGAAAAGAAAATAGATTCCAGCCAGGATTCAGTTCAAGCTCAGTGTGGAGCTCAGTGTGGAGCGCCTGATGCATGGAGTGAAGGCAACCCTGCATCCCTGCAGACACGACGAGCCACGGGGGCCATTGAAAACATCTCACCAAAATGGATGGCTCTCAGGATCGATCCTTTTTTTGGTCCTTTTATTTTGAAGTTTGTCTTCTTTAGAGACACACCAGGCAGTGCTCAGGGATCACTCCTGGAGGGTCTGTAGGGGAGCAAATGGATGCAAACCTTTCTCCTCCTCACTGCGCTGACACTAGTGCCCTCAAACTGGTTTTCTTTTTCAGTTTTGGCTTTTTGGGTCACACCTGGTGAAGCACAGGGGTTACTGCTGTCTCTGCACTGAGGAATTCCTCATGGTGGTCCTCAGGGGACCAAAAGGGACGCCAGGAATAAAACCCGGGCCGGTCGCGTAAAAACCAAGTCTACACCCACTGATCTATCGCTCCCCGCCCAAAGCCCAAACTAGTTGTTTTCAAACAATTACCACTTTCGATCAAATGGAAGAAATAGAAATAAACATTTTGTTCAAAGGAAAAAATAGAAATTTGTTTCGGTTTTGAGCAGGGATTTCACCACCCAGTGAAGCTCAGGAAGGGCCTCTACGCCAAGCATTAGGCTCTCGATTTCCTCTCTGCAGTGCCCTGTCATCCACCATCAAAATCACATCCTTGATCCCCTGCCAGCAGAATATCTGTCCCCAACGTGCAAATTTTACCAGCCGACTCACACCCAGTGACTCCACTCTCAAATCAAATGGCTGCAATGCCAAAACCTGAATCTGCAGTTTGAGTTATGCAATGAAACGCAACAGATGACTACGAATTTGTGGAAAGGAAGGAATGAGGCAGTGTGTTCAGACTTGCGGGCAAGCTGGGGCTCCCTCGGGCTCCGACACGTTCCTCTCCGGTTGGGGGCCGGAGCGATGGGTTGGAGGGGAGGGCGAGGGTCTCGTGCCCCCGACCCCATGGGGCCGCCCCGGCCAGGGCTACCAGGACGCACAATGAAAAACAAACCTGAAAAGAAAACTCTCTCTCTTCTGGTCGTCCTGATTTCCGTTGTTCCTGACCCTTTCCGAACGACTTTTGCTCCCGAACCTTCCACTTCACTTGTCAGCCCACCTGCCAGGCACCACCGACCCCCCCATTCCCTCACCCCCCCCTCCCCGCACGCGCCTCCTAAATAAAAACCTCCCTGGATGCGATGCGCTAAGATAGACGGAAGGGAGAGACAAACCTCTCGAAAAGGCGGGCGCTGGGGGCATCCCGGGCTGGGCAGGCGGCGGAGGCTCAGAGCTCCCAGATGGACCACTCAGCGGCCAGGCCAGCGAGGAAACTGGCCCTATGGGACGCCCCCACGCCCTGGCCGCCCCCTTCCCGCCCCACCCCCGCTCCTCACCAGGCAACAAACAGAGTGGAGATTGCTCCGCCCACAAAGACCCCAGGTAAAGGCGGGGCTCTGTGACCTCACCTACACTTCCGGTCAGGGTTTTAAAGGGCCAGACACCACATAGTCCCCACACAGCAACCTATAGGGCTTTTTACTACCTCTGGGCTGAGGAAACACTCCTGGCTGTGCCTACCTTTTACCTATAATAAATATCCTATCTTAGAGGACTGTGTGATGACACAGCAGGTATGAGCAGCTTGCAATTGCCTGACCAAGTCCTCTAGCCAGGCACCCGATTGTCGAGGGACCCCGACAGCTGTGATCCCTGAGGTCAGAGCAGGAATAAGGCCTGAGTACTGTAGTGTGTGACCCCAAAATACAGCAATGACAAACAGTAAACTCTATCCAAATAGAGGGAAATAAATCCACGTACCCTGACAAATTGTAGCATAAAATAGTTCAAGAGTCAAACAGTGGGTCCTTAAAACCTATGCTGCAGGAGCACACTTCTATCTCTGCTGTCAGATATTCCGTGTGTGTGTGTCTGAGCCAGAACCAACAGTGTCAGGAGTACTCCTAGCTCTGCATTCAGGGATCTGTCCTGGAATGTCTGAGGTTTGCTGGGATGCAGCTGATCAAATCTGTGTTAGCTGCATGCAAGGCAAGCACCCTACTTGCTGCACCATACCTCTGGCCCTTTCAAAGTAAATTTCATGCCAGCAAGCCAGGAGTGACCCCTGAGCAAAGTTCACCCCCCACAAATGCGACAATAAGAACATCTTCCTTCAAGAGCAAGGAAAATTAAATCCTTGACCTGCTATACTCACCCCAAGAGCCAGTATCCAGGGATCGCCCAGTCAGGAAGAGATGAAGCATAGAGGATTTTTCATAACTGAAGATGAGTCTAAATTCCTCATCTGGAAAAAAACATCAGCGTTGGAATTAGACAGACAGTAAAGCAGGCAAGATGCTTGCCCTCCTCGCCCCAATCAAGCTTCAGCATCCCAGATCCCAGAGCACCGCCAGGAATGATTCCTGAGCACTGAGCCAGGAGTGAGCATCTTAGGGTATGTCCTCTCTCACTCCCCCCACAAAACATAAAAAAACAACTAAAACAAACCCCCAAATTAAAATTTCATTGGCCTAAACCTCCCACCTGCGTGAACCACGCTTCCAAAAAGGCCCCTCCCCATCCCAACCGCCAATGAATAGGACGGTCTGCAACAGAGTCTCTTGCCTTTAGGGGGCTGCAGCCCCGACCCTGAACATGAATCTGCAGATTCTATAGCATCTACGTCAAGGCTAAAGGCTTCAGGATTTGTACCGACAAGTCCCATGTTGGGAGTGTTGGCCACTCAAGCCCCTAGCCCTTGGGTGGGTTCCGCAACCCCAAGGCCTGTAGCCCCAGTGCTCAGCCCCATGCCAAAATGCAACAAGGGCACACTCAATCCCACAACCCCTGTACTGTGTACAGACCCCACTGCACCGCCCTAAGCTCCGCATCACTCTGAAGCCTCTACTGCATCCCAGGAACTGCCTGGATGTCAGGAATTCAGTGAGAAAGAAAGCACGAAAGCACCTCCCAGGTCCGAATGGTCCCGCTACTAACAATGTGGAGACTGAGAGTTCTGGGATGCTAACGGGAGGATGCTTGTGTCCTGCCACAAAACTGGCCTTCAGAGTACCCCTTCTACCAGGGGCCGCCACTTTTTACTGATCTTGTCCCTCATAAATAATGCACTAGGAAAGCCCCATATGTTCGGTGTTTTATTTTTTTGTAAACTCAATAAACAGACACGAGTGGAAATATCTCCCTTTGCACAAAGCGTTAGAGAGAGAGCACCGCGGTAGGGCGTTTGCCTTGCACGCAGCCAACATGGCCGACCTGAGTTCGATTCCTCCACCCCTCTCGGAGAGCCCGGCAAGCTACGGAGAGTATCTCGCCCGCACGGCGAAGCCTGGCAAGCTCCCCGTGATGTATTCGACATGCCACACACAATAACAACCAAGTCTCCAAAGGGGGACCTTACTAGGCCAGCTCGAGCAAATCGATGAACCATGGGAGGACAGCGACAGTGATAGCAGAAAGCTGACACACCATTCCAAGAGAAAAGAAAATAGATTCCAGTCAGGGTTCAGTTCAAGCTCAGTGTGGAGCTCAGTGTGGAGCGCCTGATGCATGGAGTGAAGGCAACCCTGCATCCCTGCAGACACGACGAGCCACGGGGGCCATTGAAAACATCTCACCAAAATGGATGGCTCTCAGGATCGATCCTTTTTTTGGTCCTTTTATTTTGAAGTTTGTCTTCTTTAGAGACACACCAGGCAGTGCTCAGGGATCACTCCTGGAGGGTCTGTAGGGGAGCAAATGGATGCAAACCTTTCTCCTCCTCACTGCGCTGACACTAGTGCCCTCAAACTGGTTTTCTTTTTCAGTTTTGGCTTTTTGGGTCACACCTGGTGAAGCACAGGGGTTACTGCTGTCTCTGCACTGAGGAATTCCTCATGGTGGTCCTCAGGGGACCATAAGGGACGCCAGGAATAAAACCCGGGCCGGTCGCGTAAAAACCAAGTCTACACCCACTGATCTATCGCTCCCCCCCCAAAGCCCAAACTAGTTGTTTTCAAACAATTACCACTTTCGATCAAATGGAAGAAATAGAAATAAACATTTTGTTCAAAGGAAAAAATAGAAATTTGTTTCGGTTTTGAGCAGGGATTTCACCACCCAGTGAAGCTCAGGAAGGGCCTCTACGCCAAGCATTAGGCTCTCGATTTCCTCTCTGCAGTGCCCTGTCATCCACCATCAAAATCACATCCTTGATCCCCTGCCAGCAGAATATCTGTCCCCAACGTGCAAATTTTACCAGCCGACTCACACCCAGTGACTCCACTCTCAAATCAAATGGCTGCAATGCCAAAACCTGAATCTGCAGTTTGAGTTATGCAATGAAACGCAACAGATGACTACGAATTTGTGGAAAGGAAGGAATGAGGCAGTGTGTTCAGACTTGCGGGCAAGCTGGGGCTCCCTCGGGCTCCGACACGTTCCTCTCCGGTTGGGGGCCGGAGCGATGGCTTGGAGGGGAGGGCGAGGGTCTCGTGCCCCCGACCCCATGGGGCCGCCCCGGCCAGGGCTACCAGGACGCACAATGAAAAACAAACCTGAAAAGAAAACTCTCTCTCTTCTGGTCGTCCTGATTTCCGTTGTTCCTGACCCTTTCCGAACGACTTTTGCTCCCGAACCTTCCACTTCACTTGTCAGCCCACCTGCCAGGCACCACCGACCCCCCCATTCCCTCACCCCCCCCTCCCCGCACGCGCCTCCTAAATAAAAACCTCCCTGGATGCGATGCGCTAAGATAGACGGAAGGGAGAGACAAACCTCTCGAAAAGGCGGGCGCTGGGGGCATCCCGGGCTGGGCAGGCGGCGGAGGCTCAGAGCTCCCAGATGGACCACTCAGCGGCCAGGCCAGCGAGGAAACTGGCCCTATGGGACGCCCCCACGCCCTGGCCGCCCCCTTCCCGCCCCACCCCCGCTCCTCACCAGGCAACAAACAGAGTGGAGATTGCTCCGCCCACAAAGACCCCAGGGAAAGGCGGGGCTCTGTGACCTCACCTACACTTCCGGTCAGGGTTTTAAAGGGCCAGACACCACATAGTCCCCACACAGCAACCTATAGGGCTTTTTACTACCTCTGGGCTGAGGAAACACTCCTGGCTGTGCCTACCTTTTACCTATAATAAATATCCTATCTTGGAGGACTGTGTGATGACACAGCAGGTATGAGCAGCTTGCAATTGCCTGACCAAGTCCTCTAGCCAGGCACCCGATTGTCGAGGGACCCCGACAGCTGTGATCCCTGAGGTCAGAGCAGGAATAAGGCCTGAGTACTGTAGTGTGTGACCCCAAAATACAGCAATGACAAACAGTAAACTCTATCCAAATAGAGGGAAATAAATCCACGTACCCTGACAAATTGTAGCATAAAATAGTTCAAGAGTCAAACAGTGGGTCCTTAAAACCTATGCTGCAGGAGCACACTTCTATCTCTGCTGTCAGATATTCCGTGTGTGTGTGTCTGAGCCAGAACCAACAGTGTCAGGAGTACTCCTAGCTCTGCATTCAGGGATCTGTCCTGGAATGTCTGAGGTTTGCTGGGATGCAGCTGATCAAATCTGTGTTAGCTGCATGCAAGGCAAGCACCCTACTTGCTGCACCATACCTCTGGCCCTTTCAAAGTAAATTTCTTGCCAGCAAGCCAGGAGTGACCCCTGAGCAAAGTTCCCCCCCCCCCATGCGACAATAAGAACATCTTCCTGCAAGAGCAAGAAAAATTAAATCCTTGACCTGCTATACTCACCCCAAGAGCCAGTATCCAGGGATCGCCCAGTCAGGAAGAGATGAAGCATAGAGGATTTTTCATAACTGAAGATGAGTCTAAATTCCTCATCTGGAAAAAAACATCAGCGTTGGAATTAGACAGACAGTAAAGCAGGCAAGATGCTTGCCCTCCTCGCCCCAATCAAGCTTCAGCATCCCAGATCCCAGAGCACCGCCAGGAATGATTCCTGAGCACTGAGCCAGGAGTGAGCATCTTAGGGTATGTCCTCTCTCACTCCCCCCACAAAACATAAAAAAACCAACTAAAACAAACCCCCAAATTAAAATTTCATTGGCCTAAACCTCCCACCTGCGTGAACCACGCTTCCAAAAAGGCCCCTCCCCATCCCAACCGCCAATGAATAGGACGGTCTGCAACAGAGTCTCTTGCCTTTAGGGGGCTGCAGCCCCGACCCTGAACATGAATCTGCAGATTCTATAGCATCTACGTCAAGGCTAAAGGCTTCAGGATTTGTACCGACAAGTCCCATGTTGGGAGTGTTGGCCACTCAAGCCCCTAGCCCTTGGGTGGGTTCCGCAACCCCAAGGCCTGTAGCCCCAGTGCTCAGCCCCATGCCAAAATGCAACAAGGGCACACTCAATCCCACAACCCCTGTACTGTGTACAGACCCCACTGCACCGCCCTAAGCTCCGCATCACTCTGAAGCCTCTACTGCACCCCAGGAACTGCCTGGATGTCAGGAATTCAGTGAGAAAGAAAGCACGAAAGCACCTCCCAGGTCCGAATGGTCCCGCTACTAACAATGTGGAGACTGAGAGTTCTGGGATGCTAACGGGAGGATGCTTGTGTCCTGCCACAAATCTGGCCTTCAGAGTACCCCTTCTACCAGGGGCCGCCACTTTTTACTGATCTTGTCCCTCATAAATAATGCACTAGGAAAGCCCCATATGTTCGGTGTTTTATTTTTTTGTAAACTCAATAAACAGACACGAGTGGAAATATCTCCCTTTGCAGAAAGCGTTAGAGAGAGAGCACCGCGGTAGGGCGTTTGCCTTGCACGCAGCCAACATGGCCGACCTGAGTTCGATTCCTCCACCCCTCTCGGAGAGCCCGGCAAGCTACGGAGAGTATCTCGCCCGCACGGCGAAGCCTGGCAAGCTCCCCGTGATGTATTCGACATGCCACACACAATAACAACCAAGTCTCCAACGGGGGACCTTACTAGACCAGCTCGAGCAAATCGAAGAACCATGGGAGGACAGCGACAGTGATAGCAGAAAGCTGACACACCATTCCAAGAGAAAAGAAAATAGATTCCAGTCAGGGTTCAGTTCAAGCTCAGTGTGGAGCTCAGTGTGGAGCGCCTGATGCATGGAGTGAAGGCAACCCTGCATCCCTGCAGACACGACGAGCCACGGGGGCCATTGAAAACATCTCACCAAAATGGATGGCTCTCAGGATCGATCCTTTTTTTGGTCCTTTTATTTTGAAGTTTGTCTTCTTTAGAGACACACCAGGCAGTGCTCAGGGATCACTCCTGGAGGGTCTGTAGGGGAGCAAATGGATGCAAACCTTTCTCCTCCTCACTGCGCTGACACTAGTGCCCTCAAACTGGTTTTCTTTTTCAGTTTTGGCTTTTTGGGTCACACCTGGTGAAGCACAGGGGTTACTGCTGTCTCTGCACTGAGGAATTCCTCATGGTGGTCCTCAGGGGACCAAAAGGGACGCCAGGAATAAAACCCGGGCCGGTCGCGTAAAAACCAAGTCTACACCCACTGATCTATCGCTCCCCGCCCAAAGCCCAAACTAGTTGTTTTCAAACAATTACCACTTTCGATCAAATGGAAGAAATAGAAATAAACATTTTGTTCAAAGGAAAAAATAGAAATTTGTTTCGGTTTTGAGCAGGGATTTCACCACCCAGTGAAGCTCAGGAAGGGCCTCTACGCCAAGCATTAGGCTCTCGATTTCCTCTCTGCAGTGCCCTGTCATCCACCATCAAAATCACATCCTTGATCCCCTGCCAGCAGAATATCTGTCCCCAACGTGCAAATTTTACCAGCCGACTCACACCCAGTGACTCCACTCTCAAATCAAATGGCTGCAATGCCAAAACCTGAATCTGCAGTTTGAGTTATGCAATGAAACGCAACAGATGACTACGAATTTGTGGAAAGGAAGGAATGAGGCAGTGTGTTCAGACTTGCGGGCAAGCTGGGGCTCCCTCGGGCTCCGACACGTTCCTCTCCGGTTGGGGGCCGGAGCGATGGGTTGGAGGGGAGGGCGAGGGTCTCGTGCCCCCGACCCCATGGGGCCGCCCCGGCCAGGGCTACCAGGACGCACAATGAAAAACAAACCTGAAAAGAAAACTCTCTCTCTTCTGGTCGTCCTGATTTCCGTTGTTCCTGACCCTTTCCGAACGACTTTTGCTCCCGAACCTTCCACTTCACTTGTCAGCCCACCTGCCAGGCACCACCGACCCCCCCATTCCCTCACCCCCCCCCTCCCCGCACGCGCCTCCTAAATAAAAACCTCCCTGGATGCGATGCGCTAAGATAGACGGAAGGGAGAGACAAACCTCTCGAAAAGGCGGGCGCTGGGGGCATCCCGGGCTGGGCAGGCGGCGGAGGCTCAGAGCTCCCAGATGGACCACTCAGCGGCCAGGCCAGCGAGGAAACTGGCCCTATGGGACGCCCCCACGCCCTGGCCCGCCCCCTTCCCGCCCCACCCCCGCTCCTCACCAGGCAACAAACAGAGTGGAGATTGCTCCGCCCACAAAGACCCCAGGGAAAGGCGGGGCTCTGTGACCTCACCTACACTTCCGGTCAGGGTTTTAAAGGGCCAGACACCACATAGTCCCCACACAGCAACCTATAGGGCTTTTTACTACCTCTGGGCTGAGGAAACACTCCTGGCTGTGCCTACCTTTTACCTATAATAAATATCCTATCTTAGAGGACTGTGTGATGACACAGCAGGTATGAGCAGCTTGCAATTGCCTGACCAAGTCCTCTAGCCAGGCACCCGATTGTCGAGGGACCCCGACAGCTGTGATCCCTGAGGTCAGAGCAGGAATAAGGCCTGAGTACTGTAGTGTGTGACCCCAAAATACAGCAATGACAAACAGTAAACTCTATCCAAATAGAGGGAAATAAATCCACGTACCCTGACAAATTGTAGCATAAAATAGTTCAAGAGTCAAACAGTGGGTCCTTAAAACCTATGCTGCAGGAGCACACTTCTATCTCTGCTGTCAGATATTCCGTGTGTGTGTGTCTGAGCCAGAACCAACAGTGTCAGGAGTACTCCTAGCTCTGCATTCAGGGATCTGTCCTGGAATGTCTGAGGTTTGCTGGGATGCAGCTGATCAAATCTGTGTTAGCTGCATGCAAGGCAAGCACCCTACTTGCTGCACCATACCTCTGGCCCTTTCAAAGTAAATTTCTTGCCAGCAAGCCAGGAGTGACCCCTGAGCAAAGTTCCCCCCCCCCCCATGCGACAATAAGAACATCTTCCTGCAAGAGCAAGAAAAATTAAATCCTTGACCTGCTATACTCACCCCAAGAGCCAGTATCCAGGGATCGCCCAGTCAGGAAGAGATGAAGCATAGAGGATTTTTCATAACTGAAGATGAGTCTAAATTCCTCATCTGGAAAAAAACATCAGCGTTGGAATTAGACAGACAGTAAAGCAGGCAAGATGCTTGCCCTCCTCGCCCCAATCAAGCTTCAGCATCCCAGATCCCAGAGCACCGCCAGGAATGATTCCTGAGCACTGAGCCAGGAGTGAGCATCTTAGGGTATGTCCTCTCTCACTCCCCCCACAAAACATAAAAAAACCAACTAAAACAAACCCCCAAATTAAAATTTCATTGGCCTAAACCTCCCACCTGCGTGAACCACGCTTCCAAAAAGGCCCCTCCCCATCCCAACCGCCAATGAATAGGACGGTCTGCAACAGAGTCTCTTGCCTTTAGGGGGCTGCAGCCCCGACCCTGAACATGAATCTGCAGATTCTATAGCATCTACGTCAAGGCTAAAGGCTTCAGGATTTGTACCGACAAGTCCCATGTTGGGAGTGTTGGCCACTCAAGCCCCTAGCCCTTGGGTGGGTTCCGCAACCCCAAGGCCTGTAGCCCCAGTGCTCAGCCCCATGCCAAAATGCAACAAGGGCACACTCAATCCCACAACCCCTGTACTGTGTACAGACCCCACTGCACCGCCCTAAGCTCCGCATCACTCTGAAGCCTCTACTGCATCCCAGGAACTGCCTGGATGTCAGGAATTCAGTGAGAAAGAAAGCACGAAAGCACCTCCCAGGTCCGAATGGTCCCGCTACTAACAATGTGGAGACTGAGAGTTCTGGGATGCTAACGGGAGGATGCTTGTGTCCTGCCACAAAACTGGCCTTCAGAGTACCCCTTCTACCAGGGGCCGCCACTTTTTACTGATCTTGTCCCTCATAAATAATGCACTAGGAAAGCCCCATATGTTCGGTGTTTTATTTTTTTGTAAACTCAATAAACAGACACGAGTGGAAATATCTCCCTTTGCACAAAGCGTTAGAGAGAGAGCACCGCGGTAGGGCGTTTGCCTTGCACGCAGCCAACATGGCCGACCTGAGTTCGATTCCTCCACCCCTCTCGGAGAGCCCGGCAAGCTACGGAGAGTATCTCGCCCGCACGGCGAAGCCTGGCAAGCTCCCCGTGATGTATTCGACATGCCACACACAATAACAACCAAGTCTCCAAAGGGGGACCTTACTAGGCCAGCTCGAGCAAATCGATGAACCATGGGAGGACAGCGACAGTGATAGCAGAAAGCTGACACACCATTCCAAGAGAAAAGAAAATAGATTCCAGTCAGGGTTCAGTTCAAGCTCAGTGTGGAGCTCAGTGTGGAGCGCCTGATGCATGGAGTGAAGGCAACCCTGCATCCCTGCAGACACGACGAGCCACGGGGGCCATTGAAAACATCTCACCAAAATGGATGGCTCTCAGGATCGATCCTTTTTTTGGTCCTTTTATTTTGAAGTTTGTCTTCTTTAGAGACACACCAGGCAGTGCTCAGGGATCACTCCTGGAGGGTCTGTAGGGGAGCAAATGGATGCAAACCTTTCTCCTCCTCACTGCGCTGACACTAGTGCCCTCAAACTGGTTTTCTTTTTCAGTTTTGGCTTTTTGGGTCACACCTGGTGAAGCACAGGGGTTACTGCTGTCTCTGCACTGAGGAATTCCTCATGGTGGTCCTCAGGGGACCATAAGGGACGCCAGGAATAAAACCCGGGCCGGTCGCGTAAAAACCAAGTCTACACCCACTGATCTATCGCTCCCCCCCCAAAGCCCAAACTAGTTGTTTTCAAACAATTACCACTTTCGATCAAATGGAAGAAATAGAAATAAACATTTTGTTCAAAGGAAAAAATAGAAATTTCTTTCGGTTTTGAGCAGGGATTTCACCACCCAGTGAAGCTCAGGAAGGGCCTCTACGCCAAGCATTAGGCTCTCGATTTCCTCTCTGCAGTGCCCTGTCATCCACCATCAAAATCACATCCTTGATCCCCTGCCAGCAGAATATCTGTCCCCAACGTGCAAATTTTACCAGCCGACTCACACCCAGTGACTCCACTCTCAAATCAAATGGCTGCAATGCCAAAACCTGAATCTGCAGTTTGAGTTATGCAATGAAACGCAACAGATGACTACGAATTTGTGGAAAGGAAGGAATGAGGCAGTGTGTTCAGACTTGCGGGCAAGCTGGGGCTCCCTCGGGCTCCGACACGTTCCTCTCCGGTTGGGGGCCGGAGCGATGGCTTGGAGGGGAGGGCGAGGGTCTCGTGCCCCCGACCCCATGGGGCCGCCCCGGCCAGGGCTACCAGGACGCACAATGAAAAACAAACCTGAAAAGAAAACTCTCTCTCTTCTGGTCGTCCTGATTTCCGTTGTTCCTGACCCTTTCCGAACGACTTTTGCTCCCGAACCTTCCACTTCACTTGTCAGCCCACCTGCCAGGCACCACCGACCCCCCCATTCCCTCACCCCCCCTCCCCGCACGCGCCTCCTAAATAAAAACCTCCCTGGATGCGATGCGCTAAGATAGACGGAAGGGAGAGACAAACCTCTCGAAAAGGCGGGCGCTGGGGGCATCCCGGGCTGGGCAGGCGGCGGAGGCTCAGAGCTCCCAGATGGACCACTCAGCGGCCAGGCCAGCGAGGAAACTGGCCCTATGGGACGCCCCCACGCCCTGGCCGCCCCCTTCCCGCCCCACCCCCGCTCCTCACCAGGCAACAAACAGAGTGGAGATTGCTCCGCCCACAAAGACCCCAGGGAAAGGCGGGGCTCTGTGACCTCACCTACACTTCCGGTCAGGGTTTTAAAGGGCCAGACACCACATAGTCCCCACACAGCAACCTATAGGGCTTTTTACTACCTCTGGGCTGAGGAAACACTCCTGGCTGTGCCTACCTTTTACCTATAATAAATATCCTATCTTGGAGGACTGTGTGATGACACAGCAGGTATGAGCAGCTTGCAATTGCCTGACCAAGTCCTCTAGCCAGGCACCCGATTGTCGAGGGACCCCGACAGCTGTGATCCCTGAGGTCAGAGCAGGAATAAGGCCTGAGTACTGTAGTGTGTGACCCCAAAATACAGCAATGACAAACAGTAAACTCTATCCAAATAGAGGGAAATAAATCCACGTACCCTGACAAATTGTAGCATAAAATAGTTCAAGAGTCAAACAGTGGGTCCTTAAAACCTATGCTGCAGGAGCACACTTCTATCTCTGCTGTCAGATATTCCGTGTGTGTGTGTCTGAGCCAGAACCAACAGTGTCAGGAGTACTCCTAGCTCTGCATTCAGGGATCTGTCCTGGAATGTCTGAGGTTTGCTGGGATGCAGCTGATCAAATCTGTGTTAGCTGCATGCAAGGCAAGCACCCTACTTGCTGCACCATACCTCTGGCCCTTTCAAAGTAAATTTCTTGCCAGCAAGCCAGGAGTGACCCCTGAGCAAAGTTCCCCCCCCCCCCCATGCGACAATAAGAACATCTTCCTGCAAGAGCAAGAAAAATTAAATCCTTGACCTGCTATACTCACCCCAAGAGCCAGTATCCAGGGATCGCCCAGTCAGGAAGAGATGAAGCATAGAGGATTTTTCATAACTGAAGATGAGTCTAAATTCCTCATCTGGAAAAAAACATCAGCGTTGGAATTAGACAGACAGTAAAGCAGGCAAGATGCTTGCCCTCCTCGCCCCAATCAAGCTTCAGCATCCCAGATCCCAGAGCACCGCCAGGAATGATTCCTGAGCACTGAGCCAGGAGTGAGCATCTTAGGGTATGTCCTCTCTCACTCCCCCCACAAAACATAAAAAAACAACTAAAACAAACCCCCAAATTAAAATTTCATTGGCCTAAACCTCCCACCTGCGTGAACCACGCTTCCAAAAAGGCCCCTCCCCATCCCAACCGCCAATGAATAGGACGGTCTGCAACAGAGTCTCTTGCCTTTAGGGGGCTGCAGCCCCGACCCTGAACATGAATCTGCAGATTCTATAGCATCTACGTCAAGGCTAAAGGCTTCAGGATTTGTACCGACAAGTCCCATGTTGGGAGTGTTGGCCACTCAAGCCCCTAGCCCTTGGGTGGGTTCCGCAACCCCAAGGCCTGTAGCCCCAGTGCTCAGCCCCATGCCAAAATGCAACAAGGGCACACTCAATCCCACAACCCCTGTACTGTGTACAGACCCCACTGCACCGCCCTAAGCTCCGCATCACTCTGAAGCCTCTACTGCACCCCAGGAACTGCCTGGATGTCAGGAATTCAGTGAGAAAGAAAGCACGAAAGCACCTCCCAGGTCCGAATGGTCCCGCTACTAACAATGTGGAGACTGAGAGTTCTGGGATGCTAACGGGAGGATGCTTGTGTCCTGCCACAAATCTGGCCTTCAGAGTACCCCTTCTACCAGGGGCCGCCACTTTTTACTGATCTTGTCCCTCATAAATAATGCACTAGGAAAGCCCCATATGTTCGGTGTTTTATTTTTTTGTAAACTCAATAAACAGACACGAGTGGAAATATCTCCCTTTGCAGAAAGCGTTAGAGAGAGAGCACCGCGGTAGGGCGTTTGCCTTGCACGCAGCCAACATGGCCGACCTGAGTTCGATTCCTCCACCCCTCTCGGAGAGCCCGGCAAGCTACGGAGAGTATCTCGCCCGCACGGCGAAGCCTGGCAAGCTCCCCGTGATGTATTCGACATGCCACACACAATAACAACCAAGTCTCCAACGGGGGACCTTACTAGACCAGCTCGAGCAAATCGATGAACCATGGGAGGACAGCGACAGTGATAGCAGAAAGCTGACACACCATTCCAAGAGAAAAGAAAATAGATTCCAGTCAGGGTTCAGTTCAAGCTCATTGTGGAGCTCAGTGTGGAGCGCCTGATGCATGGAGTGAAGGCAACCCTGCATCCCTGCAGACACGACGAGCCACGGGGGCCATTGAAAACATCTCACCAAAATGGATGGCTCTCAGGATCGATCCTTTTTTTGGTCCTTTTATTTTGAAGTTTGTCTTCTTTAGAGACACACCAGGCAGTGCTCAGGGATCACTCCTGGAGGGTCTGTAGGGGAGCAAATGGATGCAAACCTTTCTCCTTCTCACTGCGCTGACACTAGTGCCCTCAAACTGGTTTTCTTTTTCAGTTTTGGCTTTTTGGGTCACACCTGGTGAAGCACAGGGGTTACTGCTGTCTCTGCACTGAGGAATTCCTCATGGTGGTCCTCAGGGGACCAAAACGGACGCCAGGAATAAAACCCGGGCCGGTCGCGTAAAAACCAAGTCTACACCCACTGATCTATCGCTCCCCCCCCAAAGCCCAAACTAGTTGTTTTCAAACAATTACCACTTTCGATCAAATGGAAGAAATAGAAATAAACATTTTGTTCAAAGGAAAAAATAGAAATTTCTTTCGGTTTTGAGCAGGGATTTCACCACCCAGTGAAGCTCAGGAAGGGCCTCTACGCCAAGCATTAGGCTCTCGATTTCCTCTCTGCAGTGCCCTGTCATCCACCATCAAAATCACATCCTTGATCCCCTGCCAGCAGAATATCTGTCCCCAACGTGCAAATTTTACCAGCCGACTCACACCCAGTGACTCCACTCTCAAATCAAATGGCTGCAATGCCAAAACCTGAATCTGCAGTTTGAGTTATGCAATGAAACGCAACAGATGACTACGAATTTGTGGAAAGGAAGGAATGAGGCAGTGTGTTCAGACTTGCGGGCAAGCTGGGGCTCCCTCGGGCTCCGACACGTTCCTCTCCGGTTGGGGGCCGGAGCGATGGGTTGGAGGGGAGGGCGAGGGTCTCGTGCCCCCGACCCCATGGGGCCGCCCCGGCCAGGGCTACCAGGACGCACAATGAAAAACAAACCTGAAAAGAAAACTCTCTCTCTTCTGGTCGTCCTGATTTCCGTTGTTCCTGACCCTTTCCGAACGACTTTTGCTCCCGAACCTTCCACTTCACTTGTCAGCCCACCTGCCAGGCACCACCGACCCCCCCATTCCCTCACCCCCCCCTCCCCGCACGCGCCTCCTAAATAAAAACCTCCCTGGATGCGATGCGCTAAGATAGACGGAAGGGAGAGACAAACCTCTCGAAAAGGCGGGCGCTGGGGGCATCCCGGGCTGGGCAGGCGGCGGAGGCTCAGAGCTCCCAGATGGACCACTCAGCGGCCAGGCCAGCGAGGAAACTGGCCCTATGGGACGCCCCCACGCCCTGGCCGCCCCCTTCCCGCCCCACCCCCGCTCCTCACCAGGCAACAAACAGAGTGGAGATTGCTCCGCCCACAAAGACCCCAGGGAAAGGCGGGGTTCTGTGACCTCACCTACACTTCCGGTCAGGGTTTTAAAGGGCCAGACACCACATAGTCCCCACACAGCAACCTATAGGGCTTTTTACTACCTCTGGGCTGAGGAAACACTCCTGGCTGTGCCTACCTTTTACCTATAATAAATATCCTATCTTGGAGGACTGTGTGATGACACAGCAGGTATGAGCAGCTTGCAATTGCCTGACCAAGTCCTCTAGCCAGGCACCCGATTGTCGAGGGACCCCGACAGCTGTGATCCCTGAGGTCAGAGCAGGAATAAGGCCTGAGTACTGTAGTGTGTGACCCCAAAATACAGCAATGACAAACAGTAAACTCTATCCAAATAGAGGGAAATAAATCCACGTACCCTGACAAATTGTAGCATAAAATAGTTCAAGAGTCAAACAGTGGGTCCTTAAAACCTATGCTGCAGGAGCACACTTCTATCTCTGCTGTCAGATATTCCGTGTGTGTGTGTCTGAGCCAGAACCAACAGTGTCAGGAGTACTCCTAGCTCTGCATTCAGGGATCTGTCCTGGAATGTCTGAGGTTTGCTGGGATGCAGCTGATCAAATCTGTGTTAGCTGCATGCAAGGCAAGCACCCTACTTGCTGCACCATACCTCTGGCCCTTTCAAAGTAAATTTCTTGCCAGCAAGCCAGGAGTGACCCCTGAGCAAAGTTCCCCCCCCCCCCATGCGACAATAAGAACATCTTCCTGCAAGAGCAAGAAAAATTAAATCCTTGACCTGCTATACTCACCCCAAGAGCCAGTATCCAGGGATCGCCCAGTCAGGAAGAGATGAAGCATAGAGGATTTTTCATAACTGAAGATGAGTCTAAATTCCTCATCTGGAAAAAAACATCAGCGTTGGAATTAGACAGACAGTAAAGCAGGCAAGATGCTTGCCCTCCTCGCCCCAATCAAGCTTCAGCATCCCAGATCCCAGAGCACCGCCAGGAATGATTCCTGAGCACTGAGCCAGGAGTGAGCATCTTAGGGTATGTCCTCTCTCACTCCCCCCACAAAACATAAAAAAACAACTAAAACAAACCCCCAAATTAAAATTTCATTGGCCTAAACCTCCCACCTGCGTGAACCACGCTTCCAAAAAGGCCCCTCCCCATCCCAACCGCCAATGAATAGGACGGTCTGCAACAGAGTCTCTTGCCTTTAGGGGGCTGCAGCCCCGACCCTGAACGTGAATCTGCAGGTTCTATAGCATCTACGTCAAGGCTAAAGGCTTCAGGATTTGTACCGACAAGTCCCATGTTGGGAGTGTTGGCCACTCAAGCCCCTAGCCCTTGGGTGGGTTCCGCAACCCCAAGGCCTGTAGCCCCAGTGCTCAGCCCCATGCCAAAATGCAACAAGGGCACACTCAATCCCACAACCCCTGTACTGTGTACAGACCCCACTGCACCGCCCTAAGCTCCGCATCACTCTGAAGCCTCTACTGCACCCCAGGAACTGCCTGGATGTCAGGAATTCAGTGAGAAAGAAAGCACGAAAGCACCTCCCAGGTCCGAATGGTCCCGCTACTAACAATGTGGAGACTGAGAGTTCTGGGATGCTAACGGGAGGATGCTTGTGTCCTGCCACAAATCTGGCCTTCAGAGTACCCCTTCTACCAGGGGCCGCCACTTTTTACTGATCTTGTCCCTCATAAATAATGCACTAGGAAAGCCCCATATGTTCGGTGTTTTATTTTTTTGTAAACTCAATAAACAGACACGAGTGGAAATATCTCCCTTTGCAGAAAGCGTTAGAGAGAGCACCGCGGTAGGGCGTTTGCCTTGCACGCAGCCAACATGGCCGACCTGAGTTCGATTCCTCCACCCCTCTCGGAGAGCCCGGCAAGCTACGGAGAGTATCTCGCCCGCACGGCGAAGCCTGGCAAGCTCCCCGTGATGTATTCGACATGCCACACACAATAACAACCAAGTCTCCAACGGGGGACCTTACTAGACCAGCTCGAGCAAATCGATGAACCATGGGAGGACAGCGACAGTGATAGCAGAAAGCTGACACACCATTCCAAGAGAAAAGAAAATAGATTCCAGTCAGGGTTCAGTTCAAGCTCAGTGTGGAGCTCAGTGTGGAGCGCCTGATGCATGGAGTGAAGGCAACCCTGCATCCCTGCAGACACGACGAGCCACGGGGGCCATTGAAAACATCTCACCAAAATGGATGGCTCTCAGGATCGATCCTTTTTTTGGTCCTTTTATTTTGAAGTTTGTCTTCTTTAGAGACACACCAGGCAGTGCTCAGGGATCACTCCTGGAGGGTCTGTAGGGGAGCAAATGGATGCAAACCTTTCTCCTCCTCACTGCGCTGACACTAGTGCCCTCAAACTGGTTTTCTTTTTCAGTTTTGGCTTTTTGGGTCACACCTGGTGAAGCACAGGGGTTACTGCTGTCTCTGCACTGAGGAATTCCTCATGGTGATCCTCAGGGGACCAAAAGGGACGCCAGGAATAAAACCCGGGCCGGTCGCGTAAAAACCAAGTCTACACCCACTGATCTATCGCTCCCCCCCCAAAGCCCAAACTAGTTGTTTTCAAACAATTACCACTTTCGATCAAATGGAAGAAATAGAAATAAACATTTTGTTCAAAGGAAAAAATAGAAATTTCTTTCGGTTTTGAGCAGGGATTTCACCACCCAGTGAAGCTCAGGAAGGGCCTCTACGCCAAGCATTAGGCTCTCGATTTCCTCTCTGCAGTGCCCTGTCATCCACCATCAAAATCACATCCTTGATCCCCTGCCAGCAGAATATCTGTCCCCAACGTGCAAATTTTACCAGCCGACTCACACCCAGTGACTCCACTCTCAAATCAAATGGCTGCAATGCCAAAACCTGAATCTGCAGTTTGAGTTATGCAATGAAACGCAACAGATGACTACGAATTTGTGGAAAGGAAGGAATGAGGCAGTGTGTTCAGACTTGCGGGCAAGCTGGGGCTCCCTCGGGCTCCGACACGTTCCTCTCCGGTTGGGGGCCGGAGCGATGGGTTGGAGGGGAGGGCGAGGGTCTCGTGCCCCCGACCCCATGGGGCCGCCCCGGCCAGGGCTACCAGGACGCACAATGAAAAACAAACCTGAAAAGAAAACTCTCTCTCTTCTGGTCGTCCTGATTTCCGTTGTTCCTGACCCTTTCCGAACGACTTTTGCTCCCGAACCTTCCACTTCACTTGTCAGCCCACCTGCCAGGCACCACCGACCCCCCCATTCCCTCACCCCCCCCCTCCCCGCACGCGCCTCCTAAATAAAAACCTCCCTGGATGCGATGCGCTAAGATAGACGGAAGGGAGAGACAAACCTCTCGAAAAGGCGGGCGCTGGGGGCATCCCGGGCTGGGCAGGCGGCGGAGGCTCAGAGCTCCCAGATGGACCACTCAGCGGCCAGGCCAGCGAGGAAACTGGCCCTATGGGACGCCCCCACGCCCTGGCCGCCCCCTTCCCGCCCCACCCCCGCTCCTCACCAGGCAACAAACAGAGTGGAGATTGCTCCGCCCACAAAGACCCCAGGGAAAGGCGGGGCTCTGTGACCTCACCTACACTTCCGGTCAGGGTTTTAAAGGGCCAGACACCACATAGTCCCCACACAGCAACCTATAGGGCTTTTTACTACCTCTGGGCTGAGGAAACACTCCTGGCTGTGCCTACCTTTTACCTATAATAAATATCCTATCTTGGAGGACTGTGTGATGACACAGCAGGTATGAGCAGCTTGCAATTGCCTGACCAAGTCCTCTAGCCAGGCACCCGATTGTCGAGGGACCCCGACAGCTGTGATCCCTGAGGTCAGAGCAGGAATAAGGCCTGAGTACTGTAGTGTGTGACCCCAAAATACAGCAATGACAAACAGTAAACTCTATCCAAATAGAGGGAAATAAATCCACGTACCCTGACAAATTGTAGCATAAAATAGTTCAAGAGTCAAACAGTGGGTCCTTAAAACCTATGCTGCAGGAGCACACTTCTATCTCTGCTGTCAGATATTCCGTGTGTGTGTGTCTGAGCCAGAACCAACAGTGTCAGGAGTACTCCTAGCTCTGCATTCAGGGATCTGTCCTGGAATGTCTGAGGTTTGCTGGGATGCAGCTGATCAAATCTGTGTTAGCTGCATGCAAGGCAAGCACCCTACTTGCTGCACCATACCTCTGGCCCTTTCAAAGTAAATTTCTTGCCAGCAAGCCAGGAGTGACCCCTGAGCAAAGTTCCCCCCCCCCCATGCGACAATAAGAACATCTTCCTGCAAGAGCAAGAAAAATTAAATCCTTGACCTGCTATACTCACCCCAAGAGCCAGTATCCAGGGATCGCCCAGTCAGGAAGAGATGAAGCATAGAGGATTTTTCATAACTGAAGATGAGTCTAAATTCCTCATCTGGAAAAAAACATCAGCGTTGGAATTAGACAGACAGTAAAGCAGGCAAGATGCTTGCCCTCCTCGCCCCAATCAAGCTTCAGCATCCCAGATCCCAGAGCACCGCCAGGAATGATTCCTGAGCACTGAGCCAGGAGTGAGCATCTTAGGGTATGTCCTCTCTCACTCCCCCCACAAAACATAAAAAAACCAACTAAAACAAACCCCCAAATTAAAATTTCATTGGCCTAAACCTCCCACCTGCGTGAACCACGCTTCCAAAAAGGCCCCTCCCCATCCCAACCGCCAATGAATAGGACGGTCTGCAACAGAGTCTCTTGCCTTTAGGGGGCTGCAGCCCCGACCCTGAACATGAATCTGCAGATTCTATAGCATCTACGTCAAGGCTAAAGGCTTCAGGATTTGTACCGACAAGTCCCATGTTGGGAGTGTTGGCCACTCAAGCCCCTAGCCCTTGGGTGGGTTCCGCAACCCCAAGGCCTGTAGCCCCAGTGCTCAGCCCCATGCCAAAATGCAACAAGGGCACACTCAATCCCACAACCCCTGTACTGTGTACAGACCCCACTGCACCGCCCTAAGCTCCGCATCACTCTGAAGCCTCTACTGCACCCCAGGAACTGCCTGGATGTCAGGAATTCAGTGAGAAAGAAAGCACGAAAGCACCTCCCAGGTCCGAATGGTCCCGCTACTAACAATGTGGAGACTGAGAGTTCTGGGATGCTAACGGGAGGATGCTTGTGTCCTGCCACAAATCTGGCCTTCAGAGTACCCCTTCTACCAGGGGCCGCCACTTTTTACTGATCTTGTCCCTCATAAATAATGCACTAGGAAAGCCCCATATGTTCGGTGTTTTATTTTTTTGTAAACTCAATAAACAGACACGAGTGGAAATATCTCCCTTTGCAGAAAGCGTTAGAGAGAGAGCACCGCGGTAGGGCGTTTGCCTTGCACGCAGCCAACATGGCCGACCTGAGTTCGATTCCTCCACCCCTCTCGGAGAGCCCGGCAAGCTACGGAGAGTATCTCGCCCGCACGGCGAAGCCTGGCAAGCTCCCCGTGATGTATTCGACATGCCACACACAATAACAACCAAGTCTCCAACGGGGGACCTTACTAGACCAGCTCGAGCAAATCGATGAACCATGGGAGGACAGCGACAGTGATAGCAGAAAGCTGACACACCATTCCAAAAGAAAAGAAAATAGATTCCAGCCAGGGTTCAGTTCAAGCTCAGTGTGGAGCTCAGTGTGGAGCGCCTGATGCATGGAGTGAAGGCAACCCTGCATCCCTGCAGACACGACGAGCCACGGGGGCCATTGAAAACATCTCACCAAAATGGATGGCTCTCAGGATCGATCCTTTTTTTGGTCCTTTTATTTTGAAGTTTGTCTTCTTTAGAGACACACCAGGCAGTGCTCAGGGATCACTCCTGGAGGGTCTGTAGGGGAGCAAATGGATGCAAACCTTTCTCCTCCTCACTGCGCTGACACTAGTGCCCTCAAACTGGTTTTCTTTTTCAGTTTTGGCTTTTTGGGTCACACCTGGTGAAGCACAGGGGTTACTGCTGTCTCTGCACTGAGGAATTCCTCATGGTGATCCTCAGGGGACCAAAAGGGACGCCAGGAATAAAACCCGGGCCGGTCGCGTAAAAACCAAGTCTACACCCACTGATCTATCGCTCCCCCCCCAAAGCCCAAACTAGTTGTTTTCAAACAATTACCACTTTCGATCAAATGGAAGAAATAGAAATAAACATTTTGTTCAAAGGAAAAAATAGAAATTTCTTTCGGTTTTGAGCAGGGATTTCACCACCCAGTGAAGCTCAGGAAGGGCCTCTACGCCAAGCATTAGGCTCTAGATTTCCTCTCTGCAGTGCCCTGTCATCCACCATCAAAATCACATCCTTGATCCCCTGCCAGCAGAATATCTGTCCCCAACGTGCAAATTTTACCAGCCGACTCACACCCAGTGACTCCACTCTCAAATCAAATGGCTGCAATGCCAAAACCTGAATCTGCAGTTTGAGTTATGCAATGAAACGCAACAGATGACTACGAATTTGTGGAAAGAAAGGAATGAGGCAGTGTGTTCAGACTTGCGGGCAAGCTTGGGCTCCCTCGGGCTCCGACACGTTCCTCTCCGGTTGGGGGCCGGAGCGATGGGTTGGAGGGGAGGGCGATGGTCTCGTGTCCCCGACCCCATGGGGCCGCCCTGGCCAGGGCTACCAGGACGCACAATGAAAAACAAACCTGAAAAGAAAACTCTCTCTCTTCTGGTCGTCCTGATTTCCGTTGTTCCTGACCCTTTCCGAACGACTTTTGCTCCCGAACCTTCCACTTCACTTGTCAGCCCACCTGCCAGGCACCACCGACCCCCCCATTCCCTCACCCCCCCCTCCCCGCACGCGCCTCCTAAATAAAAACCTCCCTGGATGCGATGCGCTAAGATAGACGGAAGGGAGAGACAAACCTCTCGAAAAGGCGGGCGCTGGGGGCATCCCGGGCTGGGCAGGCGGCGGAGGCTCAGAGCTCCCAGATGGACCACTCAGCGGCCAGGCCAGCGAGGAAACTGGCCCTATGGGACGCCCCCACGCCCTGGCCGCCCCCTTCCCGCCCCACCCCCGCTCCTCACCAGGCAACAAACAGGGTGGAGATTGCTCCGCCCACAAAGACCCCAGGGAAAGGCGGGGCTCTGTGACCTCACCTACACTTCCGGTCAGGGTTTTAAAGGGCCAGACACCACATAGTCCCCACACAGCAACCTATAGGGCTTTTTACTACCTCTGGGCTGAGGAAACACTCCTGGCTGTGCCTACCTTTTACCTATAATAAATATCCTATCTTGGAGGACTGTGTGATGACACAGCAGGTATGAGCAGCTTGCAATTGCCTGACCAAGTCCTCTAGCCAGGCACCCGATTGTCGAGGGACCCCGACAGCTGTGATCCCTGAGGTCAGAGCAGGAATAAGGCCTGAGTACTGTAGTGTGTGACCCCAAAATACAGCAATGACAAACAGTAAACTCTATCCAAATAGAGGGAAATAAATCCACGTACCCTGACAAATTGTAGCATAAAATAGTTCAAGAGTCAAACAGTGGGTCCTTAAAACCTATGCTGCAGGAGCACACTTCTATCTCTGCTGTCAGATATTCCGTGTGTGTGTGTCTGAGCCAGAACCAACAGTGTCAGGAGTACTCCTAGCTCTGCATTCAGGGATCTGTCCTGGAATGTCTGAGGTTTGCTGGGATGCAGCTGATCAAATCTGTGTTAGCTGCATGCAAGGCAAGCACCCTACTTGCTGCACCATACCTCTGGCCCTTTCAAAGTAAATTTCTTGCCAGCAAGCCAGGAGTGACCCCTGAGCAAAGTTCCCCCCCCCCCATGCGACAATAAGAACATCTTCCTGCAAGAGCAAGAAAAATTAAATCCTTGACCTGCTATACTCACCCCAAGAGCCAGTATCCAGGGATCGCCCAGTCAGGAAGAGATGAAGCATAGAGGATTTTTCATAACTGAAGATGAGTCTAAATTCCTCATCTGGAAAAAAACATCAGCGTTGGAATTAGACAGACAGTAAAGCAGGCAAGATGCTTGCCCTCCTCGCCCCAATCAAGCTTCAGCATCCCAGATCCCAGAGCACCGCCAGGAATGATTCCTGAGCACTGAGCCAGGAGTGAGCATCTTAGGGTATGTCCTCTCTCACTCCCCCCACAAAACATAAAAAAACCAACTAAAACAAACCCCCAAATTAAAATTTCATTGGCCTAAACCTCCCACCTGCGTGAACCACGCTTCCAAAAAGGCCCCTCCCCATCCCAACCGCCAATGAATAGGACGGTCTGCAACAGAGTCTCTTGCCTTTAGGGGGCTGCAGCCCCGACCCTGAACATGAATCTGCAGATTCTATAGCATCTACGTCAAGGCTAAAGGCTTCAGGATTTGTACCGACAAGTCCCATGTTGGGAGTGTTGGCCACTCAAGCCCCTAGCCCTTGGGTGGGTTCCGCAACCCCAAGGCCTGTAGCCCCAGTGCTCAGCCCCATGCCAAAATGCAACAAGGGCACACTCAATCCCACAACCCCTGTACTGTGTACAGACCCCACTGCACCGCCCTAAGCTCCGCATCACTCTGAAGCCTCTACTGCACCCCAGGAACTGCCTGGATGTCAGGAATTCAGTGAGAAAGAAAGCACGAAAGCACCTCCCAGGTCCGAATGGTCCCGCTACTAACAATGTGGAGACTGAGAGTTCTGGGATGCTAACGGGAGGATGCTTGTGTCCTGCCACAAATCTGGCCTTCAGAGTACCCCTTCTACCAGGGGCCGCCACTTTTTACTGATCTTGTCCCTCATAAATAATGCACTAGGAAAGCCCCATATGTTCGGTGTTTTATTTTTTTGTAAACTCAATAAACAGACACGAGTGGAAATATCTCCCTTTGCAGAAAGCGTTAGAGAGAGAGCACCGCGGTAGGGCGTTTGCCTTGCACGCAGCCAACATGGCCGACCTGAGTTCGATTCCTCCACCCCTCTCGGAGAGCCCGGCAAGCTACGGAGAGTATCTCGCCCGCACGGCGAAGCCTGGCAAGCTCCCCGTGATGTATTCGACATGCCACACACAATAACAACCAAGTCTCCAACGGGGGACCTTACTAGACCAGCTCGAGCAAATCGATGAACCATGGGAGGACAGCGACAGTGATAGCAGAAAGCTGACACACCATTCCAAGAGAAAAGAAAATAGATTCCAGTCAGGGTTCAGTTCAAGCTCATTGTGGAGCTCAGTGTGGAGCGCCTGATGCATGGAGTGAAGGCAACCCTGCATCCCTGCAGACACGACGAGCCACGGGGGCCATTGAAAACATCTCACCAAAATGGATGGCTCTCAGGATCGATCCTTTTTTTGGTCCTTTTATTTTGAAGTTTGTCTTCTTTAGAGACACACCAGGCAGTGCTCAGGGATCACTCCTGGAGGGTCTGTAGGGGAGCAAATGGATGCAAACCTTTCTCCTTCTCACTGCGCTGACACTAGTGCCCTCAAACTGGTTTTCTTTTTCAGTTTTGGCTTTTTGGGTCACACCTGGTGAAGCACAGGGGTTACTGCTGTCTCTGCACTGAGGAATTCCTCATGGTGGTCCTCAGGGGACCAAAACGGACGCCAGGAATAAAACCCGGGCCGGTCGCGTAAAAACCAAGTCTACACCCACTGATCTATCGCTCCCCCCCCAAAGCCCAAACTAGTTGTTTTCAAACAATTACCACTTTCGATCAAATGGAAGAAATAGAAATAAACATTTTGTTCAAAGGAAAAAATAGAAATTTCTTTCGGTTTTGAGCAGGGATTTCACCACCCAGTGAAGCTCAGGAAGGGCCTCTACGCCAAGCATTAGGCTCTCGATTTCCTCTCTGCAGTGCCCTGTCATCCACCATCAAAATCACATCCTTGATCCCCTGCCAGCAGAATATCTGTCCCCAACGTGCAAATTTTACCAGCCGACTCACACCCAGTGACTCCACTCTCAAATCAAATGGCTGCAATGCCAAAACCTGAATCTGCAGTTTGAGTTATGCAATGAAACGCAACAGATGACTACGAATTTGTGGAAAGGAAGGAATGAGGCAGTGTGTTCAGACTTGCGGGCAAGCTGGGGCTCCCTCGGGCTCCGACACGTTCCTCTCCGGTTGGGGGCCGGAGCGATGGGTTGGAGGGGAGGGCGAGGGTCTCGTGCCCCCGACCCCATGGGGCCGCCCCGGCCAGGGCTACCAGGACGCACAATGAAAAACAAACCTGAAAAGAAAACTCTCTCTCTTCTGGTCGTCCTGATTTCCGTTGTTCCTGACCCTTTCCGAACGACTTTTGCTCCCGAACCTTCCACTGCACTTGTCAGCCCACCTGCCAGGCACCACCGACCCCCCCATTCCCTCACCCCCCCCCTCCCCGCACGCGCCTCCTAAATAAAAACCTCCCTGGATGCGATGCGCTAAGATAGACGGAAGGGAGAGACAAACCTCTCGAAAAGGCGGGCGCTGGGGGCATCCCGGGCTGGGCAGGCGGCGGAGGCTCAGAGCTCCCAGATGGACCACTCAGCGGCCAGGCCAGCGAGGAAACTGGCCCTATGGGACGCCCCCACGCCCTGGCCGCCCCCTTCCCGCCCCACCCCCGCTCCTCACCAGGCAACAAACAGAGTGGAGATTGCTCCGCCCACAAAGACCCCAGGGAAAGGCGGGGCTCTGTGACCTCACCTACACTTCCGGTCAGGGTTTTAAAGGGCCAGACACCACATAGTCCCCACACAGCAACCTATAGGGCTTTTTACTACCTCTGGGCTGAGGAAACACTCCTGGCTGTGCCTACCTTTTACCTATAATAAATATCCTATCTTGGAGGACTGTGTGATGACACAGCAGGTATGAGCAGCTTGCAATTGCCTGACCAAGTCCTCTAGCCAGGCACCCGATTGTCGAGGGACCCCGACAGCTGTGATCCCTGAGGTCAGAGCAGGAATAAGGCCTGAGTACTGTAGTGTGTGACCCCAAAATACAGCAATGACAAACAGTAAACTCTATCCAAATAGAGGGAAATAAATCCACGTACCCTGACAAATTGTAGCATAAAATAGTTCAAGAGTCAAACAGTGGGTCCTTAAAACCTATGCTGCAGGAGCACACTTCTATCTCTGCTGTCAGATATTCCGTGTGTGTGTGTCTGAGCCAGAACCAACAGTGTCAGGAGTACTCCTAGCTCTGCATTCAGGGATCTGTCCTGGAATGTCTGAGGTTTGCTGGGATGCAGCTGATCAAATCTGTGTTAGCTGCATGCAAGGCAAGCACCCTACTTGCTGCACCATACCTCTGGCCCTTTCAAAGTAAATTTCTTGCCAGCAAGCCAGGAGTGACCCCTGAGCAAAGTTCCCCCCCCCCCCATGCGACAATAAGAACATCTTCCTGCAAGAGCAAGAAAAATTAAATCCTTGACCTGCTATACTCACCCCAAGAGCCAGTATCCAGGGATCGCCCAGTCAGGAAGAGATGAAGCATAGAGGATTTTTCATAACTGAAGATGAGTCTAAATTCCTCATCTGGAAAAAAACATCAGCGTTGGAATTAGACAGACAGTAAAGCAGGCAAGATGCTTGCCCTCCTCGCCCCAATCAAGCTTCAGCATCCCAGATCCCAGAGCACCGCCAGGAATGATTCCTGAGCACTGAGCCAGGAGTGAGCATCTTAGGGTATGTCCTCTCTCACTCCCCCCACAAAACATAAAAAAACCAACTAAAACAAACCCCCAAATTAAAATTTCATTGGCCTAAACCTCCCACCTGCGTGAACCACGCTTCCAAAAAGGCCCCTCCCCATCCCAACCGCCAATGAATAGGACGGTCTGCAACAGAGTCTCTTGCCTTTAGGGGGCTGCAGCCCCGACCCTGAACGTGAATCTGCAGATTCTATAGCATCTACGTCAAGGCTAAAGGCTTCAGGATTTGTACCGACAAGTCCCATGTTGGGAGTGTTGGCCACTCAAGCCCCTAGCCCTTGGGTGGGTTCCGCAACCCCAAGGCCTGTAGCCCCAGTGCTCAGCCCCATGCCAAAATGCAACAAGGGCACACTCAATCCCACAACCCCTGTACTGTGTACAGACCCCACTGCACCGCCCTAAGCTCCGCATCACTCTGAAGCCTCTACTGCACCCCAGGAACTGCCTGGATGTCAGGAATTCAGTGAGAAAGAAAGCACGAAAGCACCTCCCAGGTCCGAATGGTCCCGCTACTAACAATGTGGAGACTGAGAGTTCTGGGATGCTAACGGGAGGATGCTTGTGTCCTGCCACAAATCTGGCCTTCAGAGTACCCCTTCTACCAGGGGCCGCCACTTTTTACTGATCTTGTCCCTCATAAATAATGCACTAGGAAAGCCCCATATGTTCGGTGTTTTATTTTTTTGTAAACTCAATAAACAGACACGAGTGGAAATATCTCCCTTTGCAGAAAGCGTTAGAGAGAGAGCACCGCGGTAGGGCGTTTGCCTTGCACGCAGCCAACATGGCCGACCTGAGTTCGATTCCTCCACCCCTCTCGGAGAGCCCGGCAAGCTACGGAGAGTATCTCGCCCGCACGGCGAAGCCTGGCAAGCTCCCCGTGATGTATTCGACATGCCACACACAATAACAACCAAGTCTCCAACGGGGGACCTTACTAGACCAGCTCGAGCAAATCGATGAACCATGGGAGGACAGCGACAGTGATAGCAGAAAGCTGACACACCATTCCAAAAGAAAAGAAAATAGATTCCAGTCAGGGTTCAGTTCAAGCTCAGTGTGGAGCTCAGTGTGGAGCGCCTGATGCATGGAGTGAAGGCAACCCTGCATCCCTGCAGACACGACGAGCCACGGGGGCCATTGAAAACATCTCACCAAAATGGATGGCTCTCAGGATCGATCCTTTTTTTGGTCCTTTTATTTTGAAGTTTGTCTTCTTTAGAGACACACCAGGCAGTGCTCAGGGATCACTCCTGGAGGGTCTGTAGGGGAGCAAATGGATGCAAACCTTTCTCCTCCTCACTGCGCTGACACTAGTGCCCTCAAACTGGTTTTCTTTTTCAGTTTTGGCTTTTTGGGTCACACCTGGTGAAGCACAGGGGTTACTGCTGTCTCTGCACTGAGGAATTCCTCATGGTGATCCTCAGGGGACCAAAAGGGGCGCCAGGAATAAAACCCGGGCCGGTCGCGTAAAAACCAAGTCTACACCCACTGATCTATCGCTCCCCCCCCAAAGCCCAAACTAGTTGTTTTCAAACAATTACCACTTTCGATCAAATGGAAGAAATAGAAATAAACATTTTGTTCAAAGGAAAAAATAGAAATTTCTTTCGGTTTTGAGCAGGGATTTCACCACCCAGTGAAGCTCAAGAAGGGCCTCTACGCCAAGCATTAGGCTCTAGATTTCATCTCTGCAGTGCCCTGTCATCCACCATCAAAATCACATCCTTGATCCCCTGCCAGCAGAATATCTGTCCCCAACGTGCAAATTTTACCAGCCGACTCACACCCAGTGACTCCACTCTTAAATCAAATGGCTGCAATGCCAAAACCTGAATCTGCAGTTTGAGTTATGCAATGAAACGCAACAGATGACTACGAATTTGTGGAAAGAAAGGAATGAGGCAGTGTGTTCAGACTTGCGGGCAAGCTTGGGCTCCCTCGGGCTCCGACACGTTCCTCTCCGGTTGGGGGCCGGAGCGATGGGTTGGAGGGGAGGGCGATGGTCTCGTGTCCCCGACCCCATGGGGCCGCCCTGGCCAGGGCTACCAGGACGCACAATGAAAAACAAACCTGAAAAGAAAACTCTCTCTCTTCTGGTCGTCCTGATTTCCGTTGTTCCTGACCCTTTCCGAACGACTTTTGCTCCCGAACCTTCCACTTCACTTGTCAGCCCACCTGCCAGGCACCACCAACCCCCCCATTCCCTCACCCCCCCCTCCCCGCACGCGCCTCCTAAATAAAAACCTCCCTGGATGCGATGCGCTAAGATAGACGGAAGGGAGAGACAAACCTCTCGAAAAGGCGGGCGCTGGGGGCATCCCGGGCTGGGCAGGCGGCGGAGGCTCAGAGCTCCCAGATGGACCACTCAGCGGCCAGGCCAGCGAGGAAACTGGCCCTATGGGACGCCCCCACGCCCTGGCCGCCCCCTTCCCGCCCCACCCCCGCTCCTCACCAGGCAACAAACAGGGTGGAGATTGCTCCGCCCACAAAGACCCCAGGGAAAGGCGGGGCTCTGTGACCTCACCTACACTTCCGGTCAGGGTTTTAAAGGGCCAGACACCACATAGTCCCCACACAGCAACCTATAGGGCTTTTTACTACCTCTGGGCTGAGGAAACACTCCTGGCTGTGCCTACCTTTTACCTATAATAAATATCCTATCTTGGAGGACTGTGTGATGACACAGCAGGTATGAGCAGCTTGCAATTGCCTGACCAAGTCCTCTAGCCAGGCACCCGATTGTCGAGGGACCCCGACAGCTGTGATCCCTGAGGTCAGAGCAGGAATAAGGCCTGAGTACTGTAGTGTGTGACCCCAAAATACAGCAATGACAAACAGTAAACTCTATCCAAATAGAGGGAAATAAATCCACGTACCCTGACAAATTGTAGCATAAAATAGTTCAAGAGTCAAACAGTGGGTCCTTAAAACCTATGCTGCAGGAGCACACTTCTATCTCTGCTGTCAGATATTCCGTGTGTGTGTGTCTGAGCCAGAACCAACAGTCTCAGGAGTACTCCTAGCTCTGCATTCAGGGATCTGTCCTGGAATGTCTGAGGTTTGCTGGGATGCAGCTGATCAAATCTGTGTTAGCTGCATGCAAGGCAAGCACCCTACTTGCTGCACCATACCTCTGGCCCTTTCAAAGTAAATTTCTTGCCAGCAAGCCAGGAGTGACCCCTGAGCAAAGTTCCCCCCCCCCCATGCGACAATAAGAACATCTTCCTGCAAGAGCAAGAAAAATTAAATCCTTGACCTGCTATACTCACCCCAAGAGCCAGTATCCAGGGATCGCCCAGTCAGGAAGAGATGAAGCATAGAGGATTTTTCATAACTGAAGATGAGTCTAAATTCCTCATCTGGAAAAAAACATCAGCGTTGGAATTAGACAGACAGTAAAGCAGGCAAGATGCTTGCCCTCCTCGCCCCAATCAAGCTTCAGCATCCCAGATCCCAGAGCACCGCCAGGAATGATTCCTGAGCACTGAGCCAGGAGTGAGCATCTTAGGGTATGTCCTCTCTCACTCCCCCCACAAAACATAAAAAAACAACTAAAACAAACCCCCAAATTAAAATTTCATTGGCCTAAACCTCCCACCTGCGTGAACCACGCTTCCAAAAAGGCCCCTCCCCATCCCAACCGCCAATGAATAGGACGGTCTGCAACAGAGTCTCTTGCCTTTAGGGGGCTGCAGCCCCGACCCTGAACGTGAATCTGCAGGTTCTATAGCATCTACGTCAAGGCTAAAGGCTTCAGGATTTGTACCGACAAGTCCCATGTTGGGAGTGTTGGCCACTCAAGCCCCTAGCCCTTGGGTGGGTTCCGCAACCCCAAGGCCTGTAGCCCCAGTGCTCAGCCCCATGCCAAAATGCAACAAGGGCACACTCAATCCCACAACCCCTGTACTGTGTACAGACCCCACTGCACCGCCCTAAGCTCCGCATCACTCTGAAGCCTCTACTGCACCCCAGGAACTGCCTGGATGTCAGGAATTCAGTGAGAAAGAAAGCACGAAAGCACCTCCCAGGTCCGAATGGTCCCGCTACTAACAATGTGGAGACTGAGAGTTCTGGGATGCTAACGGGAGGATGCTTGTGTCCTGCCACAAATCTGGCCTTCAGAGTACCCCTTCTACCAGGGGCCGCCACTTTTTACTGATCTTGTCCCTCATAAATAATGCACTAGGAAAGCCCCATATGTTCGGTGTTTTATTTTTTTGTAAACTCAATAAACAGACACGAGTGGAAATATCTCCCTTTGCAGAAAGCGTTAGAGAGAGAGCACCGCGGTAGGGCGTTTGCCTTGCACGCAGCCAACATGGCCGACCTGAGTTCGATTCCTCCACCCCTCTCGGAGAGCCCGGCAAGCTACGGAGAGTATCTCGCCCGCACGGCGAAGCCTGGCAAGCTCCCCGTGATGTATTCGACATGCCACACACAATAACAACCAAGTCTCCAACGGGGGACCTTACTAGACCAGCTCGAGCAAATCGAAGAACCATGGGAGGACAGCGACAGTGATAGCAGAAAGCTGACACACCATTCCAAGAGAAAAGAAAATAGATTCCAGTCAGGGTTCAGTTCAAGCTCAGTGTGGAGCTCAGTGTGGAGCGCCCGATGCATGGAGTGAAGGCAACCCTGCATCCCTGCAGACACGACGAGCCACGGGGGCCATTGAAAACATCTCACCAAAATGGATGGCTCTCAGGATCGATCCTTTTTTTGGTCCTTTTATTTTGAAGTTTGTCTTCTTTAGAGACACACCAGGCAGTGCTCAGGGATCACTCCTGGAGGGTCTGTAGGGGAGCAAATGGATGCAAACCTTTCTCCTCCTCACTGCGCTGACACTAGTGCCCTCAAACTGGTTTTCTTTTTCAGTTTTGGCTTTTTGGGTCACACCTGGTGAAGCACAGGGGTTACTGCTGTCTCTGCACTGAGGAATTCCTCATGGTGGTCCTCAGGGGACCAAAAGGGACGCCAGGAATAAAACCCGGGCCGGTCGCGTAAAAACCAAGTCTACACCCACTGATCTATCGCTCCCCCCCCCAAAGCCCAAACTAGTTGTTTTCAAACAATTACCAGTTTCGATCAAATGGAAGAAATAGAAATAAACATTTTGTTCAAAGGAAAAAATAGAAATTTCTTTCGGTTTTGAGCAGGGATTTCACCACCCAGTGAAGCTCAGGAAGGGCCTCTACGCCAAGCATTAGGCTCTAGATTTCCTCTCTGCAGTGCCCTGTCATCCACCATCAAAATCACATCCTTGATCCCCTGCCAGCAGAATATCTGTCCCCAACGTGCAAATTTTACCAGCCGACTCACACCCAGTGACTCCACTCTCAAATCAAATGGCTGCAATGCCAAAACCTGAATCTGCAGTTTGAGTTATGCAATGAAACGCAACAGATGACTACGAATTTGTGGAAAGAAAGGAATGAGGCAGTGTGTTCAGACTTGCGGGCAAGCTGGGGCTCCCTCGGGCTCCGACACGTTCCTCTCCGGTTGGGGGCCGGAGCGATGGCTTGGAGGGGAGGGCGAGGGTCTCGTGCCCCCGACCCCATGGGGCCGCCCCGGCCAGGGCTACCAGGACGCACAATGAAAAACAAACCTGAAAAGAAAACTCTCTCTCTTCTGGTCGTCCTGATTTCCGTTGTTCCTGACCCTTTCCGAACGACTTTTGCTCCCGAACCTTCCACTTCACTTGTCAGCCCACCTGCCAGGCACCACCGACCCCCCCCCATTCCCTCACCCCCCCCCTCCCCGCACGCGCCTCCTAAATAAAAACCTCCCTGGATGCGATGCGCTAAGATAGACGGAAGGGAGAGACAAACCTCTCGAAAAGGCGGGCGCTGGGGGCATCCCGGGCTGGGCAGGCGGCGGAGGCTCAGAGCTCCCAGATGGACCACTCAGCGGCCAGGCCAGCGAGGAAACTGGCCCTATGGGACGCCCCCACGCCCTGGCCGCCCCCTTCCCGCCCCACCCCCGCTCCTCACCAGGCAACAAACAGGGTGGAGATTGCTCCGCCCACAAAGACCCCAGGGAAAGGCGGGGCTCTGTGACCTCACCTACACTTCCGGTCAGGGTTTTAAAGGGCCAGACACCACATAGTCCCCACACAGCAACCTATAGGGCTTTTTACTACCTCTGGGCTGAGGAAACACTCCTGGCTGTGCCTACCTTTTACCTATAATAAATATCCTATCTTGGAGGACTGTGTGATGACACAGCAGGTATGAGCAGCTTGCAATTGCCTGACCAAGTCCTCTAGCCAGGCACCCGATTGTCGAGGGACCCCGACAGCTGTGATCCCTGAGGTCAGAGCAGGAGTAAGGCCTGAGTACTGTAGTGTGTGACCGCAAAATACAGCAATGACAAACAGTAAACTCTATCCAAATAGAGGGAAATAAATCCACGTACCCTGACAAATTGTAGCATAAAATAGTTCAAGAGTCAAACAGTGGGTCCTTAAAACCTATGCTGCAGGAGCACACTTCTATCTCTGCTGTCAGATATTCCGTGTGTGTCTGTCTGAGCCAGAACCAACAGTGTCAGGAGTACTCCTAGCTCTGCATTCAGGGATCTGTCCTGGAATGTCTGAGGTTTGCTGGGATGCAGCTGATCAAATCTGTGTTAGCTGCATGCAAGGCAAGCACCCTACTTGCTGCACCATACCTCTGGCCCTTTCAAAGTAAATTTCTTGCCAGCAAGCCAGGAGTGACCCCTGAGCAAAGTTCACCCCCCACAAATGCGACAATAAGAACATCTTCCTTCAAGAGCAAGGAAAATTAAATCCTTGACCTGCTATACTCACCCCAAGAGCCAGTATCCAGGGATCGCCCAGTCAGGAAGAGATGAAGCATAGAGGATTTTTCATAACTGAAGATGAGTCTAAATTCCTCATCTGGAAAAAAACATCAGCGTTGGAATTAGACAGACAGTAAAGCAGGCAAGATGCTTGCCCTCCTCGCCCCAATCAAGCTTCAGCATCCCAGATCCCAGAGCACCGCCAGGAATGATTCCTGAGCACTGAGCCAGGAGTGAGCATCTTAGGGTATGTCCTCTCTCACTCCCCCCACAAAACATAAAAAAACAACTGAAACAAACCCCCAAATTAAAATTTCATTGGCCTAAACCTCCCACCTGCGTGAACCACGCTTCCAAAAAGGCCCCTCCCCATCCCAACCGCCAATGAATAGGACGGTCTGCAACAGAGTCTCTTGCCTTTAGGGGGCTGCAGCCCCGACCCTGAACATGAATCTGCAGATTCTATAGCATCTACGTCAAGGCTAAAGGCTTCAGGATTTGTACCGACAAGTCCCATGTTGGGAGTGTTGGCCACTCAAGCCCCTAGCCCTTGGGTGGGTTCCGCAACCCCAAGGCCTGTAGCCCCAGTGCTCAGCCCCATGCCAAAATGCAACAAGGGCACACTCAATCCCACAACCCCTGTACTGTGTACAGACCCCACTGCACCGCCCTAAGCTCCGCATCACTCTGAAGCCTCTACTGCACCCCAGGAACTGCCTGGATGTCAGGAATTCAGTGAGAAAGAAAGCACGAAAGCACCTCCCAGGTCCGAATGGTCCCGCTACTAACAATGTGGAGACTGAGAGTTCTGGGATGCTAACGGGAGGATGCTTGTGTCCTGCCACAAATCTGGCCTTCAGAGTACCCCTTCTACCAGGGGCCGCCACTTTTTACTGATCTTGTCCCTCATAAATAATGCACTAGGAAAGCCCCATATGTTCGGTGTTTTATTTTTTTGTAAACTCAATAAACAGACACGAGTGGAAATATCTCCCTTTGCAGAAAGCGTTAGAGAGAGAGCACCGCGGTAGGGCGTTTGCCTTGCACGCAGCCAACATGGCCGACCTGAGTTCGATTCCTCCACCCCTCTCGGAGAGCCCGGCAAGCTACGGAGAGTATCTCGCCCGCACGGCGAAGCCTGGCAAGCTCCCCGTGATGTATTCGACATGCCACACACAATAACAACCAAGTCTCCAACGGGGGACCTTACTAGACCAGCTCGAGCAAATCGATGAACCATGGGAGGACAGCGACAGTGATAGCAGAAAGCTGACACACCATTCCAAGAGAAAAGAAAATAGATTCCAGTCAGGGTTCAGTTCAAGCTCAGTGTGGAGCTCAGTGTGGAGCGCCTGATGCATGGAGTGAAGGCAACCCTGCATCCCTGCAGACACGACGAGCCACGGGGGCCATTGAAAACATCTCACCAAAATGGATGGCTCTCAGGATCGATCCTTTTTTTGGTCCTTTTATTTTGAAGTTTGTCTTCTTTAGAGACACACCAGGCAGTGCTCAGGGATCACTCCTGGAGGGTCTGTAGGGGAGCAAATGGATGCAAACCTTTCTCCTCCTCACTGCGCTGACACTAGTGCCCTCAAACTGGTTTTCTTTTTCAGTTTTGGCTTTTTGGGTCACACCTGGTGAAGCACAGGGGTTACTGCTGTCTCTGCACTGAGGAATTCCTCATGGTGATCCTCAGGGGACCAAAAGGGACGCCAGGAATAAAACCCGGGCCGGTCGCGTAAAAACCAAGTCTACACCCACTGATCTATCGCTCCCCCCCCAAAGCCCAAACTAGTTGTTTTCAAACAATTACCACTTTCGATCAAATGGAAGAAATAGAAATAAACATTTTGTTCAAAGGAAAAAATAGAAATTTCTTTCGGTTTTGAGCAGGGATTTCACCACCCAGTGAAGCTCAGGAAGGGCCTCTACGCCAAGCATTAGGCTCTAGATTTCCTCTCTGCAGTGCCCTGTCATCCACCATCAAAATCACATCCTTGATCCCCTGCCAGCAGAATATCTGTCCCCAACGTGCAAATTTTACCAGCCGACTCACACCCAGTGACTCCACTCTCAAATCAAATGGCTGCAATGCCAAAACCTGAATCTGCAGTTTGAGTTATGCAATGAAACGCAACAGATGACTACGAATTTGTGGAAAGGAAGGAATGAGGCAGTGTGTTCAGACTTGCGGGCAAGCTGGGGCTCCCTCGGGCTCCGACACGTTCCTCTCCGGTTGGGGGCCGGAGCGATGGGTTGGAGGGGAGGGCGAGGGTCTCGTGCCCCCGACCCCATGGGGCCGCCCCGGCCAGGGCTACCAGGACGCACAATGAAAAACAAACCTGAAAAGAAAACTCTCTCTCTTCTGGTCGTCCTGATTTCCGTTGTTCCTGACCCTTTCCGAACGACTTTTGCTCCCGAACCTTCCACTTCACTTGTCAGCCCACCTGCCAGGCACCACCGACCCCCCCATTCCCTCACCCCCCCCTCCCCGCACGCGCCTCCTAAATAAAAACCTCCCTGGATGCGATGCGCTAAGATAGACGGAAGGGAGAGACAAACCTCTCGAAAAGGCGGGCGCTGGGGGCATCCCGGGCTGGGCAGGCGGCGGAGGCTCAGAGCTCCCAGATGGACCACTCAGCGGCCAGGCCAGCGAGGAAACTGGCCCTATGGGACGCCCCCACGCCCTGGCCGCCCCCTTCCCGCCCCACCCCCGCTCCTCACCAGGCAACAAACAGGGTGGAGATTGCTCCGCCCACAAAGACCCCAGGGAAAGGCGGGGCTCTGTGACCTCACCTACACTTCCGGTCAGGGTTTTAAAGGGCCAGACACCACATAGTCCCCACACAGCAACCTATAGGGCTTTTTACTACCTCTGGGCTGAGGAAACACTCCTGGCTGTGCCTACCTTTTACCTATAATAAATATCCTATCTTAGAGGACTGTGTGATGACACAGCAGGTATGAGCAGCTTGCAATTGCCTGACCAAGTCCTCTAGCCAGGCACCCGATTGTCGAGGGACCCCGACAGCTGTGATCCCTGAGGTCAGAGCAGGAATAAGGCCTGAGTACTGTAGTGTGTGACCCCAAAATACAGCAATGACAAACAGTAAACTCTATCCAAATAGAGGGAAATAAATCCACGTACCCTGACAAATTGTAGCATAAAATAGTTCAAGAGTCAAACAGTGGGTCCTTAAAACCTATGCTGCAGGAGCACACTTCTATCTCTGCTGTCAGATATTCCGTGTGTGTGTGTCTGAGCCAGAACCAACAGTGTCAGGAGTACTCCTAGCTCTGCATTCAGGGATCTGTCCTGGAATGTCTGAGGTTTGCTGGGATGCAGCTGATCAAATCTGTGTTAGCTGCATGCAAGGCAAGCACCCTACTTGCTGCACCATACCTCTGGCCCTTTCAAAGTAAATTTCTTGCCAGCAAGCCAGGAGTGACCCCTGAGCAAAGTTCCCCCCCCCATGCGACAATAAGAACATCTTCCTGCAAGAGCAAGAAAAATTAAATCCTTGACCTGCTATACTCACCCCAAGAGCCAGTATCCAGGGATCGCCCAGTCAGGAAGAGATGAAGCATAGAGGATTTTTCATAACTGAAGATGAGTCTAAATTCCTCATCTGGAAAAAAACATCAGCGTTGGAATTAGACAGACAGTAAAGCAGGCAAGATGCTTGCCCTCCTCGCCCCAATCAAGCTTCAGCATCCCAGATCCCAGAGCACCGCCAGGAATGATTCCTGAGCACTGAGCCAGGAGTGAGCATCTTAGGGTATGTCCTCTCTCACTCCCCCCACAAAACATAAAAAAACAACTAAAACAAACCCCCAAATTAAAATTTCATTGGCCTAAACCTCCCACCTGCGTGAACCACGCTTCCAAAAAGGCCCCTCCCCATCCCAACCGCCAATGAATAGGACGGTCTGCAACAGAGTCTCTTGCCTTTAGGGGGCTGCAGCCCCGACCCTGAACATGAATCTGCAGATTCTATAGCATCTACGTCAAGGCTAAAGGCTTCAGGATTTGTACCGACAAGTCCCATGTTGGGAGTGTTGGCCACTCAAGCCCCTAGCCCTTGGGTGGGTTCCGCAACCCCAAGGCCTGTAGCCCCAGTGCTCAGCCCCATGCCAAAATGCAACAAGGGCACACTCAATCCCACAACCCCTGTACTGTGTACAGACCCCACTGCACCGCCCTAAGCTCCGCATCACTCTGAAGCCTCTACTGCACCCCAGGAACTGCCTGGATGTCAGGAATTCAGTGAGAAAGAAAGCACGAAAGCACCTCCCAGGTCCGAATGGTCCCGCTACTAACAATGTGGAGACTGAGAGTTCTGGGATGCTAACGGGAGGATGCTTGTGTCCTGCCACAAATCTGGCCTTCAGAGTACCCCTTCTACCAGGGGCCGCCACTTTTTACTGATCTTGTCCCTCATAAATAATGCACTAGGAAAGCCCCATATGTTCGGTGTTTTATTTTTTTGTAAACTCAATAAACAGACACGAGTGGAAATATCTCCCTTTGCAGAAAGCGTTAGAGAGAGAGCACCGCGGTAGGGCGTTTGCCTTGCACGCAGCCAACATGGCCGACCTGAGTTCGATTCCTCCACCCCTCTCGGAGAGCCCGGCAAGCTACGGAGAGTATCTCGCCCGCACGGCGAAGCCTGGCAAGCTCCCCGTGATGTATTCGACATGCCACACACAATAACAACCAAGTCTCCAACGGGGGACCTTACTAGACCAGCTCGAGCAAATCGATGAACCATGGGAGGACAGCGACAGTGATAGCAGAAAGCTGACACACCATTCCAAGAGAAAAGAAAATAGATTCCAGTCAGGGTTCAGTTCAAGCTCAGTGTGGAGCTCAGTGTGGAGCGCCCGATGCATGGAGTGAAGGCAACCCTGCATCCCTGCAGACACGACGAGCCACGGGGGCCATTGAAAACATCTCACCAAAATGGATGGCTCTCAGGATCGATCCTTTTTTTGGTCCTTTTATTTTGAAGTTTGTCTTCTTTAGAGACACACCAGGCAGTGCTCAGGGATCACTCCTGGAGGGTCTGTAGGGGAGCAAATGGATGCAAACCTTTCTCCTCCTCACTGCGCTGACACTAGTGCCCTCAAACTGGTTTTCTTTTTCAGTTTTGGCTTTTTGGGTCACACCTGGTGAAGCACAGGGGTTACTGCTGTCTCTGCACTGAGGAATTCCTCATGGTGGTCCTCAGGGGACCAAAAGGGACGCCAGGAATAAAACCCGGGCCGGTCGCGTAAAAACCAAGTCTACACCCACTGATCTATCGCTCCCCCCCCCAAAGCCCAAACTAGTTGTTTTCAAACAATTACCAGTTTCGATCAAATGGAAGAAATAGAAATAAACATTTTGTTCAAAGGAAAAAATAGAAATTTCTTTCGGTTTTGAGCAGGGATTTCACCACCCAGTGAAGCTCAGGAAGGGCCTCTACGCCAAGCATTAGGCTCTAGATTTCCTCTCTGCAGTGCCCTGTCATCCACCATCAAAATCACATCCTTGATCCCCTGCCAGCAGAATATCTGTCCCCAACGTGCAAATTTTACCAGCCGACTCACACCCAGTGACTCCACTCTCAAATCAAATGGCTGCAATGCCAAAACCTGAATCTGCAGTTTGAGTTATGCAATGAAACGCAACAGATGACTACGAATTTGTGGAAAGAAAGGAATGAGGCAGTGTGTTCAGACTTGCGGGCAAGCTGGGGCTCCCTCGGGCTCCGACACGTTCCTCTCCGGTTGGGGGCCGGAGCGATGGCTTGGAGGGGAGGGCGAGGGTCTCGTGCCCCCGACCCCATGGGGCCGCCCCGGCCAGGGCTACCAGGACGCACAATGAAAAACAAACCTGAAAAGAAAACTCTCTCTCTTCTGGTCGTCCTGATTTCCGTTGTTCCTGACCCTTTCCGAACGACTTTTGCTCCCGAACCTTCCACTTCACTTGTCAGCCCACCTGCCAGGCACCACCGACCCCCCCCCATTCCCTCACCCCCCCCCTCCCCGCACGCGCCTCCTAAATAAAAACCTCCCTGGATGCGATGCGCTAAGATAGACGGAAGGGAGAGACAAACCTCTCGAAAAGGCGGGCGCTGGGGGCATCCCGGGCTGGGCAGGCGGCGGAGGCTCAGAGCTCCCAGATGGACCACTCAGCGGCCAGGCCAGCGAGGAAACTGGCCCTATGGGACGCCCCCACGCCCTGGCCGCCCCCTTCCCGCCCCACCCCCGCTCCTCACCAGGCAACAAACAGGGTGGAGATTGCTCCGCCCACAAAGACCCCAGGGAAAGGCGGGGCTCTGTGACCTCACCTACACTTCCGGTCAGGGTTTTAAAGGGCCAGACACCACATAGTCCCCACACAGCAACCTATAGGGCTTTTTACTACCTCTGGGCTGAGGAAACACTCCTGGCTGTGCCTACCTTTTACCTATAATAAATATCCTATCTTGGAGGACTGTGTGATGACACAGCAGGTATGAGCAGCTTGCAATTGCCTGACCAAGTCCTCTAGCCAGGCACCCGATTGTCGAGGGACCCCGACAGCTGTGATCCCTGAGGTCAGAGCAGGAGTAAGGCCTGAGTACTGTAGTGTGTGACCGCAAAATACAGCAATGACAAACAGTAAACTCTATCCAAATAGAGGGAAATAAATCCACGTACCCTGACAAATTGTAGCATAAAATAGTTCAAGAGTCAAACAGTGGGTCCTTAAAACCTATGCTGCAGGAGCACACTTCTATCTCTGCTGTCAGATATTCCGTGTGTGTCTGTCTGAGCCAGAACCAACAGTGTCAGGAGTACTCCTAGCTCTGCATTCAGGGATCTGTCCTGGAATGTCTGAGGTTTGCTGGGATGCAGCTGATCAAATCTGTGTTAGCTGCATGCAAGGCAAGCACCCTACTTGCTGCACCATACCTCTGGCCCTTTCAAAGTAAATTTCTTGCCAGCAAGCCAGGAGTGACCCCTGAGCAAAGTTCACCCCCCACAAATGCGACAATAAGAACATCTTCCTTCAAGAGCAAGGAAAATTAAATCCTTGACCTGCTATACTCACCCCAAGAGCCAGTATCCAGGGATCGCCCAGTCAGGAAGAGATGAAGCATAGAGGATTTTTCATAACTGAAGATGAGTCTAAATTCCTCATCTGGAAAAAAACATCAGCGTTGGAATTAGACAGACAGTAAAGCAGGCAAGATGCTTGCCCTCCTCGCCCCAATCAAGCTTCAGCATCCCAGATCCCAGAGCACCGCCAGGAATGATTCCTGAGCACTGAGCCAGGAGTGAGCATCTTAGGGTATGTCCTCTCTCACTCCCCCCACAAAACATAAAAAAACAACTGAAACAAACCCCCAAATTAAAATTTCATTGGCCTAAACCTCCCACCTGCGTGAACCACGCTTCCAAAAAGGCCCCTCCCCATCCCAACCGCCAATGAATAGGACGGTCTGCAACAGAGTCTCTTGCCTTTAGGGGGCTGCAGCCCCGACCCTGAACATGAATCTGCAGATTCTATAGCATCTACGTCAAGGCTAAAGGCTTCAGGATTTGTACCGACAAGTCCCATGTTGGGAGTGTTGGCCACTCAAGCCCCTAGCCCTTGGGTGGGTTCCGCAACCCCAAGGCCTGTAGCCCCAGTGCTCAGCCCCATGCCAAAATGCAACAAGGGCACACTCAATCCCACAACCCCTGTACTGTGTACAGACCCCACTGCACCGCCCTAAGCTCCGCATCACTCTGAAGCCTCTACTGCACCCCAGGAACTGCCTGGATGTCAGGAATTCAGTGAGAAAGAAAGCACGAAAGTACCTCCCAGGTCCGAATGGTCCCGCTACTAACAATGTGGAGACTGAGAGTTCTGGGATGCTAACGGGAGGATGCTTGTGTCCTGCCACAAAACTGGCCTTCAGAGTACCCCTTCTACCAGGGGCCGCCACTTTTTACTGATCTTGTCCCTCATAAATAATGCACTAGGAAAGCCCCATATGTTCGGTGTTTTATTTTTTTGTAAACTCAATAAACAGACACGAGTGGAAATATCTCCCTTTGCAGAAAGCGTTAGGGAGAGAGCACCGCGGTAGGGCGTTTGCCTTGCACGCAGCCAACATGGCCGACCTGAGTTCGATTCCTCCACCCCTCTCGGAGAGCCCGGCAAGCTACGGAGAGTATCTCGCCCGCACGGCGAAGCCTGGCAAGCTCCCCGTGATGTATTCGACATGCCACACACAATAACAACCAAGTCTCCAACGGGGGACCTTACTAGGCCAGCTCGAGCAAATCGATGAACCATGGGAGGACAGCGACAGTGATAACAGAAAGCTGACACACCATTCCAAGAGAAAAGAAAATAGATTCCAGTCAGGGTTCAGTTCAAGCTCAGTGTGGAGCTCAGTGTGGAGCGCCCGATGCATGGAGTGAAGGCAACCCTGCATCCCTGCAGACACGACGAGCCACGGGGGCCATTGAAAACATCTCACCAAAATGGATGGCTCTCAGGATCGATCCTTTTTTTGGTCCTTTTATTTTGAAGTTTGTCTTCTTTAGAGACACACCAGGCAGTGCTCAGGGATCACTCCTGGAGGGTCTGTAGGGGAGCAAATGGATGCAAACCTTTCTCCTTCTCACTGCGCTGACACTAGTGCCCTCAAACTGGTTTTCTTTTTCAGTTTTCGCTTTTTGGGTCACACCTGGTGAAGCACAGGGGTTACTGCTGTCTCTGCACTGAGGAATTCCTCATGGTGGTCCTCAGGGGACCAAAACGGACGCCAGGAATAAAACCCGGGCCGGTCGCGTAAAAACCAAGTCTACACCCACTGATCTATCGCTCCCCCCCCCAAAGCCCAAACTAGTTGTTTTCAAACAATTACCAGTTTCGATCAAATGGAAGAAATAGAAATAAACATTTTGTTCAAAGGAAAAAATAGAAATTTCTTTCGGTTTTGAGCAGGGATTTCACCACCCAGTGAAGCTCAGGAAGGGCCTCTACGCCAAGCATTATGCTCTAGATTTCCTCTCTCCAGTGCCCTGTCATCCACCATCAAAATCACATCCTTGATCGCCTGCCAGCAGAATATCTGTCCCCAACGTGTAAATTTTACCAGCTGACTCACACCCAGTGACTCCACTCTCAAATCAAATGGCTGCAATGCCAAAACCTGAATCTGCAGTTTGAGTTATGCAATGAAACGCAACAGATGACTAAGAATTTGTGGAAAGAAATGAATGAGGCAGTGTGTTCAGACTTGCGGGCAAGCTGGGGCTCCCTCGGGCTCCGACACGTTCCTCTCCGGTTGGGGGCCGGAGCGATGGGTTGTGGGGGAGGGCGAGGTTCTCGTGCCCCCGACCCCATGGGGCCTCCCGGGCCAGGGCTACCAGGACGCACAATGAAAAACAAACCTGAAAAGAAAACTCTCTCTCTTCTGGTCGTCCTGATTTCCTTTCTTCCTGACCCTTTCCGAAAGACTTTCGCACTCGAACCTTCCACGACACTTATCAGCCCACCTGCCCGGGACCACCGCCCCCGACCACGCGCCTCCAAATTAAAAAACTCCACTCCCCTCATGCACTAAAATAGAAATGTGTAGACAGACAAACCTCTCGAAAATGCGGGCGCTGGCGGCATTCCCGGCTGGGGAGCCGGCGGAGGCTCAGGGCTCCCAGATGGACCACTCCGAGGCTGGCCAGGGAGAAAACTGTCCCTATGGAATGCCCCCACGCCCTGGGCGGGGCGTCCCCTTCCCGCCCCACCCCTGTTCCTCACAAGCCAACAAACAGTGTTGAGATTCCTCTGCCCACAAAGACCCCATGGAAAGGCGGGGCTCTGTGACCTCACCTACACTTCCGGTCAGAGTTTTAAAGGGCCAGACACCACAGAGTCCTGACCAGGTGCTCTCAACTAGGGAAGGCTAATTGTTTCCCTATTTCAGGTCTTGGATCAGATAGTAGGACGTGGAGGGGGGTGGTGTCACCAGGTACCAGATGGATGGAGTGAACACATGGTCTATGGAGCCAAAGATTTTCTGTTTTCACTAGGGCAATGAAAGTCACAAAGATTTCCTGGCAAACACCCACCAGTAAGCGCCCCGCACCTGATCCCTAAACTTCACCACCAAAATAAAAACAATGCTGAGAAATCACTGGACGTTACTATTCAGATCTCATAATTTTTGGTGTTGATTTATCCATTGTTGGGGGGCACATTCTGTAGTGCTCAGCACTTTTGCCTGACTGCTCAGGGATCATCCACAGTGGGCAAGGGGAACCCTCCAGGGATCTAATCAAGGAACCTGGCTCAGGTACTTCCGAGCTGGACTATCCGAACATCCTCAGCAGAACCCACAAACCCAAGGCCTTAAATACTTCAAAAAAAAATAAATAAAAACACCTTTACCAACAGAACGCACCGTAAAATCCTGGGACACCTACTCAGGGAGAGATGAGAAGTCTGGGGGACTTTGCAACTTGATGTGAGAACAGAATTTCATGATGTACAAAAATCCCAACACTGGAATCTGACAGACAGTAAAGGGGTAGGGTGTTGCCTTGCTTCCACGGATCAACCCTTGATATCCGGAATGGAGCCAAGAGCACCGCCAGGAATAATTCCTGAGCCAGAGCCATGAGTAAACCCTGATGACCCAGATGCACGGATGGGCTACTCGCCCCCCCCCCCAAATAAAAAACAACAAAAACTAGCCCAGAAAGTAAATTTTCATTTGTAAACCCAAACCACCTCTCATGACCACACTCTCAGGATGTCCCTGGACATCATGGTAACTGAGAAATACAGGACCGAAAGCAACAAGATCCCTTGTCCTTGGGGAGCTGCCTCCCTGCCTCTCAAAATAAATCTGCCTTCTATTTTTTGGTTGGAGGCCACACAGCTTAGGCGAATCGGTTATTCCTGCCACTGCACTTAGGAATCAGTCTTCGTGGTGCTCACAGGATGGAATCTGGGTTGCAACGTGGATAGACAAGGCTCAAAGTGCTTTGATATATATGTCCCTCACCCCAAGGCCAGCAGCCCCCTCGATCAGCTCTGCTCCCACCGGCTGGGGCCCATTTCGGACCTGGCGGTGATTGTGGCTGCAGAGCCCCCCACCAGGATCACACGGACCCCCAGGACCCATGCACCTCAGAACAACACCCACCATACTCCACAAAGTCCGGGTCCTCCTAAAGCCTCCGCTGCTCCTCAGGAACTGCCTGGATATTGGGGAACAAGTGAAAAACAAGCAGAAAAGTGGCCCTCAAGCTGGCGCGGCCCTACCACTCACAGTACTGAGATGGGGACGCGTGGGGCGCTCACGGGAGGCCTCATGTCCTCACAAAATTGGCCTTCACAGTCAGCTTTCCACAAGAGAGCCTACTTTGTCCTTTACCCATGTGATCAATGACTGCTGGAACCCTTGTCGAGGATACCAGCAACTAGAGATCCTGAGTTCACTCTGAGTGCAGAGTTTGGAGTAAACCCAAGCTCTCAACCAAGGGCAAGGATGTCAAGCCCCACAAGTTTACATTGAGGTAAAAACAAAAGGGAAGATGGAGGGTTGCAGGCCGTACACAGGGTGGGGCTCTCTTCCTGCCCATGGTCAATCCAGGTTCGATCTCTGACAACCCCATATGCCCCCCATCAGCCAGGCATGATTCCGGAGTGCAGAGCCCAGGAAGAAACCCTGAGTACTGCTGGTTTGGCCCAAAACAAATTAAAAAAATAACTTTATAGAATCCAATGCAGGCTGGGCAATAATGCACAGGATTGGGGAACATGCGTAGCACGCAGAACCTCTGACCTGATGCTGGACACCACCTGGCCTCCCAAGATCACTTGCAGTGACCCAAGCACTGAGCACAACAGCGGCTGAGCTGTAAAACTCTAAGAAAGAAATGATCTTAGAGACTTGAATGACAGCACAGTGGACACGGCATTTGCCTTGCAGGCAAACCAATGGGGTCTGAATCCCAGCATTCAATATGGTCCTCGAGCACTGCCAGAAGTAATTCCTACGTGCAGAGCCAGGAGTAACCCCTGAACACCACTGAGTGTGACCCAAAAGCCAAAAACCTAAAGGAACACAATTTAAAAGCACTGTAGCACTGTCCTCCCATTGTTCATCGATTTTCTCGACCGGGCACTAGTAACATCTCCACTGTAAGACTTCTTATTACTGTTTTTGGCATACTGACTACATCACTGGTAGATTGCCAGGGGTTTACATGCGGGTGGTATACTCTTGGTGGCTTGCCGGGCTTTCCCAGATGGGCAGAGGAATCGAACCCAGGTCGGCTGCGTGCAAGGCAAACGCCCTAAACTCTATGCTATCACTCTGGCCCAAAATTTAAAAATTACAAATAAAAGGTAATGAAAATGCCGAATGTAACCTTGAAACAATACCAAGGAAGAAGCAAAACACTCAAGTGTACAAAGAGAAGTAAATTTATTTGATTTGTTTTGGGTCACACACAGCAATGTATAGGATGTTTTATTAGCTCTGAGCTGAGGAAACACTCCTGGCTGTGCCTGAGGACCATACTGTAAGCCAGGGACTGAATCAGAAGTGATTCCTGAGTCACCCATGACCATCACAAGCTGGGCCACAAAATGAAACAATCAGAGCAAAAAAAAAAATGAGTTGAACTCATAAGAAATAAAGCCAGGGACTCCAGAGATACTCGAACAGGTTGGGACTTGCCTGTACACGGCACGCACTTAGCAGTATGACCTCTATCCATTCCTCCGGGTGAAGCTCAAAGCCACCTCAAGGAAGGTCACTGTGTCCTGAGCCAACATACACAAGGGACAGGAGCGAGGCCATCGTACAGCATACTATGGGGTGTTAGGATGAGACACTCGTCGCCCTCGAGGAGCTCAGAGCCTCTCGTTCTCCCCATTCCAGTCTGGAGGAACCAGCTTCCAACCACCTTGTGGCCTAACGATCCCAGGAATCCCTCACAGGGAGCCAGATCTGCTACAACAACTTTATTCTAGAAAGTCCCTGCAGGTTCTGGACAGGTTCGAGGCAGGTTCTGGACTTGCATGTAGCCATTCCAGGGATAAATCCAATGAGCACTACAGAGGGGAAAACCTGAGCAGAAACACAACAGGACCACAAAAAGCAACACTGGGTTGGAACAAAACACCAGACGCCCCCTCTCCCCCAATGCCATATCCCACATTCCCTGTTCCATGTTCTAGGAATGAGACGGAGACAGACAATGTCAGCAAGTGACTGACTCAGAGCTATGTGAGGGCATAAGTGTCTGTTGTTCCTGTATTGAAGCAGCCCCCAATTATCTCTTGGCAGGAAAAGTGACCCCAATGACACTGACGGCCCCAGGCATCCTTGAGCAGTGAGCTGGGGGTACTCATGGAGCACCATCTGGGCATGGCGCCAAAGACAGAACAGAACAAATAGACACAAACGTGGCCTCAAACAGGAGAGTGTTGGGCACCCCTGTCAGCAGCCACATTGAGGGCTCCCTTCTGAAAATGTGCTCCTGTCACTACAGTATGTCATTGTGTCCTTCTCCCACACCTGCAGACGGTGCGTCACCATGTCTCCAGCATCTGTTAGCAGGAGGCTCATTACAAAGACCTGGGGGAAAAGTCAAAGCCGTCAGCACCAAAGAGGGTCCCAGCCCCCAGGGTTCTGACTGCAAATCCCTGCACTGGACCTGGATACACAACTACCAGCCCCCACCTGGGGAAAACACTACCCGATGCTCCTTCCTCTCCTACTTAGGAAAAGCAGTTCGGGATCCGGGATGCCTGTGGAGAGAGGAGCCCTGGGCTCAGTGTCTGATTCAGCCCTAGGACTCCTCACTAGACCCCATAGGAAGGTCGCCACAGCCTCATCCAGGAGCTGACTCTGAGCCCAGTTCTGCAGGGCATCAGCACCCCGGGTAGGCCGATATCAAGGTGAACAAACGCCTGAAAGTGGCCTTGCCATGGGAGTAGCCACAGGCTCTCAGCATGGACAAAACTTCATTCTCTCTCCGGCAGGGCAGGACAGGGACATGCGACTGGGTGCTCTCTCCTGAGGACCAGGGTCATTCCTGGACCCTGCGCAGCTAAAATCAAGGCTCCGGCACATCCCGCAGGACCCTTGTTCATCTGGTGCTCAAATACAGCTACCCTGAATCAGCACACTGGCATGAACCTCATCAAGCACTCGCTCCTGATGTGCAGGAATATATTTGAAAACCACACACTCAGCATGTTTTACAGCAAAATCATCTTACTATGCAGGCCGTTGACTAAAGTACATGATGTGTGTCTACCGTGGAACTGTAATAAATATCCTATCTTGGAGGACTGGGTGATGACACAGCAGGTATGATCAGCTTGCAATGGGCTGACCAAGTCCAGATGCGTCCAGAGCCAGAAATAACCTGAGAATCACTGGGTATGGGCCCTCCCCTTCAACACCTTCAAAAAAATTCTAATCAGCATTGGACCCCTGGCACCTCATATGGTCCCCCAGTCCCGAGAGCAGTGATACTTCAACACCACTAATATGGCCCATTCAAATCAACAAAATAAACAAAACAGTGGCCTCAAACAGAGAGTCATTTAATCAGGCCAGGAGTCATATTCCCTTCTCCATCCTGAAACAATCAGAAACTATCTGCCTGGGAAGCTTGTGCTTCCTGTCACTGCACTTGAGTCATTTTTCACTCTCCTGCCTGAGGATGGTGTGTGGCAGAGGTCATGTCACTATCTCCTGCTTTTGTTTTTCTTGAAGATCTGCAGGCGGCTCCATGCAAAGGCCTGAGCCATGAGCACTGGAGAGGAGTACAACCAGCCCTCACCCCACCTCGCCAGAAGTCCCTGTATTAGAGGGACTTCTAATACAATCCCAGCTGTGACCCACTGGACCTGGATACATCCTGGTCATGATTTACTGTAACCCCAAATCAGCACATGAGTCTCATCCAGCACTCTTTCCTGTTGTGCAGGAATAGCTCTGTAAACCATGGAAAGGGCTGGAGCAATAGCACAGTGGCTAAGGCATGTGCCTTGCATGTGGCTGACCAGGTTCGATCCTCCGGCATCCCATATGGTACCCTGAGCAATGCCAACAGTAGTTCCTGACTGCAAAGCCACGAGTAACTCCTGTGCATTGCGAGGTGTGACCCGAAAAGCCAAAAAACAAGAACAACAACACATGTAAACAATGTTGTATCACAAAATTATCCAAATATCCAGGGTGTTTACTATGAACCATATAATGTGTGTCTGACATCTGGAATTTCTAGAGTGAGTCTACTTTTAAACCATGGATAATGAATAATATTGAGTTGGTAGGTCCCATGGTACATTGCGTTTGGTGCTCTGTCTCTCCAGAGAAACAAAGACATAGCGAACACAACAATTAATGGCCAATGGACAGTGAACTGTGGACCTTTAATTCAGAACTGATTAGCAAAATTATAGAACATCTGAGGGGGTTTGAGGTCCAGGGCTGAATGTATTCTGATTTATCATTTACAGAGGTCAAGCATTTCAACAGAGGCATTTCTTTTGGGGAAATAATCTCAAGGAGACCGACTACCCAAGACTATACTGAGAAATTCTCTCAAGGTGAATTCGCACAAGCATCCGTGTGCTTTGCTATTTCCCTGCTTGCACATATAAAGAATAAAATTTACTTTTTAGTAATATTTGCAGTTATTTCGACATACACAGTAAGAAATAAACATTCCAAAACTTACTTCTCTCAGGTTCAGGAGCTAAGGTTAAAAGCTGGCTGGGATTTTATCAAAAATTCCACATGGAGTGCTCAGGCCAGTTTCGCTTCCCACACCCCACAGCGTCAGGTCATTTGGTCCTGATGGCTTGGAAAAAAGATAGTGCTTTATGACTTCTAGGCCGTCCCATCTTGAAACCAGGGTAGCTTTGCTTCTTGCCCCAGGTCCATCCAGAGATTCTCGATAGGATCCAGCTTTCTGGAGTTAGAAACTATGGCAACTGAAGCCTGAGTCAAGTAATTATGATGAATGCCCAGCAGTAAATATATTTCAGAGTCAAATAACTCACAAAAATTAAGAGTTTACCATTAACTTTTTTGTTGTTTTGAACCAAAGAACATTGCTCTATAATGATAGATTATAGATTATATAGGTTATAGGGGAAATAGAAATGGAAATAAATGACTACATAAAGTCCTGAATCACCAGAAGACTTGACTTTTTGAGTTAAATATAAACTCAAGGGATCGGAAGTGCTCATAAAACCACTTCTTGGGGCGGGAGGGGGGGAGGAAAATTCGCAATTCATTGATCAAGCCTAAAACACTTAAGGTAAATATCCAACACTCATGTAAAGACATATTCTAGAGCCAAATATTTAACGAGGATCCTTAAGTCCCCTTTTCCTGTTTTTTTCTTGTTTGTATGCTGCAGAAATCCGTGTTTTCTCCTGAATAAAATGACTCTCTCATTGCCCTCACATCCTCTATGTGTGTTTATGTCCATGTGTGTGTGTCTGTGTGCATGTGTTTCAGTTTTGGACCACAACTGTCAGTGCTCAGTGAATATTGCAGCTCTGGTATCAGGGTTCAGTCCTAGGGGGGCTAAGAGACAATATGGAATAGCAGACATAGATCAAACCTGGGTTGTCCGCTTGCAAGGCAAGCACTCGACTTGATCTAGTATTGATCTGACCCTTTCTAAGTCAATTATTTCCTCCACATCAGCCAAGCTTCCCCAACACCATCACCCATCCTGGAAACCAATTATTCTCTTCAAAATAAAAACCCCAAAACTTTAGCCCCAGTACTCACCACAACAGCTGACGGTCGTCTAGTGAGGGTGGGATTTCATGTGTGGGGTGCTTTGCAGCTAGTCCTTAGGAAGCAGAAATACTTGATCTAGGAAAAAACAGAAAATTTGGGGCTAGAGACAGCAAAACAGGTACGGAACTTTCCATGCATGCAGCCAACCCATATCAATCCCCGGCATCCCATTTGGCCCTCAACTACCACCAGCAGGAATTCCTGAGTGCAGGGCCAAAAGTAAACCCTGAGCATCTCCATACATGGTACACAGCCCAACCAAAACAATAATAATGAAAAAGTTTCATTTGTAAACCCCACCTACCCGCAGATCCCAAGCCAACGGTGGACCCGCTCCATCAAAGGACAGAGGACAACTAGGTCTCCTCTGTAGGGAGGCTGGGAACTACCCTTCGAAGTGAATCTGAAGGTCTACATAAGTGATGCCAGGGCCAAAGGCTCCCGGGTAGGGTGTAGTGACGTCTTTGCTGACAAGTTCTGGAGGGCTAAGCCCCACCTTCGGCAGGTCCTGCAGTGCTTCACAAACCAGCCTCTGACCCTTTCCACCTCTGACCCTTTCCAGAGTTGGACGCGATCTTGGCCAAGGTAACTCACTCACACCTGTGACCCCAGCACCACCGCACAGCCCCCACTGCACCGCCCAAAGTCTCTGGGTCCCCCGATGGTCTTTGCTGCACCTCAGAAACGGCCTGGGTATGGGGAATGAGGAAAAAACTAGTGTGAAACCGACCGGAAAGATGGTGTGGCCCCACTGCTCACAGTGTGAATATACGGAGGTGCGAGGAGCTCCAGAGACGCAGCTCTTGTCATGTCACAAAATCAGCCTTCACAGTCCCTCTGTCATGCCGTCATGGAGGGGCTCCAATTCCTCCTCTAGCCACGAGACCAATGGCAACGGGCAACCACAACTAGAATAGAAAGGGTTTCTGAAGGGCCCATCTATGGCATAACTTGTGCTTATGCCCGGAGACTTAAAGGGCCACGGTCTAGATGCAGAGAGACGCTTTTTGCCCACCCACGTGAATCCATGCTGCAAGGGGGATGGACTGATCAAGGACTGGAGAGGCAGCTGCTGGAGTGGTTGCTCACCATTGGGAGGCTGGGGATAAAGAGAAGACCCCTGATCCTGTACTGGTCAGTCAAACATTGAACCGATGCCCTCACACAGTTCATCAGGCAAAGCACATGTGGGTAAATTCAAGGTAAATCAGGCAGGTTGGTTCATAGCACCTGACCTTACGATTCCCGGCGAATTATTCAAGATGGGGCAAAAGCAGTGACTCCAAAGCCAGCCCTGGAAATGCAGAATGGAAATGCCCTAGCAGAAGCTCAGAGAGCTGGACAGACACTGGAAAAGAGAAAAGACTGGTTAGAACATCAGAGCGCACGGTCCAATAATACTGTCCAACCAGCCAACACACTACCTCTTGAAAACGCACGACCAGTGTAAACTTGCCTACTAGGAAAACCACAGAAGGCAGTTTCAGAAACACAATTCCAAAGCCAGAGTATGGAACAAGAGCAGGTGGACGCTTGCCTTGCATATGGTATATCTGGGTTCAATCCTCAGAATTCCAAATATACCCCTGAGCACCAAAGACGTGAAAATCCATGAGTAAGCCCTCAGCAGAGCGGGTGTGCACCAACAACAAAGATATATAGAGTATTTGTGTGTTATACATAATATATAATATATCATATAAATTACACATATATAAAATTTACTTATATTTATGTACATTTACTTATATTTATTATCTCATTCTTACTTTGGACAAACTGGCAGGCTACCATATGTAACCTGCCAACACGGAAGAGTACGGCAAACTCCCCGTGGTGTACCCAATACGCCAAATACCAGTAACAATGATGGATCTCATTCTCCTAACCCTGAAAGAGCCTTGAATATGGCACTTTTTAAAAAAATTATCTGGGCTAAGACGAAGGAGACGTTCCTGGGGCTAGCTCGAGGCAATCGATGAACAACAGGATGGTTGTGATCATGATGTACACGGACATACATATAAACATCTAGAGTATATTCCAACACTAAGCATGGAGATTAATGGGCAACAAAGCATTCCGGTCACCATGAAGCATTTTTTGGCCTTCAAAAGACCTGAATCCTATTCATCATTCTAGTGAAAACTAGATTAATTGGACTTGGCTAATTCCAATTATAATACTTATTTTTTCCTCTGATATTATTGAACTGATGGGTGGGATGCATGACTGTGACCAAACTTGCAAGTAATCACAGGTAAACAGAGCAGCCTGCTGGAATGTGGGGAGCTTGAGGAACTAACCTATATTCCCAACACTGTCAGACCTTTGATACAAGGGGTCCATTCCATCCTTTCAAATGTCTTTCTACGCACAATAAATTTCATTTAAACTGTTTCCAATAGGTGTCAAAGAGATAGGACAGCAGGTAGGATATTTGTTTTCCACAAGGTTTAACAGGGCCTCAGAGCACCACCAGGAGTAATCTCTTAGCATGTCTTAGTGTGACCCAAAATGATGAAAAAAAGTTTAAAAATTAAAATAACTCTTCATTTCACGCCAATAAAGAACCTTGCCAGTGCGATTTTGCTAAGATGAGTCAAAAAATTACTTATTCTTTATACTTCCACAACGCTAATCAGTACTGAAACAAGGGAGGCAGAGATGACACAGGAGGGAAGGAGCTGGTCACACACGACAGACCTGGATTCTATAAGGTACCCCATAAGGATCCTGAGGTATAGATATCTAAACTTCTTAGAGCTAGGAGTGGGCTCAGCAGGTTGTGGTTCCCCAGACAGAACATGATTCAGGGTGAATTAAAAAAGATGGTATGTCTGTTTCTGTGCCATAATCCCCCCAAAGCCCAGGGCCTCTAAGCCAAGCCACAGAGATAGTCCAGCAGGGATGGTTTTTGCCTTGTACGAGGTCTGGCCTGGGTTCAAACCCACCTTCTCGTATGGTCCCCAATGTAGGAGTAATTCCTGGGGAGGTGGGAGTAACACCTAAGCATGTCTGGGTGTGACCGAAAAGAAAAAAAAATGCTTGTTTCATATGTATTAGGACACCCATACACTGCCCAGGTAGACAGGTAAGATCCTAAGTCAAGTCCGAGTCAGCAAACAATGGGGCAGTGGACAGCCTTGACAGCTCTGAGCGAGCAGCATCTCTTTTGCCTTTTTATTTATACACATTATTCCTGGCTTTCACCAGAAGATCCAGAAACTACAAGTTAACATACGCGTAAAATTCAAATATCTGGACACTCACATAGACTTTCCCTTACTGACTGACATCACATGAACTTGTCACACACTACCAGGATCATTTCCTTCCTGACTGTACTTCTGAAGCACACCTAAAACTCTGGTACAAACAAAACAGGCTTTAAGGGTGGCCTGTATTGACATTGTAAAGTCTTATTAGGGAATCGAGTTATGTAGTATGAATGTTATGATATTTCCAAGGCTTAAGACTTGGGATATAACTAAGGTTGCAACAGTGGACAGGGGGCAGGTTGGAGGAGGGATCAGGGAGGAATCCGAGCGAAGAACAGGGGAGAATACGGGAGGAAGAATCAAGAGGAGGAGGCTGGAAGAGTGGGCGAGGGGAAAGAACCAAGGATAATGTTAGAAGGAGAATACAAGGGGAGAATAAGAGAGAATGGAGAAGAGTATCATGGAAAGTAGGGAACAAAGAATCCAGGAGGAATCCAGGAGAATCAGGAGAGGAGTATAAAGGAGAAAAGAGAGAGAAGAGTGGAAAATCAAAAGTGAATGGAGAGGGATTGGGATAAACTGTAACTGATACCAACCAGCCAGGCCCTTGTTTTCTCCTTTGTGAACCCATGGCCAGTGGCCATTCAGGGTGGAGAAAGCAGTGTGTGACCAGTGAACACAGGTGGCGAGAGGTGCCGTGGAATTCGTATTTATTTTTTGAATACATACTAAAGGTCCTCTAGCCCAAAGAATTGGAATCTGGATTTCTTACTGGCCATGGCCAGCCTGCACCTTAAAAATAATATGCTGTTCCACTGAACTTCTTCATTGGAACAATACTATTGATTTCAGGGGGCTGGAGAGATAGCACAGCGGATAGGGCATTTGCCTTGCACGCGGCCAACCCGGGTTCGATTCCCAGCATCCCATATTGTCCCCTGAGCACCGCCAGGAGTAACCCCCGAGTGCAGATCCAGGAGAAACCCCTGTGCATTGCCAGGCGTGAACCAAAAAGGAAAAAAAATAATAATATTGATTTCAAATTTGCAAATCTTACCAGCTCACTCATACTCAGTAACTGTGTCCCTAAAACAAATTGCTGAAAGGTCAAATCTTGAAGCCCTGTTGTGAGTTCTGAAACCAAACACAATACGTCCAATTGAACATCCTTGAATGAGGCAGTGTAGGTGGAGGACAACTCTACAGTTGTCATACCCCAAAGCATCCCAGAACAAAAGGAAATCCCTTGGGGGGATCACTGTGAGAAGCTTGGAAATTCTACAAAAGCTTTTTGGGTTTTGTTTTTTGAACAATCTCAGTGATGCTCGGGGACCAAGGAGCGTGAATGTCATGGACTGGCAAATGCAGAAAAATAATGTCAAACCAAGAAAGTAAAACACAGGATCATTCCAAGATGGAGAGTCCAGAGGTGTGAAGGGCAGTGTGAGTGCTGCAAAGACACCTAGATCCAGGAGCCCGAGGCCCCCACAATCACCAGCGTGTTTCATATGTATTAGGACACCCACACACTACCCAGGTAGACAGGTAGGGTCCTCAGACACTCACCTGCTTCCACGCCTTTAATCACTGGCCTCAGGGCTCCTCCTTCAAGCCAGGAGATGACTGGAGGCTTCAACTCAGAATGCCTTGAACCCTACAGAGACGGAGCATGGATTGGTCAGAAGGAAAAGGTGCCAAGTAAGCCCCGCGTGTCTCTACAAAAAAACAGAGTAAATTAGTGGGAAGGCATGAACAGAATCTGCACTTCTGAAATGCCACATATTTGTGGTTATCGAAGAGCTAAGATCTAGCTTTTAGTTTAAGAGTGTAATATGGGGCCTCAGAAAATACCAGCGATAGTATATTTCTGATCTTGCACACAGCCAAGAGGAGTTTGATCGTATCACAATTTGTACTTTTGTTTTTGTCTGGTTTGGGATGCTCACCTGGGGATGTTCAAGGCTTCCTCCTGACTGTGTACTCAGGATTCACCTCTGCTGGTGCTCAAGGACCACATAGAATGCCAAGAATAGAACCCATGTCCACTGTTTGCAAGACAATCACCATACCCACTGAACTGGCACTCTAGTCCCAGCACCACCTGGTATGTTATCAGCACACTTGAAGTGATGCCTGAGTGCAGTAAACCCAAAAGCTTAACAAATCCAAAAATGGACAAAGTTGGCCAAAGCCTCCAATTGTTTATAAAAGTAAACAGAAAAGGATCCAGACAGACAGCACAGCATGTGGGGCACTGGCCTTGCTCACACCCAACAGACGTTTGATTCCAATATTCCATTGGGTCCCTCAAAATAAGGTGTACTTATTTTTTTCTCTGATATTATTGAACTGATGGGTGGGATGCATGACTGTGACCAAACTTGCAAGTAATCACAGGTAAACAGAGCAGCCTTCTGGAATGTGGGGTGCTTGGGAAGTGCTGGGATGTGGGGAGCTTGGAGAACTAACCTATATTCACAACACTGTCAGACCTTTGATACAAGGGGTCCCTTCCATCCTTTCAAATGTCTATCTACGCACAATAAATTTCATTTAAACTGTTTCCAATAGGTGCCAACGAGATAGGACAGCAGGTAGGATATTTGTCTTCCACAAGGTTTAACAGGGCCTCAGAGCACCACCAGGAGTAATCTCTTAGCATGTCTTGGTGTGACCCAAAATGATGAAAAAAAGTTTAAAAATTAAAATAACTCTTCATTTCATGCCAATAAAGAACCTTGCCAGTGCCATTTTGCTAAGATGAGTCAAAAAATTACTTATCCTTTATACTTCCACAACGCTAATCAGTACGTGGAACATGGGAGGGAGAGATGACACAGGAGGGAAGGAGCTGCTCACACACGACAGACCTGGATTCTATAAGGTACCCCATAAGGATCCTGAGGTACAGATATCTAAACTCCTTAGAGCTAGGAGTGGGCTCAGCTGGTTGTGGTTCCCCAGACAGAACATGATTAAGGATGAATTAAAAAAGATGGTATGTCTGTTTCTGTGCCATAATCCCCCCAAAGCCCAGGGCCTCTAAGCCAAGCCACAGAGATAGTCCAGCAGGGATGGTTTTTGCCTTGTACGAGGTCTGGCCTGGGTTCAAACCCACCTTCTCGTATGGTCCCCAATGTAGGAGTAATTCCTGGGGAGGTGGGAGTAACACCTAAGCATGTCTGGGTGTGACCGAAAAGAAAAAAAAATGCTTGTTTCATATGTATTAGGACACCCATACACTGCCCAGGTAGACAGGTAAGATCCTAAGTCAAGTCCGAGTCAGCAAACAATGGGGCAGTGGACAGCCTTGACAGCTCTGAGCGAGCAGCATCTCTTTTGCCTTTTTATTTATACACATTATTCCTGGCTTTCACCAGAAGATCCAGAAACTACAAGTTAACATACGCGTAAAATTCAAATATCTGGACACTCACATAGACTTTCCCTTACTGACTGACATCACATGAACTTGTCACACACTACCAGGATCATTTCCTTCCTGACTGTACTTCTGAAGCACACCTAAAACTCTGGTACAAACAAAACAGGCTTTAAGGGTGGCCTGTATTGACATTGTAAAGTCTTATTAGGGAATCGAGTTATGTAGTATGAATGTTATGATATTTCCAAGGCTTAAGACTTGGGATATAACTAAGGTTGCAACAGTGGACAGGGGGCAGGTTGGAGGAGGGATCAGGGAGGAATCCGAGCGAAGAACAGGGGAGAATACGGGAGGAAGAATCAAGAGGAGGAGGCTGGAAGAGTGGGCGAGGGGAAAGAACCAAGGATAATGTTAGAAGGAGAATACAAGGGGAGAATAAGAGAGAATGGAGAAGAGTATCATGGAAAGTAGGGAACAAAGAATCCAGGAGGAATCCAGGAGAATCAGGAGAGGAGTATAAAGGAGAAAAGAGAGAGAAGAGTGGAAAATCAAAAGTGAATGGAGAGGGATTGGGATAAACTGTAACTGATACCAACCAGCCAGGCCCTTGTTTTCTCCTTTGTGAACCCATGGCCAGTGGCCATTCAGGGTGGAGAAAGCAGTGTGTGACCAGTGAACACAGGTGGCGAGAGGTGCCGTGGAATTCGTATTTATTTTTTGAATACATACTAAAGGTCCTCTAGCCCAAAGAATTGGAATCTGGATTTCTTACTGGCCATGGCCAGCCTGCACCTTAAAAATAATATGCTGTTCCACTGAACTTCTTCATTGGAACAATACTATTGATTTCAGGGGGCTGGAGAGATAGCACAGCGGATAGGGCATTTGCCTTGCACGCGGCCAACCCGGGTTCGATTCCCAGCATCCCATATTGTCCCCTGAGCACCGCCAGGAGTAACCCCCGAGTGCAGATCCAGGAGAAACCCCTGTGCATTGCCAGGCGTGAACCAAAAAGGAAAAAAAATAATAATATTGATTTCAAATTTGCAAATCTTACCAGCTCACTCATACTCAGTAACTGTGTCCCTAAAACAAATTGCTGAAAGGTCAAATCTTGAAGCCCTGTTGTGAGTTCTGAAACCAAACACAATACGTCCAATTGAACATCCTTGAATGAGGCAGTGTAGGTGGAGGACAACTCTACAGTTGTCATACCCCAAAGCATCCCAGAACAAAAGGAAATCCCTTGGGGGGATCACTGTGAGAAGCTTGGAAATTCTACAAAAGCTTTTTGGGTTTTGTTTTTTGAACAATCTCAGTGATGCTCGGGGACCAAGGAGCGTGAATGTCATGGACTGGCAAATGCAGAAAAATAATGTCAAACCAAGAAAGTAAAACACAGGATCATTCCAAGATGGAGAGTCCAGAGGTGTGAAGGGCAGTGTGAGTGCTGCAAAGACACCTAGATCCAGGAGCCCGAGGCCCCCACAATCACCAGCGTGTTTCATATGTATTAGGACACCCACACACTACCCAGGTAGACAGGTAGGGTCCTCAGACACTCACCTGCTTCCACGCCTTTAATCACTGGCCTCAGGGCTCCTCCTTCAAGCCAGGAGATGACTGGAGGCTTCAACTCAGAATGCCTTGAACCCTACAGAGACGGAGCATGGATTGGTCAGAAGGAAAAGGTGCCAAGTAAGCCCCGCGTGTCTCTACAAAAAAACAGAGTAAATTAGTGGGAAGGCATGAACAGAATCTGCACTTCTGAAATGCCACATATTTGTGGTTATCGAAGAGCTAAGATCTAGCTTTTAGTTTAAGAGTGTAATATGGGGCCTCAGAAAATACCAGCGATAGTATATTTCTGATCTTGCACACAGCCAAGAGGAGTTTGATCGTATCACAATTTGTACTTTTGTTTTTGTCTGGTTTGGGATGCTCACCTGGGGATGTTCAAGGCTTCCTCCTGACTGTGTACTCAGGATTCACCTCTGCTGGTGCTCAAGGACCACATAGAATGCCAAGAATAGAACCCATGTCCACTGTTTGCAAGACAATCACCATACCCACTGAACTGGCACTCTAGTCCCAGCACCACCTGGTATGTTATCAGCACACTTGAAGTGATGCCTGAGTGCAGTAAACCCAAAAGCTTAACAAATCCAAAAATGGACAAAGTTGGCCAAAGCCTCCAATTGTTTATAAAAGTAAACAGAAAAGGATCCAGACAGACAGCACAGCATGTGGGGCACTGGCCTTGCTCACACCCAACAGACGTTTGATTCCAATATTCCATTGGGTCCCTCAGCAGTCAGCTGTGATCCATCACTGCATAGTCCAGAGGAAAACCCTGAGATTTGATGAACCAAGAAACATTGATCCCGTGCACTCAAATAGAGCGGTGTCTGATGAGGTGAGACCCTAAGAAATAAATGAACAGTGGTAGGAGAGACATCACAGCGTTAGGACACAAACGGTGCACACACATACAGGTTCGATCCCCAGCAGCACACATGGTCCCAGATTACAGCATGAGTAACTTAATACACAGCCAGGAATAATCTGAGAACCGGAAGGTGAAACCCCAAAGCCAAATCAATGCAAAACAAAGAATTTGAACTTGACGGACAAATGCTACATTAGGAGGGGTAAGGCGGCAACCTTTTAAGCTGGCAAATGGGTCCAATACTCAGCACACCATAGGCCCCGAGCAATCCCAGGAGTGATCCATCAGCACAATTAGGAGCATTGCCGTTGTGCCTCCAAATAAAACCAAAATCAAAACCAAAACAAATACACAGAAGTAATATGTAGCATAAGAATTAAACTGAGAAGCGAACTCAGGAATGACACAAACTAATTAGAGGGACCTGAACGACAGTACTGCACAAAGGGAGCTTGCCATGCCTGGGGCCAACCTGGGTAGACCCCTAACGCTCCAGAGACTCCTGCAATCCCACAGAGAGTGATTCCTATGCACAAAACTGAGAGTAATCCCCAAACGTCAAAGGTGAGCACCAAAAACAAAACCAGGGAAGGAACTAGAGGAACAGCTACTGCACAATTGTCCAACATCCTGGCCCATCACAGTCCCAGCTACTGTTGGATACACAGCCATAGCCTGGGACAGGGAGCCCACGTGGTTCTCTCCAGACACGGTCGGCCCCACACTGCTCTCACCAACGGTTGACAGGTCCTGGTAGGTCTACAGAATCATGTGCCTGTAGCCCTTCCATTGAGAGGCACATCCACTCCTGTGGGGTGATGCTCACGGTCACATCCGGGAAGGTCACCAAGTCCTGAGCCAACACACTGGGCAGCAAGAGTCAGGGTCTATTTCTACTCTGTTCCCTGGGCTGCAAGGATAGAACACAGAGCCCTAGAGGGGCTCAGATTCTGTTCCCTTGGGAGCAGTCTCCATGTACACTCCTGGTTGACAGAACCCAACATCTCTCTAAGACAGCTGCATCTGATAAAATCTGAGTATGATCTACTACAAGGTTTCTAAAGGTGGTGGTCTTGCTCCTGACCCCAGGGCATCCCAATCACTGCTCCTACAAGCACTGCAGAGTAACAACTGCATGGAACCAGTGGGACCCAAATGAGTGACTCTGCTTTCAGCCCAATACACTAAACATACACCCCCTGCACCTCACAGCCCATGTTCGAAAGAGAAGGGGACACGCAATGTCTAGTCACTGACTATGCATGCAGATATGTGCCTGTAGGACTCTCGTCATGGTTCAGGGCCATCCCAATTGGCTTTCGAAGTGGAAAAAGTGTCTAGAGACCAAGAGCTCTGCTGCCTTAGGGCACCCACACCCTTCCCATGGCCTGAGACAGGTAGGGTCCTTAGACACTCCCCTGCATGCATGCCTTTGCTCACGGGTCTCAGGGCTCCTCCTTCCAGCTAGGCGATCACAGTAGGCTTTAACTCAGAATGCCCTGAACCCTAGAGAGATGGAGCATGGATTGGTCAGAAGGAAAAGGTGACAAGAAAACCTCGTGTGTCTACATAAAAGGTAAAGGCCCTCCCGTTGTTAATCGATTTGCGCGAGCAGGCCCAGTAACATCTCCATTAGAGACTTTGTTGTTACTGTGTCTGGCATATCGAATACGTCACGGGGAGCTTTCCAGGCTCTGCCGTGCTGGCGAGATACTCTCGGTAGCTTGCCGGTCTTTCCGAGAGGGATGGAGAAATAGTGGCCATGTGGGCCACTTCTAAGGCAAATGCCCTACCGCACAGAGTAAATTAGAGGGAAGGCATAAACAGAATCTGTACTTCTGAAAAGCCACAGATCTGTGGTTATACAAGAGCTAAGATCTAGCTTTTGGTTTAAGAGTGTAACATGGGTCCCATGAAAATACAAGAGACAGTATAGCCTCGATCATGCACACAGCCTAGAGGAGTTTGATGGCATCACATTTTGTACTTTTGTTTTTGTCTGTTTTGGGATCCTCATTTGGGATGCTCACAGGCTTACTCCTGACTCTCTACTCAGGAATCACCTCTGCTGGTGCTCAGGGACCACACAGGATGCCAGGAATAGAACCCATGTCCACTGCTTCCAAGACAATCACCCTACCCACTCTACTGGCACACTAGACCCAGCAGCACATGGTATATCATCAGCACACTTGAAGTGATACCTGACTGCAGTAAATGCAAAAATGAACAAAAATGGCCAAAGCCCACAATTGTTTTTAAAAGTAAACAAAAAAGGATCCAGACAGACAGCATAGCATGTGGGGCACTGGGCTTGCTCACAACCAATAAAGGTTTGACTCTGACATTCCATAGGGTCCCTCAAGCCGTCAGCTGTGATCCCTCACAGTCCACAGGCAATCTCTGAGACTTGATAAACCAAGAACCATTGGAAGTGATCCCGTGGACTAAAACAGAGCAGTGCCGGATGGGGTGAGACCCTAAGAAATAAATGAACTGTGGTGGGAGAGACATTACAGCAAAAGGACACTGACTCTGCACACACATCCGGGTTTGATCCCCAGTAGCACACATGGTCCCAGACTATAGCATGAATAACTGAATACACAGCCAGGGATAATCTGAGTATTTGCAAGGGTTATTTCCAAAGCCAAATCTATGTAAAACAAAGAATTTGAACTTGAGGCCAGATGCAGCAGTCGGAGGAATAAAGCATCCCAATCACTGCTCCTATGAGCACTGCAGAGTAACAACTGTGAACGGAGCCACTGGAACCCAAATGGGTGACCCTGCTTTCAGCCTAAAACACTAAACGTACGCCCCCTGCACCCCATATCCCACGTTCTAGGGAGAAAGGGTCACTCAATGTCCAGACATCTACATATGCACATATACGCCTGAAGGACTCTCATCACAGTTCAGGGCCATTCCAAGTGGCTCTCGAAGCGGCAAAAGTGTCTTGAACCCAACAGCTGTGCCCGACCCAGAGATCCATTTCTCTGGCTCTCCTAGACCAGCATATGCCCACAACTGCCAACAGAGTGGCGACTGAAAGCAGAATGTGTGACAGAGCAGGCGACTCTCTTCTGAGCGTGAAGGACAAAATAAGGAGTAATAAGCATGTCCTTGGACTTGAGTCACTGTAGCTGCCAGGGAGCAAATGACTCCAGCAGAGCCCAGGGGGCCCGTGATACACACCAGGTAGGAATCCAGAGAACAGAGTCAAGAGGAAGTCCTATGCATCTCCCCTGTGAGACAAAAGTAACTCTAAAAAGAAATAAAGCAGCAGGATTGTGTAACAGGACAGCAGGTTGCAGACAGCGAGTAGGGGTGGTGATCCTCGCCAACCCATAGGGTTCCCTAAGCACTACCAGGTACAATGCCGGAGTGCAGAGCCGAGAGTATAATCCCCAGAATCACAGAAAACAAAATACCCAGATACAAACCCACGACTCCCAGCAACCCAGGTGGTCCCTGAGATCTCTCAGGAGGGATCCTTGAGCACTGAGGTACAAGTACTCTTTGAGATGGGTGTGGTCCAAAAGCCAAATTCAACAAAACTGACACAAACATCACCTCCAACAGCAGAGATGGGCACTCCCACCAGGAGGCACATCACAGGATCCTTCCTGAAATAACTCAGACATATTTGGCCCAGGAAGCCTGAGCACTCCTGTCACTGCATCACCTTATATTGTTACTCCCCTCCTACCTGGGGTTGGTGTGACAGATGGCATGTCACCATCTTCTGCCGCCTTTTCGAGAGGTTTCTGTCTACTCATTTCTATTTTAGCGGATCGCATGGAGGGGAGGGAGTTTTTTATTTGGGAGGCGCGTGAGGAGGGGGCGTCGGTCCCGGGCAGGTGGGCTGACAAGTGAGGTGGAAGGTTCGAGAGCGAAGGTCGTTCGGAAAGTGTCAGGAACAACGGAAATCAGGACGACCAGAAGAGCAAGAGTTTCCTTCTCAGGTTTGTTTTTCATTGTGTGTCCTGCCCCAGTGATAGAGCCACATTCTGGGCTATGGTTGCCGAGGGCAGCCCTCCTGCCAGCCTGCAGGTGGTGCTGATGCCTGTGAGCTCCTGGCCTTGGAGTCACCCCATGGCTGGGCCTATGTGAACCTTCTCAGGGACCCAGGGAGGAGTCCCCAGTCCAAGGCTGGGCTGACTTCTCTCTTCTAGCCAAGCCCATACCTTCTGTTTGGAAAGGCAGCACAGATGCCAACCCATTTTGCTTCTCTTGGGGAGACGGAAGCATCAGGCATTGTCCCCAGGGCGGGTCTATCAGCTAGTGCCCAAGAGTGTGACTGGTCAGAGCTGGGGGCTTTTGTTCCTTCCAGTGCTCATAGCTCTGACTTGTCCTTCAGGTATCTGGACCTCGGGAAAAACAGAGGTGGGAGAAGATGGTGACATGCCAAATGACACACCATCCCCAGGTAGGAGGAGAGTAACAATATGAGGTGATGTAGTGACAGGAATGCTCACGCATCCTGGGCCAAAAGTCTCTGAGTCGTTTCAGGAAGGATCCTGTGATGTGCGTCCAGGTCGTAGTATCAGGCTCTCTGCTGTTTGAGATGATGTGTCAGTTTTGTTGTATTTGGTTTTTGGACCACACCCAGCTCAAAGAACACTTGTACCTCAGTGCTCAAGGAATCACTCCTGACAGATCTCAGGGACCATATGGGTTGCTGGGGTTCGTGGGCCTGTATCTGGGTATTTTGTTTCCTTTGGAGTGCTAAACCCAGTGATTCTGGTGATTATACTCTTAACTCTGCACTCCAGCATTGTACCACGCAGTGCTTAGGGGACCCTAGGGTTGGCGGGTATCACCAGCCCTACTTGCTATCTCCAACCTGTTGTCCTGTTACACAATTCTGCTGCTTTGTTTCTTTTCATATTTATTTCTGTGCCACAAGGGAGATGCACAGGTCTTCCTCTTGGCTCTGTGCAAGATCAGGGCTATACTATCCCTGGTAATTTCTGGGGCCGCATATTACACTCTTAAACTAAAAGCTAGATCATAACTCTTGGATAACCACAGATCTGTGGCATTTCAGAAGTTCAGATTCTGTTGATGCCTTCCGACTAATTCACTCTGTGAGTGGTCGTCACAGGCTGTTTGGTTTGCAAATGAAAATTTTCTGTGGGGGCTATTTTTTTGTGTGTTTTCGTGGTGGGGGAGGGGATTAGGAGGGCATCTGTGCCTTTAGATAATCAGGGCTTACTCCTGGCTCTGGTGTTATTCCTGGTGTTGCTCTGAGGGCGCCATAAGGGATGCCAAGGATCTGTGGAAGCAAGGCAAGCACCCTACCCATTTAGTGTCTGTCCAATTCCAGTGTTGGTGTTTTTGTACATCAGGAAATTCTGCTCTCTCACATCAAGTTGCAAAGTCCCCCAGACTTCTCTTTCTCATCTCTCCCTGATTAGGTGTCCTAGGCTATTAGGGTGAGTGCTGTGAGTAAATGTAGTTTTCTTTCTTTCTTTCTTTCTTTTTGAAGTATTTAAGTCCTTGGGTTTGTAGGTCCTGCCGAGTATGGAAGGTTTGGAGATCCTGACCCTCCCAACAAGGACATGCTGGTCCCTGTTCCTTTGACCTGGACATCACAAGGTTAGGGCTCCAAGCTCTGATGGGCAGGGCCCCACCGCTAAAACATGAGATTTAGTTGTCGCCTGTCCTTTCATTGGTTGTCATTTTGGGTTTGGCCACCTGGCAGGTTGGTGGGGTTTCAAAGCGAAACTCAATTTTATTATCTTATTTTCATTTCTGCACCACATTGAAAATGTTCAGCGTTCCTCCTAGCTGTGCACTCAGGAATTTCTGCGGGCTGACTTAGTGGACCCTAAAGGATGCCAGGGTTTGATCCGGGTTCACAGTGTGTAAGCAACTTCCTACCCGCTTTACTATCTCTTGCTCTATTTTTTTCCTTTTTCCAAGTCAAAAGACTCTCCTTCAGGGACCATAGTGATAGTACAGCAGGTAAGGCATTTTTCTTGCACATGGCCAACCCAGGCTCAATTGTTGGCACCCCATATGGTCACCTGAGCAACCTTAGGAGTAATTTCTGAGTGGAGAGCCAGGAGGAAACCCAGAGCATTGCCAGGTGTGGCTCAAAAAGGAAAAAAATAACATGTAGGAATACGTGTTTTTTAAAATCAAGGAGTAAAGCACCCTCCTCATTTAATCTCTCCCTTAGCAGGCTAGCCCCACTGTTGTTTTGAGTTGTGCTAGTAAAGTAAGATGCTTGAAGGAATATACTTGATTTGTAAGGGTGATTGGGGGTAAATAGGAGCTAGGGCTCACTCCTGGTGTGCTGGAACTGATTTATTTAGAAAGGGCCAGAGAACAGCAAGTAGGGTACTTGCCTTGCAAGCAGACAACCCAGGTTTTATGTGTGTCTGGCATCTCATATGCTCCCAAAACCCCACCAGGACTAATCTCTCATCCCAGAGCTAGGAATAATCCCTGAACACTGTTGATTATTGTCCCAAAACCAAACACACATATATAAACAAATACACATAAACAAACCGTATGTGAAAGCAGAGAAAAAATAAGTATTCAGGATAAATCATGGACTTCTTTAAAAAAAAAAACAAACTTAGAGGGTGGCCAGGGGATGACCCTAACAACTCTTCCCCTGGCCACCCAGGTTCTGGGTCTCGGGCCGCCCAACCCCAGTTGGGGTGGCCTGGGCCCTTGGACAGATGGCGGAGGAATCGGAGTTCCAAGCCAGTTTACTGATTAGATGCCGTTTATTCCATTCTCATCCCTGTTCACTTCTCTCTCTCTCTCGCTCTATTGCTCTCTCTCTCTATCGCTCTCTCTCTCTCTCTCTTTCTCCCCCTCTCTCTTCTCCCTCCTTCTCTCCCGAGTCGATCTGGAACCTCTTTCTCCTTCTGGCTCTGACTTGGATTTTGATCCTGATCATTTCCAACCCCCACCCCCACCCATTTTTACAGTCTAGTTAAATCCCCAAACCATGAGGGGCTGGGCTTACACATAGGTGGTCCCAATCAATAGGGTTAAAGTTCCTCCCCTCAGGGGATGCTGCTTCTAGGACAGATTCTATTTCAGGAGGACCACCCACCCAAGGGTGGAATCCCATGGGTGTGTTTCTGCTCTCCTTGACCAACAAACATATAAGCATTCATAATATTAATCATTTTGTATGGACCCAGTAAGAGATGCATTAAACTTATAGAATTGCTCTCCTGGGGTCATCTCGATCTCAGACTACAGTGCTCAGGCCAGATTGCTCTTTCCTATCCCTAGCAGGGTCCTAGTGTCGTCCTTACTTTTGGATCATGACAACATTTGTGGCATTTTGACCAGGCCCATCTCAATGCCAGGGTGGCACACAGCTTACCACTTGCCCTGGTTCCATCCCGTCCCTCGTTGAGACTGTACTTTTGGGGGCACTAGGAACTGAGGGCAACTGAGGCATAAGTTGAGAAAGCAGATGCCCGGGAATGAATACTATTTGAAGCCAATTAAATCCCAAGTTAAAAAAGCATAATATCGTCTTCTTGTGTCAATACAAAAGGGCATTGTTTTAAAGTAATAAAGAGTTTCGTGTCCCAGAAAGATCTCGGAGAGCCTGGCAAGCTACCGAGAGTATTCGATATGCCAAACACAGTAACAGAAAGATCTGTTCTTACAAATTAATAGAAACTGATATTAGGGAATAAACTGATTAACTGTTTGGGGAAGAGAGCATAGAGTAGTAGTTACAAATAAACAAAAGTATGGGGGTGACTCAGGAGCACTGGGATGGGTGTGACCCTATAAACCTAAGCTACCTGAGGAAGGACTAAACAGTGTTATCCTACAGACTTCTACAGCATAAAGTAAGTCCCAAAATGTGATTCAAGGGCCTTAAAAAAGGATTTCAATCCTTTAATTCTTTCACTGTAAAATATGTCTTTGCACATGAATTTAGTTTTGGTTTTGTTTTCTTCCTTAGTTGTCTTTTGTTGTTGCTGTATTTGGGGGACACGCCCTCCTATGTTTATGGCTGACTCCTGGCCTAGAGCTCAGGGATCATTTCTCGCAAGGGTCAGGATCCGATTTGCGGTGCTAAGATATTGAACCCGGGACAGCCAAGTTCAAGGATAGCACCTTTTCTACTAAATCAACACCTGGACCCCAAGGCATAATATTCATCTTTAAAAAGTAGAATCACTCCAGATGCTACAACTCTGAGACACAGTTCATATCCTGATGTATAGTAAACACACTGTACATTAGGATAATTTTTCTATACAGCAAAATTTTTGGACTGTTTTCAAATAGCACAGCGGTAGGGCGTTTGCCTTACACGCAGCCAACATGGCCACCCGAGTTCGATTCCTCCACCCCTCTCAGAGAGCCCGGAAATCTACCAAGAGTATCTCGCCAGCACGGCAGAGCCTGGCAAGCTCCCCGTGACGTATTTGATATGCCAGACACAGTAACAACAAAGTCTCTAATGGAGACGTTACTGGGCCCGCTCGAGCAAATCGATGATCAACGGGAAGGCCTTATAAATCTAAATAAATATAAATATATTTATAAATGACTTGGCTTAAGGCACCCGGCTGGGTCCACTGAACAAACGTCCTGGCTCAGCAACCAGCGATACAGCGAAGGGACCTCAGGGGGGCCCAGACGCGGACCAGCGGGTGCACCCACTGCCCCTCCGTTCCCGACACGCAGCCCGGACACTCCGCGCCACAGGGTCCCGGGGCACGGAACAAAGGTGCTGCCGGACACGCCTCTGCGGAGACACGGAGCCGGAGGGACGGTGAAACCAGCCCACGGGGAGGCCTCGCTGCACTGCCCCAAGCCGGGCACGACCTCGGGTTTGCAAACCGTGACCTACCCCACAGGCATCGGGCTAGCTCGGGCGGGTGATGGTGTCTGGGCTTCCGCGCCTGCTCCAGCTCGCACCCGAAGGCCGCGCTCGTGCCTTGGTCGGGCGCACGAGAAGCCAGAGGCCGCAGCGCGGGCCAACGGCAACCGGGCGCTGAACAGAAGCGGGTCGCGCGGCAGCAGTGCTCTTGCGTGAGCCCATGCCTCGGAAACTGCCCACGGGGCCGTGCAGGGAGCCGCATGCCCGGACTGCATTTCCCAGCAGGCACCGGGAAAGCCTGACCCAGGGGGCTGAGCACGAGCACCGAGGGGAAGGCGCTGGCCTTCGGCACAAGTTCCATCCCCGGCACCCCACAACGTCCCCTGAGTGCCACAGGAGTGATCCTTGCTTGCAGAGCCAAGGGTTGCAAGCCCTGAACACCAAACAAGAATGGACGGGCGAAAAAAGCCACCTAACATGTGAAGGAGAAATGAGAGCCTGGCAGGCAGCTGTCCCAATCCTGCAGGGCAGGGCGGAGAGGGGTCTAGGATGCACATGAAGAACTCAGTACACTGGTACACACGTACACACACACACATTCATTGCACCAGTGTTTTGGTGGGAGCTGCAGTACAAGGGCTGTGGGTTCTAGTCCAGAACACAATTGGGCAGAATCCTAGTCTACATTACAAAACCGGACATACACACACCAGGCCCACTGCAGAAATGCCACCTAGAGTGGACGTCTCTTATCTGTGTCACACACACATACACGGAGGCAGTGTCCCATCTCCTCGCCCCCAATCACAAGCATAGGGCCGATTTGAGAATCGTGGAGAACTAATCGTGAAATTCTGCCAATTCTCATGAGTCGGCAGCTGTCTTTGGAATCGTGTGCAGCACCATCCCAGCACCCACAGGCGGAGGCCCAGTCAGTACACAGCCCTTTGCTCTTTGTTTGTATTTGTTTTTATTCAGTTTTGTTGTTGTTTGTTTCTTTGGGGGCCATACTAGCAATGCTATTCCTGGCTCTTCATTTAGAAATTATACCTGGTGGTGTTCTGGGGAGCATACAGGATGCCAGGGATCAAACTCGGATTGGCCACCAGTATGGCAGGAACCTTACCCACTGCACTACCTCTCCAGCCCCAGAAACTATCATTTGAAGAGTCAGATAAATAGTACAGTAGTGGGTAGGATACCTTCCTTGCACAAAACTGACCCAGGTTGGATCCCTAGAACCCTGCATCCCATATGGTACCCCAAGCCCTGCCAGGAGCATCCCTGAGTGCAGTCAGGAATAAGTCCTGAGCACCACTAAGTGTGACAAAAACGAAAAAAAAATTCAAAATCCTTTTTGTAGAGGTGTATAAAATTAAAAAATTAGTATTATAAGTAACTGTGCTAGTACACTGCCAAGTTCTTTAGCGCATGTGAAACTCCTGGGTTTGATCCCCAGCACGGCCAAAAGACGAGAAACAAGGATCGCACCCAGCGTTTTTCAGGGTGTACTTCTGGTTCTCTACTTAGGAATCACTTCTGGCAGTGCTCAGAGGACTTATGGGGTGCCAGTGATCAAACCCTGATTGTGTGCAAGGCAAACACCCTATGAGCGGTATCACAGCTCCAGCTCCAAGACAAACATTTCTTTGGGAGTAAAATACGGTCTTCTGTATGAGATGGTATCATGAGACGGGGACTGGACAGACCCCAGACCTGAGACAGGCATAAAGACACACACACACACACACACACACACACACACACATACACACACATGTATTTCTGGCTCTGCACTCAGGAATTAGTCCTAGGGGTACTAAATGGGATACTGGGGCTCAAGCCGGGTCAGCCTATGGCTCAACCCCAGCAGCACGCACCTTTAAAAGCACCAACAGGGCCAAGCCTGTCTTCCCCGGGTGGGTTCTTGGGGGTTTCTGTCGTTCAACTGACTCCAAACTCCTATAACCTCCTCCCAGGCCCCTCTCATCAATGTCCCCAGGAGAGAAGTGTGGCACACAGTGTGGAAAACAGGGATGTAATCCTGCAGACTGGTTTGGGGACTGGTCCGGGGCCAGGGCCACCTATGTACTGCCCCCTGACTTCTGGAGAAGCCCCCTGGCAGTTGAGGGTTTTCTTTCAAACTCGTTGCTGGTGGGGGTGCAGGGGGGTTCTGATGACATCAGAGCTTCCGGCTGTGCTGATTGGAAGATCCCAGACCTCCAGAACCTGAAGCTCAAGTAGGCAACAGTAGCCTTTGGCTTGAGAGCCCAAAGCCTCGTCTGCTCAGCTCCTCGACGGCAGGCACTGCTGTTATTGAGGGAGAACCTGAGCTATCGGGGGAGACAGTGGACCTGGGATGGCCAGCCGTAGGCAGAGTCCTGGGTCTGAGCCCCAGAGCCCTGAGTCCAGCACCTCGGGATACCCCCTGGAGGTGGCGCCGGAGGAAATGATGCCGGGACCTTCAGGTAGGTGTTGGGGCCAGCGGGACTGGGAGCTGCGCAGACAGGAGTGTTGGAGAGACACTGAGAGGTCGGAAGGAGCGGCACAGAACAGGCTCTTGGGGTATGGACTGACAGCCAGGACAAGGAAGGGGAGCCGGGATGGGGGAAATAGGGAAATGGAGGTGCCCCTCTGTGTCCCCAGGGAGAAATTCTACCCTGAGGAAGAGACTGAAGGTCACAGGGGTGTGAACCATGATAAGATGTGTGGGAGGAGATGGATAAAGAGAAGCTTGGGGGCCTGGGAGTCCATGGGCAGGTGAGGAATTGCTGGGACTCAGTCTGGCCTCTCCGTCAGAGTCGGAGCAGGAGCCGGAGGATCCAGAGGCACTGGAGAAGGTGGAGGAGGAAGAGGAAGAAAAGGGGGACGCAGCCTCCCAGGCTCAGCACAATGGGCTTCAGGCCAGCCCGCGGCCTCAGAGTGCTGTTCTGAGGAAGAGGGATGAGTCGGAGGACGAGGAACAGCAGGAGGACGAGGAGCAGCCATGTGGGCTGCGCAGGAAGCGGCAGCGACAGGAGAGCCCCGTGCTCCCCGAGCACCACCAAGTCTTCCGCAAGCTGCTGGGTAGGAGCCCCGGGCCCAAGTCTCCCACCTGGACACAGGCGGTCGTTAGGGATTCAGTGTCCCATGGTGGGGAAGGTGGTGGCCCCTGCCCGGACAGGGGCTGCAGTGCCGGGCTGCCTGGGCTGAGCCACCCAAGGAAGGGGCTCCCGCACCCCTACTCCCACCTGGGGCTGTGAGGGGCCCAGTGTTGCCGTCCCGTCGGTAGGGAATATTGGGGGCGGACTGTGAATTTGAGGTTCACAACCCCGTCTTCCCACAGAGGACTTGCTGGGACTGAGTCTGGCCTCTCCGTCAGAGTCCTTCGGAGGCCCCTGGGCCATTGTTGGTTGCCGCAAGAGGAAGAGGGAGCAACTGCTCTATGAAGAGGAGTTGGAAGAGGAGGAGGAGGAGGAAGAGGAGGAGGAGGAGGAGGAGGAAGAAGAGGAGACCCCTGGAGTACTGGAGATGATGAGCCATGCTGCAGGTGTGCCTTCCGAGGCCGGAAGAGGAGGATGTGGTCATCGCTGGAGGTGGAGGAGGAGCAGGAGCCAGAGGAGCAAGGGGAGCCGGTGGAGGAACAGGAGGAGGCACGGGAGAAGGTGGAGGAGCCAGAGGATCCAGAGGCGCTGGAGAAGGTGGAGGAGGAAGAGGAAGAAAACGGGGACGCAGCCTCCCAGGCTCAGCACAATGGGCTTCAGGCCAGCCCGCGGCCTCAGAGTGCTGTTCTGAGGAAGAGGGATGAGTCGGAGGACGAGGAACAGCAGGAGGACGAGGAGCAGCCATGTGGGCTGCGCAGGAAGCGGCAGCGACAGGAGAGCCCCGTGCTCCCCGAGCACCACCAAGTCTTCCGCAAGCTGCTGGGTAGGAGCCCCGGGCCCAAGTCTCCCACCTGGACACAGGAGGTCGTTAGGGATGCAGTGTCCCGTGGTGGGGAAGAGGTGGCCCCTGCCCAGACAGGGGCTGCACTGCCGGGCTGCCTTGGCTGAGCCACCCAAGGAAGGGGCTCCCGCACCCCTACTCCCACCTGGGGCTGTGAGGGGCCCAGTGTTGCCGGCCCGACGGTGGGGAATATTGGGGGCGGGCTGTGACTTTGAGGTTCACAACCCCGTCTTCCCACAGAGGACTTGCTGGGACTGAGTCTGGCCTCTCCGTCAGAGTCCTACGGAGGCCCCTGGGCCATTGTTGGTTGCCGCAAGAGGAAGAGGGAGCAACTGCTCTATGAAGAGGAGTTGGAAGAGGAGGAGGAGGAAGAGGAGGAGGAGGAGGAGGAGGAGGAGGAGGAGGAGGAAGAGGAGACCCCTGGAGTACTGGAGATGATGAGCCATGCTGCAGGTGTGCCTTCCCGAGGCCGGAAAAGGAGGATGTGGTCATCGCCAGAGGTAGAGGAGGAGCAGGAGTCGGAGGATCCAGAGGCGCTGGAGAAGGTGGAGGAGGAAGAGGAAGAAAAGGGGGACGCAGCCTCCCAGGCTCAGCACAGTGGGCTTCAGGTCAGCCCCCGGCCTCAGGGTGCTGTTTGGAGGAAGAGGGATGAGTCGGCGGACGAGGAACAGCAGGAGGACGAGGAGCAGCCATGTGGGCTGAGGAGGAAGCGGCAGCGACAGGAGAGCCCCGTGCTCCCCGAGCACCACCAAGTCTTCCCCAAGCTGCTGGGTAGGAGCCTCGGGCCCGAGTCTCCCACCCGGACACAGGCGGTCGTTAGGGATGTAGTGTCCCATGGTGGGGAAGAGGTGGCCCCTGCCCGAACAGGGGCTGCAGTGCCGGGCTGCCTGGGCTGAGTCACCCAAGGAAGGGGCTCCCGCAACCCTACTCCCACCTGGGGCTGTGCGGGGCCCAGTGTGGCCGGCCCGACGGTGGGGAATATTGGGGGCGGGATGTGACTTTGAGGTTCACAACCCCGCCTTCCCACAGAGGACCCTGTGATCAAAAGATTCCTCGCCTGGGACCGGCACCTGTTGGTCTCTGATAAGGTACCTGCTGGGGGTCACTAAGCGACTGTCCCAGGGACCCACCAAGCTCAACCTGCCTGGGTACCTTTGCTCTTTTTGCTCTTTCGGGGGGGGGTGAGTGTAAAACTTGGGGGCCACTGGATAGGGGCGGTGCGGTCACTGATGCAGCTCTTCGCTGCCCACTCCTGGGGCACAGGCACCCCAGTCTCTCTGGGTCGTGTCTGTGGGGTCCCTCTCCTCTTGATTCAGCAAACACCCACAAAGTCCTCCCCTTCGTCCTGCTTCCCGAGTTCTTGGATCTCCTTCCCCTCCGCCCAGCCCTGGTGACCTGTCCCCGTGTCTCCCCAGTACCTGCTGGCCATGGTCATCGCCTACTTCAGCCGCTCTGGCCTCTTCAGCTGGCAGATCCGACGCATTCACTTCTTTCTGGCACTGTGAGTACTGATCCCAGGGAGCCCCAACACAGCCACGCTGTGATGCCATCAGCCTCCATCAATCCCTGGGGGCCCTCCGCCGCAGTTCCCTGAAGGAAGGAGGTAGGTGTGAACACAGGCGGTGTGCTGTCCACAGCTACCTGGCCAACGATATGGAGGAGGACTACCAGGCACCCAAGCAGAACATCTTCGCCTTCCTGTATGGCCACAGCCGCCTGCAGCGGCCCCTGTTCTACCGGCTCCGTCTCCAACTGCTGCGCTCCATGGGCTGGAGAGCCTGGGTGACCCGGGAGGAGTGCGAACAGGTAGGGCTGCTGGGGGGCATGGAGGGGGCTGTCCGCAGGCTGGAGAGGCCGAGCGAGTCAGCAACATGGGCCCCATCTGTCTTCGCAGATCCAGGCCTACGACCCTGAGCTGTGGGTGTGGGGCCGAGACCGTGCCAATCTGCTGTAGATCCAGGCCAGGAGGCGGGGCACGGAATGAGGGGGTAAGTGGTGCTCTGGGGTGCAGACCACAGCCAATCTGTCAGGGAAGCCCAAGGAAGTGCTCTGCCTAGACCTCATCTCCTGCCTTAGCCACCAGAGCCCAGTGCTGGCCCCCAGCACACTCACGTCTGCTTCCCTGGGGTGATGGAGAGTTGGAGGGGGGTTCCAGCCGGACCCCCAGAGGTCCTGTTCCTGGCACTGGGATCACCCTCGGGTCAAGGCCAAGAGGCTTTAGGAGCAGAGATGGGAGCTGGGTTCAGGGTGAGGGAAGTTCCACATGCCCTCAGACTGTCAATGATCCTTTCCATCCGTCCAGGGCCTGCCCGTGCCCAGAGCATCGCCACCAGGACTGTCATCGGATGCCCAAGACACCAGAAACTGGCCCAAGGGAGAGAGGAATTCACCTAGAAGCAGCCTACAGGCACTTGGGTTACAGGTGAAGACCCACACACCTGTCCCCCAACCCCTTCAGACCACCTGCTACAAGGTACCAAGGAGGAAAAAGTCCGGACTCTGCCCAATTTCAGCCTCCTATGTGGACAATCTAGAAAAATCCAGAATATCCTGGAATATTACGTTAAGACTTGGGCGCACTTCAGGAGTCTGGCAAAAGGCAACAAAAAAATCCACTTTCTTTTATGTTCCATGATCTGGAAAGTTTCCCCAATTTCAGATCAAATGCCTGAGTCCACTGTCCTGGAAGGTGAGAACCTTAGCCCCAGCTTGAAGAAAAGGGGCTGCGAGGGGCAGGAACAGTTAGGTCTGGCTAGACCTGCTGGGGGACACTGAGCCCTGTGTGCTGACCGGGCAGGACTGGGCAGCGGGGAAAGTGCTGCTTGCACCCACCCAGCTGACCTGAACTTGACTCCCAACACTACCCTTGGTTCCCAAAGGAGAGACTCTGAGCACAGACAGAGTCAGGATGTCAGCCCTAAGCACCACCAGAGGTGGCGCCCGAAAAACAAAACACAAAGGAAAAAAAGAACCACCTAATAGGAGGCCAGAGCAACAGTACAAGTAAGGCCAGGCAGAGACCCAAAACCAAGAAAAAATAAAAACAAAATATAAATGCAGCACAATCCACATAACCTATTCTGCATCACGGAACCAAGGGGCAGGTACACCGCTGGGTCTGGCAGAAATCCCAAATCCCCTACCCTTCCTACACACAAATAAAAGCAAAGAGGCAGTTACGTGGCAACAGCAAAGGTTAGGAATCCAGCAGTATATTCTCGAGAGTCAGTTCTTTACTTTGTCTTTGCTTGGGGGCCACACCAGGCAGGACTCAGAGCTTACAGGCAAGGCTTTAACAGACTATATGATTTTACGCCCTTGGTATGTGATTTTGTGTAAAGAAAAGGAGAAGAAATATTACACTTGGCCCAAAAGAAATCTCAATGGTGAAAAGTCTGTAATTTTTCTCAGAACCTCCAACTACTTCCCTACAGTCAGTGTTTTGCTGTGGAAGGGGAAAACTGACACCTGTTATGGCGGCAGAACTCAGCACAATCAGTGAGGCCCCAAGTTCCTGGAATTGAAACAGTCTCGGCTTCCTAGAAATGGAACAATGTGCAACTAGCTAACCTGAACCCACCTGGGAAAGTTCCTGTGCCCTGCCAGTGGGCTCAATCAATCATTATGCCCCTAGTCAAAATGTCCCAGAAATTGTCTTTTGTTAACCCTAAAAGAAAGAGCTTATGTAACCATGAATGATTATGGAAAACAAATTTTTAACTACTGCCTCACCACTGTTAGCCTAGACACATCCCAATACAACTTTGTTTGGTAACTAGCTAAGTTTTTTCTGAAACTATACAAAATGCACTGCTTATGTAATCAAACCCTATATAAACTGCTACCTGACGTCGGTGTCCCTATCAAGAGGCCAAGATAGTTGGCTCCAGTATACTGGATTACAACTCCTACTGCCTTCGCATTATCAAGTTCATGTCTCTTTCTATCTTGCTGCTTGGAAACCGATAGCTTCGGGCTTAATAGTTAAAATATTCCAGAATGTTCACAACCAAGAACTTACAATGAACATATCAACTGAGGGCAGGAGAAAGCACACCAGGCTGGGGTGGATTGTCAGCCAGCTGAAAGCCCAGGGGGGCCTTTCCTGGTACCCAATGTCCACCAGTACTATGAACAGAGAGCAGGCTGCAGCCCTCTTGGCACTGTCAGATGTGGCCCCAAATCCCACCTCATCTGCTCCACTTGTAGTGAGATAGACCCGGAAAGAGGAGCTCAAACGGTGTATCATGTGGTTTAAGGTGGGGTACATGGAATCTCAAGGACATCTGGACAGAGGGGCAGAGTCCCTGACCATCGTCAAGTTTGTAGCAAAAAGGGAGCTGGAGTGATAGCACAGCAGGTAGTGTTTGCCTTACAAGTGGACAATCCGGGTTCAATTCCCAGTATCCCATATGGTCACCGAGCACCAACAGGACTAATTTGTGAGTACAGAGTCAGGAGTAACCCCTGTGCATCGCTGGGTCTAATCAAAAAATCAAAAAGAAGCAAAAAAAAAAAGAGAACAGACAGGAGTGATATTCACAAAGCCCAAAAAGATGTTCAAAGAATGCTCCATTGTCATGACAAATTCTGGAGTGAGACTTTTTTCTGCGGGGGGCTTTGCGCCACACCTGGCTGTGTTCATTGGACCCTATGAAATGATGGGGATTGAAATCAGGCAAACTACGTGCAAGGCAAGTGCCCTACCCGCACCTTGTCTGGGAGAGATGGTCAATGGGTAGGGCTCTGCTAAGAAACTTGGCAGATAAAAAAATATTTTTTTCTGTAGAAAAATTAAATAGGGTAAGCAGAGACAGTACATAGGATGCTTTTCTTTCTAGCTGCTAAAACACATTCAGTTCTCCAAAGCAGTTAGGGTACCCAAGCAGTGCCAGCAACAATGTTGAGCTCAGATGCTAAACTTAGCACAGAGCACTGAGTGTTGTGAGTCAAAATTGACAATTCAAAAAGACAATAATAAATCAAATTTTTTCTGTGCAATGGGGCTGGAGACATAGTACAGCGGGAGAAGTGCTTGTCTTGCAAGCAGAAAAAACAGATTTGACTACTGGCATCCCATATCCCTGAGCACCATCACGTGTAACCAAGTATAGCAAGGTGTATCCCCCACTAAAAAAATAAATAAAACAACTAAAACGGAATTAACTGAAATAAATCGATCAAGTTGAGGGAGCCAATGGTTCAGTCTAAGGAATGAAAGGTGGCCAGCAACAAGCTATTCTGGAGATAATCCCCCCAAAATCCCCTGCCTCCACCTCTAAGCAGCCAAAATGGGAAAATCCTGCACTGTGTGCACTGTGACTGAAAACAGGGGTCGGGGGTGGGGGGGCATCTTATACTATGTCTATAAATAGTAACCAGGTCTTTGAGAAGCTAAGTTGGAACATTCTAGCTAAAATTTTCTTATGCCCATTGAAGTCATTGACATTAATAGCCCAGTATTTTCATCATTAAAAGAATGATTTACAGTGCGTATTCACTAACTCTCATTTAACACACGGTCGAGAATTCAAATTTGAGCCCACTATTTCCTTAATTCCTTCTTGCTAAGAAATAACAATGATTTTAAAAGAAATTACTTTCTCGTTTGTTCCATTGTTTCAGGAACTTTCCCAGCACACCTTTCCTCTTCAAGCTCATTTTCTTCCCTAACTCCATGCTTTTCTGACCACTCGGGGTTTCCTTTTCAGGTTCTGCGGTGATCACATCTGGCCGTGCTCCTGGTATCCTATGTGGTCATGACGTTCGAACCAAGGTTGGCTACATGCAAGGCCACTGTCCTCCTTACACAAAAAAAAAAGCTAACTTCAGAAAAATCTCCTCTGATCAATAGCACAGCGGGTAGGACATTTGACTTGTTTGCAGCCAACCCAGGTTCGATTCCTACACCATGCTTAGTGAACCCAGTAAGCTACTAAGAGTATCTCACCTGAAAATCAAAGCCCGGCAAGTTACCAGTGACATATTTCATATGCCAAACACAGTAACAAGTGTCACAATGGAGATGTTACTGGGCCCGCTCAAGCAAATCAATAACAATGGGAGGACAGTGACAGTGACAGTTTCCTAAAAATCAATTAATAAGTAAGATACAGCTTTCGTCAGGAGCACTCGGTGTGTCCCGGGTGAGGGGCCGCCATTCCTGTACACTATCATCGAGTTACCCCACCACTCACAATGCAGAGACCACAGCGGTTTAGGGCAGTCAGAGCGACCACAGGGTGGCTGGTGAAACAAAAGGGACGTTTCCCATGCATGCAACAGACTCAGCATACTTCTTTCTCTGCTGTCAGATATTTCGTGTGTGTGTGTTTGTGTGTGTGTGTGTCTGAGCCAAAACCAACAGTGTCAGGAGAACTCCTAGCTCTGCATTCAGGGATCTGTCCTGGAATATTTAAGGTTTACTGGGATGCTGCTGGTCAAATCTCTGTTAGCTGAATGCAAGGCAATCACCCTACTTGCTGTATGATACCTCTGGCCCTTTCAACGTAAATTTCTTCCCAGCAAGCCAGGAGTGACCCCTGAGCAAAGCTCCTCCCCCCCCCGCCGTCACAATAAGAACATATTCCTTCAAAAAAAAAAAAGAAAAATTAAACCCTTGACCTGCTGTACTCACCCCAAGAGCCAGTATCCAGAAATCGCCCAGTCAGGGAGAGATGAAGCATAGAGGAATTTACGTAACTGAACATGAGTCTAAATTCCTCATCTGGAAAAAACATCAATGTTGGGATAAGACCGACAGTAAAGCAGATAAGATGCTTACCCTCCTCACCCAAATCAAGCCTAAGCATCCCAGATCCCAGAGCACCACCAGGAATGATTCCTGAGCACTGAGCCAGGCGTGAACATCGTAGGGTGGGTCCTCTCTAACATTCCCCCCAAAAACATAAAAAACTAAAACAAACCCCCAAATTAAAATTCCATTGGCCGAAACTGCCCACCTGCGTGAACCACACTTCCAAAAAGGCCCCGCCCCATCACAACCGCCAATGAATAGGACGGTCTGCAACAGAGTCTCTTGCCTTTAGGGGGCTGCAGCCCCGACCCTGAACATGAATCTGCAGATTCTATAGCATCTACGTCAAGGCTAAAGGCTTCAGGATTTGTACCGGCAAGTCCCATGTTGGGAGTGTTGGCCACTCAAGCCCCTAGCCCTTGGTGGGTTCCGCAACCCCAAGGCCTATAGCCCCAGTGCTCAGCCCCATGCCAAAATGCCACAAGGACACACTCATTCCCACAAGCCCTGCACTGTGTACAGACCCCACTGCACCGCCCTAAGCTCCGCATCACTCTGAAGCCTCTACTGCACCCCAGGAACTGCCTGGATGTCAGGAACCCAGTGAGAGAGCAAGCACGAAAGCGCTTCCCAGGTCCGAATGGTCCCGCTACGAACAACGTGGAGACTGAGAGTTCTGGGATGCTAACGGGAGGATGCTTGTGTCCTGCCACAAAATTGGTCCTCAGAGTACCCCTTCTACGAGGGGCAGCCACTTTTTACTTTATCAACGAGACTAAAGGAGGCCTGAGCCACTGACCTTGTCCCTCGTAAATAATGCACTACAAAAGCCCCATATGTTCAGTGTTTTTTTTTAACTCAAACAGACACATGTGGAAATAACTCCCTTTGCAGAAGGCGGTAGAGAGAGAGAGAGCACAGCGGTAGGGCGTTTGCCTTGCACGCAGCCAACATGGCCGACCTGAGTTCGATTCTTCCTCCCCTCTCGGAGAGCCCGGCAAGATCCCGAGAGTATCTCGCCCGCACGGCAAAGTCTGGCAAGCTCCCCATGATGTATTCGACATGCCACACACAATAACAACCAAGTCTCCAATGGGGGACCTTACTGGGCCCGCTCGAGCAAATCGATGAACCATGGGAGGACAGCGACAGTGACAGCAGAAAGCTGACACACCATACCAAGAAAAAATAAAATAGATTCCAGTCAGGGTTCAGTTCAAACTCAGCGTGGAGCTCAGTGTTGAGCGCCTGATGCACGGAGTGAAGGCAACCCTGCATCCCTGGAGACACGACGAGCCACAGGGGCCATTGAAAACATCTCACCAAAATGGATGGCTCTCAGGATCAATCCGTTTTTTGGTCCTTTTATTTTGAAGTTCGTCTTCTTTAGAGACACACCAAGCAATCCTCAGGGATCACTCCTGGAGGGTCTGTAGGGGAGCAAATGGATGCAAACCTTTCTCCTTCTCACTGCGCTGACACTAGTGCCCTCAAACTGGTTTTCTTTTTCAGTTTTGGCTTTTTGGGTCACACCTGGTGAAGCACAGGGGTTACTGCTGTCTCTGCACTGAGGAATTACTCATGGTGGTCCCCAGGGGACCAAAACGGACGCCAGGAATAAAACCCGGGCCGGTCGCGTAAAAACCAAGTCTACACCAACTGATCTATGGCTCCCTCCCCCAAACCCCAAACTAGTTGTTTTGAAGCAATTACCAGTTTCGATCAAATGGAAGAAATAGAAATAAACATTTTGTTCAAAGGAAAAAATAGAAATTTCTTTCGGTTTTGAGCAGTGATTTCACCACCCAGGGAAGCGAAGCAAGGGCCTCTACGCCAAGCATTAGGCTCTAGATTTCCTCTCTGCAGTGCCCTGTCATCCACCATCAAAATCACATCCTTGATCCCCTCCAGCATAATATCTGTCCCCAATGTGTAAATTTTACCAGCTGACTCACATCCAGTGACTCCACTCTCAAATCAAATTGCTGCAATGCCAAAACCTGAATCTGCAGTTTCAGTTATGCAATGAAACGCAACAGAAGACTAAGAATTTGTGGAAAGAAATGAATGAGGCAGTGTGTTCTCAGGGCAGGACAACATCGCGATGGTTCTCACAATCCAAACAGGCCCAGAGCAAACAGAAGATCTGATTGGACCATGGGTGTGAGTACCATGGCAATGCACACAAGATGGTCAGGTTTTGCTTTCTGACCAGACTCGGTGACGTTTGGGACACGTGACTGAACCAGGTCGGCCGAGTGCACATTAAGAAAGTCCACACCATACTAGTAGTCAGGCCCCAACTAGCTTTGTTGTAGGTTCACTCATTCACTACTTACTGAAAAAGGCAAAAGCAATTTTGCAGGCACCGCCATACCACAGGCAGTGCAGCCAGGCTGGTAACACAGGCGTCAGGGCCAAGGGTATTCCTGGGGGCCTGAGTGAAGAGGCAGGAGGAGTAACCCATGAACTCTGCCAGCTGTACCTCCAAACTGCAGAATTCAATAAAATAAATAAAGGTGCGGTGGCCGATGGGGATCCTAGAATGCAGTATGAGGCCTTGGGACACAGCCTCCAAGTACCTCGGCTACTTCCTGCTAAGGCTGCACTTTTGTTTGAAGGACCCTCTCTGGCCCAGGCCTGATGCTCCCCCACCCCGCCTCCTGCCAGCCCTCAGCCCTGACTCCTCTGCAAACTCTACACACTGGGGTAGGAGAAATGGCACCAGAAGCGTCCGACATGCGGGCACACAACCTGGATTTATTGCCCAGCATCTCATAAGATGGGTCTCATTCTCCTAACCCTGAAAGATCCTTTAATCAATTTTTAAAAACATCTCAGGGCTAGGACGAAGGGGCCTGCTCGAGGCAATCGACGAACCACAGGATGGTCGTGATCGTGATCCTGATCTCATAGGGTCCCCTGGACAGCACCCAGAGTGGTCAGAGTGCAGAGCCAGAAATAACCCCATGAGCATCACAGGGCGTGGACCTAAAAGCAAACAAATTACAAAGGGGAAAAAAGAAATGAAAAGAAAAAGCCCTTCGAGCCTCATGACTGAACCAGCAACAAGTGACAAGCAAACGCTGGGCCCAATGTTCTTGAGCCCCAAGCCCAGGAGAAATGCACCCAGCGCCTTCGTCCCCCCACCAGGCAGCGGGGTGCTGCTGCTGCGCCTTCACGCTGCTCACCAGGGTACGGGGTACACCGAACACTGCCAGGGCCGATTCCTGAGGGAAGGTTCAGGAGACCCCCCTGAACACGCCAGGTGAGGCCCCAGCCCTCTCCCACAAAAGGCCAAAGAATGAGCCCCCGGGTCCCCTTGCCGAGGGAAACCCCTTATCTCTGACTCCTTTTCAACCCGCCTAGACACGAAAGTCGGCCTGGAAGGTGGGGGATGTGGGTAGGCAGCCGGGGGCCATTCTCGAGAAGTCCCCACGCCCCACCCCTGGTGAAGCCCCCAGGCTTTGAGGGTCCCTGTCGCAGAGCCAAAGCTGTGGTGGTCCCGCAAGGGCCATGAGACTTGCGGGCAAGCTGGGGCTCCCTGGGGCTCTGGCACGTTCCTCTCCGGTTGGGGGCCGGAGCGATGGGTTGGGGGGGAGGGCGAGGGTCTCGTGCCCCCGACCCCATGGGGCCGCCCAGGCCAGGGCGACCAGGACGCACAATGAAAAACAAACCTGAGAAGGAAACTCTTGCTCTTCTGGTCGTCCTGATTTCCGTTGTTCCTGACACTTTCCGAATGACTTTCGCTCTCGAACCTTCCACCTTACTTGGCAGCCCACCTGCCCGGGACCGACGCCCCCTCCTCCCTCCCCTCGATGCGATGCGCTAAAATAGAAATGAGTAGACAGACAAACCTTTCGAAAGGGCGGGCGCTGGGGGCGTCCAGCGGTGGGGAGATGGTGGAGGCTCCGGGCTGCTCCCAGATCGACCACTCTCTCTCAGTCTGAGGCCAGGGAGGAAAGTGGCCCTATCCGACGCCCCTGTGCCCTGGCCGCCCCCTTCCCGCCCCACCCCCGCTCCTCACCAGGCAACAAACAGGGTGGAGATTGCTCCGCCCACAAAGACCCCCGGGAAAGGCGGGGCTCTGTGACCTCACCTACACTTCAGGTCAGAGTCTTAAAGGGCCAGACACCACATAGGGTCGGGAAAGTTCATTGTTTCCCCATTTCTGATAATGTTGCCAGGAATCCCTCACAGGGAGCCAGATCTGCTACAACAGCATTATTTTAGAAAGTTCCTGCAGGTTCTGGTCGGGTTCGAGACAGGTTCTGGACTTGCATGCAGCCATTCCAGGGATAAATCCAATGAGCACGGCACAGGGTAACACCTGAGCAGGAACCCATCAGGACCACAAAAAGCAACACTGGGTTGGAACAAAACACCAGACGCCCCCTCTCCCCCAATGCCATATCCCACATTCCCTGTTCCATGTTCTACGGATGAGATGGAGACAATGTCAGCGAGTGACTCCAAGCTATGTGAGGGCATAAGTGCCTGTAGTTCCAGTATTGAAGCCTCCCCAAATTACCTCTGGGCAGGAAAAGTGACCCCAATGGCACTGACTGCCCCAGGCATCCTTTTCTCCCACGGACAGACACATGCTCTGAACCACACACACTGCAGTAACTGAACATGAAACTGTATTACTGAGCAGGCAACACTCTTCAGAGCGGGAAGGACAAAACAGGAGAAACACATGTCCTGGGGACAGAGTCACAGAGACATATGCCAGGGCCCATACAGAGTCTACATACCCTGGGTCCTGATGACCGTCAGGGGTGAATCTAGAGAACAGAGCCAAGAGGAAGCCATGAGCATCTACACTGTGGCAGAGAAACAAAAATGAAAAATAACAAAGTAGCAGGATGGAGTAACAGTACCATGGGTCCAGGAAACCGGGTAGGGCTGGCGATCCCTGCTGTCCATATGGTGCACCAAGAACTCTGAGGTGCAATGTTGGAGTGCAGAGCCAGGAATAATCCCAAGAATCATGGGGTGTGGCTACCTATCAGCTCCTAAAACAAAACAAAACAAAACCCAAGAGGTTATTCTTGAATCACCAGCATCGCATGCAATCTCCGAGATCCCCAAGTCGATCCCCAAGGTCAAACCGGTGTGACCCTGAGCACTGAGTTGGGAGTACTTCTTGAGCACCATCCAACGTAAATAGAACAAAAGAAACAGGGACGGAAGTGGCCTGAGCACAATCTCCCAACCTTGACCAGAAGTTTCAACACTGGAGCAGAAAATGCTCTGATCGGTGGAAATTATCCAGCACCAGAACCCTGACCCATCTGGGAAAGACACTGCCAGAAGATCCTTCCTCTCCTGCAGATGCAAAATGAGTTGGGATCTGGGCTGTCTGACCAGACTGGAGTAATGGGCTCGGGCTACAGGAGAGGAAACTGAGCCCTGGAACACTTCCCAACAGGAAGTTTCCTACAAGGCTGGCCAGGGACTGACCCTGAGCCCATGCGTGTAGGAGTATTAGTGCCCCCTGCAGGCCTCAACCAGGGCTGCCCCCACCACACCCAGTGAACAAACCCCTGTAAGTGGCTATGCCATGGGGGCAGAAAAAGGAACTCATCATGGACAAACCTTCAGCCACCCTCTCGCAGGGTGGATAGGGACACGAGCATGAGAGATATCTCCTGGAGACCAGGGTCACTTCTGGGTCAAGGGAAGCACAAGGCAGAGCCTCAGGTCTGTCGACCTAGCCCCCGACTCTTCTGTGTGCTCTTTTACTCAAATCCCCAGTCAGCACATCTGTATGAGCTTCATCCAGCACTCGATCTTGTCTTGCGTGTTGTATAGTATAATAATCCTATACCCACGCTGTTTACAGGACCACGATATGAACTGTTTCTATTTTTCAACTATAAATATTCTATTTGGGGGGACAGAGTGATAGTACAGCATGTTATTAGCTTACCCAAGGCATATCTTAATGTCCTCTGACCTTGGCAGCAGTGATTCCTGAATTCAGAGTCTGGAGTAAGGCCAGAGCACTGTAGGTTGTAGCCCAGGCAATCACAGGAAGTCCTGAAGAAACGTTTGCCTGATTTTGAATTTAAAATGATTCTCGGCAACTTTATGGTTTGTCTCTGCCATAAACCCCTTCAAAACAGGGCCACTGGACCAAGACAGAATCAGAGCAATGACTGTAACAATGGCGAAACTTGGCTGTCCAGAGGAATGGGTGGTTTTGTATGTATGCATTTAATTTAACAAAGAGAAAAATCCCCAACTGCTAATAAAATTCTAGGATTAAAATTGATGAGACGACAAACTTGCAATATCAATAGATGTAGATAATTTGAGTGATCACTGTTATATTTGATTGCAGGATTTTTAAAACTCTAAGAAATTTTGAAGCTTTTTGTTGCTTCAAGAACTTTTAACCTATTTATGTTTATTTATTTATTTATTTTTTTAAGTCACCTTCCTCCTGACTTCCATCACCAAGACCCATTATTTACAAGTTAACGTACAGGTGAAGTTCAAATGCTGAGACACTGCTAAAGCCTAAGCCCAGGTTATAAACAGGAAGTACTTTCCCTTATAGTACTGATGTCACTGGAAGCTTGTCCCATGCTACGTGGATTGCTTCCTTCTTGTCTGCACTTCTGCGGCCCCCAAAACTACTGGTGCAAAAAAAAAACACCTTGTTTTCCCGAGGGGCACTCCTCTGAACGTGGGGATACTTTGTAGGGATCAACTCATCTAGTGTGCATTTTAGGATGTCTAAAAGGCTTGAGAGGTATGCAAAGGACTTGCCACATTTACAAACATAAGATTCTCTCAAGTATGCATTTTCATATGGCTAATAAGGGTTATGGATTGAGTGAATGTCTTGCACACTATTTACATATATAAGATTTTTCTCCACTTTGACTTTTCAAATGCATAATAAGGCTACAGGGTAGAGTGAAGACCTTCCCGCATGTCAGACATCTACGTGGTATCTTTAGGGTATGATTTTTTTCTGTGGTTTGTAAAACACCAAGCTTGAGTGAAGGCCTTCCTACAGATCTTATATATGTAGTCTGTCTCTAAGATCAATGTTCCTGGGATTCTAAGGCTTGAGGCCATAATGTAGGGCTTCCTTCATTGCACACATATATGTTTTCCTTCCATTATGAATATTACTATGTGTAATAAGGAGGAGTAAGTGAACGCGTCCCCGCAGTCCTTACATTTATAAGGGACAGCCCAAATTCATCTCAAGGATGGTAAAAGTGATTCGATCCTAAGGTTCTCTTCTCCAACTCCCTGGAACAGGCTCATGCCCACAACTGGTCACACATCTTGTGAACATGTGACTATGTGACTGAGAAGGTGAGGCTCTCAGAGTGGGAAGGACAAAAAAGGAGAAACACAGGTCCTGGGGCCTGAGATATTTGTAGCCATCAGGGTACATACATAACCAGCACACCTGGGTTCCCCTGAAGTCTATCAGGGGTGAATCTGGAGCACAGAGCCAAGAGGAAGCCCAAGGCAACTCTGCTGTGGCACAAAAATAAACGTGAAAGAAAACAAAGCAGCAGGGTGGAGTAAGAGGACAGCGGGTCCGTACACAGCAGGTAGGTCTGGTGATCCCGCCGTCCATTATGGTTCCCCAAGCACCGCCAGATGCGTCCAGAGCCAGAAATAACCTGAGAATCACTGGGTATGTGCCCTCCCCTTCCACACCTTCAAAAAAATTCTAATCAGCATTGGACCCCTGGCACCCCATATGGTCCCCCAGTCCCGAGAGCAGTGATACTTCAATACCACTAATATGGCCCATTCAAATCAACAAAATAAACAAAACAGTGGCCTCAAACATAGAGTCATTTAATCAGCCCAGGAGTCACATCCCCTTCTCCCTCCTGAAACAATCAGAAACTATCTGCCTGGGAAGCTTGTGCTTCCTGTCACTGCACTTGAGTCATTTTTCACTCTCCTGCCTGAGGATGGTGTGTGGCAGAGGTCATGTCACTATCTCCTGCTTTTGTTTTTCTTGAAGATCTGCAGGCGGCTCCATGCAAAGGCCTGAGCCATGAGCACTGGAGAGGAGTACAACCAGCCCTAACCCCACCTCGCCAGAAGTCCCTGTATTAGAGGGACTTCTAATACAATCCCAGCTGTGACCCACTGGACCTGGACACATCCTGGTCATGATTTACTGTAACCCAAAATCAGCACATGAGTCTCATCCAGTACAGTACACTACAGTACAGTACAGTACAGTACAGTCAGAACAGTAGTTCCTGACTGCAAAGCCACGAGTAACTCCTGTGCATTGTGAGGTGTGACCCGAAAAGCCAAAAAACAAGAACAACAACACATGTAAACAATGTTGTATCACAAAATTATCCAAATATCCAGGGTGTTTACTATGAACCATATAATGTGTGTCTGACATCTGGAATTTCTAGAGTGAGTCTCCTTTTAAACCATGGATAATGAATAATATTGAGTTGGTAGGTCCCATGGTACATTGCGTTTGGTGCTCTGTCTCTCCAGAGAAACAAAGACATAGCGAACACAACAATTAATGGCCAATGGACAGTGAACTGTGGACCTTTAATTCAGAACTGATTAGCAAAATTATAGAACATCTGAGGGGGTTCGAGGTCCAGGGCTGAATGTATTCTGATTTATCATTTACAGAGGTCAAGCATTTCAACAGAGGCATTTCTTTTGGGGGAATTATCTCAAGGAGACGTACTGCCTGAGACTATACTGAGAAATTCTCTCAGGGCGAATTCGCACAAGCATCCATGTGGTTTGCTCTTTCCCTGCTTGCACATATAAACAAGAAAATTTACTTTTTATTAATATTTGCAGTTATTTCGACATACACAGTAAGAAATAATCATTCCAAAACTTAGTTCTCTGGGGTTCAGGAGCTAAGGTTAAAAGCTGGCTGGGATTTTATCAAAAATTCCACATGGAGTGCTCAGGCCAGTTTCGCTTCCCACACCCCACAGCGTCAGGTCATTTCGGTCCTGGTGGCTTGGAAAAAAGATGGTGCTTTATGACTTCTAGGCCGTCCCATCTTGAAACCAGGGTAGCTTTGCTTCTTGCCCCAGGTCCATCCAGAGATTCTCAATAGGATCCAGCTTTCTGGAGTTAGAAACTATGGCAACTGAAGCCTGAGTCAAATAATTATGATGAATGCCCAGCAGTAAATATATCTCAGAGTCAAATAACTCACAAAAATTAAGAGTTTACCATTAACTTTTTTGTTGTTTTGAACCAAATAACATTGCTCTATAATGATAGATTATAGATTATATAGGTTATAGGGGAAATAGAAATGCAAATAAATGACTACATAAAGTCCTGAATCACCAGAAGACTTGACTTTTTGAGTTAAATATAAACTCAGGGGATCGGAAGTGCTCATAAAACCACTTCTTGGGGCGGGGGTAGGGAGAGGAAAATTCGCAATTCATTGATCAAGCCTAAAACACTTAAGGTAAATATCCAACACTCATGTAAAGACATATTCTAGAGTGAAATATTTAACGAGGATCCTTAAGTCCCCTTTTCCTGTTTTTTTTTCTTGTTTGTATGCAGCAGAAATCCGTGTTTTCTCCTGAATACAATGACTCTTTCATTGCCCTCACATCCTCTATGTGTGTTTATGTCCATGTGTGTGTGTCTGTGTGCATGTGTTTCAATTTTGGACCACAACTGTCAGTGCTCAGTGAATATTGCAGCTCTGGTATCAGGGTTCAGTCCTAGGGGGGCTCAGAGACAATATGGAATAGCAGACGTAGATCGAACCTGGGTTGTCCGCTTGCAAGGCAAGCACCCGACTTGCTCTAGTATTGATCTGACCCTTTCTAAGTCAATTATTTCCTCCACATCAGCAAAGCTTCCCCAACACCATCACCCATCCCGGAAACCAACTATTCTCTTCAAAATAAAAACCCCAAAACTTTAGCCCCAGTACTCACCACAACAGCTGACGTTCGCCAAGTGAGGGTGGGATTCCATGTGTGGGGTGCTTTGCAGCTAGTCCTTAGGAAGCAGAAATACTTGATCTGGGAAAAAAACACAAAATTTGGGGCTAGAGACAGCAAAACAGGTAGGGAACTTTCCTTGCATGCAGCCAACCTATATCAATCCCCGGCATCCCATTTGGCCCCCGAGTACCACCAGCAGGAATCCCTGAGTGCAGGGCCAAAAGTAAACCCTGAGCATCTCCATACATGGTACACAGCCCAACCAAAACAATAATAATGAAAAAGTTTCATTTGTAAACCCCACCTACCCGCAGGTCCCAAGCCAATGGTGGACCCGCTCCATCAAAGAACAGAGGACAACTTGGTCTCCTCTGTAGGGAGGCTGGGAACTTCCCTTCGAAGTGAATCTGAAGGTCTACATAAGTGATGCCAGGGCCAAAGGCTCCCGGGTAGTGTGTAGTGACGTCTTTGCTGACAAGTTCTGGAGGGCTAAGCCCCACCCTCGACAGGTCCTGCAGTGCTTCAGAAACCAGCCTCTGACCCTTTCCGCCTCTGACCCTTTCCAGAGTTGGACGCGATCTTGGCCAAGGTAACTCACTCACACCTGTGACCCCAGCACCACCGCACAGCCCCCACTGCACCGCCCAAAGTCTCTGGGTCCCCCGATGGTCTTTGCTGCACCTCAGAAACGGCCTGGGTATGGGGAATGAGGAAAAAACTAGTGTGAAACCGACCGGAAAGATGGTGTGCCCCACTGCTCACAATGTGAATATATGGAGGTGCGAGGAGCTCCAGGGACGCAGCGCTTGTCATGTCACAAAATCAGCCTTCACAGCCCCTCTGTCATGCCGTCATGGAGGGGCTCCAATTCCTCCTCTAGGCACAAGACCAATGGCAACGGGCAACCACAACTAGAATAGAAAGGGTTTCTGAAGGGCCCATCTATGACATAACTTGTGCTTATGCCCGGAGACTTAAAGGGCCACGGTCTAGATGCGGAGAGACGCTTTTTGCCCACCCACGTGAATCCATGCTGCAAGGGGGATGGACTGATCAAGGACTAGAGAGGCAGCTGCTTGAGTGGTTGCTCAACAGTGGGGGGCTGGGGATAAAGAGAAGACCCCTGATCCTGTACTGGTCAGTCAAACATTGAACCGATGCCCTCACACAGTTCATCAGGCAAAGCACATGTGGGTAAATTCAAGGTAAATCAGGCAGGTTGGTTCAGAGCACCTGACCTTACGATTCCCAGCGAATTAATCAAGATGGGGCAAAAGCAGTGACTCCAAAGCCAGCCCTGGAAATGCAGAGTGGAAATGTCCTAGCAGAAGCTCAGAGAGCTGGACAGACACTGGAAAAGAGAAAAGTCTGGTTAGAACATCAGAGAGCACTGTCCAATAATACTGTCCAACCAGCCGACACACTACCTCCTGAAAACGCACGACCAGTGTAAACTTGCCTACTAGGAAAACCACAGAAGGCAGTTTCAGAAACACAATTCCAAAGCCAGAGTATGGAACAAGAGCAGGTGGATGCTTGCCTTGCATATGGTATATCTGGGTTCAATCCTCAGAATTCCAAATATACCCCTGAGCACCAAAGAAGTGAAAATCCATGAGTAAGCCCTCAGAAGTGCAGGTGTGCACCAACAACAAAGATATATAGAGTATTTGTGTGTTATACATAATATATAATATATCATATAAATTACACATATATAAAATTTACTTACATTTATGTACATTTACTTATATTTATTATCTTATTCTTACTTTGGACAAACTGGAAGGCTACCATATATAACCTGCCCACACGGAAGAGTACGGCAAACTCCCCGTGGTGTACCCAATATGCCAAATACCAGTAACAATGATGGGTCTCATTCTCCTAACACTGAAAGAGCCTTGAATGTGGCACTTTTTAAAAAAATTATCTGGGCTAAGACGAAGGAGACGTTACTGGGGCTAGCTCGAGGCAATCGATGAACAACAGGATGGTTGTGATCATGATGTACACGGACATACATATAAAAATCTAGAGTATATTCCAACACTAAGCATGGAGATTAATGGGCAACAAAGCATTCCGGTCACCATGAAGCATTTTTTGGCCTTCAAAAGACCTGAATCCTATTCATCATTCTAGTGAAAACTAGATTAATTGGACTTGGCTAATTCCAATTATAATACTTATTTTTTCCTCTGATATTATTGAACTGATGGGTGGGATGCATGACTGTGACCAAACTTGCAAGTAATCACAGGTAAACAGAGCAGCCTGCTGGAATGTGGGGAGCTTGAGGAACTAACCTATATTCCCAACACTGTCAGACCTTTGATACAAGGGGTCCATTCCATCCTTTCAAATGTCTTTCTACGCACAATAAATTTCATTTAAACTGTTTCCAATAGGTGTCAAAGAGATAGGACAGCAGGTAGGATATTTGTTTTCCACAAGGTTTAACAGGGCCTCAGAGCACCACCAGGAGTAATCTCTTAGCATGTCTTAGTGTGACCCAAAATGATGAAAAAAAGTTTAAAAATTAAAATAACTCTTCATTTCACGCCAATAAAGAACCTTGCCAGTGCGATTTTGCTAAGATGAGTCAAAAAATTACTTATTCTTTATACTTCCACAACGCTAATCAGTACTGAAACAAGGGAGGCAGAGATGACACAGGAGGGAAGGAGCTGGTCACACACGACAGACCTGGATTCTATAAGGTACCCCATAAGGATCCTGAGGTATAGATATCTAAACTCCTTAGAGCTAGGAGTGGGCTCAGCAGGTTGTGGTTCCCCAGACAGAACATGATTCAGGGTGAATTAAAAAAGATGGTATGTCTGTTTCTGTGCCATAATCCCCCAAAGCCCAGGGCCTCTAAGCCAAGCCACAGGGGCTGGAGAGATAGTCCAGCAAGGACGGTTTTTGCCTTGTACGAGGTCTGGTCTGGGTTCAATCCCACCTTCTCCTATGGTCCCCAAGGTAGGAGTAATTCCTGAGGAGGTGAGAGTAACACCTAAGCATGTCTGGGTGTGACCGAAAAGAAAAAAAAAATGCTTGTTGCATATGTATTAGGACACCCACACACTGCCCAGGTAGACAGGTAGGATCCTCAGTCAAGTCCGAGTCAGAGCAAACAATGGGACAGTGGAGAGCCTTGACAGCCTTGAGCGAGCAGCATCTCTTTTGCCTTTTTATTTATACACATTCTTCCTGGCTTTCACCAGAAGATCCAGAAACTACAAGTTAACATACGCGTAAAATCCAAATATCTGGACACTCACATAGACTTTCCCTTACTGACTGACATCACATGAACTTGTCACACACTACCAGGATCATTTCCTTCCTGACAGTACATCTGAAGCACACCTAACACTCTGGTACAAACAAAACAAGCTTTAAGGGGGGCCTGTTTTGACACTGTAAAGTCTTATTAGGGAATCGAGTTATGTAGTATGAAAGTTATGATGTTTCCAAGGTTTATGACTTGGGATATAACTAAGGCTGCAACAGTGGGCAGGGGGCAGGTTGGAGGAGGGATCAGGGAGGAATCCGAGTGAAGAACAGGGGAGAATACAGGAGGAAGAATCAAGAGGAGGAGGCTGGAAGAGTGGGCGAGGGGAAAGAACCAAGGATAATGTTAGAAGGAGAATACAAGGGGAGAATAAGAGAGAATGGAGAAGAGTATCATGGAAAGTAGGGAAGAAAGAATCCAGGAGGAATCCAGGAGAATCAGGAGAGGAGTAAAAAGGAGAAAAGAGAGAGAAGAGTGGAAAATCAAAAGTGAATGGAGAGAGATTGGGATAAACTGTAACTGATACCAACCAGCCAGGCCCTTGTTTTCTCCTTTGTGAACCCATGGCCAGTGGCCATTCAGGGTGGAAAAAGCAGTGTGTGACCAGTGAACACAGGTGGCGAGAGGTTCCGTGGTATTCGTATTTATTTTTTGAATACATAATAAAGGTCCTCTACCCCCAAGAATTGGATTCTGGATTTCTTACTGGCCATGGCTAGCCTGCACCTTAAAAATAACATGCTGTTCCACTGAACTTCTTCATTGGAACAATACTATTGATTTCAGGGGGCTGGAGAGATAGCACAGCGGATAGGGCATTTGCCTTGCACGCGGCCAACCCGGGTTCGTTTCCCAGCATCCCATATGGTCCCCTGAGCACCAACAGGAGTAACTCCTGAGTGCAAAGCCAGGAGAAAACTCTGTGCATTGCCAGGCGTAAACCAAAAAGGAAAAAAAAATAATAATATTGATATCAAATTTGCAAATCTTACCAGCTCACTCATACTCAGTAACTGTGTCCCTAAAACAAATTGTTGAAAGGTCAAACCTTGAAGCCCTGTTGTGAGTTCTGAAACCAAACACAATACGTCCAATTGAACATCCTTGAATGAGGCAGTGCAGGTGGAGGACAACTCTACAGTTGTCATACCCCAAAGCATCCCAGAACAAAAGGAAATCCCTTGGGGGGATCACTGTGAGAAGCTTGGAAATCCTACAAAAGCTTTTTGGGTTTTGTTTTTTGAACAATCTCAGTGATGCTCTGGGACCAAGGAGGGTGAATGTCATGGACTGGCAAATGCAGAAAAATAATGTCAAACCAAGAAAGTAAAACACAGGATCATTCCAAGATGGAGAGTCCAGAGGAGTGAAGGGCAATGTGAGAGTTGCACAGACACCTAGATCCAGGAGCCCGAGGCCCCCACAGTCACCAGCGTGTTTCATATGTATTAGGACACCCACACACTATCCAGGTAGACAGGTAGGGTCCTCAGACATTCACCTGCTTCCACGCCTTTAATCACTGGCCTCAGGGCTCCTCCTTCAAGCCAGGAGATGACTGGAGGCTTCAACTCAGAATGCCTTGAACCCTACAGAGACGGAGCATGGATTGGTCAGAAGGAAAAGGTGCCAAGTAAGCCCCACGTGTCCCTACAAAAACAGAGTAAATTAGTGGGAAGGCATGAACAGAATCTGCACTTCTGAAATGCCACATATTTGTGGTTATCGAAGAGCTAAGATCTAGCTTTTAGTTTAAGAGTGTAATATGGGGCCTCAGAAAATACCAGCGATAGTATAGTTCTGATCTTGCACACAGCCAAGAGGAGTTTGATCGTATCACAATTTGTACTTTTGTTTCTGTCTGGTTTGGGATCCTCACCTGGGGATGGTCAAGGCTTCCTCCTGAATTTGTACTCAGGATTCACCTCTGCTGGTGCTCAGGGACCACATAGAATGCCAAGAATAGAACCCATGTCCACTGTTTGCAAGACAATCACCGTACCCACTGAACTGGCACTCTAGTCCCAGCACCACCTGGTATGTTATCAGCACACTTGAAGTGATGCCTGAGTGCAGTAAACCCAAAAGCATCACAAATCCAAAAATGGACAAAGTTGGCCAATGTCTGCAATTTGTTTATAAAAGTAAACAGAAAAGGATCCAGGCAGACAGCACAGCATGTGGGGCACTGGCCTTGCTCACACCCAACAGAGGTTTGATTCCAACATTCCATCGGTCTCTCAGCAGTCAGCTGTGATCCCTCACTACACAGACCAGAGGAAAACCCTGAGACTTGATGAACCAAGAACCATTGATCCCGTGCACTCAAACAGAACGGTGTCTGATGAAGTGAGACCCTAAGAAATAAATGAACAGTGGTAGGAGAGACATCACAGCGTTAGGACACAGACGGTGCACACACATACAGGTTCGATCCCCAGCAGCACACATGGTCCCAGACTACAGCATGAGTAACTTAATACACAACCAGGAATAATCTGCGAACCGGCAGGTGAAGCCCCAAAGCGAAATCAATGCCAAAGAAAGAATTTGAACTTGACGGACAAATGCAACAGTAGGAGGGGTAAGGCGGCAACCTTTTAAGCTGGCAAATGGGTCCAATACTCAGCACACCATAGGCCTCAGGCAATCCCAGGAGTGATCCTTCAGCACAATTAGTGCATTGCCGTTGTGCCCCCAAATAAAACCAAAATCAAAACCAAAACAAATACACAAAAGTAATATGTACCATAAGAATTAAACTGAGAAGCGAACTCAGGAATGACACAAAGTAATTAGCGGGACCTGAACGACAGTACAGCACAAAGGGAGCTTGCCATGCCTGGGGCCATCCTGGGTAGACCCCTAACGCTCCAGAGACTCCTGCAATCCCACAGAGAGTGATTCCTATGCACAAAACTGAGAGTAATCCCCAAACATCAAAGGTGAGCACCAAAAACAAAACCAGGGAAGGAACTAGAGGAACAGCTACTGCACAACTGTCCGACATCCTGGCCCATCACAGTCCCCGCTACTCTTGGATACACAGCCATAGCCTGGGACAGGGAGCCCACGTGGTTCTCTCCAGACACGGTCGGCCCCACACTGCTCTCACCAACGGTTGACAGGTCCTCGTAGGTCTACAGAATCATGTGCCTGTAGTCCTTCCATTGAGAGGCACATCCACTCCTGTGGGGTGAAGCTCACGGTCACATCGGGGAAGGTCACCAAGTCCTGAGCCAACACACAGGGCGGCAAGAGTCAGGGTCTATTTCTACTCTGTTCCCTGGGCTGCAAGGCTAGAACACAGAGCCCTTGAGGGGCTCAGATTCTGTTCCCTTGGAACAGTCTCCATGTACACTCCTGGTTGACAGAACCCAACATCTCTCTAAGACAGCTGCATCTGATAAAATCTGAGTATGCTCTACTACAAGGTTTCTAAAGGTGGCGGTCTTGCTCCTGACCGAGGGCTCCTACAAGCACTGCAGATTAACAACTGCATGGAACCAGTGGGAACCAAATGAGTGACTCTGCTTTCAGCCCAATACACTAAACATACACCCCCTGCACCTCACAGCCCATGTTCGAAAGAGAAGGGGACACGCAATGTCTAGTCACCGACTATGCATGCAGATATGTGCCTGTAGGACTCTCGTCATGGTTCAGGGCCATCCCAATTGGCTTTCGAAGTGGAAAAAGTGTCTAGAGACCAAGAGCTCTGCTGCCTTAGGGCACCCACACCCTGCCCATGGCCTGAGACAGGTAGGGTCATTAGACACTCCCCTGCATGCATGTCTTTGCTCACGGGTCTCAGGGCTCCTCCTTTCAGCTAGGAGATCACAGTAGGCTTTAACTCAGAATGCCCTGAACCCTAGAGAGATGGGGCATGGATTGGTCAGAAGGAAAAGGTGACAAGAAAACCTCGTGTGTCTATATAAAAGGTAAAGGCCCTCCCGTTGTTCATCGATTTGCTCGAGCAGGCCCAGTAACGTCTCCATTAGAGACTTTGTTGTTACTGTGTCTGGCATACTGAATACGTCACGGGGAGCTTGCCAGGCTCTGCCGTGCTGGTGAGATACTCTCGGTAGCTTGCCGGTCTTTCCGAGAGGGATGGAGAAATAGTGGCCATGTGGGCCACTTCTAAGGCAAATGCCCTACCGCACAGAGTAAATTAGAGGGAAGGCATAAACAGAATCTGTACTTCTGAAAAGCCACAGATCTGTGGTTATACAAGAGCTAAGATCTAGCTTTTGGTTTAAGAGTGTAATATGGGTCCCAAGAAAATACAAGAGACAGTATAGCCTCGATCATGCACACAGCCTAGAGGAGTTTGATGGCATCACATTTTGTACTTTTGTTTTTGTCTGTTTTGGGATCCTCATTTGGGATGCTCACAGGCTTACTCCTGACTCTCTACTCAGGAATCACCTCTGCTGGTGCTCAGGGACCACACAGGATGCCAGGAATAGAACCCATGTCCACTGCTTCCAAGACAATCACCCTACCCACTCTACTGGCACACTAGACCCAGCAGCACATGGTATATCATCAGCACACTTGAAGTGATACCTGACTGCAGTAAATGCAAAAATGAACAAAAATGGCCAAAGCCCACAATTGTTTTTAAAAGTAAACAAAAAAGGATCCAGACAGACAGCATAGCATGTGGGGCACTGGGCTTGCTCACAACCAATAAAGGTTTGACTCTGACATTCCATAGGGTCCCTCAAGCCGTCAGCTGTGATCCCTCACAGTCCACAGGCAATCTCTGAGACTTGATAAACCAAGAACCATTGAAAGTGATCCCGTGGACTAAAACAGAGCAGTGCCGGATGGGGTGAGACCCGAAGAAATAAATCAACTCTGGTGGGAGAGACATTACAGCAAAAGGACACTGACTCTGCACACACATCCGGGTTTGATCCCCAGTAGCACACATGGTCCCAGAATATAGCATGAATAACTGAATACACAGCCAGGGATAATCTGAGTATTTGCAAGGGTTATTTCCAAAGCCAAATCTATGTAAAACAAAGAATTTGAACTTGAGGCCAGATGCAGCAGTCGGAGGAATAAAGCATCCCAATCACTGCTCCTATGAGCACTGCAGAGTAACAACTGTGAACGGAGCCACTGGAACCCAAATGGGTGACCCTACTTTCAGCCTAAAACACTATACGTACACCCCCTGCACCCCATATCCCCCGTTCTAGGGAGAAAGGGTCAATCAATGTCCAGACATCTACATATGCACATATACGACTGCAGGACTCTCATCACAGTTCAGGGCCATTCCAAGTGGCTCTCGAAGCGGCAAAAGTGTCTTGAGCCCAACAGCTGTGCCCGACCCAGAGATCCATTTCTCTGGCTCTCCTAGACCAGCACATGCCCAGAACTGCAAACAGAGCAGCGAGTAAAAGCAGAATGTGTTCCAGAGCAGCGACTCTCTCCTGAGCGTGAAGGACAAAATAAGGAGTAATAAGCATGTCCTTGGACTTGAGTCACTGTAGCTGCCAGGGAGCAAATGACTCCAGCAGACCCCAGGGGGCCCGTGATACACACCAGGTAGGAATCCAGAGAACAGAGTCAAGAGGAAGTCCTATGCATCTCCCCTGTGAGACAAAAGTAACTCTAAAAAGAAATAAAGGAGCAGGATTGTGTAACAGGACAGCAGGTTGCAGACAGCGAGTAGGGCTGGTGATCCTCGCCAACCCATAGGGTTCCCTAAGCACTGCCAGTTACAATGCCGGAGTGCAGAGCCGAGAGTATAATCCCCAGAATCACAGAAAACAAAATACCCAGATACAAACCCAGGACTCCCAGCAACCCACGTGGTCCCTGAGATCTGTCAGGAGTGATCCTTGAGCACTGAGGTACAAGTACTCTTTGAGCTGGGTGTGATCCAAAAGCCAAATACAACAAAACTGACACAAACATCACCTCCAACAGCAGCGACTGGCACTCCCACCAGGAGGCACATCACAGGATCCTTCCTGAAATAACTCAGACATATTTGTCCCAGGAAGCCTGAGCACTCCTGTCACTGCAGCACCTCATATTGTTACTCCCCTCCTACCTGGGGTTGGTGTGACAGATGGCATGTCACCATCTTCTGCCGCCTCTGTTTCTTCCGAGGACCAGAAACCTGGAGAAGTCAGAGCTGAGAACATTGGAGAGCAGCACAACTCCCCATCTCTGACCAGCCACACCCTTGGGCACTGGCTCATGGAACCACCTTGGGAACAATGCCAGATGCTTCTGTTTCCCCAGGAGAAGAAAATGAGTGCTGACGTTCCCAACAGAAGGTCTGGGCTTGGCTATGAGAGAGAAAACTCAGCGCTGCCTTGGCCTGGGGTCTCCCCCATGGGTCCCATAGAAGGTGCTCACAGGCCCAGCCAGGAGCTGACTCCAAGGCCAGCTCACACGCATCAGCGCCACCTGCAGGCCGGCAGGAGGACTGCCCCCCGCAACCATAGCGCAGAATGTGGCTCTATAACTGGGGCCGACCCTCTCCTCTATAAAGAAAACCAAACTTTGAACACACATACACACACACACATGCACAGAACCTTTTCTCAGTGTGCTTACCTTGATAGACAGGGGTCTAGACAGAGCTCTGCAACTTGATATGAAAGCAGAAATTGCTGTACGGACAGACTGTAAACTGCTACGATGCTTGTCTTGCTGACACCAATCACTTCTCTACATTCCGGTCGCCGCCACAGCACTCCAGGAATAATACCTAAATCTAGAGCCAGATTAAACACTCGGGGTATCTCCAGGGATTTAGAGCCCCCATTCTCCACACCAAAAACTATCCGCAAAAGAAAACTAACATGAACAAACTCCAGCAGGATGCAGTCCTCAAGCACTGGCAGGTGTGGCCCCAAATCCCATCTCACCTGCTCCCCTAGTAGTGAATAGACCCCGGGAGAGTAGCTCAAAGGGTTGAGCACGTGCTTTAAGGTGGGGGACATGGACTCTCAGAGACACATAGACAGAGGGGCAGAGTCCCTGACCATCTCCAAGTTTGTAGCAAAAAGAAGCCAGAAAATAAAAGACAGACTTCCTCCTGCTCTAGGACTGCACCAGCCTCCAGAGTGAGGCATGTACGACTTAGTGTACCTGGTCCCTGGAAACCCCCTTTCCGAATGAAGTTCATTCCAACAGCAGGGCACACACCTGGTCTGGGAGAGAGGGTCAGTGGGTAGAGCGAGGCTGAAAACTTGACAGGTGAACCAAAAAATCTTTTTCTGTGGAAAACAATTACATAGGATTAGCAGAGATAGTACAGTCGATAGGGTGTGTTTCTTTCCAGCAGCTAAGCCAGATTCAATTCTCCACAGCAGTTAGGGCCCCCCTGAGCACTGCCAATCACGATACTGAGCTCAGATCCTCGACTAAGTCCTGAGCTCTGAATGCTTTGAACCAAAATCTACAATTCAAAAATAACAAATCAAAATTTTTCTGTGCAAAGAGGCTGCAGACATAGTACAGCTGCAGAGGTGCTCGTCTTACTGGAGAAAAACGATATTTCTCTACTGCCATCCCATATGGTTCCTTGAGCACCACTTGGAGCAACCCGAGTATAGTCAGGTCTGCCCCCCAAAAACCTACTAAAAGTTAATTAAAACAAACCGATAAAGGCAAGGGAGCCATGGTGATCATTTATCCTTCGTGAGAGCGCTCAGGGCATGCACTGAAAGAGCAGAGGTGACTTCCTGCTAACACTGCACACTCCATTGCAGGACCCCTGTGGCCCCAAACAGCCCTTAGGCACCACCTCCTCTGTCACCAGGCTCTGCATTCTCTCAAAGCTTCCTATGGGACCCCCAGAACCGACTGGAGTTGGGGGGATGTGAAAGTCAAAAGCTCTACCGCATACTATTGGACCCAAGCGAGTGAGGAATCGCCCCCCAACCCCACCCCACCGGGCAGGAGGCACGTACATGGAGGGGACACTTGCCTTGTATGCTGCTGACCAGGATCGAGCCAGCATCCCCGTGGGTCCCCCAGCACCGCCAGGAGAGATCCCTGAGGGCAGAGCCAGGAGTCAGCCCTGAACGAAAATTGTTTCGAAAACAAGAACGAAACAAACGCCTCCCACGGCTTACCTGGGGGAGGAGGCTGCGTGGGAGGCCAGGGACCCCTGCAAGACTAGCCCCCAGGCGTCTTCCTCAACCACTTTTCTTCAGCGCCTCCCGGACCGCCCCTTCACAGCTGCCCAGGGAGACGCCTCCAGCCCAGCCCCCTGTTCCATAAAATGCAGAATAAACGGGACAAACCTCTGGGCGGGGGCTGGGCGTCCAGGGGAGGGGCCACCGCCCGCTCGGCACAGAGCGACCCCCGCTCACAAGGCGGAGACCGCGGAGGCTCAGGGTGCCCAGAGCGAGCCTGCGGAGGAGGAGGCTCTGAGGAGCGGCTCTCTCAGGCAGCTGAGGAGGAACTGGGCGGGACCCCCTAGTCCGCCTGGTCGCCCCTTCCCGCCCCTCCCCGACTGCTCACGCTCCGACGACTCCGGTGCCTGGCGGGAGATCCTGCCGCCCCAAAGACCCCAGGGAAAGGCGGGGCTCCGTGACGTCACCGACACTTCCGGTCAGAGTCTTAAAGGGCCAGGCTCCAAATACTCCTGACTCGTCCTTTCTTTTTTTTTTATGTTAAATGTTCAGTTTATATTGACCATTTGATGCATTAAAGGAAAAATCTGAATAGAAAAGCATGGAATAGTTAATATATTAATCATTAATTTAGCACTCTGAAAATTCTTTCACTATCAAACCTGTTACCAAGAAACCATTATATCTTCCGACAGATCATTTGAGCTTCTCTGTAAATGAGAGCATGGGTTTAAATTTCATAAATGCATTGTACAAAAGAGTTATATATCAACTTAATACTGTAAAATAAAGATAAAGGATATCAAGCTAACAATTTGTTTATTTTATTTTTTAATCACTGAGTTGCCTAAACATAGCTTTCATTGAAAAATATCATTACTGCTCTTCTCAGTTCGTAAAATTAAGAATTTATGTAGTGTCTCATAACAAGTCTCAAAATGGAGACGTTACTGGGCCCACTGGAGCAAATTGATGAACAATGGCAGGACAGTGTTACGGTGTTACAATAGTATCTCATAGACACAGGCACACACATTAATGGCATTATGTCATTGTCCAAGATACAGAATAATTTAGCATGCTTCAAACCAAAGCAAGTTACCCACACTGCTGAAGTGTTTGCTATGTTTTATGGAAAAGCCTCTCCATTGACCAGAAAGAGTAGAATTCTTTTTGCTGTCATTGAATGGAATATGTCACTCGTAATAACCAGGAGACAGAAGGCAAAGGAAAGGAAAGGGAGAGGAAAAGAGGCTGGGGGTGGGGAGAGAGAGAGAGAGAGAGATAGAGAGAGAGAGAGAGAGACTGAAGGAGAAGTCAGAAAAAGGGAAAGGGAAAGAAAGATTGATTCCTAATGAATGTATAAGTGTGCTCTGTAATTTATTTTTTCCTCCAGAAATATTTTCCCTTTGAGAAACATACTTCCAGTTGAATGTTACTGATAGTACCTTTATAAACATGATTTTACTAATAAGACTTCTGTGTTTTATTTCGCCTATTTTCTTCATTTGATAAACTCCCTTTCATCCCCAAAGAATCATCTTTTTATTGACGCCTACCTTTTCTAGTCTTTTCGGTCACATGAGGGCTCCTTTTCTTTATTGTTGAGGCTCTTTGCATCTCTCTCATCTCTTTGCATCTCCCCCACTTAAATAAATGGTACTAAGACAATATCAACATCTATATCAATCTATGTATACGTATATATATATATATATGTATATATACACATATAATCAGTTCCAGATAGAGGAAGAAATTAAAAATGAAACATATAAACATAGAATTTTTTTAAAAAATGAGAAGCATTAACATTTTACATATACATAGTCATCACTTCATAAAATGAATTGGGAGTGGCTCTTTTTTTATATTCAATGAATAATTCATGTAAGATTGGAATCATCTGTTTTTGAACATTTGGTAAAACTCACCTGAAAATCCTCTAGAGCCTATTATTATTTTTTGTATGAAAAATGTATGGGCACTAATTCAACTTTATATAGGATCATTTGGATATCCTCTTTCTCTTTTAAAAAATTACAATAAATGCATTCTCTAAAAATTTTCATGTTTTACGTAAATTTTCAAAAATATTTACATTTGTGCATTATATCCCTTAGTAGATTTTAATCTCTGTTGACCATTGACCATTTCAATATGTCTCATTTATATTCTTGTTTTATTTGTACCTTTGGGGGAACCGGTGGAGCTTTCTTTTTTCAAATTTTTTTTTAGTAGTTGGAAGAAATAGCTAAGAGGACGAAGAACCTCCGGCTCCGGGCACATCTCTTTGATTCCACTGTTCTTCCTGCATTAACATATGCCTCAGAGACCTGGGCCCTACGCAAACAAGATGAGGACGCCATTCAGGTCTCCCAAAGAATAATAGAAAGAATAGAAAGAGCTATGCTTGGAATATCACGTTCCACTCAAATGAGAGAACGAATCCGGAGTTCTGACATCCGTCGACGATCAAGGATCAGGGACGCTGTCTCATTTGCCAAGGTGTCGAAAATCAGATGGGCTGGTCACGTAATGAGATTTAAAGACGACCGTTGGACTAGAGCTGTTACTGATTGGATTCCACGGGATGTCAAGAGACCGCGTGGCCGCCCACCTACCAGATGGTCAGACTTCTTCCTGAAGATCATGAACGATCGGTTTGAGGCCCTTCATGTTCCCAGAGCGAACAGATGCCATTGGGCTACACTAGCACGCAACAGGGACAAATGGAGACGTTACTGGCGCCCGCTCGAGCAAATCGACGACTAACGGGAAGTTAAGTGATTAAGTGATTTTTTAGTAGTCGGAAATGTATTACTCATGTTAAACAATTTTTTTATTTGGTTTATCCCAATTATTTGTTTTCTATATCATTAATTTATGCTTTTGCATTTATTATCACCTTTTGAAAAATTTTACTTTAGTTTATTTTACTTCTTTTCCTGATTACTTTCTTTAATTACATAAATTACTTGCTGAATTTTCAGACATTAGAAAAACAAATGTATGTACTCAAAATTATAGATTTCCCTCAAGCAGCTTATAAACTTTATCTTACCAATGTTGAAATTCAGTATTTTAAAAACTAACTTTCAGAGTCAGAGAGGTGTTTTAGGAAGTTAGGCCTTGCATGTGTTTCTAGTTTTCCCCCGGCATCAGATAGGCCCAATAACCTTCTTCCCAAATCCTAGCACACTAGAAGTGATTTCTGAGCATAAAGCCAGGAATAAGATCTGAGCATAGCTGGGTGTGGCCCAAACCACAATTCCTGGTAAAAGTGAATAAATAGAAACTAAGTACTCTCAAATTTCCATTTTAGTTTCTTTTACTCATGAGTAAATAGAAATTTATTTTTTACTTTCAGGAATTTGTGTTATCTCTATAACAATTATGTTCTATGTTTAATCAGGCTATATGATACCAGCTTTTATTTTAATTTGTTGGTACTAATATTAGTTCTGGCCAGTCATTGTAAGTATTCTCTGTGAGCTTGAGAGAATGTGCATTCTACACTGTTGGCGGACAGTGTATTGTATGTACAACTGAACTTATTTTACGAATCAAGGATATGTCTCAGTGATAAAGCATGTGTAAGGACTCAGATTTGATTCCTGGCGCTTCTAAAAATAAAATAAATAAACGAACAAGTTTATTGCTTTTTAAAATATTTTGTATCACAACTCGTTTCGTTTGGGGGGTGAGTGTGGGCTTTCCAGTAGCAACCAGAAAAACTGCTAGACAAATTCTAAAAGAGCTGTAACACTTTTAACTAATTTCTTGATTTACCTATTAGTGATGATAGAATTGCCCACAAAGACGATGGTGTTAAGTTCTTCACATAAAAAAAGTGTCTGTCTGTGGCAGAGGCAGACTTGGGGTGGGGTTGGAAAGAGGAAAATTGAGGACATTGGTGTTGAGAAGTGTACACGGGTCAAAGGACAGGTGTTTGAGCATTGTAATACTGAAACTCAATCATGGACAACTTTGTTTTTCTCACGGTGATTTAATAAAAGAATTTTAAATACTTGAAATATTTTGAAACTACTTTATTAGGTGCATTTAAGTTGGAATTGTTAAATCTTTCTGGTAAGTCTGAATTTTAAATAATATATAGCAATCATACTAATTTCATTTTGTATTTATTATCTTCACAGGGCAAAGCCTGGCAAGCCACCAGTGAGGTATTCAATATGCAAAAAACAGTAACAACAAGTCTCACAATGGAGCTGTTACTGGTGACTGCTCGAACTATTTGTTGAACAGCGGAGGACAGTGCTACAGAGCTATTTATTATCTTAAATTCTGTTTTGTGTTGTATTAATAAACTTTCATTGACGTTCTTGTGGGCTGGAGCGATACCACAGTGTGTAGGGCGTTTGCCTTGCACACAGCCAACATGGACCCGAGTTGGATTCCTCCGCCCCTCTCAGAGAGCCCGGCAAACTACCGAGAGTATCTCTCCCACATGGTAAAGCCTGGTAAGCTACCCGTGACGTATTCAATATGCCAAACACAGTGACAAGTCTCACAGTGTTACTGGGCCCTCTTGAGCAAATCGATGAACAACGGGAGGACAGTGACAGTGACAGTGACCGTTCTTGTGGATATTACTATATATCTTTAGATTTATTGCTAACATTTCCCCCTTATTGTTTTATGTGTTTTTGTACTTAAAAAACACATGCAGCTTAAATTTGTATGTTTTTATCTGCTCTGACAATTTCACATTAAATTCAAGACATATCTATCATGATTCCTCATATATTTGAATTTATTTTGCCACCCAATTTTGCTATTTGTTTTTTCTTACTCTAATTTCTTTGTTTGGTTTTGGGGCCACACCTAGCAATGTTCAGGGGTTACTCCTGGCTTTTCACTTAGGAAGTACTCCTGGTGATACTTGGGGGACCACACGGGATGCCTGGGATTGAACTCTGGTTGGCTGTGTGCAAGGCAAGCACCTTACCCACTGTACTATCTCTCAGGTCCTCTCTAATTTTAAAATAAATTCTGGCATCTTCCCCACTCCTATTCTTTTAGACAGAGATTTTCCTCCCTCATATACATTTTTTCTCCATTGATTTAGAGACTATAAGACATTTTTAAACTTTTAGTCATTACCTAAAAGTTTCCTAGAGCTTAAATACCTTACGAATTATAATTCGGATCAGTAGTTTGGTATTTGTCCCAAATAAATATAAAATTTAGGATTTTTTAATTTTCAGTCAATTCCATCCCCCATCAATACACTAATGTTGACTCAAATATTGTTTATCATTGATTTTTGCTTCTTTAATCTCTTAGAAATTATTATAGCTTTTTATATGTATTGTTAACCTATTAAATGTTCGCACAATCTCTTCTTTTTTAAAAATTTTATTAAAACACCATGAATTACAAGGTTGTTTTTTTCTTTTTGGGTCATGCCTGGCGATGCTCTCAGGTTACTCCTAGCTCTGCACTCAGGAATCACTCCTGGCCGTGTTCAGGGGACCATATGGGATACTAGGAATTGAACCTCAGTTGGAGAGTGCAAGGCAAATGCCCTACCCACTGTGCTATCGCTCCAGCCCCTACAAAGTTATTCTTAGTTGAGTCTTAGACATACAATTTTGCAGCATGCATCCAACCACCAGTGTCAATCTCTCTCCACATATCCTCTTTGCTATCCAGACTTTCTTTTTTTTTTTTTTTTTGGTAGAGAAAGTTCAATTTTTGTTTCCGTTTCTGGTCTTGGATTTCTAGCAGGACATCTGCTTGGTTGCTAGCAGGACATTGGGGGCTCACCACGTACCAGATAGATTGAGAGGGAGGGGCTGAACACATAGCCTATGGAGGCAAAATGTTTACATTTTCACTAAGGGAATAAAATTCACAAGGATTTCCATGTAAACACCCACCAGTACAGTACTCCAACCCTGACCCCCAACCAAGACCACCAAAAAATAACGCTCAGAAATTACTGCGCGTTAATATTCAGATATCATGTTTTGTGTTTATTTATTTTTGGGGGGACATATTCTGTAATGTTCTAGACTTTTGCCTGACTGCTCAGGGGAACAGGGCTCGGGGAACCCTCTGGGGTTCTAACCATGGATCCTGGGGCAGCTACTCCCAGTTCGACTAATTTTTTTTATTTTATATTTTTTATTTTTTATGTTAAGTATTTTTATTTTTTAAATTTATTTATTTATTTATTTTGAATACCCATCTCTCCACCAGTGACCGGTTCCCACCACCGTGGATCCCAGTATGCCTCCCACCCCCCACCCCCCACCCCAGACTGATATTTTTTAATTGCACAAAACTTCCAATTGCTGGAGTAGCTCCAACTGTTCATGTATTCTGTTACAACAGTTGAGCATGAAACTAAGTCAATCAAAAGCCCAGAATGGGCCTTGGGGTAACCCAGAATGATGCTCAGGAATTGAGGAATGGAAAGCATTCTATGTGTAGTCAATATTCCTGTCTATGTGTTTGTATATCTTCATATCCAGTGGTGTTCTCAAGCTACTCTTAGCTCTGTGCTCATCAACTCTTCAAACAGTGCTCAAGTCGACAATGCACTGAATTCAACTGGGATCTAAAATAGATCAGCCACATGAATTGAAAGTCCCTTCTTCGCTCTGTAGCTGAGTGGTCATTGATTAGTTTAGTAGTGGATGAATTATGCAGCAAAAATTAAATTCTTTCAAAATTTGAACCAGTGCTCAAGAAGAATTATAGAGTGGGTGTGCAGGAGAAAGTCACTTTTTCAGTTGTGTTGACCTATTGTTCAGCTATGAGTTTTAGTTTATTAGAGGAAAATATGAATAAAATGTATAGTAAAATGGAGGGCTGGAGCAATAGCACAGTGGGTAGGGCATTTGCCTTGCACGCAGCCCACCCGGGTGTGATTCCTCCATCCCTCTCAGAGAGACTAGCAAGCTACCAAGAGTATCCCACCCACATGGCAGAGCCTGGCAAGCTCCCTGGGGCGCATTCGATATGCCAAACACAGCAACAACAAGTCTCACAATGGAGACGTTACTGGTGCCTGCTGGAGCAAATCAATGAACAGTGGGACAATGGGACGACAGTGCTAAAGTAGTACAGTGTTTAATAGTAAAACACAAAACTTAGTTATTTTAGAAGTTTACTTTTTAGTTTGAAGAGTTGATATCTGTATTTATAGACTTAATTTCTTGCAATCCCTCACAAGGGCACCTGCCAATCATGGAGTGAAATAGGAACAATGGCTTAGGGTGCACAAGAATGGTGTGGTTTATGATCAATACTTGATTGCTTTGTATAATCAGTTTTATTATTTTCTATGTCAAGGCTTGCTTCACTTTATGTCGACGTAAATTTACTGGGTGTTGAAAGATAGCCCCATGACAAGTGGGCCCTAGCAAAGCAAGTCCCAGCCCATATCCCCCCTGCAGCTGCGGCAGGTTGACAACACCAGGTACCCCCATCTCCTCCTTGCCCCTGGAATTCGCCAGGTAAGGCCACAAGGCTGGAAAAGGCCTAATGAGGCATCTCCTTGCCATGGAATCCGCCTAATAAGGCCACAAGTTCAGAGAAGGCCTAATGAGGTATTTTCTTGCCCTGGAATTCACCTAATAGGGCCATAAAACCCGAAAAGGCGTAATTGACTGCCCGGTGGGATGGCCTGGTGACAGGTACAGAAGAGAGTGGCTGGTGCTGATGGCTTGTTGCAAAATGACTGGCTGCCTGCGTGCAGTATCTAATGTGATAATTCAAATGTATTGGGTGATTTGTGCGTGGGCATTTCTGAAATGCGCGGGAAGATGGCCTATAAAAAGCCCCCTTTGAAGAGGCTCGGGGCTCTCTGTCACTGATGGTTTGCGGTCATGCTGTGAGCCCAAGCATGCTCAAATAAACCTCTTGCTTTTGCATGGACTTGGTCTCTCAGAGTTCTCCTTGACAGGTGAGGCTGTCATGATCTCGGACCCTAACAGGTGTCAGGATATGGGACATATGAGTTAACTAATTTTGTGGGTGCTTATGAAAATGACACGTGTGTAGGATGTGTTTTTTCCTCGCCTGTGCTTGTGGTGGGAGGCTGATGCTCTTGCCTAGCAGGACTGCCCTCCAGATGCTGTGAATACACTCCTCCAAAATTTATTTGTTGACGTCTCCTTGTCTCCTTGGTTCATGACCTCAAAAACTTTGAGGCTCATGTGATATTTGATGTGGACTGAAGCACAACAGTACCTGTGGACAGCTGCAGAGATTTTTTGGCAAGTAAAACAGATTATATTTGGAGGGGCTTTTGAAGGTGTTGAGGGGAAGTGAGTGAGGAAGAGAAGAAAATCAGAGAGAGGGAGTAACGCGTTCAAGAAAGAACACAGGCCTCTCCGCCCTTGGGGAGAACCCCTACACACATCCCAGTATTAGACATGGAAGTATGAAAGTACACATCTCAAGAGGGCGACACATGTGCTGGGGCACTCCACGTGCTTGTGCCCCTGGGCATAAGGAGCACATAAGACCGGGCAGCATATAAGTCGCTACAGAGATTTTTTTCAAAGAACCACTTTGTATATGCTTTGTTCAAACCTTTACTCAGTTGCCCAGGGTGTCTGAAGAACTGATGTCCCCAAATCTCTCAGATTTGGGTATTAGGAGTCCTTTGTTCCTCCCAGGAAGTCACTAACGATCTTCTCTCTGGGCCTTTAAATCACTGTTCGGGACTTTGTGGAAGAATGGACGCAGTGCTAGTGACCCGAGCAGGCCTGCACACGACATGCCGAGATGGACCACAAGGGTCATGTGAAAGATCTCAGAACAAGCACATCATTTTCAGGATCAGTGAGTTTTTTATTGTTTTTGTTTTCTTCTTTGTATCAATTTGGGAAGGGGCACACGAAGAAGTGCTCTGCGATGATTCGTAGTGGGGCGCCAGGAACCACATGGGTGATGGGGATGGAACCCAGATTTCCACTTCATACAAAGCAAGTGCCCTTCCACTGCACTATCACTAGGGCCCACAAACCAGTTCTCTGACACCATTAAGACTTGTGCTAACTTTCTAGAGAAGGCACACTCACAGTATTCCACTATTATGAAAAATACTAGAATTTTTTAAGTTTTCATTTGACTCATTTCAGTGTCTAGGGAGATTAAGTTCCTGCATTCCCAGCATCAGGCTCTGGACTTCCTCCTAAGTTGTCGAGAGACCATAGATGTGGTGGTTGGGATGGAGCCTGGACCTCCACCGTTGAAGTCATATGCTTGCTCCACTGAGCTATCCCAACAGCCTAAAAATATGTCTATTCTATTATGAATCTTGCCAGCTACCTCATATTGATGACCTCATTCTCAATGAAACTGCAGCAATGCCAAATCCTGAAGCTGTGGTTTGAGTTCTGAAATTGATCACAGCAAGCCAGATAATAATTAATCCTATAGACCCTGGATGAATAGGCCAGCAGGCGGATCTCTGTGGTTCTCTCAGTAAAAACAGGCCCACAGAAAAGAGAAGATCCTCTGGGAGGAACACCGTGAGGAGCTTGACAGCCCTCATAGTAATTTGTGGGCTTTTGTATTTGTCTAGAACCAGTGATATCTGGGGGAGCATGGAGTGCTGGGGATCAAACCATGATCAGTCATGGGTAAGAACAACACCATCCCCTCTGTACTGTTGCTCCACCAAAACCAGCTTTGTCAATGGCTCAATAATTCACGTTTAAGGATTAAGGCTGAAGAAAATCTCTTAGTGAGTCAGAGTGAGAACAGCAGGTAGGCACACAGGGTGACAGGGAGAGATCGCTGAGCACCACCCAAAGGAACCCCTGATGACCATCAGGAAAAAACCCTCTGCAACACCAGGCCCCACAACAAAATAAAAGTACTTTTTCCAGTTTGCTCAAAAACCAAGCTAATGATCCGAGGCAAAGACAAGTGTAGGGACAGAGATTGGGGGGGGGGGAGGTGGTTCTGCTGCTCCTGAAAAGGGCACCCCGACGTTGCGGGCTGTGCAGCCAGGCTGGTAAGTGACAGAGGGAGATGGGACATGGAGGGTTCCGAGTCTCATGGGCACATGACAGATGAAGAAGAATGGAGCAAAGTGAAGAAACAAAGCAAGTTTTCAAGATGCACAGTTTCAGAGAAGGAAGGTCAGCGTAAGCCCGACACACTCACCTGGATCCAGGAGCCCAAGGCAGCCGGGGTCGGCAGCACAATTCACACAAGTTCAGGGCACCACACACTGCGCAGTATCCATGCCAGGGAGGGACCGGAGACACTCACCTGTGTTGGGATCGGAGATCACCCCTGAGGATTCAGACAAAGAGTCCGGCGGGAATGCAAACCACACATCGAGATTTTATTATCCAGCTAGCTGGGGCTGAAGCATCCTAACACATAGGTCAGAGCTCAACCCTGAGTGCTTATAGTCAAGGGTTTATATAGCCATCCTGGGCTCTCAGGCCCCAGAAGCAAGCTCAAAGAAAAGAAAAAAAAAACTTCCAAAAGTAGATATAACTTCAAGCATTCCAAATACAAACATGGGAGAAAAAAAAATCAATGTCATACTTCAAGAAAACATATTGTCAGTCAGATCCAGGATACATGAGACTTGTATATCAAGAAAATATTCCCATAATAAAAAAAATAAATCTTGGGGCTGGAGCGATGGCACAGTGGGTAGGGCGTTTACTTTGCACTCAGCCAACATGGCCGACACAGGTTCGATTCCCAGCATCCCATATGGTCTTCCAAGCACCGCCAGGAGCAATTACTGAGTGTATGAGCCAGGAGTAACCTCTGAGCATCGCCAGGTGTGACCCAAAATGTAAAAAGACTATCAATGTCATACTTCAAGAAAACATATTTTCAGTCAGATCCAGAATACATGAGACTTAAATATCAAGGAAATATTCTCATACATCAAGACAGCAAGAATTCCTATAGGTCAAGGCATGTTATCAGTCAGACATAGGACACAAGATACAGGTGTGTTGACTCCTAACTCTCCAGTCCTGTGTCTGTGTAAACATCAGGGGCTATTTCACGCCAATTTGCTCCGTTAAGTCATATCCTCAGGGCCAGAGTTGCTTCCCACCAAATTGTACTTTCATCCAATTAACTCGTTTATGTCATATACCCTTCATGGCCGATCGACCAGGGTGAGAAATGTTTGGCTAGGTGCTCTTTACAACCAGGGTGACAAATGAGAAATGGTGGGCAAGCTGCTTCTCACAATTCATTGTACCTACGAGGACTGTCCTCCCATTGTTCATTGATTTGCTCAAGCAGGCCGAGTAATGTCTCAATCGTGAGACTTGTTACTGTGTTTGGCATATCAAATACATCACGGGTAGCTTGCCAGGCATTGCCGTGTGGGCGAGATACACTCGGCAGCTTGTGGGGCTCTCTGAGAGGGGCTGAGGAATCAAACTTAGATCGGCCTTGTGGGTCTCATGCAAGCCAAATGGCCCCCTCTGTGTTATGGCTCCAGTCCCTCTTTGATACATTTTACGGGTTCAAGCCACATGCAAGGCACTGGACTAATACCCATTGGATTATCGTTTTTTACTTTTCTCTTTATTGTGAGGATTTTCCTTTACTGAATCACCATGAGCTATTTACAAAGCTTTCATGGCTAAGTTTCAGTCATTCAATGATTGAACATCCAGCCCTCCACCAGTGTATTTTTCCACCACCGAAGTCCCCAGTATCCCTCTCGCACCCCCACCCAACCCCACATGCTGCCTGTATGGAAGGCACTTTCTTTTTCATTCTTTCTCTACTTTGGGGCATTATGGTTTTCAATACAAATACGAAGAGGTTATCATGTTTGGTTCTTTGTCTACTTTCAGCACACATCTCCCAACTCTTGGGCAGTGCTCAGTGCTCAGTGCTCAGGGATACCATCCCTAGCAATCCCTCCAACCATCATTGATCTAGTCACTGGACTCTTTCTTAAGCTCCTTATTTCTCACTTTTCTAGAAATAAATAACAGTTTGAATTCAAACAAGTTAAAGGCTTTGTTTACCAAATCAGTTGGGGGTGTGCAAAGCAGGAAAAAGTCAGTTCATTTGTACTTGAGAATTGTAACATAAAGAATGACTAGGAGTGTTCATTATTAAGAGATTAAAGTGTTAGATCTGCAGTATTTACAATAGGGTTCCCCAACCACCACTTGGAATAATTCTTGAGTGAGTAGACCAGAATAACCCCTCAGCCTCAAAGGGGTGGGATCCAGAAATGGAAAAAAATGGCCAAAGGGCAAGCTGTGAGGATCTCAGAGATGATGGAGGCATTGTTCATCCCAAAGGCTGCCGGAGATTGAATGAATCATTCAAGGTAAATTGAAATTCCGATTTTAGGGACTGGAGGGCATTTGCCTTGCACAGGATGACTGGGATACGATCCCAGCTTCCCCTCCCAAGTCCACCCGGAGTGATCCTGCCTTCAGAGCCACTGGGCATTTCTGGCTGTACCCTTACCCTCAACTCCCCAAAAAACAAGTCTGTTTTGTGAATTGAACAGAAAGGTCGATGTCAGGGTGAGCAGGTTTATGAATGACAGATGTGTCAATTCAATCTCTGTGATCAAGGCTTTCTATGCCTGTAGATGATTTTCTGAGCTCACCTCCAGTATCACATGGTTCCTTGCTACCACCGGCAGTAATCAGCTACCTGGGCAGCACTGGGTGCTTAGTATTTCCATCTTTGGAGTGGGTGCCAAAGCCAGCAGTACTCAGGGCTTATTCCTGCCTTTGCACTCCGGAATCAATCCTGCTGGGGCCAGGCTCAGAGGGCATACACGGCAGTGCTTTGGGGACCATATGGGGTTCTGGGTCTCCAACCCATGTCAGCTGTGTCAAAGCAAATGCCTTACTTATGCTACCATCTCTCTGGCCCCCACCATTTTTTTAGCTTTTTGGGTCGCATCCAGCGATGCTCAGGAGTTATTTCTGCCTCTGCATTCAGGAATCACTCCTGGCGATGCGTGGGAGATCATGGGATGCTGAGGTTCGAACCCAGGATTGACTGGGTGCAAAGCAAGTGCTTATCTGCTGTACTATCTCTACTACCCTGATTTAAAAGACTTTTCTCAAAGTAATTGTGTCATCTTTTTCCAATGTCCAGAAAAAAATCCCATGCTTACTAAATACAATGTTATTTCTGTGGTTTTGGAGAGTGGCTGGGCCACATCCAGCGGTGCTCAGGAATTGCTACAGAAGGTGCTCAGAGCACTGTATGTAGTTATGGGGATATGAACCAGTGCCCACCATATGCCAGGCAATATCCATACTAGCTCTTCATTTAAAAATGTGATTGCAAAGAAGCTGTGTAACAGTACTCCCGGGGCTGAATTATCTGCCCTTCTCCCCTTCAACACTTCCTATGTTGAAGTCCTAACATCCAGGACCTCCTAATGGTTTGGAAGGAATTTATGTAGGCAGGCAGACAGATAGGGAAGGTTCTCTACCAAGGTAATGCCAGTAAATTTCCCGGGAATAGCTGTAAGTTTGTGAAGGCCAACCCTGCAGAAAACGGAAACTAAGGCCTGATCAGACCCTCACTTATGGCCAGAGAAGCTCCTGCAGAAATAAAAGGCCAGGGAAAAAATTTCAAAGAAGACCATCACCTCTCCCAACGTCCCTAGGCAACCTCCTTACCAACAACGGACTTTTACCTAGCTTAAAACCCCACATGAGTGCAGGCTGGAGAAACCCTATAAAGGCCACCTTGAACAAAGGAATGGCGCGCAAATGCTGCCTGAGCCCATGTGCTGCTTGTACCCACATGGGTGAGCACATGTGTCGCCCACATATCCCCTCTAGAGATGTGGACATTCATGCTTTCCTGTCTGATACTGGGGTGTCTGTAGTGCTCTCTCTGCCCTTGGAGAAGCCCAGGATGCCTCCTGATTGTGTTACTCTCCACTCTCCAACTTTCTCTCCCTCCTTCCCTTCAAAACCTCCAATTAAAATCTGTTCAACTTCACTGCTTGTCTTCATTAAACAATGAATACGACTCCTGAAATTCTTTTTTGAGAGTCGAGACAAGACCCCAGTAATCTGTAGGTGAAAACGGATGTTGGAGCTATAGGTAATAGGCTGGATATTTATTTTATTTATTTATTTATTTAAAGATTTTATTATTGAAACCCTGTGAGATAGACCCTTACAAAGATGTCCACGTTAAGATTTTCAGTCATACAGTGTTCCAACGCCCATCCCTCCACCAGTGTACATTTCCCAGCACCAGTGTGCCAGGTTACCTCCCGTCATCCCCCACCCAGCCTGCCTCTACAGAAGACACTTTTCTTCCCTCTCCCTCCCTTCTTTCCTCCCCACAGTCAGCAGATTTCTTGAAGTTTTGAGGAGACACATCCACTGGTGCTCAGGGCATCAGAACCCTCGCCTGTGTGTCCTGCACACTGACCACACACCCAGTCCATCTTTTTACTTCTCTGTCCAACAGTGCTCACTGACCACATTGAGGCATTTCTGTTCTGAAATGTAAGTAGTTCACTTGGATTTTATGGGGGTTTTGATGTCCCTTCGGAACATCTGAGTACATGTCCCCATATCTGGCCTAACCACAAGGTCATAACAGGGTGCAGGTGGGAGTTACATTATCTATTCTGAGCCAGCTTTTGCAACTCTAGCTTTTACAGCTTTTAGTGTTTTCTGGTTAACTCTTTCCTACCACTTAACTCTTTCATGACTATTAGCCTGGGTGGCCCTTACAGATCCTCTCAGAATGGGAGAAGCATGCTGAAAATAGACTATAGACCAAATATGATTGCTACTCAATGCCTCTTTTGCAAACCACAACACCCAAAAGGAGAGAGAGAAAACAAAATGGAATGCCCTGCCACAGAGGCAGGGTGGGATGGGGGGGATAGGGGGTGGGAGGGATACTGGGACCCGTAGTGGTGCAAAATGGGCACTGGTGGAGGGATGGGTACTTGATCATTGTATAACTGAAACCCAAGCACAAAAATTTTGTATGTCTACAACTGTACCTCATGGTGTTAAACTAATAAAAATTTTAAAAAAAGAAAATTCAGGATTAGCTGGTAACAGGTGTAAAGGTATAAAGTGGTGGGAGTTGAGGATGAAGAGGAGATGGGAGGATTAAAGTCACAGGAATTGGGCCGGAGTGATAGTGCAGTGAGTTGGCGATTGGCCTTGCGTGTGGCTGTCCTGGATTGGAACCCCAGCATCCCAGATGGTCTCCCAAGCATTTCTGAATGCAGAGGCTGGAGTTACCCCTGAGTATCTTTGCGCGCGGTCTAAAAGCAAATCAAAAATATTGAAAAAATAATAAAATCACAAGAATTCCTGAAACATGGACTGGGCTCAAATCAGCTTTGCCCAAAAGGTGAGAGAGAGAGAGAGAGAGAGAGAGAGACAGAGACAGAGAAACAGAAATCGACAGAAACAGAGAAGAAAAGTGCCTGCCATAGATGGGGGTGGGCAATGGGAAACTAGGGAACCGGTGGTCGAAAATGTACACTGGGGAAAGAAAGATGGCGGCTGCACGGGAGCCTTGTGGACAGCAGTTTTGAGCCGGGGGTGGGAGCGGCAGGGACCTCATGGGAAGGGGGGCGTAATGGGCCGTCCTTCACGCCTGACCGAGGTCGCCAGCTGCCCCCCACGAGCGGCTCTCCGGCACGGCCACGACTCCAGAGCACAGAAACCAATCTCTTAACTATCTAACTTTTAATAGAAATTCTTCCAGGGTTAATAAGTAAAATAGCAGAAATCAATAGCAGCCGCGCGACATCATTTTATTCTTAAACCAAGTTGTAGAAAGCAAATCATTTCACAACGCTGATTCAGGATGTCTGATTGGGGGAGGGGTCGTAAACTCTATACAATAACTGTGCATCTTCTATCAAAGCAATGTATCTAGTCAAAGTAGATAGAGTATTAACTAGAACTCATCTGCCTCACAGGAATTGGGAGGGGTGGGAGGTGGGGTTCTATTGGGGTTCGCGGTTAAAAATAAGTATTGGTAAAGGGAAATGTGTTTGATATTTACATGACTGAGACCTAAACCCGAAAGCTCTGTAACTTTTCCCACAGTGATTCAATAAAGAAAGAAATTATAAAAAAAAAAGAAAATGTACACTGGTGAAGGGGCAGGTGTTGGGACATTTTATGACCGAAATCCAATCATAAACAACTTTGTCACTGTATTTCACTGGGATTCAATTAAAACAAATTTTTAAAAATAATAACCATAAAAGGGGTTGGTCCAATTTTTTAATCCTTTCTTGTTCTCTGGTTGCACTCAGAGGCTACTTCCAGCCCTGTGCTCTAGGAGAGTCACTCCTGACAGTTAGTGGGGGACCAGGCATTGCAGGGATCCAACCTGGGTCTCTGGCATGCAGAGCACTCACTCGGCTCTTATCTAATTTCTTAACATGCAAACTGGTGGGCCTGCTCAGAGGGAAGCACGGGAGCATGTGGGTGCTGGAGGACTCTTCCGGCTGCTGGAATATCTCCAGGAATGGGGTGGTGGAGCCCCGCAGCCGCTTCCCATAGAGAGTAAACAATCTCTCAGAAACAAAGAGTGGCAAATGCACGTTCACATTTGCATGGAGGAATCTAGGAAAGAGACCCAACGTGATGAACACTAGCAGAAGCACAGAACAAGGGAGAACAAAGGACAGGAGACTACCCCAGTCTGTGTTGTCCCACTTCTACAGAGGAGGAACTTTCTGGTGAGGTCTGTACCTTAGGGAGTCCCGTTACCTCCACAGTGGACGCGTTCCTGATTCTGTAGGATTTTGACAAATGAATGAACCACTTCCACACAAAATTCTAAGGCTTAAGAAGTGAGTTTACTGTACATTCAAGTCAGTCAAGGAAAACAAAACTGTACATCGCCCACCCCAAAGTCCAAGCATCTCCTCCTGCCCATTTATGACGTCACTCGTCCTGTCCCACGATGGCGAGTCCTGAGTACAATGGCCTGGTCCTGTCCCTCGCCGTCTGCTCACCTCCAGTGTACGATGGTCTGGTCCTGTCCCTCGCCGTCTCCTCGCCTCCAGTGCATGATGACCTTGTCTTGTCTCTGCACCGTTCACTCTCCTGGGTCTGGAACCTGTGCTGGCCTGGAAGCTGTCACCTATTTCCTCCCTGTTGGACCCTGCTGCTTATCTTATTGGGCTTGTCTGGGACTGTCCCCGACAAGCTCCTGAGCTTTCCTCATCTTTATTAACAGTCGCGTGCACATGGGCATGGAACTTTGCTACCCTGTTCTCTCTGTGGCCAGGGGTGAGGAGCAAATAGAGTGTTGCCCAGCTCGAGAGATCGGGGGTGTTCCTGTTATTTGCTGCTTTGCCCCCTCCCCTCCCAGCTCTCCATGACCTGTTGTGACAGGAAGCAAGACTGAGAACAACCCATTAAAGCAATCAGTTGTCCTGGTCTCTTCAAACTTCTCCCACGGCAGCATTCCTTCCACACACACACACACACACACACACACACACACACACACACTCCCCACCCCTGTCAGCTGGTACCCACAATTCCCTTCAGGATCAAGAGCAAAGTTCTATCTTCTGTATGGACTTCCTGCTGAAAAAGGGGGCTGCTGAGTTTTCCTGGGGCCCCTGCGTTCTCTGACTAGGGCAGGACTAAGAAGTTGACCCTCAGAAGCTGAGCAAGTTTATCTGGCAGCCAATCAGATGCTCTCTGGAGTTGCAGAACTCAGGGCGACAGGCATGAAGAGGAAATCTGAGGTCACGGTCACGGTCACGATCCTCCGTTGTTCATCGATTTGCTCGAGCGGGCCCAGTAACGTCTCCATCATGAGACTCGTTACTGTGTTTGACATATCGAATATGTCATGGGTAGCTTGTCAGGCTCTGCCGTGCGGGTGAGATACTCTCGGTAGCTTGCCGGGCTCTCCGAGAGGGGCGGAGGAATCGAACTCTGGTCGGCCATTGTTAGCCATTTGTAAGGCAAATGCCCTACCACTGTGCTATCGCTCCATAATTTATGACTGGCAGGAGCACACTGGGAAACCGGAAACTAGTGTGTGGGGGAACGTAGCCAAGTTCCAGGGGTCTGGAGCAAGTGTTTCTGGACCTCTAATGAGCCAGGAGCCGGGGTGTCCTGGGGTTTTTTCGAGAGCACAGGTTTCTCAACTCTGACATGCACCCCCAACCTTAGTTCCTGGGGCCACAGTGACAGTACAGTGGATAAGGCAGTTGCCTGGCACACAGCCAACCTGAGTTGGATTCCACTCGAGCACTAAGAGACTAAGGGAAGCACTGGACATTTAAAACTTACATCTTATTAGAGAAGAACCCAAAAAGCCAATGCTTTTTGTTCAGGCACAGATCTGACACTTCGTGCTTTTCTTAAGAGAAAAAAAAAACCGTTAGCACTGGATCAGAAAAGTAAGCACTCTATCTCCTAGGGCAGAGACCCATATTAAAGTTTCCTGTGTATAGATGTAGGCAACATTCAGGATTAAAGTTTCCTGTGTATAGACGTAGGCAATATTCAGGGTTTTCTTTGAAAAAGCAAAGCCATAAGTTACTATCTTATGTATTCCTCAGTTAACGGAAAGGTAAGAATCTAAGACATTCATGAAAACAGCAAAACCCACATCAACCACTTTTTCTGTTAGAACCGAGACCCAAAGGACCACCTTTGCACTCATGCAGGAATACTGTCACTCCTTTTGAAAAGGTTAGAAACAAAGTAGCCAGTGTTCTTGTCAGAGAGATAAAACAGAAGTAACCATCTTTAAAACCTCATCTCCCATTCCTTCAACTTCTTGTTCGTGAGGTCTAGAGCTCCTCACATGTTTCAAATATTTTCTAGATACATCCCCTCAGGCCCACAGCTTGGTTGTCAATACTCCCTTCCTTGAACAAGGCCCCTTTTCACATCCTGAATCCAGTGCAGTTCTTCCCCACTCCAAGGATTTCATGAAGCCACAGAGAGATGCTAAGGCACTTGCCTGGAACATTGCTGACCCGGGTTCCATCCCCAGCACCCATAGAGGACCCTGAGCCAGCCAGGAGTGATCCCTAAGTGCAGACCCAAGTCAGCCTTGAGCATCACTGGCTGTATAGTGCAGAAACCAAACCTTGAAAAACCACAGAACTAAACAGAAAAAATCGTGATCCTTGTCCCAGTGAACTTTCCCCCATGATCCTGCAGTGGTCACTGAAGTGGGTTATTTCCCATGAGGACATTCATTCTGAGTTGTGGGTAAGAAAGATCCGATGACTCATTTTCCCATCTGTCTAGAGAGCTCAACTTTGTGTTGTTACATCGTTCAAGGTTTGACACTGGGCCTTCTGATGTGGGAACGAGATCTGAGATGGGGCTGAGGCTGGGATCAGGGCACCTGACTGAAGAGGAGAAGGTCACACCCGGCGATGCTCAGGGGTTACTCCTGGCTCATACAATCAGGAATTGGTCCTGGCAGTGCTCGGGGGGCCATATGGGATGCTGGGAATCGAACCTGTGTTGGCCATGTTTGCTGCATGCAAAGCAAACGCCCTACACACTGAGCTATCTCTCCAGCCCCGAGATTGATTTTTTTTATTATGGGAATAATTTCTTGATATACAAGTCTCATGTATCCTGGATCTGACGGACAATATATTTTCTTGAAGTATGACGTTGATTATTTTTTTTTCTCCCATGTTTGCATTTTGAATGCTTGAAGTTATATCTACTTTTGGAAGTTTTTTTTTCTTTTCTCTGAGCTTGCTTCTGGGGCCTGAGAGCCCAGGATGGCTATATAAACCCTTGACTATAAGCACTCAGTGTTGAGCTCTGACCTATGTGTTATGATGCTTCAGCCCCAGCTAGGTGGATAATAAAATCTCGATCTGTGGTTTGCATTTCCGCTGGACTCATTGTCTCTCTGAATCTTCAGGGGTGATCCCGGATCCCAACAAAGGTGAGTGTCTGCAGTCCCTCACTGGCAGGGATACTGCGCAGTGTGTGGTGCCCTGAACTTGTGTGAATTGTGCTGCCGACACCGTCTGCCTTGGGCTCCTGGATCCAGTTCAGTGTGTCAGGCTCACGCTGACTGTCATTGTCCTAAACTGTCCATCGTGAAAACTTGCTTTGTTTCTTCATTTTGCTCCATTCTTCTTCATCTGTCATGTGTCCATGAGACTCAGAACCCTCCATGTTCCATCTCCCTCTGTCGCTGGCTGCACAGCCGGCAACGTCAGGGTGCCCTTTTCAGGAGCAGCAGAACCACCTCCCACCCCACCATCTCTGTCCTACACTTGTCTTTGCCTCGGATCATTAGCTTGGTTTTTGAGCAAACTGAAAAAAAGTACTTTTATTTTGTTGTGGGGCCTGGTGTTGCTGAGGTTTTTTCCTGACGGTCATCAGGGGTTCCTTTGTGCGGTGCTCAGTGATCACTCCCTGTCACCCTGTGTACCTACCTGCTGTTCTCACCCTGACTCACTAAGAGATTTACTTCAGCCTTCATACTTAAACATGAATGAGTGAGCCATTGTCAAAGCTGGTTTGGGTGGACCAACAGTACAGCGGCGATGGTGTTGATCTTACCCATGACCGACCATGGTTTGATCCCCAGCACTCCATGCTCCCCCAGATATCACTGGTTCTAGACAAATACAAAGGCCCAAAAATTACTTTGAGGACTCTCAGGTTCCTCATGGTGTTCCTTCAAGAGGATCTTCCCCTTTCTGTGGGCCTGTTTTTACTGTGAGAACCACAGAGATCCACCTGCTGGCCTATTCATCCAGGGTCTATAGGATTAATTCTTATCTGGCTTGCTGTGTTCAATTTCAGAACTCAAACCACAGCTTCAGGAGTTGTCATTGCTGCAATTTCATTTGAGAATGAAGTCATGAAATATGTGTTAGCTGGCAAGATTCAGAATAGAAAAGGCATATTTTTAGGCTCAGTGTAGCAAGCATATGACTTCAACGGTGGAGATCCAGGCTCCATCCCAATCACCACATCTATGTCTCTCGACAACTCAGGAGGAAATCCAGAGCCTGATGCTGGAAGTGGAGGAAATTAGTCTCCCTGGGCACTGAAATGAGTCCATTTGAAACTTAAAAAAATTCTAGTATTGTTGATACTAGTGGAATACTGTGAGTTTGCCCTCTCTAGAATGATAGTACAAGCCTTCATGGTGTCAAAGTACTGGTTTTTGGGCCCTAGTGATAGTGCAGTGGAAAGTACATTTGTTTTGTATGAAGTGTTCACCTGAACTCCATCCCCATCACCCATATGGTCCCTGGTGCCCCACTACGACTCATCGCAGAACACTTCTTCGTGTGCCCCTTCCCAAATTGATACACACAAGAAAACAAAAAGAAGAAAAAACTCACTGATCCTGAAAATAATGTGCTTGTTCTGAAACGTTTCACATTGTCCTTGTGGTCCATCTCGGCATGTCGTGTCCGGGCCTGCTCAGGACACATGCACTGCATCCTTTCTTCCACAGAGTCCCGGACAGTGATTTACAGGCACAGAGAGAAGATTGTTAGCAACTTCCTGAGAGGAACAAAGGATTCCTGATACTCAAATCTGAGAGATTTGGGGACATCGGTTTTGCAGACACCCTGGGCAACTGAGTAAAGGTTTGAACAAAGAATATGCAAAGTGGTTCTTTGAAAAAAATCTCTGCAGCGATGTATATGCTGCCTGATCCCACTTGCTCCTTATCCCCAGGGGGCCAAGCACATGGAGTGCCCCAGCACATGTGTCGCCCTCTTGAGATGTGTACTTTCATACTTCCATGTCTAATACTGGGATGTGTGTAGGGGCTCTCCCCAAGGGCGGAGAGGCCTGTGTTCTTTCTTGAACGCGTTACTCCCTCTCTCTGATTTTCTTCTCTTCCTCACTCACTTCCCCTCCACACCTTCAAAAAGCTCTCCAAGTATAATCTGTTTTACTTCCAAAAAAAATATCTGCAGCTCTCCACAGGTACTGTTGTGCTTCAGTCCACATCAAATACCACATGAGCCTCAAAGGTTTTGAGGTCATGACCAAAGGAGACAAGGAGACGTCAACAAATAAATTTTGGAGGAGTGTATTCACAGCATCTGGAAGGCAGTCCTGCTAGGCAAGAGCATCAGCCTCCCACCACAAGCACAGGTGAGGAGAAAACACATCCTACACACATGTCATTTTCATAAGCACCCACAAAATTAGTTAACTCATATGTCCCATATCCTGACACCTGTTAGGGTCCGAGATCAGGACAGCTTCACCTGTCAAGGAAAATTCTGAGAGACCAAGTCCATGCAAAAGCAAGAGGTTTATTTGAGCATGCTTGGGCTCACAGCATGACCGCAAACCATCAGTGACAGAGAGCCCCGAGCCTCTTCAAAGGGGGCATATCCTTGATTCGTAAAATAAATTCAGTTGTACATACAATACATATCCTTGATTCGTAAAATAAATTCAGTTGTACATACAATACACTGTCCTCCAACAGTGTAGAATGCACATTCTCTCAAGCTCACAGAGAATACTTACAATGACTGGCCAGAACTAATATTAATACCAACAAATTACAATAAAAGCTGGTATCATATAGCCTGATTAAACATAGAACGTAATTGTTATAGAGACAACACAAATTCCTGAAAGTTAAATAATAAATTTCTATTTACTCATGAGTAAAAGAAACTAAAATGGAAATTTGAGAGTACTTAGTTTCTATTTATTCACTTTTACCAGGAATTGTGGTTTGGGCCACACACAGCTATGCTCAGATCTTATTCCTGGCTTTATGCTCAGAAATCACTTCTAGTGTGCTAGGATTTGGGAAGAAGGTTATTGGGCTTATCTGATGCCGGGGGAAAACTAGAAACACATGCAAGGCCTAACTTCCTAAAACACCTCTCTGACTCTGAAAGTTAGTTTTTTAAAATACTGCATTTCAACATTAGTAAGATAAAGTTTATAAGCTACTTGAGGGAAATCTATAATTTTGAGTACATACATTTGTTTTTCTAATGTCTGAAAATTCAGCAAGTAAATTTATGTAATTAAAGAAAGTGATCAGGAAAAGAAGTAAAATAAAGTAAAGTAAAATTTTTCAAAAGGTGATAATAAATGCAAAAGCATAAATTCATGATATAGAAAACAAATAAATAATTGGGATAAACCAAATAAAAAATTGTTTAACATGAGTAATACATTTTCAACTACTAAAAAAATTTGAACAAAGAAAGCTCCACCGGTCCCCCCAAAGGTACAAATAAAACAAGAATATAAATGAGACATGTTGGAATGGTCAATGGTCAACAGAGATTAAAATCTACTAAGGGATATAATGCACAAATGTAAATATATTTGAAAATTTAGGTAAAACATGTAAATTCTTAGAGAATGCATTTATTGTAATTTTTTAAAAGAGAAAGAGGATATCCAAATGATCCTATATAAAATTGAATTAGTGCCCATACATTTTTCATACAAAAAATAATAATAAGCTCTAGAGGATTTTCAGGTGAGTTTTACCAAATGTTCAAAAACAGATGATTCCAATCTTACATGAATTATTCATTGAATATTAAGAAAGAGCCACTCCCAATTCATTTTATGAAGTGATGACTATGTATATGTAAAATGTTAATGCTTCTCATTTTTTAAAAAAATTATGTTTATATCTTTCATTTTTAATTTCTTCCTCTATCTGGAACTGATTATATGTGTACATATACATATATACGTATACATAGATTGATATAGATGTTGATATTGTCTTAGTACCATTTATTTAAGTGGGGGAGATGCAAAGAGATGAGAGAGATGCAAAGAGCCTCAACAATAAAGAAAAGGATCCCTCATGTGCCCGAAAAGACTAGAAAAGGTAGGCTTCAATAAAAAGATGATTCTTTGGGGATGAAAGGGAGTTTATCAAATGAAGAAAGTAGGAGAAATAAAACACAGAAGTCGTATTTGTAAAATCATTTTTATAAAGGTATTATCAGTAAAATTCAACTGGAAGTATGTTTCTCAAAGGGAAAATATTGCTGGAGGAAAAAATAAATGACAGAGCACATTTATGCATTCATTAGGAATCAATCTTTCTTTCCTTTTCCCTTTCTCTGTCTTCTCCTTCAGTCTCTCTCTCTCTCTCTCTCTTTCTCTCTCTCTCTATCTCTCTACCCACCCCCAGCCTCTTTTCCTCTCCCTTTCCTTTCCTTTGCCTTCTGTCTCCTGGTTATTACGAGTGACATATTCCATTCAATGACAGCAAAATGAACTCTACTCTTTCTGGTCAATGGAGAGGCTTTTCCATAAAACATAGCAAATACTTCAGTAGTGTGGGTAACCTGCTTTGGTTTGAAGCATGCTAAATTATTCTGTATCTTAGACAATGACATAATGCCATTAATGTGTGTGCCTGTGTCTACGAGATATTATTGTAACACCGTAACACTGTCCTGCCATTGTTCATCAATTTGCTCCAGTGGGCCCAGTAACGTCTCCATTTTGAGACTTGTTATGAGACACTATATAAATTCTTAATTTTACGAACTGAGAAGAGCAGTAATGATATTTTTCAATGAAAGCTATGTTTAGGCAACTCAGTGATTAAAAAATAAAATAAACAAATTGTTAGCTTGATATCCTTTATCTTTATTTTACAGTATTAAGTTGATATATAACTCTTTTGTACAATGCATTTATGAAATTTAAACCCATGCTCTCATTTACAGAGAAGCTCAAATGATCTGTCGGAAGATATAATGGTTTCTTGGTAACAGGTTTGATAGTGAAAGAATTTTCAGAGTGCTAAATTAATGATTAATATATTAACTATTCCAAGCTTTTCTATTCAGATTTTTCCTTTAATGCATCAAATGGTCAATATAAACTGAACATTTAACATAAAAAAAAAAAGAAAGGACGAGTCAGGAGTATTTGGAGCCTGGACCTTTAAGACTCTGACCGGAAGTGTTGGTGACGTCACGGAGCCCCGCCTTTCCCTGGGGTCTTTGGGGCGGCAGGATCTCCCGCCAGGCACCGGAGTCCTCGGAGCGTGAGCAGTCGGGGAGGGGCGGGAAGGGGCGACCAGGCGGACTAGGGGGTCCCGCCCAGTTCCTCCTCAGCCGCCTGAGAGAGCCGCTCCTCAGAGCCTCCTCCTCCGCAGGCTCGCTCTGGGCACCCTGAGCCTCCGCGGTCTCCGCCTTGTGAGCGGGGTCGCTCTGTGCCAGGCGGGCGGCGGCCCCTCCCCCGGACGCCCAGCCCCCGCCCAGAGGTTTGTCCCGTTTATTCTGGATTTTATGGAACAGGGGGCTGGGCTGGAGGCGTCTCCCTGGGCAGCTGTGAAGGGGCGGTCCGGGAGGCGCTGAAGAAAAGTGGTTGAGGAAGACGCCTGGGGGCTAGTCTTGCAGGGGTCACTGGCCTCCCACGCAGCCTCCTCCCCCAGGTAAGCCGTGGGAGGCGTTTGTTTCGTTCTTGTTTTCGAAACAATTTTCGTTCAGGGCTGACTCCTGGCTCTGCCCTCAGGGATCTCTCCTGGCGGTGCTGGGGGACCCACAGGGATGCTGGCTCGATCCTGGTCAGCAGCATACAAGGCAAGTGTCCCCTCCATGTCCGTGCCTCCTGCCCGGTGGGGTGGGGGTGGGGGGGCGATTCCTCACTCGCTTGGGTCCAATAGTATGCGGTAGAGCTTTTGACTTTCACATCCCCCCAACTCCAGTCGGTTCTGGGGTCCCACAGGAAGCTGTGAGAGAATGCAGAGCCTGGTGACAGAGGAGGTGGTGCATAAGGGATGTTTGGGGCCACAGGGGTCCTGCAATGGAGTGTGCAGTGTTAGCATGAAGTCACCTCTGCTCTTTCAGTGCATGCCCTGAGCGCTCTCACGAAGGATAAATGATCACCATGGCTCCCTTGCCTTTATCGGTTTGTTTTAATTAACTTTTAGTAGGTTTTTGGGCGAATTAGCTCAAGAGTTTTCGAAGATAGGCGACTTTTTGTGGCTATCTCTCTCTTGGCGTTCCTGGCACATTCATGGAGGTGCTGAACCAGTCGATCGTATTCCTCGTCAATGTTGTCAACAATGGCATCTTCCCATGTTGCTGCAATAGTACCAAAGAGTTCCCAGTTGGTGGTCGTTCTGGGAGTTCTCTTTTTGAACTTTGCAGCCCTTTCTCCCCGCTCTGTGAAGTAGAATTTTGCACGAAGGAGACGGTGGTCTGATCCCGTTCGAAATTTTGGGACAACAGCGACATCAGTCAGGCAAAACCGTCGATTGAATATGATGTGGTCTATTTCGTTGTGCAATCGTCCACCGGGAGACTCCCATGTCCATCGTTTAGATTCTGCCTTCTGGAACTGTGAGTTACCATGAATGGTCTTGGTCGACATGATGAACTCAGACAGTCTCTCACCCTGTTCGTTCCATTCTAGGCCATGGGTTCCGATGTGAAGTTCTTCAGCTGATCTTCTCGGTCCTATCTTGGCATTAAAATCACCCACAATGATCTTGTAGAAGGTGTGGTCTTCTTTATAGAACTTCTCTAGCTCCATGTAGAACTTCTCGATTTCTCTTTCATCATAATGAGATGTTGGTGCGTAGAGCTAATTCGCCAGCGTGGTTTGGCACATGCCTCAGGCAACTGCAAGCTAACGTCTGAGCTCGCAAAGCAGTGCAGAGATGCGATCAAGGAAGACCTCAAAGAGAGAAGAGCAGAAGTACTGGTAGATGCGGCAGAAGCCGGGAAAAGTATTCGTAAGGCCCGCCTGTCCTTCGCCAACTATAAGACCAAGATGACTGCCCTCCGACGTCCTGATGGATCCATCACATCCTCCAGAACGGCAATGGAGAAGATTATCCATGACTTCTACTCAAATCTCTTCGATAGCCATGTCCACTTGCCGACATACCAAATTCCACAGGATGGGTATGTCGTTCCCAACGTTCTCCCTTCCGAAATCCGACACGCCATTTCGTCAGTAAAGAAGCAAACAGCACCCGGCCCAGACAAGGTCAGACCTGAACACCTGAAGAACCTGCCGTCAGTACTCATCAATACACTGGCTCGGCTCTTCACTCGCTACCTGTCTGAATGCAAGGTTCCATCTCAATGGAAAACCAGCAGGACCGTACTACTGTTCAAGAAGGGAGACATCCATGACATTGGCAACTATCGCCCGATCTGCCTATTGTCTGTCATCTACAAGTTGTTCACTCGAGTCATCCTGAATAGGATTGGCAGAACACTAGATGAAGGACAACCATGTGAGCAAGCAGGGTCCCGCAAAGGATTCAGCACCATCGACCATATCCACACGATAACCAAGCTCATTGAGGTTTCTCGGGAGTTCAAGATGCCGCTCTGCTTAACGTTCATTGATTTAAAGAAGGCCTTTGATTCTGTTGAGATGGAAGCGGTCATTGAAGCCCTAGCCAATCAGGGCATTCACGCCCAATACATCAGGATCCTCCGTGAGCTGTATTGCGGATTCACTACCAGGATCTCACCATTCTACAAAGAAGTGATCGTTGATGTCAAGAGAGGGGTGCGGCAGGGTGATACCATTTCACCAAAACTCTTCAGTGCCACCCTCGAGAACGTCATGCGACGACTGGAATGGGAAGGAATGGGAGTGAAGATAGATGGTCGGCAACTACACCACCTCCGCTTTGCTGATGACATTGTTTTAATAACACCAAACATCAGCCAAGCGGCACAAATGCTGGCCGACTTTGACCGTGAGTGTGGAAAGGTAGGACTACAGCTGAATCTTACGAAGACAATGTTTATGAGAAACAGCCTTGTTCCTGACGCCCCATTCGCTCTCAATGGAACGACCATCTCCGAATGCAACAGCTATGTGTACCTAGGTCGAGAGGTCAACATGACAAATGACCTGGCACCCGAGCTGCGCAGGATGAAGAGAGCGGCTTGGAACGCCTTCAAGAACGTCGAAGAAATAGCTAAGAGGACGAAGAACCTCCGGCTCCGGGCACATCTCTTTGATTCTACTGTTCTTCCTGCATTAACATATGCCTCAGAGACTGGGCCCTACGCAAACAAGATGAGAACGCCATTCAGGTCTCCCAAAGAAGAATAGAAAGAGCTATGCTTGGAATATCACGTTTCACTCAAATGAGAGAACGAATCCGGAGTTCTGACATCCGTCAACAATCAAGGATCAGGGAAGCTGTCTCGTTTGCCAAGGTGTCGAAAATCAGATGGGCTGGTCACATAATGAGATTTAAAGACGACCGTTGGACTAGAGCTGTTACTGATTGGATTCCACGGGATGTCAAAAGACCACGTGGCCACCCACCTACCAGATGGTCAGACTTCTTGGTGAAGATCATGAACGATCGGTTTGAGGCCCTTCATGTTCCCGGAGCAAACAGATGCCATTGGGCTACACTAGCACGCGACAGGGACAAATGGAGACGTTACTGGCGCCCGCTCGAGCAAATCGACGACTAACGGGAAGTTAAGTGATTTTTTTTAAGGTTTTTGGGGGGCAGACCTGACTATACTCGGGTTGCTCCAAGTGGTGCTCAAGGAACCACATGGGATGGCAGTAGTGAAATATCGTTTTTCTCCAGTAAGACGAGCACCTCTGCAGCTGTACTATGTCTGCAGCCTCTTTGCACAGAAAAATTTTGATTTGTTATTTTTGAATTGTAGATTTTGGTTCAAAGCATTCAGAGCTCAGGACTTAGTCGAGGATCTGAGCTCAGTATCGTGATTGGCAGTGCTCAGGGGGGCCCTATCTGCTGTGGAGAATTGAATCTGGCTTAGCTGCTGGAAAGAAACACACCCTATCGACTGTACTATCTCTGCTAATCCTATGTAATTGTTTTCCACAGAAAAAGATTTTTTGGTTCACCTGTCAAGTTTTCAGCCTCGCTCTACCCACTGACCCTCTCTCCCAGACCAGGTGTGTGCCCTGCTGTTGGAATGAACTTCATTCGGAAAGGGGGTTTCCAGGGACCAGGTACACTAGGTCATACATGCCTCACTCTGGAGGCTGGTGCAGTCCAAGAGCAGGAGGAAGTCTGCCTTTTATTTTCTGGCTTCTTTTTGCTACAAACTTGGAGATGGTCAGGGACTCTGCCCCTCTGTCTATGTGTCTCTGAGAGTCCATGTCCCCCACCTTAAAGCATGTGCTCAGCCCTTTGAGCTACTCTCCCGGGGTCTATTCACTACTAGGGGAGCAGGTGAGATGGGATTTGGGGCCACACCTGCCAGTGAAATCAATAGTATTGTTCCAATGAAGAAGTTCAGTGGAACAGCATGTTATTTTTAAGGTGCAGGCTGGCCATGGCCAGTAAGAAATCCAGAATCCAATTCTTGGGGGTAGAGGACCTTTATTATGTATTCAAAAAATAAATACGAATACCACGGAACCTCTCGCCACCTGTGTTCACTGGTCACACACTGCTTTTTCCACCCTGAATGGCCACTGGCCATGGGTTCATAAAGGAGAAAACAAGGGCCTGGCTGGTTGGTATCAGTTACAGTTTATCCCAATCCCTCTCCATTCACTTTTGATTTTCCACTCTTCTCTCTCTTTTCTCCTTTTTACTCCTCTCCTGATTCTCCTGGATTCCTCCTGGATTCTTTCTTCCCTACTTTCCATGATACTCTTCTCCATTCTCTCTTATTCTCCCCTTGTATTCTCCTTCTAACATTCTCCTTGGTTCTTTCCCCTCGCCCACTCTTCCAGCCTCCTCCTCTTGATTCTTCCTCCTGTATTCTCCCCTGTTCTTTGCTCGGATTCCTCCCTGATCCCTCCTCCAACCTGCCCCCTGCCCACTGTTGCAGCCTTAGTTATATCCCAAGTCATAAACCTTGGAGACATCATAACATTCATACTACATAACTCGATTCCCTAATAAGACTTTACAGTGTCAAAACAGGCCCCCCTTAAAGCCTGTTTTGTTTGTACCAGAGTGTTAGGTGTGCTTCAGAAGTACAGTCAGGAAGGAAATGATCCTGGTAGTGTGTGACAAGTTCATGTGATGTCAGTCAGTAAGGGAAAGTCTATGTGAGTGTCCAGATATTTGGATTTTACGCGTATGTTAACTTGTAGTTTCTGGATCTTCTGGTGAAAGCCAGGAAGAATGTGTATAAATAAAAAGGCAAAAGAGATGCTGCTCGCTCAGGGCTGTCAAGGCTCTCCACTGTCCCATTGTTTGCTCTGACTCGGACTTGACTGAGGATCCTACCTGTCTACCTGGGCAGTGTGTGGGTGTCCTAATACATATGAAACAATCATTTTTTTTTCGGTCACACCCAGACATGCTTAGGTGTTACTCTCACCTCCTCAGGAATTACTCCTACCTTGGGGACCATAGGAGAAGGTGGGATTGAACCCAGACCAGACCTCGTACAAGGCAAAAACCGTCCCTGCTGGACTATCTCTCCAGCCCCTGTGGCTTGGCTTAGAGGCCCTGGGCTTTGGGGGATTATGGCACAGAAACAGACATACCATCTTTTTTAATTCATCCTGAACCATGTTCTGTCTGGGGAACCACAACCAGCTGAGCCCATTCCTAGCTCTAAGGAGTTTAGATATCTGTACCTCAGGATCCTTATGGGGTACCTTATAGAATCCAGGTCTGTTGTGTGTGGCCAGCTCCTTCCCTCCTGTGTCATCTCTGCCTCCCTTGTTTCCGTACTGATTAGTGTTGTGGAAGTATAAAGGATAAGTAATTTTTTGACTCATCTTAGCAAAATGGCACTGGCAAGGTTCTTTATTGGTGTGAAATGAAGAGTTATTTTAATTTTTAAACTTTTTTTTCATCATTTTGGGTCACACTAAGACATGCTAAGAGATTACTCCTGGTGGTGCTCTGAGGCCCTGTTAAACCTTGTGGAAGACAAATATCCTACCTGCTGTCCTATCTCTTTGGCACCGATTGGAAACAGTTTAAATGAAATTTATTGTGTGTAGAAAGACATTTGAATGGATGGAATGGACCCCTTGTATCAAAGGTCTGACAGTGTTGGGAATATAGGTTAGTTCCTCAAGCTCCCCACATTCCAGCAGGCTGCTCTGTTTACCTGTGATTACTTGCAAGTTTGGTCACAGTCATGCATCCCACCCATCAGTTCAATAATATCAGAGGAAAAAAATAAGTATTATAATTGGAATTAGCCAAGTCCAATTAATCTAGTTTTCACTAGAATGATGAATAGGATTCAGGTCTTTTGAAGGCCAAAAAATGCTTCATGGTGACCGGAATGCTTTGTTGCCCATTAATCTCCATGCTTAGTATTGGAATATACTCTAGATTTTTATATGTATGTCCGTGTACATCATGATCACAGTCATCCTGTTGTTCATCGATTGCCTCGAGCTAACCCCAGTAACGTCTCCTTCGTCTTAGCCCAGATAATTTTTTTTAAAAAGTGCCATATTCAAGGCTCTTTCAGTGTTAGGAGAATGAGACCCATCATTGTTACTGGTATTTGGCATATTGGGTACACCACGGGGAGTTTGCCGTACTCTTCCGTGTGGGCAGGTTACCTTCCAGGTAACCTTCCAGTTTGTCCAAAGTAAGAATAAGATAATAAATATAAGTAAATGTACATAAATATAAGTAAATTTTATATATGTGTAATTTATATGATATATTATATATTATGTATAACACACAAATACTCTATATATCTTTGTTGTTGGTGCACACCCGCACTGCTGTGGGCTTACTCATGGATTTTCACGTCTTTGGTGCTCAGGGGTATATTTGGAATTCTGAGGATTGAACCCAGATATACCATATGCAAGGCAAGCGTCCACCTGCTCTTGTTCCATACTCTGGCTTTGGAATTGTGTTTCTGAAACTGCCTTCTGTGGTTTTCCTAGTAGGCAAGTTTACACTGGTCGTGCGTTTTCAGGAGGTAGTGTGTTGGCTGGTTGGACAGTATTATTGGACCGTGCTCTCTGATGTTCTAACCAGTCTTTTCTCTTTTCCAGTGTCTGTCCAGCTCTCTGAGCTTCGGCTAGGACATTTCCACTCTGCATTTCCAGGGCTGGCTTTGGAGTCACTGCTTTTGCCCCATCTTGATTAATTTGCCGGGAATCGTAAGGTCAGGTGCTCTGAACCAACCTGCCTGATTTACCTTGAATATACCCACATGTGCTTTGCCTGATGAAGTGTGTGAGTGCATCGGTTCAATGTTTGACTGACCAGTACAGGATCAGGGGTCTTCTCTTTATCCCCAGCCCCCCACTGTTGAGCAACCACTCCAGCAGCTGCCTCTCCAGTCCTTGATCAGTCCATCCCCCTTGCAGCATGGATTCACGTGGGTGGGCAAAAAGCGTCTCTCCGCATCTAGACCGTGGCCCTTTAAGGCTCCGGGCATAAGCACAAGTTATGTCATAGATGGGCCCTTCAGAAACCCTTTCTATTCTAGTTGTGGTTGCCCGTTGCCATTGGTCTTGTGCCTAGAGGAGGAATTGGAGCCCCTCCATGACGGCATGACAGAGGGGCTGTGAAGGCTGATTTTGTGACATGACAAGAGCTGCGTCCCTGGAGCTCCTCGCACCTCCGTATATTCACATTGTGAGCAGTGGGGCCACACCATCTTTCTGGTCGGTTTCACACTAGTTTTTTCCTCATTCCCCATACCCAGGCCGTTTCTGAGGTGCAGCAAAGACCTTCGGGGGACCCAGAGACTTTGGGCGGTGCAGTGGGGGCTGTGCGGTGGTGCTGGGGTCACAGGTGTGAGTGAGTTACCTTGGCCAAGATCGCGTCCAACTCTGGAAAGGGTCAGAGGCGGAAAGGGTCAGAGGCTGGTTTCTGAAGCACTGCAGGACCTGCCGAGGGTGGGGCTTAGCCCTCCAGAACTTGTCAGCAAAGACTTCACTACACCCTACCCGGGAGCCTTTGGCCCTGGCATCACTTATGTAGACCTTCAGATTCACTTCGAAGGGTAGTTCCCAGACTCCCTACAGAGGAGACCAAGTTGTCCTCTGTCCTTTGATGGAGCGGGTCCACCATTGGCTTGGGACCTGCGGGTAGGTGGGGTTTACAAATGAAACTTTTTCATTATTATTGTTTTGGTTGGGCTGTGTACCATGTATGGAGATGCTCAGGGTTTACTTTTGGCCCTGCACTCAGGGATTCCTGCTGGTGGTACTCGGGGGCCAAATGGGATGCCGGGGATTGATATAGGTTGGCTGCATGCAAGGAAAGTTCCCTACCTGTTTTGCTGTCTCTAGCCCCAAATTTTGTGTTTTTTTCCCAGATCAAGTATTTCTGCTTCCTAAGGACTAGCTGCAAAGCACCCCACACATGGAATCCCACCCTCACTTGCCGAACGTCAGCTGTTGTGGTGAGTACTGGGGTTAAAGTTTTGGGGTTTTTATTTTGAAGAGAATAGTTGGTTTCCGGGATGGGTGATGGTGTTGGGCAAGCTTTGCTGATGTGGAGGAAATAATTGACTTAGAAAGGGTCAGATCAATACTAGAGCAAGTCGGGTGCTTGCCTTGCAAGCGGACAACCCAGGTTCGATCTACGTCTGCTATTCCATATTGTCTCTGAGCCCACCTAGGACTGAACCCTGATACCAGAGCTGCAATATTCACTGAGCACTGACAGTTGTGGTCCAAAATTGAAACACATACACACAGACACACACACATGGACATAAACACACATAGCGGATGTGAGGGCAATGAAAGAGTCATTGTATTCAGGAGAAAACACGGATTTCTGCAGCATACAAACAAGAAAAAAACAGGAAAAGGGGACTTAAGGATCCTCGTTAAATATTTGGCTCTAGAATATGTCTTTACATGAGTGTTGGATATTTACCTTAAGTGTTTTAGGCTTGATCAATGAATTGCGAATTTTCCTCCCCCCCTCCCGCCCCAAGAAGTGGTTTTATGAGCACTTCCGATCCCTTGAGTTTATATTTAACTCAAAAAGTCAAGTCTTCTGGTGATTCAGGACTTTATGTAGTCATTTATTTGCATTTCTATTTCCCCTATAAACTATATAATCTATAATCTATCATTATAGAGCAATGTTCTTTGGTTCAAAACAACAAAAAAGTTAATGGTAAACTCTTAATTTTTGTGAGTTATTTGACTCTGAAATATATTTACTGCTGGGCATTCATCATAATTACTTGACTCAGGCTTCAGTTGCCATAGTTTCTAACTCCAGAAAGCTGGATCCTATTGAGAATCTCTGGATGGACCTGGGGCAAGGAGCAAAGCTACCCTGGTTTCAAGATGGGACGGCCTAAAAGTCATAAAGCACCATCTTTTTTCCAAGCCACCAGGACCGAAATGACCTGACGCTGTGGGGTGTGGGAAGCGAAACTGGCCTGAGCACTCCATGTGGAATTTTTGATAAAATCCCAGCCAGCTTTTAACCTTAGCTCCTGAACCCCAAAGAAGTAAGTTTTGGAATGTTTATTTCTTACTGTGTATGTCGAAATAACTGCAAATATTAATAAAAAGTAAATTTTCTTGTTTATATGTGCAAGCAGGGAAAGAGCAAACCACAAGGATGCTTGTGCGAATTCGCCCTGAGAGAATTTCTCAGTATAGTCTCAGGCAGTACGTCTCCTTGAGATAATTCCCCCAAAAGAAATGCCTCTGTTGAAATGCTTGACCTCTGTAAATGATAAATCAGAATACATTCAGTCCTGGACCTCGAATCCCCTCAGATGTTCTATAATTTTGCTAATCAGTTCTGAATTAAAGGTCCACAGTTCACTGTCCATTGGCCATTAATTGTTGTGTTCGCTATGTCTTTGTTTCTCTGGAGAGACAGAGCACCAAACACAATGTACCATGGGACCTACCAACTCAATATTATTCATTATCCATGGTTTAAAAGGAGACTCACTCTAGAAATTCCAGATGTCAGACACACATTATATGGTTCATAGTAAACACCCTGGATATTTGGATAATTTTGTGCTACAACATTGTTTACATGTGTTGTTGTTCTTGTTTTTTGGCTTTTCGGGTCACACCTCACAATGCACGGGAGTTACTCGTGGTTTTGCAGTCAGGAACTACTGTTGGCATTGCTCAGGGTACCATATGGGATGCCGGAGGATCGAACCTGGTCAGCCACATGCAAGGCACATGCCTTAGCCGCTGTGCTATTGCTCCAGCCCTTTCGATGGTTTTCAGAGCTATTCCTGCACAACAGGAAAGAGTGCTGGATGAGACTCATGTGCTGATTTGGGGTTACAGTAAATCATGACCAGGATGTGTCCAGGTCCAGTGGGTCACAGCTGGGATTGTATTAGAAGTCCCTCTAATACAGGGACTTCTGGCGAGGTGGGGTTAGGGCTGGTTGTACTCCTCTCCAGTGCTCATGGCTCAGGCCTTTGCATGGAGCCGCCTGCAGATCTTCAAGAAAAAAAAAAGCAGGAGATAGTGATATGACCTCTGCCACACACCATCCTCAGGCAGGAGAGTGAAAAATGATGCAAGTGCAGTGACAGGAAGCACAAGCTTCCCAGGCAGATAGTTTCTGATTGTTTCAGGAAGGAGAAGGGGATGTGACTCCTGGCCTGATTAAATGACTCTATGTTTGAGGCCACTGTTTTGTTTATTTTGTTGATTTGAATGGGCCATATTAGTGGTATTGAAGTATCACTGCTCTCGGGACTGGGGGACCATATGGGGTGCCAGGGGTCCAATGCTGATTAGAATTTTTTGAAGGTGTGGAAGGGGAGGGCACATACCCAGTGATTCTCAGGTTATTTCTGGCTCTGGACGCATCTGGCGGTGCTTGGGGAACCATAATGGACGGCGGGATCACCAGACCTACCTGCTGTGTACGGACCCGCTGTCCTCTTACTCCACCCTGCTGCTTTGTTTTCTTTCACGTTTATTTTTGTGCCACAGCAGAGTTGCCTTGGGCTTCCTCTTGGCTCTGTGCTCCAGATTCACCCCTGATAGACTTCAGGGGAACCCAGGTGTGCTGGTTATGTATGTACCCTGATGGCTACAAATATCTCAGGCCCCAGGACCTGTGTTTCTTTTTTTTGTCCTTCCCACTCTGAGAGCCTCACCTTCTCAGTCACATAGTCACATGTTCACAAGATGTGTGACCAGTTGTGGGCATGAGCCTGTTCCAGGGAGTTGGAGAAGAGAACCTTAGGATCGAATCACTTTTACCATCCTTGAGATGAATTTGGGCTGTCCCTTATAAATGTAAGGACTGCGGGGACGCGTTCACTTACTCCTCCTTATTACACATAGTAATATTCATAATGGAAGGAAAACATATATGTGTGCAATGAAGGAAGCCCTACATTATGGCCTCAAGCCTTAGAATCCCAGGAACATTGATCTTAGAGACAGACTACATATATAAGGTCTGTAGGAAGGCCTTCACTCAAGCTTGGTGTTTTACAAACCACAGAAAAAAATCATACCCTAAAGATACCACGTAGATGTCTGACATGCGGGAAGGTCTTCACTCTACCCTGTAGCCTTATTATGCATTTGAAAAGTCAAAGTGGAGAAAAATCTTATATCTGTAAATAGTGTGCAAGACATTCACTCAATCCATAACCCTTATTAGCCATATGAAAATGCATACTTGAGAGAATCTTATGTTTGTAAATGTGGCAGGGCCTTTGCATACCTCTCAAGACTTTTAGACATCCTAAAATGCACACTAGATGAGTTGATCCCTACAAAGTATCCCCACGTTCAGAGGAGTGCCCCTCGGGAAAACAAGGTGTTTTTTTTTTTGCACCAGTAGTTTTGGGGGCCGCAGAAGTGCAGCCAAGAAGGAAGCAATCCACGTAGCATGGGACAAGCTTCCAGTGACATCAGTACTATAAGGGAAAGTACTTCCTGTTTATAACCTGGGCTTAGGCTTTAGCAGTGTCTCAGCATTTGAACTTCACCTGTACGTTAACTTGTAAATAATGGGTCTTGGTGATGGAAGTCAGGAGGTAGGTGACTAAAAAATAAATAAATAAATAAACATAAATAGGTTAAAAGTTCTTGAAGCAACAAAAAGCTTCAAAATTTCTTAGAGTTTTAAAAATCCTACAATCAAATATAACAATGTTCCCTCAAATTATCTACATCTATTGATATTGCAAGTTTGTCGTCTCATCAATTTTAATCCTAGAATTTTATTAGCAGTTGGGGATTTTTCTCTTTGTTAAATTAAATGCATACATACAAAACCACCCATTCCTCTGGACAGCCAAGTTTCGCCATTGTTACAGTCATTGCTCTGATTCTGTCTTGGTCCAGTGGCCCTGTTTTGAAGGGGTTTATGGCAGAGACAAACCATAAAGTTGCCGAGAATCATTTTAAATTCAAAATCAGGCAAACGTTTCTTCAGGACTTCCTGTGATTGCCTGGGCTACAACCTACAGTGCTCTGGCCTTACTCCAGACTCTGAATTCAGGAATCACTGCTGCCAAGGTCAGAGGACATTAAGATATGCCTCGGGTAAGCTGATAACATCCTGTACTATCACTCTGTCCCCCCCAAATAGAATATTTATAGTTGAAAAATAGAAACAGTTCATATCGTGGTCCTGTAAACAGCGTGGGTATAGGATTATTATACTATACAACACGCAAGACAAGATCGAGTGCTGGATGAAGCTCATACAGATGTGCTGACTGGGGATTTGAGTAAAAGAGCACGCAGAAGAGTCGGGGGCTAGGTCGACAGACCTGAGGCTCTGCCTTGTGCTTCCCTTGACCCAGAAGTGACCCTGGTCTCCAGGAGATATCTCTCATGCTCGTGTCCCTATCCACCCTGCGAGAGGGTGGCTGAAGGTTTGTCCATGATGAGTTCCTTTTTCTGCCCCCATGGCATAGCCACTTACAGGGGTTTGTTCACTGGGTGTGGTGGGGGCAGCCCTGGTTGAGGCCTGCAGGGGGCACTAATACTCCTACACGCATGGGCTCAGGGTCAGTCCCTGGCCAGCCTTGTAGGAAACTTCCTGTTGGGAAGTGTTCCAGGGCTCAGTTTCCTCTCCTGTAGCCCGAGCCCATTACTCCAGTCTGGTCAGACAGCCCAGATCCCAACTCATTTTGCGTCTGCAGGAGAGGAAGGATCTTCTGGCAGTGTCTTTCCCAGATGGGTCAGGGTTCTGGTGCTGGATAATTTCCACCGATCAGAGCATTTTCTGCTCCAGTGTTGAAACTTCTGGTCAAGGTTGGGAGATTGTGCTCCTCACTGGTGGTCACGGCTCTGACTTCTTTAGGTTTTGCATGGAGCTTATTTCAGATGCTCAGGAATTAGAGACAGGGGAAGATAGTGACACGCTGTCTGACTCACTGTCCCCATGTCAGAGGAGAGTGACAGGATGGCATGATGCAGTGACAGGAACAGACAGGCTTCCAGGTCCATCTGTTCCCAGCTATGTTAGGAGGGAGTCCTGCGATAGGGTTCCTGGCAGGGGTAACTGAATCCTGTTTCAGGCCACTTCCGTCCCTGTTTCTTTTGTTCTATTTACGTTGGATGGTGCTCAAGAAGTACTCCCAACTCAGTGCTCAGGGTCACACCGGTTTGACCTTGGGGATCGACTTGGGGATCTCGGAGATTGCATGCGATGCTGGTGATTCAAGAATAACCTCTTGGGTTTTGTTTTGTTTTGTTTTAGGAGCTGATAGGTAGCCACACCCCATGATTCTTGGGATTATTCCTGGCTCTGCACTCCAACATTGCACCTCAGAGTTCTTGGTGCACCATATGGACAGCAGGGATCGCCAGCCCTACCCGGTTTCCTGGACCCATGGTACTGTTACTCCATCCTGCTACTTTGTTATTTTTCATTTTTGTTTCTCTGCCACAGTGTAGATGCTCATGGCTTCCTCTTGGCTCTGTTCTCTAGATTCACCCCTGACGGTCATCAGGACCCAGGGTATGTAGGCTCTGTATGGGCCCTGGCATATGTCTCTGTGACTCTGTCCCCAGGACATGTGTTTCTCCTGTTTTGTCCTTCCCGCTCTGAAGAGTGTTGCCTGCTCAGTAACACAGTTTCATGTTCAGTTACTGCAGTGTGTGTGGTTCAGAGCATGTGTCTGTCCGTGGGAGAAAAGGATGCCTGGGGCCGTCAGTGCCATTGGGGTCACTTTTCCTGCCCAGAGGTAATTTGGGGAGGCTTCAATACTGGAACTACAGGCACTTATGCCCTCACATAGCTTGGAGTCACTCACTGACATTGTTTGTCTCTGTCTCATCCCTGGAACATGAAACAGGGAATGTGGGATACGGCCTTGTGGGAGAGGGGGCGTCTAGTGTTTGGTTCCAACCCAGTGTTGCTTTGTGTGGTCCTGTCGGGTTTCTGCTCAGGTGTTACCCTGTGCAGTGTTCATTGTATTTATCCCTGGAAGGTCTACATGCAAGTCCAGAACCTGTCTCGAACCTGTCCAGAACCTGCAGGAACTTTCTAGAATAATGTTGTTGTAGCAGATCTGGCTCCCTGGGAGGGATTCCTGGGATCATTAGCAGAAATGGGGAAACAATTAACTTTCCCGACCTGAAAGTACCTGGTGAGAACTATGTGGTGTCTGGCCCTTTAAAACTCTGACCTGAAGTGTAGGTGAGGTCACAGAGCCCTGCCTTTCCCTGGGGACTTGCTGGTACAAATCCTGAAGCCTTTAGCCTTGACACAGATGCTGTAGAATCTGCAGATTCATGATCAGGCTCAGGGCTGCAGCACCCTAAGGGCAAGAGACTCTGTTCCAGACCATCCTATTCATTGGCGGTTGTGATGGGACGGGGCCTTTTTGGAAGCATGGTTCACGCAGGTGGGCGATTTAGGCCCATGAAATTTTAATTTTGGGGTTTGTTTTAGTTGTTTTTATGTTTTGCGGGGGAATGTGAGAGAGGACACACCCTAAGATGCTCACTCCTGGCTCTGTGCTCACAAATCATTCCTGGTGGTGCTCTGGGATTTGGGATGCTGAGGCTTGATTGGGGTGAGGATGGCAAGCATCTTACCTGCTTTACTGTCTGTCTGATCCCAACATTGATGTTTTTTTCCAGATGAGGAATTTAGACTCATCTTCAGTTACGAAAAATCCTCTATGCTTCATCTCTCCCTGACTGGGCGATCCCTGGATACTGGCTCTTGGGGTGAGTACAGCAGGTCAAGGGTTTAATTTTTCTCTTTCTTGAAGGAAGATGCTCTTTTTGTGGGGAGAGGGAGCTTTGCTCAGGGGTCACTCCTGGCTTGCTGGGAAGAAATTTACTTCGAGAGGGCCAGAGGTATGGTACAGAAGTAGGGTGCTTGCCTTGCATGCAGCTAACACAGATTTGATCAGCAGCATCCCAATAAACCACAAACATTCCAGGACAGATCCCTGGATGCAGAGCTAGGAGTACTCCTGACACTGTTGGTTCTGGCTCAGACAGACACACACACACAGACACACACACACACACACACACACACACACACAGGAAATATCTGAAAGCAGAGAAAGAAGTGTGCTGCAGCACACAAAGCTGGGAACCAAGGTTTTAAGGACCCACTGTTTGACTCTTGAAATATTTTGTGCTACAATTTGTCATCATACGTGGATTTTTTCCCTCTGTTTGGATAGAGTTTACTGTTTGTCGTTGCTGTACTTTGGGGGCACACCCTACAGCACTCAGGCCTTTCTTCTGCTCTGACCTCAGGGATCACAGCTGTTAGGGTCCCTCGACAGTCGGGTGCCTGAGTAGAGGACTTGGTCAGCCCATTGCAAGCTGATCATCCATACCTGCTGTGTCATCACCCAGTCCTCCAAGGTAGGATATTTATTATAGTTCAAAGGTAGACACACATCACGGTCTTTAGTCAACGGCCTGCATAGTAAGATGATTTTGCTGTAAAACATGCTGTGTGTGTGGTTTTCAAGTATATTGCTGCACAGCAGGAGCGAGTGCTGGATGAGGTTCATGCCAGTGTGCTGATTCAGGGTAGCTGTATTTCAGCACCAGACGAACAAGGGTCCTGCGGGATGTGCTGGAGCCTTGAATTTAGCTGCCCAGGGTCCAGGAATGACCCTGGTCCTCAGGAGAGAGCACCCAGTCGCATGGCCCTGTCCTGCCCTGCGGGGGAGAGAATGAAGTTTTGTCCATGCAGAGAGCCTGTGGCTACTCCCATGGCAAAGCCACTTTCAGGCGTTTGGTCAGCTTGATGTCGGCCTACAGGTGGTGCTGATGCCCTGTGCAACTGGGCTCAGAGTCAGCTCCTGGATGAGGCTGTGGCGACCTTCCTATGGGGTCTAGCAAAGAGTCCCAGGGCTGAGTCAGACACTGAGCCCAGGGCTCCTCTCTCCACAGGCATCCCGGATCCCGAGCTGCTTTTCCTAAGTAGTAGAGGAAGGAGCATCGGGCAGTGTTTTCCCCAGGTGGGGGCTGGTAGGTGTGTATCCAGCTCCAGTGCAGGGATTTGCAGTCAGAACCCTGGGGGCTGGGACCCGCTTTGGTGCTGACGGCTTTGACCTTTCCCCCAGGTCTTTGTCCTGAGCCTCCTGCTAACAGATGCTGGAGACATGGTGACGCACCGTCTGCAGGTATGGGAGAATGACACGATGACATACTGTAGTGACAGGAGCACATTTTCAGAAGGGAGCCCTCAATGTGGCTGCTGACAGGGGTGCCCAACACTCTCCTGTTTGAGGCCACGTTTGTGTCTGTTTGTTCTGTTCTGTCTTTGGCGCCATGCCCAGAGGGTGCTCCATGAGTACCCCCAGCTCACTGCTCAAGGATGCCTGGGGCCGTCAGTGTCATTGGGGTCACTTTTCCTGCCCAGAGATAATTGGGGGCGGCTTCAATACAGGAACTACAGGCACTTTATGCCCTCACATAGCTCTGAGTCAGTCACTTGCTGACATTGTCTGTCTCCGTCTCATCCGTAGAACATGGAACGGGGAATGTGGGATATGGCATTGGGGGAGAGGGGGCGTCTGGAGTTTTGTTCCAACCCAGTGTTGCTTTTTGTGGTCCTGTTGGGTTCCTGCTCAGGTGTTACCCTGTGCCGTGCTCATTGGATTTATCCCTGGAATGGCTGCATGCAAGTCGAGAACCTGTCTCGAACCCGACCAGAACCTGCAGGAACTTTCTAGAATAATGCTGTTGTAGCAGATCTGGCTCCCTGTGAGGGACTCCTGGGATCATTATTAGAAATGGGGAAACAATGAACTTTCCCGACCCTATGTGGTGTCTGGCCCTTTAAGACTCTGACCAGAAGTGTTGGTGAGGTCACAGAGCCCCGCCTTTCCCTGGGGTCTTTGTGGGCGGAGCAATCTCCACCCTGTTTGTTGCCTCGTGAGGAGCGGGGGTGGGGCGGGAAGGGGGCGGCCAGGGCGCAGGGGCTTCGGATAGGGCCAGTTTCCTCGCTGGCCTTGGACTGAGAGTGAGTGGTCGATCTGGGAGCAGCCCTGAGCCTCCGCCGTCTCCCCACCGCGGGACGCCCCCAGCGCCCGCCTTTTGGAGAGGTTTGTCTGTCTACTCATTTCTATTGTAGCGCATCGCATAGAGGGGAGGGAGTTTTTTATTTCGGAGGCGCGTGAGGAGGGGGCGTAGGTCCCAGGCAGGTGGGCTGCCAAGTAAGGTGGAAGGTTGGAGAGAGAAAGTCGTTCGGTCGGAAAGTGTCAGGAACAACGGAAATCAGGACCACCAGAAGAGCAAGAGTTTCCTTCTCAGGTTTGTTTCACATTGTGCGTCCTGGTGGCCCTGGCCAGGGCAGCCCCATGGGGTCGGGGGCACGAGACCCTCGCCCTCCCCCCCAACCCATCGCTCTGGCCCCCAACCGGAGAGGAACGTGCTGGAGCCCGAGGGAGCCCCAGCTTGCCCGCAAGTCTCATGGCCCTTGCGGGACCACCACAGCTTTGGCTCTGCGCCAGGGACCCTCGAAGCCCGGGGGCCTCACCAGGGGTGGGGCGTGGGGACATCTCGAGAATGGCCCCCAGCTGCCTACCCACATCCCCCACGTTCCAGGCCGACTTTCGTGTCTAGGCGGGTTGAAAAGGAGTCAGAGATAAGCGGTTTCCCTCGGCAAGGGAACCCGGGGGGCTCATTCTTTGGCCTTTGGTGCGAGAGGGCTGGGGCCTCACCTGGCGTGTTCAGGGGGGTCTCCTGAACCTTCCCTCAGGAATCGGCCCTGGCAGTGTTCGGTGTACCTCGTACCCTGGTGAGCAGCGTGAAGGCGCAGCAGCAGCACCCCGCTGCCTGGTGGGGGGAGGAAGGCGCTGGGTGCATTTCTCCTGTGCTTGGGGCTCAAGAACATTGGGCCCAGCGTTTGCTTGTCACTTGTTGCTGGTTCAGTCATGAGGCTCGAAGGGCTTTTTCTTTTCATTTCTTTTTTCCCCTTTGTATTTTGTTTGCTTTTAGGTCCACGCCCTGTGATGCTCATGGGGTTATTTCTGGCTCTGCACTCTGACCGCTCTGGGTGCTGTCCAGGGGACCCTATGAGATCAGGATCACGATCACGACCATCCTGTAGTTCGTCGATTGCCTCGAGCAGGCCCCTTCGTCCTAGCCCTGAGATGTTCTTAAAAATTGATTAAAGGATCTTTCAGGATTAGGAGAATGAGACCCATCTTATGAGATGCTGGGGAATAAATCCAGGTTGTCCGCCTGCAAGTCGGACGCATCTGGCGCCATTTCTCCTACCCCAGTGTGCTGAGTTTGAAGAGGAGTCAGGGCTGAGGGCTGGCAGGAGGGGGGATGGGGGAGCATCAGGGCTGGGCCAGAGAGCGTCCTTCAAACAAAAGTGCAGTCTTAGCAGGAAGTAGCCGAGGCACTTCGAGGCTGTGTCCCAAGGCCTCATGCTGCATTCTAGGATCACCACTGGCCACCGCACCTTTATTTGTTTTATTGAATTATGTAGTTTGTGGGTACAGCTGGCAGTGTTGATGAGTTACTCCTCCTGCCTCTTCACTCAGGCCCCCAGGAAAACTCCTGGCCCTGACGCCTGTGTTTCCAGCCTGGCTGCACAACCTGTGGTATGGCGGTGCCTGCAAAATAGCTTTTGCCTTTTACAGTAAGTAGTGAATGAGTGAACCTACAACAAAGCTAGTTGGGGCCTGACTGCTAGTACGGTGGGGACTTTCTTAATGTGCACTCGGCCGACCTGGTTCAGTCACGTGTCCCAAACGTCACCGAGTCTGGTCAGAAAGCAAAACCTGACCATCTTGTGTGCATTGCCATGGAACTCACACCCATGGTCAAATCAGATCTTCTGTTTGCTCTGGGCCTGTTTGGATTGTGAGAACCATCGCGATGTTGTCCTGCCCTGAGAACACACTGCCTCATTCATTTCTTTCCACAAATTCTTAGTCTTCTGTTGCGTTTCATTGCATAACTGAAACTGCAGATTCAGGTTTTGACATTGCAGCAATTTGATTTGAGAGTGGAGTCACTGGGTATGAGTCAGCTGGTAAAATTTACACACTGGGGACAGATATTATGCTGGAGGGGATCAAGGATGTGATTTTGATGGTGGATGACAGGGCACTGCAGAGAAGAAATCTAGAGCCTAATGCTTGGCGTAGAGGCCCTTGCTTCGCTTCCCTGGGTGGTGAAATCACTGCTCAAAACAGAAAGAAATTTCTACTTTTTCCTTTGAACAAAATGTTTATTTCTATTTCTTCCATTTGATCGAAACTGGTAATCGCTTCAAAACAACTAGTTTGGGGTTTGGGGGGGGTGGAGCGATAGTTCACTTGGTGTAGACTTGGTTTTTACGCGACCGGCCCGGGTTTTATTCCTGGCGTCCCTTTTGGTCCCCTGAGGACCACCATGAGTAATTCCTAAGTGCAGAGACAGGAGTAACCCCTGTGCTTCACAAGGTGTGACCCAAAAAGCCAAAACTGAAAAAGAAAACCAGTTTGAGGGCACTAGTGTCAGCGCACTGAGAAGGAGAAAGGTTTGCATCCATTTGCTCCCCTACAGACCCTCCAGGAGTGATCCCTGAGCACTGCTTGGTGTGTCTCTAAAGAAGACAAACTTCAAAATAAAAGGACCAAAAAAAGGATCGATCCTGAGAGCCATCCATTTTGGTGAGATGTTTTCAATGGCCCCCGTGGCTCGTCGTGTCTGCAGGGATGCAGGGTTGCCTTCACTCCATGCATCAGGCGCTCCACACTGAGCTCCACGCTGAGCTTGAACTGAACCCTGACTGGAATCTATTTTATTTTCTCTTGGAATGGTGTGTCAGCTTTCTGCTGTCACTGTCGCTGTCCTCCCATGGTTCATCGATTTGCTCGAGCGGGCCCAGTAAGGTCCCCCGTTGGAGACTTGGTTGTTATTGTGTGTGGCATGTCGAATACATCACGGGGAGCTTGCCAGGCTTTGCCGTGCGGGCGAGATACTCTCGGGAGCTTGCCGGGCTCTCCGAGAGGGGCGGAAGAATCGAACTCAGGTCGGCCATGTTGGCTGCGTGCAAGGCAAACGCCCTACCGCTGTGCTCTCTCTCTCTCTACCGCCTTCTGCAAAGGGAGTTATTTCCACGTGTGTCTGTTTGAGTTAAAAAAAACACTGAACATATGGGGCTTTTGTAGTGCATTATTAACGAGGGACAAGGTCAGTGGCTCAGGCCTCCGTTAGTCTCGTGGATAAAGTAAAAAGTGGCGGCCCCTCATAGAAGGGGTACTCTGAGGGCCAATTTTGTGGCAGGACACAAGCATCCTCCCGTTAGCATCCCAGAACTCTCAGTCTCCACGTTGTTAGTAGCGGGACCATTCGTACCTGGGAGGTGCTTTCGTGCTTGCTCTCTCACTGGGTTCCTGACATCCAGGCAGTTCCTGGGGTGCAGTAGAGGCTTCAGAGTGATGCGGAGCTTAGGGCGGTGCAGTGGGGTCTGTACACAGTACAGGGGTTGTGGGATTGAGTGTGTCCTTGTTGCATTTTGGCATGGGGCTGAGCACTGGGGCTACAGGCCTTGGGGTTGCGGAACCCACCAAGGGCTAGGGGCTTGAGTGGCCAACACTCTCAACATGGGACTTGCCGGTACAAATCCTGAAGCCTTTAGCCTTGACGTAGATGCTATAGAATCTGCAGATTCATGTTCAGGGTCGGGGCTGCAGCCCCCTAAAGGCAAGAGACTCTGTTGCAGACCGTCCTATTCATTGGCGGTTGTGATGGGGCGGGGCCTTTTTGGAAGTGTGGTTCACGCAGGTGGGCAGTTTCGGCCAATGGAATTTTAATTTGGGGGTTTGTTTTAGTTTTTTATGTTTTTTGGGGGAATGTTAGAGAGGACCCACCCTACGATGTTCACGCCTGGCTCAGTGCTCAGGAATCATTCCTGGTGGTGCTCTGGGATCTGGGATGCTTAGGCTTTATTTGGGTGAGGAGGGTAAGCATCTTATCTGCTTTACTGTCGGTCTTATCCCAACATTGATGTTTTTTTCCAGATGAGGAATTTAGACTCATGTTCAGTTACGAAAAATCCTCTATGCTTCATCTCTCCCTGACTGGGCGATTTCAGGATACTGGCTCTTGGGGTGAGTACAGCAGGTCAAGGGTTTAATTTTTCTTTTTTTTTTTTTGAAGGAATATGTTCTTATTGTGACGGCGGGGGGGGGGGCGGAGGAGCTTTGCTCAGGGGTCACTCCTGGCTTGCTGGGAAGAAATTTACGTTGAAAGGTCCAGAGGTATCATACAGCAAGTAGGTTGATTGCCTTGCATGCAGCTAACAGAGATTTGACCAGCAGCATCCCAGTAAACCTTAAATATTCCAGGATAGATCCCTGAATGCAGAACTAGGAGTTCTCCTGACACTGTTGGTTTTGGCTCAGACACACACACACAAACACACACACGAAATATCTGACAGCAGAGAAAGAAGTATGCTGAGTCTGTTGCATGCATGGGAAACGTCTCTTTTGTTTCACCAGCCACCCTGTGGTCGCTCTGACTGCCCTAAACCGCTGTGGTCTCTGCATTGTGAGTGGTGGGGTCACTCGATGATAGTGTACAGGAATGGCGGCCCCTCACCCGGGACACACCGAGTGCTCCTGACGAAAGCTGTGTCTTACTTATTAATTGATTTTTAGGAAACAGTCACTCTCACTGTCCTCCCATTGTTATTGATTTGCTTGAGCGGGCCCAGTAACATCTCCATTGTGACACTTGTTACTGTGTTTGGCATATGAAATATGTCACTGGTAACTTGCCGGGCTTTGATTTTCAGGTGAGATACTCTTAGTAGCTTACTGGGTTCTCTAAGCATGGTGTAGGAATCGAACCTGGGTTGGCTGCATACAAGTCAAATGTCCTACCCGCTGTGCTATTGATCAGAGGAGATTTTTCTGAAGATAGCTTTTTTTTTTGTGTAAGGAGGACAGTGGCCTTGCATGTAGCCAACCTTGGTTCGAACGTCATGACCACATAGGATACTGGGAGCACGGCCAGATGTGATCACCGCAGAACTTGAAAAGGAAACCCCAAGTGGTCAGAAAAGCATGGAGTTAGGGAAGAAAATGAGCTTGAAGAGGAAAGGTGTGCTGAGAAAGTTTCTGAAACAATGGAACAAACGAGAAAGTAATTTCTTTTAAAATTATTGTTATTTCTTAGCAAGAAGGAATTAAGGAAATAGTGAGCTCAAATTTGAATTCTCGACCGTGTGTTAAATGAGAGTTAGTGAATACGCTCTGTAAATTATTCTTTTAATGATGAAAATACTGGGCTATTAATGTCAGTGACTTCAATGGGCATAAGAAAATTTTAGCTAGAATGTTCCAACTTAGCTTCTCAAAGACCTGGTTACTATTTATAGACATAGTATAAGATGCCCCCCCCCCACCCCGACCCCTGTTTTCAGTCACAGTGCACACAGTGCAGGATTTTCCCATTTTGGCTGCTTAGAGGTGGAGGCAGGGGATCTTTTGGGGATTATCTCCAGAATAGCTTGTTGCTGGCCACCTTTCATTCCTTAGACTGAACCATTGGCTCCCTCAACTTGATCGATTTATTTCAGTTAATTCCGTTTTAGTTGTTTTATTTATTTTTTTAGTGGGGGATACACCTTGCTATACTTGGTTACACGTGATGGTGCTCAGGGAACCATATGGGATGCCAGTAGTCAAATCTGTTTTTTCTGCTTGCAAGACAAGCACTTCTCCCGCTGTACTATGTCACCATCCCCATTGCACAGAAAAATTTTGATTTATTATTGTCTTTTTATATTGTCAATTTTGACTCACAGCACTCAGTGCTCTGTGCTAAGTTTAGCATCTGAGCTCAACATTGTTGCTGGCACTGCTTGGGTACCCTAACTGCTTTGGAGAACTGAATGTGTTTTAGCAGCTAGAAAGAAAAGCATCTTATGTACTGTCTCTGCTTACCCTATTTAATTTTTCTACAGAAAAAAATATTTTTTTATCTGCCAAGTTTCTTAGCAGAGCCCTACCCATTGACCATCTCTCCCAGACAAGGTGCGGGTACACCTAGTAGGGCGCTTGCCTTGCACGTAGTTTGCCTGATTTCAATCCCCATCATTTCATAGGGTCCAATGAACACAGCCAGGTGTGGCGCAAAGCCCCCCACAGAAAAAAGTCTCACTCCAGAATTTGTCATGACAGTGGAGCATTCTTTGAACATCTTTTTGGGCTTTGTGAATATCACTCCTGTCTGTTCTCTTTTTGTTTTTTGCTTCTTTTTGATTTTTTTGATTAGACCCAGCGATGCACAGGGGTTACTCCTGACTCTGTACTCACAAATTAGTCCTGTTGGTGCTCGGTGACCATATGGGATACTGGGAATTGAACCCGGATTGTCCACTTGTAAGGCAAACACTACCTGCTGTGCTATCACTCCAGCTCCCTTTTGGCTACAAACTTGACGATGGTCAGGGACTCTGCCCCTCTGTCCAGATGTCCTTGAGATTCCATGTACCCCACCTTAAACCACATGATACACCATTTGAGCTCCTCTTTCTGGGTCTATCTCACCATAAGTGGAGCAGATGAGGTGGGATTTGGGGCCACATCTGACAGTGCCAAGAGGGCTGCAGCCTGCTCTCTGTTCATAGTACTGGTGGACATTGGGTACCAGGAAAGGCCCCCCTGGGCTTTCAGCTGGCTGACAATCCACCCCAGCCTGGTGTGCTTTCTCCTGCCCTCAGTTGATATGTTCATTGTAAGTTCTTGGTTGTGAACATTCTGGAATATTTTAACTATTAAGCCCGAAGCTATCGGTTTCCAAGCAGCAAGATAGAAAGAGACATGAACTTGATAATGCGAAGGCAGTAGGAGTTGTAATCCAGTATACTGGAGCCAACTATCTTGGCCTCTTGATAGGGACACCGACGTCAGGTAGCAGTTTATATAGGGTTTGATTACATAAGCAGTGCATTTTGTATAGTTTCAGAAAAAACTTAGCTAGTCAGTTGTATTGGGATGTGTCTAGGCTAACAGTGGTGAGGCAGTAGTTAAAAATTTGTTTTCCATAATCATTCATGGATACATAAGCTCTTTCTTTTAGGGTTAATAAAAGACAATTTCTGGGACATTTTGACTAGGGCCATAATGATTGATTGAGCCCACTGGCAGGGCACAGGAACTTTCCCAGGTGGGTTCACGTTGGCTAGTTGCACATTGTTCCATTTCTGGGAAGCCGAGACTGTTTCAATTCCAGGAACTTGGGGCCTCACTGATTTTGCTGAGTTCTGCCGCCATAACAGGTGTCAGTTTTCCCCTTCCACAGCAAAACACTGACTGCAGGGAAGTAGTTGGAGGTTCTGAGAAAAATTACAGACTTTTCACCATTGAGATTTCTTTTAGGCCAAGTGTAATATTTCTTCTCCTTTTCTTTACACAAAATCACATACCAAGGGCGTAAAATCATATAGTCTGTTAAAGCCTTGCTTGTGAGCTCTGAGTCCTGCCTGGTGTGGCCCCCAAGCAAAGACAAAGTAAAGAACTGACTCTCGAGAATATACTGCTGGATTCCTAACCTTTGCTGTAGCCACGTAACTGCCTCTTTGCTTTTATTTGTGTGTAGGAAGGGTAGGGGATTTGGGATTTCTGCCAGACCCAGCGGTGTACCTGCCCCTTGGTTCTGTGATGCAGAATAGGTTATGTGGATTGTGCTGCATTTATATTTTGTTTTTATTTTTTCTTGGTTTTGGGTCTCTGCCTGGCCTTACTTGTACTGTTGCTCTGGCCTCCTTTTAGGTGGTTCTTTTTTTCCTTTGTGTTTTGTTTTTCGGGCGCCACCTCTGGTGGTGCTTAGGGCTGACATCCTGACTCTGTCTGTGCTCAGAGTCTCTCCTTTGGGAACCAAGGGTAGTGTTGGGAGTCAAGTTCAGGTCAGCTGGGTGGGTGCAAGCAGCACTTTCCCCACTGCCCAGTCCTGCCCGTGGAGTGGGGGTGCTGTTGGTGAAGGAGGGAGTGGGCATGGGAAAGCCATTGTGAGGGCAGCTCAGCCCAAGTGTCTCCGTCACGGGTGTTTCCACATTCAGGGCTCATGCTGGCATCCGGGTGTCACTTGGAGGCTGGTTTTTTATTGCAGTAAGAAGAAATGGGAACTGCCCCCTGGAAAAAAATGCCTGTTGTCAATAAGAGCTACCTGTGGGTTTTGGCATCTTTGGATTTGGGAGATTTCTTGGGGCTCAGAACCTTAAAAATTGATAGACCTGGGCTGACTTCTCTGAGAATTGTTGGACCGTCTGGTCGGTACACAGAGCAGCCCAGGCCTGTGGTGTTACTAGAACTAAGGTGTGTTTTCCTGGTACCCAGACAATCATTTAGACAGATGGACACGTTTCCAGATTCACTCTGGTAATGAAAATCCAGTCCTATGTACAAGAGTACAGGATGTTTGGAGGCCCTGTGATAATTTGCATTACATTTGTCCCCATTTTTTAGCATTTTTTCACAGATCCCCCAACACATCAAGTGGTTCTCTGCAGGAGGTGGGAGGTGGCTATTCCCAGTGCCCAAGCCTTGCAGCTTGAAACTGGCCCCAGATGTGCCAGGGGCTACCGTGGTTCCCCCTTCGGTGCTCAGGCATCCGTGCAGTGATGGTGTTGAGGGTCATACTCAGGCCTTCCGCGTGTTCAGCAACTGCTCTATCACTTAAGGTACCTCGTCGGCCCCTGTTAGCATCTTTTTCAACATATTATTTTGAAAACACGACAGATTTTCAGGAAAGTTGCAAGGATTTGAGGGGGAAATATTCTCTTCCCCCCCCCCTCCTTTTGGTCTTGGGGCCACACCGGATAGTGCTCAGAGTCCTCACTCTGGGCTCAAGAGTGACCCCTGGTGGTCCTCGGAGGACCATATTCAGTCAGGTGATTGATTGATTTTGCTCTTTGGGTCACACCTGATGATGCACAGGGGGTACTCCTCGCTCTGCACTCAGAAATGACTCCTGGCGGTGCTCAGGGGACCACCTGGGATGCTGGGTATCGAACTCGGGTGGGCCACGTGCAAGGCAAACGCCCTACCCGCTTTGCTGTCGCCCCAGCCCCTGCGGTCAGGTGATTTCAGTCGGGCTGGGATGGATGCAGGTTAACTCCTCCACTGCCTCTCCAGTCCCCTTTGCTTTCTCTCATCCCACACTTGCTTGATCATGGTCAGTCTGTGAGTATTTTTTGCTTTCTCCTTCAGTTATTTCAGAGCCGATGTGGTGAGTCAGGTCCTTTTAGACCGGAGTGTTTCAGATCAGATCAGATCAGAGTGTTTCCTGAGAGTAAGGATTCCGGTTCGTATTCATGGTACAGCTTCTTACGTTGTTGCAGTAGTTGAATCTGCAATTCATCTTCAAGGTTGCTTGCGGTCTTGGTAATTCTCTTTCTGTTTCTCTTGTGGGTTTGGAGTAAGGATGCATACAGTGCTTCTTGAGTCCTGCAGTGCTGGGCATTCCCTGGGGTACCCTGATAGTGGGGTCGAAGGGGCCTTTTTGGCTGCCCCTGTTGTGTGGGGGTCATGCAGTTGCAGGGATTGAGCTGAGTTGACCATAAGCAAGGCAGACTCTTTGACCCCATTTACATCTTTTCTCTGGCCATGAGTGCTGTCTCTGGCCTCAGAATAAAAAAGTACGTCTAGGGGGCCTCCCTTGCAGTGTTTTTGCTGTTGGTTTTGGTTCGTATTTTTCCTTTTTAGGCCCCACCATGGCTTGGGGGGGGAATCCAATGGGGTGCCAGGGGTTGAATTGGGGTCAGCACGTGCAAGGCAAGTGTTGTACCGCTGGCCTGGTGCCTTCCTCTTGTGGGGCTTTAGTTAGTGCCTAGGGCTCTGACGGTTTGATGCTCAGGTTGGTGGGATGGTTCTCCTTGGTCCAGCAGTTCCGGGGCCTTCCGTCCTCGATTGCATTCTACCCTCTCGGCTCTCTCTGGGACTAACTGTGTTTAGTCCTGTTGAAGGATCTTTCCTGACAAATGGGCAATTCTCTTGCAAACTTTCAGTTGGTAAAAGGCAGAATCCTTTCTCAGTGTCCTCACAGGCATTTCACAGACTGTTCAGGAGAACACAGGCCAGTTATTCACAGGAGCCTGTGGATCACGGCCTCTCGGGGTTCTTTGTGACTCGTGCACAGCAGATGGACAAATCAAGAGCCCCTCAACTGTGGCTGGGAGTATCCTCTCTGGGGGAAAGGGGGGTGCACGGGGAGTACCACCTGCTCTGCTGGCGTGTTCTAGAAATGTGCATCGGGGAGTGTGGTTGAGGGCTGCTCTAGCCTTCCCATTTTCTCCTGCGTGGGCACTTGTCTCAACTGTTGTAAGAGCAGGTCAGGCAGATTGGAATCTTCTGCAGTTGTGGTTTTGTCTGTGTTTTGAAGCTCACGCCACTTTTTTCTTCACACCTCTGTGGTCCTTGCCTGTGGCCAGAGCAGTGGGCAGAAAAGCCTTTTGGTGACAGAGGTGAACTCTGGTGCCTCCTGAGCTCTCCTGCAGTCCCCACTGTTCTCTCTTCCTGTTCTCTCTGTCAGTGTTTTGGGGTCACACCCACCTCAGTGCTTCTGGTCATTCCTGGCAGTGCTGGAGGACCATGAGATGCCTGAGATCATGAGAGCATGGGCGTGTCGTGGCGAATATGTAATGGCAAGGCAGATGCCTCACAGGCAGGGCATGGCCAAGGCTATGTGGGACAGGAGCAGCCCGGGGCTCCATCTCCTCCTGTCTGTCCCCAGACCTCCAAGTGCCCAAGTCTGTCGCCGGGAGGCAGGGACAGATTCTGCCTTCGGAGGCACAGGCTGTGTGTGTGTGTGTGTGTGAGAGAGAGAGAGAGAGAGAGAGAGAGAGAGAGAGAGAGAGAGAGAGAGACTGGGGGGATGAGGGGCGGGGCGTTCCTAGCAAGGAAGGTGAAGTCCCTTGGGAAGGGAAACGATTTGCTCCCTGGCTCCCTGCCTGTCCAGACCAGTTGGGAATAGCCTGCTGAGGCTGGAGAAAGGGGTTCTGTCCGGGGAATCACCCCACAGCACTCCCACGGGGCCTGCGTGCCCAGACCTTCCAACTGGTGGTCACAGATCATCTGGGGACAGGACTTGGGGGTGTATCCTGAGACTCTCCCGCTTGTCTCGGAGCTTCTGGGATCCTGGGATTCCATGACCACACACTGCAGCGATGGGGTGCGGGTCTTCAGCTCCCTTGAGCCCTCTCCCTTCCCATCTCTCTTCTTCTGCTGCATCTCCGAAGTGTTCGGGGCCCCATTTCTCCCCACCCTGTCACATGAGGGCTGGACAGCCACATCTGGGTCTACAGGAGCCTGCCCTGTGGCCTACTGCCAGCCCTGCTGTCCCCCCTACCCTGGCTCCTCTTGGGGTTCAGTCCGTGTCCATGCTGCTTGGCTGCTAGCTCTGTTCCCCGAGTCCCTCTGTCGCTACTCCGGGCTTTGCAAGAACCAGAGCCACATCCAGAGGTGCTCAGGGACCCAGGTGGCAGGGACCAAACTCGGGGCCTCTCACGTGTTACGTCCAGGCTCAGCCCACTTGGGGCTGCTTCTGTGACTCCTCAACACCCCATTAAGTGCCGGGATTGCTGCGCACAGGCAGCCACACCACCTGGTCACGGGGTCTGTGTCAGAAGCACGACTTTCCCACAGTTCACAGGAGGCTCCCTGGCCTCCGCTCTCCTCCCAGGTGACCCAAAACGCTTGGGGATGGGGTCATCAGCTGTCAAGGTGGGATGGAGCTCTGATTCTGCCCATGTCTGCCCCTGACCACTTTTCCCCTAGGAAGAGCCTCAGACGTTAAGGAAAAGATTTATTTTAAATATCCCAGTTAAAACTCAAAAGACTTGAACATAAAACCAAAATTATCTTTATTGAAGAAACGAGACATAAACAAGAATAAGCATCACAAAACGAAAGCAACAGCATGTGAGCTGGCGATGTCAATTTAGGATGCCTTAAATATAAACTATGAGAACTATTTCTATGGCAAAGATTGTGAGACCGCCATTAACCAGCGGTCAGCACACAGGGCTCAGTGTCCCCCAGCAGGTCTAGCCAGACCCAACTGTTCCTGCCCCTCGCAGCCCCTTTTCTTCAAGCTGGGGCTAAGGTTCTCACCTTCCAGGACAGTGGACTCAAGCATTTGATCTGAAATTGGGGAAACTTTCCAGATCATGGAACATAAAAGAAAGTGGATTTTTTTGTTGCCTTTTGCCAGACTCCTGAAGTGCGCCCAAGTCTTAACATAATATTCTAGGATATTCTGGATTTTTCTAGATTGTCCACATAGGAGGCTGAAATTGGGCAGAGTCCGGACTTTTTCCTCCTTGGTACCTTGTAGCAGGTGGTCTGAAGGGGTTGGGGGACAGGTGTGTGGGTCTTCACCTGTAACCCAAGTGCCTGTAGGCTGCTTCTAGGTGAATTCCTCTCTCCCTTGGGCCAGTTTTCTGGTGTGTTGGGCATCCGATGACAGTCCTGGTGGCGATGCTCTGGGCACGGGCAGGCCCTGGACGGATGGAAAGGATCATTGACAGTCTGAGGGCATGTGGAACTTCCCTCACCCTGAACCCAGCTCCCATCTCTGCTCCTAAAGCCTCTTGGCCTTGACCCGAGGGTGATCCCAGTGCCAGGAACAGGACCTCTGGGGGTCCGGCTGGAACCCCCCTCCAACTCTCCATCACTCCAGGGAAGCAGACGTGAGTGTGCTGGGGGCCAGCACTGGGCTCTGGTGGCTAAGACAGGAGATGAGGTCTAGGCAGAGCACTCCCTTGGGCTTCCCTGACAGATTGGCTGTGGTCTGCACCCCAGGGCCCCACTTACCCCCTCATTCCGTGCCCCGCCTCCTGGCCCGGATCTACAGCAGATTGGCGCGGTCTCGGCCCCACACCCACAGCTCAGGGTCGTAGGCCTGGATCTGCGAAGACAGATGGGGCCCATGTTGCTGACTCGCTCGGCCTCTCCAGCCTGCGGACAGCCCCCTCCATGCCCCCCAGCAGCCCTACCTGTTCGCACTCCTCCCGGGTCACCCAGGCTCTCCAGCTCATGGAGCGCAGCAGTTGGAGACGGAGCCGGTAGAACAGGGGCCGCTGCAGGCGGCTGTGGCCATACAGGAAGGCGAAGATGTTCTGCTTGGGTGCCTGGTAGTCCTCCTCCATATCGTTGGCCAGGTAGCTGTGGACAGCACACCGCCTGTGTTCACACCTACCTCCTTCCTTCAGGGAACTGCGGCGGAGGGCCCCCAGGGATTGATGGAGGCTGTGTTGGGGCTCCCTGGGATCAGTACTCACAGTGCCAGAAAGAAGTGAATGCGTCGGATCTGCCAGCTGAAGAGGCCAGAGCGGCTGAAGTAGGCGATGACCATGGCCAGCAGGTACTGGGGAGACACGGGGATAGGTCACCAGGGCTGGGCGGAGGGGAAGGAGATCCAAGAACTCGGGAAGCAGGACGAAGGGGAGGACTTTGTGGGTGTTTGCTGAATCAAGAGGAGAGGGACCCCACAGACACGACCCAGAGAGACTGGGGTGCCTGTGCCCCAGGAGTGGGCAGCGAAGAGCTGCATCAGTGACCGCACCTCCCCTATCCAGTGGCCCCCAAGTTTTACACTCACCCCCCCCCCCCGAAAGAGCAAAAAGAGCAAAGGTACCCAGGCAGGTTGAGCTTGGTGGGTCCCCGGGACAGTCGCTTAGTGACCCCCAGCAGGTACCTTATCAGAGACCAACAGGTGCCGGTCCCAGGCCAGGAATCTTTTGATCACAGGGTCCTCTGTGGGAAGGCGGGGTTGTGAACCTCAAAGTCACAGCCCGCCCCCAATATTCCCCACCGTTGGGCCGGCCACACTGGGCCCCGCACAGCCCCAGGTTGGAATAGGGGTGCGGGAGCCCCTTCCTTGGGTGACTCAGCCCAGGCAGCCCGGCACTGCAGCCCCTGTTCGGGCAGGGGCCACCTCTTCCCCACCATGGGACACTGCATCCCTAACGACCGCCTGTGTCCGGGTGGGAGACTCGGGCCCGAGGCTCCTACCCAGCAGCTTGCGGAAGACTTGGTGGTGCTCGGGGAGCACGGGGCTCTCCTGTCGCTGCCGCTTCCTGTGCAGCCCACATGGCTGCTCCTCGTCCTCCTGCTGTTCCTCGTCCTCCGACTCATCCCTCTTCCTCCGAACAGCACCCTGAGGCCGGGGGCTGACGTGAAGCCCACTGTGCTGAGCCTGGGAGGCTGCGTCCCCCTTTTCTTCCTCTTCCTCCTCCACCTTCTCCAGCGCCTCTGGATCCTCCGACTCCTGCTCCTCCTCTACCTCTGGCGATGACCACATCCTCCTTTTCCGGCCTCGGGAAGGCACACCTGCAGCATGGCTCATCATCTCCAGTACTCCAGGGGTCTCCTCTTCCTCCTCCTCCTCCTCCTCTTCCTCCTCCTCCTCCTCTTCCAACTCCTCTTCATAGAGCAGTTGCTCCCTCTTCCTCTTGCGGCAACCAACAATGGCCCAGGGGCCTCCGTAGGACTCTGACGGAGAGGCCAGACCCAGTCCCAGCAAGTCCTCTGTGGGAAGACGGGGTTGTGAACCTCAAAATCACAGCCCGCCCCCAATATTCCCCACCGTCGGGATGGCAACACTGGGCCCCTCACAGCCCCAGGTGGGAGTAGGGGTGCAGGAGCCCCTTCCTTGGGTGGCTCAGCCAAGGCAGCCCGGCAGTGCAGCCCCTGTCTGGGCAGTGGCCACCTCTTCCCCACCACGGGACACTGCATCCCTAACGACCTCCTGTGTCCAGGTGGGAGACTCGGGCCCGGGGCTCCTACCCAGCAGCTTGCGGAAGACTTGGTGGTGCTCGGGGAGCACGGGGCTCTCCTGTCGCTGCCGCTTCCTGTGCAGCCCACATGGCTGCTCCTCGTCCTCCTGCTGTTCCTCGTCCTCCGACTCATCCCTCTTCCTCAGAACAGCACTCTGAGGCCGCGGGCTGGCCTGAAGCCCATTGTGCTGAGCCTGGGAGGCTGCGTCCCCCTTTTCTTCCTCTTCCTCCTCCACCTTCTCCAGCGACTCTGGATCCTCCGGCTCCTGCTCCGACTCTGACGGAGAGGCCAGAGTGAGTCCCAGCAATTCCTCACCTGCCCATGGACTCCCAGGCCCCCAAGCTTCTCTTTCTCCATCTCCTCCCACACATCTTATCATGGTTCACACCCCTGTGACCTTCAGTCTCTTCCTCAGGGTAGAATTTCTCCCTGGGGACACAGAGGGGCACCTCCATTTCCCTATTTCCCCCATCCCGGCTCCCCTTCCTTGTCCTGGCTGTCAGTCCATACCCCAAGAGCCTGTTCTGTGCCGCTCCTTCCGACCTCTCAGTGTCTCCCCAACACTCCTGTCTGCGCAGCTCCCAGTCCCGCTGGCCCCAACACCTACCTGAAGGTCCCGGCATCATTTCCTCTGGCGCCACCTCCAGGGGGTATCCCGAGGTGCTGGACTCAGGGCTCTGGGGCTCAGAACCAGGACTCTGCCTACGGCTGGCCATCCCAGGTCCACTGTCTCCCCCGATAGCTCAGGTTCTCCCTCAATAACAGCAGTGCCTGCCGTCGAGGAGCTGAGCAGACGAGGCTTTGGGCTCTCAAGCCAAAGGCTACTGTTGCCTACTTGAGCTTCAGGTTCTGGAGGTCTGGGATCTTCCAATCAGCACAGCCGGAAGCTCTGATGTCATCAGAACCCCCCTGCACCCCCACCAGCAACGAGTTTGAAAGAAAACCCTCAACTGCCAGGGGGCTTCTCCAGAAGTCAGGGGGCAGTACATAGGTGGCCCTGGCCCCGGGCCAGTCCCCAAACCAGTCTGCAGGATTACATCCCTGTTTTCCACACTGTGTGCCACACTTCTCTCCTGGGGACATTGATGAGAGGGGCCTGGGAGGAGGTTATAGGAGTTTGGAGTCAGTTGAACGACAGAAACCCCCAAGAACCCACCCGGGGAAGACAGGCTTGGCCCTGTTGGTGCTTTTAAAGGTGCGTGCTGCTGGGGTTGAGCCATAGGCTGACCCGGCTTGAGCCCCAGTATCCCATTTGGTACCCCTAGGACTAATTCCTGAGTGCAGAGCCAGAAATACATGTGTGTGTATGTGTGTGTGTGTGTGTGTGTGTGTCTTTATGCCTGTCTCAGGTCTGGGGTCTGTCCAGTCCCCGTCTCATGATACCATCTCATACAGAAGACCGTATTTTACTCCCAAAGAAATGTTTGTCTTGGAGCTGGAGCTGTGATACCGCTCATAGGGTGTTTGCCTTGCACACAATCAGGGTTTGATCACTGGCACCCCATAAGTCCTCTGAGCACTGCCAGAAGTGATTCCTAAGTAGAGAACCAGAAGTACACCCTGAAAAACGCTGGGTGTGATCCTTGTTTCTCGTCTTTTGGCCGTGCTGGGGATCAAACCCAGGAGTTTCACACGCGCTAAATAACTTGGCAGTGTACTAGCACAGTTACTTATAATACTAATTTTTTAATTTTATACACCTCTACAAAAAGGATTTTGAAATTTTTTTTCGTTTTTGTCACACTTAGTGGTGCTCAGGACTTATTCCTGACTGCACTCAGGGATGCTCCTGGCAGGGCTTGGGGTACCATATGGGATGCAGGGTTCTAGGGATCCAAGCTGGGTCAGTTTTGTGCAAGGAAGGTATCCTACCCACTACTGTACTATTTATCTGACTCTTCAAATGATAGTTTCTGGGGCTGGAGAGGTAGTGCAGTGGGTAAGGTTCCTGCCATACTGGTGGCCAATCCGAGTTTGATCCCTGGCATCCTGTATGCTCCCCAGAACACCACCAGGTATAATTTCTAAATGAAGAGCCAGGAATAGCATTGCTAGTATGGCCCCCAAAGAAACAAACAACAACAAAACTGAATAAAAACAAATACAAACAAAGAGCAAAGGGCTGTGTACTGACTGGGCCTCCGCCTGTGGGTGCTGGGATGGTGCTGCACACGATTCCAAAGACAGCTGCCGACTCATGAGAATTGGCAGAATTTCACGATTAGTTCTCCACGATTCTCAAATCGGCCCTATGCTTGTGATTGGGGGCGAGGAGATGGGACACTGCCTCCGTGTATGTGTGTGTGACACAGATAAGAGACGTCCACTCTAGGTGGCATTTCTGCAGTGGGCCTGGTGTGTGTATGTCCGGTTTTGAAATGTAGACTAGGATTCTGCCCAATTGTGTTCTGGACTAGAACCCACAGCCCTTGTACTGCAGCTCCCACCAAAACACTGGTGCAATGAATGTGTGTGTGTGTACGTGTGTACCAGTGTACTGAGTTCTTCATGTGCATCCTAGACCCCTCTCCGCCCTGCCCTGCAGGATTGGGACAGCTGCCTGCCAGGCTCTCATTTCTCCTTCACATGTTAGGTGGCTTTTTTCGCCCGTCCATTCTTATTTGGTGTTCAGGGCTTGCAACCCTTGGCTCTGCAAGCAAGGATCACTCCTGTGGCACTCAGGGGACGTTGTGGGGTGCCGGGGATGGAACCTGTGCCGAAGGCCAGCGCCTTCCCCTCGGTGGTCGTGCTCAGCCCCCTGGGTCAGGCTTTCCCGGTGCCTGCTGGGAAATGCAGTCCGGGCATGCGGCTCCCTGCACGGCCCCGTGGGCAGTTTCCGAGGCATGGGCTCACGCAAGAGCACTGCTGCCGCGCGACCCGCTTCTGTTCAGCGCCCGGTTGCCGTTGGCCCGCGCTGCGGCCTCTGGCTTCTCGTGCGCCCGACCAAGGCACTAGCGCGGCCATCGGGTGCGAGCTGGAGCAGGCGCGGAGGCCCAGACACCATCACCCGCCCGAGCTAGCCCGATGCCTGTGGGGTAGGTCACGGTTTGCAACCCCGAGGTCGCGCCCGGCATGGGGCAGTGCAGCGAGGCCTCCCCGTGGGCTGGTTTCACCGTCCCTCCGGCTCCGTGTCTCCGCAGAGGCGTGTCCAGCAGCACCTTTGTTCCGTGCCCCGGGACCCCGTGGCACGGAGTGTCCGGGCTCCGTGTCGGGAACGGAGGGGCAGTGGGTGCACCCGCTGGTCCGCGTCTGGGCCCCCCTGAGGTCCCTTCGCTGTATCGCTGGTTGCTGAGCCAGGACGTTTGTTCAGTGGACCCAGCCGGGTGCCTTAAGCCAAGTCATTTATAAATATATTTATATTTATTTAGATTTATAAGGCCTTCCCGTTGATCATCGATTTGCTCGAGCGGGCCCAGTAAGGTCTCCATTGGAGACTTTGTTCTTACTGTGTCTGGCATATCAAATACGTCACGGGGAGATTGCCAGGCTCTGCCGTGCTGGCGAGATACTCTTGGTAGCTTTCCGGGCTCTCTGAGAGGGGCGGAGGAATCGAACTCGGGTGGCCATGTTGGCTGCGTGTAAGGCAAACGCCCTACCGCTGTGCTATTTGAAAACAGTCCAAAAATTTTGCTGTATAGAAAAATTATCCTAATGTACAGTGTGTTTACTATACATCAGGATATGAACTGTGTCTCAGAGTTGTAGCATCTGGAGTGATTCTACTTTTTAAAGATGAATATTATGCCTTGGGGTCCAGGTGTTGATTTAGTAGAAAAGGTGCTATCCTTGAACTTGGCTGTCCCGGGTTCAATATCTTAGCACCCCAAATCGGATCCTGACCCTTGCGAGAAATGATCCCTGAGCTCTAGGCCAGGAGTCAGCCATAAACATAGGAGGGCGTGTCCCCCAAATACAGCAACAACAAAAGACAACTAAGGAAGAAAACAAAACCAAAACTAAATTCATGTGCAAAGACATATTTTACAGTGAAAGAATTAAAGGATTGAAATCCTTTTTTAAGGCCCTTGAATCACATTTTGGGACTTACTTTATGCTGTAGAAGTCTGTAGGATAACACTGTTTAGTCCTTCCTCAGGTAGCTTAGGTTTATAGGGTCACACCCATCCCAGTGCTCCTGAGTCACCCCCATACTTTTGTTTATTTGTAACTACTACTCTATGCTCTCTTCCCCAAACAGTTAATCAGTTTATTCCCTAATATCAGTTTCTATTAATTTGTAAGAACAGATCTTTCTGGGACACGAAACTCTTTATTACTTTAAAACAATGCCCTTTTGTATTGACACAAGAAGACGATATTATGCTTTTTTAACTTGGGATTTAATTGGCTTCAAATAGTATTCATTCCCGGGCATCTGCTTTCTCAACTTATGCCTCAGTTGCCCTCAGTTCCTAGTGCCCCCAAAAGTACAGTCTCAACGAGGGACGGGATGGAACCAGGGCAAGTGGTAAGCTGTTTGCCACCCTGGCATTGAGATGGGCCTGGCCAAAATGCCACAAATGTTGTCATGATCCAAAAGTAAGGACGAGACTAGGACCCTGCTAGTGATAGGAAAGAGCAATCTGGCCTGAGCACTGTAGTCTGAGATCGAGATGACCCCAGGAGAGCAATTCTATAAGTTTAATGCATCTCTTACTGGGTCCATACAAAATGATTAATATTATGAATGCTTATATGTTTGTTGGTCAAGGAGAGCAGAAACACACCCATGGGATTCCACCCTTGGGTGGGTGGTCCTCCTGAAATAGAATCTGTCCTAGAAGCAGCATCCCCTGAGGGGAGGAACTTTAACCCTATTGATTGGGACCACCTATGTGTAAGCCCAGCCCCTAATGGTTTGGGGATTTAACTAGACTGTAAAAATGGGTGGGGGTGGGGGTTGGAAATGATCAGGATCAAAATCCAAGTCAGAGCCAGAAGGAGAAAGAGGTTCCAGATCGACTCGGGAGAGAAGGAGGGAGAAGAGAGAGGGGGATAAAGAGAGAGAGAGAGAGCGATAGAGAGAGAGCAATAGAGCGAGAGAGAGAGAGAGAAGTGAACAGGGATGAGAATGGAATAAACGGCATCTAATCAGTAAACTGGCTTGGAACTCCGATTCCTCCGCCATCTGTCCAAGGGCCCAGGCCACCCCAACTGGGGTGGGGCGGCCCGAGACCCAGAACCTGGGTGGCCAGGGGAAGAGTTGTTAGGGTCATCCCCTGGCCACCCTCTAAGTTTGTATTTTTTTTTTAAAGAAGTCCATGATTTATCCTGAATACTTATTTTTTCTCTGCTTTCACATACGGTTTGTTTATGTGTATTTGTTTATATATGTGTGTTTGGTTTTGGGACAATAATCAACAGTGTTCAGGGATTATTCCTAGCTCTGGGATGAGAGATTAGTTCTGGTGGGGTTTTGGGAGCATATGAGATGCCAGACACACATAAAACCTGGGTTGTCTGCTTGCAAGGCAAGTACCCTACTTGCTGTTCTCTGGCCCTTTCTAAATAAATCAGTTCCAGCACACCAGGAGTGAGCCCTAGCTCCTATTTACCCCCAATCACCCTTACAAATCAAGTATATTCCTTCAAGCATCTTACTTTACTAGCACAACTCAAAACAACAGTGGGGCTAGCCTGCTAAGGGAGAGATTAAATGAGGAGGGTGCTTTACTCCTTGATTTTAAAAAACACGTATTCCTACATGTTATTTTTTTCCTTTTTGAGCCACACCTGGCAATGCTCTGGGTTTCCTCCTGGCTCTCCACTCAGAAATTACTCCTAAGGTTGCTCAGGTGACCATATGGGGTGCCAACAATTGAGCCTGGGTTGGCCATGTGCAAGAAAAATGCCTTACCTGCTGTACTATCACTATGGTCCCTGAAGGAGAGTCTTTTGACTTGGAAAAAGGAAAAAAATAGAGCAAGAGATAGTAAAGCGGGTAGGAAGTTACTTACACACTGTGAACCCGGATCAAACCCTGGCATCCCTTAGGGTCCACTAAGTCAGCCCGCAGAAATTCCTGAGTGCACAGCTAGGAGGAACGCTGAACATTTTCAATGTGGTGCAGAAATGAAAATAAGATAATAAAATTGAGTTTCGCTTTGAAACCCCACCAACCTGCCAGGTGGCCAAACCCAAAATGACAACCAATGAAAGGACAGGCGACAACTAAATCTCATGTTTTAGCGGTGGGGCCCTGCCCATCAGAGCTTGGAGCCCTAACCTTGTGATGTCCAGGTCAAAGGAACAGGGACCAGCATGTCCTTGTTGGGAGGGTCAGGATCTCCAAACCTTCCATACTCGGCAGGACCTACAAACCCAAGGACTTAAATACTTCAAAAAGAAAGAAAGAAAGAAAGAAAACTACATTTACTCACAGCACTCACCCTAATAGCCTAGGACACCTAATCAGGGAGAGATGAGAAAGAGAAGTCTGGGGGACTTTGCAACTTGATGTGAGAGAGCAGAATTTCCTGATGTACAAAAACACCAACACTGGAATTGGACAGACACTAAATGGGTAGGGTGCTTGCCTTGCTTCCACAGATCCTTGGCATCCCTTATGGCGCCCTCAGAGCAACACCAGGAATAACACCAGAGCCAGGAGTAAGCCCTGATTATCTAAAGGCACAGATGCCCTCCTAATCCCCTCCCCCACCACGAAAACACACAAAAAAATAGCCCCCACAGAAAATTTTCATTTGCAAACCAAACAGCCTGTGACGACCACTCACAGAGTGAATTAGTGGGAAGGCATCAGCAGAATCTGAACTTCTGAAATGCCACAGATCTGTGGTTATCCAAGAGTTATGATCTAGCTTTTAGTTTAAGAGTGTAATATGCGGCCCCAGAAATTACCAGGGATAGTATAGCCCTGATCTTGCACAGAGCCAAGAGGAAGACCTGTGCATCTCCCTTGTGGCACAGAAATAAATATGAAAAGAAACAAAGGAGCAGAATTGTGTAACAGGACAACAGGTTGGAGATAGCGAGTAGGGCTGGTGATACCCGCCAACCCTAGGGTCCCCTAAGCACTGCGTGGTACAATGCTGGAGTGCAGAGTTAAGAGTATAATCACCAGAATCACTGGGTTTAGCACTCCAAAGGAAACAAAATACCCAGATACAGGCCCACGAACCCCAGCAACCCATATGGTCCCTGAGATCTGTCAGGAGTGATTCCTTGAGCACTGAGGTACAAGTGTTCTTTGAGCTGAGTGTGGTCCAAAAACCAAATACAACAAAACTGACACATCATCTCAAACAGCAGAGAGCCTGATACTACGACCTGGACGCACATCACAGGATCCTTCCTGAAACGACTCAGAGACTTTTGGCCCAGGATGCGTGAGCATTCCTGTCACTACATCACCTCATATTGTTACTCTCCTCCTACCTGGGGATGGTGTGTCATTTGGCATGTCACCATCTTCTCCCGCCTCTGTTTTTCCCGAGGTCCAGATACCTGAAGGACAAGTCAGAGCTATGAGCACTGGAGAGGAACAAAAGCCCCCAGCTCTGACCAGTCACACTCTTGGGCACTGGCTGATAGACCCGCCCTGGGGACAATGCCTGATGCTTCCGTCTCCCCAAGAGAAGCAAAATGGGTTGGCATCTGTGCTGCCGTTCCAAACAGAAGGTATGGGCTTGGCTAGAAGAGAGAAGTCAGCCCAGCCTTGGACTGGGGACTCCTCCCTGGGTCCCTGAGAAGGTTCACATAGGCCCAGCCATGGGGTGACTCCAAGGCCAGGAGCTCACAGGCATCAGCACCACCTGCAGGCTGGCAGGAGGGCTGCCCTCGGCAACCATAGCCCAGAATGTGGCTCTATCACTGGGGCAGGACACACAATGAAAAACAAACCTGAGAAGGAAACTCTTGCTCTTCTGGTCGTCCTGATTTCCGTTGTTCCTGACACTTTCCGAACGACCTTCGCTCTCAAACCTTCCACCTCACTTGTCAGCCCACCTGCCCGGGACCGACGCCCCCTCCTCACGCGCCTCCCAAATAAAAAACTCCCTCCCCTCCATGCGATCCGCTAAAATAGAAATGAGTAGACAGAAACCTCTCGAAAAGGCGGCAGAAGATGGTGACATGCCATCTGTCACACCAACCCCAGGTAGGAGGGGAGTAACAATATAAGGTGATGCAGTGACAGGAGTGCTCAGGCTTCCTGGGCCAAATATGTCTGAGTTATTTCAGGAAGGATCCTGTGATGTGCCTCCTGGTGGGAGTGCCCATCTCTGCTGTTGGAGGTGATGTTTGTGTCAGTTTTGTTGAATTTGGCTTTTGGACCACACCCATCTCAAAGAGTACTTGTACCTCAGTGCTCAAGGATCCCTCCTGAGAGATCTCAGGGACCACCTGGGTTGCTGGGAGTCGTGGGTTTGTATCTGGGTATTTTGTTTTCTGTGATTCTGGGGATTATACTCTCGGCTCTGCACTCCGGCATTGTACCTGGTAGTGCTTAGGGAACCCTATGGGTTGGCGAGGATCACCACCCCTACTCGCTGTCTGCAACCTGCTGTCCTGTTACACAATCCTGCTGCTTTATTTCTTTTTAGAGTTACTTTTGTCTCACAGGGGAGATGCATAGGACTTCCTCTTGACTCTGTTCTCTGGATTCCTACCTGGTGTGTATCACGGGCCCCCTGGGCTCTGCTGGAGTCATTTGCTCCCTGGCAGCTACAGTGACTCAAGTCCAAGGACATGCTTATTACTCCTTATTTTGTCCTTCACGCTCAGAAGAGAGTCGCCTGCTCTGTCACACATTCTGCTTTCAGTCGCCACTCTGTTGGCAGTTGTGGGCATATGCTGGTCTAGGAGAGCCAGAGAAATGGATCTCTGGGTCGGGCACAGCTGTTGGGTTCAAGACACTTTTGCCGCTTCGAGAGCCACTTGGAATGGCCCTGAACTGTGATGAGAGTCCTTCAGGCGTATATGTGCATATGTAGATGTCTGGACATTGAGTGACCCTTTCTCCCTAGAACGTGGGATATGGGGTGCAGGGGGCGTACGTTTAGTGTTTTAGGCTGAAAGCAGGGTCACCCATTTGGGTTCCAGTGGCTCCGTTCACAGTTGTTACTCTGCAGTGCTCATAGGAGCAGTGATTGGGATGCTTTATTCCTCCGACTGCTGCATCTGGCCTCAAGTTCAAATTCTTTGTTTTACATAGATTTGGCTTTGGAAATAACCCTTGCAAATACTCAGATTATCCCTGGCTGTGTATTCAGTTATTCATGCTATAGTCTGGGACCATGTGTGCTACTGGGGATCAAACCCGGATGTGTGTGCAGAGTCAGTGTCCTTTTGCTGTAATGTCTCTCCCACCACAGTTCATTTATTTCTTTGGGTCTCACCCCATCCGGCACTGCTCTGTTTTAGTCCATGGGATCACTTCCAATGGTTCTTGGTTTATCAGATCTCAGAGATTGCCTGTGGACTGTGAGGGATCACAGCTGACGGCTTGAGGGACCCTATGGAATGTCAGAATCAAACCTTTATTGGTTGTGAGCAAGCCAAGTGCCCCACATGCTATGCTGTCTGTCTGGATCCTTTTTTGTTTACTTTTAAAAACAATTGTGGGCTTTGGCATTTTTGTTCATTTTTGCATTTACTGCAGTCAGGCATCACTTCAAGTGTGCTGATGATATACCATGTGCTGCTGGGTCTAGTGTGCCAGTAGAGTGGGTAGGGTGATTGTCTTGGAAGCAGTGGACATGGGTTCTATTCCTGGCATCCTGTGTGGTCCCTGAGCACCAGCAGAGGTGATTCCTGAGTAGAGAGTCAGGAGTAAGCCTGTGAGCATCCCCAAATGAGGATCCCAAAACAGACAAAAACAAAAGTACAAAATGTGACACCATCAAACTCCTCTAGGCTGTGTGCATGATCGAGGCTATACTGTCTCTTGTATTTTCTTGGGACCCATATTACACTCTTAAACCAAAAGCTAGATCTTAGCTCTTGGATAACCACAGATCTGTGGCATTTCAGAAGTTCAGATTCTGTTTATGCCTTCCCTCTAATTTACTCTGTGCGGTAGGGCATTTGCCTTAAAAGTGGCCAACATGGCCGACCCGAGTTCTATTTCTCCACCCCTCTCGGAAAGCCCGGCAAGCTACCGAGAGTATCTCGCCAGCACGGCAGAGCCTGGCAAGCTCCCCGTGACATATTCGATATGCCAGACACAGTAACAACAAAGACTCTAATGGAGATGTTACTGGGCCTGCTCGCGCAAATCGATGAACAACGGGAGGGCCTTTACCTTTTATATAGACACACGAGGTTTTCTTGTCACCTTTTCCTTCTGACCAATCCATGCTCCGTCTCTCTAGGGTTCAGGGCATTCTGAGTTAAAGCCTACTGTGATCGCCTAGCTGGAAGGAGGAGCCCTGAGACCCGTGAGCAAAGGCATGCATGCAGGGGAGTGTCTAAGGACCCTACCTGTCTCAGGCCATGGGCAGGGTGTGGGTGCCCTAAGGCAGCAGAGCTCTTGGTCTCTAGACACTTTTTCCACTTCGAAAGCCAATTGGGATGGCCCTGAACCATGACGAGAGTCCTACAGGCACATATCTGCATGCATAGTCAGTGACTAGACATTGCGTGTCCCCTTCTCTTTTGAACATGGGCTGTGAGGTGCAGGGGGTGTATGTTTAGTGTATTGGGCTGAAAGCAGAGTCACTCATTTGGGTCCCACTGGTTCCATGCAGTTGTTACTCTGCAGTGCTTGTAGGAGCAGTGATTGGGATGCCCTGGGGTCAGGAGCAAGACCACCACCTTTAGAAACCTTGTAGTAGATCATACTCAGATTTTATCAGATGCAGCTGTCTTAGAGAGATGTTGGGTTCTGTCAACCAGGAGTGTACATGGAGACTGCTCCCAAGGGAACAGAATCTGAGCCCCTCTAGGGCTCTGTGTTCTATCCTTGCAGCCCAGGGAACAGAGTAGAAATAGACCCTGACTCTTGCTGCCCAGTGTGTTGGCTCAGGACTTGGTGACCTTCCCGGATGTGACCGTGAGCATCACCCCACAGGAGTGGATGTGCCTCTCAATGGAAGGGCTACAGGCACATGATTCTGTAGACCTACCAGGACCTGTCAACCGTTGGTGAGAGCAGTGTGGGGCCGACCGTGTCTGGAGAGAACCACGTGGGCTCCCTGTCCCAGGCTATGGCTGTGTATCCAACAGTAGCTGGGACTGTGATGGGCCAGGATGTTGGACAATTGTGCAGTAGCTGTTCCTCTAGTTCCTTCCCTGGTTTTGTTTTTGGTGCTCACCTTTGACGTTTGGGGATTACTCTCAGTTTTGTGCATAGGAATCACTCTCTGTGGGATTGCAGGAGTCTCTGGAGCGTTAGGGGTCTACCCAGGTTGGCCCCAGGCATGGCAAGCTCCCTTTGTGCTGTACTGTCGTTCAGGTCCCTCTAATTAGTTTGTGTCATTCCTGAGTTCGCTTCTCAGTTTAATTCTTATGCTACATATTACTTCTGTGTATTTGTTTTGGTTTTGATTTTGGGTTTATTTGGGGGCACAACGGCAATGCTCCTAATTGTGCTGATGGATCACTCCTGGGATTGCTCGGGGCCTATGGTGTGCTGAGTATTGGACCCATTTGCCAGCTTAAAAGGTTGCCGCCTTACCCCTCCTAATGTTGCATTTGTCCGTCAAGTTCAAATTCTTTGTTTTGCATTGATTTGGCTTTGGGGTTTCACCTTCCGGTTCTCAGATTATTCCTGGCTGTGTATTAAGTTACTCATGCTGTAATCTGGGACCATGTGTGCTGCTGGGGATCGAACCTGTATGTGTGTGCACCGTTTGTGTCCTAACGCTGTGATGTCTCTCCTACCACTGTTCATTTATTTCTTAGGGTCTCACCTCATCAGACACCGCTCTATTTGAGTGCACGGGATCAATGTTTCTTGGTTCATCAAATGTCAGGGTTTTCCTCTGGACTATGCAGTGATGGATCACAGCTGACTGCTGAGGGACCCAATGGAATATTGGAATCAAACCTCTGTTGGGTGTGAGCAAGGCCAGTGCCCCACATGCTGTGCTGTCTGTCTGGATCCTTTTCTGTTTACTTTTATAAACAATTAGAGGCTTTGGCCAACTTTGTCCATTTTTGGATTTGTTAAGCTTTTGGGTTTACTGCACTCAGGCATCACTTCAAGTGTGCTGATAACATACCAGGTGGTGCTGGGACTAGAGTGCCAGTTCAGTGGGTATGGTGATTGTCTTGCAAACAGTGGACATGGGTTCTATTCTTGGCATTCTGTGTGGTCCTTGAGCACCAGCAGAGGTGAATCCTGAGTACACAGTCAGGAGGAAGCCTTGAACATCCCCAGGTGAGCATCCCAAACCAGACAAAAACAAAAGTACAAATTGTGATACGATCAAACTCCTCTTGGCTGTGTGCAAGATCAGAAATATACTATTGCTGGTATTTTCTGAGGCCCCATATTACACTCTTAAACTAAAAGCTAGATCTTAGCTCTTCGATAACCACAAATATGTGGCATTTCAGAAGTGCAGATTCTGTTCATGCCTTCCCACTAATTTACTCTGTTTTTTTGTAGAGACACGCGGGGCTTACTTGGCACCTTTTCCTTCTGACCAATCCATGCTCCGTCTCTGTAGGGTTCAAGGCATTCTGAGTTGAAGCCTCCAGTCATCTCCTGGCTTGAAGGAGGAGCCCTGAGGCCAGTGATTAAAGGCGTGGAAGCAGGTGAGTGTCTGAGGACCCTACCTGTCTTCCTGGGTAGTGTGTGGGTGTCCTAATACATATGAAACACGCTGGTGACTGTGGGGGCCTCGGGCTCCTGGATCTAGGTGTCTTTGCAGCACTCACACTGCCCTTCACACCTCTGGACTCTCCATCTTGGAATGATCCTGTGTTTTACTTTCTTGGTTTGACATTATTTTTCTGCATTTGCCAGTCCATGACATTCACGCTCCTTGGTCCCCGAGCATCACTGAGATTGTTCAAAAAACAAAACCCAAAAAGCTTTTGTAGAATTTCCAAGCTTCTCACAGTGATCCCCCCAAGGGATTTCCTTTTGTTCTGGGATGCTTTGGGGTATGACAACTGTAGAGTTGTCCTCCACCTACACTGCCTCATTCAAGGATGTTCAATTGGACGTATTGTGTTTGGTTTCAGAACTCACAACAGGGCTTCAAGATTTGACCTTTCAGCAATTTGTTTTAGGGACACAGTTACTGAGTATGAGTGAGCTGGTAAGATTTGCAAATTTGAAATCAATATTATTATTTTTTTTCCTTTTTGGTTCACGCCTGGCAATGCACAGGGGTTTCTCCTGGATCTGCACTCGGGGGTTACTCCTGGCGGTGCTCAGGGGACAATATGGGATGCTGGGAATCGAACCCGGGTTGGCCGCGTGCAAGGCAAATGCCCTATCCGCTGTGCTATCTCTCCAGCCCCCTGAAATCAATAGTATTGTTCCAATGAAGAAGTTCAGTGGAACAGCATATTATTTTTAAGGTGCAGGCTGGCCATGGCCAGTAAGAAATCCAGATTCCAATTCTTTGGGCTAGAGGACCTTTAGTATGTATTCAAAAAATAAATACGAATTCCACGGCACCTCTCGCCACCTGTGTTCACTGGTCACACACTGCTTTCTCCACCCTGAATGGCCACTGGCCATGGGTTCACAAAGGAGAAAACAAGGGCCTGGCTGGTTGGTATCAGTTACAGTTTATCCCAATCCCTCTCCATTCACTTTTGATTTTCCACTCTTCTCTCTCTTTTCTCCTTTATACTCCTCTCCTGATTCTCCTGGATTCCTCCTGGATTCTTTGTTCCCTACTTTCCATGATACTCTTCTCCATTCTCTCTTATTCTCCCCTTGTATTCTCCTTCTAACATTCTCCTTGGTTCTTTCCCCTCGCCCACTCTTCCAGCCTCCTCCTCTTGATTCTTCCTCCCGTATTCTCCCCTGTTCTTCGCTCGGATTCCTCCCTGATCCCTCCTCCAACCTGCCCCCTGTCCACTGTTGCAACCTTAGTTATATCCCAAGTCTTAAGCCTTGGAAACATCATAACATTCATACTACATAACTCGATTCCCTAATAAGACTTTACAATGTCAAAACAGGCCACCCTTAAAGCCTGTTTTGTTTGTACCAGAGTTTTAGGTGTGCTTCAGAAGTACAGTCAGGAAGGAAATGATCCTGGTAGTGTGTGACAAGTTCATGTGATGTCAGTCAGTAAGGGAAAGTCTATGTGAGTGTCCAGATATTTGAATTTTACGCGTATGTTAACTTGTAGTTTCTGGATCTTCTGGTGAAAGCCAGGAATAATGTGTATAAATAAAAAGGCAAAAGAGATGCTGCTCGCTCAGAGCTGTCAAGGCTGTCCACTGCCCCATTGTTTGCTGACTCGGACTTGACTTAGGATCATACCTGTCTACCTGGGCAGTGTGTGGGTGTCCTAATACATATGAAACAAGCATTTTTTTTCTTTTCGGTCACACCCAGACATGCTTAGGTGTTACTCCCACCTCCCCAGGAATTACTCCTACCTTGGGGACCATAGGAGAAGGTGGGTTTGAACCCAGGCCAGACCTCGTACAAGGCAAAAACCATCCCTGCTGGACTATCTCTGTGGCTTGGCTTAGAGGCCCTGGGCTTTGGTTGATTATGGCACAGAAACAGACATACCATCTTTTTTAATTCATCCTGAATCATGTTCTGTCTGGGGAACCACAACCAACTGAGCCCACTCCTAGCTCTAAGGAGTTTTGATATCTGTACCTCAGGATCCTTATGGGGTACCTTATAGAATCCAGGTCTGTCGTGTGTGACCAGCTCCTTCCCTCCTGTGTCATCTCTCCCTCCCATGTTTCACGTACTGATTAGCGTTGTGGAAGTATAAAGGATAAGTAATTTTTTGACTCATCTTAGCAAAATGGCACTGGCAAGGTTCTTTATTGGCGTGAAATGAAGAGTTATTTTAATTTTTAAACTTTTTTTCATCATTTTGGGTCACACCAAGACATGCTAAGAGATAACTCCTAGTGGTGCTCTGAGGCCCTGTTAAACCTTGTGGAAGACAAATATCCTACCTGCTGTCCTATCTCTTTGGCACCTATTGGAAACAGTTTAAATGAAATTTATTGTGCGTAGATAGACATTTGAAAGGATGGAAGGGACCCCTTGTATCAAAGGTCTGACAGTGTTGTGAATATAGGTTAGTTCTCCAAGCTCCCCACATCCCAGCACTTCCCAAGCACCCCACATTCCAGAAGGCTGCTCTGTTTACCTGTGATTACTTGCATGTTTGGTCACAGTCATGCATCCCACCCATCAGTTCAATAATATCAGAGAAAAAAAATAAGTATTATAATTGGAGTTAGCCAAGTCCAATTAATCTAGTTTTCACTAGAATGATGAATAGGATTCAGGTCTTTTGAAGGCCAAAAAATGCTTCATGGTGACCGGAATGCTTTGTTGCCCATTAATCTCCATGCTTAGTGTTGGAATATACTCTAGATTTTTATATGTATGTCCGTGTACATCATGATCACAACCATCCTGTTGTTCATCGATTGCCTCGAGCTAGCCCGAGGAACGTCTCCTTCGTCTTAACCCAGAAAATTTTTTTAAAAAGTGCCACATTCAAGGCTCTTTCAGGGTTAGGAGAATGAGACCCATCATTGTTACTGGTATTTGGCGTATTGGGTACACCACGGGGAGTTTGCTATACTCTGCCTTGTGGGCAGGTTACATTTGGTAGCCTGCCAGTTTGTCCAAAGTAAGAATGAGATAATAAATATAAGTAAATGTACATAAATATAAGTAAATTTTATATATGTGTAATTTATATGATATATTATATATTATGTATAACACACAAATACTCTATATATCTTTGTTGTTGGTGCACACCCGCTCTGCTGAGGGCTTACTCATGGATTTTCACGTCTTTGGTGCTCAGGGGTATATTTGGAATTCTGAGGATTGAACCCAGATATACCATATGCAAGGCAAGCGTCCACCTGCTCTTGTTCCATACTCTGGCTTTGGAATTGTGTTTCTGAAACTGCCTTCTGTGGTTTTCCTAGTAGGCAAGTTTACACTGGTCGTGCGTTTTCAAGAGGTAGTGTGTTGGCTGGTTGGACAGTATTATTGGACCGTGCGCTCTGATGTTCTAACCAGTCTTTTCTCTTTTCCAGTGTCTGTCCAGCTCTCTGAGCTTCCGCTAGGGCATTTCCATTCTGCATTTCCAGGGCTGGCTTTGGAGTCACTGCTTTTGCCCCATCTTAATTAATTCGCCGGGAATCGTAAGGTCAGGTGCTCTGAACCAACCTGCCTGATTTACCTTGAATTTACCCACATGTGCTTTTCCTGATGAACTGTGTGAGGGCATCGGTTCAATGTTTGACTGACCAGTACAGGATCAGGGGTCTTCTCTTTATCCCCAGCCTCCCAATGGTGAGCAACCACTCCAGCAGCTACCTCTCCAGTCCTTGATCAGTCCATCCCCCTTGCAGCATGGATTCACGTGGGTGGGCAAAAAGCGTCTCTCTGCATCTAGACCGTGGCCCTTTAAGTCTTCGGGCATAAGCACAAGTTATGTCATAGATGGGCCCTTCAGAAACCCTTTCTATTCTAGTTGTGGTTGCCCGTTGCCATTGGTCTCGTGGCTAGAGGAGGAATTGGAGCCCCTCCATGACGGCATGACAGAGGGACTGTGAAGGCTGATTTTGTGACATGACAAGAGCTGCGTCCATGGAGCTCCTCGCACCTCCGTATATTCACACTGTGAGCAGTGGGGCCACACCATCTTTCCGGTCGGTTTCACGCTAGTTTTTTCCTCATTACCCATACCCAGGCCATTTCTGAGGTGCAGCAAAGACTTTCGGGGGACCCAGAGACTTTGGGCGGTGCAGTGGGTGCTGTGCGGTGGTGCTGGGGTCACAGGTGTGAGTGAGTTACCTTGGCCAAGATCGCGTCCAACTCTGGAAAGGGTCAGAGGTGGAAAGGGGCAGAGGCTGGTTTGTGAAGCACTGCAGGACCTGCCGAAGGTGGTGCTTAGCCCTCCAGAACTTGTCAGCAAAGACTTCACTACACCCTACCCGGGAGCCTTTGGCCCTGGCATCACTTATGTAGACCTTCAGATTCACTTCGAAGGGTAGTTCCCAGCCTCCCTACAGAGGAGACCTAGTTGTCCTCTGTCCTTTGATGGAGCGGGTCCACCGTTGGCTTGGGACCTGCGGGTAGGTGGGGTTTACAAATGAAACTTTTTCATTATTATTGTTTTGGTTGGGCTGTGTACCATGTATGGAGATGCTCAGGGTTTACTTTTGGCCCTGCACTCAGGGATTCCTGCTGGTGGTAATTGAGGGCCAAATGGCATGCCGGGGATTGATATGGGTTGGCTGCATGCAAGGAAAGTTCCGTACCTGTTTTGCTGTCTCTAGCCCCAAATTTTCTGTTTTTTCCTAGATCAAGTATTTCTGCTTCCTAAGGACTAGCTGCAAAGCACCCCACACATGAAATCCCACCCTCACTAGACGACCGTCAGCTGTTGTGGTGAGTACTGGGGCTAAAGTTTTGGGGTTTTTATTTTGAAGAGAATAATTGGTTTCCAGGATGGGTGATGGTGTTGGGGAAGCTTTGCTGATGTGGAGGAAATAATTGACTTAGAAAGGGTCAGATCAATACTAGATCAAGTCGGGTGCTTGCCTTGCAAGCGGACAACCCAGGTTTGATCTACGTCTGCTATTCCATATTGTCTCTGTGACCCCCTAGGACTGAACCCTGGTACCAGAGCTGCAATATTCCCTGAGCACTGACAGTTGTGGTCCAAAAGTGAAACACATGCACACAGACACACACACATGGACATAAACACACATATAGGATGTGAGGGCAATGAAAGAGTCATTTTATTCAGGAGAAAACACGGATTTCTGCAGCATACAAACAAGAAAAAAACAGGAAAAGGGGACTTAAGGATCCTCGTTAAATATTTCGCTCTAGAATATGTCTTTACATGAGTGTTGGATATTTACCTTAAGTGTTTTAGGCTTGATCAATGAATTGCGAATTTCCCCCCCCCCCCCGCCCCAAGAAGTGGTTTTATGAGCACTTCCGATCCCCTGAGTTTATATTTAACTCAAAAAGTCAAGTCTTCTGGTGATTCAGGACTTTATATAGTCATTTATTTGCATTTCTATTTCCCCTATAACCTATATAATCTATAATCTATCATTATAGAGCAATGTTCTTTAGTTCAAAATAACAAAAAGTTAATGGTAAACTCTTAATTTTTGTGAGTTATTTGACTCTGAAATATATTTACTGCTGGGCATTCATCATAATTACTTGACTCAGGCTTCAGTTGCCATAGTTTCTAACTCCAGAAAGCTGGATCCTATCGAGAATCTCTGGATGGACCTGGGGCAAGAAGCAAAGCTACCCTGGTTTCAAGATGGGACGGCCTAGAAGTCATAAAGCACCATCTTTTTTCCAAGCCATCAGGACCAAATGACCTGACGCTGTGGGGTGAGGGAAGCGAAACTGGCCTGAGCACTCCATGTGGAATTTTTGATAAAATCCCAGCCAGCTTTTAACCTTAGCTCCTGAACCTGAGAGAAGTAAGTTTTGGAATGTTTATTTCTTACTGTGTATGTCGAAATAACTGCAAATATTACTAAAAAGTAAATTTTATTCTTTATATGTGCAAGCAGGGAAATAGCAAAGCACACGGATGCTTGTGCGAATTCACCTTGAGAGAATTTCTCAGTATAGTCTTGGGTAGTCGGTCTCCTTGAGATTATTTCCCCAAAAGAAATGCCTCTGTTGAAATGCTTGACCTCTGTAAATGATAAATCAGAATACATTCAGTCCTGGACCTCAAACCCCCTCAGATGTTCTATAATTTTGCTAATCAGTTCTGAATTAAAGGTCCACAGTTCACTGTCCATTGGCCATTAATTGTTGTGTTCGCTATGTCTTTGTTTCTCTGGAGAGACAGTGTACCAGACGCAATGTACCATGGGACCTACCAACTCAATATTATTCATTATCCATGGTTTAAAAGGAGACTCACTCTAGAAATTCCAGATGTCAGACACACATTATATGGTTCATAGTAAACACCCTGGATATTTGGATAATTTTGTGCTACAACATTGTTTACATGTGTTGTTGTTCTTGTTTTTTGGCTTTTTGGGTCACACCTCACAATGCACAGGAGTTACTCGTGGCTTTGCAGTCAGGAACTACTGTTGGCATTGCTCAGGGTACCATATGGGATGCCGGAGGATCGAACCTGGTCAGCCACATGCAAGGCACATGCCTTAGCCACTGTGCTATTGCTCCAGCCCTTTCCATGGTTTACAGAGCTATTCCTGCACAACAGGAAAGAGTGCTGGATGAGACTCATGTGCTGATTTGGGGTTACAGTAAATCATGACCAGGATGTATCCAGGTCCAGTGGGTCACAGCTGGGATTGTATTAGAAGTCCCTCTAATACAGGGACTTCTGACGAGGTGGGGTGAGGGCTGGTTGTACTCCTCTCCAGTGCTCATGGCTCAGGCCTTTGCATGGAGCCGCCTGCAGATCTTCAAGAAAAACAAAAGCAGGAGATAGTGACATGACCTCTGCCACACACCATCCTCAGGTAGGAGAGTGAAAAATGACTCAAGTGCAGTGACAGGAAGCACAAGCTTCCCAGGCAGATAGTTTCTGATTGTTTCAGGAAGGAGAAGGGAATGTGACTCCTGGCCTGATTAAATGACTCTCTGTTTGAGGCCACTGTTTTGTTTATTTTGTTGATTTGAATGGGCCATATTAGTGGTGTTGAAGTATCACTGCTCTCGGGACTGGGGGACCATATGAGGTGCCAGGGGTCCAATGCTGATTAGAATTTTTTTGAAGGTGTTGAAGGGGAGGGCCCATACCCAGTGATTCTCAGGTTATTTCTGGCTCTGGACGCATCTGGACTTGGTCAGCCCATTGCAAGCTGATCATACCTGCTGTGTCATCACCCAGTCCTCCAAGATAGGATATTTATTACAGTTCAACGGTAGACACACATCATGTACTTTAGTCAACGGCCTGCATAGTAAGATGATTTTGCTGTAAAACATGCTGAGTGTGTGGTTTTCAAATATATTCCTGCACATCAGGAGCGAGTGCTTGATGAGGTTCATGCCAGTGTGCTGATTCAGGGTAGCTGTATTTGAGCACCAGATGAACAAGGGTCCTGCGGGATGTGCCGGAGCCTTGATTTTAGCTGCGCAGGGTCCAGGAATGACCCTGGTCCTCAGGAGAGAGCACCCAGTCGCATGTCCCTGTCCTGCCCTGCGGGAGAGAGAATGAAGTTTTGTCCATGCTGAGAGCCTGTGGCTACTCCCATGGCAAGGCCACTTTCAGGCGTTTGGTCACCTTGATATCGGCCTACACGGGGTGCTGATGCCCTGCAGAACTGGGCTCAGAGTCAGCTCCTGGATGAGGCTGTGGCGACCTTCCTATGGGGTCTAGTGAGGAGTCCTAGGGCTGAGTCAGACACTGAGCCCAGGGCTCCTCTCTCCACAGGCATCCCGGATCCCGAACTGCTTTTCCTAAGTAGGAGAGGAAGGAGCATCGGGCAGTGTTTTCCCCAGGTGGGGGCTGGTAGTTGTGTATCCAGGTCCAGTGCAGGGATTTGCAGTCAGAACCCTGGGGGCTGGGACCCTCTTTGGTGCTGACGGCTTTGACTTTTCCCCCAGGTCTTTGTAATGAGCCTCCTGCTAACAGATGCTGGAGACATGGTGACGCACCGTCTGCAGGTGTGGGAGAAGGACACGATGACATACTGTAGTGACAGGAGCACATTTTCAGAAGGGAGCCCTCAATGTGGCTGCTGACAGGGGTGCCCAACACTCTCCTGTTTGAGGCCACGTTTGTGTCTATTTGTTCTGTTCTGTCTTTGGCGCCATGCCCAGATGGTGCTCCATGAGTACCCCCAGCTCACTGCTCAAGGATGCCTGGGGCCGTCAGTGTCATTGGGGTCACTTTTCCTGCCAAGAGATAATTGGGTGCGGCTTCAATACAGGAACAACAGGCACTTATGCCCTCACATAGCTCTGAGTCAGTCACTTGCTGACATTGTCTGTCTCCGTCTCATTCCTAGAACATGGAACAGGGAATGTGGGATATGGCATTGGGGGAGAGGGGGCGTCTGGTGTTTTTTACCAACCCAGTGTTGCTTTGTGTGGTTCTGTTGTGTTTCTGCTCAGGTTTTCCCCTCTGTAGTGCTCATTGGATTTATCCCTGGAATGGCTACATGCAAGTCCAGAACCTGCCTCGAACCTGTCCAGAACCTGCTGGGACTTTCTAGAATAATGTTGTTGTAGCAGATCTGGCTCCCTGTGAGGGATTCCTGGGATCGTTAGGCCACAAGATGGTTGGAAGCTGGTTCCTCCAGACTGGAATGGGGAGGACGAGAGGCTCTGAGCTCCTCGAGGGTGACGAGTATCTCATCCTAACACCCCATAGTATGCTGTACGATGGCCTCGCTCCTGTCCCTTGTGTATGTTGGCTCAGGACACAGTGACCTTCCTTGAGGTGGCTTTGAGCTTCACCCGGAGGAATGGATAGAGGTCATACTGCTAAGTGCGTGCCGTGTACAGGCAAGTCCCAACCTGTTCGAGTATCTCTGGAGTCCCTGGCTTTATTTCTTATGAGTTCAACTCATTTTTTTTTTGCTCTGATTGTTTCATTTTGTGGCCCAGCTTGTGATGGTCATGGGTGACTCAGGAATCACTTCTGATTCAGTCCCTGGCTTACAGTATGGTCCTCAGGCACAGCCAGGAGTGTTTCCTCAGCTCAGAGCTAATAAAAAATCCTATACATTGCTGTGTGTGACCCAAAACAAATCAAATAAATTTACTTCTCTTTGTACACTTGAGTGTTTTGCTTCTTCTCTTGGTATTGTTTCAAGGTTACACTCGGCATTTTCATTACCTTTTATTTGTAATTTTTAAATTTTGGGCCAGAGTGATAGCATAGAGTTTAGGGCGTGTGCCTTGCATGCAGCCGACCTGGGTTCGATTCCTCTGCCCATCTGGGAAAGCCCGGCAAGCCACCAAGAGTATACCACCCGCCTGTAAACCCCTGGCAATCTACCAGTGATGTAGTCAGTATGCCAAAAACAGTAATAAGAAATCTTACAATGGAGATGTTACTAGTGCCCGGTCGAGAAAATCAATGAACAATGGGAGGACAGTGCTACAGTGCTTTTAAATTGTGTTCCTTCAGGTTTTTGGCTTTTGGGTCACACTCAGTGGTGTTCAGGGGTTACTCCTGGCTCTGCACGTAGGAATTACTTCTGGCAGTGCTCGAGGACCATATTGAATGCTGGGATTCAAACCCCATTGGTTTGCCTGCAAGGCAAATGCCGTGTCCACTGTGCTGTCATTCAAGTCTCTAAGATCATTTCTTTCTTAGAGTTTTACAGCTCAGCCGCTGTTGTGCTCAGTGCTTGGGTCACTGCAAGTGATCTTGGGAGGCCAGGTGGTGTCCAGCATCAGGTCAGAGGTTCTGCGTGCTACGCATGTTCCCCAATCCTGTGCATTATTGCCCAGCCTGCATTGGATTCTATAAAGTTATTTTTTTAATTTGTCTTGGGCCAAACCAGCAGTACTCAGGGTTTCTTCCTGGGCTCTGCACTCCGGAATCATGCCTGGCTGATGGGGGGCATATGGGGTTGTCAGAGATCGAACCTGGATTGACCATGGGCAGGAAGAGAGCCCCACCCTGTGTACGGCCTGCAACCCTCCATCTTCCCTTTTGTTTTTACCTCAATGTAAACTTGTGGGGCTTGACATCCTTGCCCTTGGTTGAGAGCTTGGGTTTACTCCAAACTCTGCACTCAGAGTGAACTCAGGATCTCTAGTTGCTGGTATCCTCGACAAGGGTTCCAGCAGTCATTGATCACATGGGTAAAGGACAAAGTAGGCTCTCTTGTGGAAAGCTGACTGTGAAGGCCAGTTTTGTGAGGACATGAGGCCTCCCGTGAGCGCCCCACGCGTCCCCATCTCAGTACTGTAAGTGGTAGGGCCGCGCCAGCTTGAGGGCCACTTTTCTGCTTGTTTTTCACTTGTTCCCCAATATCCAGGCAGTTCCTGAGGAGCAGCGGAGGCTTTAGGAGGACCCGGACTTTGTGGAGTATGGTGGGTGTTGTTCTGGGGTGCATGGGTCCTGGGGGTCCGTGTGATCCTGGTGGGGGACTCTGCAGCCACAATCACCGCCAGGTCCGAAATGGGCCCCAGCCGGTGGGAGCAGAGCTGATCGAGGGGGCTGCTGGCCTTGGGGTGAGGGACATATATATCAAAGCACTTTGAGCCTTGTCTATCGACGTTGCAACCCAGATTCCATCCTGTGAGCACCACGAAGACTGATTCCTAAGTGCAGTGGCAGGAATAACCGATTCGCCTAAGCTGTGTGGCCTCCAACCAAAAAATAGAAGGCAGATTTATTTTGAGAGGCAGGGGGGCAGCTCCCCAAGGACAAGGGATCTTGTTGCTTTCGGTCCTGTATTTCTCAGTTACCATGATGTCCAGGGACATCCTGAGAGTGTGGTCATGAGAGGTGGTTTGGGTTTACAAATGAAAATTTACTTTCTGGGTTAGTTTTTGTTGTTTTTTATTTGGGGGGGGCGAGTAGCCCATCCGTGCATCTGGGTCATCAGGGTTTACTCATGGCTCTGGCTCAGGTATTATTCCTGGCGGTGCTCTTGGCTCCATTCTGGATATCAAGGGTTGATCGTGGAAGCAAGGCAACACCCTACCCCTTTACTGTCTGTCAGATTCCAGTGTTGGGATTTTTGTACATCATGAAATTCTGTTCTCACATCAAGTTGCAAAGTCCCCCAGACTTCTCATCTCTCCCTGAGTAGGTGTCCCAGGATTTTACGGTGCGTTCTGTTGGTAAAGGTGTTTTTATTTATTTTTTTTTGAAGTATTTAAGGCCTTGGGTTTGTGGGTTCTGCTGAGGATGTTCGGATAGTCCAGCTCGGAAGTACCTGAGCCAGGTTCCTTGATTAGATCCCTGGAGGGTTCCCCTTGCCCACTGTGGATGATCCCTGAGCAGTCAGGCAAAAGTGCTGAGCACTACAGAATGTGCCCCCGAACAATGGATAAATCAACACCAAAAATTATGAGATCTGAATAGTAACGTCCAGTGATTTCTCAGCATTGTTTTTATTTTGGTGGTGAAGTTTAGGGATCAGGTGCGGGGCGCTTACTGGTGGGTGTTTGCCAGGAAATCTTTGTGACTTTCATTGCCCTAGTGAAAACAGAAAATCTTTGGCTCCATAGACCATGTGTTCACTCCATCCATCTGGTACCTGGTGACACCACCCCCCTCCACGTCCTACTATCTGATCCAAGACCTGAAATAGGGAAACAATTAGCCTTCCCTAGTTGAGAGCACCTGGTCAGGACTCTGTGGTGTCTGGCCCTTTAAAACTCTGACCGGAAGTGTAGGTGAGGTCACAGAGCCCCGCCTTTCCATGGGGTCTTTGTGGGCAGAGGAATCTCAACACTGTTTGTTGGCTTGTGAGGAACAGGGGTGGGGCTGGAAGGGGCCGCCCCGCCCAGGGCGCGGGGGCATTCCATAGGGACAGTTTTCTCCTGGGCCGGCCTAGAGTGGTCCATCTGGGAGCTCTGAGCCTCCGCCGGCTCCCCAGCCCGGGATGCCGCCAGCGCCCGCATTTTCGAGAGGTTTGTCTGTCTACACATTTCTATTTTAGTGCATGAGGGGAGTGGGGTTTTTTATTTTGGAGGCGCGTGGGGGGGGGGGGGCGGTGGTCCCGGGCAGGTGGGCTGATAAGTGTCGTGGAAGGTTTGAGTGCGAAAGTCTTTCGGAAAGGGTCAGGAAGAAAGGAAATAAGGACGAACAGAAGAGCAAGAGTTTCCTTCTCAGGTTTGCTTTTGATTGTGTGTCCTGGTCGCCCTGGCCCGGGAGGCCCCATGGGTTGGGGGCACGAGAACCTCGCCCTCCCCCACAACCCATCGCTCTGGCCCCCAACCGGAGAGGAACGTGTCGGAGCCCGAGGGAGCCCCAGCTTGCCCGCAAGTCTGAACACACTGCCTCATTCATTTCTTTCCACAAATTCTTAGTCATCTGTTGCGTTTCATTGCATAACTCAAACTGCAGATTCAGGTTTTGGCATTGCAGCCATTTGATTTGAGAGTGGAGTCACTGGGTGTGAGTCAGCTGGTAAAATTTACACGTTGGGGACAGATATTCTGCTGGCAGGCGATCAAGGATGTGATTTTGATGGTGGATGACAGGGCACTGCAGAGAGGAAATCTAGAGCCTAATGCTTGGTGTAGAGGCCCTTCCTGAGCTTCACTGGGTGGTGAAATCACTGCTCAAAACCGAAAGAAATTTCTATTTTTTCCTTTGAACAAAATGTTTATTTCTATTTCTTCCATTTGATCGAAACTGGTAATTGTTTGAAAACAACTAGTTTGGGCTTTGGGGGGGGAGCGATAGATCAGTGGGTGTAGACTTGGTTTTTACGCGACCGGCCCGGGTTTTATTCCTGGCGTCCCTTTTGGTCCCCTGAGGACCACCATGAGGAATTCCTCAATGCAGAGACAGCAGTAACCCCTGTGCTTCACCAGGTGTGACCCAAAAAGCCAAAACTGAAAAAGAAAACCAGTTTGAGGGCACTAGTGTCAGCGCAGTGAGAAGGAGAAAGGTTTGCATCCATTTGCTCCCCTACAGACCCTCCAGGAGTGATCCCTGAGCACTGCCTGGTGTGTCTCTAAAGAAGACAAACTTCAAAATAAAAGGACCAAAAAAAGGATCGATCCTGAGAGCCATCCATTTTGGTGAGATGTTTTCAATGGCCCCCGTGGCTCGTCGTGTCTGCAGGGATGCAGGGTTGCCTTCACTCCATGCATCGGGCGCTCCACACTGAGCTCCACACTGAGCTTGAACTGAACCCTGACTGGAATCTATTTTCTTTTCTCTTGGAATGGTGTGCCAGCTTTCTGCTATCACTGTCGCTGTCCTCCCATGGTTCATCGATTTGCTCGAGCTGGCCTAGTAAGGTCCCCCGTTGGAGACTTGGTTGTTATTGTGTGTGGCATGTCGAATACATCACGGGGAGCTTGCCAGGCTTTGCCGTGCGGGCGAGATACTCTCCGTAGCTTGCCGGGCTCTCCGAGAGGGGTGGAGGAATCGAACTCAGGTCGGCCATGTTGGCTGCGTGCAAGGCAAACGCCCTACCTCGGTGCTCTCTCTCTAACACTTTCTGCAAAGGGAGATATTTCCACTCGTGTCTGTTTATTGAGTTTACAAAAAAATAAAACACCGAACATATGGGGCTTTCCTAGTGCATTATTTATGAGGGATAAGATCAGTAAAAAGTGGCGGCCCCTGGTAGAAGGGGTACTCTGAAGGCCAGTTTTGTGGCAGGACACAAGCATCCTCCCGTTAGCATCCCAGAACTCTCAGTCTCCACATTGTTAGTAGCGGGACCATTCGGACCTGGGAGGTGCTTTCGTGCTTTCTTTCTCACTGAATTCCTGACATCCAGGCAGTTCCTGGGGTGCAGTAGTGGCTTCAGAGTGATGCGGAGCTTAGGGCGGTGCAGTGGGGTCTGTACACAGTACAGGGGTTGTGGGATTGAGTGTGCCCTTGTTGCATTTTGGCATGGGGCTGAGCACTGGGGCTACAGGCCTTGGGGTTGCGGAACCCACCCAAGGGCTAGGGGCTTGAGTGGCCAACACTCCCAACATGGGACTTGTCGGTACAAATCCTGAAGCCTTTAGCCTTGACGTAGATGCTATAGAATCTGCAGATTCATGTTCAGGGTCGGGGCTGCAGCCCCCTAAAGGCAAGAGACTCTGTTGCAGACCGTCCTATTCATTGGCGGTTGTGATGGGGAGGGGCCTTTTTGGAAGCGTGGTTCACGCAGGTGGGAGGTTTAGGCCAATGAAATTTTAATTTGGGGGTTTGTTTTAGTTGTTTTTTTATGTTTTGTGGGGGGAGTGAGAGAGGACATACCCTAAGATGCTCACTCCTGGCTCAGTGCTCAGGAATCATTCCTGGCGGTGCTCTGGGATCTGGGATGCTGAAGCTTGATTGGGGCGAGGAGGGCAAGCATCTTGCCTGCTTTACTGTCTGTCTAATTCCAACGCTGATGTTTTTTCCAGATGAGGAATTTAGACTCATCTTCAGTTATGAAAAATCCTCTATGCTTCATCTCTTCCTGACTGGGCGATCCCTGGATACTGGCTCTTGGGGTGAGTATAGCAGGTCAAGGATTTAATTTTTCTTGCTCTTGCAGGAAGATGTTCTTATTGTCGCATTGGGGGGGGGAACTTTGCTCAGGGGTCACTCCTGGCTTGCTGGCAAGAAATTTACTTTCAAAGGGCCAGAGGTATGGTGCAGCAAGTAGGGTGCTTGCCTTGCATGCAGCTAACACAGATTTGATCAGCTGCATCCCAGCAAACCTCAGACATTCCAGGACAGATCCCTGAATGCAGAGCTAGGAGTACTCCTGAGACTGTTGTTTCTGGCTCAGACACACACACACGGAATATCTGAGAGCAGAGATAGAAGTGTGCTCCTGCAGCATACAAAGCTGGGAAACAGGGTTTTAAGGACCCACTGTTTGACTCTTGAACTATTTTATGCTACAATTTGTCAGGGTACGTGGATTTATTTCCCTCTATTTGGATAGAGTTTACTGTTTGTCACTGCTGTATTTTGGGGTCACACACTACAGTACTCAGGCCTTACTCCTGCTCTGACCTCAGGGATCACAGCTGTCGGGGTCCCTCGACAATTGGGTGCCTGGCTAGAGGACTTGGTCAGGCAATTGCAAGCTGCTCATACCTGCTGTGTCATCACACAGTCCTCCAAGATAGGATATTTATTATAGGTAAAAGGTAGGCACAGCCAGGAGTGTTTCCTCAGCCCAGAGGTAGTAAAAAGCCCTATAGGTTGCTGTGTGGGGACTATGTGGTGTCTGGCCCTTTAAAACCCTGACCGGAAGTGTAGGTGAGGTCACAGAGCCCCGCCTTTCCCTGGGGTCTTTGTGGGCGGAGCAATCTCCACCCTGTTTGTTGCCTGGTGAGGAGCGGGGGTGGGGCGGGAAGGGGGCGGCCAGGGCGTGGGGGCGTCCCATAGGGCCAGTTTCCTCGCTGGCCTGGCCGCTGAGTGGTCCATCTGGGAGCTCTGAGCCTCCGCCGCCTGCCCAGCCCGGGATGCCCCCAGCGCCCGCCTTTTCGAGAGGTTTGTCTCTCCCTTCCGTCTATCTTAGCGCATCGCATTGAGGGAGGTTTTTATTTAGGAGGCGCGTGGGGGGGGTGAGGGAATGGGGGTGTCGGTGGTGCCTGGCAGGTGGGCTGACAAGTGAAGTGGAAGGTTCGGGAGCAAAAGTCGTTCGGAAAGGGTCGGGAACAACGGAAATCAGGACGACCAGAAGAGAGAGAGTTTTCTTTTCAGGTTTGTTTTTCATTGTGCGTCCTGGTAGCCCTGGCCGGGGCGGCCCCATGGGGTCGGGGGCACGAGACCCTCGCCCTCCCCTCCAACCCATCGCTCTGGCCCCCAACCGGAGAGGAACGTGTCGGAGCCCGAGGGAGCCCCAGCTTGCCCGCAAGTCTGAACACACTGCCTCATTCCTTCCTTTCCACAAATTCGTAGTCATCTGTTGCGTTTCATTGCATGACTCAAACTGCAGATTCAGGTTTTGGCATTGCAGCCATTTGATTTGAGAGTGGAGTCACTGGGTGTGAGTCGGCTGGTAAAATTTGCACGTTGGGGACAGATATTCTGCTGGCAGGGGATCAAGGATGTGATTTTGATGGTGGATGACAGGGCACTGCAGAGAGGAAATCGAGAGCCTAATGCTTGGCGTAGAGGCCCTTCCTGAGCTTCACTGGGTGGTGAAATCACTGCTCAAAACCGAAAGAAATTTCTATTTTTTCCTTTGAACAAAATGTTTATTTCTATTTCTTCCATTTGATCGAAACTGGTAATTGTTTGAAAACAACTAGTTTGGGCTTTGGGGGGGGAGCGATAGATCAGTGGGTGTAGACTTGGTTTTTACGCGACTGGCCCGGGTTTTATTCCTGGCGTCCCTTTTGGTCCCCTGAGGACCACCATGAGGAATTCCTCAGTGCAGAGACAGCAGTAACCCCTGTGCTTCACCAGGTGTGACCCAAAAAGCCAAAACTGAAAAAGAAAACCAGTTTGAGGGCACTAGTGTCAGCGCAGTGAGGAGGAGAAAGGTTTGCATCCATTTGCTCCCCTACAGACCCTCCAGGAGTGATCCCTGAGCACTGCCTGGTGTGTCTCTAAAGAAGACAAACTTCAAAATAAAAGGACCAAAAAAAGGATCGATCCTGAGAGCCATCCATTTTGGTGAGATGTTTTCAATGGCCCCCGTGGCTCGTCGTGTCTGCAGGGATGCAGGGTTGCCTTCACTCCATGCATCGGGCGCTCCACACTGAGCTCCACACTGAGCTTGAACTGAACCCTGACTGGAATCTATTTTCTTTTCTCTTGGAATGGTGTGTCAGCTTTCTGCTATCACTGTCGCTGTCCTCCCATGGTTCATCGATTTGCTCGAGCTGGCCTAGTAAGGTCCCCCGTTGGAGACTTGGTTGTTATTGTGTGTGGCATGTCGAATACATCACGGGGAGCTTGCCAGGCTTCGCCGTGCGGGCGAGATACTCTCCGTAGCTTGCCGGGCTCTCCGAGAGGGGTGGAGGAATCGAACTCAGGTCGGCCATGTTGGCTGCATGCAAGGCAAACGCCCTACCGCGGTGCTCTCTCTCTAACGCTTTCTGCAAAGGGAGATATTTCCACTCGTGTCTGTTTATTGAGTTTACAAAAAAATAAAACACCGAACATATGGGGCTTTCCTAGTGCATTATTTATGAGGGACAAGATCAGTAAAAAGTGGCGGCCCCTGGTAGAAGGGGTACTCTGAAGGCCAGTTTTGTGGCAGGACACAAGCATCCTCCCGTTAGCATCCCAGAACTCTCAGTCTCCACATTGTTAGTAGCGGGACCATTCGGACCTGGGAGGTGCTTTCGTGCTTTCTTTCTCACTGAATTCCTGACATCCAGGCAGTTCCTGGGGTGCAGTAGAGGCTTCAGAGTGATGCGGAGCTTAGGGCGGTGCAGTGGGGTCTGTACACAGTACAGGGGTTGTGGGATTGAGTGTGCCTTTGTTGCATTTTGGCATGGGGCTGAGCACTGGGGCTACAGGCCTTGGGGTTGCGGAACCCACCCAAGGGCTAGGGGCTTGAGTGGCCAACACTCCCAACATGGGACTTGTCGGTACAAATCCTGAAGCCTTTAGCCTTGACGTAGATGCTATAGAATCTGCAGATTCATGTTCAGGGTCGGGGTTGCAGCCCCCTAAAGGCAAGAGACTCTGTTGCAGACCGTCCTATTCATTGGCGGTTGTGATGGGGAGGGGCCTTTTTGGAAGCGTGGTTCACGCAGGTGGGAGGTTTAGGCCAATGAAATTTTAATTTGGGGGTTTGTTTTAGTTGGTTTTTTTATGTTTTGTGGGGGGAGTGAGAGAGGACATACCCTAAGATGCTCACTCCTGGCTCAGTGCTCAGGAATCATTCCTGGCGGTGCTCTGGGATCTGGGATGCTGAAGCTTGATTGGGGCGAGGAGGGCAAGCATCTTGCCTGCTTTACTGTCTGTCTAATTCCAACGCTGATGTTTTTTTCCAGATGAGGAATTTAGACTCATCTTCAGTTATGAAAAATCCTCTATGCTTCATCTCTTCCTGACTGGGCGATCCCTGGATACTGGCTCTTGGGGTGAGTATAGCAGGTCAAGGATTTAATTTTCCTTGCTCAGGAAGGAAGATGTTCTTATTGTCGCATTGGGGGGGGGGAACTTTGCTCAGGGGTCACTCCTGGCTTGCTGGCAAGAAATTTACTTTGAAAGGGCCAGAGGTATGGTGCAGCAAGTAGGGTGCTTGCCTTGCATGCAGCTAACACAGATTTGATCAGCTGCATCCCAGCAAACCTCAGACATTCCAGGACAGATCCCTGAATGCAGAGCTAGGAGTACTCCTGACACTGTTGGTTCTGGCTCAGACACACACACACGGAATATCTGACAGCAGAGATAGAAGTGTGCTCCTGCAGCATAGGTTTTAAGGACCCACTGTTTGACTCTTGAACTATTTTATGCTACAGTTTGTCAGGGTACGTGGATTTATTTCCCTCTATTTGGATAGAGTTTACTGTTTGTCATTGCTGTATTTTGGGGTCACACACTACAGTACTCAGGCCTTACTCCTGCTCTGACCTCAGGGATCACAGCTGTCGGGGTCCCTCGACAATCGGGTGCCTGGCTAGAGGACTTGGTCAGGCAATTGCAAGCTGCTCATACCTGCTGTGTCATCACACAGTCCTCCAAGATAGGATATTTATTATAGGTAAAAGGTAGGCACAGCCAGGAGTGTTTCCTCAGCCCAGAGGTAGTAAAAAGCCCTATAGGTTGCTGTGTGGGGACTATGTGGTGTCTGGCCCTTTAAAACCCTGACCGGAAGTGTAGGTGAGGTCACAGAGCCCCGCCTTTCCCTGGGGTCTTTGTGGGCGGAGCAATCTCCACCCTGTTTGTTGCCTGGTGAGGAGCGGGGGTGGGGCGGGAAGGGGGCGGCCAGGGCGTGGGGGCGTCCCATAGGGCCAGTTTCCTCGCTGGCCTGGCCGCTGAGTGGTCCATCTGGGAGCTCTGAGCCTCCGCCGCCTGCCCAGCCCGGGATGCCCCCAGCGCCCGCCTTTTCGAGAGGTTTGTCTCTCCCTTCCGTCTATCTTAGCGCATCGCATCCAGGGAGGTTTTTATTTAGGAGGCGCGTGCGGGGAGGGGGGGGGGTGAGGGAATGGGGGGGGTCGGTGGTGCCTGGCAGGTGGACTGACAAGTGAAGTGCAAGGAAGGTTCAGGAGCAAAAGTCGTTCGGAAAGGGTCAGGAACAACGGAAATCAGGACGACCAGAAGAGAGAGAGTTTTCTTTTCAGGTTTGTTTTTCATTGTGCGTCCTGGTAGCCCTGGCCGGGGCGGCCCCATGGGGTCGGGGGCACGAGACCCTCGCCCTCCCCTCCAAGCCATCGCTCCGGCCCCCAACCGGAGAGGAACGTGTCGGAGCCCGAGGGAGCCCCAGCTTGCCCGCAAGTCTGAACACACTGCCTCATTCCTTCCTTTCCACAAATTCGTAGTCATCTGTTGCGTTTCATTGCATAACTCAAACTGCAGATTCAGGTTTTGGCATTGCAGCCATTTGATTTGAGAGTGGAGTCACTGGGTGTGAGTCGGCTGGTAAAATTTGCACGTTGGGGACAGATATTCTGCTGGCAGGGGATCAAGGATGTGATTTTGATGGTGGATGACAGGGCACTGCAGAGAGGAAATTGAGAGCCTAATTCTTGGCGTAGAGGCCCTTCCTGAGCTTCACTGGGTGGTGAAATCCCTGCTCAAAACCGAAAGAAATTTCTATTTTTTCCTTTGAACAAAATGTTTATTTCTATTTCTTCCATTTGATCGAAAGTGGTAATTGTTTGAAAACAACTAGTTTGGGCTTTGGGGGGGGAGCGATAGATCAGTGGGTGTAGACTTGGTTTTTACGCGACTGGCCCGGGTTTTATTCCTGGCGTCCCTTTTGGTCCCCTGAGGACCACCATGAGGAATTCCTCAGTGCAGAGACAGCAGTAACCCCTGTGCTTCACCAGGTGTGACCCAAAAAGCCAAAACTGAAAAAGAAAACCAGTTTGAGGGCACTAGTGTCAGCGCAGTGAGGAGGAGAAAGGTTTGCATCCATTTGCTCCCCTACAGACCCTCCAGGAGTGATCCCTGAGCACTGCCTGGTGTGTCTCTAAAGAAGACAAACTTCAAAATAAAAGGACCAAAAAAAGGATCGATCCTGAGAGCCATCCATTTTGGTGAGATGTTTTCAATGGCCCCCGTGGCTCGTCGTGTCTGCAGGGATGCAGGGTTGCCTTCACTCCATGCATCGGGCGCTCCACACTGAGCTCCACACTGAGCTTGAACTGAACCCTGACTGGAATCTATTTTCTTTTCTCTTGGAATGGTGTGTCAGCTTTCTGCTATCACTGTCGCTGTCCTCCCATGGTTCATCGATTTGCTCGAGCTGGCCTAGTAAGGTCCCCCGTTGGAGACTTGGTTGTTATTGTGTGTGGCATGTCGAATACATCACGGGGAGCTTGCCAGGCTTCGCCGTGCGGGCGAGATACTCTCCGTAGCTTGCCGGGCTCTCCGAGAGGGGTGGAGGAATCGAACTCAGGTCGGCCATGTTGGCTGCATGCAAGGCAAACGCCCTACCGCGGTGCTCTCTCTCTAACGCTTTCTGCAAAGGGAGATATTTCCACTCGTGTCTGTTTATTGAGTTTACAAAAAAATAAAACACCGAACATATGGGGCTTTCCTAGTGCATTATTTATGAGGGACAAGATCAGTAAAAAGTGGCGGCCCCTGGTAGAAGGGGTACTCTGAAGGCCAGTTTTGTGGCAGGACACAAGCATCCTCCCGTTAGCATCCCAGAACTCTCAGTCTCCACATTGTTAGTAGCGGGACCATTCGGACCTGGGAGGTGCTTTCGTGCTTTCTTTCTCACTGAATTCCTGACATCCAGGCAGTTCCTGGGGTGCAGTAGAGGCTTCAGAGTGATGCGGAGCTTAGGGCGGTGCAGTGGGGTCTGTACACAGTACAGGGGTTGTGGGATTGAGTGTGCCTTTGTTGCATTTTGGCATGGGGCTGAGCACTGGGGCTACAGGCCTTGGGGTTGCGGAACCCACCCAAGGGCTAGGGGCTTGAGTGGCCAACACTCCCAACATGGGACTTGTCGGTACAAATCCTGAAGCCTTTAGCCTTGACGTAGATGCTATAGAATCTGCAGATTCATGTTCAGGGTCGGGGTTGCAGCCCCCTAAAGGCAAGAGACTCTGTTGCAGACCGTCCTATTCATTGGCGGTTGTGATGGGGAGGGGCCTTTTTGGAAGCGTGGTTCACGCAGGTGGGAGGTTTAGGCCAATGAAATTTTAATTTGGGGGTTTGTTTTAGTTGGTTTTTTTATGTTTTGTGGGGGGAGTGAGAGAGGACATACCCTAAGATGCTCACTCCTGGCTCAGTGCTCAGGAATCATTCCTGGCGGTGCTCTGGGATCTGGGATGCTGAAGCTTGATTGGGGCGAGGAGGGCAAGCATCTTGCCTGCTTTACTGTCTGTCTAATTCCAACGCTGATGTTTTTTTCCAGATGAGGAATTTAGACTCATCTTCAGTTATGAAAAATCCTCTATGCTTCATCTCTTCCTGACTGGGCGATCCCTGGATACTGGCTCTTGGGGTGAGTATAGCAGGTCAAGGATTTAATTTTCCTTGCTCAGGAAGGAAGATGTTCTTATTGTCGCATTGGGGGGGGGGAACTTTGCTCAGGGGTCACTCCTGGCTTGCTGGCAAGAAATTTACTTTGAAAGGGCCAGAGGTATGGTGCAGCAAGTAGGGTGCTTGCCTTGCATGCAGCTAACACAGATTTGATCAGCTGCATCCCAGCAAACCTCAGACATTCCAGGACAGATCCCTGAATGCAGAGCTAGGAGTACTCCTGACACTGTTGGTTCTGGCTCAGACACACACACACGGAATATCTGACAGCAGAGATAGAAGTGTGCTCCTGCAGCATAGGTTTTAAGGACCCACTGTTTGACTCTTGAACTATTTTATGCTACAGTTTGTCAGGGTACGTGGATTTATTTCCCTCTATTTGGATAGAGTTTACTGTTTGTCATTGCTGTATTTTGGGGTCACACACTACAGTACTCAGGCCTTACTCCTGCTCTGACCTCAGGGATCACAGCTGTCGGGGTCCCTCGACAATCGGGTGCCTGGCTAGAGGACTTGGTCAGGCAATTGCAAGCTGCTCATACCTGCTGTGTCATCACACAGTCCTCCAAGATAGGATATTTATTATAGGTAAAAGGTAGGCACAGCCAGGAGTGTTTCCTCAGCCCAGAGGTAGTAAAAAGCCCTATAGGTTGCTGTGTGGGGACTATGTGGTGTCTGGCCCTTTAAAACCCTGACCGGAAGTGTAGGTGAGGTCACAGAGCCCCGCCTTTCCCTGGGGTCTTTGTGGGCGGAGCAATCTCCACCCTGTTTGTTGCCTGGTGAGGAGCGGGGGTGGGGCGGGAAGGGGGCGGCCAGGGCGTGGGGGCGTCCCATAGGGCCAGTTTCCTCGCTGGCCTGGCCGCTGAGTGGTCCATCTGGGAGCTCTGAGCCTCCGCCGCCTGCCCAGCCCGGGATGCCCCCAGCGCCCGCCTTTTCGAGAGGTTTGTCTCTCCCTTCCGTCTATCTTAGCGCATCGCATCCAGGGAGGTTTTTATTTAGGAGGCGCGTGCGGGGAGGGGGGGGGGTGAGGGAATGGGGGGGGTCGGTGGTGCCTGGCAGGTGGACTGACAAGTGAAGTGCAAGGAAGGTTCAGGAGCAAAAGTCGTTCGGAAAGGGTCAGGAACAACGGAAATCAGGACGACCAGAAGAGAGAGAGTTTTCTTTTCAGGTTTGTTTTTCATTGTGCGTCCTGGTAGCCCTGGCCGGGGCGGCCCCATGGGGTCGGGGGCACGAGACCCTCGCCCTCCCCTCCAAGCCATCGCTCCGGCCCCCAACCGGAGAGGAACGTGTCGGAGCCCGAGGGAGCCCCAGCTTGCCCGCAAGTCTGAACACACTGCCTCATTCCTTCCTTTCCACAAATTCGTAGTCATCTGTTGCGTTTCATTGCATAACTCAAACTGCAGATTCAGGTTTTGGCATTGCAGCCATTTGATTTGAGAGTGGAGTCACTGGGTGTGAGTCGGCTGGTAAAATTTGCACGTTGGGGACAGATATTCTGCTGGCAGGGGATCAAGGATGTGATTTTGATGGTGGATGACAGGGCACTGCAGAGAGGAAATTGAGAGCCTAATTCTTGGCGTAGAGGCCCTTCCTGAGCTTCACTGGGTGGTGAAATCCCTGCTCAAAACCGAAAGAAATTTCTATTTTTTCCTTTGAACAAAATGTTTATTTCTATTTCTTCCATTTGATCGAAAGTGGTAATTGTTTGAAAACAACTAGTTTGGGCTTTGGGGGGGGAGCGATAGATCAGTGGGTGTAGACTTGGTTTTTACGCGACTGGCCCGGGTTTTATTCCTGGCGTCCCTTTTGGTCCCCTGAGGACCACCATGAGGAATTCCTCAGTGCAGAGACAGCAGTAACCCCTGTGCTTCACCAGGTGTGACCCAAAAAGCCAAAACTGAAAAAGAAAACCAGTTTGAGGGCACTAGTGTCAGCGCAGTGAGGAGGAGAAAGGTTTGCATCCATTTGCTCCCCTACAGACCCTCCAGGAGTGATCCCTGAGCACTGCCTGGTGTGTCTCTAAAGAAGACAAACTTCAAAATAAAAGGACCAAAAAAAGGATCGATCCTGAGAGCCATCCATTTTGGTGAGATGTTTTCAATGGCCCCCGTGGCTCGTCGTGTCTGCAGGGATGCAGGGTTGCCTTCACTCCATGCATCGGGCGCTCCACACTGAGCTCCACACTGAGCTTGAACTGAACCCTGACTGGAATCTATTTTCTTTTCTCTTGGAATGGTGTGTCAGCTTTCTGCTATCACTGTCGCTGTCCTCCCATGGTTCATCGATTTGCTCGAGCTGGCCTAGTAAGGTCCCCCGTTGGAGACTTGGTTGTTATTGTGTGTGGCATGTCGAATACATCACGGGGAGCTTGCCAGGCTTCGCCGTGCGGGCGAGATACTCTCCGTAGCTTGCCGGGCTCTCCGAGAGGGGTGGAGGAATCGAACTCAGGTCGGCCATGTTGGCTGCATGCAAGGCAAACGCCCTACCGCGGTGCTCTCTCTCTAACGCTTTCTGCAAAGGGAGATATTTCCACTCGTGTCTGTTTATTGAGTTTACAAAAAAATAAAACACCGAACATATGGGGCTTTCCTAGTGCATTATTTATGAGGGACAAGATCAGTAAAAAGTGGCGGCCCCTGGTAGAAGGGGTACTCTGAAGGCCAGTTTTGTGGCAGGACACAAGCATCCTCCCGTTAGCATCCCAGAACTCTCAGTCTCCACATTGTTAGTAGCGGGACCATTCGGACCTGGGAGGTGCTTTCGTGCTTTCTTTCTCACTGAATTCCTGACATCCAGGCAGTTCCTGGGGTGCAGTAGAGGCTTCAGAGTGATGCGGAGCTTAGGGCGGTGCAGTGGGGTCTGTACACAGTACAGGGGTTGTGGGATTGAGTGTGCATTTGTTGCATTTTGGCATGGGGCTGAGCACTGGGGCTACAGGCCTTGGGGTTGCGGAACCCACCCAAGGGCTAGGGGCTTGAGTGGCCAACACTCCCAACATGGGACTTGTCGGTACAAATCCTGAAGCCTTTAGCCTTGACGTAGATGCTATAGAATCTGCAGATTCATGTTCAGGGTCGGGGCTGCAGCCCCCTAAAGGCAAGAGACTCTGTTGCAGACCGTCCTATTCATTGGCGGTTGGGATGGGGAGGGGCCTTTTTGGAAGCGTGGTTCACGCAGGTGGGAGGTTTAGGCCAATGAAATTTTAATTTGGGGGTTTGTTTTAGTTGTTTTTTTATGTTTTGTGGGGGGAGTGAGAGAGGACATACCCTAAGATGCTCACTCCTGGCTCAGTGCTCAGGAATCATTCCTGGCGGTGCTCTGGGATCTGGGATGCTGAAGCTTGATTGGGGCGAGGAGGGCAAGCATCTTGCCTGCTTTACTGTCTGTCTAATTCCAACGCTGATGTTTTTTTCCAGATGAGGAATTTAGACTCATCTTCAGTTATGAAAAATCCTCTATGCTTCATCTCTTCCTGACTGGGCGATCCCTGGATACTGGCTCTTGGGGTGAGTATAGCAGGTCAAGGATTTAATTTTCCTTGCTCTTGAAGGAAGATGTTCTTATTGTCGCATTGGGGGGGGGGGGGGGGAAACTTTGCTCAGGGGTCACTCCTGGCTTACTGGCAAGAAATTTACTTTGAAAGGGCCAGAGGTATGGTGCAGCAAGTAGGGTGCTTGCCTTGCATGCAGCTAACACAGATTTGATCAGCTGCATCCCAGCAAACCTCAGACATTCCAGGACAGATCCCTGAATGCAGAGCTAGGAGTACTCCTGACACTGTTGGTTCTGGCTCAGACACACACACACGGAATATCTGACAGCAGAGATAGAAGTGTGCTCCTGCAGCATAGGTTTTAAGGACCCACTGTTTGACTCTTGAACTATTTTATGCTACAATTTGTCAGGGTACGTGGATTTATTTCCCTCTATTTGGATAGAGTTTACTGTTTGTCATTGCTGTATTTTGGGGTCACACACTACAGTACTCAGGCCTTACTCCTGCTCTGACCTCAGGGATCACAGCTGTCGGGGTCCCTCGACAATCGGGTGCCTGGCTAGAGGACTTGGTCAGGCAATTGCAAGCTGCTCATACCTGCTGTGTCATCACACAGTCCTCCAAGATAGGATATTTATTATAGGTAAAAGGTAGGCACAGCCAGGAGTGTTTCCTCAGCCCAGAGGTAGTAAAAAGCCCTATAGGTTGCTGTGTGGGGACTATGTGGTGTCTGGCCCTTTAAAACCCTGACCGGAAGTGTAGGTGAGGTCACAGAGCCCCGCCTTTCCCTGGGGTCTTTGTGGGCGGAGCAATCTCCACCCTGTTTGTTGCCTGGTGAGGAGCGGGGGTGGGGCGGGAAGGGGGCGGCCAGGGCGTGGGGGCGTCCCATAGGGCCAGTTTCCTCGCTGGCCTGGCCGCTGAGTGGTCCATCTGGGAGCTCTGAGCCTCCGCCGCCTGCCCAGCCCGGGATGCCCCCAGCGCCCGCCTTTTCGAGAGGTTTGTCTCTCCCTTCCGTCTATCTTAGCGCATCGCATCCAGGGAGGTTTTTATTTAGGGGGGGGGTGAGGGAATGGGGGGGTCGGTGGTGCCTGGCAGGTGGGCTGACAAGTGAAGTGGAAGGTTCGGGAGCAAAAGTCGTTCGGAAAGGGTCAGGAACAACGGAAATCAGGACGACCAGAAGAGAGAGAGTTTTCTTTTCAGGTTTGTTTTTCATTGTGCGTCCTGGTAGCCCTGGCCGGGGCGGCCCCATGGGGTCGGGGGCACGAGACCCTCGCCCTCCCCTCCAACCCATCGCTCCGGCCCCCAACCGGAGAGGAACGTGTCGGAGCCCGAGGGAGCCCCAGCTTGCCCGCAAGTCTGAACACACTGCCTCATTCCTTCCTTTCCACAAATTCGTAGTCATCTGTTGCGTTTCATTGCATAACTCAAACTGCAGATTCAGGTTTTGGCATTGCAGCCATTTGATTTGAGAGTGGAGTCACTGGGTGTGAGTCGGCTGGTAAAATTTGCACGTTGGGGACAGATATTCTGCTGGCAGGGGATCAAGGATGTGATTTTGATGGTGGATGACAGGGCACTGCAGAGAGGAAATCGAGAGCCTAATGCTTGGCGTAGAGGCCCTTCCTGAGCTTCACTGGGTGGTGAAATCACTGCTCAAAACCGAAAGAAATTTCTATTTTTTCCTTTGAACAAAATGTTTATTTCTATTTCTTCCATTTGATCGAAACTGGTAATTGTTTGAAAACAACTAGTTTGGGCTTTGGGGGGGGAGCGATAGATCAGTGGGTGTAGACTTGGTTTTTACGCGACCGGCCCGGGTTTCATTCCTGGCGTCCCTTTTGGTCCCCTGAGGACCACCATGAGGAATTCCTCAGTGCAGAGACAGCAGTAACCCCTGTGCTTCACCAGGTGTGACCCAAAAAGCCAAAACTGAAAAAGAAAACCAGTTTGAGGGCACTAGTGTCAGCGCAGTGAGAAGGAGAAAGGTTTGCATCCATTTGCTCCCCTACAGACCCTCCAGGAGTGATCCCTGAGCACTGCCTGGTGTGTCTCTAAAGAAGACAAACTTCAAAATAAAAGGACCAAAAAAAGGATCGATCCTGAGAGCCATCCATTTTGGTGAGATGTTTTCAATGGCCCCCGTGGCTCGTCGTGTCTGCAGGGATGCAGGGTTGCCTTCACTCCATGCATCAGGCGCTCCACACTGAGCTCCACACTGAGCTTGAACTGAACCCTGGCTGGAATCTATTTTCTTTTCTCTTGGAATGGTGTGTCAGCTTTCTGCTATCACTGTCGCTGTCCTCCCATGGTTCATCGATTTGCTCGAGCTGGCCTAGTAAGGTCCCCCGTTGGAGACTTGGTTGTTATTGTGTGTGGCATGTCGAATACATCACGGGGAGCTTGCCAGGCTTCGCCGTGCGGGCGAGATACTCTCCGTAGCTTGCCGGGCTCTCCGAGAGGGGTGGAGGAATCGAACTCAGGTCGGCCATGTTGGCTGCGTGCAAGGCAAACGCCCTACCGCGGTGCTCTCTCTCTAACGCTTTCTGCAAAGGGAGATATTTCCACTCGTGTCTGTTTATTGAGTTTACAAAAAAATAAAACACCGAACATATGGGGCTTTCCTAGTGCATTATTTATGAGGGACAAGATCAGTAAAAAGTGGCGGCCCCTGGTAGAAGGGGTACTCTGAAGGCCAGTTTTGTGGCAGGACACAAGTATCCTCCCGTTAGCATCCCAGAACTCTCAGTCTCCACATTGTTAGTAGCGGGACCATTCGGACCTGGGAGGTGCTTTCGTGCTTTCTTTCTCACTGAATTCCTGACATCCAGGCAGTTCCTGGGGTGCAGTAGAGGCTTCAGAGTGATGCGGAGCTTAGGGCGGTGCAGTGGGGTCTGTACACAGTACAGGGGTTGTGGGATTGAGTGTGCCCTTGTTGCATTTTGGCATGGGGCTGAGCACTGGGGCTACAGGCCTTGGGGTTGCGGAACCCACCCAAGGGCTAGGGGCTTGAGTGGCCAACACTCCCAACATGGGACTTGTCGGTACAAATCCTGAAGCCTTTAGCCTTGACGTAGATGCTATAGAATCTGCAGATTCATGTTCAGGGTCGGGGCTGCAGCCCCCTAAAGGCAAGAGACTCTGTTGCAGACCGTCCTATTCATTGGCGGTTGGGATGGGGAGGGGCCTTTTTGGAAGCGTGGTTCACGCAGGTGGGAGGTTTAGGCCAATGAAATTTTAATTTGGGGGTTTGTTTTAGTTGTTTTTTTATGTTTTGTGGGGGGAGTGAGAGAGGACATACCCTAAGATGCTCACTCCTGGCTCAGTGCTCAGGAATCATTCCTGGCGGTGCTCTGGGATCTGGGATGCTGAAGCTTGATTGGGGCGAGGAGGGCAAGCATCTTGCCTGCTTTACTGTCTGTCTAATTCCAACGCTGATGTTTTTTTCCAGATGAGGAATTTAGACTCATCTTCAGTTATGAAAAATCCTCTATGCTTCATCTCTTCCTGACTGGGCGATCCCTGGATACTGGCTCTTGGGGTGAGTATAGCAGGTCAAGGATTTAATTTTCCTTGCTCAGGAAGGAAGATGTTCTTATTGTCGCATTGGGGGGGGGGAACTTTGCTCAGGGGTCACTCCTGGCTTGCTGGCAAGAAATTTACTTTGAAAGGGCCAGAGGTATGGTGCAGCAAGTAGGGTGCTTGCCTTGCATGCAGCTAACACAGATTTGATCAGCTGCATCCCAGCAAACCTCAGACATTCCAGGACAGATCCCTGAATGCAGAGCTAGGAGTACTCCTGACACTGTTGGTTCTGGCTCAGACACACACACACGGAATATCTGACAGCAGAGATAGAAGTGTGCTCCTGCAGCATAGGTTTTAAGGACCCACTGTTTGACTCTTGAACTATTTTATGCTACAATTTGTCAGGGTACGTGGATTTATTTCCCTCTATTTGGATAGAGTTTACTGTTTGTCATTGCTGTATTTTGGGGTCACACACTACAGTACTCAGGCCTTACTCCTGCTCTGACCTCAGGGATCACAGCTGTCGGGGTCCCTCGACAATCGGGTGCCTGGCTAGAGGACTTGGTCAGGCAATTGCAAGCTGCTCATACCTGCTGTGTCATCACACAGTCCTCCAAGATAGGATATTTATTATAGGTAAAAGGTAGGCACAGCCAGGAATGTTTCCTCAGCCCAGAGGTAGTAAAAAGCCCTATAGGTTGCTGTGTGGGGACTATGTGGTGTCTGGCCCTTTAAAACCCTGACCGGAAGTGTAGGTGAGGTCACAGAGCCCCGCCTTTCCCTGGGGTCTTTGTGGGCGGAGCAATCTCCACCCTGTTTGTTGCCTGGTGAGGAGCGGGGGTGGGGCGGGAAGGGGGCGGCCAGGGCGTGGGGGCGTCCCATAGGGCCAGTTTCCTCGCTGGCCTGGCCGCTGAGTGGTCCATCTGGGAGCTCTGAGCCTCCGCCGCCTGCCCAGCCCGGGATGCCCCCAGCGCCCGCCTTTTCGAAAGGTTTGTCTCTCCCTTCCGTCTATCTTAGCGCATCGCATCCAGGGAGGTTTTTATTTAGGGGGGGGGGTGAGGGAATGGGGGGGTCGGTGGTGCCTGGCAGGTGGGCTGACAAGTGAAGTGGAAGGTTCGGGAGCAAAAGTCGTTCGGAAAGGGTCAGGAACAACGGAAATCAGGACGACCAGAAGAGAGAGAGTTTTCTTTTCAGGTTTGTTTTTCATTGTGCGTCCTGGTAGCCCTGGCCGGGGCGGCCCCATGGGGTCGGGGGCACGAGACCCTCGCCCTCCCCTCCAACCCATCGCTCCGGCCCCCAACCGGAGAGGAACGTGTCGGAGCCCGAGGGAGCCCCAGCTTGCCCGCAAGTCTGAACACACTGCCTCATTCCTTCCTTTCCACAAATTCGTAGTCATCTGTTGCGTTTCATTGCATAACTCAAACTGCAGATTCAGGTTTTGGCATTGCAGCCATTTGATTTGAGAGTGGAGTCACTGGGTGTGAGTCGGCTGGTAAAATTTGCACGTTGGGGACAGATATTCTGCTGGCAGGGGATCAAGGATGTGATTTTGATGGTGGATGACAGGGCACTGCAGAGAGGAAATCGAGAGCCTAATGCTTGGCGTAGAGGCCCTTCCTGAGCTTCACTGGGTGGTGAAATCACTGCTCAAAACCGAAAGAAATTTCTATTTTTTCCTTTGAACAAAATGTTTATTTCTATTTCTTCCATTTGATCGAAACTGGTAATTGTTTGAAAACAACTAGTTTGGGCTTTGGGGGGGGAGCGATAGATCAGTGGGTGTAGACTTGGTTTTTACGCGACCGGCCCGGGTTTTATTCCTGGCGTCCCTTTTGGTCCCCTGAGGACCACCATGAGGAATTCCTCAGTGCAGAGACAGCAGTAACCCCTGTGCTTCACCAGGTGTGACCCAAAAAGCCAAAACTGAAAAAGAAAACCAGTTTGAGGGCACTAGTGTCAGCGCAGTGAGAAGGAGAAAGGTTTGCATCCATTTGCTCCCCTACAGACCCTCCAGGAGTGATCCCTGAGCACTGCCTGGTGTGTCTCTAAAGAAGACAAACTTCAAAATAAAAGGACCAAAAAAAGGATCGATCCTGAGAGCCATCCATTTTGGTGAGATGTTTTCAATGGCCCCCGTGGCTCGTCGTGTCTGCAGGGATGCAGGGTTGCCTTCACTCCATGCATCAGGCGCTCCACACTGAGCTCCACACTGAGCTTGAACTGAACCCTGGCTGGAATCTATTTTCTTTTCTCTTGGAATGGTGTGTCAGCTTTCTGCTATCACTGTCGCTGTCCTCCCATGGTTCATCGATTTGCTCGAGCTGGCCTAGTAAGGTCCCCCGTTGGAGACTTGGTTGTTATTGTGTGTGGCATGTCGAATACATCACGGGGAGCTTGCCAGGCTTCGCCGTGCGGGCGAGATACTCTCCGTAGCTTGCCGGGCTCTCCGAGAGGGGTGGAGGAATCGAACTCAGGTCGGCCATGTTGGCTGCGTGCAAGGCAAACGCCCTACCGCGGTGCTCTCTCTCTAACGCTTTCTGCAAAGGGAGATATTTCCACTCGTGTCTGTTTATTGAGTTTACAAAAAAATAAAACACCGAACATATGGGGCTTTCCTAGTGCATTATTTATGAGGGACAAGATCAGTAAAAAGTGGCGGCCCCTGGTAGAAGGGGTACTCTGAAGGCCAGTTTTGTGGCAGGACACAAGCATCCTCCCGTTAGCATCCCAGAACTCTCAGTCTCCACATTGTTAGTAGCGGGACCATTCGGACCTGGGAGGTGCTTTCGTGCTTTCTTTCTCACTGAATTCCTGACATCCAGGCAGTTCCTGGGGTGCAGTAGAGGCTTCAGAGTGATGCGGAGCTTAGGGCGGTGCAGTGGGGTCTGTACACAGTACAGGGGTTGAGGGATTTGAGTGTGCCCTTGTTGCATTTTGGCATGGGGCTGAGCACTGGGGCTACAGGCCTTGGGGTTGCGGAACCCACCCAAGGGCTAGGGGCTTGAGTGGCCAACACTCCCAACATGGGACTTGTCGGTACAAATCCTGAAGCCTTTAGCCTTGACGTAGATGCTATAGAATCTGCAGATTCATGTTCAGGGTCGGGGCTGCAGCCCCCTAAAGGCAAGAGACTCTGTTGCAGACCGTCCTATTCATTGGCGGTTGGGATGGGGAGGGGCCTTTTTGGAAGCGTGGTTCACGCAGGTGGGAGGTTTAGGCCAATGAAATTTTAATTTGGGGGTTTGTTTTAGTTGGTTTTTTATGTTTTGTGGGGGGAGTGAGAGAGGACATACCCTAAGATGCTCACTCCTGGCTCAGTGCTCAGGAATCATTCCTGGCGGTGCTCTGGGATCTGGGATGCTGAAGCTTGATTGGGGCGAGGAGGGCAAGCATCTTGCCTGCTTTACTGTCTGTCTAATTCCAACGCTGATGTTTTTTTCCAGATGAGGAATTTAGACTCATCTTCAGTTATGAAAAATCCTCTATGCTTCATCTCTTCCTGACTGGGCGATCCCTGGATACTGGCTCTTGGGGTGAGTATAGCAGGTCAAGGATTTAATTTTCCTTGCTCTTGAAGGAAGATGTTCTTATTGTCGCATTGGGGGGGGGGGAAACTTTGCTCAGGGGTCACTCCTGGCTTGCTGGCAAGAAATTTACTTTGAAAGGGCCAGAGGTATGGTGCAGCAAGTAGGGTGCTTGCCTTGCATGCAGCTAACACAGATTTGATCAGCTGCATCCCAGCAAACCTCAGACATTCCAGGACAGATCCCTGAATGCAGAGCTAGGAGTACTCCTGACACTGTTGGTTCTGGCTCAGACACACACACACGGAATATCTGACAGCAGAGATAGAAGTGTGCTCCTGCAGCATAGGTTTTAAGGACCCACTGTTTGACTCTTGAACTATTTTATGCTACAATTTGTCAGGGTACGTGGATTTATTTCCCTCTATTTGGATAGAGTTTACTGTTTGTCATTGCTGTATTTTGGGGTCACACACTACAGTACTCAGGCCTTACTCCTGCTCTGACCTCAGGGATCACAGCTGTCGGGGTCCCTCGACAATCGGGTGCCTGGCTAGAGGACTTGGTCAGGCAATTGCAAGCTGCTCATACCTGCTGTGTCATCACACAGTCCTCCAAGATAGGATATTTATTATAGGTAAAAGGTAGGCACAGCCAGGAGTGTTTCCTCAGCCCAGAGGTAGTAAAAAGCCCTATAGGTTGCTGTGTGGGGACTATGTGGTGTCTGGCCCTTTAAAACCCTGACCGGAAGTGTAGGTGAGGTCACAGAGCCCCGCCTTTCCCTGGGGTCTTTGTGGGCGGAGCAATCTCCACCCTGTTTGTTGCCTGGTGAGGAGCGGGGGTGGGGCGGGAAGGGGGCGGCCAGGGCGTGGGGGCGTCCCATAGGGCCAGTTTCCTCGCTGGCCTGGCCGCTGAGTGGTCCATCTGGGAGCTCTGAGCCTCCGCCGCCTGCCCAGCCCGGGATGCCCCCAGCGCCCGCCTTTTCGAGAGGTTTGTCTCTCCCTTCCGTCTATCTTAGCGCATCGCATCCAGGGAGGTTTTTATTTAGGGGGGGGGTGAGGGAATGGGGGGGTCGGTGGTGCCTGGCAGGTGGGCTGACAAGTGAAGTGGAAGGTTCGGGAGCAAAAGTCGTTCGGAAAGGGTCAGGAACAACGGAAATCAGGACGACCAGAAGAGAGAGAGTTTTCTTTTCAGGTTTGTTTTTCATTGTGCGTCCTGGTAGCCCTGGCCGGGGCGGCCCCATGGGGTCGGGGGCACGAGACCCTCGCCCTCCCCTCCAACCCATCGCTCCGGCCCCCAACCGGAGAGGAACGTGTCGGAGCCCGAGGGAGCCCCAGCTTGCCCGCAAGTCTGAACACACTGCCTCATTCCTTCCTTTCCACAAATTCGTAGTCATCTGTTGCGTTTCATTGCATAACTCAAACTGCAGATTCAGGTTTTGGCATTGCAGCCATTTGATTTGAGAGTGGAGTCACTGGGTGTGAGTCGGCTGGTAAAATTTGCACGTTGGGGACAGATATTCTGCTGGCAGGGGATCAAGGATGTGATTTTGATGGTGGATGACAGGGCACTGCAGAGAGGAAATCGAGAGCCTAATGCTTGGCGTAGAGGCCCTTCCTGAGCTTCACTGGGTGGTGAAATCACTGCTCAAAACCGAAAGAAATTTCTATTTTTTCCTTTGAACAAAATGTTTATTTCTATTTCTTCCATTTGATCGAAACTGGTAATTGTTTGAAAACAACTAGTTTGGGCTTTGGGGGGGGAGCGATAGATCAGTGGGTGTAGACTTGGTTTTTACGCGACCGGCCCGGGTTTTATTCCTGGCGTCCCTTTTGGTCCCCTGAGGACCACCATGAGGAATTCCTCAGTGCAGAGACAGCAGTAACCCCTGTGCTTCACCAGGTGTGACCCAAAAAGCCAAAACTGAAAAAGAAAACCAGTTTGAGGGCACTAGTGTCAGCGCAGTGAGAAGGAGAAAGGTTTGCATCCATTTGCTCCCCTACAGACCCTCCAGGAGTGATCCCTGAGAACTGCCTGGTGTGTCTCTAAAGAAGACAAACTTCAAAATAAAAGGACCAAAAAAAGGATCGATCCTGAGAGCCATCCATTTTGGTGAGATGTTTTCAATGGCCCCCGTGGCTCGTCGTGTCTGCAGGGATGCAGGGTTGCCTTCACTCCATGCATCAGGCGCTCCACACTGAGCTCCACACTGAGCTTGAACTGAACCCTGGCTGGAATCTATTTTCTTTTCTCTTGGAATGGTGTGTCAGCTTTCTGCTATCACTGTCGCTGTCCTCCCATGGTTCATCGATTTGCTCGAGCTGGCCTAGTAAGGTCCCCCGTTGGAGACTTGGTTGTTATTGTGTGTGGCATGTCGAATACATCACGGGGAGCTTGCCAGGCTTCGCCGTGCGGGCGAGATACTCTCCGTAGCTTGCCGGGCTCTCCGAGAGGGGTGGAGGAATCGAACTCAGGTCGGCCATGTTGGCTGCGTGCAAGGCAAACGCCCTACCGCGGTGCTCTCTCTCTAACGCTTTCTGCAAAGGGAGATATTTCCACTCGTGTCTGTTTATTGAGTTTACAAAAAAATAAAACACCGAACATATGGGGCTTTCCTAGTGCATTATTTATGAGGGACAAGATCAGTAAAAAGTGGCGGCCCCTGGTAGAAGGGGTACTCTGAAGGCCAGTTTTGTGGCAGGACACAAGCATCCTCCCGTTAGCATCCCAGAACTCTCAGTCTCCACATTGTTAGTAGCGGGACCATTCGGACCTGGGAGGTGCTTTCGTGCTTTCTTTCTCACTGAATTCCTGACATCCAGGCAGTTCCTGGGGTGCAGTAGAGGCTTCAGAGTGATGCGGAGCTTAGGGCGGTGCAGTGGGGTCTGTACACAGTACAGGGGTTGAGGGATTTGAGTGTGCCCTTGTTGCATTTTGGCATGGGGCTGAGCACTGGGGCTACAGGCCTTGGGGTTGCGGAACCCACCCAAGGGCTAGGGGCTTGAGTGGCCAACACTCCCAACATGGGACTTGTCGGTACAAATCCTGAAGCCTTTAGCCTTGACGTAGATGCTATAGAATCTGCAGATTCATGTTCAGGGTCGGGGCTGCAGCCCCCTAAAGGCAAGAGACTCTGTTGCAGACCGTCCTATTCATTGGCGGTTGGGATGGGGAGGGGCCTTTTTGGAAGCGTGGTTCACGCAGGTGGGAGGTTTAGGCCAATGAAATTTTAATTTGGGGGTTTGTTTTAGTTGGTTTTTTATGTTTTGTGGGGGGAGTGAGAGAGGACATACCCTAAGATGCTCACTCCTGGCTCAGTGCTCAGGAATCATTCCTGGCGGTGCTCTGGGATCTGGGATGCTGAAGCTTGATTGGGGCGAGGAGGGCAAGCATCTTGCCTGCTTTACTGTCTGTCTAATTCCAACGCTGATGTTTTTTTCCAGATGAGGAATTTAGACTCATCTTCAGTTATGAAAAATCCTCTATGCTTCATCTCTTCCTGACTGGGCGATCCCTGGATACTGGCTCTTGGGGTGAGTATAGCAGGTCAAGGATTTAATTTTCCTTGCTCTTGAAGGAAGATGTTCTTATTGTCGCATTGGGGGGGGGGGAAACTTTGCTCAGGGGTCACTCCTGGCTTGCTGGCAAGAAATTTACTTTGAAAGGGCCAGAGGTATGGTGCAGCAAGTAGGGTGCTTGCCTTGCATGCAGCTAACACAGATTTGATCAGCTGCATCCCAGCAAACCTCAGACATTCCAGGACAGATCCCTGAATGCAGAGCTAGGAGTACTCCTGACACTGTTGGTTCTGGCTCAGACACACACACACGGAATATCTGACAGCAGAGATAGAAGTGTGCTCCTGCAGCATAGGTTTTAAGGACCCACTGTTTGACTCTTGAACTATTTTATGCTACAATTTGTCAGGGTACGTGGATTTATTTCCCTCTATTTGGATAGAGTTTACTGTTTGTCATTGCTGTATTTTGGGGTCACACACTACAGTACTCAGGCCTTACTCCTGCTCTGACCTCAGGGATCACAGCTGTCGGGGTCCCTCGACAATCGGGTGCCTGGCTAGAGGACTTGGTCAGGCAATTGCAAGCTGCTCATACCTGCTGTGTCATCACACAGTCCTCCAAGATAGGATATTTATTATAGGTAAAAGGTAGGCACAGCCAGGAGTGTTTCCTCAGCCCAGAGGTAGTAAAAAGCCCTATAGGTTGCTGTGTGGGGACTATGTGGTGTCTGGCCCTTTAAAACCCTGACCGGAAGTGTAGGTGAGGTCACAGAGCCCCGCCTTTCCCTGGGGTCTTTGTGGGCGGAGCAATCTCCACCCTGTTTGTTGCCTGGTGAGGAGCGGGGGTGGGGCGGGAAGGGGGCGGCCAGGGCGTGGGGGCGTCCCATAGGGCCAGTTTCCTCGCTGGCCTGGCCGCTGAGTGGTCCATCTGGGAGCTCTGAGCCTCCGCCGCCTGCCCAGCCCGGGATGCCCCCAGCGCCCGCCTTTTCGAGAGGTTTGTCTCTCCCTTCCGTCTATCTTAGCACATCGCATCCAGGGAGGTTTTTATTTAGGAGGCGCGTGCAGGGAGGGGGGGGTGAGGGAATGGGGGGGTCGGTGGTGCCTGGCAGGTGGGCTGACAAGTGAAGTGGAAGCTTCGGGAGCAAAAGTCGTTCGGAAAGGGTCAGGAACAACGGAAATCAGGACGACCAGAAGAGAGAGAGTTTTCTTTTCAGGTTTGTTTTTCATTGTGCGTCCTGGTAGCCCTGGCCGGGGCGGCCCCATGGGGTCGGGGGCACGAGACCCTCGCCCTCCCCTCCAAGCCATCGCTCCGGCCCCCAACCGGAGAGGAACGTGTCGGAGCCCGAGGGAGCCCCAGCTTGCCCGCAAGTCTGAACACACTGCCTCATTCCTTTCTTTCCACAAATTCGTAGTCATCTGTTGCGTTTCATTGCATAACTCAAACTGCAGATTCAGGTTTTGGCATTGCAGCCATTTGATTTGAGAGTGGAGTCACTGGGTGTGAGTCGGCTGGTAAAATTTGCACGTTGGGGACAGATATTCTGCTGGCAGGGGATCAAGGATGTGATTTTGATGGTGGATGACAGGGCACTGCAGAGAGGAAATCGAGAGCCTAATGCTTGGCGTAGAGGCCCTTCCTGAGCTTCACTGGGTGGTGAAATCACTGCTCAAAACCGAAAGAAATTTCTATTTTTTCCTTTGAACAAAATGTTTATTTCTATTTCTTCCATTTGATTGAAACTGGTAATTGTTTGAAAACAACTAGTTTGGGCTTTGGGGGGGGAGCGATAGATCAGTGGGTGTAGACTTGGTTTTTACGCGACCGGCCCGGGTTTTATTCCTGGCGTCCCTTTTGGTCCCCTGAGGACCACCATGAGGAATTCCTCAGTGCAGAGACAGCAGTAACCCCTGTGCTTCACCAGGTGTGACCCAAAAAGCCAAAACTGAAAAAGAAAACCAGTTTGAGGGCACTAGTGTCAGCGCAGTGAGAAGGAGAAAGGTTTGCATCCATTTGCTCCCCTACAGACCCTCCAGGAGTGATCCCTGAGCACTGCCTGGTGTGTCTCTAAAGAAGACAAACTTCAAAATAAAAGGACCAAAAAAAGGATCGATCCTGAGAGCCATCCATTTTGGTGAGATGTTTTCAATGGCCCCCGTGGCTCGTCGTGTCTGCAGGGATGCAGGGTTGCCTTCACTCCATGCATCAGGCGCTCCACACTGAGCTCCACACTGAGCTTGAACTGAACCCTGGCTGGAATCTATTTTCTTTTCTCTTGGAATGGTGTGTCAGCTTTCTGCTATCACTGTCGCTGTCCTCCCATGGTTCATCGATTTGCTCGAGCTGGCCTAGTAAGGTCCCCCGTTGGAGACTTGGTTGTTATTGTGTGTGGCATGTCGAATACATCACGGGGAGCTTGCCAGGCTTCGCTGTGCGGGCGAGATACTCTCCGTAGCTTGCCGGGCTCTCCGAGAGGGGTGGAGGAATCGAACTCAGGTTGGCCATGTTGGCTGCGTGCAAGGCAAACGCCCTACCGCGGTGCTCTCTCTCTAACGCTTTCTGCAAAGGGAGATATTTCCACTCGTGTCTGTTTATTGAGTTTACAAAAAAATAAAACATGCATCAGGCGCTCCACACTGAGCTCCACACTGAGCTTGAACTGAACCCTGACTGGAATCTTATTTTCTTTTCTCTTGTAATGGCGTGTCAGCTTTCTGCTATCACTGTCACTGTCCTCATCATTGTTCATGGATTTGCTCGAGCGGGCCCAGTAACGTCTGCGTTGGTGACTTTGTTGTTACTGTGTATGGCGTATAGAATACATCACGGGGAGTTTGCCAGGCTATGCCGTGCGGTCAAGATACTCTCGGGAGCTTGCCGGGCTCTCTGAGAGGGGCGGAAGAATCGAACTCTGAAATTGTGCTTCCGAAACTGCCTCCTGCAGTTTTCCTTGTAGTCAGTGGTCCACTGGTTTGGTGTTTTCAAGGGGTAGTGCATTGACTGGACAGTGCTCCCCGATGTTCTTACCAGCCTCTACTCCTATTCCAGTGTCTGTCCAGCTCTCTGGGATGCTGCTTGGCCAGTTCCTCAGCATCTCCTGGGCTGGCTTGGCCGTCACTGGTTTCACCCCATCTTGATTCGTTCCTCAGGAAACTCAACATCCGATGAGTTGTACCAACCTTCCTATTTTACCTTGAATCTACCCAGCTGCATATTTCCTTGTTGGACTGTGTGTGAAAGCATTAGGTCATTGTTTGACTGGTCAGTAGAAGATCAAAGTTCTTCTCCTTATCTACAGCACCCCCACTGTGTGACCCCAGAATCTGCCTCTCGGCACTTTTTTCCAGTCTATCCGCCCTTCAGCCAGATTCACCTGGGTGGGCAAAAAGGGTCTCTACCTCTGGTTCATGACACTTTAAGGCTATAGATCCTGGCAGAAGTGGAAGTGATGTCACAGGCTGGCAACCTTCAGATGTCCTTTCTATTCCAGTTGTGGTTGCCTGCATTAGGCCACCATTGGTGTCGTGGGCAGGGAAGAAAATGGAGGCCCTGGGTGGAAGGCGGACTACGAAGGCCGATTTTTTTATCAGGATGGGAGTGGTGGTCCATGAGCTCCCTGTGCCTCCACACTGTGAGCGGTGTGGGCTGTTCCAGTTTGGGGGCCCTTTCATGCTTGTTTTACTCTTGTTTCTGATAGCAGCTGGTTCTTGAGGCAAGGTGAATACTTTAGGGGAACCCAGAGGCTTTAGGGGGTGCAGGGTTCGAGCATGAGTGGGTGATCGTGAGGCACCCCTTTGCCCACCATTGCCTCTTGCTCCACGATCTGTCAGCGGCGGGTGGGCTTGGGGCTGAGGGGTGGCCTGAGTGCGGGGCCTGCGGGACTTGCAGAGAGCAGGACCTGGCTGTCCCGACCCTCCCTGCACGGGACTTCTCTCTGCCCTGATCCGGAGCCTTTGGCGTTGGCATCACATGTGTAAAACCTTCAGATTCACATCAAGGGGCAGGGCCTAAGACCCCTGCCTAGCAGATCCAGTTGTAGTCTCTCTTTTGATTGATTGCCGTGATGTGGTGGGGCCACATGGTGGTTTGTTCCCTGCCGGAGGGTGGGGTTTTAAATGAAACTTTTTCATTATTATTGTTTTGGTTTTCCTTGTGTACCACATCCGGAGATGCTTAGGGTTTACTTTTGGCTCTGAACTCAGGAATTCCTGATGGTGGTACTCAGTGACCATATGGGATGTGAGGAATGATCTGGGTTGGCTGCATGCAAGACAAGTTCCCTGCCTGCTTCACTGTCTCTGATTGCAACTTTTTTGGTTTTTGTCTACATCAAGAATTTTTGCTTCCTAAGGTCCAGTTGCAAAGCACCCCGCACTTATGATTTCTCAAGTCTTTGTATTCATTGCAGAATTCATACAGGAAAGAAGCCTTATTATATAAGTAAATAATGTGGGGACATCTTTATTGAATCCTCAGGCCTTACTAGGCATATGAGAATGAATAGTGGAGAGAAAATTTTATGTATGTAATGAATGTGAACAGGGCTTCATGGACCTTCAAGCTTTAGTAAACTTTGAAAATTTGTATTGGATGAGTTGATCCCGTATTAACCATCTATAAGGTCAGAACAGGCCCTATCATTTTAGCCAGATTCCTTTGGACAGGGGGTGGTCATAGGTGGTACAAAACTACAGCCAAGAAGGAAATCATCCTCGTATCATATGAAGAGCTACCTATGATGTCACTTCTGTAAGGAAAGTTTCTTGCTGAGTATCTCCCACACCGCAGCCATGCCAGTGCCCTGGAATTTTTCCATCACATGTATGTTTAACTTGTACATAGTGGTTCTTTGTGATGGAGGCCATGAGGAAGGTGACTAAATAAAAACAGGTACAAAAATAGGCGCTCTGTGGAACTGTCACAGCTCATCACTGTGTCATTGTTTACTCTCACTGCAACTTGGCCCAGAGGCCCTGGTTTTAGAGAATTATGACAGAGATGAATCACAATGCTGCAGTGAAAACTGCAAAGTAGAAGACCAGGAAATCCTTTATTCTTCCAGTCTTTCTGTGCTAGATTTTGGGGTGCCACACCCCCTGGACTCAGGCTTTACTGTTGGTTCTTAGCTCAGGATTCCAGACTGGGGGTCACATATATCCTTATGGGGCTCAGAATCCAGGTCAGCCATGTGCAAGCAAGTACTTTGTCTTCCGTATCATTTCTACACTCCTTATATTCATATTTTTTAAAATTTTACATTACATTAAAGATTCCCAGTTGGTGGTCGTTCTGGGAGTTCTCTTTTTGAACTTTGCAGCCCTTTCTCCCCGCTCTGTGAAGTAGAATTTTGCATGAAGGAGACGGTGGTCCGATCCCGTTCGAAATTTTGGGACAACAGCGACATCAGTCAGGCAAAACCGTCGATTGAATATGATGTGGTCTATTTCATTGTGGAATCGTCCACCGGGAGACTCCCATGTCCATCGTTTAGATTCTGCCTTCTGGAACTGTGAGTTACCATGAATGGTCTTGGTCGACATGATGAACTCAGACAGTCTCTCACCCTGTTCGTTCCATTCTAGGCCATGGGTTCCGATGTGAAGTTCTTCAGCTGATCTTCTCGGTCCTATCTTGGCATTAAAATCACCCACAATGATCTTGTAGAAGGTGTGGTCTTCTTTATAGAATTTCTCTAGCTCCATGTAGAACTTCTCGATTTCTCTTTCATCATAATGAGATGTTGGTGCGTAGACAACGGAGATAGAAACTGCAGGCAGTGAGCCACATCTATTCAAATGTAAACGTCCGATTCGGGTTTTTAGGCATTCGAATGAATCAATGCTCTTGGCCAAGTTTGTGTTGATAAGGACACCGACGCCTCCAACACCTCTTTTATCGCATGTTCCGAGGAACAATTCTTCTCCAGTGTCGAAAACGGCATGGTGAGATTCGTGTCTTCTTGTCTCGGTCAGACCAATGATGTCGTACTTGATCATTCGCGCTTGTACCATCAGGTCCTCGATGGATGCATCTGATGCTAGCGTACGTGCATTGAAAGTACAGACGATCATTTTTGTCTTCCTTCGTTGTGGCAGCCTAGGTCGGCCTTGAGATTTTGTCGGCCTCTCCTTTCTCATCCTTCTCAGTGCTGCCATGTCGGTGAAGCCTTCAGGGTCAGGTGAATGAGACCAGTTGTAGTTACTGGTTTTGGCATATCGAATACACAGCGGATAGCTTGCCAGGCTCTTCCGTGTGGGCGGAATACTCTCGGTAGCTTGCCAGTCTTTCCGAGAGGTATAGAGGCTTTTGGGGTGACCTCTAATCACCCTTGTAGGTGTTACCATATTTGAACCCTATCAAATATGGTACGACAATTCCAGAAGACGGGTATTTAGTGTCTTATGATGAGTCGCGCGGCCGCTTGCGGCCGCGCGGTTCCGGAAAGCGTCCTGGAGTGTGGCGACGGCTGGGTAGTGGAAGTAGTGTCGAGAGTGGAAGTCTGCCAGTGGGGTATTTATCTGGGTAGGGTGGGTCTCCTGTGCACAATTCGATCCCTGGGTGGTTGATGGAAGCAGACAGGGCAGGGTAGGGTGGGGCTCCTGATTAGAATCCCTTTGTCACCTGTGGTGGTGGGAGCAAGCAGAGAAGCTCTGTCCCTGGGTCCGCCGAGCCTGGAGTCCAAGGTCTCAGAGAGTTCCGCTTACCTTGTTCTGTGGGTCTTCAGTTGTGCGTGGGTCTCGGCCGGAGCTGCCGCGCGGTTCCGGAAAGCGTCCTGGAGTGTGGCGACGGCTGGGTAGTGGAAGTAGTGTCGAGAGTGGAAGTCTGCCAGTGGGGTATTTATCTGGGTAGGGTGGGTCTCCTGTGCACAATTCGATCCCTGGGTGGTTGATGGAAGCAGACAGGGCAGGGTAGGGTGGGGCTCCTGATTAGAATCCCTTTGTCACCTGTGGTGGTGGGAGCAAGCAGAGAAGCTCTGTCCCTGGGTCCGCCGAGCCTGGAGTCCAAGGTCTCAGAGAGTTCCGCTTACCTTGTTCTGTGGGTCTTCAGTTGTGCGTGGGTCTCGGCCGGAGCGGCCGCGCGGTTCCGGAAAGCGTCCTGGAGTGTGGCGACGGCTGGGTAGTGGAAGTAGTGTCGAGAGTGGAAGTCTGCCAGTGGGGTATTTATCTGGGTAGGGTGGGTCTCCTGTGCACAATTCGATCCCTGGGTGGTTGATGGAAGCAGACAGGGCAGGGTAGGGTGGGGCTCCTGATTAGAATCCCTTTGTCACCTGTGGTGGTGGGAGCAAGCAGAGAAGCTCTGTCCCTGGGTCCGCCGAGCCTGGAGTCCAAGGTCTCAGAGAGTTCCGCTTACCTTGTTCTGTGGGTCTTCAGTTGTGCGTGGGTCTCGGCCGGAGCTGCCGCGCGGTTCCGGAAAGCGTCCTGGAGTGTGGCGACGGCTGGGTAGTGGAAGTAGTGTCGAGAGTGGAAGTCTGCCAGTGGGGTATTTATCTGGGTAGGGTGGGTCTCCTGTGCACAATTCGATCCCTGGGTGGTTGATGGAAGCAGACAGGGCAGGGTAGGGTGGGGCTCCTGATTAGAATCCCTTTGTCACCTGTGGTGGTGGGAGCAAGCAGAGAAGCTCTGTCCCTGGGTCCGCCGAGCCTGGAGTCCAAGGTCTCAGAGAGTTCCGCTTACCTTGTTCTGTGGGTCTTCAGTTGTGCGTGGGTCTCGGCCGGAGCGGCCGCGCGGTTCCGGAAAGCGTCCTGGAGTGTGGCGACGGCTGGGTAGTGGAAGTAGTGTCGAGAGTGGAAGTCTGCCAGTGGGGTATTTATCTGGGTAGGGTGGGTCTCCTGTGCACAATTCGATCCCTGGGTGGTTGATGGAAGCAGACAGGGCAGGGTAGGGTGGGGCTCCTGATTAGAATCCCTTTGTCACCTGTGGTGGTGGGAGCAAGCAGAGAAGCTCTGTCCCTGGGTCCGCCGAGCCTGGAGTCCAAGGTCTCAGAGAGTTCCGCTTACCTTGTTCTGTGGGTCTTCAGTTGTGCGTGGGTCTCGGCCGGAGCTGCCGCGCGGTTCCGGAAAGCGTCCTGGAGTGTGGCGACGGCTGGGTAGTGGAAGTAGTGTCGAGAGTGGAAGTCTGCCAGTGGGGTATTTATCTGGGTAGGGTGGGTCTCCTGTGCACAATTCGATCCCTGGGTGGTTGATGGAAGCAGACAGGGCAGGGTAGGGTGGGGCTCCTGATTAGAATCCCTTTGTCACCTGGGGTGGTGGGAGCAAGCAGAGAAGCTCTGTCCCTGGGTCCGCCGAGCCTGGAGTCCAAGGTCTCAGAGAGTTCCGCTTACCTTGTTCTGTGGGTCTTCAGTTGTGCGTGGGTCTCGGCCGGAGCTGCCGCGCGGTTCCGGAAAGCGTCCTGGAGTGTGGCGACGGCTGGGTAGTGGAAGTAGTACTATTTGGTACTATTGCGGCAACATGGGAAGATGCCATTGTTGACAACATTGACGAGGAATACGATCGACTGGTTCAGCACCTCCATGAATGTGCGAGGAACGCCAAGAGAGAGATAGCCACAAAAAGTCGCCTATCTTCGAAAACTCTTGAGCTAATTCGCCAGCGTGGTTTGGCGCATGCCTCAGGCAACCGCAAGCTAACGTCCGAGCTTGCAAAGCAGTGCAGAGATGCGATCAAGGAAGACCTCAAAGAGAGAAGAGCAGAAGTACTGGTAGATGCGGCAGAAGCCGGGAAAAGTATTCGTAACGCCCGCCTGTCCTTCGCCAACTATAAGACCAAGATGACTGCCCTCCGACGTCCTGATGGATCCATCACATCCTCCAGAACGGCAATGGAGAAGATTATCCATGACTTCTACTCAAATCTCTTCGATAGCCATGTCCACTTGCCGACATACCAAATTCCACAGGATGGGTATGTCGTTCCCAACGTTCTCCCTTCCGAAATCCGACACGCCATTTCGTCAGTAAAGAAGCAAACAGCACCCGGCCCAGACAAGGTCAGACCTGAACACCTGAAGAACCTGCCGTCAGTACTCATCAATACACTGGCTCGGCTCTTCACTCGCTACCTGTCTGAATGCAAGGTTCCATCTCAGTGGAAAACCAGCAGGACCGTACTACTGTTCAAGAAGGGAGACATCCATGACATTGGCAACTATCGCCCGATCTGCCTATTGTCTGTCATCTACAAGTTGTTCACTCGAGTCATCCTGAATAGGATTGGCAGAACACTAGATGAAGGACAACCATGTGAGCAAGCAGGGTTCCGCAAAGGATTCAGCACCATCGACCATATCCACACGATAACCAAACTCATTGAGGTTTCTCGGGAGTTCAAGATGCCGCTCTGCTTAACGTTCATTGATTTAAAGAAGGCCTTTGATTCTGTTGAGACGGAAGCGGTCATTGAAGCCCTAGCCAATCAGGGCATACAAGCCCAATACATCAGGATCCTCCGTGAGCTGTATTGCGGATTCACTACCAGGATCTCACCATTCTACAAAGAAGTGATCGTTGATGTCAAGAGAGGGGTGCGGCAGGGTGATACCATTTCACCAAAACTCTTCAGTGCCACCCTCGAGAACATCATGCGACGACTGGAATGGGAAGGAATGGGAGTGAAGATAGATGGTCGGCAACTACACCACCTCCGCTTTGCTGATGACATTGTTTTAATAACACCAAACATCAGCCAAGCGGCACAAATGCTGGCCGACTTTGACCGTGAGTGTGGAAAGGTAGGACTACAGCTGAATCTTACGAAGACAATGTTTATGAGAAATAGCCTTGTTCCTGACGCCCCATTCGCTCTCAATGGAACGACCATCTCCGAATGCAACAGCTATGTGTACCTAGGTCGAGAGGTCAACATGACAAATGACCTGGCACCCGAGCTGCGCAGGAGGAAGAGAGCGGCTTGGAACGCCTTCAAGAACGTCGAAGAAATAGCTAAGAGGACGAAGAACCTCCGGCTCCGGGCACATCTCTTTGATTCCACTGTTCTTCCTGCATTAACATATGCCTCAGAGACCTGGGCCCTACGCAAACAAGATGAGAACGCCATTCAGGTCTCCCAAAGAAGAATAGAAAGAGCTATGCTTGGAATATCACGTTTCACTCAAATGAGAGAACGAATCCGGAGTTCTGACATCCGTCGACAATCAAGGATCAGGGACGCTGTCTCATTTGCCAAGGTGTCGAAAATCAGATGGGCTGGTCACGTAATGAGATTTAAAGACGACCGTTGGACTAGAGCTGTTACTGATTGGATTCCACGGGATGTCAAGAGACCGCGTGGCCGCCCACCTACCAGATGGTCAGACTTCTTTGTCAAGGTCATGAACGATCGGTTTGAGGCCCTCCATGTTCCCGAAGCGAAGAGATGCCATTGGGCTACACTAGCACGCGACAGGGACAAATGGAGACGTTACTGGCGCCCGCTCGAGCAAATCGACGACTAACGGGAAGTTAAGTGATTAAGTGAAGTGAAAGATTAATATTCACAAAAAGTTTTAACTTGTGAAAATATCCTGACAAGGATCTTCATAGTGAGGTTTGGAGACCATTGAAATGGACTTTGAAATTGTGGAATGGGCCCCTTGAATCAAATGTTTTCCAGGTGGTAGGAACATGGGAGAGCCCCCTGCTTCCCCATCTCAACATGCATTCAGCTTTGATGACTAATAAAGGGGGTCACATTCCAGGATCCCACCCACCTCATTTCAGTAGTACAGGCACTTACGCCCTCACATAGCTCTGAGTCAGTCACTCGCTGACATTGTCAGTCTCCGTCTCATCCCTAGAACATAGAACAGGGAATGTGGGATATGGCATTGGCGGAGAGGGGCGTCTGGAGTTTTGTTCCAACCCAGTGTTGCTTTTTGTGGTCCTGTTGGGTTTCTGCTCAGGTGTAACCCTGTGCCGTGCTCATTGGATTTATCCCTGGAATGGCTGCATGCAAGTCAAGAACCTGTCTCGAACCCGACCAGAACCTGCAGGAACTTTCTAGAATAATGCTGTTGTAGCAGATCTGGCTCCCTGTGAGGGACTCCTGGGATCATTATCAGAAATGGGGAAACAATGAACTTTCCCGACCCTATGTGGTGTCTGGCCCTTTAAGACTCTGACCAGAAGTGTTGGTGAGGTCACAGAGCCCCGCCTTTCCCTGGGGTCTTTGTGGGCGGAGCAATCTCCACCCTGTTTGTTGCCTGGTGAGGAGCAGGGGTGGGGCGGGAAGGGGGCGGCCAGGGCGCAGGGGCGTCGGATAGGGCCAGTTTCCTCGCTGGCCTCGGACTGAGAGTGAGTGGTCGTTCTGGGAGCAGCCCTGAGCCTCTGCCCTTTCCCCACCGAGGGTCGCCCCCAGCGCCCGCCTTTTCGAAAGGTTTGTCTGTCTACTCATTTCTATTTTAGCGCATCGCATCGAGGGGGGGGAGTTTTTTTTTATTTTGGAGGCGCGTGAGGAGGGGGCGTCGGTCCCGGGCAGGTGGGCTGCCAAGTAAGGTGGAAGGTTGGAGAGAGAAAGTCGTTCGTTCGGAAAGTGTCAGGAACAACGGAAATCAGGACCACCAGAAGAGCAAGAGTTTCCTTCTCAGGTTTGTTTCTCATTGTGCGTCCTGGTGGCCCTGGCCAGGGCGGCCCCATGGGGTCGGGGGCACGAGACCCTCGCCCTCCCCCCCAACCCATCGCTCTGGCTGCCAACCGGAGAGGAACGTGCCGGAGCCCGAGGGAGCCCCAGCTTGCCCGCAAGTCTCATGGCCCTTGCTGGACCACTACAGCTTTGGCTCTGCGCCAGGGACCCTGGGAGCCCGGGGGCCTCACCAGGGGTGGGGCGTGGGGACATCTCGAGAATGGCCCCCGGCTGCCTACCTACATCCCCCACGTTCCAGGCCGACTTTCGTGTCTAGTCGGATTGAAAAGGAGTCAAGGGGGGTCACTCCTGGCTTGCTGGGAAGAAATTTTCTTTGCAAGTGCCAGTGGTAAGGTACAACAAGTAGGGTGTTTGCCTTGCATGCAGCTGACACAGATTTGATCAGCTGCATCCCTGTAAGCCTCAGACATTCCAGGACAGATCCCTGAATGCAGAGCAAGAGTAGTCCTGACACTGTTGGTTCTGGCTGAGACACACACACACACTCATACACACAGACACGAAATATCTGGCTCAGAACTCAGGAATTATTCCTGGTAGTCTTTGTTCACGTGGGTAAATGATAAAGTAGGGACCTGTGTGGGGGCAGGACTGTGAAGGCAGATTTTGTCTTGTTACTGGAGGGCTGACCTCCCTTGAGTACCGGCTCCTCCCAGTCTCCGCACTGTGACATGCAGTCCCTACCACCTCGGGTGGGGCGCTTTTGTTCTTGATTTTCCTGTATTCCCCAATATCCAGATCGTTCCTGGGTTATGATGGGGGCGCTTCGGCCACTGTCCCTTTAAGTCCATGTTGGGGCAGCCGCAAGTGGGTGTAGGGCTGAGTGCGGTGGCTGTGGGCTTTGAGGTCTGGGTTCTGCTGAGGGCTCGGCCTTGGCCCTCTGGACCCTCCCAGCTGACCCAGGTTGGGACCTGACACAGTTTCCCTGCTGTAGAATCTCCAGATTCACTTCGAGGGGCAGAGCCTCAAGCCCATTCATAGCCTAGAGACCCTGTTGCCGTCCGGCTTTTTCATTGGCTGCCTCCGTGGATCAGCCCAGGCTGGTAGATCTGCAGGTGGCTGGGGTTTGCCAATGATAGTTTTCTTCGGCCTTTCAGCTATTTCATTTCGAAACTCAGTCACCAAGTATGAATGAGCTGGTAATATTTGCAAATTTTGAGTCAATATTATTATGCCAATGAAGAAGGTCAGTGGACCAGCACGTTATTTTCAAGGTGCTGGGCATGGCCAGGAAAAATCCAGAGTCTAATGCTTGAGGTAGTCCTTACCTTCACTGAATGATGACAGCACTGCTCAAAACCTGAAGACATTTGTAATATGTTTCACGGGAATGCCAGGATTTTTTCATTTGATCGAAAGTATCTGCAAATGGTAATAATTGAAAAGAGCTGATCTTTAAACTGCTCTATCCCCAGAGCTCCATATGGTTCCCAGAGACCCACCGGGAGTAATCCCTGGGTAGTGTATGGTGTGCCCATGCCCAGAAATGAAAACAAACTCAAAAACAGAAAAAGCCATTTATCCTGCACGGAATCCACCTGTGGTGAGATGTTTTCAATGGCCCCTGTGGTCAGTCTCAGCAGTGTGGGATGCATCGTTGCCTTCACAAATGCATCGCAGGCACCTCGCTGAGCTAGAACCGAACCCACGGTTTGGTGTCTTTTATTTTCTCTTGAAACTGGTGTATCAGTTTTCCGCAGAGGGAGTTATTTGTTCATTGAGTTGAAAAAAAAATTTAAACAAATTAATTCCCCCTCGTTCATCAATTTTGCATGTGCATCTTACAGAAACATTAGTTTATTCCCTGGTAATGCAATTCACATTTCGGGAATTGCGTTTGTGTGGTGCAAATGTTAGGAACCAACCTGCAGTTCTGAATGTCTTTTTCCATGGAGACTCTAAAGTCATAGGGTGATAATTGGAATCCTCTGCTCTTTGACAGGGAAGCAGCCAGCCTGAGTGGAATGTCTCTGATCCTGCGCAGTGAAAATGTCTCGAGTGAGCATTTGTGCCCTCAGCCCCATGGGGATGCCAAAACAGGTAGGATGGCCCCTGAGGGTGATCCAAATGGAGAGAGCGACCTCACTCTGAAGAAGCCCTCCCCTGGGAAAAGGTCCATACAGTCTGTTGTTCTCAGACCACAGACACAAACTCCAATACTGGAGCAGTTCCTAGAATGTGGGAGAGGAGCACTATTTGTAGTGAGTTCCTCACACCGGAAAGCCCATAAGCAAAGTCACCATGGACTGACCCTGTCTAAGAGTAAGCAATGTGGGGGAGCTTCCTCGTGTTCCCAGGACTGTGATGTTTGTTCCCTTAGAAATCCACAGTGGACAGAATCCCCAGGAGTGTCGGCAGCAAGGGCGTGGCTTGAGTCCAGCGTCATCCAAATGTGCTGACATGAACATCCACACAGGAAGGAAACCCCATACACATAAGGACTGTGCAAATGCCTTCACTCGACCCTCTAACCCATTAAAACTTTGGAGAATTCATACGGGAGAGGAACCATATGTGTGTGAGCAATGTGGGAAGGTCTCTGCTTACTCCTCACACGTTTTTAGACACAGGAAAATTCACAGTGGAGAGAAACCTCATAAATATAAGGCATGTGAAAAGGCCTTCACTCGATCCTCGACCCCCACTGGGCATATGCAAACTCAAACTGAAGAAAAGCCTTATATGTGTAAGGAATGTGGGAATGCCTTTGGTATTCCTCCAGCCTTACTCGTCATGTGAGAATTCACACTGGAGAGAAACCTTATGTTTGTAAGGAATTTGGGAAGGCTTGCACTGTGTCCTCATGCCTTACTGATCATACGAGAATTCACTTTGAACAGAATCCTTATGTAAGAAATGTGGGAAGGCCTTTGCTATTTCTTCAAACCTAACTGTTCATATGAGAATTCACACTGGAGAGAAACCTTATGTTTGTAAGGCATGTGGAAAGTCCTTCATTCTATCCTCAGCCCTTACTCGGAATATGAAATCTCACAATGGAGAGAAATCTTATGTATGTAAGGTATGTGGGAAGGCCTTTGGTTATTCCTCAAGCCTTCCTAGTCATATGAGAAATCACACTGGAGAGAAACCTTATGTTCGTAAGGAATGTGGGAAGGCCTATGTTTTTGCCTCAAACCTTACTGGTCATATTAGAATTCACACTGGTGAGAGACATGTTTGTAAGGACTGTGGGAAGTCCTTCCGTCTGCCCTCAGGCCTTACTACACATAGAGCAGTTCACACTGGAGTGAAATCTCATGTATGTCAAGAATGTGGGAAGGCCTTTGTGTTTCTTTGTAGTCTTAGGAAACATAAAATTCACATTTGATAATTCAGTCCCCTAATAACAGTTTTAAATATCAAAACCGGCCCCTTCGATAAAGCCTGTTTTGTTTGGACCATGATATAAGGTGCTACAAAAGTGCAGCCAGGAAAGAAATGATCCTGGTGGTGTGTAACAAACTTTCTGTGATGTCAGATTTTCGTATCTTGTGAAAGTCAGTAGGAATGTGAATAAAAAAGGCAAAAAAATCCCCTAGGCTCAGGGCTGTGAAGGCTCACCACTTTCTGAATCTTTGCTCTGGTTCTGACTTATTTTTTTGTTTTGGTTCACATACAGCGATGCTCAGGGGTTACTCCTGCTTCTCCAGTCAGGAATTACTCCTCTTGGTGCATATGGGTTGGCGGGGATTGAACCAGTGTCGGCCCAGTGCAAGGTAAATGCCCTCCCTCTGGACTATTGCTCCAACTGCTGTGGCTTAAATTGGAGGCTCTGGGTTTGGGGTATTAAGACAGAGAAACAGCCATACTGTGGTTCTTCAACTACTCCTGATTCATGTTCTTTGGAACTTCACCCAGCTGAGCCCTACTCCTGCCTCTCAGCTCAGGCATCCATACCTGGGGGACTCAGGATTCTTATGGGCTGCTGTGGTTGGACTCCAGGTCTACCATGTGTGACCAGCTCCTTCCTCCATGTCATCTCTGCCTCCCTTGTATTCAGGTACTGGTTAGCATTGTGTAAGAATAAAGAATTGATATTTTTGAAAGTGTCATCTTAGGCAAATGGCCCCAGCAAGGTTTTTTAATGGAGTGCAATGAAGACAGTTTGTTTTTAATGTTTCAAACTTTGTTTTTCCTATCTTTTTGGTTCTTACCCAGAAAATTTAGGGATTACTCGGGGTGGTGCTCTGGGACCCTATTAAATATGGTGCAAGACAAAAGTCCTACCTGCCATCCTATCTCATTGACCCCTATTGGAAACAGTTTAAATGAATGTTACTGAGTGTAGAAAGACGTTTGAAAGGGTAGAAGGGGCCCTTGAATCAAATGTCTTACAAATGCTGGGAATATGGACCAGCTCCCCATATTCCAGCAGGCCGTTCTGTTTACCTGTGATTACTCACAAGGATGGTCATGTTCCTGAATACCCCCCAATCAGTTCAATAATACTTCAGAAAAAAGTAATTGTTGAATTTGGAATTAGCAAAGTCCCATCAATCTAGTAGTCACCAGAATGATCAAAAGGATTCTGATCTGCTTATTGGTCATACGAGGCTCCAAAGTGACCAATATGGTTTACTGCCCATTAACCTCCATTCTCAGGGTAGGAATATATGATATTGGTGGTGGTGCACAACTGGCAGTGCTCAGGGCCTACTCCTGGCTTTACAATTTGATGGTGTTCAGGGAACCGTTTGGAATTCTGAGGGTTGAGCCCAGATTGACCACATTTAAGGCAAGCACCCAAGCCTCTTGCCCCCTACTCTGGTTTTGAAATTGTGCTTCTGAAACTGCTTCCTGCAGTTTTCCTTGTAGTCAAGGGTCCACTGGTTTGGTGTTTCCAAGGGGTAGTGCATTGACTGGACAGTGTTTCCCGATGTTCTTACCAGCCTCTACTCCTGTTCCAGTGTCTGTCCAGCTCTCTGGGCTGCTGCTTGGCCAGTTCCTCTGCATCTCCTGGGCTGGCTTGGCCGTCACTGGTTTCACCCCATCTTGATTCGTTCCTCAAGAAACTCAACATCCGGTGACTTGTACCAACCTTCCTGTTTTACCTTGAATCAACCCAGCTGCGTTTTTCCTTGTTGGACTGTGTGTGAAAGCATTGGGTCATTGTTTGACTGACCAGTAGAAGATCAAGGTTCTTCTCCTTATCTACAGCCCCCCAATGTGTGACCCCAGAATCTGCCTCTCGACACTTTTTTCCAGTCTATCCGCCCTTCAGCCAGATTCACCTGGATGGGCAAAAAGGGTCTCTGCCTCTGGTTCATGACACGTTAAGGCTCCAGGTCCTGGCAGAAGTGGAAGTGACGTCACAGGCCGGCAACCTTCAGATGTCCTTTCTATTCCAGTTGTGGTTGCCTGCTTTAGGCCACCATTGGTGTCGTGGACAGGGAAGGAAATGGAGGCCCTGGGTGGAAGGCGGACTACGAAGGCCGATTTTTTAGTCAGGATGGGAGTGGTGGTCCATGAGCTCCCGGTGCCTCCACACTGTGAGCGGTGTGGGCTGTTCCAGTTTGGGGGCCCTTTCATGCTTGTTTTACTCTTGTTTCTGATAGCAGCTGATTCTTGAGGCAAGGTGAATGCTTTAGGGGAACCCAGAGGCTTTAGGGGGTGCAGGGTTTGAGTGTGAGTGGGTGATCGTGAGGCTCCCCTTTGCCCAACATTGCCTCTTGCTCCACGATCTGTCAGCGGCGGGTGGGCTTGGGGCTGAGGGGTGGCCTGAGTGCAGGGCCTGCGGGACTTGCAGAGAGCAGGACCTGGCTGTCCCGACCCTCCCTGCATGGGACTTCGCTCTTCCCTGATCCGGTGCCTTTGGCTCAGGCATCACATGTGTAAAACCTTCAGATTCACTTCAAGGGGCAGGGCCTAAGACCCCTGCCCTAGCAGATCCAGTTGTAGTCTCTCTTTTGATTGATTGCCATGATGTGGTGGGGCCACATGGTGGTTTGTTCCCTGCCGGAGGGTGGGGTTTTAAATGAAACTTTTTCATCATTATTGTTTTGGTTTGCCTTGTGTACCACATCCGGAGATGCTTGGGGTTTACTTTTGGCTCTGAACTCAGGAATTCCTGATGGTGGTACTCAGTGACCTTATGGGATGTGAGGAATGATCTGGGTTGGCTGCATGCAAGACAAGTTCCCTGCCTGCTTCACTGTCACTGATTGCAACTTTTTTGGTTTTTTTCTACATCAAGAATTTTTGCTTCCTAATCTCCAGTAGCAAAGCATCCCGCACTTATGATTTCTCAAGTCTTTGTATTCATTGCAGAATTCATACAGGAAAGAAGCCTTATATAAGTAAATAATGTGGGAACGTCTTTATTGAATCCTCAGGCCTTACTAGGCATATGAGAATGAATAGTGGAGAGAAAATTTTATGTGTGTAATGAATGTGAACAGGGCTTCATGGACCTTCAAGCTTTAGGAAACTTTGTAAAATTTATACTGGATGAGTTGATCCGTTATTAACCATCTATAAGGTCAGAACAGGCCCTATCGGTTTAGCCAGATTCCTTTGGACAGGGGGTGGTCATAGGTGGTACAAAACTACAGCCAAGAAGGAAATCATCCTCGTATCATAGGATGAGCTACCTATGATGTCACTTCTGTAAGGATAGTTTCTTGCTGAGTATCTCCCACACCACAGCTATGCCAGTGCCCTGGAATTTTTCCATCACATGTATGTTTAGCTTGTACATAGTGGGTCTTTGTGATGGAGGCCATGAGGAAGGTGACTAAATAAAAACAGGTACAAAAATAGGCCCTCTGTGGAACTGTCACAGCTCATCACTGTGTCATTGTTTACTCTCACTCCAACTTGGCCCAGAGGCCCTGGTTTTAGAGAATTATGACAGAGATGAATCACAAAGCTGCAGTGAAAACTGCAAAGTGGAAGATCAGGAAATCCTTTATTCTTCCAGTCTTTCTGTGCTAGGTTTTGGGGTGCCACACCCCCTGGACTCAGGCTGTACTGTTGGTTCTTAGCTCAGGAATCCAGACTGGGGGTCACTTATATACTTATGGGGCTCAGAATCCAGGTCAGCCATGTGCAAGCAAGTACTTTGTCTTCGGTATCATTTCTACACTCCTTGTATTTATATTTTTTTAAATTTTACATTACATTAAAGATTAATATTCACAAAAAGTTTTAACTTGTGAAAATATCCTGACAAGGATCTTTATAGTGAGGATTGGAGACCATTGAAATGGACTTTGAAATTGTGGAAGGGGCGCCTTGACTCAATTGTTTTCCAGGTGGTAGGAACATGGGAGAGCCCCCTGCTTCCCCATCTCAACATGCATTCAGCTTTGATGACTGACTAATAAAGGGGGTCACATTCCAGGATCCCACCCACCTCATTTCAGTAGTGTTAGGACAAAACAAAACTTGCCTTTGGAAGGAGTTAAATCCCAACCATCATGTTTTCACCTGGCTGATGATAATGATTTCGATTGTCGGAGAGCCCGGCGAGCTACTGAGAGTATCTCGCCCACAGGGCAAAACCTGGCAAGCTACCCATGATATAATCGATCTGCCACAACAAGTCTCACAATGGAGATATTACTGGGCCCATTCAGGAGATGAACAACGGGAGGCCGGTGCTAGAGATTGTCTGAAAAGCCTAGTAGGGCTACAAATTTACCAGTATGCTTTGGTTCCTTTGGTTAAATATATGCCTCTATTCTTAGGAATGTTGGATATCATGGGATTTGTTTATTGAACTATACTTCTGGGGGGAGGGACATACCTGTCAGTTACTCCTGTTGCTCCTTGGGCCATGATTTGGCGTACAGGGATGGACTCCAGATGACCAGTTTCAATGCAAGTGTCAAGCTTCTGCACTCTCCCTCCTGGTTCATGCTCTGGGTTGAAATTGCGTTTCTGAAACGGCCTCCTTGGTTTTCCTTGTAGATGAGTGTTCACTGCTCGCCTGTTGTCAAGCATAGAACATTGACTTGAAAGTGCTCTCTGATGTTCTTACCTGCCTTTGCTCCTGTTGCAGTGTCTCTTCAACTCTCTGGGCTTGCTGCTAGGCCAGTTCCTCTCTGCATCTCCAGGGCTGGCTTGGGAGTCACTGCTTTCACCCGGTCTTGATTAATGACTTCCCGAAGAAACTCATTGTTCCATGCCACACCTGCTCCCTACCGGCCTGTTTGACTTTGAATGAACCCGCTGTTCATTTATTCTGATGGACTGTGTGTGAGAGCATTGGCTCATTGTTTGCCCAGTACAAAACCAGGGGACTTCTCCGTACTGCCTTCTAGCCCTCCACTGTGTGACCAGCCACTCCGGCAGCTGCCTCTCCACCCCTCTATGCGAGCCCATCCCTGTTGCTCACAGATTCACCTGGGTGGGCATAGTGGTTCTCTGCACTTCTGGATCCGGGCTCTTAAAGGCTGCTTGTGGGGATGGAAGTGATATCACAATGGGGCCTTCCTGGTGCTTCTATTCCTGAAAATTGGGTCAATGTCATTGTTCACGTGAGTAAAGGACAGTTAGGGCCCCTGTGAGGAAGCGGGATTCGGAAGGCCAATTTTGTGGCAGAACGGGTCTGATCTCCTGTGAGTGCCTGGCGATTCCCATCTCCATACTGAGCTGCGGCTCTCCACCAGGTTGGGCGGGGGGTGGGGGGGGTGCGCTTTCATGCTTGTTTTTGACTTCTTTCCTCATATCCAGACAGTTACTGATGTGGGGCAGATATTTCAGGGGGTACATTGGGACTGTTCCAGGGTGCAGGGGAGGAGGGTGTGAATGACTGATCCTGGGAGGCTTCTGGTACCACTATGCCTCCAGGTCTGCGATAGGACAGCGGTCGTTAGGTGTGGGGCTGAACGCAGGGCTGTGGACCTTTGGGAAGAGGGAACTACTGAGGGCCGGTCTTCACAGTGCTGACCCCCAGCTGACGTATGTTGAAACCTTGGCCCTAGTCTTGCTGCTGTAAAGTCTCCAGATACATTTTGAGGGGCAGAGCCGCAGCTCGCCCAAAGCCAAGAGACGCTGTTCCTGCCCGTCTTTTCTCATTGGCTTCCCTGGTGGGACGAGGCCTTCCCGAGCAGTAGATCCATTGGTGATTGTTGTTTTAGTTTCCTTTGGGGGCTATATTTGGTGTGGGGGATGGGGGGCTCTTCTTGCGCGAAGATACAATGACATCTTACTCTGACTCCTGGCTCAGGGCTCAGATATTTTTCCTGGAGTACTCTGGGGGCCATAGGGATGCATGGGGATGCAGAGGATTGACTGCTATCAGCAAACAACGCACCCTACTAGCTTTACTGTCTGTCAGAACAGGAACTTCTGCTTCTTCACATCACGTTGCAAATCCCTGTCCTTGACCCCTGTTTATAGAGGTGAGTACTGGGGGTAAAGGGTGTGTGAGTTTGTTGGTAAGTGCATGTGTGTGTGTGTGTGTGTAGAAAGTGTGTTTTTTTTTAGAGGAAAGGGGCTGCCCCATTCTCGGCTATGGTTGTGGGGGGCAGCCCTTTTGCCAGCGCAGGGGGAGCTAATGCACGGGATCTGGCCTCTGATTCAGCCCCTGGCTGTGGCTGTGAGAACCTTCTGTGGGACGCAGGGACGAGGCCCCAGGTCAAGGTAGGGCTGAATTTTCTCCCTTGTAGCCAAGCCCAGAGCTTGTGTCATGAAAGACAGCACAGATATCAACCCATTTTGCTTCTCTTGGGGAGAAAGAAGCATCTGGTGTAATCCCCAAGGAGGGTCTGTGAGCCATTGCCCAAGTCTGTGGCTTCTCAGAGCTGGGGATTGTGCTCCTCTCCAATGCTCACCACTCTGACTTCTCCTCCAGGTCTCTGATCCTCAGGAAAAACAGAGGTAGGAGAAGATAGTGACATGTGAATAGAAACACCATCCATAGGTAGGAGAAGAGTGACCAGATAAGGTGATGCAGTGACCTTCTCACTTATCAAGGAGCGCTTAGTCTTCTTGTGCCAAATGTCTCTGAGTTGTTTCAGGAAGGATCCTGCATTGTGCCTCCTTGTTGGAGGGCCTGACTCTGTATGATGCCATGTTTGTTTCAGTTTTGTTGTGTTTCTTTTTGAACCATGCCCAGCTTAAAGAGCACTCATACCTTAGTTCTCAAGGATCACTCCTGACAGATCTCAGGGAGCATATCGGGTGCTGGGGTCAAAGCTGGCATCTGGATACTTTGCTTTGTTTGGAGGACTACATCCAGTGATTCTTGGGATTACTCTTGGCCCTGCACTCTGGCATTGAAACTGGCAGTGGTTGGGGGACCATATGGGAAGTTTGGGTTCACCATCCCGCCATTATCTTCTGTTACTCCATCCTGCTGCTTTGTTTTCTTTCATGTTTATTTTTGTACCACAGTGGAGGTGCCCAGACCTTCTTGGCTCTTTGTTCTGGATTCCCAGCTGATTCACATCACAGGTGCCCCGAGGGCGCTGGCCCCATTTTCGCCCTGACCGCTATAGTGACTCAGGTCCCAGGACATGTGTTTTCCCTACTTTCTCCTTTCTGCTCTGGAGAGCCTTGCCTGCTCTGTCACATGGTCCCACATTCACTTGCTGCTCTGTTTGAAGTTCTGGGCATCACCGTCTTTTTGGGTCACACCCAGAAATACTCAGCGATTACTCCTGGTGTTGCTCTGGGACCCTGTTAAAGGTAATGCAAGAGAAATTTCCTACCTGCTGTCCTGTCTGTTTGGTCCCTTCTGTACATAGTTTAAATGAACTTTACTGTTCATAGAAAGACGTTTGAAAGGTTGGAAGGGGCCCCTGGAATCAAATATCTAAGAAATGTTGGGAATATGGGTCAGTTCCCAAAGCTTCCCAGATCTCAGCACTCCCCAGGTTCCCCCATCCCATCAGGCTGTTCCGTTTACCTAGGATTACTCAGAAGGTTGTGCACGTTCCTGGATCCCACCTATCAGTTCAATAATATCAGAAAAATAAAGTATTTATTTGGAATTAGCAATATCCCATCAATGTAGTAGTCATCAGAATGATGAAAAGGATTCGGATTTGATTAAAGACCAAAAAAGGCTCCAAGGTTTACTGCCCATTATCCTCCATTCTTAGTGTTGGAATATACTCTAGGTTTTTATATGTACATCACTATCACTATCATTCCATTGTTCATGGGTTTGCTCGAGCGGACACCTGTAACATCTCCATTCGTCCCTGTCACGTGCTAGTGTAGGCTGGTGACATATTGGGGGATCTTTCACGGTCAGGGAAATGGCGATCGTCTTTGTTACTGTTTTTGGCATATTGAGTACGTGGTAGTTTGCCAGGCTCTCCCGTGAGGGCAGGATACTCTCGGTAGCTTCCCGGGCTCTCCAAGAGGGATAGAGGCTTTTGGGGAAACCTCTGATCACATCTATAGCTGTTCCCAGTCAGGTATATACGTGGACAGGATACTCTCGATCGCCTGCCACCGGGTTCTCTGAGAGCCAGAACTTGACAATAAAAGGTTGCGTGGCCCCATGCTTCCGGGAGCTTAGTTTTATAGTCTCTGGATTTTGGCCGGTGATGGGCTTACATGGCAGTTGGTGGGTGTAACTGTCTAGCCACTGGAAGATGGGGGATCTGGGTGGAAGAGGCCCAGTCCCTAATCGAGCAATAGAGGTAAGAGTGGTGCCGGCCTTTTGAAAACACACAGCTCACCACTGTCGCATTCTTTGCTCTGACTCTGGCCTGACTTATTTTTTCTTTTTGTTTCACACCCAGCAGTGCTCATGGCTTACTCCTGCTTCTACTGTAAGGAAATACTCCTGGTGGTGCTTGAGGAACATATGGGATGGCAGGGATTGAGCCGGGTTCGGCGCCGTGCAAGGAAATTACCCTCCCCTTTGGACTATCGCTCCAGCCCCTGTGGCTTGGCTTGGATAGCCCTGTGTTTTGGGGGATTAGAAAAGAGAAACAGCCACAAAGCTACACCCAGCTGATCCCTACTCAGGCATCCAAACCTGGGAGACTCAGGATCATTATGGGGTATTGTGGTTGGAATCCAGGTCTACCGTGTGTGACCAGCTCCTTACCCCATGTGATTTATGCCACCCTTGTATTCAAGGGACTCTGCCTTAACTCTCTGCCCTGAATTCAGTGTTCGACCCCTCAAGCATTCGCCTCTCCTCTCCGTTATCCGAGCCCATCCCATCAGCACCGATTCACCTGGGCTGGCATAATGGTCTGTCTACACTTGAGACCTGGCACTTTAAGTCTCCTTGATAATGTATGATGTCACAGAAGGGAATCTTCCATGTGCACTTTTACTTCTTCATGATGTCAAGTGGATCAGTCCTCCTACAGGCACATGTTTAAAAGACAAAAAGATACTTCACTGTGGAGGGGGGACACTGAAGGCCAATTAGTGGCAAGATGTGAGGACCTCTCATCTCCAATTCCTGTACTGTGACTGATGGGGCTGTTCCAGCTTTGGGGGCACTATTTTGGTTGTTTTTCACTTCCCCCATCCATATCCAGTCAGTTTCAGGGGCAGCTCCATGCCCCACAATGGCGAGAGACACTGTTGAAGTTCATTGTGTTCATTGGCAACCTTCAGAAGGAATCCTGGGGGTCTGGTCGTAGCATGTGGCTGGGAGTTGTAAATGAATATTCACTTTTCTGACTATTTTAATTTTTTTTTGGTGGGGTGGGCATACTTGTAGTTCCCCAGAGATTATTCCATGCTCTACCATCAGAAATTGTTTCCATCAATGATCACTGTTTCATATGGGGGGCCGAGGTTTGTTCAGTCTCACAGAGGGATTCACTATATTCTCTTAAGTGTCTCTCCAGCCGCATTTTGGTGCCTTTTTTTTTATAAAGAATTTCTGCAGCAGGTAGGGCATTTTCTTACACACATCCGATCCTAGTTTGATTCCTTCACCCCTCTCAGAGAGCCCAGCAAGCTACCAAGAGAATCTAGCCCCCAAGGCACAGCCTAGCAGGCTTCCTGTGATGTATTTGATATACCAAAAACAGTAACAAGAAGTCTCACAATTTGTTGTGAGATGTTATTGGTGCCTGCTCGAGCAAATTGATGAACAACGGGAGTACAGTGTAAGTTAGGTTGGAAAACATCTTTCAATTCTTCATCACCTCCCTGACCCTGACCATGTGACCCTGGCTGTTGGAGTGAATGTTGTGTGTAAAGGTGTTTTCTTAAACAAGGATTTATGTTCTATTTTTTCTATTTTATAAGGTAGTTCACTATATTTGATTACATTTCATATTGAAGCACAAATCCCAGCTAATTGGGCTTTTTGAGGAGGAAGAGATATTTGTTTAGGGATCACTCCTGCTGCATTAGAAAGAAATTTATTTAGAAAGAGCCAGAGTGGTACTACAGAAGGTAGGGGGCTCTTACCATGCACAAGACTAACCCAGGTTCAGTTTCTGTAATTCCAACGGTCCCCTAAGCCACACCAAGCATGATCCTTGAGTGCCAAGTTAATATAAGCCCTGAGTACTGCCTGTTTTGACCCAAAAATCAAAGCGCGCACACACACAGATACACACTCGTAATTTTGTGAGCAGAAAGAGGCTAAAGGTTTGTTCATGCTTATTCCCTGTGGCTACTCCCTGACAGAGCCACTTTGGGGGCCGTGGCTGCTGTGGGCATCCCTGAAGCGCAGGGGTGCTTGATCAGAGGGGTTCCTGGCCTAGGAGGCAGCCCTTGGCTGGGCCCATAAGGACCTTCCTTGGGATCCAGGAAGGAGTCCCGAATCTCAGGGCTGCAATATCCTCCCCTGTACAGTGAGCCCATCACTCCTATCCTGACAGACAGCCCAAATCCCAGCCTGCTCTGCATCCTCTGGAGAGTACGGAGCATCTGACAGTGTCTCCCAGCTTTCCCTGGTACCCCAGAGTCCCTGTCAGCAGGACATTTCCCGGTCCAAGGCAGGAGCTTTCCAGGTCAGGGCTAGAGGTTCATCCTCTCTCTGCTCACAGCTATGACTACTATCCCAGGTCTTTGTTTTGGAGTCTACTGCTGATCCTTGGGAATAACAGGCAGGATAAGATCATGCTGAGGCTTGCTACTGGAGGTTGTTTGCATGGAATCTGAGTGAATTTTATTGTTTTCATGAAAACAAAGACTTTGTGCTGCATGTGCCATCTGTTCAGTCCCTCGCTCTCCATTTGTCCTGGGCCTGGTGAACCCCAGATGTCCTGGTCACCTGACTGAAGTAACAGAAAATAAATTACAGTCCTAGCTCAGCAAGCCACGGAGAGTACCTCTCCCGCGCAGCAAAGACTGGCAAGCTACCTGCGGCGTGTTCAATATGCCAAACACAGTAACAACAAGTCTCACAATGGAGATGTTACTGGGCCCGCTCGAGCAAATCGATGAAAAACAGGACAGTGTCTGTGACCAAAAAATATGTGGTCAGGAATGCTTGGAGCCTGGCTCTTTAAAGCTAGGACCAGAAATGCAGGTGGCTTCACAGAATGCAGGTCTTTCCATCCCTGCCCTCCACCCAAGGTGGCTTCACTCTCTGGGCAACAGTTACAATCAGCCACCATTGTTGCTGAGGATGAGGCGCGGGGAAGGAGCAGGTATTGGGGTGCCCAGGGAGACTGCGAGCGTCCCTAAGGTCCTTTTGTTTCACCAGCCACCCTGTGGTCTCTCTGAGTGCCCTAAACTGCTGTGGTCTCTGCATAGTGAGTGGTGGGGTCACTCGATGATAGTGTACAGGAATGGTGGCCCCTCACCCAGGACACACCGAGTGCTCCTGACGAAAGCTGTATCTTACTTATTAATTGAATTTTAGGAAACAGTCACTGTCACTGTCCTCCCATTGTTCATTGATTTGCTCGAGCGGGCCCAGTAACATCTCCATTGTGACACTTGTTACTGTGTTTGGCATATGAAATATGTCACTGGTAACTTGCCGGGCTTTGCTTTTCAGGTGAGATACTCTTAGTAGCTTACCGGGTTCTCTAAGAATGGTGGAGGAATCGAACCTGGGTCGGCTGCATGCAAGTCAAATGTCCTACCCGCTGTGCTATTGATCAGAGGAGATTTTTCTGAAGAAAGCTTTTTTTTTGTGTAAGGAGGACAGTGGCCTTGCATGTAGCTAACCTGGGTTCGAACCCCATGACCACATATGATAACCGGAGCACGGCCAGATGTGATCACCCCAGAACCTGAAAAGGAAACTCCGAGTGGTCAGAAAAGCATGGAGTTAGGGAAGAAAATGAGCTTGGAGAGGAAAGGTGTGCTGGGAAAGTTTCTGAAACAAAATAATGGAACAAATGAGAAAGTAATTTCTTTTAAAATTATTGTTATTTCTTAGAAGGAATTAAGGAAATAGTGGGCTCAAATTTGAATTCTTGAGCGTGTGTTAAATGAGAATTAGTGAATACGCACTGTAAATCATTCTTTTAATGATGAAAATACTGGGCTATTAATGTCAGTGACTTCAATGGGCATAAGAAAATTTTAGCTCGAAAGTTCCAACTTACCTTCTTAAAGACCTGGTTTCTATTTATAGACATAGTATAAGATTGCCCCCCACCCCACCCCGGATCCCTGTTTTCAATCACAGTGCACACAGTGCAGGATTTTCCCATTTTGGCTGCTTGGAGGTGGAGGCAGGGGATTATTTGGAGATTATGTCCAGGACAGCTTGTTGCCGGCCACCTTTCATTCCTTAGACTGAACCATTGGCTCCCTCGACTTGATCAATTTATTTCAGTTAATTCTGTTTTATTTATTTATTTATTTTTTAGTGGGGTATACACCTTGGTATACTTGGTTACACTTGATGGTGCTCAGGGAACCATATGGGATTCCAGTATTCAAATCTGGTTTTTCTGCTTTCAAGAGAAGCACTTCTCCCGCTGTACTATGTCTCCAGCCCCTTTGCACAGAAAAATTTTGATTTATTATTGTCATTTTGAATTGTAAATTTTGACTCACAGCACTCAGTGCTCTGTGCTAAGTTTAGCATTTGATCTTAACATTGTTCCTGGCACTGCTTGGGGACCCTATCTGCTTTAGAGAACTGAATGTGATTTAGCAGCTAGAATGGAAAGCATCCTATGTACTGTCTCTGCTTACCCTATTTAATTTTTCTACAGAAAATAATATTTTTTTATCTGCCAAGTTTCTTAGCAGAGCCCTACCCATTGACCATCTCTCCCAGACCAGGTGCAGGTACACCTAGTAGGGCGCTTGCCTTGCATGTAGTTTGCCTGATTTCAATCCCCATCATTTCATAGGGTCCAATGAACACAGCCAGGTGTGGCGCAAAGCCCCCCGCAGAAAAAAGTCTCACTCCAGAATTTGTCATGACAATGAGCATTCTTTGAACATCTTTTTGTGCTTTGTGAATATCTTTCCTGTCTGTTTTTTTTTTTTTTTTGCTTTTTTTTTTTTTATTAGACCCAGCGATGCACAGGGGTTACTCCTGGCTCTGTACTCACAAATTAGTCCTCTTGGTGCTCGATGACCATATGGGATACTGGGAATTGAACCCGGGTTGGCCACGTGCAAGGCAAACACTCCATCTGCTGTGCTATCACTCCAGCTCCTTGCCTATTTTCTTGTTTTTCTTTTTGCTACAAACTTGACGATGGTCAGGGACTCTGCCCCTCTGTCCAGATGTCCTTGAGATTCCATGTACCCCACCTTAAACCACATGATCCGCCGTTTGAGCTCCTTTTCCCGGGTCTATCTCACTACGAGGGGAGCAGATGAGGTGGGATTTGGGGCTACATCTGCCAGTGCTGGAGGACTGCAGCCTGTTCTCTGCTCACAGTACTGGTGGACAGTGGGTACCAGGAAAGGCCCCCCCGGGCTTTCAGCTGACTGACATCCACCCCAGCCTGGTGTGCTGTCTCCTGCCCTCAGTTGATATGTTCATTGTAAGTTCTTGGATGTGAACATTCTGGAATATTTCAACTATTAAGCCCGAAACTATGGGTTTCCAAATAACGAGACAGAAAGAGACACTAACTTGATAATGCGAAAGCAGTAGGAGTTGTAATCCAGTATACTGGCGCCAACTATCTCACGCACAGAGTGGCCTCTTGATAGGGACACCGATGTCAGGTAGTAGTTTATATAGGGTTTGATTACCTAAGCAGTAAATTTTGTATAGTTTCAGAAAAAAAAACTTAGCTAGTTACCAAACAAAATTGTTTTGGCAAGTGTCTAGGCTAACAGTGGTGAGGCAGTAGTTAAAAATTTGTTTTCCATAATCATTCACGGTTACATAAGCTCATTCTTTTAGGGTTAACAAAAGACAATTTCTGGGACATTTTGACTAGGGGCATAATGATTGATTGAGCCCCCTGGCAGGGCCCAGGAACTTTCCCAGGTGGGTTCAGTTTGGCTAGTTGCACATTGTTCCATTTCTGGGAAGCTGAGACTGTTTCAATTCCAGGAACCTGGGGCCTCACTGATTGTGCTGATTTCTGCCACCATAACAGGTGTCAGTTTTCCCCTTCCACAGCAAAACACTGTCTGTAGGGAAGTAGTTGGAGGCTCTGAGAAAAATTACAGACTTTTCACCATTAAGATTTCTTTTGGGCCAAGTGTAATATTTGTTCTCCTTTTCCTTACACAAAATCACATACCAAGGGAGAAAAATCATATAGTCTGTTAAAGCCTTGCCTGTAAGCTCTGAGTCCTGCCTAGTGTGGCCCCCAAGCAAAGACAAAGTAAAGAACTGACTCTTGAGAATATAATGCTGGATTCCAAACCTTTGCTGTTGGCACATAACAGCCTCTTTGCTTTTATTTGTGTGTAGGAAGGGTAGGGGATTTGGGATTTCTGCCAGACCCAGCAGTACTCCAAGATCACACCTTGGGAATTCAGGTTGTGACGTTAAGTCAGCCACAGGCATGAGAAGTGTCATGCCCACTGGTTTCTCTTTCTGTCCCCTGCAAACCTTTAAAAATTCTTTGGAACTGCAGACTGTGATGCTTACTGGCATCATACTGGGATCCACCAGGCACCATCACCCTGCCATGGCCTTTTCCGGCTGGACCTCATCTCTGCGTACTACCCCACCCACCCCCATCATGCCCATCTGTGTCCATTTCACAAGGCTGACAGGATTTATATAGAATTTGAATTGCTGGGGTCAGAGGTAGGCCAGGAGTGCATGTCCTCGCCTTGTAAGCAGCCTGCCATGGGGCAACCTCTGTCAAAATGCAGGGTCCCCCAAACACCCTCATGAATAATCCCAAAGTTCTGCCACTTGTGGCCCTAAAACCCAAATCTGTCCTACAAAACTGGCTGGAGGGGGCTTTGACAAAATACATTTTTTTTCACTTTTGTTTTGTATTTTTTGCGTATGACACCCAGTGGGGTGCCAGGGATTGAACCCAGGTCAGCTGTAGGCCAACACCCTAGCAGACTGTAGCTCTAGTCTATAAATTCATCTATTTTGGGTTGGAGGCTATGTCAGTCGTTGCTCAGCAATTACTCCTTACTCTGTGTTCACTGATCCCCTCGTGCATGGCTTGGGAACTTGTGTGTTGTGGGCAATGAAGCTGGGTCGGTTGAATGCCAGGCAAGCACCCCGTGCTCTGTGCTATTTTTTGGCCATCATAAAAATGCTTTTACTCTGGGTAAAGTCGAGAAAGTTGTGAAATTGGATGTCTCTTTTTCTCATTTGAACACAACTTTCTCTTACATTTGTGTGTTTTGGGACCAGTCAGCAGTTCTATGGGCTTAGTCCTGAATGTGAGCTCAAGAATCACTCCTGGTGGGCTCAGGGAGACCTATGAGATGTTGGGGATCAAAGCAGAGACAGCCACTTGCACAATAAATGCCCTAACTGATGTGCTGTCACTGCTCAGACCTAATTTTCATCTGTAGCACTAGATTCCTGTTTAGATATTAGAGTATTTTCAGAGAATGGACCGAAGTCACCTACTTGCCTTATCTTCATCATGAGTACCCTGGGTGCAAACCCTCTCCTGAAGTTGATGGACCATATGACAGTGTCTGCCCTGTGTGGGTCTGTGACCATGTTTCTAACGGCGAGGCCAGTGAGGACATTTTCGTCGCCAGGACAGGGACTTCCGGCCTGTTAAGGCCCTGGGCTGTTCTCTTCTCTGATGCTCACAGCTCTGATTTGTCCTCCAGGTCGTTGGACATAACTCCCTGCTATTCTAGGGAATTAGAAGCTTGGGACAATGGCAGTGACCCACCTGGCAGACCATCCCCAGGTAGGAGGAGAGTGACAAGATGACAGAAATCAGTGACAGGAGGACACAGACTTCAGGGTCATCCATCTCTGATTTGGTTCTGGAAGGAGCCCTGGGTTGTCACTACTGATTGGAGTGCCCAATGCTCTGCTGTTTGACAACATTTTTGACCCTGTGTTTTTTTGTTGAATTTGGGTTTTGGGGCTATACCCCAAGATGCTGAAGTTGTACTCGCAGCTCAGTGCTCAAGGATCCCTCCTGCCAAGTCTTGGGAGCCCTTTGATGTGCCAGAATAAGAGTCTGATTTGTTCAGGTTTGTTTTGTGAAGTGAAGTGAGGTGATGTGAGGGGAACACCCAGCGATTCTCCAGGGTCACTTATGGTTCTGTATTCGATATTGCGCCTGGCATGGCTTGTTTGAGCAGATGGTATGGTGGGGATCGCCTGCCCCACTCACTGTCCCTGAGTGGACGTACCTGAACGGCCGCCTCTCAGAGGAAGCTCTACAGGAACATGATGCTGGAGACCTGCCAGCACCTGCAGGCTGTTTCTGAGGGCCCTGTGGGTTTAACTTGCCAGGAATCCAGAGAGGCACCTGCGAGTTCAGAAGAGACTGGATTCTTTTGGCCAAAATGTATGACAACAGTGGGAACTGCTGTTTCTCTTGGTCCTCTATTTTTACCCTATTTTTGTTATTTGTTATTGGGCCACACCTGGAGATACGCAGGACTTGTACTCCGGGCTCTGTACTCAGGGAACACTTTTGGTGGACTCTGGACTCCAAATGGAATTCAGCAGATAGACTCCAGTTGGACACATGCAAAGCAAGCGCCCTCCGTCCTCTGCCCCGTATGGTCGCTCAGATTCCTCTCAACAGTTTCCTTCTATTGCCGAATTACTATGGTACCCTTCACTGGAGTGTGTTCATTTTTGGGTTTGATTGGGGGGCTGCATCCACATTTCTCTTGGCTCTGTCCTGAAGGATCACACCTGCCAGTGCTCAGGGGCCCATGAGGTTGCTGTCTGAGTCTGGTGCCTTTCTCACTGTAGTACTGCACCAGCACTTCAACTTCATTTATTATTTTGTTGTTTTATTTCTATTTGATTTGGGAACTACACCTGGTAGTACTCAGAACATTCGTGAATATTTAGGAATTTCTCCCTACAGTGCTCCGGAACGATATAGGATACAGGGATGTAATCCATATTTGTGTATCAGGTGTGTTGTGTGCCTGCCATGCTGTACTGTCACAGTGGTCACAGGTTCATTTTCTTTTCTATTTTTCCTTTTGGGTATTTTGCGTTATTTCTGGCTATGCTCATTGATTGTTCCTGCCTCTGTCCTTAGGAATTACGTCTTGTGTTTCTCAGGGGACCATATGGCATACCTAGGAGTGAACCCGGGTCAGCAACGTGCAAGGAAAACACCCTCCCTGCTGTATTATCACTCTGCGTCCAAGAAGTTCGTCATTTTGGGCCTCACCCTGTCAGACGGTGCACTATTTCACTGTGTGGATTTTCTTCTAATGATCCTTGGGTGTCTTCAGCATGACTCAATATGTCTCTTAAACCTTGGTATTATAACTCTGGATAGGCACCAATCTGGATATAAGGAAAATGGATATTTTGTTCATTCCTTTTCCGTATTTTTGAGGTTTTTATTAGGATCACAAGGGTGTTGACCTGTGTCCTTTCCTTCTAACTAATCTGGGCATTCATTTCTGTGGGGTCAGGACGTTCTGGGATGAAGCCTTTGTTAGTTGCTCAAACCTTTTGAATCACAGGGAAATTCCTCCTGGAAAAAGGCCCTGTATATGTGAGAATTCTCTATTGTCAGCCTTACTGTGCACAGGAAAAATTTTTCTGGAGAGAAGCATTATATATGTCAGGAGTGTGGGAAGGGCTTCATTCACACCATCAACCTTTACCAGTATAGGATATTCCATACTGTAGAGAAATCTTTTGTATGTCAGGCATGTGGGAAAGTGTTTGCTCTTTCTTCAAGTCTTTGTAGTCATACGAAAATACATACTGGAAAGAAACCTCATTTTTTTTTTGCGTTTTGGGTCACACCCGGCAATGCACAGGGGTTGCTCCTAGATCTGCACTCAGGAATTATCCCTGGCAGTGCTCAGGTGACCATATGACATGCTGGGAATCGAACCCGGGTTGCCCACATACAAGGCAAGCACCCTACCTGATTTGCTATTGCTACAGCCCCAGAGAAACCCTTTTTTTTGTATGGAATGTGGGAATGTCTTCTCTTAATCTGGGGGCCTTACTAAATAGTGGAGAAAAAGTTCATCAATGTCTGTCATTTGGGAAGGCCTTCACTCTACCCTTAGTCCTTAAGACTAGTATGAGATTTTGTACTCAGAGAAGCCTTATATATGTAGTGAATGTGGGAAGGTCTTATTCATTCCTCAGCCTTCACTAGGCATATGAAAATGCATACTGGAGAGATCACTTAATCACTTAATCATTTAACTTCCCGTTAGTCGTCGACTAACACAGACACATAGACACACACCGGATGTGAGAGCAGAGAAAAAGAATAAGTATTCAGGATAAGTCCAAAAATGTGATTTAGCACACAGTGTTCAATCCTTTAAGTGTTTCTCTGTAGAATTTGTCTTTGCAGATGAATTTATTTTTGGTTTTGTTTACTTTGTTAGTTACCTTTTGTTGTTGCAGTATTTGTGGTCCACAACCTAAAGCGTTTATGTCTAACTCTTGGCTCTTAGCTTAGGGATCATTTATTCCAAGGTCAGGAGCCCATCTGGGGTGCTCAGGTATCGAACCTGGGTCAGCCACGTGCAAGGCAATATCACCTATATCTTTTTTCCTATATCACCACCTTGGCCACAAGGTATCATATTCATCTTTAAAAAGTAGAATCACTCCTGCTGCTACAACTTTGAGACACAGCTCACATTCTGGTGTATAGTAAACATCCTGGATATTGGGTTAATTTTCCTGTACAGCAAACTTTTTGCACTGTTTCAGATAAATTACTGCACAACAGGAGTGAGTGCTAGATGCAGGCTCATGAAGATGTGTCGGTGGGGTTTAGGACTTTCTGGGGGAGAAACCGGTCATGATCTGGCTGGAAGGTGGAGCTCTGAGGCCAGGGAAGAGAAGTGTATGAGCAAGTGAGTTATTTATGTTATAAAATAAATGAGTGTGGTTGAGTAGATGCATGAAGGAGGGAACAGGCTTGCCAGGCTGGTTGGAGACCATTTGCCACTTATTCCATTCTGCACACTCAACTGTTTCAGCCTCACTACACTCCCCATTCCAATCTCACCCTGCCCCTCAATCTTGTCTTCTTCTGTCCCCTATGGTGGTCTCTCCTCCCTCCATCTTGCAGCCTAAGTCTCCTGCCCACCCTGCAAGCATTCCTGGTAGCAGCTTCACCCAGGTGAGGTAGCACAATGAACATAGGAAAGCCCTTCCTTCCCAGGGTACCCTTCTAAGATAAGACAAAGACCTCCTCCCGAATAGTCAGTCTGTGTCGTTATCACAAGGTACACAGGATTTATCTAGAATTTGAATTTCTAGGGTCAGAGATAGGCCAGGAGTGCAGGCCCTGGCCATTGGAAGCAGCCTGCCACAGTCCAATCCCGGGAAAGCAGAGTCCCCTAGCACTGCCAACAGTTCTTTCCCTGCTGTCCCCCAAACCAAACCCTGACCCGACAAAGTTGCCTGGTGGGCTTTGACTAATATACAAGTTCTTCTTTTTATCCTTTGGCTTCTGGGTCATACCCTGTGGTTGCTGCTTCAAATACCCAGTTGGTGCTGGGGACTGACCCAGGTCAGCCATGTGTGAGGCTTATTAGCTATGAGACTTAGCTCCAGCCTCTAAATTTATTACTTTATTTTTTGTTGTTGGCCACTCCTGGTAATGCTAATGGGTTACTTGTGACTCTGCTCATTGATCCCCCATGAAGATGTGGGGACCCTTTGGTCTGATGGGGATTGAAACTTGGTTGAAGTGTGTGCCAGGCAGCCACCAAATGATCTGTGCTATCTCTGTTGCCATCAAAAAAAAGCTTTTACTCTGATTAAATTCCAGAAAGTTGTGATGGTAGAGGTTCTTATTTCTACTAAGTACCCAACTCACATTTCTTGAGCGTGTTCTTGTTTTGTTCTGGGACCCCATCAAACAGTAGTAAGAGTCTGGGCTTCCTTCACAGTCTGCATTCGGGAATCTCTTGGTGGGCTGTGGGGGCCCTATGGATGCAGGAAATCAAACCAGGATAGCTGTGCGCAAGGCCAGTGCCCTCTTTCCCTCTTTCCCTGTGTTCTGTTTTCCGGCTCCCACACTTAGTTTTCATCAATTCGGCTAGATATGTCTGTTCAAATAGTATAAAATTTTCAGTTAAAGAAAAAGGACAGCAGGTCAGCTGCTTGCTTTTCCTTCCCTGAAAGTGATGGGCAGCTTAGATCACAACCCACTTTTATGTCCCCTGGAGAGGAAGGAGCATCTGGCAACTCTGAGACGTACCTCGGGGTGGTCAGGGCCTTTCCAGCTTCAGTGCGGGGACTTCCGGTGACGGCTTTGGGTTGTGCTCCTCTCTGGTGTTCACGGCTATGACTTCTTTTCCAGGGGTTTCTACGGAGCCTCCTGCTGATCCTTGGGCACTACAGAAGCTGCAAACAATGGTGATGTATCATGTGTCGCACTGTCCCCAGGTGGGAGCAGAGTGATATGGTGACATGACACAGTGACAAGCACGTACTCGCGCTCGCCTCCACTCGCACTCCCCTGCTACTGACCTCTCACCATTGCAAGGTCCAGGTGGCAACCCAGGGACAGACTTAAAGAAAAAGGCAGTCGGGGTCACTCCTTAGGGCGGGGGCGCTAAGGTTCCGCGGGAAGAAACAATCCCCCTCCCCCCGCCCCCCAACTCCCCACTGATTTCAATTTTTTTCCGCAGAAGCCAGGAGGGCATTGCTACAACACACAGCTCAAAAGGGTTTTTAATAAAAATTTTTTTAAAAAATGAATAAAAGAAAAGGACTATCTTTTCATCAAAAGGACTATCTTTTCATCAAAGGACTATCTATCTTTTCATCAAAGGGAAAAGTAAGGATATTCAGTACTACCTGTCTGTTCAAATGTCACTGAAGATATTGTTTGCTTGATCCTATCAGAGGATACAGCCAAGTTGGCTTAAATTTATACCTTTCATTTCTGAGTTTGAATGTTGTTGTATTATAATTCTGTTGGTGAACAGTTTCAGTTTTTATCAGGACTGAGACTTTTCTCTAGATAGAACGTTTCCCCTTTCTGGCCTCAAGAGGGGATTTGTCCCAAATGAAACGAGTGTAGACGTTGTGCCAGATATCTTTTTTCTCAGAGCTTCATGGTCATTCTCCATCTGCTAAGAAGCAGCTGAGGCTACTCAGCAGCATCTAACATATTCAGGTCTCTACACAAACATAGCATGTCTGAGGCTCCCTGGATAACAGCTTGTGTTTGCAGGGGCTTGTTGGAGATGAAATCCAATATTCTCAGACACAACTAGACAGGGAGAGATGAGTGAGGGCACTTCAAATGAGCTCTTTAGAAAACCAAGGCATTTCTTTATTGAAAACTGTATGTGATGTCGTGGGTTTTTTCGTCTGCTACTGGGAGTAGAGAGGTCCTGATGATATTGCAGGTCTTGCACCCCTAGTCATCACTAAGGGGAAAATGAAAATAGACCCTGGGTCCTATCAAAAGGACTGCAGAAAGGTTGTAGAAATCAGTGCTGTTGGCTTTACAAAGGCAAAAAATTTAACCCCCTACAATCCCCCTCAGGAACCTGATTGGCATTAATACCCTGTCCTCTGTGTGTGTGTGTGTTTGTGTGTGTGTAGGAAGCATAGAAATAGCTTTATTCATTTAGCAATAGGAGGGATTTCTATTTTGTCTCCAAGGGCACTGAAAGGGATTATCAATTGTGGATTCATACTGGAAAACTGGCAGCACCATATCTTCTAGTAGGTAAGTTTCTGAAAATTTGATAAGATGGATATGTTTTCCTAACTCCTGAGAGCCAGAATTGGCCAGAAAGTTTAACTACTAAATATGAAGCATAAATACTAAGTATTAAGCATTTCCATAGTGGCAGTCTCAAGTACCTAATAGTAGAGTTGGGAAGAATAGTGTGGATTTTTCTCTTCAATTCCCAAAAGCAGAACTAGTTTACCAAACTTTTAAAAAAAAATCTGTCAGCAGTATGTATTATTTACTTTCGCCTACACATTTGTCTTTCCTATACAGATCTTGAATTCTTTTTCCTTATAAGATTAGGCTACCCATTAAGGTTTGCTAGTTTGACCCCCACATTGTAAGTAGGTAAGGTCTACTAAATCATAGATTGGAGATCGAGAGATCCCAAGAATTTTCTGAAGAGTTGATATAGCTTAACATCAAAGGAGAAACAGGACTGCCTGGAAATACTGTATTTCTATGCCAACACAGGAAACGTGCATTCCAAGCAACATTGTCTTTCTCTTTGCCCTTCTTTCCCTTGCCCACTTAAAATGGCTTTGGCGGAGTCCCTCTGTGAGTAGACCTAGGGATGGGTAGACAGAGGGCTAGGAATAGATCCTATCCCGTTGCAGTGTGCAGCACCAGCGCCAGGACCACTCAGCCTTAAGTCTCCATTGTGGTTTTTCTCTGTGTAGGTCACGAGATACCATACAATATCCAAATGAGCCATGTCAGAAGCAACCTTGGCATCGTGGTACCGACGACTGAGGACATAGCTTTCATCCAGCCACCACTCTTAACAAGAGCACACCTTCATCCAAGGTCAAGATGCCAGTTTATTCTGAAACCCACCCCCAGGACTCCTGCATTGACCAAAAATGGTGAGTAGCTGCTCCTCTGCACAGTCCTGCTGCGTTTTGATGCCAAAGGTTTCGTTCCTGAAAACAGTACCGAGATCCACACTTGCAGTCGGATGAGGTGGTTTTTGAATTATCCTAAAGCAAAGACCATTTTAGGAGGTGGTCATTACGGAAATTCTTGTCTTTCTACATTATTCATTGCTCTTAAACTGTAGGCACATTACGGCGTTGGAGGCTCCATTGAGCGATGCAGGTGTGCAATGCCTTTCTACCATGGGACATTGTACTGTGTGTTTCTCAAAATAGTCCCATATTCAAAAGAGGTAGTTTGGAAGGGTCATCCCCTACCTGCATCCTGGGTCAGATGATTTCCATAGAACTCTCTTTTGGGTCCATTCATCTAACATGCATTCCCTAGAAACATAGCCATCTCCTACCTATGCCATCAAGAAAAAGAACTCTAGATGATAAAGTGACATTAAATGGAGGGGGTCCCAAGTGTGAGCTTTGAAGTCTTTAGTCTGAAAAGGAGATTGATCTGGTTTAATTTTCCTGTTATGAATACAAACCAGGTGTCTGTATTTGCAATAAAAACAAAAGAATCATTGGGATAGTGAAAAGTCCATGCTGAATTTCCATGGTTGTCTTTTGTCAATGTGAACCGACTGAGGGACCCAGAAGTAACTCTCTTATATATCTACTGCACACACCCTCACCCTATTTTCCTGATTTCTTTTGGCCACTCCTGACTCTGCCCTCAGGTACTGAATGTGGGTTGGCCATGTGTGTGCAAGACAAAAGCCCTACCTGCTGTACGATCTCTCCAGCCTCTAAAAAATTTGAGGTAACAGTGCTTTTCAGGAAACTTGAACATCACATGCCAAATGATACATACAAATAGACAGATATGCATATTAGGAAATGTCTCAGGAACTCTGCTGAGACCATCCATATTTCATTTGCTTTTTTTCCAACTGAGATTTATTCTGAGAAATCTTGTCTCACAGGTGGTTGAATACATAAATTACCACAAACAATACTCTTTTCCCCACTTCAAGGAAGTAGTCAAGACTTTGTGAAAACTTTCAGTCACGTCAGTCACAGTTTTAAAAGCAAGACAGCTTTATTTAGTATCTAGCAGCAAGACAGATGTTATTTGAATATATAAAATGAACTAGACAGACTGACCAACAGTTGAATTGGCAAAAACAAAAGGCTGATTACTCAACATTTTTTTCTGTGACTTAAGAAGGGAGAGTTGTAGTGGACTTTTTTATGTTTTCAATTTACTTTTCAATAAAGTTGTTTGGGATAATTTGTTACATTACATATTCTAACAACGATCCCACTGCTATTGTACCTTCCCACCACCATTCTTTCCAATTCTTCCAACCACCCCTGAAGCCTGCCCCTAGATCAGAGCCTGAGTTATTGATTTTCTATGGCTTGTTATCAATAATTTGCTACAAACAGTCAAAAGATGTTCCTGTAGAAGAAAGTGTGTGAAGATTATCATAGCTCATCATGGAGCCCTTAGGCCCTTGTAGAAGAGATTATTAACATGCTGTTACAGGTTAAGTCTTAAGTCATGATATCTTGTTCATAAAGATTGGTTGCCTTGTACTTTCCATCCCATCCAATGTGGTGTGCTCCTCCTTATTTATCAGTGATGTGAGTTTGAGAGGTTGCTCTAAGAATTCTAAAATTTTGAATGGGCTGATCCACCAGAACATATTCTAATTGGACTGAAATCACTTTTATTTTAAAGTGACTCTTTTTGGATCAGAACCCTGAGTTTTTTTTTTTTTCTTCAAACAAATCTGGAATTGAGCTGAGAGCTACCTGGAATGATCTAACGTAGCTTTGATGGAAGACTCTTCCCAAATAGAAGGACAATAGATAACCACATGCCTGCCAATATCATCATCAGTAACTTAAAGGATACAAAACTCAATTGACCTCTAGCAGAATTCTAGAAAGGTTTTGGTCATCTAGTCTACTAGTGTTAGGAAACATCACATAAGCCTGCTCAGATCAATTAGAATTTGCTTTTAAATAGAGAGTCCACAACTTCTCCACACCCTGTTCCTTGAACTCAAAAAGTATTCTGAAAGTCAGTTTCACGTTAGAAGCAGAGACTAGTTTGGAGAAGACTCTTTCATGGGCTTTATAAGTATTTTGATTCTTGGCACAATTGGTTACCATTCATCAATAGAGTAGCTCAGAAGATAGGCTCCAGTACTTGAGTTTCCTCCTTAGATGAATATGGTATGTGCCATTGCAATGTATGAAACACTAGTCGAGCCACTTTTTAGCACAGATTTAGGGAGTAGTTCTCGTCCTACTTTAGATTACAATGCTGGGGTTCCAGTATCAGGTATTGCCATAACTAGGTTCCAGAGTCCCATGGGTGCTTGTCTCTTCCTTCAAGCAGAGGACAGAGCAGGAAAGAGAAATACAAACGGTATTCCGAGGGAATGAAGTAGAGAAAGCTTCCACCAGAGGAGAGTGTTGAGCTTTTTGCAGCAGGAAGTAAACACACACTGTCTGTGGCACTGTGGCACTGTCCTCCCATTGTTCATCGATTTGCTCGAGCAGGCACGGCACAAGTGGAATGAAATATGAAACAGAAAAAATAAAAGCAAGTGGAGAAATTTGGCAGAAATATTTTTATATTTGGAATCAGGGAGGAGAATGGGGAAGTCTGTGTTAGAAAGGAACAGGAAAATACTGAGGAGGAGAAAAGTTAGCAGAGAAATTTGGCTTTTAAGTGACTATTGGTTCGCCGAACAAACAGATGACACTTAAAACAAGCGTCTGTAGTAAAATGTCTTGGTGGGATGTTGACTATAATAGCATGAATATATAGAATGATGAACTACCAGAAAACACATGGGCTTTCGTCCACCTGGCAGTTCCCTAGTGATGCCCCGATATGAAGCACCATTCTGCTTTTCCTCCCTACAGAACATACTACGGCTCCTTTATGAGAGGGGGCCCTTGACAGAAGGCATATTTCATCAATCCGCAAGTGTGAAGGCGTACAGGGAATTAAAAGAAAAATTAAATGCCGGCACTGATGTACAGATTTATGGCGAGCCACTTTTTGTGGTGGCCTCCGTTTTCCAGGTACGAAAGGTTCTCCCTTAATTCACTATGTTCTGTGTTGCTCAGGAGAAATACAATGGGATTCCCTCGCGTAACAATGTCAGAATAAACTGTAAGCCTGAAGGGTTCTAGAAAAACATCAGGAGCTAGAGAGATAATACAACTATTAGGGCACTTGCCTTACACTCAGCCTAGGAGGATTCAATCCCAATCACATTTAGATGGTCTCCCACGTCCTGTCAAGTGTAAGCCCTGGGCAAGGCTGCATGTGGCCCAAAACCAAAAAGAAAAAAGAAAAAAAGAAAGAAATCACACTTTATCAGGTCAGCATTGAGTTTTTTTAAAGCCACCAGGAAGTCTAAGAGAGAACACAGCAGGGAAAGCATTTGCCTTGCACACAGCCCAAAAGCCTATAACAGAAGTATGCATAGCATGATTCTCAAAGCAAACATCCTGATACAAAAACTTTCACGCAGTCTACCTACCTTCTTAACGCTGGCAAGATTTTCTAAAGGAAGCTCATTAAACTTGAAAACTAAAGTTTGCCACAAGAAGCATTTGCCTAAGGAAGAGATATTGCTTGGGTGAGTGGGGTGGGCTGGGGTTGGGGAGCCACTGAAAACTCCACTCTTTTGAACCTTTACGATTCTTGCTGCGCCCCATTAATGCCATCCCATGCAGGACAATCCTGTGGTGCCAGTGATTGAAACTGAGGCTCCTGCGTACACAGCATCCTCTCTAGCCTGCTAACATCCCTTCTAATAGAGGCAAAGGTTGGGAAGGAAGAACCACAGAATCTGGACTGCCTTTCTCAAAGAACTCCCAACGTCGGCCTTGTTGGCGTTCCTCGCACTTAGACTTAGGGTACCAGAGTTTGATCCACAGTTGAGCTAGAGATGAAAAATGCAGAATCAGAGGCATCTTTTAGCAGTTTTGAACTTTTAGATTTGAACTCAGCAGGAGCTTCTGTAGACCTGCTTTACGTTCCCACCTCCCAGCAGGGTTGGAATGCACCAGAGCCAGGAGAGAGAAAGGTCCTGGAATAAACATATCCAACTCAGGAAGTATGGTGAAATGGCACACTCTGCCCATCCCTAGTGAGTGCAATTTAGGAATAGGAAGTGAGCCGGCTCTGCTCCTTGACAACTCTGAAGTAGAGGTTTGCAATGAAGCACCTCTCAAAAGAACTGAAGATTGGTATTAGGTTTTCTCATCTGGTTTGGCCAGAGTATATGATGACTTGTCAATCCTAAATATAATCCAAGGTATACATGCTGTGCTTACCCAGCTGTGATACTGTAAGGTTTTTTTTCTGTTTTGAGATGTCAGATTTTCTCTCATCTTTAAGGAATTTAAACCACATGTCTTGAAAATTAATTTTACTGTTCTTCACCAGGTTTAGAATGTGAATTCTTAAATTTTGTACAAAATCCTAAGGTTATACACAACAAAACTTAAGAAGAGTTTAACTGCAAGTGATTTGTGCAAAAATAAAATAAAAAACTATCAGTATAGTGCAAAGTCTGTTCAAGTGAGTCCCAGCTATCTGTTTGCATGCAGTTACCAGAAACATCTTGGTTTCTAACCAGATTCTAACTTGATTCTAACCAGAAGTTAGAATCGATCAGAAAAAGGACCGAGTCAGTCATGTTCCTACATGTGAAATCAATTTATTAATAGGTAACATGACATCAAGGGGTTTTTGTAACAGTCATAAAAACATTCGAGCTTCCAGTTTATTTTTTAAAATTTTTAAGTTTTTTCATTTTTGGAGCATTACAGAGCCGTTCATAATTGAATTCCAGTCATACAATATTCTAGCACCCATCCCTCCAGCAGTGTACATTTCCAGCACCAGAGTCCCCAGGTTCCTGCCCAACACCCCTTACCCCCTCCCCTTGCTGCCTCTTTGGTAGGTGCTTTTCTGAACACTCACTCTCTCTCTCTCTCTCTCTCTCTCTCTCTCTCTCTCTCTCTCTCTCTCTCGCCCTCTCTGGCTCTCTAACCTTTTGGATATTTTATATTTTCTGCTAAGTATATTTTGTGCTAAGATTGTCATAAACCAACAAGTCAGGCACAAGATTCTTGCCAAGAGAATGACTGTTCCTCGTGAGCATATTGAGCACTCGAAGAGACTAGCCAACTGTCTCTAACGGGAAGGAAAATTGTCCCAAAAAGAAGGAAGCCAGAGAGAAAGGGACTTGGGCTCAGCTGAAGTGACAGCCTGCTCCGCCCAGAGAACCAAAAAGCAAAGATTTCCCATCACTAAAGCTCCTCAAATACACAACCAATCTGGACAGTGGTTTTTGCCAGTTCAGTTCTAAGTAGCAGGCTGAAGAGGATGCTTCAAGGCTCTGTGTTCCCGTGCTATTAGAGATGTTGCCTCCTTTAGGTTGCCCATATTTGGATAGATCAGCTTCAGAGAAGTGAAAAGTATCTGAGAGCTACTCACTTAGGGCAGCTAGGCTCAGGCTGAAGCAATCTGACGCTTTGCTCTGAAGTATAAGTTGGAAACTCTTTAAGATGGATGTGGGCCCAAGAGCTAGTACAGGGCAAGATGCTTTCCTTGCACGTGGAGGGTTCGTACTTGGACCCCCAGCACCTGTATTTGGTCCTCTGAGGATCACGAGGAGTGACCCCTGAACACTGAAAACCAACCAAAAGAATGGGGGTTGGGATAGAGGAAAGCTTTATAGCCACAGAAAGTCAGGGCGAAGGATTGTAAACATAGTGCCACCCCTTTTCCAAGGTAGCAACTGCCTTTGTATATGCTTTCTTCTGTCTCTGTGTCTACAGCAGCCCAAGGTAGAATACATCCCCAAGAGCTCCCTTTGTGTGTGGTGTGTGTCTGTTGCCCCGAGGGGAGGCGAGCCTGGCCTGCTGCTTCGACCCCTACGCCTGACTGCTAGGGGCGACGAGCCTCTGGCCTGGCCGAGATGTGCCTGCAGCAGGAGACCCTGGCGGGGCTGCCCGAGGCCCCCTGGGGGGGAGGGAGTGAGGAGGGGCTTGAGCTCTTGCTAACCAGCCCCTGAGAGCTTTAAATCCGCGGAGTTCTGCCTCTCCGCGACCCCCGAACATTCCCGAACGTTCCCTCCTTCCCCACCCTCACGCCCCGCCGCGCCGCCCTCTCCGGGTCGCTCGGTCCCCGCTGTCCTCGCTGCTGCCTGACGCAGCTGCTGCCGACCGCGTCTTCTCTGCTCTTTCTCCCAGCCCGCTCGGCTCCTCCATTAGTCCGCCCGGGCGCCGGGAGTTCGACCGGGGGTGTGGGGGGGGGCGGGGGGGGACTTCGGGACCCCCCCCCCCGGCGCCCCTGGGCGCGGGTCCCCGCGGTGGTGGCCCAGGCCAGCGACAGGGCCCACAGAGGACGGGAGGCGACCACCGGATCCCCCCGCCTATGCTGCAGAATCCTGGGGGAGGCAGCCAGGGTCTAGGTCTGGGGATGCGGGAGGCTGCAGGCAAGGACCCTTGGGGGCGGGGCGGGGCAGGGCTGTCGAGGTGGGCGTGTGTGGCCTGTCACAGCAGCCCGCCAGCAGCTTGTGGGCTGGCCATGTGGCGGCGCCATCGACCAGCGGCTCCAGTGGCGCTAGCAAGTGCTTGTGGTTGTGGGGGGGGGGGATGTTGCTATCTCTGCCCTGCCCAGTCCACACCCACAAGACGTAGTCACAGTTGCTTCCTGCCCTTTTCTTTCATTTTCTTTCTTTTTTCAAAAACCTTTTATTAAAAAGCCTTTTTTTAGGGCTGGAGCGGTAGCACAGCGGGTAGGGCGTCTGCCTTGCACGCAGCCAACATGGCCGACCCGAGTTCGATTCCTCTGCCCCTCTCGGAGAGCCAGGCAAGCTACCGAGAGTATTCGATATGCCAGACACAGTAACAGCAAAGTCTCCAATGGAGACGTTACTGGGCCCACTCGAGCAAATCGATGATCAACGGGAGGGCCTCTACTTTACTCAGAGTCCTAAAGCTGATTTTGTTTCATTAGTTCATCTGTGTTTACTTGCAATATCTTACACACTTAAGAGTCATATGATGTTTATCCTTTTCTCTCCGGCTTATATCACTTAGCATAAGGAACGAGAAAAGAAATGGTCTCTTAAATAGCTCACCTTAACACTATCCTCTCAAGCAGCATTCTGACCTTTTACATATGGCCTGTAGGTGGCAGCAACAGCATGCTATGGAATCTGCATTCTGCCCTTTCAGGGCGCGCATTTCATAGGAGGGTCTGAGTGTTAGGTCCTTCCTTCCTTCCTTCATCCTTTTTTCTTCCTTCCTTACCTCCCTCCCTCCATCCTTCCCTCATTCCCTTTTTTCTTTCTTTCGTTCTTTTTTCTTTCTTCCGCGCCTTACCTGCTCCGGGCGCCCGCCCACACGCTCAGCGTCCAGCTGGTTCCCACGTGCTGGCAGGGACCCCCCCACGCCCGCCCCTCACCTGCTCCGAGCGCCCCCACACACGCTCAGCGTCCAGCTGGGCCCCACGCGCGGGCCAAGGAGCAGCAGCCTGGCATGGCGGTCGCAGCCCAGGGCCTCGGAGGTGGTGCTCAGGCTCCGGGCGGTCTCCAAGGAGCCATCGCCAGCGGTCGGCGGTCAACGCCCGTGACGTAGGCCGCACAGGCGCGCGGGACACCGAGTGCGCCACCAGCGCGAGATGCGGGAGGTGGGGAGCGCCAGCCCAAGGTCCCAGCCAGGCCTGCCCCTCCCGCCTTCCTGCTGACCTTTAAAGGCCAGAGCATTGCCCCGACGGGAGGCGAGCCGCGGGCCCGCTGCTCCAACCCCTGCGCCCGGACGCCAGTGGATCAGAGCGCCTGGGCCGCTCGGAGGCCGCGCTGCGTCGCGAGCCTCTAGCCTGGCCGCATTGTGCCCGTGGCAGGAGAGCCTGGCGGGAACGCGGGGAGCATCTGGGCCCGCCCGAGGCCCCCAGGGCAGGAGGACGCGGAGCACGGGCCGCGGGGGGAGGGGGCGGCTCGTGCCCTGCGTGCGCCTGCGGCTGCGGGGTTTAAATCCCCGGAGTTCGGCCGGCCGCGGCGCGAGCCCCGAACGTTCCCTCATTTCCCACCCTCACGCCCCGCCGCGCCGCCCTCTCCGGGTCGCTCGGTCCCCATTGTCCTCGCCGCCGCTCGACGCAGCTGCTGCTACCGACTGTGACCGGGTCTTTTCTGATCTTCCGCCCAGCCCGCTCGGCTCCTCCCTCCGTCCGCCCGGGCACCCGTGCTCGGCCGGGGAGCCCCCCATTGGGGACCCCCCGGCGCTCGGCGCCCTTGGGCGCGGGTCCCCGTGGTGGTGGCCCAGGCCATTGGCCAGCGACAGGGGCCGCAGAGGACGGTAGGAGACCACCGGGTCCCCTCGCCTATTGCAGAATCCTGGGGGAGGCGGTGGGGGTCGAAGGTCCGGGAGTATGGGGGCTGCGGGCAGGTCCAGTTGGGGCCGGGGCGGGGCTGTCGAGGTGGGCATGGGTGGCCTGTCACAGCAGGCGGCCAGCAGCTTGTGGCTGGGCCACTTCGCAGCGCCGATGCCCACCAGCAGATCCTGTTGCCCGAACAAGTGCTCGGGGTTGTGGGCGGGCCCAGGGGATGTGGCTCTCTCTGCTCTGCCCCTCCTCACCCCCAAGATGTAGTCACAGTTGCTCCCCGCCCTTTTCTTTTATTCTATTTTTTTTTAATTAAAAAGCCTTTTGATTTGTGTGTCCTGCCAATGCCCTCCTGGTTTCTGCAGAAACAAATTGAAATCAGTGTGGAACAGGGGGAGGAGGGGGTCTCTTTCTTCCCGCGGGACCTTAGCGCCCCAGCCCTAAGGAGTGACCCCCACTGCCTCTTTCTGTAAGTCTGTACCAGGTTGCCACCGGGAGTGTGCAAGGGTGAGAGGTCAGTTGTAGGGGAGTGCGAGTGGAGGCGAGTGGGAAGGTGTTCACTGACTCCTGACCTTGGACCTCGACCTTGCCCCAGAGCCCACTGTGAGCATAGGTGAAGTGGGTGAGGAATGGACTCCAGTATATATTGAAAGCACCTAGGGTCCTTCCTGGTCACTTGTCAGGGAGAAAGGGAGGGAGAGGGAGATGGGGTAGAGGGAGATCACTAAGAGAAAAAGAGAGAGAGAGAGAGAGAGAGAGAGAATTTGAATCCAAGATGTGTCTCCTTGTTTCACTGGGTAATTCAGCATTCTAGCAAAAGGAAAAGCATCTAAGAGCTTGATCATTTCTCAATTGGTACTTAAACAGTAAATCAAGGGTTACTCTTTGCCCTCCCCCCAGATTCTTTGTAGTCATCACAACCATTGTCCTGAGATTCCACCCTTTGCCCTACCCATCACCCTAATGGATTTTCACTTGACCATTTCAGTCTTTTCCTTTTGAAAAGAGGAAGTAGGTTCTGTGAACTGGTCTTCCTACACTTTATTACCCACTTGGGGTTTATGAGAGTGAGGTTCTAGAACTTTTGCTTTTCACAATGTTTTTCCAACGAAGGTATCTTGGTTTTTAGTATGAATGGGCATACCTGTTGAATCACACACCCCCCATAGTCCCATGTCTAGCTGTGGGATTATTTCCAAACAAATCACATGACTATGGTTCACAATCTCCCTGTATCCCAAATACTCAACAGACTTGGTCTCCTTTAATGTTTCGTCATACGTTTTTTAATTTTATTTTGGGTCCCATCTAGAGATACTCAGTGAGTACTTCCTGTTTGGTACGCGTAGAGAGGGAGTGAGAAGGGAGTATTGGGGGTGGTGGCACTCTGGGACTCATGTGGTGTCAATACCTACTCAGGTCCCCAGCATGCAAAGCATGAAGAATAGGCCTTGGAGCCAGCTTTCCTGTAAGAGCTTTACTTTTGGGTATGGGGTTGTATTGAGTCATGACATATACTTGGAAAAAACTCTACAAGAGTTAGAATGGTAATTACTCAGCACTAAGCCTTGTGTCATCATTGTTTACATTGCCAGTTGCAGCCAAATAAACTATTAGTCCATTAGTAAGGGTAAATTGTGTTTTATAACTTCTTTGGGTTTCATATATCTACAAGTATTTTGGGAAATGATGTATGATGTCTTTGGGGGCCACACCTTGTAGCTCCCAGGGCATACTCCGGACTCTGTGCTCAGGGATAACTCCTGGCAGTGTTCTGGGCACCCTCTGTGGTGCCAGGGATCGAAGAGGGCCACATGTGAGGCAAGTACCTAACCTCTCTAGCCCCCAAAATGTATTTCTTAATGAATGATTTCCACCAGAGGTGTACTGGCCAGACCACTCTAATCGATTAGTTTATTTGGATTTCAGTGTTAGCTCTGTTACTCTGTAATCCTGAAAAGAACCTTTGGTCACAGTGTCTTCTGTTGTCAAATACTAAACTAAAATACAGTGCAGAACAAAGTGCACTGAAAAGCTACATTGACCACAATCACATCTTTTCTTCTATGACAAGGTAATTCTATAGAACTTCAAGAATCATTCAGTCAAACACTAATTGTATGAAAACCATCCTGTCTACTTGTCCAGTGGCATTGCCCATGCCTCCAATGTAGTTCACATTCCTAGAAACTCCTCTGTTCACTGACTTCTGAACTTCTGATTGGTTCCCTCCCTGTAAAATGGGGTCATAATCCGTAGATGATACATATCAAAAGTGATAGGAAGGAATAAATTATAAGAAAACTTTGTATAAAGTAGATCTTGCTAAGTGTAAGTAGATATAAAACAGTACAAAGGAATTTCCATTTGTTGAGTATAAGAACATTTACCTGATTATCCGTTGAATACTGTTTAATTTAGCTTCCCTTACCATGACGAAAACACCAAAAGTTGAGTGACTTTAGCAACAATTTTTTCTCTTAGTTCTAGTGATGGTGAAAAAGTATGGTTGGAATTCCAGCTAATTTCTAGTTCGAGCCATCCTCTTGCTGTTCTCTTCCATAGAAGAGAGTATGGGTGAAAGCAGAGTGGAGAGGAAGATGGAGGTGGTGGTAAGAGAGATATCATTGGGCTCTTTTGATGAGGCCACTGGTCTCCTCAGAGGATCCAACTCTTCAGAGTGCCTTATGCCAAGCTAATGCTAACGCTTTCTCAAAGGGTCCATATCTTCATACTGCCATCCAATGGGAAATGAAAGCTCTGTGAGCATGAAATGAAAGCATGTGAATTTGAGGTATTCTGAACATCAGTAAGTCAAGGTAAAAAGGCCCTCCCGTTGATCATCGATTTGCTCGAGCGGGCCCAGTAACGTCTCCATTGGAGACTTTGTTGTTACTGTGTCTGACATATCGAATACGTCATGAGGAGCTTGCCAGGCTCTGCCGTACAAACAAGATACTCTGGGGAGCTTGCCGGGCTCTCCGAGAGGGGCGGAGGAATCAAACTCGGGTCGGCCATGTTGGCTGCGTGCAAGGCAAACGCCCTACCGCTGTGCTATCGCTCCAGCCCATGAACATCAGTCCATAAGACTATGAACATCAGTCCATAAGACTATGAATATCCAGCCTATGAACATCAGTCCATAAGACTACTAATTAAAGCAGTCATTCTTAAGAAATACCAAATGTTACAAGGTTACAAAATGGGTCAAATAAAGATGAGTTTATTCACCATGATCTTGGTAAAGGAAATCCGAAAAGTTCTTGAAGTGAATGTGGACAATACAAACCTGTTCCATGTGGTATAGGCAAGAACGTGCTCTTACACCGGAAGGAAATGAGCCAGTGTGGGGTGAACAGCAGAGCCCGAGTCTGAACCCAGATTTCTCAACTTCATTTCTTTTCCTAACCTAACTAGAGCTGATTTTGCTACGAAACATAAGATATCAAGAGAGACGATTCTGAATTTTGGATGTAACCATCTGAGAAAAGCACATTGGAGAGGTTTGACTCCAGAGAGCTAGTTTCCTTCCTTGGATGCAGAGACTTGATCCCCCACATGCCACACTGAATTGATGTTTATTCGGTAAACAGTGCCTATCTGGATTCTCCCACAAACCAGACCCATAGGAATGCCAAGATCTCACCTCTGCTGAGGGAGAGGTGTAATTCGGTGAAAGTTGCTCAGGCCTAAGAACCATGAAGCCTGTGGGCAAACACAATCATTGTTCCATGGCCTTCCAACCTATCCCTGGGTATCAGTCAGTTTCAACATTTTTTCTAAGGCACATGCATTTGAGGACGTTTTCAGTCAGACCTGCTTTCTTATGCTTAATGCAGTGCTTGTTGCTGGAAGGCTTGCGCTAGTTTCCAGACTCATAGGACTAGTTTCCCAAATTCTGTGTGGGTGGTCCTACACCACAGGTGAGTTCCTCATAGAAAACCATCCTCTGAAACTCAGTGGAACCCACTGGAAACACTCTCAATTCAGTCAACATTTGATTACATGACTTCAGTGTAAGGGGGAAATTAACGTTTCATAGTTATTTTTTTACTTAAAATGTGAACGCAACATTTCATTGAAACATAGCAATTGAGGGGGGCTGGAGCGATAGCACAGCAGGCAGGATGTTTGCCCTACACGCAGCCAACATGGCCGACACGGGTTCGATTCCCAGCATCCCATATAGTCCCCTGAACACTGCCAGGAGTAATTTCTGAGTTCATGAGCCAGGAGTAATTCCTGAGTATCACCGGGTGTGACCCAAAAAGCAAAATAAATAAATAAATAAAAGAAACATAGCAATTGAACTATCAGTTGGTGGCTCTAAAATTCATATAAGAACAATAATTTTTTGATTAAATGTGATGGCTCTCATTCATATTCAGCACAGTTGTCTTTTAGAAATGCCAATTTAGAAACTTCCTTTCTCCGAGTTTTTGTGGGTTGCGGGGGGGGGACAATTATATGTCTCAGATTGTAAAGACTCAAGTCACAGCTACCTGTATAGCACAGTTGTGCTTTTGGTTCTGAAGTGAAGCCTGCTGAGATACAGTTTTATCACTGATTAACATCTGCTGTGTCTCCTGTGTTGTGACTTGAAGAAAAGTCTGCAAGACCAAAGGTGAGATTCAGGAGAAGGCACAGAAGGGGATACTTGCAGGAAAGAAAACCTTCCACTTGAGTCATTTCCTTTCTAGCTGTCATTCAGGATGTGGTGGTTGCTCTTTCCCAAGTTCAGACATCCTGTGCCACACAGACCCAGCTGCAACTTAACAAAATACAGAAGATAAAAACTTTATCTTCCTAGAAAGTATCAGCAATTGAAAACTCTCAGTTTCACCTTACTGCCTCTTAAACTTTAATAGACTACTGTCAGAAAAAGAAACAGAAATGTCATATATGTTTACATATACACAAATAAGTGTGTATTTATAGATTTATTTGAAATATAGAATATGTAATTATTATATGGTATAAATATTCTTATGTAAAATATAATATATTATTTATAGTTCAATGTATAAGTAAATATGAACATTTAGAATATTATGTCATTTAAATATATATAAAATATGTATGTTTATATATAATTAATATATAAATAAATAATAGAAATGTGTACATTATGTGTCTATATATTATATATATGCAAATATTACATTTCATAATAAAACATAATAAATTCTATGTGTATAATTTATTTGTTATAAAATATCTATCATCTGTAAAATATAATTACATATCTTTTTATATATACACTTTTATGTGTGTCATATCCGCATATCCATATATATATAGACAGACATGTGTTTAAGTCTGTAGACATATATGTATGTATTTGTCTAAAACAATGCATTCCATATGTTATACCTATATACACACTTCTGTGTACATACACTTGATGAGTATGCAGTGACTTGAGTGCACATTTTCTTACTGTGCATAGTTCTCTGAGGAGAACATTTGGCATAAACCTGGTTGTAGAGTGAAGCTCTGATTCCCATTGTAGTGGTATTTGCAGATGGAATGGTTTGGGGAGAGATTTTAGTGAGATGAGATGTGACAGTGGCATTCTTGTGATGGTATTGATGTTTCAGCAAAAGGCTGGCTTCGCACTCTGTCAGCTCTTGAAGGTACCCAGGATGACACCTTCCTGGGAACCAAGAAGAGCCCTCACCAAGAACTGCATCCTCCAGCACCTTGTCCTGGGATTTCCCTGCCTCTAGACCCTGACGAACAAATGTCTAACAGCCTTTCTCTGTTAGTTTGCTATTATACTCCACACTGAGACTCCCTGAAAAATTACGTGGAGGGTAAGTTTTGTCTGGTTGTTAGTTTGAGTGTCTCAGTGGAGTTGATCGCAGGGGAGCTGCATGTCCCACACAAACTAGAAGCCTGCAGGATGACAGCTCAGCTTGGTCATGGCACCTGAGGCTACCTAGGATAGGGCTGATGTCCAGCCTTGGTTTCTTACCTCAAGACTCAGCCTCAGTGTGGGAGACAGGAAAGGGGGTGAGGAAACTGCCTTTGTCAGTGGCCAGTGAAGGGGCCTGAAGGCAATATAACTCAGATCATTGGATCATTTTGTTGCGGTCTCATTTTCCGTATTCAGGAGAAGTTTAGACGAGAAACTTCCAATGGGCAGCAGAAACAGCCCCATCAGGGCTGGTATATCAGTGCTGCACTTAGCAGCCCTGACCTAATTTCAATAGACACTGGCATGTGGCATGACTGAAAAGTAAACCCTGTTGGTGAATGTCTGGTCACTTAGAAAAGTGGATTCTAAATATGGAATATGTGTATGCTCACATCTGCTTACGTTTCAGAAACCCAGAAGCTTACTCTTTGGCTTTCCCTGTTTCTTTGGGCCCTATTTGCACCTCAGAGAGTGTTTTTCTATTCTGTTCCTCCTTGTACACCAGGAGTATCAGCTTCTTTCTAGCCCCTAGGAGAAGTTGGATAAACCTAAGCTCTTTTGCATTCTCATTTCATACACTATTTGGGGAAAATTCTTTTACCATCACGATTTGAGGGTTGATCATCATCTGCCCACCGCCACCCCTTAACCCCCTCCCCCCCACACACACACATACTTGAGAAATGAGGTAGGACTCTTGAGTCTGAGCTACTGGACCATTAGGTGAGTCAGCACTTTGTCCAGCAGGCAGCTGGATACAACTGGGGAGCCAGAGAGTATATAGTGTGCAAATACCAACTATGTGGGCAGCAATGTGGAAAACATAGTAAAGTTCAAAAATGGTGTGAGGATTATGAAGGACGAATCTGTGGGGCCTCACCTTGCCTACTTCAAGTCAATGTCCAAAGAGAATCGTGACCAGACAAACTCACCAAAGTACAAGTTCAATCAACTGGATGGCTCCAACACTCTCCAGAGTCCAACACTCTCCGGAAGCATGTTTGGTAGGTGGAGGCAGAGGCACAAAGAATCTTAAGGCACATTCTTGCCTCCTTGATTCATACCCAGAGGTTATGTTCTTCTTTCTAAAGCATTACTCTGCTGTTACACTAGCAAGGTGCTTTCTGTATCCAAGGACTTGTGTCATGATGGCACTTTATTGGATTCCTTCTTATAGGTTGAACACTTTTCATTTTACTGAAATGAAAGGATTTGGAGGAGTCAAGCTGGAGAACCAGAGTTCCGAATTCGGGACATGAGTCATCTGGCCTGGTGCCCACACTTCTCTAATATTATATAGATTCCTGTGTTTATTGTTGTGATTCTAAGTTGTTGTCTCATGGGAAAAGGGAAGCTTGTCAAATGTAAATATATTTCTGAACCTCAGAAAATAACATATTCTTTAGTCATCTGAAGATATTTGCTTGAATCAATGGCCCAAACCACTTCTGAATGACATGATTCTGAGTGAGTAGATCCTCCTTACGATAGAACAACTGACTATAGCAGAAATATCTGCTCATCTAGCAACCAAAACCCTCCTTGTGATGATAGAACCATAAAGCATGACACAAAGTTGCAAAGAATTTTCTCATTCCCTTGCGAAGACAGTGTCTTTAAGATTCAGTGGCTTGAGTATGTGCCCACATAGATACGCTTCAGGAGTGTAGGGAGACAAGAAAGAGTTTCTTAGTCACAGTGGGTGGAGTCAGTTTGAAGAAGTGAATTTGTAAATTCAACAGTTTCCTTATCCTTGAAACTTCTTTCAAGACTTTTCTCCAAGTTTTCGTTTCAATTCTATGATCATTTTAAGCATCTGAAAGTAACTTTCAAAAGATTTTTTTTTCAAAGTGACTTTAGCACCTTGTGACTCAAATGGGACTGGAATAAAACACTGAACAATTTGTAGATCATATGACTTGCAACTTCCATACTCCACTTTTGATACAGGTTTCTTTCCCTTTCACCTCTATGAGAACCAGAATCACCACCATCAGAGCCACTGACAGGTTTTCCAATTAGTGTCTCGTGATTAACATGAAGTTAAAAAATTCCAATGAGAGACTCCTTCCAGGGATTTATGGCAAGCATGTTTTCAGAATGCTAGGAAATAAAAGAAAGAAACTTTTCTGCTTTGGTCACCTGTTTACAACTTCCTATTCCGATCCAAGTGTCCTGGTTACCACCTTCAACTCTCAGATGCAGGAAGTGGATACCCAAATCTTGAGGATCTGCTCTTGGAAATGCTGAATTAGACAGGTAGGCATGTGCCTCCCATTTTTGAGGGTTTCAGACTGAGAGCTGCTGAACCATTTGGTACAGAAATATGTTAGAAAAAAATGCAAAGAAACCATTTCCATTATCAGTTGATTGTTAGAAGGAGAAAGAAAATGATCACTTCCAGCCATGAACCAGTTTGGTGAGACAGCCTGGTGGTTTAGTAATTTAGTTCTTTATTTCGTCTGAAGAGCTCGACTGAGATAAAGTTCCTAGGACATAATATTCGTGGGTATCAAATATACAGGCTGTTGGCTTTAGTCTCTACACATAAACATGCCTCCATGATAGCAATTTCAGAACATTGTCATTATCCCAGAAGGCAACACCGTACTCTCGACCATCATCTCGGTTCCCTTCCCTGCCCAACCCCAACTCTAGGCACATGCTACCCTGCTCTTGAGTTTCTGTCGGTTTATGTCTTCTGGAAGTTTTGTAGAAATAATCATGCACCCATGTTGTTGCATGTCTTAATACTTTTCTTGCCAAGTCATATTTTATATAAAGCCAGGCACCCACTTGTTGCATCTATCAATGCAGTCTTGACTCAAATGGTATTAGATTTTGCGGGCATTTGCCACATTTCGGTAGGCATTCATAAGTGACATTTAAAATCCACAGGAAACCTCCCTACATCGAATAGATAAGTCTGTGCCAGGCACTGGGGGTACAAGGCAATGATAGGGCTACTAACAAATGGTTTATTAAATGAACTGTTTCTAAGGAAGGGAGAAAAAGTCTCTAAAGGACTGATGTCTGCTCTCTAAGAAGAAGGCCTAAAAGCTACATAATAGAAAGCGCTATCACACAGGCATCATAAATCAAGTAAGCACTGGACACAGGGAGTGAGTCTCTTTTGAAAGATAGAGTTCAACTGGTTGGAATAGACTTTGTCGATTAGCTGGCTTTATTACCATCATATGGAATTGTTGCTGAAGTATAAAAGAAAACAGTTTGAGTTTCATCTTTCATGGGGAGCTCTGTTCATTTACTCTTTGGCAGAATAGATGTTTTGTCTCTGAAACGGAATTCTGTTGTTCAGGAGACATCTGGTAAAACAGCTATTAAAGTATTCTTTTCTGGTAGAAATGACTGCTTAGTAGAACAGCAGCAGTTTGTAAATGGAATCATGATTCTCTCTTACCGCTTCTTCCAGTTTCCTCCTCCTTGTTCCCATGTGGCAGCAAAGGAGTAAATAGATTATGCTTTGTATTTCATTAGTTTTTAGCTCACCTCAAATTTCTGTTTCTTTTCCTGAGGAGTAGTTAAATGATGTGTTATCAAGAATTTACCTAAACCCTAATGCAATGGATGGTTTTGCCTACTATGGGATCGTATCTTTTTTTTTAAGTTCGGTTACCTTTTCTCCCCACTGTAATTTTATTTTAAAAACTTGACTTTAGAAATATTCAATAGGAGAGATAGTACATGGAAGTCATTTGCCTTGCATGCAGCTGAGCGGGGTTCGATAATTTGCATCACATGGCCCCCAGAGTACAGAGCCAGGAGTAAGAAAAGGCAGTCCGTGGGTAACTTAGAGGCCATGGGAACATCAGCAGCGTTGAGGTGAGGTGTTTGCCTGTATGTAAACCACAGAGCCAATAGTTTGATTGGCTTGGAAACCAAATTGGGATCAAACTTAAACGTGTCTGTAATGGATGCATGCCTGAGGAAGGGGTTGTGGGAACCTGGAGAAGGGAAGATGACACTGGTGGTAGAATTGGTGTTGGGATATTGGATGCCCGACACCCTAATATAGAAAGCTTTGTAAATCATGGTGCCTCAATTAAAATTTTGATAATAGAAAAAGCCCTCAATTTACAGACTAATTCTTTGGATAACTTCATCGGAAGGAAATACATTTATCACTAATGTTAATATTCTGTACAGCACTATGAACAGTGATTCCATTAAAGCCAAAATAAAAAGGAAGGAAGAATAATGTCAGAGAAGGTGGGATTTCCCAATATAAACATATGTACACTTAAAGGTCCCTTAAATCCCTTAAGAATACAGTCTCCATCTTTTAACTCTCTTCCTCCTTGACTTGATTTCTTCAAATTCTGTCCTTCCTGGAAGCCGGGATTGCAGCCTCTCAAGCCTGTGAAGTAGTATAGAGCCTGCCCTGAGGAATCTATGACTCAGAGGGAATTGTTCCTGCCCCTGCTCCAACAGGGGTCCAAACAAGTTTTATATCAGCTGACAACTGTTATGATGATGTTTGGTTCATGGAATGTAGCACTGGAGCACTGTCCTCCAGTTGTTCACCGCTTTGCTCGAGCGGGCACCAGTAACATCTCCATCGTGAGACTGCTGTTACTATTTTTGGCATATTGAATACGCCACAGCGAGCTTGACAGGCTCTGCTGTTCGGGCAGGATACTCTGAGTAATTTGCTGGGCTATCCGAGAGGGACGAAGGAATCGAACCCGGGCCTACCGCTATGCTATTGGGCCCGTCCTAGTGTACTCCACATACAATTCCTTGCTCTCTGACCCTAAACAACTATTACCTCTTTATAGTGACACTGTTTCAGATGTCACTGTTTCATCTACATAATGGGATCATAAGCTCCTTCAGAGGTAACACAAAAGTTGTGGAGCTGGGGACCTGATGATGGTACAGCAACTAGCACATTAGCCTTGCACATGCCCACACTGGGTTCGATACCCAGCATTTCATAGGTTTCCTGGAGCACCTCCAGGACTAGTTCCTGAGTGCAGAGCCAGGTGTAACTCCTTAGCACCGCCAGGTATGACCTCCAAAGTCAAAACAGTTTGAAAACCTTTATTTTGATGGGTTTTTTCCCTCTCAACAGGACGGAAAAATGCCAGAGACACCTGATACTGCAGCATCTCTCAATATTGGTGGGACACCCGAGGAACAGCCTGGTGTTCAGGAACAACCTAATGTGGAGGAACATCCTGGTGTTCAGGAACAACCTAATGTGGAGGAACATCCTGGTGTTCAGGAACAACCTAATGTGGAGGAACATCCTGGTGTTCAGGAACAACCTAATGTGGAGGAACATCCTGGTGTTCAGGAACAACCTAATGTGGAGGAACAGCCTGGTGTTCAGGAACAACCTAATGTGGAGGAACATCCTGGTGTTCAGGAACAACCTAATGTGGAGGAACAGCCTGGTGTTCAGGAACAACCTAATGTGGAGGAACAGCCTGGTGTTCAGGAACAACCTAATGTGGAGGAACAGCCTGGTGTTCAGGAACAACCTAATGTGGAGGAACATCCTGATGTAGAGGAAAATCCTGGTGTCCAGTAAGTGGAAGCTTTGAATCAACACTGGTTACTAGCCATGTTACTTCATGTATGTTTCCTGAACATTTCAGCACCTGAACTCTTCACCTGCTATTAGAAAATAGGACTCATGAAGTTGTCTAATAAGGCCTCTTCTTTTTTTTTTCTTTTTAATTTTTATTAGTGAGACACCATGAGGTACAGTTGTAGACTTACAAATTTTTGTGCTTGGGTTTCAATTATAAAATGATCCATCCTTCCACCAGTGCCCATTTCCCACCACCACGGATCCCAGTATCCCTCCCACCCCCCACCAGGGCATTCATTCACTTTTGTTCTCTCTCTCCTATAGGGTGTTGTGGTTTGCAAAAGATAAGGCCTCTTCTTTAGATGAGTTGTAAGGCCTTCCAGGTGATATTTGTGATCAGTTACTTTGAAATTGATTCAGAAGTGAATGTTCTATCACATTGGATACAAACACATAGGTCCCACTTTTTGATAAAATTTCTTTAGAGAGGGGCTGGAGAGAGCTCAGTGGACTGAGCACATTTTTGCATACAGGAGGCTTGGGATCAAACTCCAGCACAGCACCCCATTGTCCCCAAGCACCAGGAAGAGCAGCCTCTAAGAGTAGTCCCTGGGAGGTGGGAGTTGTCCTTTAGCATCACCTATCAAGCGCTGAACAAAAAAGAAGTTTATTTGTAAAGAAATTAGATAGGATAGCCCAAAGGTCGAGTGTACCTGTGGCCCCCAAACCTAAAAAAGACCCATTCTGGAAAGAGCAATCAAAAGATAGGAGGAAAAGTCATTTTAATGCTGCTCTACAGATTGGTTTCACACAAATCTTTTCTTATAATGCATGTTAAGATCTGATAGTTATGCATGATCCTAAGGCACTTTTATAAATTTCAGGCAAGAAGAACAACATGACTCTAACATCACAGTGGATGGTAAAGTTGGATTATCAATGAATATCATAAATTGTTTCCTTTAACTATGGTTAAGTCTGTCAGTAAATTTGTAAAAATGTGAAGTGAATAAGCTAAATCAGTTAAATATATTCTGAAATGGTCATGTAATCTACTGGGGCTCCATCCTATTTCAGTACACATTTCATTTTTAATCTTTTGTAATGTATAGGAACTGACTGGCTATTCGTTCCATTTATTTCTAACTGTGAAATGACATTTTAACTTAGTAGTTTGTATCTCCAAAGGACTCAGGTGATTTTCTTCAAGCTATGTATCCCTTTTGTAAAAGGAAGTCCATGTCAATGTTATTTACCCTTATTTGAAGTGAGCATACATTTGATACATGGTGAATGCTGTGCTGACTTAATATAAAATCTGTGCAAAGGCATGGCATTCTTCTACTTTGGCACCATGACTCACAAAGCTGTTAAAAATTGATCCTCTATGCATATTTCCATGTCATCTGAAAAGAGTGATAATTAGACTTCCAGGTGGATCTCTTTGATTTTTTTTTGCTAGCTTAAATACTACTGGGGCTTTCAATACTATGTTGAATAACAGTGGAGAAAGTGGCATCCTTGCATTGTGTATGATGTCAGAGGGAAGCCTTTTAGGTTTTCACCATTGTGTGAAATACTGGCTGTAGTTTATTGTCAATGGTTGTTACTATCTTAAGGAAGTTTGCTTCTATGCCTGCTGTGTTGAGGATTTTTATCATGAGTGGGTGTTGGATTCATCAAAAGCTTTTTTATCCAGTAGTATAATCATACAGATGTCTCTGTATCAAACAATACAATCAATGTTATACACAATATCATATAATCAATGGAAATTGTTAAAAAATTTATTTTATTGCATATGACATTACTTTGCTTCCATTGAACACTCTTTTCATTCCTTACATGAGACCCAGTTAATTGTGGTGTATTGGTACTTACAACTGGTATGTTGTTGAATTCAGTTTGCTAAGATTTGTTATGGATTTTTAAATTGATGATCAATTGTGATATTCATCTGAAAATTTTTCAGGTCATATTTCTATCTGCTTTCAGTATCCATGTAATTTTGCTTTCCTAGAGATTTGCCTAGTCCTCTTTATTTCACATTTGAGAAGTTTGAGGAATATTAAGTATTCAATCTTTTTGAAAGGTATGCTAGAACTTACCCATGAACCTATCTAGACGAGTCTCCTCCTGGGGAGATTTGGAATGACCGTTTTAATTTCCTTGCTTGGAATTGGTCTGTTCTGTTTTTATATTTCTTCAGTATTGCCATTTGAGAGGTTTTATGATTCTAAAAAGCCACGCCTTTCTCCCTGGTTCTCCTGCGTGGCGGCATCTTCTGTAACCTGTATTTTTGTAGTTAGATGCTGCTTATATTGCCAGCTCTTGATTGTCTGAAAATGTATTTATCCCTCCCTCAAGTCTGACAGTTTTGCAAGATAGAAGGCTCTAGACTGGAGAGTCATTCAATGCTTTGAATATGTCACTCCCTTCTCCTATGGTTTCAGAGGAGAGATCTGTTGTGAATTTTCTTGCCTGTCTCTCAGTTGCCTTTGTGATGAGGATGGGTAAATCAAATGCAGGAAAGTCGGGTGGTAAGGCACTAAATGGGGCATGGTTCCTGAATGACATAGGGAAATAAGTCCCAGCTTCCCTCCAGTCACCTATGGAAAGCCAAGGCATGACAGGTTTTAGTGCCAAAACTATATTGTGTAAACAAATTCCAAGGAGTGAAACTTAGTTCACTCTCTTCCTAAAGTTAGCAATTTCCGGCCAGCCATCCCTGCTTTCCCCAAAAGGTCATGTTTTATGTCACTGAAATAATCCATAAATGTAAATATAGATGTCAAATCAAAATGATTCATAGTGATTTTCGAGTGTTTGACGCCTCCAGGCAGGTGAAAATAGAATTCCTTCATGACCACTAAGGCAAAAATAAAAACTCTTTTTTTATAGTACTATTCCCTGTAGTTGGCTGCGTGCAAGGCAAACACCCTACTGCTATGCTATCTCCCTCCCCTCTTCACACCACCACCCTTCGCAAAGTCCCCTCCCATCCTCCACCACCCTTCCCGTCCCCCCCCACGCCCCCCACTCCAGCAACTCTCACCATCCGTCCCATCCGCGCCCCCACCCGGGACTCCGGCCCCGCTGCGTCCCGAGGTCGACCAGTTGAGCCACCCGGATCTTTTTATTTTAAAATATCAATTTACTTCTTGAATCACCGTGAGAAACAGTTACAAAGCTTTCGGGTTGAAATCTCAGTCCTACAACCAGTGCACCAGTGCCCATTTTCCTCCACCACCACTACCACCACTGAACACCGAAATCCCGTCTCTCTCTCTCTCCCCTCCCCCTCTTTCCTCTCTCCCTCTCTCCCTCCCCCTCTCCCTCTTCCTCCCTGGATCCCATTCTATATCGGCATCACTTTCGCATGTGCTCTCCTCCCGCTCGAGGTCCATCCCTGCGCAGACCTCGCCTCGCCTCGCCTGGGTCCGGTCGGGTCTGTCAGTCCCTCTGGCACTCGGATCTCCAGGCCGGCCGGCCGGTGACCCTGTCTTTCGAGCGACTGCCAACAACTGGCGCTCCCCTTCCCCCTTTCCTTCCTGAGCCTTTTTTTTTCTAGTTCTTCCTGCAGCCCTTCCCCCTCCCCCTTCCTGCACCTTTTTGCCCCCTCCTGGCCGCTTTTATATTTCTTCCCCACCCCCATCGGTGGGGGAGGGGGCGGCAGGGAGGCCGCCTGCAGGCAGTATTCCAGGAGGGGGAGGAGCGGGGACAGACCTGTCCGGTACTGAAGCACAGCGGGAAGGCGTTGGCCTTGCATGCAGCGGGCTCCGTAGAGCCAGGTTCCATTCCTCTGCCCCTCTCAGAGAGCCAGGCAAGCTCCCCGTGAGGTATTCTATATGCCAAACCCAATAACAACAAGTCTCATGATGGAGACGTTACTGGGCCCGCTCGAGCAAATTGATGAACAACGGGAGGACCGTGACCGTGACTATTCCCTGTACTAGTTTTTACATCTAATATAAAATGAAAGCCAGGTGTTAAGCAGCAGTAACATTTTCATAGACCAGCACCAGCTTGTGGATTAATGGTTGAAAACCACTACTCTAGAAGAAATCGAATAGACTGAGACATTTGAATATCTCCACCCATTGTGGGAAAGAGGAAAAAGCAAACCGGGATGCTAGACAGCAAATAAGACACAGGAATCCCTTCTAATAAATCACGGTATGTCCTGCACGTGGGACATATATCAAAAGGGAATTTTCTTTCTTAGATTGCCCTATCTAGAGTTTATATACTTCTTATAGTTCGAAGAACACTAAACTTTTCATATATTTAAGCATTAATTTTCATATCAAGAAATAATTGAACTTTGTGTTTTTTTAAACCATTTCAGAAGGTTCTTCTTGCTGTTCCTCATTCTGTTGCTTGAAATGGTAAGATCATCTACCTTCTCTAAAAGTTCGATATATTAACTCTTAGTAGGTATATCATCTAACCACCTTATCCTTTAACATAGCCTGAGTGTATACATATGAAATGTGTAATTGACGATGTGGTAACATTTTTTTCCCTTTGATACTGGTCATTTAAAAAAAATTCGCTTCAAATTTGATCTCTAGACCATATACTCCATAGATACAACCATTGGCAGTGGTTCTCAAAGCTGGTTGTAGTTACATAGAATATGCAGACCAGGTAAGATCTGCTTGTTTGGGCAATTTTAAAAAATCTCTAAAGATTTGTGTTTGGCAGTAGAAGACTTTTGAGCCAATACATCTCCACCTGCATTGAAAAGAGAACCCAGAAAAAGAACTCAGGAGCAATCCGTCTTCAATGATTTAGGTAGAACTGAAGCACTTTTCTCCCGTTGTTCATGGATTTGCTCGAGTGGGCACCAGTAACGTCTCCATTGTGAGACTTGTTGTTACTGTGTTTGGCATATCAAATACCCCACAGGTAGCTTGCCAGGCTCTGCTGTGTGGGCAGGATACTCTCGGTCGCTTTCTGAGCTCTCTGAGATGGACAGAAGGATCGAACCCAGTTGGTTGTGTGCAAGGCAAACGCCCTAGCCGCTGCGCTATCGCACCAGCCCAAGAGAGTTTAGGTAACACCTGAGAACATGTTGGCAGTGACTATATGCCATTCTGTGTACTGACCGGGTTCTGACTTCAAAGGTGAATGCATATGTTGAAACTCATTGTACACCTAAGATAAAACATTGGAGTGGTTGAATTTAAATTGGACTATACATGTCTTATAAAATTTCAACTTTGCTCTGTTTGAATTTTTTTTCTAATGAACTATTCAAAACTTCTGTGTGGCAGTTGACTAGAAATATTTAGTGCACTGAACCATTGTACTGGAAAACATAAAGACCCTTGAATATAGCCACTAGAAACTGTGATTTTGTTGAAACCCATTTAATTGTTTGACTAAAGATTGTGGTGCTTGATAATTACAGGCAGGGTGCTACTTTCCATGATGAACCTTATGGTTGTTCACCCACCTTGACCACTCAGAGAGAATTACTGCTGAGTAGTCCTGTTGAATTGAAGAGAGGCATCCAGAAACAGGACCGCCATTTATTTCTCTATGAGGATATACTTATTATCGCCAAAATCAAGTAAGTAGAATGCACAATGTAGTTCATATTATAAAACAGCATTACCACTAAACTGTTGTTCATATTATAAAACAGCATTACCATTACACTGGTTCTGAGCGATAGGAAGTCACATTTCTCTGGGCATTCTCTCCTCCTGCCTGTTTAAGTTTCAATTACTTTAGGAGTGTTCCTGACATAGCGAATTTGGTGACCTGACAAGGAGGTTTGACGACCGTGGTCCTAAGGAGTTGGAGTTGGGGAAGATGACGTAGATATTGTTAGAAATCTCTTCCATTGCTGACCTAAAGTAGATCATTTTCTCAGCCCCCGGAGACGATTCCTTGTGGTGACTCTACTTCAATCTAATTCTTTCTGACTTCTTTTCTCTTTCACTTTCATCTTGGGCTCTGCTTTTATGCTCTGTGAGTTTTTGTTTTTCATTATAGCCAAAATAGAAGAGAACACCATGTGAACCAAATCTCCAAAAAGAAACATGATTTTTCAATTTTATTTATTTAATTTTTATAATGTAGGAGCACTGCTATTTATCCAGCCATTGGTTAAGGTCACTGAATTGGGCATGAATTCCACATTACTTCTTTATTAAAAAAATTTTTTTAATTGTACAAGTTAGTTCACAATGTTTGATTACATTCAATTTTCAAGCACCAATCCCACCACCATTCCACCTTCCCTCCACCAAATTCGGGATGTTTCCGTCCCAAACCCCAATCCCTGTCACAAAACATAACTGAAGTAATATATTTTGTATTGTCTGTTATGAAGAACTGCTGAACATGCTTACAAAAAAGTGCTCATATAGGAAACAGTGTGAAGATTGTTTTATTTTGGCAGGAGCCATTAAGATATTCTTAGGATATTATTAACATTAATATATTGTAAAAGTTTGGGTGGTGTGAGCTTTGGTATACATCTCTGAAAATATGTATATATGCAGATTGTCTGATCTGTGGATATATTTTTTTCACTCTATTATTTGCTGCCAACTATCTGAATCCCATCGACTGTGGTGTGGTAATTATGGAAAATGGGTAGGGAGTGTTTTATAATTTGCTTTGTGGCCGCTTTCATGGTGGCACAGTCCAGGGATATATTTAGTCATATGTGAGGTTCGCCTGAGCATGTGGGGAGCAGCCTTGAGCATGGCGTCGGATAGGTTGTGGAAGTTTTTGGCTGCCAGAGCTGGGTCTCGTGGGGCAGGGAGGGCTTCCACCCGCGCCCCCTCTGGGGGACCCTGAGTGGAAAACAGCCTGGTGCAGAGTCCTGTGGCATGGTTATCGGGGGCGCATGTCATGCTCCCTTTAGGGAGAAGCAGCCATGTGATCTGGACGGTGGCCGGTGATGAGATTATCTGGCACCGGCAGGAGGTGGCTTATGGTTGTGACTCCTTGGTGGCCTGAGACTGGGGCAACCGGGCAGAGGATCTCTGCTCCTGTTCCCTCTGAGCCCAGAGACCAAGGTCACAAAGTTCCCCATTACCTGGGTTCTGTAGGACTTCACTCATGCGTGAGGCTCGGCCTGAGCTCTTGGAGAGGGGCCTTGAGTGTGGCACAGGTTCCTGCCTACCTCTGCGCTACAGGCCCTAATTGCCTCTTTGGATCTCGTTTGAGATTTATGGGCCTCTAAAATAAGGCCAATAAATGAGGTGGTTTGTGGGTATGTCTCCCACATACCTAACTTTTGGCCGTTGAATTTCTTGGTAAACTTGGCCCCAGGTTGTTGGGGTCTGGCCAAAGGCACAACAGCAGTTTTGGGGTATCTGGAAGCCTAAAGGAAGGCACCATCAGGCACCATCATGCACTTGCCAGACATTTACAGGTTGACCTGCTGGCGGCACCGTACCCCCCCAAAAAGGGACTTTAAATATGTTTTTCACCTACTTAATCATCTTGAAATGTAAGAATGTTAAAAATAAACTGATTTCCTTTCAAATCATACTTTCAAAACTGTTTTTGATCCAAATATATTGTTCAATATCTAGAAAAATCAAATTGCCATGTTACATCATTTCTCTACCATAATGTGCAAGCATGTGGGCTGATGCATCAACTATTTCAAGGATTACATTTGGCCTATGTTAAAATTTACTGTGCTTACTTCATGCTGGAGCGGTAGCACAGCAGGTAGGGCGTTCGCCTTACAAGCAGCCAACATGGCCGACCCAAGTTCGATTCCTCCGCCCCTCTCGGAGAGCCCGGCAAGCTACCGAGAGTATTCGATATGCCAGACACAGTAACAACAAAGTCTCCAATGGAGACGTTACTGGGCCCGCTCGAGCAAATCGACGATCAACGGGAGGGCCTTTACCTTTACCTTTTACTTCATGCTAATGAAAATAAGGATAAGGTTTTGGTTTGCCCCTAACATCTGGAAACTACGCTCTTATCACAAGTACAGAAACTCTCATCACATTGAAGAAATCACATAACAGGAAGTCCTATTTGGTTTTATCTTTTCAGGTACAATAACACTTATCAAATTAAATACAAAGTAAGACTGTCTGATCTGTGGATATCAACATGTACCGAAGAAGTTGAGGAGAGAAACTGTCATTCTGATAAAACATTTGTGTTAGGATGGCCCATAGTAAACTTCGTGGCAACATTTAGGTAAGAACTGTAGTTTCCCCTGTGTTTCCGTTCTTAGCTCCTAGGAATGTCCATTTTTCAGACCATTTTGAGGATAGACTAGAAGCAAATTTATTTTTTCAAAGATATTTTAATTGAATCACTATGAGATAGACCCTTACAAAGTTGTTCATGATTGAGTTGTAGTCATACAGCAACCCTCCACAGTGGGTCTCCATACAGACCCATCCCTCCATAGTGTACACTGGTCCCAGCACCAGTGTCCCCAGTTTCCCTCCCAACACCTCCCACCCACCCCACCCCATAGAGGCAGGCCTCTCTCCATCCCTCTCTCTTTCCCTGTCCCCCTTTCTCTTTCCTTCTCTTTCCCTTCCTCCCTCTCTCCCTGTCTCTCCCTCCCTCTCTCCTTTGGACATTGTGGATTACAACACACATACTGACAGGTGTATCCTGTTATCAGGTATCAGGTATATCCTGTTACCTACTTTGAGCACTCAGTTCTTGTCCAGCCTGCTCATTTCCAGCTATTCTTGCCATACTGGTCCCTTTGAAAAGCCTCATTCTATAAAGCACTTCATTCTGATAGTGCATGTAACCTGGAACAACTCTTTTGACACACTCTCATAGAATACTTGTATTCCTTTGATTCTCCTAAAGAGTTCTTACAATGTGAATTCAGGGGAGAATACGGGGAACTCTTGGAGTCATTTGTCTTCACCAGTGACTTTATAAGAGGACACAAGTGGTCACAAACCTGGCACTTTCCCACCAGCATGTCCTTCCCTTGAGTTTTGGATGTGGAACTTTCAAGTTGATCTTTTCAATGAACTGAGATAGAACTTCACTGAAGCATCTTAAAAAATAATTAGACTGGACAAACTGTACTGCTCAATGGACTAGAAGTCAGCTTTCATAACAGGAACAAAAGTAATGCTACAAAATAATGGGTTACCCAAACTGTCTATCATGTTCTTCTTTGGGAACTAGGAAGATGTGAATATCAAAAGCAAGGTTCTTTCAGGGAATCAAGGTTACATTTACAGGACTCATTCCAATGCTGGGATGGGCTTGGAGAATTGATGTATAGAAAGTCTTGCTGCTTTCATGTTGAATGTGCTGAATGAGGGTTGTGGTTCATAAGTCAATGCAAATTCAAGCCTGTGTTCTTGATCAGTTGCACACCCCAACTCATTCCAGCATTTGTTTTAGTGTTTGTTATATGCATACTACATTTTTCTTCAGGTACGGCATCTTGGGCCATACTGAAGGAGCTCAGGGGCTATTCTTGACAAAAACCCAGTCTCATCTGGACGGAAGAACCATAATGCAGAGAGGTTCACTGCCACCACTGGGATGTGAGGGGGGAATCTTTCAAGGGAGAGTAGGGAAAGGGTAGCTCCAAAAAATTATCTATATACTAGACATTGTCCTCACAAGGTACACTCACAGTCCTTGGAAACAAAAGTCAAAGAACTAGACTGCTGCCTGCCAAGGTGAGAAAGGTTGATAGCAGTTGTTATTGCTAGTAGCTCCGTTGGTGAAAGCCAAATGAAATGAATTTAAAGATTAGAAATCTCAGCAAAAGTAGAAAACATTTATTTCAAAGATCCAAATGAGATTTTCAGAGTTGAAACTACAATGTCTTAGTTTTTGGTGGTTGGACTCCTAATCCTTGGGTCCTTTACAATATGTTTTGAGTTCTGTGTATTTAAAACCTCTTTCATCTGATAATATAAATGAATAAATAAATAAATAATATGTACTCTATCATTTTAAAAAGGAAAAAGTCATCTGTGTAGGCTGAGTGTAGAATGAAAATAAAAGAGGAAATACCCACTGAATTTAAAGATAACATCAAAACAAAGTGCCTAATAATAGAAAGAAATTTAAGTAACAGATACTTGTTGGAAACTGCCAAAAGACATAATAGACTTCTGGTTCAAACTCCTGAAAGATGAGAGGAAGGATAGGAGGCAATAAACATTTGAAGAAATAATGGTTAAAACCCTCCCAATTTTGGTAGAACTTAACCAGGTTGTTTCAGTTAGCTCTGTGAACTCCTAAAAGGAGAGTAAACATTTGACACACTGCTTTAGATCAAATATGACCAAAAAAAACGTACTCCATGGAAAGGAACACTCATTCCCATCACAATGAACTTGTCATCAGAATCTGTGGCCATCAGAATACTGTGGAATGCCCTCTCTAGAGTACTGAAAGAAAAATCTTTCACCCTGTAATACCACAGCCAGGAAAAATAACCTTCAAAACCGGATAGTAGAATATTTTTCTAAAGCTGCAAGAACTTTTTATCATTAAACCTATTTGACAAAAAAAAATACTGATGAAACTTTTCTTCCGGAAGTGAAATCCCAGAGGGAAAACTTGAGTGCACACGAAAAGGTGAAGAACATCAGAAATGGGATGGGGGAATCTGGCTGACAGCTGAAGAAGCAGCCTCTCCAACTAGTGGCACTCTATTGTCCAAATATAAAGAAACAAATCAGAAAAGACTAATGATGACTAACAAAGTTGGAAAAAAACTGACATATGGATGAGGAATTTCCTCTCCGTTGAATCTAATTTGGCAAGGAGTAAACGATCAATATGGACTTAGACTTGGGATAGAGATAAAAGATATCTCCTCTTTAGAAAAGGCTTTCAAGGTAGTTCTGATGGCTCTCACCACTTGTCCTCTTGATTCACAAACCTGAGACCTGTGCCTACAAGGAAAAAGGCACTGCACTTGCTTCATAGAGAAGGATAGTAAAAACGGGAGCACTGTTTGAGAGATATAGGAAATACATGAAATGATATATCTACAAAACTCATCAGAAATATTTCAATACCTAATAAGACCTTTATTCCACACACTCAGTAACACAAGAAAAACCTGTTCTTGTAGATCAGATTAAAATTGACTTTGAGCCTTCAGTTTGCCAAACTGGTAAATTTCTAATTCTCTTTTTTACCGGGGCACTTGTTTCCCTTGGGGTAGAATGACAGAGAAGTTGGGGATTGGGGCTGTAGAACTAGTACAGGAATTAAGGTGCTTACCTTGGATATACCCCAGTAGATCAAAGTATTGCATATGGCCCCCTAACTACTCTCAGAAGAGAAGGAGGAGCATGAGGAGAAGGAGGAGGAGGAAGTACAGCAGGAGGAGGAGAGGGAGTAGGTGGTGGAGGAGGAGGGAGCGGAGGAGGACGAGGGGAAGATGAATAAGTTGGTAATGTCTTCAAAGTATATCAAAATTTTCTGACAACTAGTCTATCTAGTCTGTGGCTGACAATATCTCCTTCTGCGCCCAGTTGTTTCTTCCCAGTTACTCTGGACACTGGCCACACATGGGTGCAGGTATATGCTGATAAAAATATGCACATATACATCTTTGGTACCTAGGAAGCAGCCTCTCCTAATATCTGAGAGAACCTTTTCTTGGGGGGATCTTTGTTCCTTAGACACTTCAACATATGACTACGTTCAGACCCCAGCACTGCATGATCCACTGACACTGCTGGGTGTCCCATTCCCTCCACTTTGCACCAAGAAAAATCAAAGGAAGTAACAGTGACTTCAGGAAAAAAAAAACAATAGTGATTTTAGTTTTCATTGAACTTAACCAGATGATTCAGATGAAGATTGTCTCCTTTGAGTGTAATTAAATCACAGATTTTTTATATGAAAAATCAGTTTGTTTTTCTAACAATAGATTTCAGATCCAATTTACTTGCCCCTCAGTGGGCCAAGTTTCACACAGGTTTTATTTGGGGAGGTGAGCCAGGGGCTGCTCGCAGTGATACTCAGCCAGACGGCCAAGTGACTGGGTGCTCAGCCCCAGCAGTTCTGGGAGACACCAGGGCTGACCCACCAGGCCGTGGTCACAGATGACATGTGGTGCCAGGAAACTGAACCGAGGGCCTTGCTAAGGCAATCATGAACCTCTGAACTGTCTTTCCAACCTGCTTTCATCTTTCGAAGTTTCAGTGAAGCGTACCTTTTCTTTTTTTTTTTTTTTTTTTTGCTTTTTGGGTCACACCCGGCGATACTCAGGGGTTACCCCAGCGATACTCAGGGGTTACTCCTGGCTCATGCACTCAGGAATGACTACTGGCGGTGCCCGGGGACCATATGGGATGCTGGAAATCGAACCTGGGTCGGCCATGTTGGCTGCATGCAAGGCATGCCCTACCTGCTGTGCTATCGCTCCAGCTCTGAAGCATACATTTTATTTGGCACTTGATGCTACCAAACACTGAACTAAGTGGCCAGTTTGACAGCTAGCGGCATGAGGCTTCACGTTATTATGCCATTCTCACCATGATCATAAAGTTTGCAAAATTTTTAAATGACAAATCAAATTCTTACTCCACTATTAGAGCTATTTCCCATTGGGACAATGCCACTTGTCAAAGAGCAGCTAAGTCAAAAAAGTGGGCCTGGGGGCTGGAGCAATAGCACAGCGGGTAGGGCGTTTGCCTTGCCACGCAACCAAACGGGTTCGATTCCCAGCATCCCATATGGTTCCCCAAGCACCTCCGGGAGTGACTCCTGAGTGCAGAGCCAGGAGTAACTCCTGTGCAGTGCCGGTTGTGATCGCCCCCGCCCCCCCCCACACACAAAGTGGGCCTGTCTTGAATCTTCCCAAGAGGGGTGGAAAAACAGGACTGAAAAATTTTTCCTGAGAGGAAACTTCTCCAGACTGAGACCAAGATGGCAATAGGACACAGTCCATAAGGAGCTTCAAACTGTTAATAGCACATCTCCATTGATAATCTTCAGTATAGGTTTGTAGAAGGAGTTTATCGTTTCATTTGAATTCTTTTTATTTTCAAATTCAATAGGGGATTAACTGTTCTATCCCATTTTCATTGATTACAGATCTGCAGATGAGAAGGAAATTTGGCTTATCATGTTGCAAAGGTATTTTACAGTAGACATTTTAATCTTTAAGTGATAGTTAAATCATTGAATTATTTTCTACAGAGATCCATCCAAAATGTTTCCCCTTTCCTTCCTAAAAATGTTTCATTTGTCCTCCAAATGAGCGGTGGAGTCTGTAGACTACTACTTAGTGTAAATAATGTTCTCATGTTCCATGGATGTCTTACTTTCTTATTTTTATTTATTTTTTATTTGTTTATTTTTTGCTTTTTGGGTCACACCCTGCGATGCTCAGGATTTCTCCTGGCTTTGCACTCCGGAATGACTCCTGGCGGTGCTTGGGGGACTATATGGGATGCGGAGAATCGAACCCGGGTCGGACGCATGCAAGGCAAACGCCCTACCCGCTGTGCTCTCTCCAGCTCCAATGTCTTACTTTCTAGGGATGAGAACACTGAAGTTTGCTTAGATCATTTTAGACATAAATAGTACTCTCTGCCATCCATTTCCATACTTCCAACCTCCTCTTGGAGCGAAACTTTTCTGCAAAAGCTTGTGTTAAAGTTTCTTTTCCAAATATGGAAAGTTTCCTGCTGAGTACCTCAAAAAGAAAGAATGCTCTGTACCTTGGAGCAGACAGACTCAAAGGATTCTTTTTATGTCTTCGGCCCATAGCTCCTTGCTCCTCCTCCCCTCTCTCCCTTTCCAGTTATCTTGGGAGAATTGAGATTTAGACTCCAGTCAAGAAGGAAAAGGCCATTGTTTTGGTTCTGTCTTGTCAAGTATTGTATGGCTCACCTGTCTTTATAAGCCAGATTCTGGGCTTCTGAAAAAGATAGGCAGACAGGAAGGAGAAACCATCACCTGGAGCTGCCTTCACATGATTATGCTTCTCAGATTTCACTTGAATGAACGGATCTCCTGCTCTTGTTTTGTTCCCATGTCCGATGCCCTAAGAATTATCAAAAATTCTCTCAGCCCGTAATGTCATCTGACTTTGCTGAACCTTACCGTGAGTTTTTAATAGTAAATACATATACTGAAAACAGTAGTCAAATAGATAAACTGATAATAAATTATTAGAAGAAAACTGACTCCGTGTTGAATTTGATTAGATATATCGACATTGAAAAGGAAAAAGATTTTCCGAAGGTTCTTTCATTGAAGTTAATCACCAAGAATATTGATAACTGCGCAAAAGTAAGTGTTTTCTAAGCCAGGAAACGCAATTCCAAGGGCCATAACGATCTAAAGAGAGACAGGCAGTGTATGCACTATGGCAGGCTGGGCATCCAGAACTAGTATTGTGGGAAAATGAGCTTCCTGAGGAGAAGGGTGTCACTGTCTATAGGAAATGTACACTGTAGAGCAAATGAAGGAAGCAAAAGTCCTGGTAAGCACAGAATTTCATATTGCCATGAGGAAAGAATATTGCTTGTCAGATATCCTTTTCCCCCCTCTGGCACTCACATTTCCCTGGATCCTTGGGAAAGCAGTTGCAGCAGTTGGAATATGGCCATTTGCACAATTTTTTTCCAACTTGTCCAAGCTTAAGTTCGAGATTTTTTGAACTGGTTGGTTTTCCGGTTTGGGGTGTTTTTGTTTGTTAGTTTGTTTATTCGTTTTTAAAATCTTGGTTTATTCATTATTTAAAAATAGATGGAGTGGGACAGACGACATTTTTAAGGGATTAGCGTGCTGCTACGTCACAATGACCAAATATAATTTTAGACTTTCATCCTCAGATATTATGGGTGATTTAAGAACTGAAATATAGTACAAGTGCCCAGGGGTTATGAACAGGACGCGTAATGAAAGATTAGGAATATTTTCTTGATATAAAGGCTGTAATAACACATCTCCAAGTCATATAGAATAGTTTGGTGTGAAAATAGATTAAAACAGTTAAGTTTTAGCCCAAAGGAGTAGTTATGCCACTTTCAGGCTTAAATACTTGGCAGCACTGCTTATGAGAAATACTCAAATATTTATGGCAAGAGACAACAGAGGTCTGTCCTGTAGCAAGCAAAAACTCACACCAAGAAAGCACATTTTTCTGTAGATTTTCATTCCATTTCTGTGGCTGCTGTTACATTCAGTCATTGGAGACCAGTCAGAGTTCTTGCACTTTTTGAATACTTCCATTTTTTTCCTCTCAGGCACCGCAATTTAAGACATTGCTAATGTCAGAGTTTCATACAGAAAACATTCTAACACTGTAGCCTCCACCATGTGTCCGTGCCCACCCACCAAGCCTATCTACCTTTTGCAGTGTGTGGAAAATGGTTGCTTTGGGGGTGGGGGGAGGATGAATGTCCCACTCTTATTTTGGAAGACAAGAAATGTGGTCTGGTTGACTGTACCATTGGTACCTGGTGAATTGAATGCAAGAACTAACACACATCTGAGTTGATTCTTGGTGAGAGTTTTCATTCAAGGATTCGTGCTTCCAGAAGTCGTCATTCCCATAAAGCAGGAATGCATGCAAAAGGAGCTTTATTCCTCCTGGCCTGTAGGTTTTCAGTCTGACAACTGGCTTCTACTGGATGGAAAAGAATAGAGATTTTCTCCTTAGTTTAACTTACTGACCAAAGAGCTCTGTCCACTGCTAAAATTTCCTTTGTTTTATCTACAGGAAAGCCATGCTGGGAAAAATCCACAGCTTCTAGTTACTCATTTGAATCTATGTGCTCAGTGTTAAGAAAGACATTACTTTAGAAATCATGAGATTCCAGGGGGGCAGGGATATGGACCGGGAGTCAGAATGTGTAAGCCTCTGGGTTCCAGAGGCCCGCACTGCAAAAATAAAAAGAAAGAAACCAGGCACTTTGTCAGTGATAACTAGAATTAGGGGATAGAATTGAGAGAATATAGGAGGGTTTCCTTGACATGGTTTTCAGACTTTAAAAAGGTGGAAGCATCTCATGAAATGAAAGCTCAAGTTGAGTCCAACTTAGAACTCGACTTTGCCATTCTGGGAAAACAAGCACTGGTTAGTTAGGTAAGTTTAGTCCTCTGTTGGGTACTGAGAAAATAAGAGTCTGTCTTAAGGCTAAAAGCATTTGAATTCAGTCATCTCCAAAGACAATATATCATAGCACGTAATTGGCTTCTAGAGAAATATTTTTTTCTTTTTTTTTCCCTTTTTTTATTAGTGAAACACCATGAGGTACAGTTATAGACTTACAAATTTTGTGCTTGGGTTTCAGTTATACAATGATCAAGTACCCATCCCTCCACCAGTGCCCATCATCCACCACCACGGGTCCCAGAATCCCCCCACCCCTTAAACCCCGTTCCACCCTGCCTCTGTGGCAGGTCATTCCCCCTTGTTCTCTCTCTCTTCTTTTGGGTACTGTGTTTTGCAAGAGAGGCATTGAGTGGCAATCATGTTTGGTTTATAGACTACTTTTAGCATGCTTCTCCCACCCTGGGAGGGTCCTCACAACATCCTTTATTTGGTGCTCTCTTCTCTTAATCAGTGATGGGAAAGTGAAGAATCATGAGTAGATTTCACTTAGCCTAAAGGCTCTTTTATTCTTTTGGCTCTTATACTTTGTTTCCATTGATGCTGCCTGTTTGCTTCCTTTCTACCAGCAGGGACAAGGCCCTAATTGCTCATTTATCTTACAATTATCTTTAAACACTGAGCATTTAGAAAGCCCTGCATTTGATTCCTAGCACTTTATGGCCACACAAGCCTGCCAGCTTTGGCTGCGATTAAAAAAAAATTGTTTCTCATAGACAAGAAAGCTACGGCATAGGATAGATTTTTATGATAAAATTTTTATGAGAAAAATGATAGATTTTTATGATAAAAACATTGTAAAAGTCAATGTTTTATAATTGAGTCATCTCTATAAATATCCTAATCTCCTAATTTCTCAATACAGTTTAGCATAGACTATTTGTCTGTGCTCGGTGACATCGTTTGGAATGATTCTTAAGTCTCTAAAAGTTTCTTCTCAATTGCTAGACCTGAGATTTTGAGATGCCCCCCTCCGTAAGAAATTCAAATATGAAATTTTCAGTAGCCAACAGTGCCAGATATGTAGAAAGTGCCTAAAAACAAAAACCAGTGAGACCTAAAAGTTCTAACCTGAAGGTCTTTGTAGCCAGTTGTTATTCTTATCTTACCTAAGCTGAATTTCTACCAGGTGTAGAACCAACACCCGGTGGGAATAGTACTGAGAATACAGGGTTTTTTTTTTTTGTTTGTTTTGTTCTTAAATTACACACTGCACTATGTAAATACAAATACAGTAGTGATGCAGAGTACCAATGTCCCTGTGGTGCCGGGAGAGTGTGTTCCAGACACTCCCTCTGAAAATAATAGTTTTCTGCTTCTTAGAGCCTTATTGGGTTAGCCATATTGATACTGTATTATAGTGTATCATAGTCAATGGGCAAAAAATAATTTGTAGAAAAATTTGTTTTCTGTTTACCTGTTTTACCAGCAACTGAAGTCAACATATGCCTTTGAATAATCACTTGGCAATGATTTGTTCATCTGTGACAACGTCTTTATAGTTCTTTTCCTGTTTTTTTTTTCTGTAGTTCAAAATTTTGAATGTTAAGAACTCTGAGAATGTCATCGACGTCATCAAGACCTCCCTCTCAGAATTAGGATTAATAGTAAGTTTCTCTGCTAGGTACTTTGAATTAAGAACAAACTTTGACACCGTAGATTCTTGTTAAGATCATCTCTTCAAGAAGACTTACTAGAGATGCAAGTAATATCCCTCAAGATAAAGAAAAAGGGACATGAAGCTTTTAATATTACCTTAAGATTGTTTAATATTCTCTCATTGGGATTATGTGCAAATCAAAAAGAGATTAAGCTATCTATTATTTGAGTGATAATATATTGATATTGTATATGCTATAAACATGCACGGTTAGGTGCATTGATACAGGTTAGGTTTTCAGTCTAGTTTCAACCTCCTGTCTCCCTTGCTACTTGTTCAATACTTGCCGAATTCTTTCCCAGTCTCCTCCTCTGGTTGTTCTCACTCACCTACTCAATCAAGGGGATGTTTCTGGATTTGCTGTGTAGTAGAGCTGTAAGGACCAGATAGCTACTGGAGTCACTCGCTGCAGCGGGTGAAATGGCTGATGCCTATCATGAATTACTAAATGCAAAAGAAAAGCTTCCTGTGGTGAATTTAAGGAGCATTAGTATACACACCACATATTCCCCTGTGGCGTTTTTTGTTTCTTGTTTCTTGGGGTTGTTTTGTTGATTACTGGAAAAGATTGGAATGTTTGAGGATGGGTGACAGGAAAGAGCTGGGAAAATAGTCATCTCCAACCTACAAGTATAGAAATGCCACCACAGAGTTGATCCTTATGTTAGAGGCAGTGACTTTCAGAAGGATGCAAATAAAAGACAGCACTGCTCCACCACTAGTTCTTGAGTGAGTATCTTTCTAAGTGCCTAGACAGTGTTGTTACATGTTTAATAGACCCTCACCTGAAGTTTTCTTGTATAACAAATGAAGAAGGAGGGGACAAACAAAATTTGGAATGGGACATTTCATTTATTACATTGAATATGAATATGTTTCATGTGTACAAAATGTAGCAATATGACCTGAGCATCTGGGCAAGCATCTAAACCACTGTGCTATCTCTCTGGCCCCTCTGCTTTGATTATTAGACAGATCATAATTACAGGTTGGAAGCACGTGAATGATTTAAGAGGAAACAAGGGAGATTCAACTATTCTCATGTTCTTAATTTTGCTTTCATTTTCACAGTTATCAATCTTTGACGTTAGAAACATCCTACTACATGTAATTCAGAAGATTGATGAATATTGCTTTAAAATTCATTTGAAATTTAGGCTATTTGGTTCTACTGTTCTTAGGCATTCTTGTTTTCAAACACTACAAGATAACAAAGGGGTTGATTAGCTGTTCTTCTTATTTGCAGTAATAATTTGGGGGGGGGGATAGATAGAAGCAAAAATTATATATTGGGAGGTGGAAAGGATGGAATTCTCCATAACCAATATCTTCTATCTTTTCATCAAAGGGAAAGGTAAGGATATTCAGTACTACCTGTCTGTTCAAATGTCACTGAAGATACTGTTTGCTTGATCCTATCAGAGGATACAGCCAAGTTGGCTTAAATTTATACCTTTCATTTCTGAGTTTGAATATTGTTGTATTATAATTCTGTTAGTGAATAGTTTCAGTTATTATCAGGACTGAGCCTTTTCTCTATATAGAAGGTTTGCCCTTTCTGCGCTCAAGAGGGGATTTGTCCCAAATGAAACGAGTGTAGACATTGTGCCAGATATCTTTTTTCTCAGAGCTTCATGGTCATTCTCCATCTGCTAAGAAGCAGCTGAGGCTACTCAGCAGCATCTAACATATTCAGGTCTCTACACAAACATAGCATGTCTGAGGCTCCATGGATAAGAGCTTGTGTTTGCAGGGGCTTGTTGGAGATGAAATCCAATATTCTCAGACACAACTAGACAGGGACAGACAAGTGAGGGCACTACAAATGACCTCTTTAGAAAACCAAGGCATTTCTTTATTGAAAAATGTATGTGATGTCGTGGGTTTTTTCGTCTGCTACTGGGAGTAGAGAGGTCCTGATGATATTGCAGGTCATGCACCCCTAGTCATCACTAAGGGCAAAATGAAAATAGACCCTGGGTCCTAACAAAAGCACTGCATAAAGGTTGTAGAAATCAGTGCTGTTCGCTTTACAAAGGCAAAATCTTTAACCCCCTTCAGTCCCCCTCAGGAACCTAACTGGCATTAATACACTGTCCTCTGTGTGTGTGTGTGTGTGTGTGTGTGTGTGTGTGTAGGAAGCATATAAATAGCTTTATTCATTTAGCAATAGGAGGGGTTTCTATTTTGTCTCCAAGGGCACTGAAAGGGATTATCAATTGTGGATTCAAACTGGAAAACTGGCAGCACCATATCTTCTAGTAGGTGAGTTTCTGAAAATTTGATAAGATGGATATGTTTTCCTAACTTCTGAGAGCCAGAATTGGCCAGAAAGTTTAACTACTAAATATTAAGCATTTCCAGAGTGGCAGTCACAAGTACCTAATAGTAGAGTTGGGAAGAATAGTGTGGATTTTTCTCTTCAATTCTCAAAAGCAGAACTAGTTTACCAAACTTTAAAAAAAAATCTGTCAGCAGTATGTATTATTTAATTTCGCCTACACATTTGTCTTTCCTATACAGTTCTTGAATTCTTTTTCCTTATAAGATTAGGCTACCTATTAAGGTTTGCTAGTTTGACCCCCACATGGTAAGTAGGTAAGGTCTACTAAATCATAGATTGGAGATCGAGAGATCCCAAGAATTTTCTGAAGAGTTGGTATAGCTTAACATCAAAGGAGAAACAGGACTGCCTGGAAATACTGTATTTCTATGCCAACACAGGAAACGTGCATTCCAAGCAACATTGTCTCTTTCTTTGCCCTTCTTTCCCTTGCCCACTTAAAACGGCTTTGGCGGAGTCCCTCTGTGGGTAGACCGAGGGCCAGGAATAGATCCTAGCCCGTTGCAGTGTGCAGCACCAGCGCCAGGACCACTCAGCCGTAAGTCTCCATTGTGGTTTTTCTCTGTGTAGGTCATGAGATACCGTACAATATCCAAATGAGCCATGTCACAAGCAACCTTGGCATCGTGGTACCGACGACTGAGGACATAACTTTCATCCAGCCACCACTCTTCACAAGAGCACACCTTCGTCCAAGGTCAAGATGCCAGTTTATTTTGAAACCCACCCCCAGGACTCCTGCATTGACCAGAAATGGTGAGTAGCTGCTCCTCTGCACAGTCCTGCTGCGTTTTGATGCCAAAGGTTTCGTTCCTGAAAACAGTACCGAGATCCACACTTGCAGTCGGATGAGATGGTTGTTGAATTTTCCTAAAGCAAAGACAGTTTTAGGAGGTGGTCATTACGGAAATTCTTGTCTTTCTACATTATTCATTGCTCTTAAACTGTAGGCACATTACAGCGTTGGAGGCTCCATTGAGCGATACAGGTGTGCAGTGCCTTCTTTCTAGCATGAGACATTGCACTGTGTGTTTCTCAAAATAGTCCCATCTTCACAAAAGGTAGTTTGAGAGGGTCATCCCCTACCTGCATTCTGGGTCAGATGATTTCCATAGAACTCTCTTTTGGGTCCATTCATCTAACATGCATTCCCTAGAAACATAGCCATCTCCTACCTATGCCATCAAGAAAAAGAACTCTAGATGATAAAGTGACATTAAATGGAGGGGGTCCCAAGTGTGAGCTTTGAAGTCTTTAGTCTGAAAAGGAGATTGATCTGGTTTAATTTTCCTGTTATGAATACAAACCAGGTGTCTGTATTTGCAATAAAAACAAAAGAATCATTGGGATAGTGAAAAGTCCATGCTGAATTTCCATGGTTGTCTTTTGTCAATGTGAACCGACTGAGGGACCCAGAAGTAACTCTCTTATATATCTACTGCACACACCCTCACCCTATTTTCCTGATTTCTTTTGGCCACTCCTGACTCTGCCCTCAGGTACTGAATGTGGGTTGGCCATGTGTGTGCAAGACAAAAGCCCTACCTGCTGTACGATCTCTCCAGCCTCTAAAAAATTTGAGGTAACAGTGCTTTTCAGGAAACTTGAACATCACATGCCAAATGATACATACAAATAGACAGATATGCATATTAGGAAATGTCTCAGGAACTCTGCTGAGACCATCCATATTTCATTTGCTTTTTTTCCAACTGAGATTTATTCTGAGAAATCTTGTCTCACAGGTGGTTGAATACATAAATTACCACAAACAATACTCTTTTCCCCACTTCAAGGAAGTAGTCAAGACTTTGTGAAAACTTTCAGTCACATCAGTCACAGTTTTAAAAGCAAGACAGCTTTATTTAGTATCTGGCAGCAAGACAGATAGGAGAAGTTATTTGAATATATAAAATGAACTAGACAGACTGACCAACAGTTGAACTGGCAAAAACAAAAGACTGAATACTCAACATTTTTATCTGTGACTTAAGTAGGGAGAGTTGTATTGGACTTTATTTATGTCTTTAATTTACTTTTCAATAAAGTGGTTTGGGATAATTTGTTACATTACATATTCTAACACCGATCCCACCACTATTGTACCTTCCCACCACCATTCTTTCCAATTGTCCCAACCACCCCTCAAGCCTGCCCCTAGATCAGAGCCTGAGTTATTGATTTTCTATGGCTTGTTATCAATAATTTGCTACAAACGGTCAAAAGATGTTCCTGTAGAAGAAAGTATGTGAAGATTATTGTAGCTCATCATGGAGCCCTTAGGCCCTTGTAGAAATGGTTACTAACATGCTCTTACAGGTTAAGCCTTAAGTCATGATATCTTGTTCATAAGCATAGGTTGCCTTGTACTTTCCATCCCATCCAATGTGGTGTGCTCCTCCTTATTTATCAGTGATGTGAGTTTGAGATGTTGTTCTAAGAATTCTAAAATTCTGAATGGGCTGAACCATCAGAACATATCTTTTAACTGGGCTGAAGTCACTTTTATTTTAAAGTGACTCTTTTTGGATCAGAACCCTGAGGTGTTTTTTTTTTTTCCCAGACAAATCTGGAATTGAGCTGAGAGCTACCTGGAATGGAATGATCTAATGTAGCTCTTGAGATTCTAACCTAAATTGAATTCCCAGTTTGAGGTTCACATTGACTCCTCTGTGTGAGCCTCAGGGATCAACAGGAACTGACCTACTTCGTTAGGTCGTGACATTTGTGATGAAGTTCTTCCCCTGCATGTTTGCGCTGACCTTGGCATCTCTTTTTTGATGGATTCAACTGTTTCTGTTACCTAAGGAAGCCTGTCCTTTACTTTGAGAAATGCAGTGCCAAAACTCTACACTTGGTTGATTTCTCCAAAATAGGGAAATACCCAAACTTTAGTTTCAGTGATGAAAAGGCTAGCAAACAAAGACTTGTATAGAACATTTTTTCTCTTTGAACATCACCTGGAATAGAAAGTGTCAATGAAGTGAAGTCAATTCAACTAACTCGTACTGATCTTCTTCCCTAAACTCAGGCCACAGAAATGTTCTGCGACAAAGATCTGTTCTAAACTGGTCATTTTGGAGAAGGCCTAACACACAGTTGGATGACGGATCAGATTCTACGACAGGAAAACTGTTTGGTATCTCTTTGCCAAACATCTGCGAAAATGGCAACTTACCAACACCGATTCTTGTGAGTTCTGTTTTGTCCTGTAACACTAACTGCCCCAGGCGCCATGGAATCTCATCAATGGCCAAGACACAGTGGCCATAAACTAAAGCTCCCAGGAGCGAACAAGACAGATTTTCCTGGACATTATTTTCTATTCATAACAAGCAATACAAAACAAATTGTCTAGCATTGCCTTTTCGGCAGGTTTCAGTGGTGGTGGGACTGGTGTCAAAATATTGAATGTAACCAAATTAGAGAGAGAGAGAGAGAGTGGAGGAAATTGTCTGCCACATTGGCTGGGGAAGGGGGTAGGGGAATATAGGATATTTTGGTGGTGAAAAAATGTGCACTGGTGAAAGGATGGGTGTTTGATGATTGTATTACCAAAGTTCAAACATGAAAGTTTTGTAACTATCTCATGGTGAATCAATAAAAAGGGAGAAAAAAATAAAATAATAAAATAAAATAAACATTCTGAATGCAAAAAAAGTAATGTGGACTTCATGCCCAATTCAATCAGCTTAATCAATGGCTGAGTAAATAGTCCTACTCCGATATTTAAAAAAAAAAAAAAAAACAAGAAGGGGAAGTCTGTCAAAGGAGAGCTTTGATGGAAAACTCTTCCCAAATAGAAGGACGATAGATAACCACATGCCTGCCAGTATCATCATCAGTAACTTAAAGGATACAAAACCCAATTGAACTCTATCAGAATTCTAGAAAGGTTTTGATCATCTGGTCTACTAGTGTTAGTAAACATCACATAAGCCTGCTCAGATCAATTAGAATTTGCCTTTTAGATAGAGAATCCACAACATCTCCACACCCTGTTCCTTGAACTCAAAAAGTATTCTGAAAGCCAGTTTCACATTAGAAGCAGAGAATAGTTTGGAGAAGACTCTTTCATGGGTTTTATAAGTATTTCGATTCTTGGCACATTTGGTTACCATTCATCAATGGAGTGGCTCAGAAGATAGGCTCCAGTTCATGAGTTTCCTCCTTACATGAATATGGTATGTGCCATTGCAACGTAGGAAATACTAGTCGAGCCACTTTTTAGCACAAATTTAGGGAGTAGTTCTCTTCCTACTTTAGATTACAATGCTGGGGTTCTAGTATCAGGTATTGCTATAACTAGGTTCCAGAGTCCCATGGGTGCTTGTCTCTTCCTTCAAGCAGAGGACAGAGCAGGAAAGAGAAATTCAAACGGTATTCCGAGGGAATGTAGTAGAGAAAGCTTCCACCAGAGGAGAGTGTTGAGTTTTTTGCAGCAGGAAGTAAACACACACTGTCTGTGGCACTGTGGCACTGTCCTCCCATTGTTCATCGATTTGCTCGAGCAGGCACGACACAAGTGGAATGACATATGAAACGGAAAAAAGAAAAGCAAGTGGAGAAATTTGGCAGAAATATTTTTATATTTGGAATCAGGGAGGAGAATGGGGAAGTCTGTGTTAGAAAGGAACAGGAAAATACTGAGGAGGAGAAAGGTTAGCAGAGAAATTTGACTATTGGTTCGCCGAACAAACAGATGACATTTAAAACAAGCATCTGTAGTAAAATGTCTTGGTGGGATGTTGACTATAATAGCATGAATATATAGAATGATGAACTACCAGAAAACACATGGGCTTTCGTCCTCCTGGCAGTTCCCTAGTTGTGTAAACACACAAAAAAGAAAAAGGCCGGCGGTCAGGCCGCTTCCCCACTCCAGGGAGGTCGAAGGCGATGGTCAGGCGAAGGAAGGAAACGAGGGCCAGGCTGGTTGGTCTTAGCAGCGATTTATTACATGGAAGAGATGTATGTCACGGAGGCCTCAGGAATCCTCAAGCATGTGCACACTTGTTCTCTCCGCTTCTTTCCTCAGCCCCATCTTCCCAGGTTCTCTGGTGCACGTGTCCCCCCCCCCCCCCCCGCAGAGAGCCCTGAAATCTCCCTTATATAGATCATAGTACCTCTAAAGGGTGCAATATAATGATGTCATCAAAAGGAGTTACAGAAAGAACACTGAGGCAAAACATACATTGTTTCTTTACATCTGCTGGCCAGTAATCCTGGCCTCACCTTTTTATAAGCTATAAGCACTTAGATTAGCACAACAAAGACCAGTCTGCTAGAGTTTGGAATCTACATCTCCAAAATCAACCAGCCTGGAGCCATGCATCTACATCCTAAAGACCAGGCCTGGCTTAGCACCTGGGATCTGTATACCTAAGGCCAGCTAGGTTCCTGTGAGATAAGAGAAACTACCTCAATATACTGAAATCATTCACTGAAGGCAGTTTGAAGGGGAGAAAGCAGTCTCATCCAAGCTAGTCAGGACACACAGGAAAATTGCTTCTAGGACGTGTTTCTCCTCTCCTTGTCCAACCAACATATAAGCATACATAATATTAATCATTTTGTATGGACACAGTAAGAAATACTTTGAGCTTATAGAATTGCTCTCCTAGGGCCATCTCGATCTCAGACTGCAGTGCTCAGGCCAGATATCTTTCCTATTCCTAGCAGCAGGGCCCTAGTCTCGTCATTACTTTTGGATCATGACATCATTTGCCTATGATCAACCTCTTAACTTATAGTTAAGAATCGTGGCACCTTGGCCTGGCCCATCGTGATGCCAGGGTAGCACATAACTTACCGACTTGCCCTGGTTCCATCCAGTCCCACGTCGGGACCCTGCCCTTGGGGTGCTAGGAAGTGAGGGCAACTGAGGCTTAAGTTGAGAAGGCAGATGCCCAGGAGTGAATAATATTCAAAGCCAATCAATTCCTAAGTTCAGAGCATATTAATTAATTGTCTTCCTGAATCTATACAAAAGGACATTGCATTAAAGTAAACTGCTCAAAAGACATAAGGAGAGGAGAAAGGAAATATTAACTTACAGTACAGCTTCAGTGTCTAAGCAGGATGAGACCTTACAAATTGGTTGGGGAAGAGAGCATAGAAGAGGTTACAGACAGACAAAGTAATGGGAGTGACTCAGGAGCACTGTGATGGGTGCAACCTGATAAACCTAAGCTCCGTGTACTCCAACAGGCTTTCGTCTTCCTGGCAATTCCCTAGTGATGCCCCGATATGAAGCACCATTCTGCTTTTCCTCCCTACAGAACATACTATGGCTCCTTTATGAGAGGGGGCCCTTGACAGAAGGCATATTTCGTCAATCCGCAAGTGTGAAGGCATGCAGAGAATTAAAAGAAAAATTAAATGCCGGCACTGATGTACAGATTTATTGCGAGCCACTTTTTGTAGTGGCCTCCGTTTTCCAGGTACGAAAGGTTCTCCCTTAATCCACTCTGTCCTGTGTTGCTCAGGAGAAATACAATGGGATTCCCTCGCGTAACATGCTCAGAATAAACTGTAAGCCTGAATGGTTCTTAGATAAACATCAGGAGCTAGAGAGATAATACAACTGTTAGGGCACTTGTCGTACACACAGCGTAGCAGGATTCAATCCCAAGCACGTTTAGCTGGTCCCCCAAGTCCTGTCAAGTGTAAGCCCTGGGCAAGGCTGCATGTGGCCCAAAACCAAAAAGAAAAAAGAAAGAAAGAAATCATACTTTATCAGGTCAGCATTGAGTTTTTTTTAAAGCCACCAGGAAGTCTAAGAGCGAACACAGCAGGGAAAGCATTTGCCTTGCACACAGCCCAAAAGCCTATAACAGAAGTATTCATAGCATGATTCTCAAAACAAACATCCTAATACAATAACTTTCATACAGTCTTCCTACCTTCTTAACACTGGCAAGATTTTCTAAAGGAAGCTCACTAAACTTGAAAACTAAAGTTTGCCACAAGAAGCATTTGCCTAAGGAAGAGATATTGCTTGGGTGAGTGGGGTGGGCTGGGGTTGGGGAGCCACTGAAAACTCCACTCTTTTGAGCCTTTACTGTTCTTGCTGCGCCCCACTAATGCCATCCCATGCAGGACAATCCTGTGGTGCCAGTGATTGAAACTGAGGCTCCTGCATACACAGCATCCTCTCTAGCCTGCTAACATCCCTTCTAATAGAGGCAAAGGTTGAGAAGGAAGAACCACAGAATCTGGACTGCCTTTCTCAAAGAACTCCCAACGTCGGCCTTGTTGGCGTTCCTCGCACTTAGACTTAGGGTACCAGAGTTTGATCCACAGTTGAGCTAGAGATAAAAAATGCAGAGTCAGAGCCATCTTTTAGCAGTTTTGAACTTTTAGGTTTGAACTCAGCAGGAGCTTCTGTAGACCTGTTTTACCTTCCCACCTCCCAGCAGGGTTGGAATGCACCAGAGCCAGGAGAGAGAAAGGTCCTGGAACAAACATCCAACTCAGGAAGTATGGTGAAATGGCACACTCTGCCCACCCCTAGCGAGTGCAATTTAGGAATAGGAAGTGAGCCGGCTCTGCTCCTTGACAACTCTGAAGTAGAGGTTTGCAATGAAGCACCTCTCAAAAGAACTGAAGATTGGTATTAGGTTCTCTCATCTGGTTTGGCCAGAGTATATGATGACTTGTCAATCCTAAATATAATCCAAGGTATACATGCTGTGCTTACCCAGCTGTGATACTGTAAGGTTTTTTTTCTGTTTTGAGATGTCAGATTTTCTCTCATCTTTAAGGAATTTAAACCACATGTCTTGAAAATTAATTTTACTGTTCTTCACCAGGTTTAGAATGTGAATTCTTAAATTTTGTACAAAATCCTAAGGTTATACACAACAAAACTTAAGAAGAGTTTAACTGCAAGTGATTTGTGCAAAAATAAAATAAAAAACTATCAGTATAGTAGAAAGTCTGTTCAAGTGAGTCCCAGCTATCTGTTTGCATGCAGTTACCAGAAACATCTTGGTTTCTAACCAGATTCTAACTTGATTCTAACCAGAAGTTAGAATCGATCAGAAAAAGGACCGAGTCAGTCATGTTCCTACTTGTGAAATCAATTTATTAATAGGTAACATGACATCAAGGGGTTTTTGTAACAGTCATAAATACATTCTAGCTTCCAGTTTATTTTTTAAAGTTTTTAAGTTTTTTTCATTTTTGGAGCATTACAGAGCCGTTCATAATTGAATTCCAGTCATACAATATTCCAACACCCATCCCTCCAGCAGTGTACATTTCCAGCACCAGAGTCCCCAGGTTCCTGCCCAACACCCCTTACCCCCTCCCCTTGCTGCCTCTTTGGCAGGTGCTTTTCTGAACTCACTCTCTCTCTCTCTCTCTCTCACCCTCTATCCTTTTGGGCATTGTGGTTTGCAATATTCATACTGAAAAGTTATCAAGAATATTTCTTACCTACTTTTAATCCTCAGATCTTGTCCAGAGTGATCATTACATTACCGGTTATTATTGTCATAGCAGTCACTTCTCTCTCTTACCTACCCTCAGCCCCACACACACTTGTGGCAAGTTCGAACAACTGACCAGTCCTCCGAACCCAAAGAGGCTTTCTAATGACCATAAGATCTCAGCTACAATTAGCTAAACTTCCCATATCTCCTTCATATCTATTTGACTATATGACAAATTGCAGCAGACCCATAATGACCCCTACTCTATATGAGAGGAGTAAAGAAATAAATAAACCATTATTTACTTTCAAAATAGTCCATCATTGCTCTGGGATCTGCTCATTAAACTAACAGGCACCCCAGCTCAAACATTAGCCCTGCAAACATGGCATCTAAATAATAAATTTTGAGTTGCCTGTGCTCAGGTAAGTAAAATCAATAATTTGGTTTCTCAGCAAGAGTTGAAACTGCCACGTCTAGAGTCGCATCTATCTTTCTCTTGTATCAACTTACAAAAAGGCAGCCTACTTCTCAGGCAGTGTTGGAGACCAGGATTGGAGATCAAGCTTTGCAAGCTCAACTTGATGAAGACTGTTGATTGGGATAACCTTTTGCTGGTGTCATACTCTGCTTCCATCAACCGCATCTATTTAGAGCCTGGAATGATTTCTCCCCCAAATCTATGAGAGCACTTATGTGGAGAACACTGGGAGAAACTGGAGTGTCTCCCCCAAGAATAGGAAGTAGCAGGGAGTTAGTATTCTTCACTAGACTAGCCTTCGCACCACAGCTAGTGCCTGTCCCATCTGAGGAAATAGGAGTACAATAAGTAGCGGGCTGGTTACCACATGCCTAACCTCAGAAAGACCATGTTAGTGCATCTATTTCTCTGAGCTACTGGTCTAAAGTTGTGTGTGTGGGCGGGATGGGGGTGGGGGTAAGCCACAGGGCAAGGGAAGGTGCTGTCTGCTTACTTACGGCCAGACTAGCCCGTTGTATACATTGCTACATGCACACAAAAGGAGGTGGAAGTTTCAATAGACTTCAGTCTTCAGTGACTCCTCTAGTTTTGGGGTACAAGAGAGTCAAAGTTAAACTAAAGCATGTGTTCGTAAAAGTGAATGTTAGTGCAGAGTTGACCAAGAACTCTGTTTCCCGGAGAAGGGAGAAAGAAATTTAACGAATCTTCCCACCCAAAGCTTTTCTTCTTTGCCCCATACTTAGGAGCCTGAATAATGACTTAAATATTTCAATTTCTTCTATATAAGGATTTTTTGAGGAGTATTCCAGGTAGTCTATTGTCATCAAACATGTTTGAAATTTGGCTTTCGATAATGGATGAAGCGAATCCTGAAGAGCGTATCCGTACTATCCAGTTGTAAGTGCGCTAGTTTTGTCATGTCTCAAAATCTTTCTGAAATGTATAACTTGCCTAGGAAAGTAATGATGACTATTAAAAGCACATTTGAGGGGGCTGGAGCAATAGCACAGCAGGTAGGGCGTTTGCCTTGCACGCAGCTGACCTGAGTTCGATTCCCATCATCCCATATGGTCCCCTGAGCACCGCCAGGAGTAATTCCTGAGTGGAGAGTCAGGAATGACCCCTGTGCATTGCCGGGTGTGACACCCCCCCAAAGAAAAAGCAAAAATAAAAAAAAACACATTTGAAATAGTAGGCGCAAGAAAGATAGTGGAACAGGAGGGAGCTTGCCTTGCACACAGCTGATCCAGGTTCCATCCCTGCCATTCCATTTGGCATCCTCAAACACCATTGGATGTGACCCAAAAAAAACAGAACAAACCAGGAGAGTAGATTAGCTGCCGTCATTGGTATTTCAGACGTAATTCTACCACATGGAATTCTTTACCTTTCTAAGAATCTGATAAGAACTGAAACCAATAACATCCAGAGCTAATGCTCTAGACCAAATCTTATCATTGGCGGTCTTAATTTTGTTAAGTATTTCACCAAACAACTCCTTAAATGTCTAACTCAACATCTGGATTCTTCTCTCAAGGAACTCTAAAGTCTGAGCAGATAAACTAGGAATTATAGTACTGTCTCATCAATGCCAGAAAAGACATAACTAGGGGTGGGATCTTCTTGGAGAGGCACTGCAGAAGGCTGCTCACTATTAAGAGTCAAGGGAGAGGGGAGTTGCAAAGTCTCTCCATCTTAATCACAGAGAACACATGGTTCTGCTGCAAAGGGAAGTTCCTAGCAGAACTCTGCACCCCTGACCCTAAACATTTTCTGTATTATGAGAGAATAAGAAAGATATGTCTAGGGACTGGAGCGATAGCACAGTGGGTAGGGCATTTGGCTTGCACATGGCTGACCTGGGTTCAACTCTTCACATCCCATATGGTCACCCAAGCACTGCTAGGAGTAATTCCTGAATGCAGAGCCAGGAGTAACCCCTAAGCATTGTTGGTCTGACCCAAAAATCAAAAGAAAAAAAAAGAAAGAAAGATATGTCTACCCTAATAAAAAGCAACACTTCCTTCACCTGTGAAAATGCAATCACTTATTTTTGCAAACGCTAGTTTAGTAGTCCTTTCTGGAATAACATTTAAAAAAGTTTGTTTCATTTGAATGAATCAAAGTGAGATACAATTACAGACTTACAAACTTGCATGATTACTTATTGGTTATACAATTCTTGAATACACATCCCTCCACCTGTGCCCATTCTCCATCACCAATGTTTCCAGGATCCCTCCGACCACACCTACCCTTTTGCTCCCCTCTCCCCAACTCTGAGGCAGGCATATTCTCTCTTTCTCTCTCTTTCTGGGTATTGTTCTTTGCAATACAAGTACCAGGTGACCATCATGTTTGGGCGATGGTCTACTTTCAGCACGCATCTACCATCCCAAGCAAGCCCTCCAACCATCATTGATTTAGTGGTCCCTTCTCTATCCAGCTGCCTTCCCTCAGCACATGAGAACAGCTTCAAAAGCCTTCCCCGCAGAGATCCCCTTGGCTCCTATCTCTACTCTCCTTAGGTGTTGGTCTCCGATTATTTTACTTTATATTCTACAACTGAGTGCAGTCATTCTATGTCTGTCACTCTCTTTCTGACTCATTTGATGTGATACTCTCCATGTCCATAAAATTGTTTGAAGAAAACCGCCCTAAAGCCCTTCTGGAGTAACCTTGAACTTGTGAATTATCTAGACTGCTGTTGATAAACTATGTTCTTCTATTAACAAAAGAGGTCTAGCTCCTAAGAGGGTCAGAAATCAAGGCCATGGAACAAAGAGGTTATTACTTTCATTATGATTTTGTGGGATGTTCAGACAGAATGAACATCAGATTATATGCTTTGTTGCTTGTCTTAAAGATCTTATCCTACAACCTCAAATAGTTCAAAGACTGATGACCTGAAAGTCAGAGAACCAAAAGAGAGTACCCTAGACAATAGCTGCCTTCTTACTGAACTTCCTCAGCAATCTTTAGATTCCTCGTCCGTGTCCTTTATACCCTTTCCCTACAGACTCTACCCATTAGACCACTGCACTGAGCCTAAGTGCCTCTGCTTCATTTGGCGCAGCACCACCCACCTGATTTTCCCACTGGCTGCAGATTCTGGCTAAAAATAACAAACTTTCAAGATTATCAATAATGTCTCTGTTTCTCTGGGTAACAGTTAAAATCATTTTTAGTGACTAATTGTTTGAAATCCCTTATGAGCTGCAGTCCAGACAGTGGGAAACATAGTGTGAGAGTGAAGGAGAATGCTAAGCTCTGGATGGAGCAAGGATGTGTCCCAAGCACACAGCTGAGGCCAAGTGCTTGGGACACCAAAAGATACACTGGCATTTCTGCATTGCTGGAGCAACTTGATATTTCAAGGAGCATGTTGGGAGCTGGAGTATTAGTAAAGCCAGTAGGACACTTGCACGTGGCCAACCCGGGTTCAATCCCCGCCACCCCATTTGATCCCACAAGCCTGCCAGAGTGATTCCTGAATGAAGAGCTACGAGGAATCGCTGAGTAACATCAGGTGCACTACCCCACTCCCGCCAAAAAAAAAACACATTAGTTGTTTAATTTCCTCAGAAAGTGTGTGGGATAGTTAGCTTGAGAGTGTTCGGAAATGTCTCTGGGTTTCAGGCAAATATTTTAGGCAGCGCTGTTTTACAAACCATTCAGTACCACTTTTACATCTTTCTATACCCAATGCCCTATTCATTTGACCTCTCTACAGGCAGTGCTCACTCTGCACACCATCACACTCACTAAAACTCTGCATATCTGACTGTGCTCTTACTTTCTTTGGTTCCCTATGGACAGAAAAAGTGCCTACTCTATACAAGCTTTCTATGAAATGTCTTCTCTAAAGTGCCTTATTCTTTCTTTAGACTCTTACAGCATCTTCCAAGAGACAACATCACTGTCCTGAGGTATCTTTTTGGAGTGCTACACTGCATTGAGCAAAATTCCTCTTTAAATAAGATGAACGCTCTCAACTTAGCTATATGCATAGCCCCTAGCATCTTGGGGCCACCAAGAGATACCCCGAAGGTGGAAACAGAGATTTACGAAAAGGTAATGGCATTTCTTTTTTCTTTTGATGCCCCAGGGAACTGAGTTTTATTTCCTATAGCATTTGGGGTAGTTCTGGTGTCTTCTTTAAGTAACATAACATACCTTACAGACTACATTGAACATGTTATCCTAGCCTGTTCATCTATTCACACATGGATGGCAGTACCGTAATTTGTGTTAAGCCACATTCAAGTGTGAAACACTGATAGTACACGCCAGCATCAACATATTCAACAGAGAAGTACTCCCAATTGGGTCACTTCTCATTTCCCTTGAAGAAGGCAAGTCCTTATGTCTTCAAGTGATGAGAAAGCAACTGACTTATATGAAGGGAAGAAGAACTTTGAAGTGGGACAGGTCACGGTTCAATTCTCAGCCCATTATGTACAGAAAATATATATATATCTGTATATGCTCTTAGAAAAATGATTTGCAGTGTCCACCATTGCCAAATCTAAAAATCTGAAGTAATGGTAATCTCAAACTCATATTCTAGTGACTGGGAGCCACACTCATGTACAGTGTTCTTGCTTCCACCATTCTTCCTGTTCCACTGTCTCAGACACTGGGGCAACAAACCAAAGATTCCAGTATCCATCTCCATAGGGGCTGCTGCCCCAGGTGAAACTTTACCTCCTCCCACATCAGGGAATTCAAGGGAATGAACTTCACTGGCAGAGGCTGTGAGACAGAAGACAAACTCCCTCCTCCTTAAGAGGCCCCATGAGCACAGCCTCTGCCCACACTCACACACGTCATCAATACTTATCAAAGAATGCTTTACCAATTTTCATGATGTATGATTTTGTCGCTTCAAATACTCTACACAGAGGATACTGAAAACAGTCCTCATTTTAAAGTCAGAGCCATTGGCAGAAAAGTGTTAGCATGAAATCCAGGTCACAAATAGTGATTCTTTAATGTATACGCCAAATAACATACTCAGATGGAGAGTTAAGACACTTGACTTGCATGTGGCAAACCCCACACCTAGCACTTCCTATGGTTGCCCAGATACCGCCTGGTGTGGCCCAAGTCCTACACCCTCCATCCCCAAAAATGCCTTGTGTTTTGTGACTTTGAAAGCAGACATTTCTCTTAGGATTCACGTATTACAGGTGACTCGAAGAAAGGCTGTATAAAAACAGGTGCTTCCTTTTTTGTCCTTTTTGAACAGATGTCCAAACTCATTCAATTCATGATAGAGAATTGTTTCCAAATTTTTGGAGAGGTAATCATTTGCCTCTTTGGAGAAGTTTCGAAACCATATGATAGGAAAAAGAATATTCCAGGTATTGTAAAGAAACAAGATCTCTAGGGGGTTGGGGGGTGGGAGAACATGGACACTTGACTGGAACAGGGGGTATTTCTTAGAAGGCAGGTCTTTCTTGTCAGCAAAGGTCAGGGCATGGGGACGTCCACAGATTCACTTGGTGAGGTCCCAGAATCCAAGTAACTCATCAGCAACATGAGATACTAGAGTCATTTTAGCCTCTATTCAAATAAAGTTACACTAGGACCAAATGTGTTTACGTTGCTATGGTTGAAGTTGTAGTCAATGTCCCAGTGGCAAAGTAAGGCTTGTCTTTGGCTGTGTGATTCCTGGCATAGAGTCCTTGAAACTAAAAAAATAGTATCATGGCTGGTGTCCATGACTGAGTGGTGCTTGCATGTTGGAGGCCCTGAGTTGGATTCCTGGCAATGCCTTCCTCACCCCAGCACAGCTAAAAGGGGCTGAGCAGCAAGTTTTCTCTCACCCTGATCACCTTTTCTAGTCCTTCAAGTACCTCTCCAATAGAGACGACTTTTCAGGCTCAAAGGATACCTGGGATTGCTCTTTGGGCTCGCACGCTGATAACCCTGATTTTGAAATGTCTGGTTTCTCAGACGGCAGGCCAGCACTGCTTGGCTTCTACAAAAAAAGGACACGGTGGGATGGTATTCATAAAATAGACAAAAATCATTGCTGTTGTGGGGAAGGAGGTTTGGAATATGAAGTCCTGTTCTATCAATGACTAGTTCTATGGTCTTCAAGCTGCCATAGCTGCACCAAGAAAATACAGAGAAATCTAACTAATGGGGACTGAAGCAGTAGTACAACAGGTAAGGCACTTGCCTTGCACGTGGACGACCTGGGTTCAATTCTTGGAACCCCTTTGGGTCCCTGAGCCTGCCAGGAGTGATCACTGAACACTGCTCGGTATGGCCCAAAAACCGAATGGGTGTGTATGGGTGTGTGTGTGTGTGTGTGTGTGTGTGTGTGTGTGTATACAAAAGACATACAAAAGAGAAATAGTAGTTGTTAGAAAACAGTTTTCTGAGCCTAGAGTTGTAAGTCCCCACCAGCGATCCATGTTAAAAATCTGAACCCAGTTCAAGACGTTGGTGTATACCAGACATCAAGTCCTTACTTATCTTTACCATTTCTTGTTATTTTGGTATGTCCTCATGACAAGGATGTATGTAGCATGTGCTTGAGAAGTTCTTTTCCTACACTAACATTTGGGAAGATTGTGACAGAACCTATCCTCCTTGAGAGTAGGAGGCAAATGACAAGAAAATTCCATGGAAGATGTCTGTTTTTAAGGCACATGCACTGTGTTTGTGGTAAGAAAATACTAACAATAACTTGGATATTTTTTTCCCACAGCTTGTTTGCAAAAGTCCTATGATAGTGTGGAAAATGAACACCCATATCTTATGCCATGGTATCATGGAGAAGAGGACACCCCTGATGGTGATCCTGTCTTACTCTCAAACCCTCCCCTGGAGAGCCACTCTAAGCTCCCATCGGGAAAATTCAAAATGAAAAGTCCAAACGGTGCCAGATGTCAGGGGCAGTCCTCGGAGCCCACACTCTCCACAGAACTCTGTCTCAAGGAGAGCGTTCCCCAGGAATCGCGGGTGGCCTCCGCAGCGGCTCATGCCGTGCCCTTTGCCAACGCACATCATGGTGATCACGCCAGGGATTCCTCAGGGGAAACCCTAGTCAGATCTTTGTCAAGCAGACTGAGCCTGTGCTCGGAACCAGTCCCTGAAACACACCACAACCTCCCCGAAGGCATTCGGGGGGCCCAGCCTTCAGAGCCCACCACACCAGGGGCTCCAAGCCCTATGAGGCAGCAGCGGAGCTTCTCCGAGCCCACTCTAAACAGCCTGAGGATAAAGTGGCCCTCTTGGAAGGAACTGTATCAAAAAAAGTTCTGCTGCCATAGCTGTGACTCAGCCCTTTCACCACCACAGAGAGACTGTTTGAACCAAAAGTCACCCGGAAATGCAGAAAAGCAATGCTTAGAGAGAGATGTTACAGGCCTGGTGGGACTGCCTAAGAACAAACCCCTCCGCCAGTTGAGGCGATTTTCAAAATCCAACACAGGTCTGCCATGCGAGTCCATTTCTTTTTTTATTTTATTTTATTTTTTTTGGTTGGGCATTATATATATATATATATATTGTAGATTTACAATTTTTTGTGCTTGGGTTTGAATTATAAAATGATCAAATACCCATTCCTCCACCAGTGCCCATTTTCCACCACCATGGATAATATCCCTCCCACCCCCATCCCCCCCATTCCCCCCTGCCTCTGTGGCAGGGCAATCCCTTGTGTTCTCTCTCTCTCCTTTTGCTTGTTGTGGTCTGCAAAAGAGGCATTGAGAGGCAAACATGTTCAGTGCATAGTCTACTTTCGACATGCATCTCCCCTCCTGGGAGGATCCTCCAAACACCCTTTATTTGGTGCTCCCTTCTCTATCTGAGCTGCCCTTTCCCCTAGAATGCCCGGCTGGCCTCTAAGCTATGGAGTAATTCTCCTGGTGCTGATCTCAGCTATTCTTGGGTATTAATCTCATATTTTGTTACTTTATATCCCCCAGATGAATGCAATCTTTCTATGTCTATCCCTCTCTTTCTGACTCATTTCGCTTAGCATGATACTTTCCATGTAGTACCACTTCTATGTAAATTTCATGACTTCATCTTTTCTAACAGCTACATAGGACTCCATTGTGTAGATGTACCAAAGTTTCTTTAACCAGTATCTCCTCTCGGGCACTCAGGTTTTTCCCAGGTTCTGGTATTGTAAAGAATGCTGCAATGAACAAACAAGTGCAGATGTCACTTCGACTATACTTTTTTGCCTCTCTGGGATATATTCCCAGGAGTGATTTTGCTGGGTCAAATGGGAACTCAATTTCTAATTTTTGGAGAATCATCCATACTGTTTTCCAAAAGGACTGAACCAATCTACATTCCCACCAGCAGTGAAGGAGGGTCCCTTTCTTGCCACATCCGCGCCAGCACCTGTTGCTTTTGTTTTTTTGGATGTGGGCCTGTCTCTGTCGTGTGAGGTGATATTTCATTGTGGTTTTGATCTGCATCTCTCTGATGAATAGTGATGTAGAGCATTTTCTCATGTGCCTTTTAGCCATTCAGATTTCTACTTTGAGTATATTTCTTTTCATTTCATCACCTCATTTTTTGATGGGGTTAGAGGATTTTTTCTTGTGAAATTCAACCAGTGACTTGTAGATTCTTGATATCAACCCCTTATTGGATGGGTATTGCGGGAATATACTTTTCCATTATGTAGACTGTATTTGTATTTTGGTCACTTTTTCTTTGGGGTGCAGAAGTTTCTTAGTTTAAGATAGTTCCATCTGTTTATCTCTGTTTCCACCTGCTTGCCTAGCAGTGTGTCATCTTTGAAGATACCTTTAGCTTTAATGTCTTGGAGGGTTTTGCCGACCTTGTCTTCAATGTACCTTATGGATTCTGGTCTGATGTTGAGGTCTTTAATCCATTTGGATCTGACTTTTGTGCATGGTGATAGGTAGAGGTCTGAGCCAATTTTTTTGCATGGGGCCATCCAGTTTTGCCAGCACCATTTGTTAAAGAGGCTTTCCTTGCTCCAACTCCCATTTCTTGCTCCCTTATCAAAGATTAGATGATTATAAAAGGGTGTTGAGAGGATCCTCCCAGGATGAGAGAAGCATGCTGAAAGTAGACCATAGACCAAACATGATTGTCACCCATCGCCTTTTTTGCAAACCACAACACGCAATAAGAGAGAGAACAAAAGGGAATGCCCTGCCACAGAGGTAGGGTGGGATTGGGGGGTGGGGGGTGGGAGGGGTCCTGGGATCCGTGGTGGTGGGAAATGGGAACTGGTGGAGGGATGGGTATTTGATCATTGTATAATTGAAACCCAAGCACAAAAATTTGTAAGTCTACAACTGTACCTCGTGATGTCTCACTCATAAAATTTTTTTTAAAAAATTAGATGATTATATATTTGGGGGGGTCAGGATATTAAACCTTGTTCCATTGGTCTGCGGTTCTGCCTTTGTTCCAGTACCATGCCATTTTAATTATAACCACTTTGTAGTAGAGTTTAAGATTGGGGAGTGTGATTCCTCCCATTATCTTTGTCTGAAGAAATGCTTTAGTTATTCGTGGAGACTTATTGTTCCATATGAACATCAGGAGTGTTTGCTCCATTTCTTTGAAGAATTCATGGGTATCTTTATTGGGATCACATTGAATTTGTACAATGCTTTGGGGACAATTGCAATTCTGACCATGTTAATCCTCATCCTCCTGATCCGTGAAAAGGTGATATCTTTCCATTTCCTCATGTCCTCTTTTATTTCATGTCACTGTCATTGTCCTCCCGTTGTTCATCGATTTGCTCGAGCAGGCCCAGTAATGTCTCCATCAAGAGACTTGTTGTTACTGTGTTTGGCATATCGAATACGTCACGGGTAGCTTGCCAGGCTTTGCCATGTGGGCTAGATACTGCCACGCTCTCCGAGAGGAGCGGAGGAATTGAACTCGTGTCGGCCATGTTGGTCCCTTGCGAGGCATATGCCCTACCCACTGTGCTATCGCTCCAGCCCATTTTATCTTATGAAGCAGTATTTTATAGTTTTCTTTGTACAGGTCCTTTACCTCCCAAGTTAATTTGATTCCGAGGCACTTGACTTTCTGGGGCATAATTGTGAATGGGATTGATTTTTTCATGTCATTTTCCTCTGTTTCATTATTTGCATATAGGAGAGCCATGGATTTTGGGGTATTGATTTTATAAGCTGCAACTTTATTGGACAAGTCTATTGTCTCTAGGAGTTTCTTGGTGGAGGCTTTGGGGATCTCTTAATATAGTATCAAATCATCTGTGAGAGCTTGATTTCTTCCTTTCCTATATGGATGCCCTTAATGTCTTTTTCTTGCCTAACCACAATTGCAAATACTTCCAGCACTAAATTGAACAGGATTGGTGAGAGTGGCCATCCTTGTCTTGTCCCTGATCTTAGAGGAAAGGCTCTTAGTTTTCCCCATTGAGGATTATGCTTGCCATAGGTTTGTGGTAGATGGCTTTGACTCTATTGAGGAAAGTTCCTTCAAAACCCATTTTGGTGAGAGTTTTCATCCTTAATGGGGGTTGGATCTTGCCAAATGCTTTCTCCACATCTACTGATATGACCATATGGTTTTTATGTTTTCTTTTGTTGACATGGTGGATTCTGTTGATTAATTTTCGAATATTAAACCATTCTTGCATCCCCGGAATAAATCCCACTTGGTCGTTGTGTATGATCTTATTGATGAGATGTTGGATTCTATGTGCTAATATTTTGTTGAGGATCTTCGCACCCATGTTCATCAGGAAAATTGGCCTTTAGTTTTCTTTTTTACTGGTATCTTTGTTTGCTTTAGCTATTAGAGAGACATGTGCCTCATAGAAACTGTTTGGGAGATTTCCTGTTTCTTCCATTTCCAGGAAAAGCTTGAGAAGAACTGGTAACAGGTCCTCTGTAAAAGTTTGGAAGAATTCACTAGTGAATCCATCTGGACCTGGGCTTTTGTTTTCAGGAAGACTTTTTTGTTTTGCTTTGTTCTGTTTTATTTTTATTTATCTATTTATTTTTGCTTTTTGAGTCACACCTGGCGATGCACAGGGGTTACTCCTGGCTCTGCACTCAGGCGTTATTCCTGGCGGTGCTCAGGGGACCATATGGGATTCTGGGAATCGAACCCAGGCTGGCTGCATTCAAGGCAAATGCCCTACCCGTTGTGCTAGCTCTCCAGCCCCGTTTTTTTTTTTTAAAGAAGATTTTTGATCACTGTTTCAATTCCCTTGATACTAATAGGTTTCTTGAGGTATTCCAAGTCTCCCTTGTTTAATCCTGGGAGAATATTGGAATCCAGGAATTTATCCATTTCTTCTAGGTTCTCTTGCTTCGTGCCATACAGACTTTCAAAGTCATCTCTGATGATCTTTTGTTTTTGTTGTGTTATCTCCCTTTTCATTTCTGATTCGTTTTATTAGGGTTCTTGCTCTCTTTTTCTTTGTGAGTCTTGCTAGTGGTTTATCAATCTTGTTTATTTTCTCAGAGAACCAGCTCTTGGTTTCATTGATCTTACGGATTGTTTCTTGGGTTTCCATGTCATTGATTTGTGCTCCAAGTTTTGTTATTTCTTTCCTTCTGCCTGGCTTGGCCTCTTTCTGTTGGTCCTTTTCTAAGATCTTGAGTTGTGAAGTCAAGCTATTTATATAAGCCCTTTCTTCCTTCCTGAGAAATACTTGCAGAGCTTTAAGTTTCCCCCTTAAAACGGCTTTAGCTGCATCCCACAGGTTCTGGTAACTCGTGTCTTCAACCTCCTTTGTTTCCAGGTATCTTTTGATTTCTTCCTTCATGTCCTTCTTAACCACTTCATGTCCACTCGTTGTTCAAGACTGAGCTGTTCAATTTCCAGGTGTTTGATCTGCTTTTCCACTTCTGTGCATGATTAACTTCTGTCTTCAGTGCACTATGGTCTGAAAAAGATAGTTGACACAATTTCTATCTTCCTGATTCTGTTGAGGTATGTTCTGTGACCCAGCACAAGGGCTCTTGTGAAAACTGTTCCGTGTTCACTGGGAAAAAATGTGTATTCTCTCTTTTGGGAATGTAAGAGCCTACATAGTCTATGAGCCCTCTCTCTTCTGTTTCTTCCTTCAAAGACAGTGTTTCCTTGGTGAGTTTTATTCTTGTTGATCTATCGAGGGGTGATAAGGTGGTAATGAAGTCTCCAACTACTATTGTGTTGCTAGCAATGTCCTCCTTAAAACCTATTAGTAGGTTTTACATATTTAGTGGGTCCCTCACTAGGTACAAATACATTTGGGAGTGTGATTTCTTTCTGTTGTGCATATCCCTCGATTCATAAAAAAAATTGCCAGCATCATTCATTGAAGAGGCTTTCCTTGCTCCACTTCATATCTCATGCTCGCTTATCAAAGATTAGACGATTCTATATGTGAGGATGTGTGTAAGGATATTCAACCCTGATCCAATGATCTGCAGCTCTGCCTTGTTCCAGTAGCATACTGTTCTAACTGCTCAAACATGAATTATTGGGAGGAAAAGTCAAAGAAGTAAGAAACCACACTGGGCAATAACTGTGCCAGGAAAAGACCTGATGGGCGCATTCCTGAGATGGTAGCAAGTGACGTGAAGTGACTCTCACCTGCCAAACGAGGGGCTGTGCTGGACTGATTAACTAGATTTTTGGAAGCTCCTATCCTTAGAAAACAACAAGTTTTTACTTTACTGTTATTACTACCATTACTTAGTACACAAAATCACGGTAGTGGTGAGAAGCAGGCTTCACACCTCTTGGCTCGTTTGGTGGGATTTGAAAACTGCTTTATAGCCCATTCGGTTTATTTTATATTCCAGGACATATCTACAGTCTTATCTGCCTGGATAGCAGATAGCCTCGTTCATTTGGTGTGAGGGTATACAATGTGGAACCATTTTTCCCCGCCGGGAGAACACTTCTCCCGTCAAGTCAATATAACTAAGTGGATCGCTCTGTGTCCTGACAACTTCACGGACCAGACCATCCTGGTCAAGGATGATACATTGACCTTAGAATCAACTGACCATACTGTGACTCCTCACCCTGCTTAAAAAAGAGCAGAGAGTTCACTGACCTGTGTGACTTAGACTGAAAAGAACGGATGCATCCAGTTCTAACTATCTCTCTTTACACTCACAGCAAGCCTAAACTAGAGACTATAGTAAACTCCCAATATACTACCCAAGTGTCTTCTTTATGACTGTCTGAAGGAGAAAACTGATGGACACTTTGGGAAGAAAAAGAAATGCCTCCCACAAAACATGGAAAGAGTTGTCAAGCCTCATCTCACCACTGCCGTGGGTTTGTGTACCATCAACAACACGCACTTCAAAAAAACCTGGCTATGGGCTGGAGCGATAGCACAGCGGGTAGGGTGCTTGCCTTCCATGCAGCCGAAACAGGTTGGATTCCCAGCATCCCATATGATCTTCCGAGCGCCATCTGGAGTAATTTCTGAATTCATGAGCCAGTAATAACCTCTCTGCATCGCCAGGTGTGACCTAAAAAGAAAAATAAAACCCGGCTAAATCAGTCCAACACTGTCCATCCTTCGGCAGGTGAGAGGAACTTAACATGCTCCCACGTGCGCTACCACCCCAGCGTCATGCCCATCAGGTCTTCTCCTGGAACCGTTATTGGCCATTGTGCTTTCTTACTTCTTTTATGGATTTCTCCTAAATTAGTCCCATTTGAAGACTGGCTTTTATATCCCATTTGGATTCTTTTAGGGTCAGCAGCATTTCTACAGTCTATAGACTTGTGATTAGACTTGTTTCGTTGGTGTGAGATGATAAACTTGGCAACCTACTCGAAATTATTTTCTCAGCCATCAAGTTTTACCAAGTTGCTCAGAATTTATCTCTAGAACAATCCATCAGAATTAGTTGCTTACAGTCTATCAAAAAATAAAGAAAAATAATAATAAAAAGAGTTTGTCTCTATAATCATCTACTAAATTGAGTGGCTCAGAATTTATTTCTATAATCAACAAATTTAGTTGCTCAGAATTTATCTCTAAATTCATCCATCAAATTTATATGGACTTGTAGACACCTACTTCGACTATTATGTTTCTTGGTCACTTGAAGATTTCCAAGTGTCACATAATATCTGAAATGTAACATAGTTGCTTCTTGGAACTAACTTCCAGTCCGCACTGGTTTCCATGGAATTCACTGACTCTAAATTATTTCTCTTGTGCACCAGAATATGTTGACAGTGTCAAGTTGCTCAAACACATATCTCCAGTCACCTATCAAATGGACCTTTCTATACCTACAAACAATCTGTTTAAACTGTCTGCAGAAGTCAAATGGACTTTTTTCCTAATGACTCCCAATAAGTTACTTTTCATTTCTATTGGACAATTCCTCTTGTCAAACAACATCTACGTGTAAGGCAGTTGATTGCTGCAACAAACTATAGGAAAAACCTTTCTAAGAAAACACTTTAAACAGTTTTTCTCGGCTACCAGAAAATGCTGACCATATCAGCATGCTCAGAACTACTGTCTGGAGTCATCAGCAGTGCACTTTTCTCATTTCACTCTCAAGAAGTTATGGCTTAGTCATCATAAAACTTAGAAATATTCTTTCTCTATTGTCTGAAAACTTGTATTTCTCAATAACTAGGAGAAAAAATGTTTTCTGTAAGATAACAGAATTACCACACAGCAACAAACAAGAAAACCAGCTGGAGGGCACCACAGCTCCCGGAGAATGCTCCAGGCCCAAACAGAACCGATATCAGCTGGAGGTCCCAGATAGGCTAGGTGCTGCCGTCCTGCCTTCTCCAGATGGAATCCCAGTGACCATGAGCTCCTAAAAGTATAGCTCTGGCATACGGGTACCAGGACATTTTTTCCGAACTGAATGGGTCAGCCCCGGCTCCCAGACAACCTCTCATTCTGAAATCATGCCCACAACTCGCCCTCCAGCACCATCTTACACCACACACCAAGAGAGAAGAAATCCCGGTATAGGGACCCACAGCTGCCGGAGAATTCTCCAGGCCAAAAACAGAGCCGATATCACCAGGAGGTCCCAGATGGGGTAGGTGCTGCCGTTCCACCTTATCCAGATGGCATCACGGTGACCATGAGTTCCAAAATGCATGGCTCTGGCATGAGGGTACCAGGACTTTTGTTCCGAACTGCAAAGGGGCAGGCACGGCTCCCAGGCAACCTCTGTTTCTAAAAGTCACGCCCACAACTTGCCCCAGCGCCATCATAGAACTCACATCAACAAAGAAGAAAACCGGCTGGAAGGCTCAACAGCTCCCGGGGAATGCTCCAGGCCCAAACAGAACCGATATCACCGGGAGGCCCCAGATGAGGTAGTTATTGCCATCCGGCCTTCTCCAAATGGAATCCCAGTGACCATGAACTCCTAAAAGCATGGCTGTGGCATGCTGATACAAGGAGGTTTTTTCCACACTCCAAAGGGGCCGCCCCGGCTCCCAAGCAACCTCTGATTTTGGAACTCATGTCAACGATGCGACCGCCAGCGCTATTTACAGCACACAGCAACAAAGAAGAAAACCGGCTGGAGAGTTCCACAGCTCCCTGAGTATGCTCCAGGCCCCAAACAGAGCCGATATCACCGGTAGGTCCCAGATGGACTAGATGCTCCCATCCCACCTTCTCCAGAGAGTATCCAGTGACCATGACTTCGTACAAGCATGGGTCTGGCATGCGGCTCCCAAGATTTTTCTTCAGAACTGCAATGGGGCCGACCTGGCTCTGAGGCAACCTCTGATCCCTGAGTCAAACCCAAAAGTCGCCCCCCAGCACCATCTTACAACACACAGCAACAAACTAGAAAACCGGCTGGAGGGCCCCACAGCTGCAGGAGAATGCTCCAAGCCCCAAACAGAGCCGATGTCACCGGGAGGTCCCAGATGGGCTAGATGCTCCCGTTCCACCTTCTCCAGAGGGTATCCAGTGACCATAAGCTCGTACAAACATGGATATGGCATGCGGGTACCAGGACTTTTTTTTCCAAAATACGAAGGGGCCACCACAGCTCCCAGGCAACCTATGATTTTGGAACTCACGCCAACAACTCGCACTGAGCACCATGTTATACCACACAGCAACAAAGAAGAAAACCGGGTGGAGGAGCCCACATCTCCCGGAGAATCCTCCGGGCCTCAAACAGATTTGATAATACCAGGAGCTCCCAGATGGGGTTGATGCTGCCTTCCCGCCTTCTCCAGAGGGATTTCCGGTGACCATGAACTCATACAAGCATGGCTCTGGCATTCGGTACCAGGAAATTTTTTCCAAACTCAATGGGTTCGCCCCGATTCCTAGAAAACCTTTGATCTCGAAAGTCAGTACCACGAGGCGCCCCCCAGCGCCATCTTACACCACACAGCAATGAAGAAGCAACTGGCTGGAGGGACCCACACCTTCCAGACAATGCTCCGGGCCTCAAACATTCAATATCACCTATTCAATATCACCTGGAGGTCCCAGATGGTGTAGGTGCCGCCTTCTCCAGAGGGAGTTTCGGTGACCATGAGCTCATACAAGCATGTGTCTGACATGTGGGTACCAGGACATTTTATCCTAACTACAATGGGGCCGACCCAGCTCCCAGGCAACCTTTGATTCCATAGGTCACGCACACGACGTGCCACCCAGCGCCATCTTACACCAAAAAGCAACAAAGAAGAAAACCGGTGGGAGAGCCACACAACTCTCGGAAAATGTTCCGGGCCCACCTAGAGGCAATATCACCTGGAGGTCCCAGATGGGCTAGGTAATGCCATCCTGCCTTCTCCAGAGGGTATGCCAGTGACCATAAGCTCCTACAAGTATGGATCTGGAATACTGGTACCAGAATATTTTTTCCAAACTCAATGGGTCCGTCCCGGCAACCAGGCAACCACTGAATCCTGAGTCAAACCCACAACTCGCCCCGCAGCGCCATCTTACACTACACAGCAACAAAGAAGAAAACTGGCTGGAGGGACCCACAGCTCCCGGAGAATGCTTCCGGCCGAAAATGGAGCCGATATCACTGGAAGGTCCCAGCAGGGTTAGGTGCTGCTGTCCACCTTCTCAGAGAAAATTCCGGTGAGCACAAGCTCCAAAAAGCAAAATTATGTGGGCATGATTTCAGAATCAGAGGTTGCCTGGGAGCTGGGGCAGACCCATTGAGTTTGGAAAAAAAGTCCTGGTACCCTCATGCCAGAGCCATGTGGGTACCAGGACTTTTTATCCGAACTGCAAAGGGGGCAGCCCGGCTCCCAGGGAACATCTGATTCCAGAAGTCATGCCCACAACTCGCAAACAGCGCAAACTTACAACACACAGCAACAAAGAAGAAAACCAGTTGGAGGGCCCCACAGCTGCAGGAGAATGCTTGAGGCCGAAAATGGAGCTGATATCACTGGGAAGTTCCCGAAGAAGTAGGTGCTGCCGTCCCGCCTTCTCCAGAGAAAATCCCGGTGATTATGACCTCCAAAAAGTATGGCTCTGGCATGTGGGTACCAGAACTTTTTCCCCGAACTGCAAAAGGGCCGCCCTGGCTCCCAGGCAACCTCTGATTCCGGAAGTCATGCCCACAACTCGCACACAGCGCCAATTTACAACACACAGCAACAAAGAAGAAAACCGGCTGGAGGGCCACACAGCTGCAGGAGAATGCTTCAGGCCGAAAATTGAGCTGATATCACTGGGAGGTCCCCGAAGAAGTAGGTGCTGCCGTCCCGCCTTCTCCAGAGAAAATCCCGGTGATTATGACCTCCAAAAAGCATGGCTCTGGCATGTGGGTACCAGGACTTTTTCCCCGAACTGCAAAAGGGCCGCCCTGGCTCCCAGGCAATCACTGATTCCAGAAGTCATGCCCACAACTCGCCCCCATACCATCTTACAACACACAGTAACAAAGTAGAAAACCGGCAGGAGGGCCCCACAGCTGCAGGAGAATGCTCCAGGCCCCAAACAGAGCCGCTATCACCGGGAGGTCCCAGATGGGCTAGATGTTCCCGTCCCATATTCTGCAGAGGGTATCCAGTGACCATGAGCTCGTATAAACATGGATATGGCATGCGGGTACCAGGACTTTTTTTCCAAACTGCGAAGGGGCTACCCCGGTTCTTAGGCAACCTCTGATTTTGGAACTCACGCCAACGACTCGCACCCAGCTCCATATTACACCACACATCAACAAAAAAGAAAACCGGGTGGAGGAGCACACAGCTCCCAGACAATGCTCTGGGCCTCAAATATTCAACATCACCTGGAGGTCCCCGATGGTGTAGGTGCTGCCATCCCGCCTTCTCCAGAGGGAGTTTCAGTGACCATGAGCTCACACAAGGATGTGTCAGACATATGGGTACCAGGACATTTTATCTGAACTACAATGGAGCCGACCCAGCTCCCAGGCAACCTTTGATTCCATAAGTCACGCACACGACGCGCCACTCAGCGCCAACTTACACCAAAAAGCAACAAAGAAGAAAACCTGTGGGAGGGCCACACAGCTCCCGGAAAATGCTCCGGGCCCAACTAGAGGCAATATCACCTGAAGGTCCCAGATGGGCTACGTACTGCCATCCTGCCTTCTCCAGAGGGTATGCCAGTGACCATAAGCTCCTACAAGTATGGCTCTGGCATACTGGTACCAGGACATTTTTTCCAAACTCAATGGGTCCGCCCCGGCAACCAGACAACCTCTGAGTCCTGAGTCAAACCCACAACTCGCCCCCCAGCGCCATCTTACACTACACAGCAACAAAGAAGAAAACTGGCTGGAGGGACCCACAGCTCCCGGAGAATGCTTCCGGCCAAAAATGGAGCCGATATCACTGGAAGGTCCCAGCAGGGGTAGGTGCTGCTGTCCACCTTCTCAGAGAAAATCCCAGTGAGCACAAGCTCCAAAAATCAAAATCATATGGGCATGATTTCAGAATCAGAGGTTGCCTGGGAGCCGGACCGGACCCATTGAGTTCGGAAAAAATGTCCTGGTACCATCATGCCAGAGCCATGTGGGTACCAGGACTTTTTATCCGTACTGCAAAGGGGGCAGCCCGGCTCCCAGGCAACCTCTGATTCCAGAAGTCATGCCCACAACTCGCACATAGCACCAATTCACAACACACAGCAACAAAGAAGAAAACTGGCTGGAGGGCCCCACAACTGCAGGAAAATTCTTCAGGCCGAAAATGGAGCCGATATCACTGGGAGGTCCCCGAAGAACTAGGTGCTGCCGTCCCACCTTCTCCAGAGAAAATCCCAGTGATTAAGAGCTCCAAAAAGCATGGCTCTTTCATGGGGGTACCAGGACTTTTTTCCCGAACTGCAAAAGGGCCGCCCTTGTTCCCAGGCAACCTCTGATTCCGGAAGTCATGCCCACAACTCGCCCCCATGCCATCTTACAACACACAGCAACAAACTAGAAAACTGGCTGGAGGAGAATGCTCCAGGCCCCAAACAGAGCCAATATCACCGGGAGGTCCCAGATGGGCTAGATGTTCCCGTCCCACCTTCTTCAGAGGGTATCCAGTGACCATGAGCTCGTACAAACATGGATATGGCATGCGGGTACCAGGACTTTTTTTCCAAACTGCGAAGGGGCTACCCCGGTTCCTAGGCAATCTCTGATTTTGGAACTCACGCCAACGACTCGCACCCAGCGCCATATTACACCCCACATCAACAAAAAAGAAAACCGGGTGGAGGAGCACACAGCTCCCAGAGAATGCTCTGGGCCTCAAATATTCAACATCACCTGGAGGTCCCAGATGGTGTAGGTGCTGCCGTCCCGCCTTCTCCAGAGGGAGTTTCAGTGACCATGAGCTCATACAAGGATGTGTCTGACATATGGGTACCGGGACATTTTATCTGAACTACAATGGAGCCGACCCAGCTCCCAGGCAACCTTTGATTCCATAAGTCACGCACACGACCTGCCACTCAGCGCCATCTTACACCAAAAAGCAACAAAGAAGAAAACCTGTGGGAGGGCCACACAGCTCCCAGAAAATGCTCCGGGCTCAACTAGAGGCGATATCACCTGAAGGTCCCAGATGGGCTACGTACTGCCATCCTGCCTTCTCCAGAGGGTATGCCAGTGACCATAAGCTCCTACAAGTATGGCTCTGGCATACTGGTACCAGGACATTTTTTCCAAACTCAATGGGTCTGCCCCGGCAACCAGACAACCTCTGAGTCCTGAGTCAAACCCACAACTCGCCCCCCAGCGCCATCTTACACTACACAGCAACAAAGAAGAAAACTGGCTGGAGGGACCCACAGCTCCCGGAGAATGCTTCCGGCCGAAAATGGAGCCAATATCACTGGAAGGTCCCAGCAGGGGTAGGTGCTGCTGTCCACCTTCTCAGAGAAAATCCCAGTGAGCACAAGCTCCAAAAAGCAAAATCATATGGGCATGATTTCAGAATCAGAGGTTGCCTGGGAGCCGGACCGGACCCATTGAGTTCGGAAAAAATGTCCTGGTACCATCATGCCAGAGCCATGTGGGTACCAGGACTTTTTATCCGTACTGCAAAGGGGGCAGCCCGGCTCCCAGGCAACCTCTAATTCCAGAAGTCATGCCCACAACTCCCACACAGCACCAATTTACAACACACAGCAACAAAGAAGAAAAGTGGCTGGAGGGCCCCACAACTGCAGGAAAATTCTTCAGGCCGAAAATGGAGCCGATATCACTGGGAGGTCCCCGAAGAACTAGGTGCTGCCGTCCCACCTTCTCCAGAGAAAATCCCAGTGATTATGAGCTCCAAAAAGCATGGCTCTTTCATGGGGGTACCAGGACTTTTTTCCCGAACTGCAAAAGGGCCGCCCTGGCTTCCAGGCAACCTCTCATTCCGGAAGTCATGCCCACAACTCGCACACAGCGCCAATTTACAACACACAGCAACAAAGAAGAAAACCGGCTGGAGGGCCCCACAGCTGCAGGAGAATGCTTCAGGCCGAAAATGGAGCTGATATCACTGGGAGGTCCCCGAAGAACTAGGTGCTGCCGTCCCGCCTTCTCCAGAGAAAATCCCGGTGATTATGACCCCCCAAAAGCATGGCTCTTTCATGGGGGTACCAGGACTTTTTTCCCGAACTGCAAAAGGGCCGCCCTGGCTCCCAGGCAATCACTGATTCCGGAAGTCATGCCCACAACCCGCCCCCATACCACCTTACAACACACAGCAACAAACTAGAAAACTGGCTGGAGAGCCTCACAGCTGCAGTAGAATGTTCCAGGCCCCAAACAGAGCCGCTATCACCGGGAGGTCCCAGATGGGCTAGATGTTCCCATCCCACCTTCTTCAGAGGGTATCCAGTGACCATGAGCTCGTACAAACATGGATATGGCATGCGGGTACCAGGACTTTTTTTCCAAACTGCGAAGGGGCCACCCCGGTTCCTAGGCAACCTCTGATTTTGGAACTCACGCCAACGACTCGCACCCGGCGCCATATTACACCACACAGCAACAAAGAAAAAAACCGGCTGGAGGAGCACATAGCTCCCAGACAATGCTCTGGGCCTCAAATATTCAACATCATCTGGAGGTCCCAGATGGTGTACGTGCTGCCGTCCCGCCTTCTCTAGAGGGAGTTTCAGTGACCATGAGCTCATACAAGGATGTGTCTGACATATGGGTACCAGGACATTTTATCTGAACGACAATGGAGCGGACCCAGCTCCCAGGCAACCTTTGATTCCATAAGTCACGCACACGACCCGCCACTCAGCGCCATCTTACACCAAAAAGCAACAAAGAAGAAAACCGGTGGGAGGGCCACACAGCTCCCGGAAAATGCTCCGGGCCCAACTAGAGGCAATATCACCTGGAGGTCCCAGATAGGCTAGGTACTGCCATCCTGCCTTCTCCAGAGTGTATCCCAGTGACCATAAGCTCCTACAAGTATGGATCTGGCATACTGGTACCAGAATATTTTTTCCAAACTCAATGGGTCCATCCCTGCAAGCAGGCAACCACTGAGTCCTGAGTCAAACCCACAACTCGCCCCCCAGCGCCATCTTACACTACACAGCAACAAAGAAGAAAACTGGCTGGAGGGACCCACAGCTCCCGGAGAATGCTTCCGGCCGAAAATGGAGCCGATATCACTGGAAGGTCCCAGCAGGGGTAGGTGCTGCTGTCCACCTTCTCAGAGAAAATCCCAGTGAGCACAAGCTCCAAAAAGCAAAATCATATGGGCATGATTTCAGAATCAGAGGTTGCCTGGGAGCCGGACCGGACCCATTGAGTTCGGAAAAAATGTCCTGGTACCATCATGCCAGAGCCATGTGGGTACCAGGACTTTTTATCCGAACTGCAAAGGGAGCAGCCCGGCTCCCAGGCAACCTCTGATTCCAGAAGTCATGCCCACAACTCGCACACAGCGCCAATATACAACACACAGCAACAAAGAAGAAAACCGGCTGGAGGGCCCCTCAGCTGCAGGAGAATGCTTCAGGCCGAAAATGGAGCTGATATCACTGGGAGGTCCCCGAAGAAGTAGGTGCTGCCGTCCTGCCTTCTCCAGTGAAAATCCCGGTGATTATGACCTCCAAAAAGCATGGCTCTGGCATGTGGGTACCAGGACATTTTCCCCGAACTGCAAAAGGGCCGCCCTGGCTCCCAGGCAATCACTGATTCCAGAAGTCATGCCAACAACTCGCCCCCATGCCATCTTACAACACACAGCAACAAACTAGAAAACCAGCTGGAGGGCCCCACAGCTGCAGGAGAATGCTCCAGGCCCCAAACAGAGCCGATATCACCGTGAGGGCCCAGATGGGATAGATGTTCCCATCCCACCTTTTCCAGAGCGTATCCAGTGACCATGAGCTCGTACAAACTTGGATATGGCATGCGGGTACCAGGACTTTTTTTCCAAACTGCGAAGGGGCCACCCCGGTTCCTAGGCAACCTCTGATTTTGGAACTCACGCCAACGACTCACAACCAGCGCCATATTACAGCACACAGCAACAAAGAAGAAAACCAGCTGGAGGAGCACACAGCTCCCAGACAATGCTCCGGGCCTCAAATATTCAACATCACCTGGAGGCCCCAGATGGTGTAGGGGCTCCCGTCCCGCCTTCTCCAGAGAAAGTTTCGGTGACCATGAGCTCATACTAGCATGTGTCTGGCATGTGGGTACCAGGACATTTTATCCGAACTACAATGGGGCCGACCCAGCTCCCAGGCAACTTTTGATTCCATACGTCATTCACACGACTCGCCACCCAGCGCCAGCTTACACAGAAAAGCAACAAACGAGAAAACCGGCAGGAGGGCCACACAGCTCCCAGAAAATGCTCCGGGCCCAACCAGAGTCGATATCACCTGGAGGTCCCAGATGGGCTAGGTCCTGCTGTCCTGCCTTCTCCAGAGGGCATCCCAGTGACCATAAGCTCCTACAAGTATGGTTCTGGAAAACTGGTACCAGGACATTTTTTCCAAACTCAATGGGTCCGCCCCGGCAAACAGGCTTCCTCTGAGTCCTGAGTCAAACCCACAACTTGCCCCCCAGCGCCATCTTACACTACACAGCAACAAAGAAGAAACCTAGCTGGATGGCCCCACAGTTCCCTTAGAATACTTCCGGCCAAAAATGGAGCCGATATCACTGGAAGGTCTCAGCTGGGGTAGGTGATGCTGTCCCTCCTTCTCAGAGAAAATCCCGGTGACCACAGCTCCAAAAAGCAAAATTATGTGGGCATGCTTTCAGAATCAGAGATTGCCTGGGAGCTGGGGCAGACCCACTGAGTTCGGAAAAAATGTCCTGGTACACTCATGTCAGAGTCATGTGGGTACCAGGACTTTTTATCCGAACTGCAGAGGGGGCAGCCAGCTCCCAGGCAACCTCTGATTCCAGAAGTCATGCCCACAACTCGCACACAGCGCAAACTTACAACACACAGCAACAAAGAAGAAAACCGGCTGGAGGGCCCCACAGCTGCAGGAGAATGCTTCAGGCCGAAAATGGAGCCGATATCACTGGGAGGTCTCCAAAGAAGTAAGTGCTGCCATCCCGCCTTCTATAGAGGGAGTTTTGGTGACCAGGAGCTCATACAAGCATGTGTCTGGCATGTGGGTACGAGGACAGTTTATCCGAACTACAATGGAGCCGACCCAGCTCCCAGGCAACCTTTGATTCCATAAGTCACGCACACGACCCGCCACCCAGCGCCATCTTACACCAAAAAGCAACAAAGAAGAAAACCGGTGGGAGGGCCACACAGCTCCCGGAAAATGCTCCGGGCCCAACTAGAGGCGATGTCACCTGAAGGTCCCAGATGGGCTACGTACTGCCATCCTGCCTTCTCCAGAGTGTATCCCAGTGACCATAAGCTCCTTCAAGTATGGCTCTGGCATACTGGTACCAGGACATTTTTTCCAAACTCAATGGGTCCGCCCCGGCAACCAGGCAACCTCTGAGTCCTGAGTCAAACCCACAACTCGCCCCCCAGCGCCATCTTACACTACACAGCAACAAAGAAGAAAACTGGCTGGAGGGACCCACAGCTCCCGGAGAATGCTTCCGGCCGAAAATGGAGCCGATATCACTGGAAGGTCCCAGCAGGGTTAGGTGCTGCTGTCCACCTTCTCAGAGAAAATCCCGGTGCGCGCAAGCTCCATAAAGCAAAATCATGTGGGCATGATTTCAGAATCAGAGGTTGCCTGGAAGCCGGACCGGACCCATTGAGTTCGGAAAAAATGTCCTGGTACCATCATGCCAGAGCCATGTGGGTACCAGGGCTTTTTATCCGAACTGCAAAGGGGGCAGCCCAGCTCCCAGGCAACCTCTGATTCCAGAAGTCATGCCCACAACTCACACACAGCGCCAATTTACAACACACAGCAACAAAGAAGAAAACCGGCTGGAGGGCCCCACAGCTGCAGGAGAATGCTTCTGGCCGAAAATGGAGCGGATATCACTGGGAGGTCCCCGAAGAAGTAGGTACTGCCGTCCCGCCTTCTCCAGAGAATATCCCAGTGATTATGAGCTCCAAAAAGCATGGCTCTGGCATGTGGGTACCAGGACTTTTTTCCCGAACTGCAAAAGGGCCACCCTTGTTCCCAGGCAACCTCTGATTCCGGAAGTCATGCCCACAACTCGCCCCCATGCCATCTTACAACACACAGCAACAAACTAGAAAACTGGCTGGAGGAGAATGCTCCAGGCCCCAAACAGAGCCAATATCACCAGGAGGTCCCAGATGGGCTAGATGCTCCCGCCCCACCTTCTCCAGAGGGTATCCAGTGACCATGAGCTTATATAAACATGGATATGGCATGCGGGTACCAGGACTTTTTTTCCAAACTGCGAAGGGGCCACCCCGGCTCCCAGGCAACCTCTGATTCTGGAACTCACGCCAACGACTCGCACCCAGCGCCATATTACACCACACAGCAACAAAGAAGAAAACCGGCTGGAGGAGCCCACATCTCCCGGAGAATCCTCCGGGCCTCAAACAGATTTGATAACACCGGGAGATCCCAGATGTGGTTGATGCTGCCTTCCCACCTTTTCCAGAGGGATTTCCGGTGACCATGAGCTCATAGAAGCATGGCTCTGGCATTCAGTACCAGGATATTTTTTCCAAACTCAATGGGTTCGCTCCGACTCCTAGAAAACCTCTGATCCCGAAAGTCAGTACCACGAGGCGCCCCCCAGCACCATCTTACACCACACAGCAACAAAGAAGAAAACCGGCTGGAGGGACCCAGAGCTCCCAGACAATTCTCTGGGGCTCAAACATTCTATATCACCTGGAGGTCCCAGATGGTGTAGTGCTGCTGTCCCACCTTCTCCAGAGGGAGTTTCGGTGACCATGAGCTCATACAAGCATGTGTCTGGCATGTGGGTACCAGGACATTTTATCCGAACTACAATGGGGCCGACCCAGCTCCCAGGAAACCTTTGATTCCATAAGTCACGCACAGGACTCTCCACCCAGCGCCAGCTTACACCAAAAAGCAACAAAGGAGAAAACCGGTGGGAGGGACACACAGCTCCAGGAAAATGCTCCGGGCCCAACCAGAGGTGATATCAACTGAAGGTCCCAGTTGGGCTAGGTACTGCCATCCTGCCTTCTCCAGAGGGTATCCCAGTGACCATAAGCTCCTACAAGTATGGTTCTGGAAAACTGGTACCAGGACATTTTTTCCAAACTCAATGGTTCTGCCCCGGCAACCAGGCAACCACTGAGTCCTGAGTCAAACCCACAACTCGCCCCCCAGCACCATATTACACTACAAAGAAACAAAGAAGAAAACTGGCTGGAGGGCCCCACAGCTCCCGTAGAATGCTTCTGGCCAAAAATGGAGCCGATATCACTGGAAGTTCCCAGCAGGGGTAGGTGCTGCTGTCCCGCCTTCTCAGAGAAAATCCCGGTGACCACGAGCTCCAAAAAGCAAAATCATGTGGGCATGACTTCAGAATCAGAGGTTGCCTGTTAGCCGGACTGGACCCATGGAGTTCGGAAAAACTGTCCTGGTACCCTCATGCCAGAGCCATGTGGGTACCAGGACTTTTTTGTCCGAATCTCAAAGGGGGCAGTCCGGCTCCCAGACAACCTCTGATTCCAGAAGTCATGCCCACAACTCGCTCACAGCGCAATCTTACAACACACAGCAACAAAGAAGAAAACTGGCTGGAGGTCCCTACAGCTCCCGGAGAATGCTCTAGGCCACAAACAGAGCCAGTGTCACTGGTAGTTCCCAGATGGGCTGTGTGCTCCCATCCTGCCTTCTCCAGAGGGTATCCCAGTGACCATGAGCTCATACAAGCATGGGTCTGTTATATGGGTACCAGGACTTTTATTCCCAACTGCAAAGGGCCGCCTTGGCTCACAGGCAACCTGATTCTGAAGTCGCGCCGACACCTAGTCCCCCAGTGCCATCTTACACCACACAGCAACAAAGAAGAAAACCGGCTCGAGGGTTCCACAGATCCCGTGAATGGTCCCGACCCAAACAGAGCCGATATCCCTGGGCGGTCCCAGATGCGCTAGGTGCTGCCGTCCCGCCTTTTCCAGAGGGAATCTCGGTGACCATGAGCTCCTACAAGCATGGGTCTGGCATGCAGGTACCAGGACATTTTTTAAGAACGGCAATATGGCCGCCCCGGCGCCAAGGCAACCTGTGATTCAAAAGTCATGCCACAACTCGCCCTCCAGCACCATCTTATGCACACAACAACAAAGAAGGAAACCGGTGGAGGGCCCCACAGCTCCCGGAGAATGCTCCAGGCAAAAACAGAGCCAATATCACCCGGAGGTCCCAGATGGGCTAGGTGCTTCCGTCACGCCTTCTCCATACGGAATCTCGGTGACCATGAGCTTCTACAGGCATAGCCTGGGCATGCTGGTACCAGGACATTTTTTCTGAACTGCAATGGGGCCGTCTTGGCTGCAGGCAACCTCTGATTATGAAGTCACACCCACATCTCGCCCCCCAGTGTCATCTTACAGCACACAGCAACAAAGAAGAAAACTGGCTGGAGGTCCCCAGAGCTCCAAGACAATGCTCCAGGGCCCAAACAAAGCTGATATCACTGGGAGGTCCCAGATGAGCTAGGTCCTACAGTCCCGCCTTCTCAAGAGGGAATCCCGGTGACCATGAGCTCCTACAGATATGGCTCTGGCATGCAGGTACCAGGACAATTTTTCCGAACTGCAATGATGCACCCCGGCTCCAGGGCAAGCTCTGATTTTGGATGCCCTGCCCACAACTCGCCCCCAGGGCCATATTACAGCACACACCAAGAAAGAAGAAAACTGGCTGGAGGGACCCATAACTCCCGGAGCATGCTCCAGGCACAAACAGAGCCAATATCACTCGGAGGTCCCCAATGCGGTAGGTGCTGCCGTCCCACTTCTCCAGAGGGAACCCGGTGAGCATGAGCTCCTACAAGCATAGCTCTGGCAACCTGGTACCAGGATATTTTTTCAGAACTTCAATGGGGCCACCCCAGTCACAGGCAACCTCTGATTCTGGAAGTTGTGCCCACAACTCGCCCCCCCAGCGCCATCTTACAGCACACAGTAAGAAAGAAGAAAACGGCGGTGGGCCTACAGCTCCCAGACAAAGAACCAGGCCCCAAACAGAGCCAACATCACCCTGAGGTACCAGATGGGGTAGGTGCTGCCGTCCCGCATTCTCCAGAGGGAATCCCGGTGGCCATGAGCTCCTACAAGCATGGCTCTGGCATGCGGGTACCAGGACATTTTTTCCGAACTGCAATGGGGCTGCCCCGGTCACAGGCAACCTCTGCTTCCAGAAGTCACGCCCACAACTCGCCCCCCAGAGCCATCTTACACCACACAGCAAAAAAGAAGAAAACCCGGCATAGGGACCCACAGCTCCCAGAGAATGCTTCAAGCCCCAAACGGAGCAGATATCACTGGGAGGTCCCAGATGGAGTAGGTGCTGCCGTCCTGCCTTCTCCATAGGGAATCCCGGTGACCATGAGCTCCTACAGGCATGGGTCTGGCATGCGGGTACCAGGACTTTTTTTCCGAACTGCAAAGGGGCCGCCTCGGCTCCCAGGCAATCTCTGATTCCGGAAGTCATGCCCACGACTAGCCCCCAACGCCATCTTACAACACACAGCAACAAAGAAGAAAACCAGCTGGAGGGCCCCATAGCTCCCGGAGAATGCTCCAGGCCCCAAACAGAGCCGATATCACCAGGAGGTCCCAGATGGGCTAGGTGCTCCCGTCCAGCCTTTTCCAGAGAGTATCCCAGTGACCATGAGCTCATACAAGCATGGCTCTGGCATCCGGGTACCAGGGCATTTTTTCCGATCAGCAACGATGCACTGGGTTCCAGGGCATTCTCTTACTTTGAATGTCCCGCCCACAACTTGCCGCATTTTTAATCTATTTTAATTTATCTTTAATCCCGCCCACAACTTGCCCACATTTTTAATCGATGTTAAAAATGCGCACTGCATCCTAAATTTACACCTGTCCTTTTGGTTTATACATACTTCACTCCATATACAATGTGAAGTAAAATGAGGATTATTTTATTCTCCAATGAAGTCTACTGGCAGAGAGAAACAGAAACAAAGAAACAGCTGGTCATCAATGGGATGAGAGAGGACCTGGATGTTTTAAACAAGAAAAAGGGGTAAGAAACCCTATTTTATACGAGGGCGTTGGGAAAAGTGCCATGTCAAAAGGAGCATGTAAATTGAGACTAGAAAGATGAAAAGCAACACTTGCAGGATTTTCAGGTCAGAGAGAGAAAATGACCCAGGCAGAAAGAAATGTCAAATTGATGGAAAGTCCCAAAGGTGGAAATGTGGGTTGAATTCAATGCAGTGCTTGAGAAAAAGCAGGTGGCCAACGCGTGAATAAAGAATGAAGAGAGAAAGAGAGAGGCTGAGAGTAGTACAGAGGTGCAAGCACTTGCTTTGCACACAGTACTGGATTCCCCACACACTGCAGGGCAGGATCCCTGAGCACAGATCCAGGAGTAATCCTTGAATACTGCCAGGTGTGACACAAACCCCACCCCCTCCGCAATGGGGGACAGGGGAAGAGAGAAAGGAGAAAAGGAGAAGGGAGGAAGAGCAAAGGGAACCAAATCATGTGTCTTTTATCCTCAGGGAAGTAGGAAGCTACTTAGGGGATCAGGGACAATTGTGACTGATGATAGGACCAATCACCCTAATCACTAGGCTCAAGAGCAGAAGTGAATTAGCACAGCTCGGCGGTCACAGAGACAGGCCACTTCCATGCATTCAGGGCCAAAGGAAAGAAGAGTGAAATGAAGAGGTTTAAAAAGAGACAACCAATATCGAATGTTTGGAAACGACTCCTTCCAATATTTTTTTCAAGTCATCGGAAAAGCTGAAAGCAACTAAAAACATGGAATTTAAGTCACCATCCCCACCACCACAAGGACAGCCTCTCTCGGGTCACAGGAACCTTCCTTCCTATGCCCTGCACCCTTGGTAATCTCAGTTCTGTCATCAGAGTCTATGGGTCTATTTTCAGTGAACACTGTCTATTCCTTACCTTGGATGATCTACCGATGAGATCATCCAGGAAGACTTAGCCTTCAAGTTCTTTTTCTTTTCTTTAAATACACTTGAAAATAGGTAGCCTACTTACACTTGGAGAAAAATGTTAAAAAGTTTTACAAGAAAATCTCCCTCGTGTTCCCAGCCTACCTATGGATAACCACTGATACTTCTACTAAATACTCCTTAGAACAATAGTATAATGCTGTACGACTGAACTACATCAGTTCTCCATTGATGGGCACGTACTTGTTTCAAGTCCTTTGCTGTTACAAAGAGCTGTGGTGTAAAAAACATTGTTGATGTGTTGTTTTCTAAATGTGAGATTAAGTAGATCTAACTTTCTACATTTAATTACAGTTCATTAAGCTTGTATTACTATCATTCTTTATCAATGGAAATGTACTTGCACATCTTGAATTTTAATACTTTGCTTAGCATGTTGTCAGTTAAAATTCTTGGAAAAAAATTTGAACCCACTGCAATAGCTCACTTATAAAAGTTCAGGAATCTTCCAGACTCACCCAAATCATCAATCTTTAAATGATCTTCAGCCACAACATCCAGAAAGGAGTCACCAACTTTTCCTTTGACATTCATGTTTCCCCATCATGCTTTATAACGTAGACAATGTTACTTTATCTTCTGAACTGGAAAAGGAAGCAGACCTTTTACTCATTTGAAAAGGTTCTTTCAAATAATTGTTTTTAGAACTTGGGGAGTCAAAGAAATAGTGTTGGGGTGTGTGTGTGCAAAAATATGTTCTTTTAGAGTCATTTTTTTTCTTTCCAAAACTGAACTCAGAAGGAGACACCACAAATCAAAGGCACGTCTCCACTCCTAGAGGAAGGGAAACTCCCACCATACAGGAAATAGCAAGGACATCATTGTAAGGCCTCAGTATAACACCTGCCACAACTCCCTGAAGTCATGGTCACAGCCATGTGGGGACATTTAGCAATCACTGCCATTTGTGAAGTCTGTTTTACTTTCACACAGCTTGCTGATGAAAGCTCTCTGCTCCTGTTCCTAAAGGACTATCCCAGCGCTGTGAGGCACTTCAGGCAACTCAAGTGCTTGTTGTGGAGGTCTCTGACAGGGAGCTGTCATTGAGACAGCAATGCGATGTTTTTCAGAGCATTTGAACATGGGTCCATACCGTGAACTCATCTAACACGGTCCTCCTCCACTGCTGAATTAACCGAATCACAGGCTAGAACTTCTCTGGGCTGTCATCGGAACCGAGGACATCTCCCTTGTCAAGTTAAACCCTCTGAGAGCTCAGACATTTTTCAGATGAGGAAAGTCATCATCCTTAGACAAACACTGAATTTCAGGCCACCCGAAGACATTCTTAAGGGTGACCAAAGACCCACAAAAATTTGCTGAATAATGTTACCGTTATAACGCAACCTACCAGACGCCTTTTTCTGACCTTTACCAATTAAGACACCTGTTTGCTGGTGAGGGTCAAGCTTCTCAAATGAATCACCCTAAAAAGGGATCTACAGAAGCACACCCTTAACGTGTGGTAGACTCAAGTAGGCAAGCTTTACCAAGCCTTTCTACAGCAGGGCCTTTCAGAAACTTAACTAGAATAAAACTCGAGTATATAAAAGCCTGATGAAAATATCCTTGACTACAATTGACATCAGATTATTATTACTGCTGTTGTGGGTTTTTTTTTTTTTGAGGGGGGGAAGGGGCACACCCAGCATTGCTCAGGTCTTACGGAGGAGGCAACTCAGAAACACTGCCTCCAGAAAAGCACACAGACTATCTAGGCACTATTATTAACTGGCGGTGTTGAGTTCTGCAGATTATTCCAATTCTAAGAACTAGCAAACAGCTTTTTGCTCTGATTCCCAGAAGGAAACTGGGAAATACATAGGATCCTTTCAAATCCTCACCTGCTCAGCGCGCCTGCCCACACCGCCTGCCCACACGCTCAGCGTCCAGCTGGGCCCCACGGGCTGGCAAGGACCCCCACCCCCATGCCCGCCCCTCACCTGCTCTGAGCGCCCGCCCACACGCTCAGCATCCAGCTGGGCCCCAAGCACAGGCCACCTAGCAGCAGCTTGGCATGGCGGGCGCAGCCCAGGGCCTCGGAGGTGGCGTGCAGGAGCCGGGCAGTCTCCAAGGAGCCACCACCAGCGGTCGGCGGTCAACGCCCGTGACGCAGTCCGCACAGGCACGCAGGACACGGAGCCCGCCTCAGCGTGAGACCTGGGAGGTGGGGAGCGTGAGCCCGCAGTCCCAGCCAGGCCTGCCCCACCCGCCTTCCCGCTGACCTTTAAAGGCCAGAGCAACAGCGCTTTCCCCCTCCCGCCCCCACCAACTGGCCCCTAGCCACGCCCCCTAAGCGGGGGCATTATGACATACATTGTTTGATTATGTTCACAAGCCAGTTAGTTTCAGCCCTCAGGAAAGAAACACAGCCAAATGTTCTGGCCTGTTATTTACAACCTCAAGCATCTGGTGTCAAGTGGGTCTGGTGTCATCTGGTCTATGAGAAAAGACTGACTCTTCTGCTATACTAAGATTTAGGTTTTTTACTTAAGGCAGCTTAAAGAAAGAGATGTTGAGCCTCATTGAAACCAATCTGGACACACACGTCTTGTCTCGCCCATTTTCATGGTTCCCTGTATTCCTGACCGTTAGTGGGATAGTCTACATGGACTCGTCTGTTTTTTTTTTTTTTAAACAAACCTGGCCCAGTAAAATGAGGCTAGAATACCTGCAATGAGATGCTTTTTTCATTTAAGATTTCTTTTCCGTGGTTGAATTTTCTTTTTAGAACAACTACTTCTGGTCATTAGATTGAATCTGACAGTGTTCTGGATCAACGGTAATTATAGCAAAGCTATTGCATTTGTAAAAATTATTTATTATCCTACATGTACTTCTTACCCTCTAAATGCTGATGACAGATGTCAAAGAGGCAAAAACCAGCTCAAATGGAAAGACCGTCAAAAAGAGTATCACCTTGTGCTTTCAAATACATTGAAGCATTTCGGTGTACAATAGTCCTTTCATTTGACATTTTTAACAAGATGCTGATACAGTGCAGCAAATATGCAAAGTCTTCTTTCACACAGTCTGTGAAGAAGACAGCTAATTTTTTTCAGTTCTGAGATACAAATGATTTAAAAAGAAATCAGGATGAACAAGTTTCAAAATGCAGAGTGTTCTGTGCATGAGTCCATTTTCTTTAATCTCTGAAAGAATAAAGTGGTAAGAAAACAAGACAAGATCTCCTGCTGCACTCTGATCTTCTCCACTGTGCTGGCCCAGACTCTATTCTGGCTTGGAAGGATGCAGGTGTTTCTTTACGGTGCCAACCTCCCAGTGGGTGAGCTGTTCCTCTGGCAGGTAGAGGCAGATGCTGCATAACTTGAAGATATTACCTTTATTTTTTGGAGTCTGCAAATGCTGTTGGTCGATAAAGAGAAACACTGACTGGTTGGGATTGTTGACAACAATTCCAGTCTTGTCCTTGTGGCTCAGTACATGCAGAAAGTGTTTTTCATAGTCACAGTGATGAAACTCAAATTTGGCATGAATGAGACGAAAAGGCTCATCAGATTCCTTCCAACTAGAAAACAGTAGACAGACAATTTTTTTCAATAACATTCTAAGACCACAGAATGAAATACATCTCCTGAGTACAGTCAATGACATCCCTTCTCACAGACTGGTATCGAGGAGCAGGAAGCTGGACCACATCCTCCTTTAAAAGCTCTATGGAACTTTCCAAGGAATAGCTGGAATCCCGCACACCTTTTAGGATATTTTCTTATAATTATTCGTCATGACTGGTTTGACCTCAGACACTTCAAAACCTGCTGATTTTTTTCTTCTTCTCCTTGAATGCAAAGGTAATATACATCTTGAAGTCAAACTGGTCAGCTAGAGCTTCTTTTTCTTTCTAAGCTGAGCATGTAGTCTGTACAGAGCTTGTTTCTTCTACACGGACTCATCTTCAACATCTAGTCCGGCCCCAACAGAAAGAGACAGTGAGAGAGAAAGACAGAGAGAGACAGAGAGAAAGATACCGCCACTCCTCCAATAAGAAACTAGGAATAGTTCTCAAAAGCCAGAGTTTGAAAACAGGATTTGAAAACGGAAGTCCCTGGTTAGATGCTCAGTACCCTGTGGTCCCATGAACACTGCCAGCAACAACCTTTCACACCAAACCTGAAGTAGCTCCTGAGAACTAATAGGTGTGACCTCAAATCAAAAGCCAACGTTTGAAGTCATGGTTCCCACCACCAATTGAATGAATGTTCACAGCGCATTATATACTTAGGACCAAATCTTTGCTGGAATAAAAAACTAGCCACGATAACCCTGTGTGCATATTTCTGAGAATAAGACCTTCCTTGGGTCTAGAGTGATAGTGCAGTGGATAGAGCATTTGGTCCCCAAGGAACTGCTCAGAGTTGTTCCTGAGTTACAGAGCCAGGAGTAACCTCTGAGCATTTCCAGTCTGCTTCCCCGACGAAAATAGAAATGAAGAAAGCCCCCCAAAACACGGCTATAGAACGAAGAGCTGGAGTGCAGGCTTTGTGTCTGGGTTTAGTCTTGCACTGCATGGTTCACTCAGCACTGCCGGGAGTAATCCCAGACCACAGAGCTAGATTAGTCCGTGAACAATATGAGGTTCAATCCCTGGGGCAACCCATATGGTCTCATGAGCAGTACCAGGAGTAAATCTTGAGTGCGTAGCCAGGAGTAAGCCCTGAACATTGCCAGATGTGACTAAAAAAACAAAATCATAAGTACTTAGACCACCTGAAATAGAGCTGCGGGCAGGTCCTACAAGACACATTCCAGAGGAAGCTATTGCTGTCCCAAGGGATGGCAGATGACAACTCCATGTGAGATTCTTCCTCTGCAGCCACGCCAGTGAGAAGAACAGCTGTGAAGGTGGAAAACAATGAGATTGCTGGTTCTGACCCTGTCTAGGACTATGCGGATGGATGTGCTTATGCCTTACTTGATGCTGTTAATGTTCATTCATTTTCCCTTTCTCTTCCCTTTTCACTGTTGTAATGACCAGGATTTGCAGTGCTCCCACAGTTGGTTATGGTATTCACTGGGGTTACACGCATTTTGTTGTGGCATCTGCACACACTTGGATGCAGTGCACCACAGGTCATGTGGACTTGCTGAATCAAGCATCTTTCTAGTGTGGGAAGAACTACATCAGAGGAAGTGGGTGGGGGCTGGGGAAGGGACAAGGGACAGTCTGGAGTGAAGTGAGCGTGGGCAAGGAGGATCAGGGCACTCCTATGCCACTGTTCAGCAGCATAAGGACTCCATAAATTTCAAAGTGGATCCAGTCAATGGGTTTGCTGTGGTGCTATATCCAGGCTGGGGTGCCCACCTAATATAAAGGATCTTGAGTCAGGGTGTTTAGTGTGAATTCCCAGAGGTGACTGAAATGACTGGCAAGTTGGCTTCAAAGGGTCATTGAGAATAGAGAGCCGCAGGCCTGAGTCTGTTCTCAGTCATCGGGGTTCTAAGACACACGCCAAGAGAGGTGAAAAGACACAAGAAAGTACTGGCCGCTGGCCTCTGGCACTGAGTAAATCCCATCTCCTTCAAAGCCCGTGAACCAGCTGCCAGCATGGCTGGTGCATTCTCACTCTCCAGGCTGTAGGCCTTCCCTGACATCCCAGGCTGACACAGGGCCCTCCTGGGCATCGCCTCTTGATTTCCTGTGTGAATTCATCAGCATCTCCTTCATCATTTTGATTCCATGCTAATGATAAGCTTTCTCACAGAAGGTAAGCTCTGGAAGAGCAGGAATCGCACCTGCCTGTTCACCACAGCAACCTCAGAACCTACACAACCCAACACTCCGTTAACATGGAGAGGAGGGGGTAGCGGTCCCTCCTGGTTCTGTACTCGGGGGTCACTCCTGGTGATGAAGATATGCTGTGCTAAGGACAAAACTGTGTGCGAAGCAAACCTCTTCACCTCTCTCGAGCCACTCGTTGAACATGTAATAAATACTGTTGAATTAATCAAATTGTTATTCTGGGTTGTTTTTCCAATGGACTCGTTTCCATTTTGTATAGCCCCCATCATCAATATGTTGGCCCCTTGGTCTTACCATTTATGTTATTTTCATCTGAGGTCGGACCCTGACTGAGAAATGTTTTACTAGGCTAAGGATGTTTTTATAACTTTTTCTCCCCTCTGCTGGCCAAGGAGTTTTGATCATCATCTTTAAAAACATTTTGTGATGGGGGAGAATTGGGCTATACCCGAAGCTGCTCAGGGCCTACTCCTTATTCCTTCGCTCAGGGCTTCCTTCTAGAGGTACTCATGGGACCACATGTGGTGCCAGAAACCGAAGTGAGATTAGAAGCAGGTATGGCAAGTGCCTTGCCCCCTCCACATCTCTAATCCTAGATACATCTTCTCCATGAACACTCTAAGATATCTACTCTGTCACTGTCATCCTGTTGTTCATTGATTTGCTCGAGCGGGCCCCAGTAACGTCTCCATTCGTCCCAGCCCTGAGAGTGTATCAGCCTCTCCTTACTCGTCCTTCCCAACGGTGCCTTATGGGAGGCTCTTTCAGGGTCAGGGCAATGAGACCCACTATTAGAACATTTACTCTAGGTAAGTTAAAGTTGAATTTGGGCCTAAGAGAAAGAACACAGTGGCTAAGGCACTTGTCTTGCACACAGCCAATCGACTTCAATCCCCAGCATCCCATATGGTTCCCTGAGCCCCCGCCAGGAGTGATTCCTGAGTGCAGAGACAGGAGTAATCCCTGAGCACCACCGGGGGTGGCCCCAAAGCAAAAATCAAACCAAGAAAAACCTGAAGGGGGTTATGCGATTTATCAAAGTCTGTAGCAAAGCTGAGTAAACTGAATTTTGTTAACTGAGCAGCAGTGCTCATGCTGCTAAGGGTTTTACAGGAAAGAGGAGAAGGTGAAAAAAAGAACTTAGAAGAAGAGGGGCTGTAACTCCGACTCTTTCTGGTGGCACTAAGGAGACATGAGGTTCTGGAGATCAAGTCTGGGGTTGCTGCATGCTGAGCTGAGCATCCACCCTAGAGAGCTCTCTCTCTCTCTCTCTCTCTCTCTCTCTCTCTCTCTCTCTCTCTCTCTCTCTCAATCTCTCTCTGCCCCTGGCACTTTTTAATGCTCTGACATCTGCTCTCATGCCAGCTGTTTTAGCATATTCAAAATTAACTGTTGCTTTCTGAAATTCTGATTTTTAAAAAATTTCTATTAGTAAAACACCATGAGGTACAGTTGTAGACTTACAAATGTTTGTGATTGAGTTTCAATTATACAGTGATCAAGTACCCATCCCTCCACCAGTGCCCAATTTCCACCACCATGGATCCCAGTATCCCTTCCCCCCCCCATTGCCCCTCCCCCCCACCCTGCCTCTGTGGCAGGGCATTTCCTTTTGTTCTCTCTCTCCTTTTCAGTGCTGTGGTTTTCAAAAGACCCATTGAGTGACAATCATGTTCGATCTATAGTCTACTTTCAGCATGCTTCTCCCATCCTGGGAGGATTCTCCTATCACTAATCTAATCATCTAATCTTTGATAAAGGAGCAAGAAATGTGAAGTGGAATAAGGAAAGCCTCTTTAACAAATAGTGCTGGCAAAACTGGATGGCTACATGCAAAAAAAATGGACTTAGATCCTGCCTAACACCGTGTACAAAATTAAGATCAAAATGGATTGAAGACTTCAACATCAGACCTGAATCCATAAGGTACATTGAAGACAAAGTTGCAAAACCCTCCATGACATTGAAGCTAATGGTATCTTCAAAGATGTCACATCACTGGCCAAGCAAGTGAAAACAGAGATAGACAAATGGGACTATTTTAAACTAAGAAGCTTCTGCACTTCAAAAGAAACAGTGACCAAAGTACAAAGACAGTCTACAGAAAGGGAAAGGATATTTGCCCAATACACATCCAACAAGGGGTTGATATCAAGGATATATAAAGTACTAGTTGAAGTCCACAAGTAGAAAACATCCAACACCATCAAAAAATGGGGAGATGAAATAAACAGACACTTTCTCAAAGAAGACATCGAATGGCAAAAAAGGTACATGAGAAAATGCTCTACATCATTAATCATCAGAGAGATGCAGATCAAAACCACAATGAGATATCATTGCACACCACAGAGACTGGCCCACATCCAAAAGAACAAAAGCAATCAGTGCTGGCGCGGATGTGGCGAGAAAGGGACCCTCCTTCACTGCTGGTTCAGCTGACTGGTTCAGCCCTTTTGGAAAACAGTATGGACGATTCTCAAAAAATTAGAAACTGAGCTCCCATTTGACCCAGCAATACCACTCCTGGGACTATATCTCAGAGAGGCAAAAAAGTATAGTCGAAGTGACATCTGCACCTGTTTGTTCATTGCAGCACTCTTTACAATAGCCAGAATCTGGAAAAAACCTGAGTGCCCCAAAACAGATGACTGAAATTCTGGTTTTAAAGAAGAAACAGGAATTATGACTTCTTTCTTTTCCCACAGCTTTCTTCCCGCACAGCTCAGACTTCCTTTTCATCCCTTCTCCCTTCTATGCCCTTTGTGTAAATTTCAAGCAAAAATTAGAATGTTCTTACAGGATTCTGGATGAGAATATCTGGTGCTGGGTGAGTATCAGATCATCCAAGAAAAGTTACTTCCAATAGATGAAAAGTAATGAAAGAGAAGTCACAAAAATTTAAATCTGTCCCTTCCAAAGGGAGCGCTTGAATTCCAGAGATGCATATGATTATGTCAGCAGAAGGGAGGACATTCAGAAATGGAGTAGAAAGCATCCAAATGATAGCAACCCCTATATAAAAAGAAACAGTGTTGGGAAATTGACAACCTCCCATCTTGGTACTTGAGGGAAAACTGTGATTTATGTTCTTGAGTTTTCAGGACCTATGGGAGAGCAGGCCTGCATGCTGACTCAGGTCCCAATCCCAGCACCCCGTATGATCCCCCAAGCACTGCCAGGAGTGCACCCTGAGCTCAGAGTCAAGAGTAAGCCCGAAGCACAGCAGGTATGGCCCAATCTCCCCTCCATCAAATCCCCCCGTTCTTGTAATAATATGAAGGTCACACTTAAGTCTAAAACCGGTCAGGATGTAGGTCAGCAACAGAGCATTTGCCTTGCACGTGTGAGAGCCTGAGTTTGATTTCCAGGAATACAAAAGTAACAAACAAAAAACATAAGCAAGAGACTATAGATAAAAGACTCAGCTTAAAATCTCAAGTTTTCAGAACTCATATTCTTCCAAGTGCATCTCCGAACCCCACTGCAAGACGTGACTCATACATACAAAGTCCACAAAGAAATGGGAAATTACCCTGGTTTCAAGCACAAACAATTCTTCTGACATACTAAAGTGTTCCCTAAGTGAAAGTGAAAAGAAGACTCCAGGAGAAAGCCTTCTTCAAAACTAACTCAGAAATCACCACAAAGGCCTCCGACTGCCTGCTTTGGGTCTGACAGAAGTAGGGGCACCACTTTCTCCTTTTTCCAAAATCGGTTTCAGGCTGGTCCCTGGAATGTCTAGTGCAGGACTGCTTTGTTTGCCTTCTTTGCGACAATACTTCAGAGGCTGGAAGCCCAGTTAGAATGGAAGGGAATCATTCCTACACCACACATTTCTCCCACTGTTGTCTGGGGGAGTAAGGGTGATTTGTGCCTGTAATGCTCTGTCTGTGCTTGAAAACTAGGGTGCCCATTAGAGCAGGAGTGACAGAGGAGAAGGATTTCTGGTTTTTCACGCAATATTGAGTGTGTAACTCGTGTTGTACAGAATTCAGAAAGCAAAGGAAATTCCCCCAAATTATACCCGTTTTGTAAATCTTTTCGTAAAATTTAAAATTTTTAATGACTGATGTTTTAGAAGTTTCATTCTGAAACAAATTCCCACTATAACAAGCTTTAAAGGTGAAAAAATATAAAGGTGCTAGGGACTTAAAAACAATGGGGAAAAAAACCAGAGAAAAGACCATTATTAAATGTTATTAAATGCTCACCCTCTGCTATTTAAAATTCTTAGAGAAATGGGCCCAGGGAGAGATGGAAACGCCCACATCGCCATCACGTGGGGATTAGGTGGAACTACTGCAGCCCGACTTGTCCCAGGCTTCAGATTTCCTAACCCTCAGCTCAGATAGAGAAGGGAGCACCAAATAAAGGGTGTTGGGAGGATCCACCCAGGATGGGAGAAGCATGCAGAAAGTAGACTATAGACCAAACATGATTTCCACTCAATGCCTCTTTTAAAAACCACAGCACCCGAAAGGAGAGAGAGAACAAAAGGGAATGCCCTGCCAAAGAGGTGTGGGTGTGGGGGGGATGGTGGGGAGGGATGCAGGGATCCGTAATGGTGGAAAATGGGCACTGGTGGAGGGATGGGTACTTGATCAGGGTATAATCAAAACACAAGCACAAAAATTTGTAAGTCTACAACTGTACCTCATGGTGTTTCACTAATAAAAATTAAAAAGAAAAATGTTCTCAGCACAAGAAAAGAATTTAACTATATGTAGTGACATACATTAACTAGACTTACTCTCTAAATTATTTTAAAATGTACACAAATACTGAATCATTGTGTTATATACAGAAATCAATAGAAAAGTGTATGTGAGCCTTAATTATATTTTATAATGATATTTCACATTATAGCACAGTGGTAGGGCGTTTGCCTTGCACGCAGCAAACATGGCCAACCCACGTTCGATTCCTCCGCCCCTCTTGGAGAGCCCGGCAAGCTACCGAGAGTATCTCACCCACACGGCAGAGCCTGGCAAGCTCCCTGTGACGTATTCGATATGCCAAACACAGTAACAACAAAGTCTCCAATGGAGACGTTACTGGGCCCGCTCGAGCAAATCGACGAACAACGGGAGGGCCTTTACCTTTAAATGATATTTCAGTATATCCTACAATAAATGATACCTTGTTTTAGTTTCTGTAAAAAAAGAGACGTCGTGCCCTTTTCTTTGCTTCAAAGCTAGGTAGCATTGTAGCACTGTCCTCCCTTCACAGATTTTCTCCAACAGGCACCGGTAACGTCTCCATTGTGAGACTTGTTGTTTCTGTTTTTTGGTATATCAAATATGCTACGGGTAGCTTGCCAGGCTCGGCCGTGAAGGCGGGATACTCTCAGTAGCTTGCGGGGCTCTCCAAGAGGGACAGAGGAATCAAACCCGGGTCAGCCACGCGCAAGGCAAACGCCCTACCTGCTGTGCTATAGCTCCAGCCCAGTGGATCACAGCCAGTTACAGATTTCAGTGTTAGGTATAGGGTCATTAGGAAACAAGTAAGCAGTTTGGCCGTTGCAGCGGGAGCAGAGCGGTTAAGGGCTCTTTGTTTGCATGCATGGGACCCAGATCCTTTCGTACATTCCCCATACAGTTCTACAGCCATTCCGAAGTGATTCTTGAGTGCAGAGTCAGGAGAACCCCCTGAACATATCCATGTGTGGCCCCAACCATAAACAAACAAACAAGAAAATGAAAACAAAGCAGTCTCAGATGCTTGATGGCGAACTCCCTCATTCTGAGCTGGATCTTCCTCCATCCCCCACATCTTTATAGAAGAGGGTTGGGGCACCCTCACAATGTGGGTGGAGTGTGGGTTGTCCCTTGTAGGAAACATTCAAAGGGCACAGCCGCAGACATCGAAGGTGGGTTCAGAATTTTATTGCTCAGAGCGAAGAGAACAAAAAAAGAAAAGAGCCTTGCTTTGCTTCTTCCAGACCAGGTTCCAACCCCTGCAACCCTTCTTGTCCAGAGACCAAGCTGGGGCAACCCACCCGGGCACCCCGAGGAGATTCAGATATGTACCCCACAAAAGTCTGAAGGCGGGAATCGGACCTTGGTCACCCGCGGGAAAGACAAGCACCCGCGACACTCTCCTATCGCTGCACCTGTGGAAGCTGTGTGCTTAATGACCCCATACTTAACACTGAAGGAAACCCAAGGGAGGAAAATTCTTAAGAGAAAGGGGTCTGTGGAGGGGCAAAAACGCGGCACACCGCCATCTCGTGGCAGTTAGGCTGAACTACCGCGGCCCGACTTCTTCCATGCTTGATTTCCAGCCCTTTGCTTCAATATGGGGTCATCAAGCAGGCAGCTTGGGCGGCTGCAGCAGGAGCAGAGCGGTTAGGGCTCTGCCTTGCAGACACAAGGCCCTGGTTCTTTCTTTGGCTCCCCATACAGTCCCACCGTCATGATGGAGCGATTCCTGAGTGCAGAACCAGGAGAAGCCCTGAGCGTTTCTGGGTTTGTGACCCCCAAACTATGAACAAGTCAAATAACATGGACACAGCCTCAGTTCGTGATGGTGGATTCCCTCACCCCAACTTGGGGGACTCTGAGCTGTATCTTGCTGTATCCCTGACCCTTATTCCTTGTAGAGGAGGGTTGGGACACCCTCAGAACATGGGGTGGTGGTGTGTGGGGTTGACTATAATTGGAAACCTTTCCAAAGGGCTGGATCAAAGGCAGAGCAAAGTGGGTATAGACCATTTTTTGTTCACCTCAATGAGTAAAGCAAAACACATAAAAAATAAACTTAATTAAAATAAGCAGAAGTTCATGGCTAACTTTAATAGCAAGCACTTATAAGGGTCCCCAGAACCCCGCGAACCCACATCAAACCCCCAAATAAAATAATTCTTGGAAGAGTGAGTGGTGTATTTAGAATTTCCAGGGAAGGAGGTTGCCTGGTCTTTGGCTCATTATCACTGTTTTAATCAAAATTCTTTTTAACCTACTCCCATTTCTCTGATGGTAGGCAATCTCACCCCAAACTTTTGGAGATCCTGAAGTTGAATCTAACCTCTGTCACCATCCTTCACAGACTTGGGACTTCTCATGTATATAGGAAGCCCCAAATTCTCTGCGATAGGGAAAGATGGCACCCTTGGAAAAGTGGAGCGTAGGGGTGTGGGGGTGATAGACTGGAGACCTGTAAAAATGGTTGATTTGGAGAGATCATACTATGGTATGGCACAATCGTCTACTGTGCTCACCCTGGGTTCTGTCTCAGCACCATATCATACCCCTGAGCCCACCAAGAAGCTGTTGGGGCCACCCACAGCCCACAGTAAATAAAGCCAGAGACTAGCTTGGCCAGTCAGTGCGGGGGACTAAGGAGAGGGACAAGGGTGCAACTCCACTGTGCAGAAATTCTTTTTTGTTTTATTAATCAGAAATTCTGAGGATCCTGGGAGGTCTAGTTCTGGAGGAAAGTCGGGACTAGGGTTGGACATTTCTTAGAGGAATGTCCCTGGGGAGGGGAGGAAACGCCCCACAGCGCCCTCTCGTGGTGCATCGGCGGAAGAGCCGTGGCCAGGCTTTCCTGCCTGAAGATTTCCAGCCCTTGGGTTTGCTTCCATATTAACCTGCGGGTCACAAAGAATCAAGAAGGCGGCCTCAGGCCGTGCAGCGGTAGCCGAACATTGAGGGCGTTTGACTCGCATGGGGCGATCCCTGTGTCAGGATGAACCCAGCAGCCTGGCCAGTGCTTTGCCCGAAGTAGAATCTCTCCCTCTAAGCCCGTTCGCAAACAGTTCCTGTCGCGGTCATCCCCACACCTCGCGGTTTTCCGTAGAGGAAGGAGCTGGAAGCAAGACTCAGCTCGGCACCCCCAAGTTCGGCGTGAAGGAATGCGCCGCGAAAGTCGCATTCTGTTTGCTTGTGTTTTGCGGACCACACGGGCGGTATTCGAGGGTTATTCCTGCCCCTGCACTCAGGAATCACTCCTGACTGTGCTGGGGGAACCTATGGGTTGATCGCCCCATACAAGACCAGCGCCTTCGTGGCTCACTGTTAGATCCTTGACCTTTGATCCTTCATGACCCCGTATTAACACTGAAGCAAAGAAAATTTTTTCTGTTTTTCCCTTTTTGGGTCACACCCGCAATGCACAGGGGTTCCTCACGGCTTTGCACTCAGGAGTTAAGTCCTGGCAGTGCTCAGGGGACCATATGGGATGCTGGGAATCGAAGCCGGTGGACCCAGGTACCGGGCAAACGCCTTACCCGGGTACTAGAGCTCCAACGCAGGAGCTGGAAATCTTAAACTTGGGAATAGCCGCCCCGGTAGTTCCGCCTAGCCGCCACGTGATGGCGCTAGGCGAGGGCGTTTCCGTCCCTCCTCAGGACCGTGTCTCTAAGAATTTTCCACCCTTGGGTTTGCTTCAGTGTTAAGTATGGGGTAATTAAGGGTCAAACGCAGCTTTGACAGGCAGCAGTTGGATAGCCATGCGGATACTTGTGTTTCATGCGGGTGAACAGGGTTCGATTCCCACCTTCAGACTTTTGTGGGGTACATAGCTGAATCTCCTGGGGAGGTTCAGGTGGGTTCCCCAGCTTGTTCTCTAGACAAAGAGGGGTGCAGGGGGTTGATCCTTGTCTGGAACGAGCAAGGCAAAGTTTTATATATATATATATTTTTTTTTTTCTTCGCTCTGAGCAAGAACAGTTCTGAACCCACTTTGTGATGTCTGTGAACGAGCCCTCTGGATGTTTCCTGCTATGAGCAACACACACTCCATCACCCCACAATCTGAGGGTTCCCCAACCCTCTTCTACAAGGACGTGGGCGATGGACGAAGATACAACTCAGAATCCCTCAAGGGAGGGAATTCGCCATCAAGGACTGCTTTGTTTTAATTTTCCTGTTTGATTGTTTATGGTTGGGGACACACCAAAAGATGCTCAGGGCACTCTCAGGAATGCCGCCGGGCACGACTCGAGGGCCATATGGGAAGCCAAGTGACAGACAACGGTTCTGTGAATGCAAGGAAAGTGTCCTAACCGCTAACCTACTGCTGCACCGCCCGAAGCTGCCTGCTTGATCCTAATTACCCCAGGCCTAACACTGAAGCAAGCCCAAGGGTGGAAAATTCTTAGAGAAAAGGGCCTGGGAGGGATGAAAACGCCCCACAGCGCCATCTCGTGACCCGGAACGAACTCCCAGCCTCCATTTTTCTTGCTTGAAGTCAAAAATTGGTTTGGTTTTGTTTGGGTTTTGGGAGTCACACCTGGTTATGCTCAAGGGTTACTCCTGGCTCTGCGCTCAAGAATTACACGTGGCAGTGCCACGCCCCAAAGTCACAGCAGCTGCCCTGCAGCAGCCAACCTAGGTTCACCCTCAGCATCCCATAGCGTTCCCCAAGCACCGCAAGGAGTGATCCCTGAGCACAGAGCGAGGAGTACCCCTGAACACTTCCTGGTGTGGTCGCCAAACAAAAGAAAACAAAGCAAACACAGCTTACCAAATCCATTGACTTAGGAGGAAAATGCTGCTCAGATGTGGAAAACCAAGCATTCTGGCCATGATTGGTGGTGATTAGAAATCATTATTGGTAGGATAAATAGTAAGTTGCAGACAGAGAAGGAATTCTGATAACACGCTATTTGGTTTCGTGGTGAGAGTACTTTAAATGCTTATAATATTTCTGTAATGATCCAAATTCATGTTTCATTTAACTAGACATGTTATGTTTCTTGGAAAAGAAAGGGTTAGAACTGGATAAAAATTCAAAGGTCTCAGCAATTCAATTTTCCCTCATGGATTGTAGTGTACATTTTTTGTTTTGGGATTTTTTTAGTTTTATTTATTTATTTTTTGCTTTTTGGGTCACACCCAGCGATGCTCAGGGGTGACTCCTGGTTCTGCACTCAGGAATTACTCCTGGCGGTGCAGGGGAGACCAAATGTGATGCTGGGGATCAAACCCAGGTTGGCCGCCTGCAAGGCCAACTCCCTACCTGTTGTGCTATTGCTATTGCTCCGGCCCCTGTAGTCTATATTATTTTCTGATACATGTTCAAAGATTTATGTACCAAAAAAGTCACTACATCATTGAACAAGAACTGACAAAGAAAGACAACATAAGTCACCATCAGTTGGAAAGTGCTTAAACAACTGGTTAAGTGAAGCATTGCTAAAGCATCAACAGTCAATCCAGCCCCCCGTCCCTCCCCCGGTGCGCGGCCCTGCGGAGCCAGCCAACTGGCCAGGCTCCCCTTCCTGGCCATAACGGGCGGGCGAGCTGCCCTGAGGAGGCGGGGAGGGGACGGCTGGGCTGGCGGGTGGGCGGGCGGGCACACGATAATAAAGAACTTCTGAGTGCCCCCCAACTGCATGCGCTTGAGCACGCAGTCCGACCTGGCCTTCTTCAGGTTCCCGCGGGACCAGGCCAGGTGCCAGAAATGGGTGGAGAATTGTAGAACAGCAGACTTAGATGGTAAAACACCAGATCAACTAAATAAACATTATCGATTATGTGCCAAACACTTTGAGACCTCTACGACCTGTAGAACTCTAAGTAATAGATACATTTTGCAAAAGTAGAAAATGAACGCTATGAAAATGGACGGAAGTGTCTCAAAGCTTACCTGAGCAACACTTTGAGAGACCAGGGGTCGAATAACTGGGCTTTGCTTAATATAAATTTTGATATAAAACATGATTTGGATTTAATGGTGAACACATATATCAAACTCTACACAACTAAGTCAGAGCTTCCTGCAGATAATTCAGAAACCATTGGAAACACCGAAGAGATTTTAAAATAGGGTTTATCTTCCATTTGAAAGCATCTTACAGAAAAGCTATGTTGTATGTAGGCCACCCAGTCACTGACTGTCTTGACCAGTAGGTCTCCCATTGAGTATGTTCATTTGTACTCCTATTTAAGTGGCTCCAGTTTGAATTCCTGCTTTGGAGACCGAACTGTTCTAAAATATAGCATTGAAAGTGTCACATCACATTTCAGTGTGAAGTCTGCTAGTGGCTCTAGAGTTGTTTTTAGTTATTTTAGACATAACATTATCACTGTGGATGCGATATGTGGGTATGGAGTTACCAGTTCCTTGAAGAAATAAATTGGAGGTTGTGTGGGAGGAATTCATTTTTAAAATGTTACGTTAAAGCTCACAACTGACCTTTGACTGATAAGAGTTCTAAGTGTTACTGCTCAAAACCTGTACTGGACAATTAAGAGTATTACCAGAGAAACTTGAGCTTGCCAAAGTGTAGATTTTAAGTGAAGATTTTGTCTTTAGCAAGTGAACTTAAAGAAACAGACGAGTCTGCCATTGTTGTTCCATAACTGGTTGTTGCTGTTTGCATTCCTTTGTTGAGCCTACAGAAGCTTTTAGCAAGTGTATCTTGAACTTGTGTTTCATGGTCAAGATAGGATCAGAGGCCATGGATACTGACAACTGATTTGTTTTGCTTTCAAGTCTGTTCTCCATGACTATTATCTACTGCCTCCTCTTGATTTATAAGTAAAACTAGGAGAAGACACAAGAATTATTGTTTTGTGGGCTTCTGGGAATTAAATGAAAATATTGCAGTTAATTTTGGTGAAGGAAATCAATTTTGTATAGTTTATTTCAACGTAAATAAAATGTGAATTTTGTTTTTAAAAAGTCAATCTAATAGATTCTAACATGAAGTCTCTTCACTTAAGAAACTGAAACAAAAGATGAACAAATTGAAGACTAGCACTAAATTGGAAAGTAAAATCAATTCAAATATCACCCTACAAACAGGTGAAAACATCAAATCTTGTGCGGGGACACAGACTCGAGGGGTATACTCAACGAATGGAGTTTTTGGATAAGAATTGGGATCATCAGGCTAGGGATAAGTTAGAGACTAAATCTGTACTACATACCATTTTGTCACTTGAAATATCATTCTAGAAGTAATATAAGAACTGTGGTGGAGGGTCCTGGACACTTTGACAGTGGTGAAGGTGCAGTGACTTTGGACAACAGTGCCATACAGTTAAATGCTATTAAGGTATTGAAACTATTTAGGTTTAACAATACAGGTGAAACTAAACTATAAAATGAGATGAAATGTTATGCTCAGCAATAATTACAATTTAAATGAATAACTTGAACATCTCAAAGAAATGGAAACATAAATAATACAGCTGTGAACCATGAAAGATCAGCACTCGTGTCCTCACTCCTTAGCCTATAGATTGAAAGATAAGCATTTACGTACATCACATCCAGTGTCAGCACAAGCAAGGTTATAGCTGGAATCATTAAGCCTTAGGTAATCTCCCTTGACCATCCTCATTTGAGTTACCCAAGTCTGCAGGGTGCTTTAGTGAGAGAATACATTTCAGGAACAGTAAATACACCTGAATCCTATCACACTTGGTTTAGAAAGATGTTATGCCCTGTTCACTTTCCAAGTCCCCTCTCCCCCAGGTGCAAAGCAGCCAAGCAGTTTTACAGAAAGCAATGTTGCAAGTTAGCTGAAGCACGCACAAATTTGATGCCCTAATATGGATTCTTTCATATCCTTTTCTCTCTGGCTTGTATCACTTAGCACAAGGAACGGAAAAACGAATTAGTCTCTTAAATAGCTCACCTTAACACTATCATCTTAAGCAGCATTCTGTCATTTTAGCATATGGCCTGTAGGTGGCAGCAACAGCACTCTATGGAATCTCCATACTGCCCTTTCAGGGAGCGCATTTCATAGGAGGGTCCGAGTGTTCCTTCCTTCCTTCCTTCCCTCCCTTCCTCCCTCCCTCCCTCCCTCCCTCCCTCCCTTCCTTCCTTCCTTCCTTCCCTCCCTTCCTCCTTCCCTCCCTCCCTCCCTCCCTCCCTTCCTTCCTTCCTTCCTTCCTTCTTTCCTCCTTCCCTTTTCTTTCCTCCTTCCCTTCTTTTCTTTCTTAATTTCTTCTTTCTTTTCTTTCTTTCACTCTTCCTTCATTTTTTAAAATTTGTTTCTGTTTTTGTTTGAGGTCCACACATGGTGATGCTCAGGTGTTACTCCTGACTCTGCACTCGGGGATTACTCCTAGCAGTGCTTGGGTAACCATATGGGATTTAGGGAGTCCAGGGTAAGTCACATGGAAGGAAAGTGCTCTGCCCACTCTACTATCTTTCCAGCCCCATATATTTCTTTTCATAAGAATATTTTCTTGAAATATCTACTTATAAATTTATACAAATTTATACTTGAGTGGACTCTAAGTACTCTTGAATATAGTTATGAAAAAAGAAGCTACAAATCTCAGGATGGAAACACTGAAAAAATCTTCAGCAGAATGTGAATGATTGCCCCTCTGCTGTAGAACAATTGGTTTTCAGTTGGTTTTCCTCTCTGTGCCTTTCCAGGTTTTTCTACAAAAATCCTGGCATGCTGACCTCATTCCCTGCCTATCCTGACCAGAGGAGCCTCCTTCAGAGGTCTGGAGCATGGAAGTTGGTGTCCTATGTTACCCAGCATCCAAACACTGGCGATCTCGCCAAACACTTCCTTTTCCAAAGTTGGAATGCAAATAATGAAAATGGCATTCGTTTCATAATAGCGTTGTTGAGGCAGATATGGGGAAGGGGGGCGCTACAGGATCTCTTTAGTACTCTTCCAATCCAGAAGCTGATTTTTCATGATGTTAATAAAGCTTATGCTTCAAGACCCCTCGCCTCACTTGAAGTAGTCCCTCTCCAAACATTCAATTTCTGAATACACAGTACTGTGATTTCCTTAGAAGACCCATCACTCCTCTGGTTACAGAATGTACCAGACACTGAGACCCAGTCTAGCCAAAGCTCTGGACAACTTTAATAGCCTTGTATGAGGGCTGCAGTTTTGTACAGTGGGCAGGGCATTTGCCTTGCACACAGCCAAGCTGGACTTGACCCCCAGCATCCCATATGGCTTCCTGAGCCCCACCAGGAGCAATCCCTGAACACAGTGCTAGGAGTAAGCCCTGAACTCAGAACTGACAGAGCCAGGTAAAAGCCCTGAGCACTACAGAGTGTAGCCCCTAAATAAAACAAAAAGAATCTAAAACAAAAACAAAATCCAAAATCATCTTCTCACAAGTTTCTTCAAAAGATGGACAAAGTGCATTAAGCATATTTGCTTTTTATTGGTTGTTCTCTATCTCTGTTTCTCTCTGTCTCTCTCTGTCTCTGTCTCTTTCTGTCTGTCTCTCTCACCTACATTCATCCACAAATAGGTTCTTCCCATCAAAGTAACAGACAAGTCCCTTTTGGCCAGAACATCTTCCAGTAAATCACAAAAAAGATTAACACAAAGAGGAAGAGGAGGGGCACCCGCTCTATGTTCTCTAGACCTTTAAGAAAACATGAGGTTAAAAAAACCCCCAAAAACTTGAGGTTGTTCCTTTGGCCACATACATGCAGATCCACAAGAAAGGTAAACTCGTAGACATAAGGGGAATGGGCATTGTCCCAAAAAAGAATTACTCCAGAAAAGTTTTTTTTTTTTTTGTAGGAGTACTGCTATTTATTCAGCCACTGATTAGCTGATTGAATTGTGCATGAACTCCACCTTACTTTTTTTCCATTTTGTATAATTTTATTTATTGAATCACCGTGAGAGCAGTTACAAAGCTTTTGGGTCTAAGTCTCAGTCATACAATGAAACACCCGTACCTTCACCAGTGCCCATTCTCCACCCCCAACAACCCCAGTATACCCCCATACCACACCCTCCCCCTGCCTGTGGGGCAGATGATTTCCACATTACTCTCTATGATCACATTCACTATTTCGATACCAGACCCACCATTATTTGAAATTTTACCCCAACACTCAGATCTGCTGAAAAGGCAACAATAGATAATTTGTTCTATTGCTGGTTATGAATAACATATGATGTCATGTGGCTGCAGTAGGCCCATGTGGTTTTGAAATTCCGAAATTTTAACACTTAAATCTGGAGTGATTTCTGCCAAAAGCCACTGGGTTTAGAGATCTGCTCCTGAGTCTCTGGGATCAGGACCGTTGAGCAGCTTGATGAGGAGCCAGAGAGGCCGTTCGTGGGCGATGACTTGGGGTCTCGTTAGGGTGGGGAGGACAGGCCCGGTTTCCCCCCCCCCCCCCCATCCCGTGAGGCCCAACAAGTTTTCTGCAGGCCCAAGCCTGACTGTCTAATGGCCTCTGGAGGATGACAGCCACAAAAGTTTTTAACTGAGAGCACCTACAATGTTACCTAGCATGCTACTGGCATTGTCATAAACCAACAAGTCAAGGGCCAAACATGACGGAAAGTTAAGGAAATAGTTCACATCCAAGAGAAAGTGACGTTACCAGTCTCTCAATTTTCACTGGAGAATACGATGTGTTTTGCAAATCAAGTCATTTGCAGCACTTACGTTACATTCTCTGTACTCTTCTTTGCTGACTTCCTTATAGTAGTGATATCGCTTGGAATATGAGAACTTAGTCCACAGCTCCCTCATTGTCGTTAATCGTATTTCTTGCCTTTGTCTGATTTTGCTTGAGCTCGAGCGGGCCCAGTAACGTCTCTACTGGAGACTTTGTTGTTACTGTGTTTGGCATATCGCATACGTCCCGGGGAGCTTGCCAGGCTCTGCCATGCGGGCGAGATACTCTCGGTAGCTTGCCGGGCTCTCCGAGAGGGGCAGAGGAATCGAACTTGTGTCGGCCATGTTGGCTGTGTGCAAGGCAAACACCCTACTCGCTGTGCTTTGTTTTGTCCTTTTTTCCATGATCCATTACATAGCCTTCTTGAGTCGAGAAGTCTATTTTGTGCTAAGATTGTAATAAACCAACAAGTCAGGGACAAGATTCTTGCCGAGAGAATGACTGTTCATCGTGAGCATATTAAGCACTCTAAGAGATGAGTCAGCTGTCTGAAACAGGGGCAGGAAAATGGTGCGAAAAACAAGGAAGCCAGAAAGAAAGAGACTCTGGCTCAGCTGACGTGCCAGCCTGCTCCACCCAGAGAAACAAAGAGCCAAGATTTCCCATCACTAAAGCTCCTCAAATACACAACCAATCTGGAAAGTGGTTTCCACCAATGCAGTTCTAAGGAGCAGGCTGAAGAGGATGTTTCGAGGCTCTATGCTCCCATGTCATTAGAAATGTTGCCTCTTTTAGGTTGCCCACATTTGGACAGATCAGCTCCTGAGAAGTGAAAATTATCTGTGAGATACTCACTTAGGGGCAGCTAGGATCAGGCTGAAGAAATCTGACACTTGTCTCTAAAGCATGAATTGGAAACTCTTTAAGACGGATGGGGGCCCAAGAGCTAGTCCAGGGCAAGATGCTTTCCTTGTGTGTGGAGGGTTCCTACTTGGATATGGTCCTCTGAGGATCTCCAGGAGTGACCCCTGAACACTGCAAACCAACCTAAAGAACGGGGGTTGGGATAAGGAAGAAAGCTTCACAGCCACAGAAAGGCAGGGCAAAGAATTCTAAAACTAGTGCCACCCCTTTTCAAAGGTAGCAACTGCCTTTGTATATGCTTCCTTCTGTCTCTTGTCTAGAGCAGCCCAACGTAGAACACATCCCAAGAGCTGCTGTGTGTGTGTGTGTGTGTGTGTGTCTGTTGCCCTGACGGGAGGCGAGCTGCGGGCCCGCTGCTTCGATCCCTGTGCCTGGACGCCCATGGGCTAGAGCACCTGGGCCGCTCGGAGGCGGCGCTGGACCGCGAGCCTCTAGCCTGGACGCGTTGTGCCCGCGGCAGGAGACCCTGGCGGGACCATGGGGGCATCTGGGCTTGCCTGAGGCCCTTAGGAGAGGAGGACACTGAGCATGGGCCGCGGGGGGAGGGGGCGACTCGCGCCCGGCAAGCACATGCAGCCGTGCGAGGGGTTTAAATCCACAGAGTTCTGCTGCTTCGCGACCCCGCCTTTCCCACCCTCACGCCCCGCCCCGCTGCGCCAAGCCACGCTGCCCTCTCAGGGTCGCTCAGTCCCCGCTGTCCTCGCCACCACCCGACGCAGCCGCTGCTCCCGACCCTATCTTCTCTGGTCTTGCTCCCAGCCCTCTCGGCTCCTCTGTACATCCACCTGGGCGACCAGGCTCTGCTCGGGGGAGGAGAGGAGGGAGGGGGATCTTGGGGTCCCCCCGGCGCTCTGCGCCCCATGGCACGGGTTCCCGCGGTGGTGGCCCAGTCAGTCGGCCAGCGACAGGGGCCGCACAGGACGGTAGGCGACCACCGGGTCCCCTCGCCTATGCTGCAGAATCCTGGGGGAGGCGGCGGGAGGGGGGTCGAAGGTCCAGGGGTGCGGGGGCTGCAGGCAGGTCCTGTTGGGGATGGGGCGGGGCTGTCGAGGTGGGCGTGTGTGGCCTGTCACAGCAGGCAGCCAGCAGCTTGTGGCCAGGCCACTTCAGGCGCCGTCCACCAGCAGATCCTGTTGCCGGAACAAGTGCTCGGGTTTGTGGGCGGGCCCAGGGATGTGGCTCGTTGTGCCCTGCCCGGTCCTCACCTGCAAGACTTAGTCACTGTTGCTCCCCATCCTTTTCTTTTATTCTTTTTTAAAAAAAAATTATTAAAAACCCTTTTGAGCTGCATGTTGTAGCAATGCCCTCCTGGTTTCTGCGGAAACAAATTGAAATCGGTGAGGAGCGGTGGGCGGGGGGGAGGGGGCATTGTTTCTTCCCCGGGACCTTAGCCGACTGCCTTTTTCTTTAAGTCTGTCCCTGGGTTGCCACCTGGACCTTGCAATGGTGAGAGGTCAGTAGCAGGGGGGTGCGAGTGCAGGCGAGCACGAGTACGTGCTTGTCACTGTGTCATGTCACCATATCACTCTCCTCCCACCTGGGGATAGTGCGTCACATGATGCATCACCATTGTCTGCAGTTTCTGTAGTGCCCAAGGATCAGCAGGAGGCTCCGTAGAAACCCCTGGAAAAGAAGTCATAGCCGTGAACACCAGAGAGGAGCACAACCCAAAGCCGTCACCGGAAGTCCCCGCACTGAAGCTGGAAAGGCCCTGACCACCCCGAGGTACGTCTCAGAGTTGCCAGATGCTCCTTCCTCTCCAGGGGACATAAAAGTGGGTTGTGATCTAAGCTGCCCATCACTTTCAGGGAAGGAAAAGCAAGCAGCTGACCTGCTGTCCTTTTTCTTTAACTGAAAATTTTATACTATTTGAGCAGACATATCTAGCCGAATTGATGAAAACTAAGTGTGGGAGCCGGCAAACAGAACACAGGGAAAGAGGGAAAGAGGGCACTGGCCTTGCGCACAGCTATCCTGGTTTGATTTCCTGCATCTATAGGGCCCCCACAGCCCACCAAGAGATTCCCGAATGCAGAATGTGAAGGAAGCCCAGACTCTTACTACTGTTGGATGGGGTCCCAGAACAAAACAAGAACACGCTCAAGAAATGTGAGTTGGGTACTTAGTAGAAATAAGAACCTCTACCATCACAACTTTCTGGAATTTAATCAGAGTAAAAGCTTTTTTTTGATGGCAACAGAGATAGCACAGATCATTTGGTGGCTGCCTGGCACACACTTCAACCAAGTTTCAATCCCCATCAGACCAAAGGGTCCCCACATCTTCATGGGGGATCAATGAGCAGAGTCACAAGTAACCCATTAGCATTACCAGGAGTGGCCAACAACAAAAAATAAAGCAATAAATTTAGAGGCTGGAGCTATAGTAGCATAGCTAATAAGCCTCACACATGGCTGACCTGGGTCAGTCCCCAGCACCAACTGGGTATTTGAAGCAGCAACCACAGGCTATGACCCAGAAGCCAAAGGATAAAAAGAAGAACTTGTATATTAGTCAAAGCCCACCAGGCAACTTTGTCGGGTCAGGGTTTGGTTTGGGGGACAGCAGGGAAAGAACTTTTGGCAGTGCTAGGGGACTCTGCTTTCCCGGGATTGGACTGTGGCAGGCTGCTTCCATGGCCAGGGCCTGCACTCCTGGCCTATCTCTGACCCTAGAAATTCAAATTCTAGATAAATCCTGTGTACCTTGTGATAACAACACAGACTGACTATTGGGGAGGAGGTCTTTGTCTTATCTTAGAAGGGTACCCTGGGAAGGAAGGGCTTTCCTATGTTCATTGTGCTACCTCACCTGGGTGAAACTGCTACCAGGAACGCTTGCAGGGTGGGCAGGAGACTTAGGCTGCAAGATGGAGGGAGGAGAGACCACCATAGGGGACAGAAGGAGACAAGATTGAGCGGCAGGGTGAGACTGGAATGGGGAGTATAGTGAGGCTGAAACAGTTGTGCGTGCAGAATGGAATAAGTGGCAAATGGTCTCCAACCAGCCTGGCAAGCCTGTTCCCTCCTTCATGCGTCTACTCAACCACACTCATTTATTTTATAACATAAATATCTCACTCGCATATACATGTCTCTTCCCTGGCCTCAGAGCTCCACCTTCCAGCCAGATCATGACCGGTTTCTCCCCCAGAAAGTCCTAAACCCCACAGACACATCTTCATGAGCCTGCATCTAGCACTCACTCCTGTTGTGCAGTAATTTATCTTAAAACAGTGCAAAAAGTTTGCTGTATAGGAAAATTAACCCAATATCCAGGACGTTTACTATACACCAGAATGTGAGCTGTGTCTCAAAGTTGTAGCAGCTGGAGTGATTCTACTTTTTAAAGATGAATATGATACCTTGTGGCCAAGGTGGTGATATAGGAGAAAAGGTGCTTGCCTTGCACTTGGCTGACCCAGGTTCTATACCTCAGCACCCCAGATGGGCTCCTGACCTTGGCAGAAATGATCCCTGAGTTAATAGCCAAGAGTTAGACATGAACCCTTTAGGTTGTGGATCTCAAATACTGCAACAACAAAAGGTAACTAACAAAGAAAACAAAACCAAAAATAAATTCATCTGCAAAGACAAATTCTACAGAGAAACACTTAAAGGATTGAACACTGGGTGCTAAAATCACATTTTTGGGACTTATTTTATGCTATAGAAGTTTTACACTCCATGTTTTATCCCGAATACTTATTCTTTTTCTCTGCTCTCACATCCGGTGTGTGTATGTGTGTGTCTCTGTGTGTGTGTGTGTGTGTTTCCTTCTGCGTATGGTGTATGGGCTTAGTTTTTGGGCAACAGCCAACAGTGCTCAGGGATTATTACAAGCTCTGGGATAAGAGATAAGTCTTGGTGGGGTCCGGGGACCATACGAGGTACCAGACATACATAGAACCTGGGTTGGCTGCTTGCAAGGCAACTCCCAGAATTGCTGTACTCTGGCCCTTTCTAAATAAATTATTTCTAGCACACCAGGAATGAGCCCTAGGCAAAGCTCCTACTCATCCCCAAGCCCTCTCAAACATCAAATATCTTCCTTCAAATATCTTAATTTATAGTACATCTCAAAACAACAGCATGGCTAGCATGGAAAAGGGAAAAATGAAATGAGGGGGGTACTTTGCTCCTTGTATTTAAGAAGCACACATTCCTACATATTCTTTTTTTTTCTTTTTGGATCATAACTGGCAATGCTCAGGGTTTCCTCCTGGCTCTGCACTCAAAATTACTCCTGCAGTTGCTCAGGGGACTATATCGGATGCCAGGGATCAAACCTGGGTTGGCCACGTGCATGAAAAATGCCTTCCTTATTATAGTATCACTACAGACCCAGAAGGAGATATTCTTTACTGGGAAAAAGAAAAAAGGAAAGAAAGTTAGAGCAAGAGACAGTAAAGTGGGTAGGAAGCTGCTTGCATACTGTTAACCCGGGTAAATTCCTGGCATCCCATAGGGTCCACTAAGTCGGCCCACAGAAATTCCTGAGCACAGTGCCAGGAGGAAGCTTTGAGCATTTTCAATGTAGTACAGAAATTTAAAAACATGATAATTAAAAAAAAAGCGAGTTTCATTTTGAAACCCCACCCACCTGCTGGATAGCCGCCCTCATCATGGCAACCAATGAAAGCACAGGAGATAACTAAGTCTCATGCTTTAGGGTTGGGGTCCTGCCAATCAGAGTTTTGAGGTTCTACCCTTGTGAGGACCAAGCCAAAGGCTCCAGGTCAGGGAGCAGCACATCCTGTGTTGGGAGGGCAGGAATTCCAAGCCACCTATCCTTGGTAGGACCCACAAACCCAGGGTCTTGCGTGCTTAAAAAAAATAAAAACACAACCTTTACCTGCAATTATCACCCCAACAGCCTGGGACACCTGATCAGGGAGAGAGGAGAGATGCGGGAGGCTTCGTAAGTTGATGTGAGAGAGCAGAAATTCCTGATGTACAAAACCACCAACACTGGAATCAGACAGACTGTAAAGTTGTAGGGTGCTCGCCTCGCTGACACCAGAGAATCCTCTGCATCCCGATGGCCCCCAGAGCACCCAGAAACAATGCCTGAGTCCGTAGCTAAGCACTCGGGCTATCACAGGGCATAACAGCCCCCATGCCCCACAACAAAAATAGCCCCCAAAGGAAACTAACATTAGCAAACCCCAGTCACATAAGGATCCACTGCTAGGGATGGCCCCGTCCCACCAGGGCAGCCAATGTGAAAGTAGGACAGGAACAGGGTCTCTTGCCATTGGGGGAGCGGCCGCTCTGCCCCTCAAAGTGAATCTGGAGACTTGAAGGCAGCGAGAGAGGGGCCAAGGTCCCAACAGGGGTCAATAGGGAGGGGAGGGTCGGCCAAGGTCCCGTACCCCCATGGCCCGAAGCCCGCAGCACCCTGCACTAAGCCCCACGAAAACCCGATGCTGCCCCATTGCAGATCTGGGGGCAATCGGGACCACAGGAGCCTCTCAGGATTACACACTCACACCCTTGACACCTGGACCCCAGTATAGGCCCCACTACACGCCACAAAGCTCCGCCACACCTCAGGAACCATCTGGATATGAGGGAATACGTGAAAAACAAGCACAAAAGCGCCCCCCACGCAGCTCAGTGTGGAGATTGGTAGGTGCCAGGTGATCACGGGATTCTGTCCCCAGCCTCCCACAAAATTGGCTTCAAAGTCCCGCCGCTTCTCAGGGGCCCTACTCTGTCCTTTACCCACACCACATTTCCAGAAACAGAAGCACCAGGAAGAGCCCACTGTGATGTCACTTCCGGTTCAGAACGCAGCATTAAAGGGCCAGAGCCCAGATGTGCAGAAAAGCACTATGCCCACCCAGACAAATAGGTGGCTCAAGGGGGATGGCCTCGCATAAAGGGGTGGAGAGGCAGCTGCTGGAGTGGCTTGTCATACATTGGGGGCTAGCGGGGAGTAAGGAGAAGTACCCTGGTCTTGTACTGAGCAGACAATGAACCAATGCTCTCACACACAGTCCGTCAGGAAAAAAGCAAAGGGGGTTCACTCCAAGTAAAACAGGCAGATAGGGAGCGGGTGGGGCACTGGACAGTGAGTTTCTCCAGGAAGTCATCAATCAAGATGGGGTGAAAGCAGTGACTCGAAGCCAGCACTGGAGATGCAGAGAGGAACTGGCCTAGCACCAGCCCAGACAGCTGGAGAGATACTGGTACAGGAGCAAAGGCTTGTAAGAACATCAGAGAGCACTTTCAGTCACCGCTCTAGCCCTGATAACGCATGAGTAGTGGACTCTCGCCTAGAAGAAAAACCCAGGGGGCAGTTTAAGAAAAATTAAAACACAGAGAGATAGTACAGTGCACTGGCACCTGCCATGAACTTGTGTCGACCTGAGTTCCATCCCTGGCATCCCAAATGGGACCCAGCACCACCAGGAGAGACCGTTAAGAATTACCAGTTGTGCCCACAAACAAAAATATATAAATAAATAAATGAAACGCAGCATGTGGAGACCAACCCTAGAATGGAGATATACATGAAGCTAACAGGCAGTAAACTAGACTGGCCATTGTGTGGCCTTGCTTGGCATTTTGGAGAGATCTCAATGATGTTGAGCATTCTGGTCAATATAAATTGTTGGAATTTTACTGCTTCCAAGCAAAAGTTTGATCTTTCTTTTTCTAGCCCTTACTACTGCTGAATTGAGGTCAGTGGATCCCAGGTATGTGACTGCCCTTTATTACTAGTAATCACAGTTAAGTCGAATTGCCTATTGAGATGGGTGCAGATGTTGGTGAATCTCTCATGTGCCCACCATTTATTTCAGGGTCCTCTGTACATTTCAAAGAACCAGCAAATATCTTTCTATGCCCAGTAAAGTCTGTATAACGTCTATATCCAACCTATTAAGGAAACTTGCCTAGGATGGTCTGCTAACTTGATACTTCCTGAAATTTTTTTAATGGTTTTACAAAACTAATGGAAATCTGAATATCGAGTGTGCAGACATGCTGGAGCAGGTAAGGTACTTCCTTGCACACAGCTGACATGACACCAACCCCAGGACCCCATAAGTTTCCCTGAGTCCCCCCAATCATGGACTACTGACCTTAGAGGCAGAATAAAGGCCTGAGCAGAGCTCAGTGAGTCTCCCAAGAACACAACAGGAGGGGCTAAAGAATGAATGCTTGCCAGTTTTTCTAATTTCAAAGGACTTGCTGAGGCATCATGGTTAAACTATCATTAGCCCAAGCAAACCAAACCAGGGCCTGTGAACCATGCCAGAGTTGGAGCAAAGAATCAAACAGTCTTGAAACTTGAAAGCCTGAAGTGCGAGAGGTTTTCGTACCTGTATATTTAGTTCTTATTTGATCATCTGCTTCCTGGCTTCTATCACCAAGACCCATTATTTACAGATTAACAGACACATCAAGTCCAATTTCTGGAACAGTGATATAGCTGCACCTGAATGATAACAAGGAAGTATTTTTCCCTTATGTGCTGACATCATGGGAATGGTATCCCGCACTATCAGGATAATTTCCCTCTTATCTCCACATTGGGAACCCCCACATCCTTATACAAACAAACCATGTAATACTGAATGGGTTTGCTATTAGGGCATCACTCATCCAGTATGAAATTAACGTTGTCTCCTAGGGCTTTCCTTGTTCCTTAAACCAATAAGGCTTCTCTCCAGTGTGAATTCTCAGATGCAAAGCAAAGCCTGAGTACAGATTGAAGGCCTTCCCTCATGCCTGACGCTGATGAGGTTTCTCTCCACTCTGAATTTTCATTCGCTTTACCGGATAAAACTGCATGGGTGGTCATGCGAGAGCGCCAGCTATCCTGAGGGAAACTTCGGAGGGAACCACCTACTGGATGGTTCGATTAGTCTTTCGCCCCAATACCCAGGTCGGACGACCGATTTGCACGTCAGGACCGCTCCGGACCTCCACCAGAGTTTCCTCTGGCTTAGCCCTGCCCAGGCATAGTTCACCATCTGGGCTGGAGCGATAGCACAGCGGGTAGGGCGTTCGCCTTACAAGCGGCCAACATGGCTGACCCGAGTTCGATTCCTCCGCCCCTCTCGGAGAGCCCGGCAAGCTACCAAGAGGCGGCTGTTCAGGCACGTCCACTCTTAGACATGGGGCTTATGGCCGTGTCAGGGAAAGTTCTGAGTCAGGTATACAGGTGGGCAATACTAAGGCCCCGTTGCCACCTTGCTCTAAGTAGTGAGAACGGGCCGATCAGGACCATACAGGGGCTCAGGGCAAAGAGCCTCAGATGAAACCACGTTATATGTATAGCTCGGGCGGATGGGACCAGAGATCACTCTAAGGCAGTTTGATCAGGTAAAATAGGAGGATGCTATTCTAGAAGGTTCCTGGGAGCGCGAGTCTTGCATACGAACACCCCAGAGTCAGTCCCAGCACCACTGTTCCAGTGAGAATTGCAGAGAGGAGAACTTGTGCACAGACTCAGAAGGACCCAAAAAGTGATGCTGGGTGAGGCCAAAAATACTAAACACACAAGCCCTGGACGTCACAGCCCATGATCACTATGGAGGAGAACAGGTCACTCAACGTCCAGTGAGTGATTCAAAGCTGTGCAAGGGGATGTGTGCCACAGGAGTCTGAACTTAAGGTTCAGGGCTGCCCTAAATCCCTCTCAAAACAGGTAGGTGTCTCAATGTGGAAGACCTCTGCTGGCCCCAGAGATCCTTGGCTCTGGCTCCCTGGGAGTGGCACATGCCCAGAACTGTGCACACAGCAGCGAGAGAACATGAGACTGTGTGACTGAGCAGGCGAGTCTCTCCAGAACGGGAAGGATGAAAAAGGGGAAATGCTTGTCCTAGGTTGTGAGTCACTGTAGCTACGGGGCGATTATGGGGCCAGCACATCCCAGACGCCCCTAAAGCTGGGGAGGGTTCATCTGGAACACTGACCCAAGAGGAAGTCATGAGCACTTCCACTGTTGGACAAAAACAAATATGAAAAGAAACACAGGAGCAAGATGGAATAAAGGACAGTGGGCCCAGGGACAGTGAGTAGGGCAGGCGATCCCCACCATACCATCTGGTCAAACAAGCCATGCCAGGTGCAATATCGTATACAGAACCAGAAGTAGCCCTTGAGAATCACTGGGTGTGCCCCTCCCATCACCTCACTTCACAAAACAAAACAAACCGGAACAAATCAGACTCTTATTCTGGCACATCAAAGGGTTCCCAAGACTTGGCAGGAGGGATCCTTGAGCACTGAGCGGCGAGTACTCCTTCAGCATCTCTGGGTATGGCCCCCAAATCCAAATTCAACAAAAAAACACAGGGTCAAAAATGTTGTCAAACAGCAGAGCATTGGGCACTCCAAACAGTAGTGACAACCCAGGGCTCCTTCCAGAACCAAATCAGAGATGGATGGCCCTGAAGTCTGTGTCCTCCTGTCACTGCTTTCTGTCATCTTGTCACTCCTCCTACCTGGGGATGGTCTGCCAGATGGGTCACTGCCATTGTCCCAAGCTTCTAATTCCCTAGGATAGCAGGAAGTTGTGTCCAACGACCTGGAGGACAAATCAGAGCTGTGAGCATCAGAGAGGAGAACAGCCCAGGGCCGTAACAGGCCGGAAGTCCCTGTCCTGGTGCCAAAAATGTCCTCACTGGCCTCACCTTTTGATACATGGTCACAGACCCACACAGGGCAGACACTGTCATATGCTCCTTACACTTCAGGAGAGGGTTTGCACCCGGGGTACTCATGGCGAAGGTAAGGCAAGTAGGTGACTTGGGTCCATTCTCTGAAAATACTCTAATATCTAAACAGGAATCTAGTGCTACAGATTAAAATTAGGTCTGAGCAGCGACAGCATATCAGGGAGAGCATGTATTGTGCAAGTGGCTGACTCTGCTTTGATCCCCCGCATCTCATACGGTCTCCCTGAGTCCACCAGGAGTGATTCTTGAGCTCACATTCAGAACTAAGCCCATAGAACTGCTGACTGGTCCCAAAACACACAAATGTAAGAGAAAGTTGTGTTCTAATGAGAAAAAAGACATCCAATTTCACAACTTTATTGACTTTACCCAGAGTAAAAGCATTTTTATGATGGTCAAAAGATAGCACAGAGCACGGAGTGCTTGCCTGGCATGCAGCTGACCCAGGGTCTTTGCCCACGACACACAAGTTCCCAAGCCATGCACGAGGGAATCAGTAAACACAGAGTCAGGAGTAATTGCTGAGCAACGACTGACATAGCTTCCAACCAAAAATAGATGAATTTATAGACTAGAGCTACAGTCTGCTAGGGTGTTGGCCTAGAGCTGACCGGGGTTCAATCCCTGGTACCCCACTGGGTATCATATGCATAAAATAAAAAACGAAAATGAAAAAAATGTATTTTCTCAAAGCCCCCTCCAGCCAGTTTTGTAGGACAGATTTGGGTTTTAGGGCCACAAGTGGCAGAACTTTGGGATTATTCATGAGGGTGTTTGGGGGACCCTGCATTGTGCCAGAGGTTGCCCCATGTCAGGCTGCTTACAAGGCGAGGACATGCACTCCTGGCCTACCTCTGACCCCAGCAATTCAAATTCTATATAAATCCTGTCAGCCTTGTGAAATGGACACAGATGGGCATGATGGGGGTGGGTGGGGTAGTACACAGAGGTGAGGTCCAGCCAGAAAAGGACATGGCAGGGTGATGGTGCCTGGTGGATCCCAGTATGATGCCAGTAAGCAGCACAGTCTGCAGTTCCAAAGAATTTTTAAAGATTTGCAGGGGACAGAAAGAGAAACCAGTGGGCATGACACTTCTCATGCATGTGGCTGACTTAATGTCACAACCTGAACTCCCAAGGAGTGATCTTGGAGCACTGCTGGGTCTGGCAGAAATCCCAAATCCCCTACCCTTCCTACACACAAATAAAAGCAAAGAGGCAGTTATGTGCCAACAGCAAAGGTTTGGAAATCAGCAGTATATTCTCGAGAGTCAGTTCTTTACTTTGTCTTTGCTTGGGGGCCACACCAGGCAGGACTCAGAGCTTACAGGCAAGGCTTTAACAGACTATATGATTTTACTCCCTTGGTATGTGATTTTGTGTAAGGAAAAGGAGAAGAAATATTACACTTGGCCCAAGAGAAATCTTAATGGTGAAAAGTCTGTAATTTTTCTCAGAGCCTCCAACTACTTCCCTACAGACAGTGTTTTGCTGTGGAAGGGAAGAACTTACACCTGTTATGGTGGCAGAAATCAGCACAATCAGTCTGGCCCCAGGTTCCTGGAATTGAAACAGTCTCGGCTTCCCAGAAATGGAACAATATGCAACTAGCCAACCTGAACCCACCTGGGAAAGTTCCTGTGCCCTGCCAGTGGGCTCAATCAATCATTATGCCCCTAGTCAAAATGTCCCAGAAATTGTCTTTTATTAACCCTAAAAGAATGAGCTTATGTAACCGTGAATGATTATGGAAAACAATTTTTTAACTACTGCCTCACCACTGTTAGCCTAGACACTTGCCAAAACAACTTTGTTTGGTAACTAGCTAAGTTTTTTCTGAAACTATACAAAATGTACTGCTTAGGTAATCCAACCCGTACTACCTGATGTCAGTGTCCCTATCAAGAGGCCACTCCGTGAGTGAGATAGTTGGCCCCAGTATACTGGATTACAACTCCTACTGCTTTCGCATTATCAAGTTAGTGTCTCTTTCTGTCTTGCTGCTTGGAAACCCATAGTTTCGTGCTTAATAGTTAAAATGTTCCAGAATGTTGACATCCAAGAACTTACAAAGAACATATCAACTGAGGGCAGGAGACAGCACACCAGGCTGGGGTGGATGTCAGCCAGCTGAAAGCCCGGGGGGGCCTTTCCTGGTACCCACTGTCCACCAGTACTGTGAGCAGAGAGCAGGCTGCAGCCCTCCAGCACTGGCAGATGTGGCCCCAAATCCCACCTCATCTGCTCCCCTCGTAGTGAGATAGACCCGGGAAGAGGAGCCCAAATGGCGGATCATCTGGTTAAGGTGGGGTACATGGAATCTTAAGGACATCTGGACAGAGGCCCAGAGGCCCTGACCATCCTCAAGTTTGTAGCAAAAAGAAAAACAAGAAAAGAATAGGCAGGGAGCTGGAGTGATAGCACAGGAGGTAGCGAGTTTGCCTTGCACGTGGCCAACCCGGGTTCAATTCCCAGTATCCCATATGGTCACCGAGCACCAACAGGACTAATTTGTGAGTACAGAGCCAGGAGTAACCCCTGTGCATCGCTGGGTCTAATCCAAAAAAAAAAAGCAAAAAAAAAAAAAAGGAACAGACAGGAGAGATATTCACAAAGCCCAAAAAGATGGTCAAAGAACGGTCACTGTCATGACAAATTTTGGAGTGACACTTTTTTTTGGGGGGGCTTTGTGCCACACCTGGCTGTGTTCATTGGACCCTATGAAATGATGGGGATTGAAATCAGGCAAACTACATGCAAGGCAAGCGCCCTACTAGGTGTACCCACACCTGGTCTGGGAGAGATGGTCAATGGGTAGGGCTCTGCTAAGAAACTTGGTAGATACAAAAAATATCTTTTTCTGTAGAAAAATTAAATAGGGTAAGCAGAGACAGTACATAGGATGCTTTTCTTTCTAGCTGCTAAACCACATTCAGTTCTCCAAAGCAGATAGGGTCCGCAAGCAGTGCCAGGAACAATGTTGAGCTCAAATGCTAATCTTAGCACAGAGCACTGAGTGCTGTGAGTCAAAATTTACAATTCAAAAAGACAATAATAAATCAAAATTTTTCTGTGTAAAGGGTCTGGAGATATAGTACAGTGGGAGAAGTGCTTGTCTTGCAAGCAGAAAAACCAGATTTGACTACTGGCATCCCATATGGTTCCCTGAACACCATCAGGTGTAACCAAGTATAGCAAGGTGTATCCTTGCTAAAAAATAGCAATTTTTTTTTAGCAAGGATACACTAAAAAATAAATAAATAAATAAAACAACTAAAATGGAATTAACTGAAATAAACTGATCAAGTCGAGGGAGCCAATGGTTCAGTGTAAGGAATGAAAGGTGGCCAGCAACAAGCTGTCCTGGAGATAATCCCCAAAAAATCCCCTGCCTCCACCTCCAAGAAGCAAAATGGGAAAATCCTGCACTGTGTGCACTGTGATTGAAAACAGGAGTCGGGGGTCGGGCGTTGGCATCTTGTACTATGTCTATAAATAGGAACCAGGTCTTTGAGAAGCTAAGCTGGAACTTTCTAGCTAAAATGTTCTTATGCCCATTGAAGTCACTGACATTAATAGCCCAGTGTTTTCATCATTAAAAGAATGATTTACAGTGCGTATTCACTAATTCTCATTTAACACACGTTCGAGAATTCAAATTTGAGCCCACTATTTCCTTAATTCCTTCTTGCTAAGAAATAACAATAATTTTAAAAGAAATTACTTTCTCGTTTGTTCCGTTATTTTGTTTCAGAAACTCTCCCAGCAGACCTTTCCTCTCCAAGCTCATTTTATTCCCTAACTCCATGCTTTTCTGACCACTTGGGGTTTCCTTTTCAGGTTCTGGGGTGATCACATCTGGCCATGCTCCGGGTACCCTATGTGGTCATGGGGTTCGAACCCAGGTTGGCTACATGCAAGGCCACTGTCCTCCTTACACAAAAAAAGCTTTCTTCAGAAAAATCTCCTCTGATCAATAGCACAGCGGGTAGGACATTTGACTTGTATGCAGCCGACCCAGGTTTGATTCCTCTGCCATTCTCAGAGAACCCTGCAAGCAACTAAGAGTATCTCACCTGCACAGCAAAGCCAGAAAAGCTACCCGTGATATATCTGATATGCCAAACACAGTAACAAGTGTCACAAAGGAGATGTTACTGGGCCCGCTCGAGCAAATCGATGAACAATGGGAGTACAGTGACAGTGACTGTTTCCTAAAAATCAATTATTAAGTAAGATACAGCTTTCGTCAGGAGCACTCTGTGTGTCCCGGGTGAGGGGCCGCCATTCCTGTACACTATCATCGAGTGACCCCACCACTCAAAATGTAGAGACCTCAGCAGTTTAGGGCACTCAGAGCGACCACAGGGTGGCTGGCGAAACAAAAGGACCTTGGGGACGCTCGCTGTCTCCCTGGGCACCCCAATACCTGCTCCTTCCCCGCGCCTCATACTCAGCAACAATGGTGGTTGATTGTAACTGTTGCCCAGAGAGTGAAGCCACCTTGGGTGGAGGGCAGGGATGGAAAGACCTGCATTCTGTGAAGCCACCTGCATTTCTGGTCCTAGCCTTAAAGAGCCAGCCTCCAAGTATTCCTGACCACATATATTTTGGTCACTGAAGAGTATGAGTACTCTTTACGATGGGCATGGTTCAAAAGGAAACACAACAAAACTGAAACAAACATGGCATCATACAGAGTCCGGCCCTCCAACAAGGAGGCACAATGCAGGATCCTTCCTGAAACAACTCAGAGACATTTGGCACAAGAAGGCTGAGCGCTCCTTGATAAGTGAGAAGGTCACTGCATCACCTTATCTTGTCACTCTCCTCCTACCTAGGGATGGTGTTTCTATTCGCATGTCACTATCTTCTTCTGCCTCTGTTTTTCATGAGGATCAGAGACCTGGAGGAGAAGTCAGAGTGGTGAGCACTGGAGAGTAGCACAACCCCCAGGCCTGAGAAGCCACAGTCTCGGGCAATGGCTCACAGACCCTCCTTGGGGATTACACCAGATGCTTCTGTCTCCCCAAGAGAAGCAAAATGGGTTGGTATCTGTGCTGTCTTTCATGACACAGGCTCTGGGCTTGGCTACAAGGGAGAAAACTCAGCCCTACCTTGACCTGGGGCCTCCTCCCTGGGTCCCACAGAAGGTTCTCACAGCCACAGCCAGGGGCTGAATCAGAGGCCAGATCCCGTGCATTAGCGCCCCCTGTGCTGGCAAAAGGGCTTCCCCCGACAAACATAGCCGAGAATGGGGCAGCCCCTTTCCTCTAAAAAAAAAAACACACTTTCTACACACACACATGCACTTACCAACAAACTCACACACCCTTTACCCCCAGTATTCACCTCTATAAACAGGGGTCAAGGACAGGGATTTGCAATGTGATGTGAAGAAGCAAAAGTTCCTGTTCTGACAGACAGTAAAGCTAGTAGGATGCGTTGTTTGCTGATACCAGTCAACCCTCTGCATCCCCATGCATCCCTATGGCCCCCAGAGTACTCCAGGAAAAATATCTGAGCCCTGAGCCAGGAGCCAGAGTAAGCTCTCATTGTATCTTCGTGCAAGCAGAGCCCCCCATTCCCCACACCAAGTATAGCCCCCAAAGGAAACTAAAACACCAATCACCAATGGATCTACTGCTCGGGAAGGCCTCGTCCCATCAGGGAAGCCAATGAGAAAGACGGACAGGAACAGCGTCTCTTGGAATTGGGCGAGCTGCGGCTCTGCCCCTCAAAGTGTATCTGGAGACTTTACAGCAGCAAGCCTAGGGCCAAGGTTCCAACATAGGTCAGCTGGGGGTCAGCACAGTCAAGACCCGCCCTCGGAAGTTCCCTCTTCCCAAAGGCCCTCAGCCCCGCGTTCAGCCCCACACCCAAGGGCCGCTGCCCTATCGCAGAGCTAGAGGCATAGTGGCCGCAGAAGCCTCCCAGTATCAGTCATTCACACCCTCCTCCCCTGCACCCTGGAACAGTCCCAATGTACCCCCTGAAATATCTGCCCCACATCAGTAACTGTCTGGATATGAGGGAACAAGTGAAAAACAAGCATGAAAGCGCCCCCCTGCGCCCAAGCTTGTGGAGACCCACAGCTCAGTATTGAGATGGGAATCGCCAGGCACTCACAGGAGATCAGCCCCGTTCTACCACAAAATTGGCCTTCCGAATCCCGCTTCCTCACAGGGGCCCTAACTGTCCTTTATCCATGTGAACAATGACGCTGACCCAATTTTCAGGAATAGAAGCACCAGGAAGGCCCCATTGTGATGTCACTTCCATCCCCACAAGCAGCCATAAAGAGCCCGGATCCAGAAGTGCAGAGAACCACTATGCCCACCCAGGTGAATCTCTGGCGCAACAGGGATGGGCTCGCATAGAGGGGTGGAAAGGCAGCTGTCGGAGTGGCCGGTCACAAAGTGGAGGGCTAGAAGGCAGTATGGAGAAGTCCCCTGGTTTTGTACCGGGCAAAAAATGAGCCAATGCTCTCACACAGTCCATCATAATAAATGAACAGCGGGTTCATTCAAAGTCAAACAGGCAGATAGGGAGCAGGTGCGGCACGGGACAGTGAGTTTCTCAGGGAAGTCATCAAACAAGATCGGGTGAAAGCAGTGACTCCCAAGCCAGCCCTGGAGATGCAGAGAGAAACTGGCCTAGCAGCAAGCCCAGAGAGTTGAAGAGACACTGCAACAGCAGCAAAGGCAGGTAAGAACATCAGAGAGCACTTTCAAGTCAATGTTCTATGCTTGACAACAGGCGAGCAGTGAACACTCATCTACAAGGAAAACCAAGGAGGCCGTTTCAGAAATGCAATTTCAACCCAGAGCATGAACCAGGAGGGAGAGTGCAGAAGCTTGACACTTGCATTGAAACTGGTCATCTGGAGTCCATCCCTGTACGCCAAATCATGGCCCAAGGAGCAACAGGAGTAACTGACAGGTATGTCCCTCCCCCCAGAAGTATAGTTCAATAAACAAATCCCATGATATCCAACATTCCTAAGAACAGAGGCATATATTTAGCCAAAGGTAACCAAAGCATACTGGTAAATTTGTAGCCCTACTAGGCCTTTCAGACAATCTATAGCACTGTCCTCCCGTTGTTCATCTCCTGAATGGGCCCAGTAATGTCTCCATTGTGAGGCTTGTTACTGTGTTTAGCGGATCGATTATAGGATGTGTAGCTTGCCAGGTTTTGCCGTGTGGGCAAGATACTCTCAGTAGCTCACCGGGCTCTCTGACAATCGAAATCATTATTATCAGCCAGGTGAAAACATCATGGTTGGGATTTAACTCCTTCCAAAGGCAAGTTTTGTTTTGTCCTAACACTACTGAAGTGAGGTGGGTGGGATCCTGGAATGTGACCCCCTTTATTAGTTAGTCATCAAAGCTGAATGCATGTTGAGATGGGGAAGCAGGGGGCTCTCCCATGTTCCTACCACCTGGAAAACATTTGAGTCAAGGGGCCCCTTCCACAATTTCAAAGTCCATTTCAATGGTCTCCAATCCTCACTATAAAGATCTTTGTCAGGATATTTTCACAAGATAAAACTTTTTGTGAATATTAATCTTTAGTGCAATGTAAAATTTTAAAAAATATGAATACAAGGAGTGTACAAATGATACCGAAGACAAAGTACTTGCTTGCACATGGCTGACCTGGATTCTGAGCCCCATAAGGATATATGTGACCCCCAGTCTGGATCCCTGAGCTAAGAACCAACAGTAAAGCCTGAGTCCAGGGGGTGTGGCACCCCAAAACCTAGCACAGAAAGACTGGAAGAATAAAGGATTTCCTGGTCTTCCACTTTGCAGTTTTCACTGCAGCTTTGTGATTCATCTCTGTCATAATTCTCTAAAACCAGGGCCTCTGGGCCAAGTTGGAGTGAGAGTAAACAATGACACAGTGATGAGCTGTGACCATTCCACAGAGGGCCTATTTTTGTACCTGTTTTTATTTAGTCACCTTCCTCATGGCCTCCATCACAAAGACCCACTATGTACAAGTTAAACATTCATGTGATGGAAACATTCCAGGGCACTGGCATGGCTGTGGTGCGGCGGATACTCAGCAAGAAACTTTCCTTACAGAAGTGACATCATAGGTAGCTCATCATATGATACGAGGATGATTTCCTTCTTGGCTGCAGTTTTGTACCACCTATGACCGCCCCTGTCCAAAGGAATCTGGCTAAACTGATAGGGCCTGTTCTGACCTTATAGATGGTTTATAGGGGATCAACTCATCCAGTATAAATTTTACAAAGTTTACTAAAGCTTGAAGGTCCATGAAGCCCTGTTCACATTCATTACATAAAATTTTCTCTCCACTATTCATTCTCATATGCCTAGTAAGGCCTGCGGATCCAATAAAGACGGTCCCACATTATTTAGTTATATAGGGCTTCTTTCCTGTATGAATTCTGCAATGAATACAAAGACTTGAGAAATCGTAAGTACGGGATGCTTTGCAACTGGAACTTAGGAAGCAAAAATTCTTGATGTAGAAACAAAACCAAAAAGGTTGGGATCAGAGACAGTGAAGCAGGCAGGGAACTTGCCTTGCATGCAGCCAACCCAGATCAATCCTCACATCCCATATGGTCACTGAGTACCACCATCAGGAATTCCTGAGTTCAGAGCCAAAACTAAACCCTAAGCATCTCCAGATGTGGTACACAGGGCAAACCAAAACAATATTACTGAAAAAGTTTCATTTAAAACCCCACCCTCCGGCAGGGAACAAACCACCATGTGGCCCCACCACATCACGGCAATCAATCAAAGGAGAGACGATAACTGGATCTGCTAGTGCAGGGGTCTGAGGCCCTGCCCCTTGAAGTGAATCTGAAGGTTTTACACATGTGATGCCAGCGCCAAAGGCTCCGGATCAGGGCAGAGCGAAGTCCCGTGCAGGGAGGGTCGGGAAAGCCAGGCCGTGCTCTCTGCAAGTCCCGCAGGCCCCGCACTCAGGCCACCCCTCAGCCCCACGACCACCCGCCACTGACAGATCGTGGAGCAAGAGCCGATGGTGGGCAAAGGGGAGCCTCACGATCACCCACTCACACTCGAACCCTGCATCCCCTAAAGCCTCTGGGTTCCCCTAAAGCATTCACCTTGCCTCAAGAGCCACCTGGTATCAGAAACAAGAGAAAAACAAGCATGAAAGGGCCCCCAAACTGGAACAGCCCACACCGCTCACAGTGTGGAGGCACCGGGAGCTCATGGACCACCACTCCCATCCTGACAGAAAAATCGGCCTTCGTAGTCCCCCTTCCACGCAGGGCCTCCATTTCCTTCCCTGCCCACGACACCAATGGTGGCCTAACGCAGGCAACCACAACTGGAATAGAAAGGACATCTGAAGGTTGCTGGCCTGTGACGTCATTCCACTTCTGCCAGGATCCGGAGCCTTAACGTGTCATGAACCAGAGGCAGAGACCCTTTTTGCCCACCCAGGTGAATAGGGCTGAAGGGGGGATAGACTGGATAAAAGTGTCGAGAGGCAGATGATGGGGTCACACAGTGGGGAGCTGGAAATAAGGAGAAGAACCTTGATCTTCTACTGGTCAGTCACACAATGACCCAATGCTTTCACAAGCAGTTCAACAAGGAAAAACACAGCTGGGTTCATTCAAGGTAAAACAGGAAGGTTGGTACAAGTCACCAGATGTTGAGCTTTTTGAGGAACGAATCAAGATGGGGTGAAACCAGTGACTGCCAAGCCAACCCAGGAGATGCAGAGGAACTGGTCATGCAGCAGCCCAGAGAGCTGGACAGACACTGGAACAGGAGTAGAGGCTGGTAAGAACATCGGAGAGCACTGTCCAGTCAATGCACTACCCCTTGAAAACACCAAATCAGTGGACCCTTGACTACAAGGCAAACTGCAGGAGGCAGTTTCAGAAGCACAATTTCAAAACCAGAGTAGGGGGAAAGAGGCTTGGGTGCTTGCCTTAAATGTGGTCAATCTGGGTTCAACCCTCAGAATTCCAAACAGTCCCCTGAGCACCATCAAAGTGTAAAGCCAGGAGTAGGCCCTAAGCACTGCCAGGTGAGCACCACCACCAACATCATATATTCCTACCCTGAGAATGGAGGTTAATGGGCAGTAAACCATATTGGTCAGTTTGGAGCCTTTTATGACCTATAAGCAGATCAGAATCCTTTTGATCGTTCTGGTGACTACTAGATTGATGGGACTTTGCTAATTCCAAATTCAACACTTACTTTTTTCTGAAATATTATTGAACTGATTGGGGGGGATCCAGGAACATGACCATCCTTGTAAGTAATCACAGGTAAACAGAACGGCCTGCTGGAATGTGGGGAGCTGATCCATATTCCCAGCATTTGTCAGACATTTGATTCAAGGGCCCCTTCTACCCTTTCAAATGTCTTTCTACACTCAGTAACGTTCATTTAAACTGTTTCCAATAGGGGTCAATGAGATAGGATAGCAGGTAGGAATTTTGTCTTGCACCATATTTAACAGGGTCCTAGAGCACCACCCGGAGTAATCCCTAAGTTTTCTGGGTAAGAACCAAAAATATGGGAAAAACAAAGTTTTAAACATTAAAAATAAACTGTCTTCATTGCACTCCATTAAAGAACATTGCTGGGGCCATTTGCCTAAGATGACACTTTCAAAAATATCAATCCTTTATTCTTACACAATGCTAACCAGTACCTGAATACAAGGGAGGCAGAGATGACATGGAGGAAGGAGCTGGTCACACATGGCAGACCTGGATTCCAACCACAGCAGCCCATACGAATCCTGAGTTCCCCAGGTATGGATGCCTGAGCTGAGAGGCAGGAGTAGGGCTCAGCTGGGTGAAGTTCCAAAGAACATGAATCAGGAGTAGCTGAAGAACGAAGGTATGGCTGTTTCTCTGTGTTAATACCCCAAACCCAGAGCCTCCAAGTTAAGCCACAGGGGTTGGAGCAATAGTCCAGAGGGGAGGGCATTTTCCTTGCATGGGGCCGACCCTGGTTCAATCCCCGCCAACACATATGCACCACCAGGAGTAATTCCTGACTGGAGTAGCAGGAGTAACCCCTGAGCATCGCTGTGTGTGAACCAAAAAGAAAAATAAGTTAAGTCAGAATCAGAGCAAAGATTCAGAAAGTGGTGAGCCTTCACAGCCCTGAGCCTAGGGGATTTTTTTGCCTTTTTTATTCACATTCCTACTGACTTTCACAAGATACGAAAATCTGACATCACAGAAGGTTTGTTACACACCACCAAGATCATTTCTTTCCTGGCTGCACTTTTGTAGCACCTTATATCATGGTCCAAACAAAACAGACTTTATTGAAGGAGCCTGTTTTGATGTTAAAAATTGTTATTAGGGGACTGAATTATCTAATGTGAATTTTATGATGTTTCCTAAGACTACAAAGAAACACAAAGGCCTTCCCACATTCTTGACGCACATGAGATTTCACTCCAATATGAACTGCTCTATGTGTAGTAAGGCCTGAGGGCAGACGGAAGACCTTCCCACATTCCTTACAAATATAAGGTTTCTGTCCAGTGTGATTTCTCAAATGACTAGTAAGGCTTGAGGAATAACCAAAGGCCTTCCCACATACCTTACATACATAAGATTTCTCTCCATTATGAGATTTCATATTCCGAGTAAGGGCTGAGGATAGAATGAAGGACTTTCCACATGCCTTACAAACATGAGGTTTCTCTCCAGTGTGAATTCTCACATGACGAGTAAGGCTGGAGGAATACCAAAGGCATTCCCACATTCCTTACACATATAAGGCTTCTCTTCAGTTTGAGTTTGCATATGCCCAGTGGGGGTCGAGGATCGAGTGAAGGTCTTTTCACATGCCTTATATTTATGAGGTTTCTCTCCACTGTGAATTTTCCTGTGTCTAGAAAGGTGTGAGGAGTAAGCAGAGACCGTCCGACATTGCTCAGACACATATGGTTTCTCTCCCGTATGAATTCTCCAAAAGTTTTAAGGGGTCAGAGGGTCGCGTGAAGGCCTTTGCACAGTCCTTACATGTATTAGTTTTCCTTCCTGTGCGGATGTTCATGTCAGCACATTGGGATGACACTGGACTCAAGCCACGCCCTTGCTGCTGACACTCCTGGGGATTCTGTCCACTGTGGGTTTCTAAAGGAACATCACAGTCCTGGGAACACGAGGAAGCTCCCCCACATTGCTTACTCTTAGACAGGGTCAGTCCATGGTGACTTTGCTTATGGGCTTTCCGGTGTGAGGGACTCACTACAAACAGTGCTCCTCTCCCACATTCTAGGGTCTGCTACAGTATTGGAGTTTGTGTCTGTGGACTGAGAACAACAGACTGTATGGACCTTTTCCCAGGGGAGGGCTTCTTCAGAGTGAGGTTGCTCTCTCCATTTGGATCACCCTCAGGGGCCATCCTGTGTGTTTTGGCATCCCCATGGGGCTGAGGGCACAAATGCCCACTCGAGACATTTTCACAGTGTGCAGGATCAGAGACATTCCACTCAGGCTGGCTGCTTCCCTGTCGAACAGCAGAGGATTCCAATCATCGCCCTATGACTTTAGAGTCTCCATGGAAAAAGACATTCAGAACTGCAGGTTGGTTCCTAACATTTGCACCACACCAACGCAATGTGAATGGCATTACCAGGGAATAAACTAATGTTTCTGTAAGACACACATGCAAAATTGATGAACGAGGGGTCATTAAGTTGTTAAGAACGACAGGATGGTCGTGATCTTGATCTCATAGGGTTCCCTGAACAGCACCCACAGTGATCAGAGTGCAGAGCCAGAAATAACCCCAAGAGCATCACAGGGCGTGGACCTAAAAGCAAACAGAAACCAAAGGGGAAAAAAGAAAGGAAAAGGAAAAGGAAAAGCCCTCCGAGCCTGATGGCTGAACCAGGAACAAGTGAAAATCGAACGCTGGGCCCAATGTTCTTGAGCCCCAAGCACAGGAGAAACGCACCCAGCGCCCTCCTCCCCCCACCAGGTAGTGGGGCGCTGATGCGCCTTCACGCTGCTCACCAAGGTACGGGGTTACACCGAACACTGCCTGGGTCGTTTCCTGAGGGAAGGTTCAGGAGAGAGCCCTGAACAAGCCAGGAGAGGCCCCAGCCCTCTCCCACAAAAGGCCAAAGAATGGGCCCCCAGGTCCCCTTGCCGAGGGAAACCCCTGATCTCTGACTCCTTTTCAACCCGCCTAGATACGAAAGTCGGCCTGGAAAGAGGGGGATATAGGTAGGCAACCGGGGCGTAGCCATTCTCGAGATGTCCCCACGCCCCAATCCTGCTGAGGCCCCCGGGCTCCGAGGGTCCCTGCTGCAGAGCCAAAGCTGTGGTGGTCCCACAAGGGCCATGAGACTTGCGGGCAAGCTGGGGCTCCCTCGGGCTCTGGCACATTCCTCTCCGGTTGGGGGCCAGAGCGATGGGTTGGGGGGGAGGGCGAGGGTCTCGTGCCCGCGACCCCATGGGGTCGCCCGGGCCATAGCGACTAGGACACACAATGAAAAACAAACTTGAAAAGAAAACTCTTTCTCTTCTGGTCGTCCTCATTTCTGTTGTTCCTGACACTTTCCGAACGGACTTTGGCTCTCGAACCTTCCACCTCACTTGTCAGCCCACCTGCCCGGGACCGACGCCCCCTCCTCACTCGCCTCCGAAATAAAAAACTCCTGCCATGCGATGCGCTAAAATAGAAATGAGTAGACAGACAAAGCTCTCGAAAAGGCGGGCGCTGGGGGCGTCCCGCGGTGGGGAGACCGGCGGAGGCTCAGGGCTGCTCCCAGATACACCACTCACTCCATGGCCAGAGAGGAAACTGGCCCTATGGGACGTCCCCGCTCCCTGGCCGCCCCCTTCCCGCCCCCCACCTCCTCACAAGCCAACAAACAGGGTGGATATTGCTCCGCCCACAAAGACCCCAGGGAAAGGCGGGGCTCTGTGACCTCACCTACACTTCTGGTCGGAGTTTTAAAGGGCCAGACACCACACAGGGTTGGGAAAGTTAATTGTTTCCCCATTTCTGCTAGTGATCCCAGGAATCCCTCACACGGAGCCAGATCTGCTACAACAACATTATTCTAGAAAGTTCCTGCAGGTTCTGGACAGGTTCGCGACAGGTTCTGGACTTGCATGGAGCCATTCCAGGGATAAATCCAATGAGCACGGCACAGGGTAACACCTGAGCAGAAACCCAACAGGACCACAAAAAGCAACACTGGGTTGGAACAAAACACTAGCTGCCCCCTCTCCCCCAATGCCATATCCCACATTCCCCGTTCCATGTATTAGGGATGAGACGGAGACAGACAATGTCAGCGAGTGACTCAGAGCTATGTGAGGGCATAAGTGCCTGTAATTCCTGTATTGAAGCCGCCCCAAATTATCTCTGGGCAGGAAAAGTGACCCCAATGACATTGACGGCCCCAGGCATCCTTTTCTCCCAGGGACAGACACATGCTCAGAACTACACACACTGCAGTAAGTGAACATGAAACTCTGTTACTGAGCAGGCAACACTCTTCAGAGCGGGAAGGACAAAACAGGAGAAACACATGTCCTGGGGACAGAGTCACTGTAGTTGCCAAGGCCCATACAGAGCCTGCACACCCTGGGTCCTGATGTCCGTCAGGGGTGAATCCAGAGAACAGAGCCAAGAGGAAGCCATGAGCATCTACACTGTAGCACAGAAACAAATATGAAAAAAACAAAGCAGCAAGATGGAGTAACAGTACCGTGGGTCCAGGAAACCCGAGTAGGGCTGGCGATCTCTGCTGTTCATATGTTGCACCAAGAACTCTGAGGTGCAATGTTGGAGTGCAGAGCCAGGAATAATCCCAAGAATCATGGGGTGTGGCTACCTATCAGCTCCCAAAACAAAACAAAACAAAATCCAGGAGGTTATTCTTGAATCACCAGCATCGTATGCAATCTCAGAGCTCCCCAAGCCGATCCCCAAGGTCAAACTGGTGTGACCCCTGAGCACTGAGTTGGGAGTACTTCTTGAGCACCATTCAATGTAAATAGAACAAAACAAACAGGGACGGAAGTGGCCTGAAACAGCAGTCAGTCACCCCTGCCAGGAACCCTATCCCAGGGCTCCCTCCTAACATAGCTTGAAACAGATGGGCCTGGAAGCCTGTCTGTTCCTGTCACTGCATCATGCCATCCAGTCACTCTCCTCTGACATGGGGACAGTGAGTCAGACAGCGTGTCACTATCTTCCCCTGTCTCTAATTCCTGAGCATCTGAAATAAGCTCCATGCAAATCCTAAAGAAGTCAGAGCCGTGACCACCAGTGTGGAGCACAATCTCCCAACCTTGACCAGAAGTACCAACACTGGAGCAGGAAATGCTCTGATCGGTGGAAATTATCCAGCACCAGAACCCTGACCCATCTGGGAAAGACACTGTCAGAAGATCCTTCCTCTCCTGCAGATGCAAAGTGCGTTGGGATCCGGGCTGTCTGACCAGATTGGAGTACTGGGCTTAGGCTACAGGAGAGGAAACTGAGCCCTGGGAGTCTTCCCTACAGGAAGGTTCCTACAAGGCTGGCCAGGGACTGACTCTGAGCCCATGCGTGTAAGAGTATTAGTGGCCCCTGCAGGCCTCAACCAGGGCTGCCCCCACCACACCCAGTGAACAAAGCCCTGTAAGTGGCTATGCCATGGGGGCAGACAAAGGAATTCATCATGGACAAACCTTCAGCCACCCTCTCGCAGGGTAGATAGGGACACGAGCATGAGAGATCTCTCCTGGAGACCAGGGTCACTTCTGGGTCAAGGGAAGCACAAGGTAGAGCCTCAGGTCTGTCGACCTAGCCCCCGACTCTTCTGCGTGCTCTTTTACTCTAATCCCCAGTCAGCACATTTGCATGAGCTTCATCCAGCACTTGCTCTTGTCTTGCGTGTTGTATAGTATAATAATCCTATATTCACGCTCTTTACAGGACCACGATATGAACTGTTTCTATTTTTCAACTATTAATATTCTATTTGGGGGGACAGAGTGATAGTACAGCATATGTTATCAGCTTACCCAAGGCATATCTTAATGTCCTCTGACCTTGGCAGCAGTGATTCCTGAATTCAGAGTCTGGAGTAAGGCCCGAGCACTGTAGGGTGTAGCCCAGAAGTACAGCAACAACAAAATGGAAACAATCCAAGCAGGGAAAAAAATAAAGAAAAATTCTGAGAACAGAAAGGCAGAAGCAGATGCTGGGTGGCTGGTCAGGCACGGTAGTGCTGGAGGTAAGGACAAGTCCTCTGATGCTGTACCGGTCACTCAAACATTCAACCAAAGCTCTCACACACAAGCCATTAGGAAAAATTCAAGCAAGTTGATACAAGGTAAAACACGAAGGTAGGGAACAGGTGGGACATGGACAATGAGAGTCTCAGGAAAGTGATAAATCACGATGGGGTGAAAGCAGTGATTCCAAAGCCAGCCCTCCAGAGAACTGGGACAAATCAGAAAACAGCCACCAGAGAGGCAGAGAAAAACGCAAAAAGGAGTAAAAGGCTTCTACGAATACCTGAAAGTAATTTGGATCAACCCACTACCCCTGATAACACACAAGCATTGGGATTTCACCTACTTCAGAAACAAGTTTTCAAACCCAGAATGTTGGAGTATACGAAGCTTAGGTTTATCAGATTGTACCCATCACAGTGCTCCCGAGTCACTCCCATTACTTTATCAGTCTGTAACCACTTCTATGCTCTCTTCCCCAACCAATTCATAAGGTCTCATCCTTCTTAGACACTGAAGCTGTACTGTAAGTTAATATTGCCTTTCTCCTCTCCTTATGTCCTTTGAGCAGTTTACCTTACTGCAATGTCCTTTTGTATGGATACAGGAAGACAATTAATTAATATTATGCTTTATAACTTAGAATTTAATTGGCTTCGAATATTATTTACTCAAACCAGTACAGTGGCTTAGCGCTTGCACTGAATTAGGTCAGCTTGAATTCCAGCTATGACATTCCAAATGATGACCCAAGCACCACCGGGAGTAACACTCAAGAAGTGCCAGATGTACCCCCAAATCAAAAATATTTTATGCAGGGACTGGAGAGAGAACACACTGTGTAGGGCATCTGCCTTGCACGCAGCTGACCCAAGTTCGATTCTCAGCGCCCCATGTGATCCCCCAAGAACCGCCAGGAGTAATTCCGGAGGGCATGAGCCAGGGTTAACCCCTGTACAACACCAGGTGTGACCCAAAAATCAAAAAAACATATGTATATATACAAAAAATATATTTTAAAGAAGTAGAACCCAGCATAAGGATCAATTTTTAAATGGAGGGATAAACTGAATCAAAGTCAGCAGACCATACTGGTTTTTCGAAAGACTTGCTTAGCCTTTTCGACCTATCTAAATGATATTTAGCATTCTGATGACCACTGAGCAATTGTAGTATTCTGATTGGGATATTAATGTTTCCAAAAGCAAATGTTTCAGGTTTCCTTACCTCTAATACTGCTGAAATGAGAAAGAGGTGGGATCCAGGTGTGTGACCACCCTTACTGTTCAACAATCACAGCTGAATCTAATTGCCTGCTGACATGGGTGGGTTTGTGCTCTCCCCACCATTTGTAAAAGATTTGACTCAAGGAGACCCTCCAATTCTTTCAAAACACTGGTCCACGTTTCTCTACTCACAGTAAAGACAACTAACTGTCTCCCATCCACTCTACTGAAGAATATTTCCAGGGCCATTTTCCAAAGATGAACATTTTCAAAATATATATCTTTAACCCTTCTGAAAGTCTAATAAAAGATCCTGAATACTATGTATGCAGAGAGATGATAAAGAGGATAAAGTGCTTGTAAATACGGGCGACCTCGATTCCAACCACAGCATCTATAACGTGCCAGAATTCTCCAAGTCATGGAGCTCTGAGCTGAAAGTCAGGAGTATGGACTGACCACAGCTCCCTCAGGCAAACACAGGAAGGCCTGAAGAAACTTTTGCCTGATTTTAGAATTAAAATGATTCTCGACAACTTTATGGTTTGTCTCTGCCATAAACCCCTTCAAAACAGGGCCACTGGGCCAAGCCAGAATCAGAGCAATGACTGTAACGTGGCGAACTGTGGCTGTCCAGAGGTATGGGTGGTTTTGTATGTATGCATTTAATTTACCAAAGAGAAAAATCCCCAAACGCTAATAAAATTCTAGGATTAAAATTGATGAGACAACAAACTTGCAATACCAATAGATGTAGAAAATTTGAGTGAACATTGTTATATTTGATGGCAGGATTTTTAAGACTCTAAGAAATTTTGAAGCTTTTTGTTGCTTCAAGAACTTTTAACCTATTTATGTTTATTTATTTATTTATTTATTTTTTAATCACCTTCTTCCTGACTTCCATCACCAAGACCCATTATTTACAAGTTAACGTACAGGTGAAGTTCAAATGCTAAGACACTGCTAAAGCCGAAGCCCAGGTTATAAACAGGAAGTACTTTCCCTTATAGTACTGATGTCACTGGAAGCTTGTCTCATGCTACGTGGATTGCTTCCTTCTTGGCTGCACTTCTGCGGCCCCCAAAACTCCTGGTGCAAAAAAAAACACCTTGTTTTCCCGAGGGGCACTGCTCTGAACCTGGGGATACTTTGTAGGGATCAACTCATCTAGTGTGCATTTTAGGATGTCTAAAAGGCTTGAGAGGTATGCAAAGGCCTTGCCACATTTACAAACATAAGATTCTCTCAAGTATGCATTTTCATATGGCTAATAAGGGTTATGGATTGAGTGAATGTCTTGCACACTATTTACATATATAAGATTTTTCTCCACTTTGACTTCTCAAATGCATAATAAGGCTACAGGGTAGAGTGAAGACCTTCCCGCATGTCAGACATCTATGTGGTATCTTTATGGTATGATTTTTTTCTGTGCTTCGTAAAACACCAAGTTTGAGTGAAGGCCTTCCCACAGACCTTATATATGTAGTCTGTCTCCAAGATCAATGTTCCTGGGATTCTAAGGCTTGAGGCCATAATGTAGGGCTTCCTTCATTGCACACATATGTAAATTTTCCTTCCGTTATGAATATTACTATGTGTAATAAGGAGGAGTAAGTGAACGCATACCCACAGTCCTTACATTTATAAGGGAGACCCCAAATTCATCTCAAGGATGGTAAAAGTGATTCAATCCTAAGGTTCTCTGCTCCAACTCCCTGGAACAGGCGCATGCCCAGAACTGGACATACAACATCATGTGAACATGGGACTATGTGACTGAGAAGGTGAGGCTCTCAGAGTGGGAAAGACAAAAAAGGAGAAACACAGGTCCTGGGCCCTGAGACATTTGTAGCCATCAGGGTACATACATAACCAGCACACCTGGGTTCCCCTGAAGCCTATCAGGGGTGAATCTGGAGCACAGAGCCAAGAGGAAGCCCAAGGCAACTCCGCTGTGGCACAAAAATAAACATGAAAGAAAACAAAGCAGCAGGTTGGAGTAACAGGACAGCGGGTCCGTACACAGCAGGTAGGGCTGGCGATCCCGTCATCCATTATGGTTCCTCAAGCACTGCCAGATGCGTACAGAGCCAGAAATAACCTGAGAATCACTGGTATGGGCCCTCCCCTTCAACACCTTCAAAAAAATTCTAATCAGCATTGGACCCCTGGCACCTCATATGGTCCCCCATTCCCGAAAACAGTGATATTTCAGCACCACTAATATGGCCCATTCAAATCAATAAAATAAACAAAACAGTGACCTCAAACAGAGAGCCATTTAATCAGGCCAGGAGTCACATCCCCTTCTCCTTACTGAAACAATCAGAAACTATCTGCCTGGGAAGCTTGTGCTTCCTGTCACTGTACTTGCGTCATTTTCACTCTCCTGCCTGAGGATGGTGTGTGGCAGAGGTCATGTCCCTATCTTCTGCTTTTGTTTTTCTTGAAGATCTGCAGGTGGCTCCATGCAAAGGCCTGAGCCATGAGCACTAGAGAGGAGCACAACCAGCCCTAACCCCACCTGACCAGAAGTCCCTGCATTAGAGCCAGAACTGTAGTGACCAGTCAGATGTTTGGACACAGTTTCATAGTACCATCCGCCGTGAGAAACTGCCAGATGTTCCTGCCTCTAAGGGGACAGAGTAGTGGGTTGTGACCCGGCTGCTTGCCAGGTCAGGAGCGCTTGAGGCCTACAGGGGAGGAAACCACAGCCCTGCCTGAGCCCCGGAACTCCACCCTGGACCTCACAGAAAGGTCGCTAAGGTCAGAGACTAACTCTGAGCACAGGAGCTCCCACGTAGAGGGGGCTCCTGCAGGCCCCAGTGACCACAGTCCCATTACTGGCTATACCATGTGAACAGCCACAGGGGCTCAGGATGGAAAAAACTTCAGCTTCCCACTTGCTTACTGGACAGGGACATGGACCTGGGCACTCTCTTCCAGGGACCATGGTTAATTATGGGATCAGATGAGCCCCAGGCTGTCCCAGCTCTGACCCACTGGACCTGGACACATCCTGGTCATGATTTACTGTAATCCCAAATCAGCACATGAGTCTCATCCAGCACTCTTTCCTGTTGTGCAGGAATAGCTCTGAAAACCATGGAAAGGGCTGGAGCAATAGCACAGCGGCTAAGGCATGTGCCTTGCATATGGCTGACCAGGTTTGATCCTCCGGCATCCCATATGGTACCCTGAGCAATGCCAACAGTAGTTCCTGCCTGCAAGGCCACGAGTAACTCCTGTGCATTGCGAGGTGTGACCCGAAAAGCCAAAAACCAAGAACAACAACACATCTAAACAGTGCTGTATCACAAAATTATCCAAATATCCAGGGTGTTTACTATGAACCATATTATGTGTGTCTGACATCCGGAATTTCTAGAGTGAGTCTACTTTTAAACCATGGATAATGAATAATATTGAGTTGGTAGGTCCCATGGTACATTGTGTTTGGTGCTCTGTCTCTCCAGAGAAACAAAGACATAGAGAACACAACAATTAATGGCCAATGGACAGTGAAAAGTGGACCTTTAATTCTGAACTGATTAGCAAAATTATAGAACATCTGAGGGGATTCGAGGTCCAGGACTGAATGTATTCTGATTTATCACTGACAGAGGTCAAGCATTTCAACAGAGGCATTTCTTTTGGGGGAATTATCTCAAGGAGACGTACTGCCTGAGACTACACTGAGAAATTCTCTCAGGGCGAATTCGCACAAGCATCCGTGTGGTTTGCTCATTCCCTGCTTGCACATATAAACAAGAAAATTTACTTTTTATTAATATTTGCAGTTATTTCGACATACACAGTAAGAAATAAACATTCCAAAACTTACTTCTCTGGGGTTCAGGAGCTACGGTTAAAAGCTGACTGGGATTTTATCATAAATTCCACATGGAGTGCTCAGGCCAGTTTCGCTTCCCACACCCCACTGCGTCAGGTCATTTTGGTTCTGATGGCTTGGAAACAAGCTGGTGCTTTATGACTTCTAGACCGTCCCATCTTGAAGCCAGGGTACCTTTGCTGCTTGCCCCAGGTCCATCCAGAGATTCTCGATGGGATCCAGCTTTCTGGAGTTAGAAACTATGGCAACTGAAGCCTGAGTCAAGTAATTATGATGAATGCCCAGCAGTAAATATATTTCAGAGTTAAATAACTCACAAAAATTAAGAGTTTACCATTAACTTTTTTTTGTTGTTTTGAACCAAAGAATATTGCTCTATAATGATAGATTATAGATTATATAGGTTATAGGGGGAATAGAAATGCAAATAAATGACTACATAGATAAAGTTTTGAATCACTGGAAGACTTGACCTTTTGAGTTAAATATAAACTCGGGGGATCGGAAGTGCTCATAAAACCACTTCTCAGGGCGGGGGGGGGGGAACACTTAAGGTAAATATCCAACACTCATGTAAAGACATATTTTAGAGCGAAATATTTAACAAGGATCCTTAAGTCCCCTTTTTCTTTTTTTTTCTTGTTTGTATGCTGCAGAAATCCATGTTTTTCTCCTGAATACAATGACTCTTTCATTGCCCTCACATCCTCTATGTGTGTTTATGTCTGTGTGTGTGTGTGTCTGTGTGTGTCTGTGTGCATGTGTTTCAATTTTGGACAACAACTGTCAGTGCTCAGTGAATATTGCAGCTCTGGTATCAGGGTTCAGTCCTAGGGGTCTCAGAGACAATATGGAATAGCAGACGTAGATCGAACCTGGGTTGTCCACTTGCAAGGCAAGCACCTGACTTGCTCTAGTATTGATCTGACCCTTTCTAAGTCAATTATTTCCTCCACATAAGCAAAGCTTCCCCAACACCATCACCCATCCCGGAAACCAACTATTTTCTTCAAAATAAAAACCCCAAAACTTTAGCCCCAGTACTCACCACAACAGCTGACGTTCGGCAAGTGAGGGTGGGATTCCATGTGTGGGGTGCTTTGCAGCTAGTCCTTAGGAAGCAGAAATACTTGATCTAGGAAAAAAACACAAAATTTGTGGCTAGAGACAGCAAAACAGGTAGGGAACTTTCCTTGCATGCAGCCAACCCATATCAATCCCTGGCATCCCATTTGGTCCCCGAGTACCACCAGCAGGAATCCCTGAGTACAGAGCCAAAAGTAAACCCTGCATATCTCCATACATGGTACACAGCCCAACCAAAACAATAATAATGAAAAAGTTTCATTTGTAAACCCCACGGCAAGCTACCGAGAGTATTCGATATGCCAGACACAGTAACAACAAAGTCTCCAATGGAGACGTTACTGGGCCCGCTCGAGCAAATCGGGGGCTGGAGCGATAGCACAGCGGGTAGGGCGTTTGCCTTGCACGCAGCCAACATGGCCGACCCGAGTTCGATTCCTCCGCCCCTCTCGGAGAGCCCGGCAAGCTACCGAGAGTATTCAATATGCCAGACACAGTAACAACAAAGTCTCCAATGGAGACGTTACTGGGCCCGCTCGAGCAAATCGATGATCAACGGGAGGGCCTTTACTTTACTTTACTTTACCTACCCGCAGGTCCCAAGCCACTGGGTGGACCCGTGCCATCAAAGGACAGAGGACAACTTGGTCTCCTCTGTAGGGAGGCTGGGAACTGCCCTTCGAAGTGAATCTGAAGGTCTACATTAGTGATGCCAGGGCCAAAGGCTCCCGGGTAGGGCGTAGTGAAGTCTTTGATGACAAGTTCTGGGGGGCTGAGCCCCACCCTCGGCAGCTCCTGCAGTGCTTCACAAACCAGTCTCTGACCCTTTCCGCCTCTGAACCTTTCCCGAGTTGGACGCGATCTTGGCCAAGGTAACTCACTCACACCTGTGACCCCAGCACCACCGCACAGCCCCTACTGCAAGGCCCAACATCTCTGGGTCTCCCGAAAGCCTTTGTTGCACCTCAGAAACAGCCGGGTATGGGGAATGAGGAAAAAACAAGCGTGAAACCGACCGGAAAGATGGTGTGGCCCTACTGCTCACAGTGTGAATATACAGTGGTGCAAGGAGCTTCAGGGACGCAGCTCTTGTCATGTCATAAAATCAGCCACGGTCTAGATGCAGAGAGACACTCTTTGCTCATCCAGGCGAATCCACGCTGCAAGGGGGATGGACTGATCAAGGACTGGAGAGGCAGCTGCTGGAGTGGTTGCTCAACAGTGGGGGGCTGGGGATAAAGAGAAGACCCCTGATCCTGTACTGGCCAGTCAAACATTGAACCGATCCCCTCACACAGTTCATCAGGCAAAGCACATGTGGGTAAATTCAAGGTAAATCAGGCAGGTTGGTTCAAAGCACCTGACCTTGTGCTTCCCGGGGAATTAATCAAGATGGGGCAAAAGCAGTGACTCCAAAGCCAGCCCTGGAAATGCAGAGTGGAAATGTCCTAGCAGAAGCTCAGAGAGCTGGACAGACACTGGAAAAGAGAAAAGTCTGGTTAGAACATCAGAGAGCACTGTCCAATAATACTGTCCAACCAGCCGACACACTACCTCTTGAAAACGCATGACCAGTGTAAACTTGCCTACTAGGAAAACCACAGAAGGCAGTTTCAGAAACACAATTCCAAAGCCAAAGTATGGAACAAGAGCAGGTGGACGCTTGTCTTGCATATGGTATATCTGGGTTCAATCCTCAGAATTCCAAATATACCCCTGAGCACCAAAGAAGTGAAAATCCATGAGTAAGCCCTCAGAAGTGCAGGTGTGCACCAACAACAAAGATATATAGAGTATTTGTGTGTTATACATCATAATATAATATATCATATAAATTACACATATATAAAATTTACTTATATTTATGTACATTTACTTATATTATCTCATTCTTACTTTGGACAAACTGGCAGGGTACCAAATGTAACCTGCCCACAAGGCAGAGTATAGCAAACTCCCCGTGGTGTACCCAATATCCCAAATACCAGTAACAATGATGGGTCTCATTCTCCTAATCCTGAAAGGGCCTTGAATATGGCACTTTTTAAAAAATTATCTGGGCTAAGACGAAGGAGACGTTACTGGGGCCTGCTCGAGGCAATTGACGAACAACTGGATGGTTGTGATCATGATGTACACGGATGTACATATAAAAATCTAGAGTATATTCCAACACTAAGCATGGAGATTAATGGACAACAAAGCATTCCGGTCACCATGAAGCATTTTTTGGCCGTCAAAATTCTTTTCATCACTCTAGTGAAAACTAGATTAATTGGACTTTGCTAATTCCAATTTTAATACTTATTTTTTTCCTCTGATACTATTGAACTGATGGGTGGGATGCATGACTGTGATCAACCTTGCAAGTAATCACAGGTAAACGGAGCAGCCTGCTGGAATGTGGGGGGCTTGGGGAGTGCTGGGATGTGGGGAGCTTGGGGAACTAACCCATATTCCCAACACTGTCAGACCTTTGATACAAGGGGTCCCTTCCATCCTTTCAAATGTCTTTCTACGCACAATAAAGTTCATTTAAACTGTTTCCAATAGGTGCCAAAGAGATAGGACAGCAGGTAGGGTATTTGTCTTCCACAAGGTGTAACTGCGCCGGAGCACCACCAGGAGTGATCTCTTAGCATGTCTCAGTGTGACCCAAAATGACGAAAAGAAGTTTAAAAATTAAAATAACTCTTCATTTCACGCCAATAAAGAACCTTGCCAGTACCAATTTGCTAAGATGAGTCTAAAAAATACTTATCCGTTATACTTCCACAACGCTAATCAGTACCTGAAACAAGGGAGGCAGAGATGACACAGGAGGGAGGGAGCTGGTCACACACGACAGACCTGGATTCTATAAGGTACCCCATAAGGATCCTGAGGTACAGATACCTAAACTCCTTAGAGCTAGGAATGGGCCCAGCTGGTTGTGGCTCCCCAGACAGAACATTATTCAGGAGGAATTGAAAAGAGATGGTATGTCTGTTTCTCTGCCATAATCCCCCAAAGCCCAGGGCCTCTAAGCCAAGCCACAGGGGCTGGAGAGATAGTCCAGTAGGGACAGTTTTTGCCTTGTACGAGGCCTGGCCTGGGTTCAATGCCACCTTCTCCTATGGTCCCCAAGGTAGGAGTAATTCCTCAGGAGGCGGGAGTAACACCTAAGCATGTCTGGGTGTGACCGAAAAGGAAAAAAAAATAGTCAAGTCCGAGTCAGAGCAAACAATGGGACAGTGGAGAGCCTTGACAGCCCTAAGCGAGGAGCATCTCTTTTGCCTTTTTATTTATCCACATTCTTCCTGGCTTTCACCAGAAGGTCCAGAAACTACACGTTAACATACGCGTGAAATCCAAATATCTGGACACTCACACAGACTTTCCCTTATTGACTGACATCACAGGAACTTGTCACACACTACCCGGATCATTTCCTTCCTGGCTGTACTTCTGAAGCACACCTAACACTCTGGTACAAACAAAACAGGCTTTACCAAGGGGGCCTGTTTTGACACTGTAAACTCTTATTAGGGAATCGAGTTATGTAGTATGAATTTTATGATGTTTCCAAGGCTTATGACTTGGGATATAACTAAAGCTGCAACAGTGGGCAGGAGGCAGGTTGGAGGAGGGATCAGGGAGGAATCCGAGCCAAGAACAGGGGAGAATACAGGAGGAAGAATCAAGAGGAGGAGGCTGGAAGAGCGGGCGAGGGGAAAGAACCAAGGATAATGTTCGAAGGAGAATACAAGGGGAGAGTAAGAGAGAATGGAGAAGAGTATCATGGAAAGTAGGGAAGAAAGAATCCAGGAGGAATCCAGGAGAATCAGGAGAGGAGGATAAAGGAGAAAAGAGAGAGAATAGTGGAAAATCAAAAGTGAATGGAGATGGGATTGGGATAAACTGTAACTGATACCAACCAGCCAGGCCCTTGTTTTCTCCTTTGTGAACCCATGGCCAGTGGCCATTCAGGGTGGGGAAAGCAGTGTGCGACCACTGAACACAGGTGGCGAGAGGTGCCGTGGTATTAGTATTTCTTTTTTGAATACACATTAAAGGTCCTCTACCTCCAAGAATTGGATTCTGGATTTCTTTCTGGCCATGGCCAGGCCTGCACCTTAAAACTAACATGCTGTTCCACTGAACTTCTTCATTGGAATAATAATATTGATTTCAGGGGGCTGGAGAGATAGCACAGCGGATAGGGCGTTTACCTTGCACGCGGCCAACCCGGGTTCGAGTTCCAGCATCCCATATGGTCCCCTGAGCACAGCCAGGAGTAACTCCCGAGTGCAGAGCCAGGAGAAACCCCTGTGCATTGCCAAGCGTGAAGCAAAAAGCAAAATAATAATAATAATAATAATAATAATATTGATTTCAAATTTGCAAACACAGGATCATTCCAAGATGGAGAGTCCAGAGGAGTGAACGGCAGTGTAAGTGCTGCACAGACACCTAGATCCAGGAGCCCGAGGCCCCCACAGTCAGCAGCGTGTTTCATATGTATCAGGAATCGCCACCCCCACCACCACCACAGGGCAGGAGGCTAGTACATGGAGGGGACATTTGCCTTGTATGCTGCTGACCAGGATTGGAGCCAGCATCCCCTCGGATCCCCCGAGCACCATCAGGAGCAATCCCTGAGTGCAGAGCCAGGAGTTAGCCCTGAACAAAAATTGTTTTGAAAACAAGAAAGAAACAAACGCCTCCCACAGGCGTGGGAGGCCAGTGACCCCCTGCAAGACTAGTGCTCCCAGGCGGCTTCCTAAATCACTTTTCTTCGGGAAACCTCCCTCGTTTCCTAAAAACCAACTGACTTGGCAGACAAACCTCTCGGCAGGGGTCCGAGGCGACCCAGGGACTGACCACCACCCCCGACTGGCACAAAGCGACCCCTCCGCTCAGAAGGCCGCTCACAAGGCGGAGGCCGCGGGGGGCTCAGGGCGCCCAGAGCCACCACTCAGCCCGGCCTGCCGGGACGCCCCCCCACCCCCCCTTTCCGTGGGTACCCCAATGCCTGCCCCTTCCCCACCCCTCACCTTTGCCAACAATGGCGGCTGAGCGGAATTTCCGCCCGGAAAGCTGGTCCACTGGGGGTGGAGGGCGGGAGGGAAAGACCCGGGTTCCATGACCTCACAGGCATGGCCAGTCACAGCCTTAAAGGGCCAGGCGCCGAGTTTTCCGGGCCAGGTACTTTCTGGTAAGGAACGTATTTTTTATTTTTGCTTGTTTCTTTCCTCAATCAGGTGACCAGGGCATCTGGGGGCAGCCAGATCCAGGATAGATGGACAGTGAGGGACTGAACAGATGGCATATGCAGCAGAAAGTCTTTATTAAAGTTTTAATTCACAGTGCCAGTCATGGTCCTCCCATTATTCATTGATTTGCAAGAGCGGACCCAGGAAAGTCTCCACCGTGAGATTTGTTGTTACTATATTTGGCATATTGAATAGTCACGGGTAGCTTGCCAGGCTTTTCCGTGCGGGTGAGACACTCTCGGTATTCCTAGAGGGGTGGAGGAATCGAAGCCGGCTGTGCCAGGCCGACTGCATGCAAGGCAAATGCCCTACAGATGTGCGATCACTCTGGCTGCGACATCTGTCACCCCATTGATCACCAGGGTTGATTCGGCTAGGCGGGTGTCCCCTTCCTCTTTCATCGCTCCATGGGCGCCCCTCCTAAAGCTGCGCGCTCGAAGAGGATGGCCTTCTCCGAAGAGAGACAGGCCTGTCTTTGGTCGAGGCTATACGAGTAGCTGCACTCCCCCGCTAGAATCTCCAAAGTTTTTATTAAAGGACTAAAATTCACAAAGACTTTTTTTGCCAGCAATCTCCGGGACCAAGACTCAGGACCACTTTGTCCTGCCCATTATTTCATGGCTCAGCATTAGAATCCAAACCAAGAGCTGGAGTAGTCAGAGCTGTGAGACGAGAAAGTACAGACCTCTAGCCCTGAACCCGAATGTTCCTGTCTTAGACCTGGAAAGGTCCTGATGGTAGGCTCCCTTGGGCACCAAATCACCGCCCCGCCCCTCACGGAGACACTAGCAGATGCTCTTTCCTCTCCTGGGAATGCACAAAGGTCTGGAATTGGGGCTGTCTGTCAGGACAACTGCTGCCTCCATCTACAGAGCAGGAAACTGCAGCCCTGAGACCCGAACCAGGATTCCACCCTTGGCACCACAGAAAGTGTCTTATGGGCCCAGCCAGGGACTGACTCCTAGACCAGGAGCCCCTTTGATTAAGCACCCTCTGAGCTTTAAGGCCGCCCACAGCGACCACAGCTCCCAAAGTGGTTCTACCATGGGGGCAGTCACAGGGCCTTAGAAGGACAAACTTTAAGGCACTTTTTCCTCACACAATTATTGTGTCTGTGTGTGTGGTGTTTCAATTGGGAGCCACAACAGGCAGTGCTCAGGGCTGATTTCAACTTCCGTACGGAGGGATCACCCCTAGTGTGGCTTCGGGGACTGCTGGAATGTCTGGGAATTCAACCTGTGCATGGGAAGTGCCACCCCCACAGTAATACCACCCCAGTCCTTTCTAAATAAATTTCATTCCAACACATTAGGATTGATCCCTGAATAAATATCTCCTCATACCCCCCCCAAAAAAACAAATATCTTGCTTAAAAAAGAACTCCATTACAAGCACATATAGGTATGCCCCCCCAAAAAAACCCAAAATTGTCTGAAAAGTAAATAATCATTTACAAACCCTAGCCATGGGAAAGGACCACATCCCCAGAAAGGCCTGCCTCATTCAAACCTTTAGCCTCGTTCTGCTCACAAGAGTGTGTGTATCGTTGTGAGAGTTGGAATGGCAGGAATTGAACCTGGGTTGGCCTTGTGTAAGGTCAGAGCCCTCCCCACTGTACTACCACTCTGGCTCTTTCTAAATAAATTTCTTTTTAATGCAGCAGGAGTGATCCCTAAACAAATATCTCCATCCCTTCAAAAAACCCAACTAGCTAAGATTGGTGTTTGAATATGAAATGTAATCAAATGTAGTATACTACCTTATAAAATAGAAAAAATAAAATAACCCCTTGTTAAAAAACCTTTACATGCAGTATTCACCCCAACAGCCAGGGTAGCCTGGTCAGGGTCAGGGAGCTGATGAAGAATTGAGAAATGCTTATCAACCTAACTTGTGGGTGCCGGAATTCTTTAGCAGAAAAAAGACACCAAAGTGAGGTTGGAGAGACAATTAAGAGAATACGTGCTTCCCTTAGTGAAAACAATCAACCCTCAGCATCCCATATGAAGTCATGATCACTGATGGAAACAATTTCTGAGGGTAGAGCCTAAAAGCACCTCTGGGGAAATACAAGTGTGCTCAGCCCCCCCCCCCAAAAAAAAACCAACCAAAATAGTCAGAAAAAAAATCCATTTACAACCCGCCGCCACATGCTAGGCCCAGGCCCCCAGGATTCCTCCTGGTGGCTGCCAATGAAAACGATGGGCTTCAACAGGGTCTCGCACCATTGGGGGCTGAGGAGCTGCCCTTCAAAGTGCTCTGACAGTTTTACATATGCATGTCTACACCAAAAGTTTCAGAATAGGGCCCAAAACAACCCAAGGATGAGAGGGTTGGGATGGTCTAGACCTCTGACCTCAAGAGGTCCGTATCCCCACCCAAGACTGGCAGACCCCATTCTCAGGTCCACAACCAGGCAACGCTGCCCCGTCGCAGAGCTGGAGGTGAAAATACACCCAAGGATCACACACTCACACTCGAGATCCGTGTGCTACGTAACAATCCCCCCCATTGCAACCACCAAAGCCCCGCCTCCTGCTAAAGTCTCCGAAGCAAGTAAAAACCCAGGAACCGACGAGATATGTACGGAGTGAGTAAAAAACAACCACAAAAGCACCCCAAAAGCTGGCACGGCCCATTGGTCACAGTACAAGGACTGTAGGTGAAAGGCCCTCACGTCCTGTCACTAATTGGTGTTCGGTGTCCTCTTGGACAGTTAAGTATCACTTTGTCCTTTAAATGTGTGCCCATAAGAGGTCTGATCCTCTTGACATCATTAGGAAGTAAACATGCACATGGAAGACTCCGATCTGTGACATCATCCATCACCAAGGAGCTTTAAAGTGCAACGTTCCACGTGTAGACAGACCATTATATCAGCCCAGGTGAATCAGTGCAAGGAGGATAAAGGAGAAGAGAGGCAAGAGCTGGTGGGGCCGGTCACACAATTCAGGGCAGCAAGTTAAAGCAGAGTCCCTTGATGCTGTACACGTCAAACATAGAACCAATGTTCTAACACACAATTTCATTACAAAAAAAAAAACAGAAGCAAGTGGATTCAAGGTAAAACAGGAAAATGAGTTTCCCTGGGAAGTCATCAATCAAGGTGTTGATGAAAGCAGTGACTCTGAAGCCAGCCCTGAAGATGCAGAGGAACGGGCCTAGCAGCAACCTAGAGAGCTGGAGAGACAGTGGACAGGACCAAAGGCTGCTAAGAACATCAGAGAGCACTGTACAGTGACCACGGTATCCCTTGAAAACATGCGAGTAGAGAACTCTCACCTAAAAGGAAACACCAGGATGCAGCTAGAGAAACACGTTTTCAACCAAGAGTATGGGGCCAGACGTTTGTACTGTGGCTTATTGCTTGTGTTGAACACACTTTCTCTGAGTTCCATTTCTGACATTCAGAACAACACCAGGACAAACTCCTAAGAGCTGCCAAGTGTGCAATAAATTACGTAAAACATACTTCAATAAATTAATCCCAGTATGTAACACCTCTAAGAATGGAGACACACTGGAGCTCATGAGCACCAAACTACAACAGATCATTTCTCTCAAGTGTGAATTTCCCTATGAATAGGAAGTACTGAGGATTTGCTAAAGGCTTCCCCACACTTCTGACATACAGAAGGTTTCTCTCCGAATGAATTCTCCTGTGTAAAATGAGCACTGACATTGTGTTAAAGGACTCCCCACACTCTTCACACACAGAAGAATTCTCTCCCAAGTGATTTCTCCTATATACAGTGAGCACTGAGAATGAGCTAAAGGCCTTTCCACATTTCTGACACAGATAATGCTTCTCGTCACTATGAGTTCTCATATGCTCAGTCAGGGCTGACTGTGTAGTGAAGGACTTTCCACAAACCTTACATTTATGAGGTTTCTCTCCAGTGTGAATTCTCCTATGTACAGCAAGCACTGAGAATCTGCTAAAGTTCTTCCCACGCTCCTGACATACATAAGCCTTCTCTCCAGTATGAGTATTCATATGGTTTTTTTGGGATTCAGAAATGAGTGAAGGCCTTTCCACATGTCTTACAGATATACAGTTTCTCTCAGGACCACCTAGGGTCCCCACACCAGTATTGCAGGAACCAGCCTGCGCTAAGATCCAAGTGTGAGCCCAAAGCACCTGCCAGCTGTGGCCCATAAATAAAAGTGATAGAGTTGAGGTTCTTGTCTTGCACGTGGCTAACCCAGGTTTGATTGCTGGCATCTATATGTTTTCCTGAGCACCACTAAGAGTGATCCCTGAGTGCAGAGGTAGGAATAACAGCTGAACATGGGCAAGTATTCTCTCCACACACAAAAAAAAAACCCTAAAAATTATTTAAAAAAAAAGCAATGAAGGTGTTGTGGCCAATGGTGATTCTAGACTATGGTAGTGCTTGGGGCACATCCTAGAAGTGACCAGCCTGCTTCCTGCTAAGTTTGCACACTTGGTTGCACCAACCCCTCTGTTCCAACACAGCCCAGATGCTATACCTGCTTCGCCAGGGTCTCTTACAGCTCCACTTCTCCCAGGATCCCAAAATTCTACTGCAGGCGCATGGAACCGGGGAAAATCAAACTCGCAGCCCAACACTTCTGAGTCCCAAGCCAGTGAAGAGGGTAGTCCACTGAGAGAGCATATGCCTCGCATGAGGCTGTCCAGGACTGAGCGTTGTCATTCCCACGGGATCCCGAGTATGCCAGGAGGGATCCCCGGGGACAGAGCCAGGAGTGACCCGAACACTGCCGGATGTTGATCAAAAAATAAACAATGTAATTAAACGTAATTAAAACAATGTAATTATCAAAAAAGAATCCCCTCCACTCCCAACTTTGGAGGGAAACCGACCCTTTACCCTGACCCCATAATGAATGAAAGTGGTGACGCAAAATGCCGGCCTGGAACTTTCCTCGCCAAATCCCCAGCGCCAGCCTGTAACCCCCCCTACCCCCCCCCCAGTTCCCGGGGGCTCCGGTGTCTCTGAGGGAAGTAACGGAGAGGTGCCCAGCGCACGCCCCATCGACCTGGGGAAACTGAGGCACCATTACTCTTTCTATTCCATTGGGGGCCAGAGCCACAGGGCAGCAGGGAGGGCGCGGGCCTCGCGAACGACCCCCCAGCCCCCAGGAGGGACCCCTGAGCGAGAGCCTGGAGTCAGCCCCAAGCCCCGCCAGGCGGGCAGCGCCTCCCCGGGACCCGCGCCCCTTCACAGCTTCCAAATGAGATCCCTCCAGCCGAGCCCCCCTGTTCCCTAAAATACAAGAATAAAAGGGACAAACCTCTGGGCGGGGGCCGGGGCGTCCGGGGGAGGGGCTGCCGCCCGCTCGGCACGGAGCGACCCCCGCTCACAAGGCGGAGACCGCGGAGGCTCAGGGCGCCCAGAGCAGCCCTTGGCGGCTGCGGAGGAAACGGGCAGGACCCTCAAGTCCGCCCGGTCGCCCCTTCCCGCCCCTCCCCGACTCCTCACGCTCCGAGGACCCCGGCTGACCGTGAGATTCCGCCGCCCCAAAGACCCCAGGGAAAGGCGCGGCTCTGTGACGTCACCGACACTTCCGGTCAGAGTCTTAAAGGGCCAGGCTCCAAATAGTCCTGACACCTACTTTCAGGTGGGCAAAGTTCAATTTTTTTTCCATTTCTGGTCTTGGATCTCTAGCAGAACATCTGCTTGGTTTCTAGCAGGACATCGGGGGCTCACCATGTACCGGATAGATTGAGAGGGAGGGGCTGAACACATAGCCTATGGAGACAAAATGTTTACCTTTTCACTAAGGGAATAAAATTCACAAGGATTTCCATGTAAACACCCACCAGTACAGTACTCCAACCTGACCCCCAACCAAACCACCAAAAAATAATGCTCAGAAATCACTGCGCATTATTATTCAGATATCATGTTTTGTGTTGATTTATTTAATTTTGGGGGGGCATATTCTGTAATGTTGATGACTTTTTGCCTGACTGCTCAGGGATCACTCCACACTGGGATCGGGGAACCCTCTGGGGTTCTAACCATGGATCCTGGGGCAGCTACTCCCAGTTGGAGTGATTTTTTTTATTTTTTATTTTTTATGTTAAATATTTTTATTTTTTTAATTAATTTATTTATTTTGAATACCCATCTCTCCACCAGTGACCGGTTCCCACCACCACGGATCCCTGTATCCCTCCCCCCCCCACCCCCCACCCCAGACTGATTTTTTTTATTGCACAAAACTTCCAATTCTGGAGTAGCTCCAACAGTTCATGTATTCTGTTACAACAGTTGAGCATGAAACTAAGTCAATCACAAGCCCAGAATGGGCCTTGGGGTAACCCAGAATGACGCTCAGGAATTGAGGAATGGAAAGCATTCTATGTGTAGTCAATATTCCTGTATATGTGTGTGTATATCTTCATATCCAGTGCTGTTCTCAAGCTACTCTTAGCTCTGTGCTCAGCAACTCTTCAAATAGTGCTCAAGTCGACAATGCACTGAATTCAACTGGAATCTAAAATAGATCAGCCACATGAATTGAAAGTCCCTTCTTTGCTCTGTAGCTGAGTAGTCATTGATTAGTTTAGTAGTGGATGAATTATGCAGCAAAAATTAAATTCTTTCAAAATTTGAACCAGTGCTCAAGAAGAATTATAGAGTGGGTGTGCAGGAGAAAGTCACTTTTTCAGTCGTGTTGACCTATTGTTCAGCTAGGATTTTTAGTTTATTAGAGGAAAATATGAATAAAATGTATAGTAAAATGGAGGGCTGGAGCGATAGCACAGTGGATAAGGCATTTGCCTTGCACGCAGCCCACCCGGGTTTGATTCCTCCATCCCTCTCAGAGAGACTAGCAAGCTACAAAGAGTATCCCGCCCACATGGCAGAGCCTGGCAAGCTCCCTGGGGCGCATTCGATATGCCAAACACAGCAACAACAAGTCTCACAATGGAGACGTTACTGGTGCCTGCTGGAGCAAATCAATGAACAATGGGACAATGGGACGACAGTGCTAAATTAGTACAGTGTTTAATAGTAAAACACAAAACTTAGTTAATTTAGAAGTTTACTTTTTAGTTTAAAGAGTTGATATCTGTATTTATAGACTTAATGGCTTGCAATGCCTCACAAGGGCACCTGCCGATCATGGAGTGAAATAGGAACAATGGCTTAGGGTCCACACGAGTGACGTGGTTTATGATCAATACTTGATTGCTTTGTATAATCAGTTTTATTATTTTCTATGTCACGGCTTGCTTCACTTTATGTCTACGTAAATTTACTGGGTGTTTAAAGATAGCCCCATGACAAGTGGGCCCTAGCAAAGCAAGTGCCAGCCCATATCCCGCCCTGCAGCTGCGGCAGGCTGACAACACCAGGTACCCCCACCTCCTCCTTGCCCCTGGAATCGCCAGATCAGGTCATAAGGCTGGAGAAGACCTAATGAGGCATCTCCTTGCCATGGAATCCGCCTAATAAGGCCACAAGGTCAGAGAAGGCCTAATGAGGTATTTTCTTGCCCTGGAATACACCTAATAGGGCCATAAAACCCGAAAAGGCCTAATTGACTGCCTGGTGTGATGGCCTGGTAACAGGTACAGAAGAGAGTGGCTGGTGCTGATGGCTTGTTGCAAAATGACTGGCTGCCTGAGTGCAGCATCTAATGTGATAATTCAAATGTATTGGGTGATTTGTGCGCGGGCTTTTCTGAAATGCACGGGACGATGGCCTATAAAAAGCCCCCTTTGAAGAGGCTCGGGGCTCTCTGTCACTGACGGTTTGCGGTCATGCTGTGAGCCCGAGCATGCTCGAATAAACCTCTTGCTTTTGCATGGACTTGGTCTCTCAAAGTTTTCCTTGACAGGTAAGGCTGTCCTGAGCTCAGACCCTAACAGGTGTCAGGATATGGGACATATGAGTTAACTAATTTTGTGGGTGCTTATGAAAATAACACGTGTGTAGGATGTGTTTTTTCCTCACCTGTGCTTGTGCTGGGAGGCTGATGCTCTTGCCTAGCAGGACTACCTTCCAGATGCTGTGAATACACTCCTCCAAAATTTATTTGTTGACGTCTCCTTGTCTCCTTTGGTCATGACCTCAAAATCTTTGAGGCTCATGTGGTATTTGATGTGGACTGAAGCACAACAGTACCTGTGGACAGTTGCAGATATTTTTTTGGAAGTAAAACAGATTATACTTGGAGGGCTTTTTGAAGGTGTGGAGAGGAAGTGAGTGCGGGAGAGAAGAAAATCAGAGACAGGGAGTAATGCGCTCAAGAAAGAACACAGGCCTCTCCGCCTTGGAAAGACCCCTACACACATCCCAGTATTAGACATGGAAGCATTAAAGTTCACATCTCAAGAGGGCGACACATGTGCTGGGGCACTCCATGTGCTTGGCCCGCTGGGCATAAGGAGCACGTGGGATCAGGCAGCATATATGCGGTTGCAGAGATTTTTTTCAAAGAACCACTTTATATATTCTTTGTTCAAACCTTTACTCAGTTGCCTAAGGTGTCTGCAAAACCGATGTCCCCAAATCTCTCAGATTTGAGTATCAGGAATCCTTTGTTCCTCCCAGGAAGTCGCTAAGGATCTTCTCTCTGTGCCTGTAAATCACTGTCACGGACTCTGTGGAAGAACGGTTGCAGTGCATGTGACCCGAGCAGGCCCGGACACGACATGCCAAGATGGACCACAAGGGCCATGTGAAACATCTCAGAACAAGCACATTATTTTCAGGATCAGTGAGTTTTTTATTATTTTTGTTTTCTTGTTTGTATCAATTTGGGAAGGGGCACACAAAGAAGTGCTCTGCGATGAGTCGTAGTGGGGCGCCAGAGACCATATGGGTGATGGGGATGGAGTCCAGGTGAACACGTCATACAAAACAAGTGCCCTTCCCACTGCACTATCACTAGGGCCCAAAAACCAGTACTTTGACACCATGAAGACTTGTACTATCTTTCTAGAGAAGGCAAACTCACAGTATTCCACTACTATGAACAATACTAGATTTTTTTTTTAACTTTCAAATGGACTCATTTCAGTGCCCAGGGAGACTAATTCCCTCCACTTCCAGCATCAGGCTCTGTATTTCCTCCTGAGTTGTCGAGAGACATAGATGTGGTGGTTGGGATGGAGCCTGGATCTCCACCTTTCAAGTCATATGCTTGCTCCACTGAGCTACCCCAAGAGCCTAAAAATATGCCTATTCTATCCTGAATCTTGCCAGCTAACTCATATTTCATGACCTCATTCTCAAATGAAATTGCAGCAATGACAAATCCTGAAGCTGTGGTTTGAGTTCTGAAATTGAACACAGCAAGCCAGATAAGAATTAATCCTATAGACCCTGGATGAATAGGCCAGCAGGCGGATCTCTGTGGTTCTCTCAGTAAAAACAGGCCCACAGAAAAGGGAAGATCCTCTGGGAGGAACACCGTGAGGAATCTGACAGTCCTCAAAGTAATGTTTGGGCTTTTGTATTTGTCTAGAACCAGTGTTATCTGGGGGAGCATGGAGTGCTAGGGATCAAACCATGGTCGGTCATGGATAAGATCAACACCATCCCCGCTGTACTGTTGGTCCACCCAAACCAGCTTTGTCAATAGCTCACTCATTCATGTTTAAAGATTAAGGCTGAAGTAAATCTCTTAGTGAGTCAGAGTGAGAACAGCAGGTAGGCACACAGGGTGAGAGGGAGTGATCACTGAGGACCGCCCAAAGGAACCCCTGTGGACCGTCAGGACAAAACCTCAGCAACACCAGGCCCCACAACAAAATCAAAGCACTTTTTTCAGTTTGCTCAAAAACCAAGCTAATGATCCGAGGGCAAAGACAAGCGTAGGGACAGAGATGGTGGGGTGGGAGGGGGTTCTGCTGCTCCTGAAAAGGGCACCCTGACGTTGCGGGCGGTGCAGCCAGGCTGGTAAGGGACAGAGGGAGATGGGACATGGAGGGTTCCGAGTCTCATGGACACATGACAGATGAAGAAGAATGGAGCAAAGTGAAGAAACAAAGCAAGTTTTCAAGATGGACAGTTTAGGAGAAGGAAGGTCAGCGTGAGCCCGACACACTCACTTGGATCCAGGAGCCCAAGGCAGCCGGGGTCGGCAGCACAATTCACACAAGTTCAGGGCACCACACACTGCGCAGTATCCATGCCAGGGAGGGACTGCAGACACTCACCTGTGTTGGGATCGGAGATCACCCCTGAGGATTCAGACAGACAAAGAGTCCTGCAGTAATGAAAACCACACATGGAGATTTTATTATCCAGCTAGCTGAGGCTGAAGCATCCTAACACATAGGTCAGAGCTCAACCCTGAGTGCTTATAGTCAAGGGTTTATATAGCCATCCTGGGCTCGCAGGCCCCAGAAGCAAGCTCAGAGAAAAGAAAAAAAAACTTTCAAAAGTAGATATAACTTCAAGCATTCCAAATGCAAACATGGGCAAAAAATAAAAAATAAAAAAAATCAATGTCTTACTTCAAGAAAACATATTGTCAGTCAGATCCAGGATACTTGAGACTTGGATATCAAGAAAATATTCCCATAATAAAAAAATCAATCTCGGGCTGGAGCGACAGCACAGTGTGTAGGGCGTTTGCTTTCCACGCAGCCAACATGGCCGACACAGGTTCGATTCCCAGCATCCCATATGGTCCTCCGAGCACCACCAGGAGCAATTCCTGAGTGTATGAGACAGGAGTAACCTCTGAGCAACGCCAGGTGTAACCCAAAAAGGAAAAAAAAATCAATGTCATACTTCAAGAAAACATATTGTCAGTCAGATCCAGAATACATGAGACTTAGATATCAAGAAAATATCCCCATACATCAAGACAGAAAGGAATTCCTATACATCCAGCCATCTTATCAGTCAGACATAGGATACAAAATACAGGTGTGTTGACACCTAACTCTCCAGTCCTGTGTCTGTGTAAACATCAGAGGCTACTTCCCGCCAATTTGCTCGGTTAAGTCATATGTCCTCAGGGCCAGAGTTGCTTCCCAATAAATGGTACTTTCACCCAATTAACTCAGTTAAGTCATATACCCTTTATGGCCGAGCTTAATGATGATTGGTGGGACTTTTACCCACAGGTAGTGTGAACTTAAACTTAATAAGGAGGTCAATAAGCTCTCCTACTAAACATGTCAAAAATTTTAAAAAACATGACAGCATAGCTGGAGCGATAGCATAGCGGGTAGGGCGTTCACCTTACAAGCGGCCAACATGGCCGACCCGAGTTCTATTCCTCCGCCCCTCTCTGAGAGCCCGGCAAGCTACCGAGAGTATTTGATATGCCAGACACAGTAACAACAAAGTCTCCAATGGAGACGTTACTAGGCCCGCTCGAGCAAATCGACGATCAACGGGAGGGCCTTTATCTCTTTATCTCTATGATAGCATAGCTGATGAGAAGCTATGGTGAAAGAAGCACTGACCGTGGGTTTATATTTCTTTTATCTTGTAGTGACAACAATGCTGTCATTATAGAGTCTATAAATTAAGCTTGCAACTTAGTTCTTCCAGATAAGTTTATTATGGACCAGTTTCTCTGGGAACTGCAACTATCACGAACCAATTCTCTACAAACCTCCTGCGTGCCTAGGTCTCAGCCAACCCTGTGCATTCCTGTAATGCTTAGATGAGGCCAGAACAAGGTTATAGAAACTTCAGAAAATTAAAAACAACCAAGAGTTAAAAAATTAAATTTTACTCTTAAAAGACCTAATGTTGTACTTTCTAGTATATGAAAGTAGTGAAGTAAACAATATTCATGTTAATTGCATATATTTTAGTAACTGCATAAGACATACAGGTACATATTTTAGTATAAAAGACCCAAGATCAGAACTCTATTCTGCTACCTGGTGACAAGTAATGTCAATTATAAAAATCTAAACTACCATCAGAACTGTCAAGGTGATAGCTAGAAATAGTTTATTTAACCTTGTCCAACTTTAGTGAGTTACTTAGTTTTAGATTCAAAAGTAGTTCTAGGTTTAAAACATTGGACTACAAGATTGGCAAAACCTGTAAATCTTGCAAATGGTACTTGCATGTTAATAAAGGCTCAAATGATTGAAAGATTGGAACACTTGGTATTTGATCTTTTTGGCCTTTTTATTTGAGGATTTATGAAATCAGGATATCTTTCCATAGTTAGGTAATAGGAATTATTTGAATGAATTTAAGAAATGATCTTAAAAAAATAGTGGCCCCTACTCTATTCCATCTGTTAGTCTCCCAACTGTTACATTATATTCCACAAATAAGTGCAGTCATCCTATGTCTGTCCGTCTCTCTCTCTCTCTGATTTCTCTTAGCATGACACTCTCTATATTGATGCACATATATGTAAATTTCATCATTTCATCGTTTCACCATTCTACAAAGAAGTAATCACTGATTTCAAGAGAAGGGTTCAGAAGGGTGATACCATTTCACCGAAACTCTTCAGTGCCACCCTCGAGAACATCATGCGACGACTGGAATGGGAAGGAATGGGAGTGAAGATAGAGGGTCGACAACTACAACACCACCGCTTTGTTGATGAAATTGTTTTAATAACACCAAACATCAGCCAAGCAGCACAAATGCTGGCCGACTTTGACCGTGAGTGTGGAAAGGTAGGACTACAGCTGAATCTTACGAAGACAATGTTTATGAGAAACAACCTTGTTCCATATTGTTTTCCCAAAAGGCTGTGCCATTCAGCATTCCCATCAGAAGAGAAAGAGAGTGCCCTTTGATCCACATTCATGCCAGCACTGGTTGCTTTTGTTCTTTTGGACATGTGCCAGTTTCTGTGGTGTGACATGGTATCTTTTTGTTTTCATCTGCATCTTCCTGATGATTTCTGATGAAGAGCATTTTTTCATGTGCCTTTTGGTCATTCAGATTTCTCCTCTGAGAAAGTTTCTTTTTATTTCATCGCCCCACTTTCTGAGGGGATGGAAGTTTTCTTACTGGAGAGTTCAACCAGTGCCTTGTATAGCCTTGATATTCACCCCTTATCAGATGGGTATTGGGTGAATATCCTTTCCCATTCTGTAAACTGTCCTTGTATTCTGCTCACCGATTCTTTTGAGGCACAGAGGCTACGTAGTTTAAGAAAGTCCCATTAGTGTATCACTGTTTCCACTTGCTTGTTCAGTGGCATGTCACCTCTGACAATCATTTTATTTTCAACAACGTGGAGGATTTTGCTGACCTTCTCTTTAATGGAACTTATGGATTTAGATCTGTTGCTGAGGTTCTTTAATCTATTTTGATCTAACTTTTGTCACGGTCTTAGGTAGATGTCTGAGCCCCCCCTCCTTTTTTTGCATGTAGCTGACCAGTTTTGCCGGGTTCCAAACCGTGGTACAGACCTCCTGGTAATTATCTCGCTATTCTTGGGTGTTTTGTCCCATTCTGTTATTTAATATTCCCCAGATGAGTGGAGTCTTTCTATGTCTGTCCCTCTCTTTCTGACTCCTTTCACCTAGCATGATACTGACTATGTTGAACTACTTCTATGTAACTTTCATGAATTCATCCTTTCTAACAGCTGCAGTGTATTTCATTGAAGGATAGAGTATTCTTGTTGAAGCAATCGTTTCATTGATTTTTTTTACTATAACCCCCCATTTTCTTTGGGCTAGGATGGTTTCCTTTAATAAGTCTGCTGCAAATCTAAGGGATGCTCCTTTGTATGTGATTTCCTTCTTTGGCCTTTCTGCTTGCAGTATTATGTCCTATATGTGGTATCCGTCATTCTGAATATGATATATTGGAGTCTCTTTATTGGGGTTTCTTTTAGCAGGTACACTTCAAGCTCCATGGATCTGGATGTCTGCATTCTCCAGCTTTGGGAAATTCTCAGCAATGATGTCCTTAACAGTTGCTACTTCATTGGGGTTGCCTCCACATTCTTCTGAATCTTTGATGATTCTTATGTCGTTTTTCTGAAGTTCATCCCCTAGGTCTCTGATTCACATGAGCTATTTTGAGGTCCTTTCCCATTATATGCTGTTGCCTGTATGTGTTATGCAGCTCATCTTGAAGCTCAGTGATTCTGTTTTCAGTGGTGGTTATTCTACTGTTGAGTGTGTGCACTCTGTTTTTAATTTCATCTCCTGACTCCTTTATTAATTACACATGTTTGTCGCTTTCTTATTTCTGCTTTCATTGCTTCCTGATTTTATTGGCTGTCCATTCCACTATTTCTTTCATAGCTTCCTTTAAATTACTGGCTGCCTGTTCCATCGTTTCTTTGAGTTCAATAAACATCCTCAACATTTCATCTCTGAATTCTTTATTGGAGAGATTGTATTTGCTGGTATTCCGTATTGAGGCTTCTGAGCTGTTTTCTTCATTCACTCCTCGTGGTGGGAATTTGCAACTTTTCTTCGTGCTCCTTAGGTATTTTCGAGTTGGGACCCTCCGGTTCACTCTCAATGTTCCGCTCCTCCAGTGAGAAAGGATTCTGGAAGAGCTCTTCGATGGTGGTCACCTTTACCCCCTTCTAGAATTCTAGCTTTGTCTTTGGTGCTACTCCTTTGTGACCTCTGTGAGTCCTCTAGTGAAGTTTCAGATATGCGTTCTTTAATGTAGACTTGTCAGTTTCTTGTATTCACATATACTTTGCTGAGAGCAAAATAGGCTAGTGGACTATTGGCATAACGTGTTTGTGACAGCCAGGCTGTTCTCCTCAAAATAAGGTAATGCAGATTGAAAATTGAGTCCAAAGTGTAGAGAAAGAGGAAAATTAGAGCAGCCACATGAGGCGCTGCTGCCTTGAAGGCCATCCCCACCGCCGCTGCTCTACTTTTGGGGGACTAGGCAACAATGGTACCTGATCTGGAATTATTTCCCACTTCTGATGCAGTCCTAAAATTTGCTGGGGAAGGCCTTTGTCCTGAGTGCCTCTGGGGGAAGGGGGGATGGCCAACAGTGAGGAGTCTTGCAGTTCCCTGAGCTGGATATCTGGGCACACTGCCCTGGAGTGCACACCCACCCACCACTTGCCTTCTATTTTAAACCTCAACAAATGTGGTGTGCTACTCTTGATCTATCAGTGGTGTAAAGTATAAGAGGTTGGAAGAGATTCATTCATGGGTGAGGCTAGTCTGAGCATATGTATAGTGGCTGTGAGAATAGAGGTGATTGAGTTATGGACAATATGGCTAAAAAGTGGATAGGAAACATTCAATATCTGATCTATTTATTTATTTATTTATTTCAGTTTGGGGGCCACACTTGGTTATGCTCAGGTATTACTCTTGGCTCTGCACTCAGGAATCATTCCTGGAGACTTTACTACAATAAAAAGTCAAAATAGTTTGAAAATTAATATGGAGCAGGGAAAAACACCGATAATTTTAATTTAAGTCCCAGGTTCATGATATTGCTACTTGTGTAATAGTTACACATGTTCCTTAACAAGTGCTGTTTCTATTTAAGAGTGAAATAGAAAAAGATATTTAAGTTTTATATGTACTGGGTTCAGATATTTTTTGCTGGAGCACTGTATTGTTTTATAGGCTACTGTGTTATTGATGTACTGTTTTGTTTAGGGTTCTGTGATTGCTGTAACCAATTACCTGTTAGCTTAAACATCAGAAGAAAAAAATACGCACTCCTACAAGCCAGAAATTTCATATACAGATCACTGGGGAAAAGATGTCAGCCCGGATATATGCCTTCTTTAGAAGGTCTTTAGCCTCTATTTTCTGTTAACTTCTGATAACTTCCCCGAGGCTTGTCTGGTAGTTCATATACTCACATCCTGGCCTCGAAGGTCACATGACTTTCTCCTCTATCTTCATTATCTACTTCCTCCATTGTGTCACAACATATGTTATTTCATTGATTCACCTGAAAATACAACAGATCTTTGCATTGCCAGCCATAGAATCCATTCAATCAAGGTTTTAAAAACAGAGGAATATTTGCAGGGTTTATGGTTTCTTTGAATGGCCATTACCTATTCTACACCATGATGTTGTTAGCATCTAAAATTACACGAATGGGACTAGATCTTTGTGTGTGTGTGTGAGTACTCTTATTCTTTTGTGTGTTGTATCTACACCTGATGGTGCTCAGAGGTTCCTCTTGGCTCTGTGCTCAGGAGTCACTCATGGCAGGGCTCTGGGGACATATGGAGTGCCAGGGAGCCAAGCAGGCCTCCTGTGTTAAGGACAAGCACCCTACCCTCTGTACTATGTGTACAACACCTATCAACATTTCTTTTAGCCAATTTATGAGACCTCCAGGCTTTGAGAATTTATAACGTGTGGAAGCCTCTCTAATATTATAGATCCATACAACAGAATATCAGTCAGAGGAAGTAATGACATACTGTAGCAGAGATGAACTTTGAAAGCATCAGGGTTTAAAAACGGCTGCCAAAAAGGTCACATATGTTAAGATCCATGTATGTGAAGGGTTTAGCGAAAGAAAATTCAAATAGAAAAAAGAGGAGTGTTGCCAGGAACCAGAGCAGGGAGAGAATGGAGAGGTCAGTGGGTAGTGAAGAGACTGTTTTTGGAAATGACGGAACTGTTATGGATAAAATAAAGGTCACTCTTACTGTCAATGTCGTTTCGTTGTTCACTGATTTGCTCAAGCGGGCCCTGTAATGTCTCCATTGTGGCAATTGTTACTGTGTTTGGCATATCGATTACGTCAGAATACGTGCCAAGCTTGCCATGCAGGGGAGATACTCTCGGTAGCTTGCCAGGTTCTCTACAAGGGGTGGAGGAATCGAACTTGGGTTGCCCATGCTGGCCACTTGCAAGGCAAATGCCCTTCCCGCTGTGCTATACCAGCCCATGGATAAAACAATGGCAATAGCTTCAAAACTAGCAAGTATAGCAAATGGCACTGAAATTTGTCTTAAATGAATGATCCCATTAAAAAATTGCTTAAGCAGGTGTGTATTTTAAAAGGGGTACAAGTGCTCTCTCCTTTACTCATTGCCTAGAATCACCTAGGAAAATTGGGAATGACTGTTGAGCTGCGTTAGATTTTTCTTCTTTGCAAACTCTAAATTATGTAAATGCAGTACTCCTTACCTTTTTTCACATTAGCAATTGAAGGCCTTCAGACTCTCCCCTCTGGGCTTCTAATCCCTGTGCTGGCCAAGGTGTTCTTACTCTTTTCCCCTTAGGAAATACTTACAACTCTTCACTTCAAAGTCTCTTCCACTGCCCCCAAAAGAAAAACCATTCACCACTCTCAATGTTTGCAGCTTGATTTTTGTTTCTTTTTTCTTTGCATGTTTAACACATGGTGGTTGTTTTGTGTCACAGCACGTGATGTTGGGAGAACCAGGCTGTCTGCCCAAGTGCCAGCAGTAGCTCCAGAACGAACTTCCGCTCTTTGAGCTCTCTCTGACTTTGCATGTGACCTGTTATTTTTCACATATTTTATTTTCCTACTTTGATGAATGTAATACAGTTATTCATTAAAAAACATTTTAATGTTACCCACCAACTTTACCTTCATGCCCATCTGGTGTCCTGGTCCCAGTCCTTCCCCATTTTCTTCCCTTTCATTCATCAACCAATATCTCTCCTAGGACCATCTCTTTCCACCACCGCCTTCCCAGCCTCAAGAAGAGCCAGTTCCAACCACTCTGGGAGTGGTAACCTAGTGTGCATGTCCCAGTCCGGATTCTCCCACGACCCAAACTCCAACGCCAGATATAGCATTGTTTTTTGTGTGAGCTTCCGACAACATCGATATTTGGAGCAGGCTGCAGTCACCCAGCACCGCGGAAAACCCCCGAGAGGCCCCCTGAAGCTAATACATTTTGAGCACCCAAGTCAATAATGCCAGGATGCTGTAGTCTGAAAGACACATTGGCCACATTGGGGAGTTTGCAAATCCAAAGCACTTAGTCATATACACCTCATTGTTGAACCACGCTGGCCTAGTGCCCCGGTAATACTGGCTCTGAGAATTGTTGGGAAAATGAAGTGAAATGGTACATTTAGGGTGGCTGAACCATGGGCCTGAATACATGGCGATTGATCGTTACATGTTCCAAGAGCTGATATTCAGGCTCCTTGCTACAACTGTTCTCTTTGCTTGTTCCCTATTTACAGTCACTCCTATATAACTCTGAGGGCCATTTACTGTTCATCTGTAGGTTCTTTCCCTTGGCTATGTGTTAGCATCGCACAGCCTGATCATTTCTGGATAGACCACCCACACCTTTTGGAGATATGCCTCAAATCTCTTTATTTAAAAACGAAGGTCATGAAACATAAAGACAGCCTCTGTGAAAATATTTTTACTTTTCAATGGGTTATCTTATTATACTAATCCTCCTTCTTCAACCTATTCCATTTTTTATATTAAACCAAACCCTCTAACTGTACAATTTCTCCCATTCTTTTTTAGAGGAGACTGGTGATGGAAACATACTTGCCTGTACTCAGGGCTGACTCCTGGCTCTGTGCTCAAAGGTAACATCTAGAGAAACTCGTTCTACCACATAGGATTCCAGGGATGAATCGTGGGTCAGCCTCCTGCAATGCCCCATCAGGTATACTATTTCTCTGCCCCAACCCCCCCAACTCTTCTTCAGGCCCATAAAATTTCTCCTCTTAAGGGCTTTACAACCCTGAGCCAAGTTTCTCTTTTATAGATTCTTGTCTGTTTCCCTTTTATCACTCCTCAAACTTCTATTTATCTCTCATGAATCCTTCAGTCCTCACTCGCTCCTAATGATGACCACAATGGAAAGCCTCTCAACATTCAGAAATTTTATTACTAATCTATTAACTTATATGCATCTATTTATCTTTTGAAAATGTATCAGAATATATGAAATGTGTAAGGCATTTCAGGTGTTTGCTAAGGCAAACATCTGGTACTTAAAATGTCTCCAACGATTCCAGCTACTTATAGCCATAGAGTTAAGAGATGTCCATATCTTTTTCTCTCTCTATAAAAAACTGCACTTTTCCCAAAGAGAAGCATTTGTCAGCATTCTCACGCTCCTGCTGAGCCTTCCTCTTCATAGCCTCACGCTCTGGTCTCTGCTTTTTTGTGATGGGCTTAGACATGACTGGCTCCGGAACATTGGGCTTTCTCCATGGAATTGGTTGGAAACAGAAGTCTTGGAGTCGAAACTCACTTTGACGTTTGGGTGGAGTCTGGCGCTCGGTGCCAGAGACAGGAAGAGGGCCCTGCTGGAGAGAATTGCTAGATTTTGTTTTGCAGTTAGCAGGTCTAGAAGTTGCAGGCTGAGAAATAGGCCGGCTAGTAGACCTCAGCAAAGCTGGTCGAGATGGGTTGGTCGAAATGGGCTGAGTTGGTCTGGCAGGGTGTGACAAATATGCAGTCGCTGGCTGGGATGAACTGATGGCAGTTGGCCAAGCTGAGTTGGTCGAGCCAGGCCTAGCAGGGTAAGGTGCAGCAGGACGATGTGAAGCCAGGGATTGTGGTTTATGAGGAACACATTGAGCTTGCGGCTTCTCCATGGTAAGAAAAGGCAAAGGTACAAATTTGACTTTCCCAGGAGGTGGCAGCTCAGAATGGGATTGAGACGAGCATTCTTTAGCACTGCTCCTTGGTTTCTGAGCTTTGACCTGAGTTTTCTCAAGACTTTTTCCATCCCTTATAGCACCTGCCAATGGTTTCACAACTGAGGAGGGCTGGAAATCTTTGGGCTTCTTTGAACTACCAAGGACCTCGGAGGAAGAGGTTTGAGGCTTTGGATCCCTCTTCTTCCCCAGTGCATCAAACTCTTGCACAGACTTCAGCATGTGCATGCCCTGGCTGCTGCCTGGCTTTTTAAGTGCCTCTTGGCCAAGCTCAGGATGACTTAACTTGCATTTCATCCTGGCAATGGTGGGCTTCACATCTGCCTTCACCTTGTTTCCTGTCTGATCATTATCATTAGGTTTCTTGGAGTTTTCTCTGGCCTTTTTTTTGTCTTCTCCTGCCCATGACTCTTGGTCTTGCTGATCCTGCTGTACGCAGCTTTCTGAGGTTTGCTGTTAGTTATGCCCATGGTCACAGGACACCTGTTACTGGCTGCAGCATTACAAACAATCCCTTCTCCACCTAGCAAGTGTTCTGAGTCTTTGGAATGTATTTTGGCCTTGGGTTCTCCCTCCAGAGGCTCAAAGGCCTGGATTTTGTTCTTCCGTGTTGTGTGGGAGGTCCCCTTAGTGCCACCTGAGTTTTCTCGGCCCAGATTCAGAGTGATGGTATCTGTGGTGTTCATTTCCTGCGGATCTATACATTGATCTAGGGCTTCCAAGCAATCAAAGAGCTGGGGAAGTCTATCTTCCACCAATATCGTGATGTCCTCTCCAGAAAAGAGAGGTCCTGGACTGCCCTGATGGTATTAAACCACCTGGCTTCCTTCCTGATAGGGAAGCGACAGGCTATAACTCTGATTTGGAACCTGAGATGGTGTCCTTTGAACTATACTGGCAGAAAGTGATGGGTACAAAGACACCATGTGGTTGGTATTAAGGTTTTCTCATAACGAGCTGCCATAGACATAGAAGAGACATTCCAGGCAGCATTGTTGCGCTAGAATGTTGGTCAAGATCAGCACTACCCATGAGTGGTTGGAAAGCGATGCCAGAATCTGAGGGCAGGAGCCAAGCAGATCTACCAACTGGAGTAGGTATGCTGGAGTAGTTGCAGACACTTCCTGTTATTGAAGCTACATTGTTCACCATGGGAAGGGGAAGCTGCAGAGTATGTGCAGTTCCCAATACCGACGAATTTTGGTTATTTTCTGTAAGGAACAAGAGGGTGATGAAAAATATCTGTGAGACTGATAATCTCTGACAACTTTTTTTTTTCTTTTTGGGTCACACCCAGCGATGCACAGGGGTTACTCCTAGTTCATGCACTCAAGAACTCCTGGAAGTGCTAAAGGGACCATATGGGTTGCTGAGAATGGAACCCGGGTTGGCCGTGTGCAAGGCAAATGCCGTAACTGCTGTGCGATCACTCCAGCCCCCTCTGACAACGATTGAGAGGAGTAAAATTCACTTAAAGTTTCAAGTATAGACTAGTTTCTAAAACCAAGAGTCAAGTTACCAAAAGTCCGAACAACTTTGGGTGGTTGAATGACTGGCACATTTTGGCACTTTGTGTATTGGGCACAATGCTCCCAAACTGAATACAGAGCTATAGAATACTCTGGTGATGTTGGTGCATGGATTTGTTGCTTACAGCTAGTTACTCCATGTCCTAGCTCTACCTGTAGCTTGCTCTCCTATTGAACTTTACGTTATTGCCTAGAATGAAAGCATTTTACAATTAGGAAGTTCTGTGAAAATAACTAACAATTTATTGGAGAAGAAAGAAACCCGAGGCCCAGAGATGGCCTAGAGACTTGTTCAATCTTTTCCAATATTTTTATTGGAATTGGGGTGGGTCGGAATTTGGACCAATGTTCGGCAGTGATCTTGGGCTAGTCCTGGCTCTGAACTCTGGAGTGACCCCTTGTAGTGCTCAGGAGACTGGATGCAGTGACAGAGATCCAACTTGATTGGCTGCCTAAAGACAAATGCCTTATCCCCTCCTGTACTATCTCGCTGTCCCTTATGCATTACCAGGTTACGGAACCTAAGCATGTTGACTTTCTTGCTAGGACTCTGCCTTGATCACTGCAATGTCAGAAAGTAGGAGGAAGATATTTTCCATTCATATAGGCATGTGGGGTCGCTACAGCTACTAGCAGTGTAATCTTCAGGTTTGTCTTTTTCTTGTGCAGTTCCTATCTATTATCTACGGCTCACATATAACTCAATCTACTTCATGATTTGAAGGGTACCAACCGTACCCTGGTTTTTGATCACCCCTCAAAAATGAGTACTTTAGTTTTTCTCAAGATGTGCTTTTGGAGCCCAGGTCCAGATGTATTCACTAGCGAATTTTTCCAAACATTTAAAGAGGACCTACTACCAGTCCTTCTCATGCTTTTCCTGATTCTGAGTAATGTGCACACATAAATAGAATTTGTCTATTTCACGTGATTTAAATGGGAGAAGTATAGAGATCAAGAAATAAATCATTAAAAATATGGATCACAGAACTGAAAAAGACGTATGTAGGTATGAATGACATCTGGGCTATGTGGCAAGCAGCATAGTACAGTAACTGATTGAAAGCAGCCCCAAGAGTAAGACCTGACCAACAGTGAATGCCGTCCCCAAACACAACAAAGAAAACAGTACAGTAAGTTTATTAAGAAATTGTGTCATGTATGATATGAAGATGAAATTCTATGTTAACAGAAACTGCTAGCCATAAAAGGCAATAGAAGGTGATTTTTGAGTGTATAGCTTACCGGTCCATAAAACAAAAGATTTACCAGTAACTTACATAACAAGTAGAAAATATAATAAATGTGATTTCATTTAGCAAGTATATGTTCTAAAGGAATATGAAGCAAAAATAAATATAATAATTATAAGGAAATGACATGAATATTCTCATTCATATCTCTGAATATTAACCATCAAGCAACAGGTATTAAACAGAGCATACCATTTAGTAAATCACACAAGAAGCAGAAAAGTTTTGAAAAATGGTCACAAAAATTTCAAATTTATTTTTAAAACCTAGATGACAAGTATTTTTATCCACCAGGAACATGTCATTGCCAAAGTTTCAGAAACAGTCACCAAAATTCAACTTAACTATTTTAATGTAGAAAAACTCAAATTCCACAAAACTGAAATCAATGTGTATTTAGACATCTGAGACTTGACTTTTCTATTTCTTTGTAGGATCTAAAAGCAGATGTCGACTGCTATCAAAATATGGTCATGTTAGAAAGGAACTAGTTTTTTTTCTTTTTTGGTCACACCCGGCACTGCACAGGAGTTCCTCCTGGAACATGCACTCAGGAATTACTCCTGGTGGTATTCATGGAACCATATAGGATGCTGAGTATCGAACCCGGGTCGGCGACATGCAAGGCAAATGACCTGTCCGCGTGCAAGGCAAATGCCCTACCTATTGCTCCAGCCCAGAAAGAAACTCTTTGTGAAGATGACAAGTTGCCTTTAACCTGGACCCTACTTACCACACAAAAGAATTAATTCTCCTGATTCAACCTAGAAGATATCACTTCTTTATTATAACAGGCAGACTATACATGTACCTTACAAACTAGAATGTAATAAACACATTGACGATGATGCATCTTCCATCCCCCTAGGTAACCAGTATTAGTTATTTATAGGAAGTATCATTTTTAAAACGTGTTTCTATTCAAAACTGCCAAGGGCCAACTGTGTTCTAGAGATAATAAGAAAAGAAACCACAACCATGGTTTTCTATAGGTCTTTTTTCCTACTGGTACTCTACTTGAGACATAGTATGTTTTCTAGTCCTAGAATTGATTAAAGTCAACTGCTTTGACAGGCTCTTAGCATATTTAACTATATCCCTTCTCTTTTGATTTGAACTATCTTGTTCTCTCCAACATTCTATCTCAAGCTGTTTCTTCTTCCTTGATAATTTCCCTCCATAATCTTTCTTTCCTATTTTATTCTCCCTCATATCATCTTCTACTTCTTGGCCTCTGCACATTAAAGCTTGTTGAAAATGACCCTAAACTTCCTTACATTTGAGGACTTGCCTCTCTACCACTCAGCACTCCACACCTTCCACATAATCCAGTTTTTCACCTAGTTTAGTTAGAAAACTTAAAAGACACATGATAATGTCTTTTGAATAGCACTAAATTTAAATTACTAAATTATAAATAAATGTGGAGAGACTGCTACAGATAAAACATCCTGGTAGATATTAGGTTTTCTACCAAAACTGCCTTTTCTGTTTCTGTCAAAATATGGTCTCTGATTTACTTTTTTTGATGGATATAATGTCAAAATCACTATTTTAAAATAAAAGGAAGTGCAGAGAGTGAACAGCCATATATAAACATATATTTGCGGTTGTGAGTATGTATCAAATTTAATGTAAAAAATGAAGTAAAACACTTTGTATGTGACCGAAAGGAAGTCAATGTTAAAATCACACAGCAAATGTGAACATTAAGCTAAAATAAGGCTTACCATATTCTAATCGAATATTTTCCTCTATTATTACATGCTGCTTTTCCTTAACTGCTAAGTTTAGGGATAAGAAATCTCGTGAAATGCTTTGGAAAATATTGTTCCTTACCTGACTTGATCAGAAACGAGGAAATATCAAAGGAAGGTAAATGAGAAGAGGAGACAATGTAAGAGTATGTCGGAACACTGAAGCGATAGTCCACAAGTGTCCAGTACAGATGACTGATCACTGGTGATTGATCATTGGTCACTGGTCACTCGCGATGATCCAAACTTGTTTAGAAACAACTGCACGGGAGCCCCAAGATTCTACAACGTGCTGGTAGGTTTGGTGGGAGAATGATGTCATAAAGCAGGCAATTGAAAGTTAGAGGCTAGCCAATCGGGAGGTCCGATTCCCCAGAAGAAGACTGGATTGGATAGATTAAGAGGTAGACTTAAGCAGGCTAGAGAGATGGAATCTTACAAGACAGTTACAACAGTTTCACTTTCTTCAGACTCTTGGGTTAGGGAAATACTCCCATTCTACTGATGACTTACATATTTCATTAATAAATGAACAGTTACTAGGTAGTAATTTTTATTGTCTAGTTACCCAACAACACTAAGTTACTACTAGTGTTTAATAATATTAAGTGATATGTTAATGCTTTATAATGTACATTATTATTTACTTTAGAGTTAGGAAATGATGAATTACTATGAGCAATGTTCCCGAAACAAAAAACCCTAAGTTTAGGGTGTTCCGCTAGCAAACATGCACCCAGAAAAAAGAGAAGGCAAGGATAGATTAGATAACACAGTATCTGCCAGCTGTAAACTTGTGCCAGGCAAAAATAGACTAATACTTTGTAAGGTCTTTTAGATTTAGGGGACAATATAGACAAAACTAGAATAAACAACTTTCACAATCTTTGATTTATTTATTTTGATTTTGGGTCCTCACCTAGCCATGCTCAGGGCTTGCTCCTGGCTCCACACACAGGATTGACTCCTGGAGGAGTTTGGTAGACTGGGTGCAAGAGAGGTACCCTACCCTATGAATTCTCTCTCCTGCACAAACAACTTTATAGTTTACAGATTCCTACTGAATCTCTCTGATCTACACTAGCCTCTTCTCTCCAGCTCCCTGTGGCACGTTTATATACTTCCTAACTGTCCTGATGTCTCCGTCCACTCCAACAATGGCTCACCTGTAGGGATCTGCTTCGGTTGGGGTGCAATATTGCATTTTATTTACCTGCCATGAGACCACTGAATGCTGCACAGGTGACCCTAAAGCTTGGCCAACCCACATGTTTGTCTACTTCTGTGTTTCTCTCATTCTCTGTGAGTGACAGCTGCTGAATAGAGGTTCAAAGTGACCACTGGATTTGGCAGATGAGAAACAATTTAGACAGATTGTAACCAATTCTTGTGATCAACAAATTATGCCATCTGTTAGAAAATCCCAAGTACGGTGGGGTAATTGGGGACATCTAAAAAGAATCAGAAAGAACACAAGAAATACTTGAAATAAGTTGTCATTTAAAATTGTGTCATCCGGATCAAAGTGATAATCCAGTGGGAAACACCCTTGCCTTGCACATGGTCAACCTCCATTCAATCCCTGCCATCCCAATACTTGTGGTCCCTTGAACCCTTGAGGATTGCCTTCATACATGGCAAGCACTCTACTCACTTTACTATCAACCGGGATAGCCGAGAAAGTGTGTGTGTTTGTGTGTGTTTTATGTATGTGTGTTTGTGTTTGTGTGTGTAGAGAGGATTTGGAGTAGCCCCAGTGATACTCAGGTATTCCTGTCTCTGTGCTCTGGAGTGACTCCTGGTGGTGCTCATGGGACTATGTGTTGCTGGTGATAGAACCAGGGTCAGTCACATGGAATATTAATATATTAAGCCCTACATTATTCCTCAGTGCTGGAGCAGAAATATATTTTAGAAGTGAAAAAAAGATGAGCCAGTAGGATTCAGTGCAAAGACAGAATCAGGACCTTTGCTGGGGAAGAATCACCCACGTGGCCAGGGACGGATTTCATATTACAACTGCAGAGATGAGAAGAGATACAGATCCTCAAAGCATAACTAATTGACTAGGTGTAGTTTTTTCAATAGAAAATTTTTGCTGATCCCTAATTAGCAAAAGGAAGAAAGAAAGTAGACTGAGAAGAAGAAAGAGAGAAAGAGAAAGAAAGACAAAGAGAAGAAAGAAAGAAGTAAAGGAAGGAAGGAAAAGAAAGAACGAAAGAAAGAAAAAAAGAAAGAAAGAAGGCATATGTAAGGAAGGAAACAGGGATGGAAGGAAGGAATGATGGAAAGTAGAAAGGAAGAAGGGAATAAAGAAAGGAAGGAAAAAAGGAAGGAAGGAAGGAAGGAAGGAAGGAAGGAAGGAAGGAAGGAAGGAAGGAAGTTTTTGACTGGTGGGGGCTGGCTCCATTGGACCACCCCACCCCCCTCTGGGATGCCCTGAATAAAACAGGCTGGCATGGGTTCTGGGGGCATTTCTATGGTGTATTGTTCTGTGCTCTCTTCTGAGAGATTCCTTGTTGAGTCTCTGGATCAAGGCCATTGATGAGATTATATGGCGCCAGAGGTGGTTTGAGGTTGTGACTGCCAAGCTGCTGAGAACAGGGGTAGTTGGGGAGAGGTCATCCATTCTCTGATTTCATTGAGCCTGGAGTTTTCAGTCAGAAGTCCCGCATACCTGAGTTTTTCTGCAGATCACTCATAGATGAGGTTAGTCCACAATGGCAGATAGTGGCCATGATCATGGCTTTCAAGTTCTGGAGGTTTTTGTCTGCTGGGGCTAGCTCCATTGGGGCAGGGAAGGGATGGGACTCTAAATTATTTTGAATCACTTTTTCTTTATTCTCTTGTCTTCTCTTTTTTTTGAGAGTTCTCTTGACTGAATCTTTATATTTTGTAAATTTTATTTTACTGTATCACCGTGAGATACAGTTATAAGCTTTCATGTTTGAGTTACAAACATACAATGTTCAAACACCCATCCCTCCACCAGTGCACATTCCCCACCACCAATCTCCCCATTATACCGCCCCTTTCTGGCCCTCCCCTTGCCTTCATGGGAGACAATTACCCACATACTATCTCTTTGATCTTATATCTTTGATGCTAGAGCATTTCTAACAAAATATTATTAACTAATGCCTCTTAATATGCTTAAAACTGTGGCTTGCTTACAGTGGGTACTTCATAAGATCTTATTGTTTGTGGAGGCACCCCAAAATTCTCAGAGTTGACTCCTGGCTCGACACTCAGTAATTATGCATGGCAGTGCTTGTTGAAACATATGGGAGAAAAATATGAGAGCAGCTGCAAGAGAAAACCCTGACCAACAGTGAATGTCGTCCCCAAACACAACAAAGAAAACAGTACAATAGTTTATTAATAATTTGTGTCATATGTACAATATGAAAATGAAATTCTATTTTAGCAAAAACTACTAACCAAAAAATGCAACAGAAGGTGATTTTTGAGTGTATAATTTACCAGTCCATAAAACAGAAGATTTACCAGTAACTGACATAACAAGCAGAAAATTTAATAAATGTGATTGCATTTGGTAGCCAGTATATGTTCTAAAGAACAATCACAAGGAAATGACATCATTATTCTCATTCATACCTCTGAATATTAGTCATCAAACAGCAGTTATTAAATAGAGTATACAATTTCAGAAAATCACACAAGAATCAGAAAATATCATTTAAAATATCGTCACAAAAATTTCCAATTTGTTTTTAAAACCTAGATGACAATTATCTTTATCCACCAGGAAAATGTCCCTCCCAAAGTTTTTTCCAAAACTACTGGCCTACTGACTCTAGGATACAATGTATGTTTTGCTGCCTCAGTTTTCTTTCTGTAACTCCTTTTGAGGACATCAATGTATTGCACCCTTTAGATGTACCATGATTAATAAAGGAGATTTTGGGGCTCTCTTCCTTTGTCACAGGGTCCTCCATGACATAAATTTCTTTTGTGTTCCTTGTCTTGATATCGGTGGGCCCGACGGGTGATTTATTTGAAGCAGGGAGGAGAAAAACAGTCACTTTCTCTCCTACTGCCTCTGCCACCTGGGAACGAGGGTTACTGGGTTCTTGACTCGCCTTGCAGAAAGGAATTTCAGGAGTAGACAAGCAGTGAAATAAATAGATTGTATTTGGAGGATTTTTAGGGTGTGGAGGGGGAGAGATTGAGAGAGTATCATACTCAAGAGAGAGCATGGCCACATGGGCGCAAGCAGCACATGAGCTCAGGCAGCATATGGGGGCGCTTCCTTTGTTCAAGGTGGCCTGTATAGGGTTTCTCCAAACACCTCCTCCCCAGCCCCCGCCCCCTGGGCCCGTTGCTAAGGATATTACTAGGGAGTTTGGGAGTGGTGATGGTCTTCTTTGGACTGGATCACATTTTAATCAGATTAAGGGAGAGGTCTGAGGGTTTGAGGAACTTCATGGGGAGGGGCCCTATATCCTCAGTGTCTGCAATTGTCTTACCAGGTCTTTGTTTTCTGTATCCACAAGGTGGATGCATCCTAGAATTCTTTCATGAAACTTTGTTAATCCAGGTTTCATTGCCAAGGGCCTTTTCCTATCTACCTGCCTATATCAGTCTCAGCATCTCCGACTGAACAAACAGTTCATGCAACACCAAACATTTGCTTCTCACAGTTCTACAAGTCCAAGTTCTTGGTGAGGTTTTAGTGGAAGTGCTCTACTGCCTTGTGTCCTGCTGCCTTGACTTCTTGTTAGGTTCAGTCATGGAACGGCACAGAGAAGCAAGTTCTCTCCTGCAATTATGAGGACTTCAGTTCCACCAAGAAAATTCCACTCTCCTGCCCTAATCACTTTCCAAATTCTTACTAAAGATTTCTATGTGAATTTTATAAGCGCACAAGTACACAGTCCCTAATGATGGGAAACTCTCTGCACCTGGAAAAAAATGTGTGAAATTGTAGTTGTCACATACAACAAGGAAAGAATACATATATGTGTACATATGTGTACGCATATATGTGTGTATATACATATACGGAGAGACACTGATATGTACCAAACTATTCATAATAGAATTGCTTCTGACATACAATGTCACAACAGCAATCCTACCATCAGTGTCTGCCATCCCTCAGTCAGGCCCCTTGCAAGTACATAACAAGTTTATTTCATATTCTTGCTCCAACAAAACTTAAAGAAAGGCAAATGAAATTATCAGAAGATATATCAACAAATTTCTAATAATTTCTATATGATTTTAACCTATATGAATAAGAAAATTCAAATCATTTAATATAATAGAATGTACTGCCTATATCATTTATCACTGTCACTGTCACTGTCCTCCCATTGTTCATCAATTTGCTCAAGCAGGTCTAGTAACATCTCCATTGTGACAATTGTTACTGTGTTTGGCATGTTGAATATGTCACGGGTAGCTTGCCAGGCTTTGCCGTGCTGGTTAAGATACTCTCAGTAGCTTGCCGGGCTCTCTGAGAGGGGCAGAGGAATCGAACTCGGGTCGGCCAGATTGGCCGCTTGCAAAGCAAATGCCCTACAGGCTGTGCTATAAGTTTCTAGCTCTGGCATCTAAAACATAGTAGTCAGCAAAGCGAAAGAAAGTATGAGAGTCAAAATGAAAAGCTATCACAGAAATAACAGAAATGAAAAACATGATAAGTAAAATTAAAAAAAGGTAATAGATGCTCTGAACAGTCAAATAAAAGAAGCTGAACAAAAGATTGAGGAGCTCCAAGATGAGAAGAAGGAAACTAGGAGAAAATTATGTTTTGTGAGCTATGAGAGGGGAATTAATATTTAGTGTTTGAACTCTATAAGTTGTTAGGGTGTGAATCAAAATCTCCCTTTATTGACAAAGAGACTCCGGAGACTGCGAACAGCAAGCAGGTTTTATTGTAAGACTGGCTAGCCAGGGTCGAGCCACCTATGCAGACGCGCAGGTCCAGCAGGGGGCAAGACCCCGAGCTTCTCCAATGGAGATCTTATATAAGCCTCCAATGGCCATTACAGCAGAGCCCACGGAATTCATAGTCAGTATATTTGTAACAACACATACTTTCCTAATCAATCCATTTAAAATACATCACTCCTTAGCCTATAGTTTAAAGATCAGCATTTGCGTCAGTACTTAGGAACGCCCTGATTTTTAGGGCAGTCCTGGGTCTTGTGAAATGAGTCTTATGAAAGAGATCTGGTTATCTGGTCTGATTTCCCCCCGCCCCCCGCTTCTCATGACTTGCAACTCGGGGCACCTGTTTCAGAGTTCCTTGCTCAGGGGCAGAAAAACAAGTTATTTTGCATTGCAGGTTCCTGTAAAGAGGATCTGAAAAAGCTATCTAGACTTGTTCCTCACATTCCTCCCTTTCTCTGCTCCATACTGAGGAATCTTCCTCCATGATTACTATACCGAAGAGTAACTCTCCTCAGTAGGTGGCAACGCCTGGTATTGTTGCCTCAGGACTAGGAGTTGGACAGAATGTATGCACTTTTTACCAGAGGTCACCAGCCGGTTTAGGATACAGGGTCCTGTGGTCACCATGATCAGGAGGATTGACAGAGGGCATGCCAGGGTGGAGAGGAGGGTGGTTAGTCAGGGAGACTGAATGAACCATGACTCCACCAACCCTCCCTGGCCTCCCTTTCTCTTCAGCACTGTTCAAGGCCTTCCCGTAGCTTGGCCATGGAGTCACGAACCACCCCTGTGTGATCAGCATAGAAGCAGCATTCTTTGCTGCACATAAACCCCCATTAAGCGATACCTGTTCCAGTCCCAGCCAGGCCCAAGCTGCTGCAGGGCTGGCTTTTGCCATTTCCTTGGGAGGAGGCCTTCCCTGTCTACCTGCCTACATCATCACCACCTTAAATCATTAAGGGAAAGTGGTAGATGGTCCATCTTCTGAAGCTGCTTCATGCTGACAGAGGGGCGCAGACCCTGCCTGTGCAAGGGGGAAATCTCATGCTACCGTAGTTTATAATGGGCCTCAGGCAATGAATTGGTTGGGTTCCTGAAGTTATCTGAAAGAAAAGATCAGTTCACTTAGACTGAGGTATATCACTTTGTAATGGTTAGACCCTGGAGGAGTGGAAAGTCCTTTTTGACCCAGTAAGAACAGAGTTGTTTGCTTTCTTAAAAAAAAAAAAAAAACTTAAAAGACACATGATAATGACTTTTAAATAGCACTAAATTTAAACTACTAAATTATAAATACAAGTGGAGAGACCGCTACAGATAAAACATCCTGGTAGATATTAGGTTTTCTACCAAAACTACCTTTTCTGTTTCTGTCAAAATATGGTCTCTGATTTACTTTTTTTCATGGATATCATGTAGAAATCACTATTAAAAGGAAAAAGAAACACAGAGAGTGAACACTCATATATAAACATATATTTGCAGTTGTTTATCATGTACAAAATATAATGTAATCAATGAGGAAAAGCACTTTGTCTGTGAGCAAAAGAAAGTCACTGTCTAAAATCACACAGCAAATGTGAACCTCAAGCTAAAATAAGGCTTACCATATTCTAGTTGAATATTTTCCTCTATTAGTACATGCTGCTTTTCCTTAACTCCTAAGTTTAGGGATAAGAAATCTCATGAAAAGCTTTGAAAAATATTATTCCCTAGCTGACATGATCAATCAGGAAAGAGGAAATATCAAGGAAAGGTAATTGAGAAGAGGAGCCGCTGTGAGAGTACGTCTGAACACTGAAGCGGGAGTCCACAAGTGTCCAGTGCCCACGAATGGCCTCTCTGGCTCCTGATTAAGCTATTTAACGGCCATGATCCCAGAGACTCAGAAACAAATCTCAAAACCAGCAGCTTTTGGCAGAAATGTGTCCGGACCGCGCAGTAGGTTACTGTTGCCGGGCCATCCTGGGGGGAAAGGGTATTGTCTCTCCGCCTGCTCCCCCTAGGCGGCTCAGTGGCCACATCTTCCAGAGGCCAATGGACAGTCAGGTTTGGGCCCACAGTGACGAGACACGTGGGGCCTCACGGGATGGGGGTAGAGCCAGCCCTTTCCTCACTGTCCCAATGAGACCCCAAGCCACCGTCTCTGGCTCCTGATCAAGCTACTTAACAGCCACGATCCCAGAGACTCAGAAACAAATCTCGAAACCCAAAGGCTTTTGTCAGAAATGCGTCCAGTCCCTGCAGTACATTACCAGTGCTGGGCCACCCCAGGTGGAAATAGGTTTCGTGCCTTGGCCTGTTCCCCCTGGTGGCCCGGTGGCCGCCATCCTCCAGAGGCCAGTCAGGTTTGGGCCCTCAGTGATGAGACACATGGGACCTCATGGGATGGTGGTAGAGCTGGCCCTTTCCTCCCCATCCCAACGAGACCCCAAGTTGCCACCCACGAACGGACTCTCTGGCTCCTGAACAAGACGCTTAATGGCCATGATCCCAGAGACTCAGGAACAAATCTTGGAACCCAGCAGCTTTTGGTAAGAAATCCCTCTGGATTTAATTGTTAAAATTTTGAAATTTCAAAATCACGCAGCCACTACTGCAGCCATGCTACATCATATGCTATTCATAACCAGCAATAGAAAACAAATTGTCTACTGTTGCCTTTTCGGCAGATCTGAGTGTTGGGGTAGAATCCCAAATAATAATGGTGAATGTGGTGTCGAAATGTTGAATGTAATCAAAGTATAGAGAGAGTAATTTGGAGGTTATCTGCCCCATAGGTAGGGTGAGGGTGAGGGATGGGTATACACTGGGGATTTTGGTGGTGGATAATGGGCACTGGTGAAGGGATGGGTGTTTCATTGTATGACCGAAACTTAAAGCTGGAAACTTTGTAACTGCTCTCAAGGTGATTCAATAAATACAATTATAAAAAATGGGGAAAAAAAGTAAGGTGGAGTTTATGCACAACTCAATCAGCCTAATCAGTGGCTGAATAAATAGCAGTACCTCTACATTAAAAAAAAAGACATATCTTTCTCAAATGGAAAATAAAATAAACATCAAACTTCTGGAAAGAAAGTGACAGCAATGAATATAAAACAAACAAGTCTATAGGAAATGCTGCAATAATACTCTAAGAAAACCCACGGGTATATTTAACATTTATATAAGTTGAATGAAAATAATTATATTAGAAAATTTGAATATATCATAGAAAGTATTGTAAAATTAATAACAACAGGGGATGGAGAGAAAATATCGAGTAAGTAGGCCACTTGCTTTGCATGCAACCTACTTGGGTACAATTCCTGTCGCCCCAAATTGCACCCTGAGCCCTGCAAGGCGTGATCCCTGAGTATAAATCGAAGAGTAAATTCAGAGCACAGTCAGGTGAGGTTCCAATACAAAAACAAATGGATAATAGCAGAAGATGATGTCTTACTTGTTTTTATTGAGTCACAGTGAGATACAGATGACATCTTATTTTTTGCTACAGCATGGATAAAACTGAATTTGTTATTTTAAGTGGAGTTAGTCAGAAAGGAAGAGACAAATACCAGATGGTCTCATTAATAGCTTGTATGCAAAGAAGCAAATCAAGTAAAAAAACGACAGAACACTGTCCAATGAAAATACATTCTTAGACCCTGTGGATAGAGTTATGGTTACCTAAGTGTGATGGAAGCGGGAGGGCTGAAATTCTCTTCCTCTGAACAGTGGTAAAGGATACTGACTATACACATGTGTTAATATTGTACACCTAAATATATAACCATATAAACATTTATTCTATTATAAACCAATGTAACCTAGATAAGTCTATGGAGGTGTACAAGACTATACTATATTGGAAAATAAATTGGAAAAAACATTTTAATGGATTTCACATGCAGAAACATATCATGTCCTTGAGTAAGGACATTTCACATCTTGTGAAAGTTAACTCTATGTTAACTGTATAAATTTCTTATTAGAATAAAAACACAACTTACTTTTTCAGGATTACAGAATCCAATTCTCAGTGTCATGTGCAAAATAAAGAGTCACAAAAATGAGAGAATATCTGGAAGTGGAGAGCGATTGGGAGAGTACATCACAGCCACTCATGGACACACTTTTTCACAGCTTGAGATTAAATGGAGTGGCATCAACAGAGCATCAGAATACAAGAAACAGACACCTGTTCTATTTCTAGAGAACACCTTTCAAAATCAAAAGCAAATACGTCAAAATCTAAAATTATAAAAATACAAATGCTCCTAAGAATTGGAAGACCTTTACAGTTTTGATTCAACACTCAGAAGTTGCAAAAGGAAATGCTGAGACTAAGCAGTTTTTATGCTGTTTTGAATTTTTCCAGACAAATGTATTACTTTATAAGTGGACTATTTAAATAAGATTATGTTTAATAGTCATTATACTATAGTTTTCTTTTTCTTTTCTTGCTTCTGGGCCACACGCAGCAATGTTCAGGGCTTACTCTAGTCTCTATGCCCAGGAATCACACTTGATGGTTCTTGGGAGTCCGTACGAGGTGCTAGAAATTGAACCAGGTTAGCCACATGCAAGGTGAGCACCCTACTGTTGTACTGTTCTACACATAGCAGCTATACTGTTGTTCCAGCCCATTCTTTTCTGTCTGTTCTTTTCAGACCCATTTACAAATGGCCCAAAAATTAAATGAGCCATTTTGTGACCATATCGACACTTCAAAAATAACTCCAAAATATTGCAATCACAAAACAATCTCCTCACTGTTCAACACTGCTCTGCAGAACTGTAAACTCAGAACTATGGAACTGTAGATCTGAACTAGTACTGAGTTTACCAAGGTGGAGCGATGGCTGATGGGTGGGGGGATGAGAAGAGGAAACCAGAGACAAGGGGAAGGGTGGAAACACTCCTATGGAGGGTGTAGTTGGAACATTGTATGCATGAAGCCATTACAGTATTTAAAATCACAGTGACTAGAAAACAAAAACACAATAAACATACTTCTGAATTTAGCCCTGAAACCTTAAAAATAACGAAGAAATTAAAAATTAGGATTTAGCAGGATTGATTATACTTTCCCTTGTTTGTTTGTTTGTTTTGGGAAGGAGGTACATAAAACAGTATTCAGGGTTAACTTTTGGCTCAGCACTCAGGGATCACTCTTGGCAGTTCTCAGTGAACCATATGTGGTGCCAGGGAACCCAGACTGACTCTGCAAAGCAATCGGCCTACCTTCCCTACTCACTCTGGACCATTTTATTGGTTTCACTAGACTTTTACTACTTGTCCACAAATCTTTTTTTTTTCCTTCCCACTTGCTTTACACAATCATCTTATTATTAATAAAGGCTCAGAATGTAGCATTCGTGACATTTCCAGAATGCTTTTACAGACAGGAGACAGATTTCTCTTTTCTGCCTCTCTCTGCTATACACTTCAGTTCCTTTGGCTGCTTTCACAAAGTTTTTTATTTGAAACCCATGCTTTTTTCTGAAGTCAGTGAGCAGAAAGCTAACAATGACCAATGCTAGGCTAAAACTTCCTGGATATGTGAAATTCTAGGGTCAATTTGTCTGTTACCATATGAACTAGTCAGTGTTTGGGGATCAGTGTCACTGTCAGATTACCTTTTACTGATACATCTAACGCAGACACTTCTCAATAAGTGTCACCTTGATATGTGAAACTAAGGTTAATTAAGGCCAGAGGGACACAGGAAACTCCTTAACCATTGGTTGAAGAGTGGACATCATTTTGAGTTAAGATTAATTAGGACCCAGAGAATGAAAAGTAGCTCTTGTCCTTCCGTTAGATTTTTCTCTAATTAGAGATTGTCTCTTTCTAAATTGTCCTCTTATGCTCATAGGCAAGTACTTGCTTGTAGCAGGCTGATAGTGCCTAAAGGCTTGTGACTTAGAAAGGACTCTAAGAAGAAATTAAAGTTACAAAGAAGGAAGCCAGAGGAAGTTTACAGATTAGAGTAGCCAGTGGAGGAACAGGAGATTGAGTGTCAAAGAACCCTGGAGCAAAGGTGAGAGAAATAATCAAATGATAAACTGCTAAAACACACTCCAGAAAAGGGTGAGTAGATAGAGAAGCAATTCAGTGATGTGACATATGACTAGCAGCATAACAACTTTAATAAGAACTAAAACATACGGTGGCTCTTTTCATGAAAATCAGAGTGTCAAATAGCTTAAATAGAAATTAAGAATGATTAGACAAATTTCCATCTTAGTGCAATTAAAGCCCAAAGAAAGGCCCAATTTATCGAAAAATAGTATTAAAAGTGTATATTGCAACAGCTCATTCATGAAGTCTCTTTCCTCATGGCACTAGAGTCAAAAAACGTTAGATTCCAATATTTGACTGTGTGACCTTGGATAAAAGTAATGTGAGAACTTCTTGGGGATGGAAAGATAGTACAGAGGGTAGAGCACTTTTCTTTGAATGCAGCTGACCCCAGTTTGATCTTTGTCACTGCATGTGCTCTCCTGAATGTCGCCAGGAATGATCCCTGAGTAGAGTCAGGAGTAAACCCTGAGGGCTTGGCCAACCAATTTTTTTAGGAAAAAAAAATAAACAAAAACCCTAAATGTAATTGTTTGCTCCAAGTGAATTGGAAATCTGATGTCTACTATATAAGCATATTTCTTTAGAAATAATTTTCATAATGGCTCTAAGAGAACTATTTAATAAATGTTAAATCTTTTCTCTTTCATATCTGAACCTGACAGAATAATAATTTATATTGTTTTGTCTCAGTTTATTTCATTTCTATTTCTGAGTTATATTTTCAGTAAAATTTACTTAAGCTGTTGTCAAGTGTATAAAATATGAACATGATTACAAATAAATTCAAAGAAAATAGCATTGAAAGTGCCTGAAAAGAAGTCTTCCTAGAAGCCATAAAAATAGGGTAGCAAGGAAGGAGTTTACTTTGTACACAGCTGAGCCAGTTCCACTACTACTGGAGGGCCTGGTGAGGAGAGAGCTTTATTGGCAATAGGCTCACAGTTCAGAAGAGGGCAGAAAAGTGCCCTAAAAGTAGCCACATTGTCTTGCCTCATTGGTAGACAGAGAATTGCACAACAATTAGCAGAAATTATACATCCATTGAGAGCGTCCATACTTTGTAATGGTAAAGATTTAAGATCTCCAATATCCTTCAATCTCAGGTGCCCTTCTAGATAGTTGAGCGTTTTTTCTCTTCATATTTTATGTCATTTGTATTTTGGTGAGTATTGCACCAAAATGGATTACACTGAAATCCATTTTGCCACACTGTCACTGTCACTGTCCTCCCACTGTTCATAGATCTTCTCGAGCGGGCCCAGTAATGTCCGCATTGTGAGACTTTGTTGTTACTGTGTTTGGCATATCGAATACATCATGGGTAGCTTGCCAGGATTTGCCGTGAGGGCGAGACACTCTTGGGAGCTTGCCGGGCTCTCCAAGAGGGGCGGAGGAATCGAACTTGGGTCAGCCTGTTGGCTGTGTGCAAGGCAAATGCCCTACCTGCTGTGCTATCGCTCCAGCCCCATTTTGCCACACACATGAGAATTTTTCAACAATGAGAGTGCATAAGAGATCACTTACTACTCATTTGATTAAATGCATTGAAAAACCTAATTAGATCATCTATGTGCTAACACTCAAAAGATAGCACAGCAGTTAGAATCCATGCCTCCAACCTAGGTTCAAAGCCCAGCTTCACATGGCTCCCAGAGCTTTTCGGGTGCAGTCCTAAAGGTCTCCAAATATAAAATATAAACTATAGAAATTGCCAGGTTGGTCTGAGTAAAACCCCTGCAATGCCCACCAGAGCAGCACTGCATTCTTGGGACCTTGCATTGAATTGCCAATTTGGTTGACTAAGAATTACTAGGAAGGTCCCTGGGTCTCCTGAGCGCTATTTGTAGAGTCCCTCACATCCTCCATAAAAATACAGATTTAGAATTTTAAAGACAAATTTTAGGTTTGCAACAAAATTGAGAGGAAGGTACAGAAATTCTTGAATAATCTCTGCTCCTACTAAATAACTACTACATTGTCAACTTCCTCTGCCACAGGAGGCCAATTTGTCAAACTTGATGAACCTACTTTGAAATATTATAATCCCCAAAGGTCCCGCTTTATATTAGTGTAATGTCTAAAGGCTTGTGATTTAGAAAGGACTCTATGAAGGAATTAAAGTTTTAATATGGTACTGCTTATTTCAGTTTTCTTCAAGCACACTGAAAAATTGCTACAGTTTATTTATATATTTGTCCCTCTAACCCCCTTGCTAACACATTTTTTAAAGTGATGCATGTTTTAGTCTTTTCATTCACCGTGATTTTTGTTTTGTGTAAAACTCATTACTTAATGGTCACAAATTCTGTTTCTATAGCTATAAAAGTTTCAGAGTTCTAGATTTTGCATTTATATTTGGGAACCAATTTGAGACGCTTTTTCTGGATAGAATCTGAGGTTAGATGAAGATTTATTATTTTTTGCATTTGGGTTCCCAGTTGTTCTAGAACTATTAACAATTGAGAAGACTGTACTTACTCAACTAAATTGCCTTTTAATCTTTGCTACAGTAAGATTATGTCTGAATCATTTATTAAATTTCCACTTGTCTACTTAAAGCTTTTTATTGAGGAAACGGTATTTACAATGTTTGATGCAAATATCTGACCTGTGAAAAAATAAGCAAAGAATGTACATTTAAAAAAGGAAATCATAAAACAATAAATGATATTAGAAATCACCAGAGAGCACATTTTTCAAACTTGGTCACTGTCTAATACCATGCAAAAATCTTTTAATTCAAAGCAATATAATGACTTACATATTAGATTTGAAGCCACAAAATACTCCAGAATCTCACAATCAGAGGGGTCTTTGTATATTTAGCTTCAATGACAAGACTAAAGAAACAAAAGCAAGAATAAAGAAATAGGAGATGTAAAGCTCTCCTACACGGTGAAACTACTATCTTCAAAACAAGAAGGCAGCTCCAGATATTGAACGAAAATGTGTACACACACACACAAATATACACACAGATTGAGAGTGAGAGTGAGAGTGAGAGAGAGAGAGAGAGAGAGAGAGAGAGATCTTGCAAGGCCTGATACTCAAACTACATAAATAATTCACAAGTTCCTAGTAATAACATTGACTAATTAGAAAAATAAGCAAAGACATTACTAGATATTCTACATAAAATCATCAGTTAGCCTACTTACACATTTATAAAACGTTCAATATGACTTGCAAGTAACAACCAGTGAGATATCACCTCACTTGTCATTACGTGAGATGATATCAATCCTATGTCAAGAGGATTGAAAACAAGTGATATTTGATGATATATAAGGACCATATCATGTATTTTTTGCACATGCTCACACTCTCTTAGTTTCTAGGAATACTGCAGTTTCTCAAAGCCTCCTATGAGTCTCTCATACACCATGTTTTCCTTCTGTTTTTTTTTTTCTTTTTCCTGGTCAGTTTCCTAATAGTTTTAAGCCTGATGTTGAACTAGGATGTTGAACAATTATCATATTCTGAGTATAATAAGGAATATACTCAAAAAGCATAGAGTCTGTTGAGTAAAGACTCTGCAAATGGCCAGATTTGTCCAAGAGTAACCACTCCCTATGACACTGAACCAGGATATACAGTCTTGAAGGTCCTGTGTTCTGGATAATGATGCATTATTGCTGAGGTCCAGCAAAAGTCAGGAGTTATCAGGACTACCCCAATGGACCACAGAGGGGTCTTGTTATACCAAGGACCAAACTTGGAATCTCATGCATATAAGATCTATATTCCACCTTTTTTGAGCTTCCTTTTCAACCCCTAATAAAGTGTTTAAATGAAAGTGGAGTCACAGGGTATTTGGGAAACATCTTCGCCTTGAAAAACAAAAAGAAAGGAAGAAACAAAACAATGACTTATGTTCTATGGCCTGAACATTAAAAAAGTATTTTAGTTTCAGAATTATGTCTCTACCAGACCGACACTAATATCCAATTCCCTGTCTTATAGACAGCTCTATAAAATTGAATTACTGAACTTTAGTTAAGCTATATTAATGTTAATCAGGACTGGAGGAAAAGCACAGCGGGTAGGGCATTTGCCTTGCACGCCGACGACCCAAGTTCGTTTCCTCCGCCCCTCTCGGAGAGTCTGGCAAGCTACCGAGAGTATCTCGCCTGCACAGCAAAGCCTGGCAAGCTACCCATGACATATATGCCAAGAACTGTAACAAGTCTCACAATTTGTTGTGAGATGTTACTGGTGCCTGCTCCAGCAAATCGATGAGCAACAGGAGGACAGTGCAGTGCAGTGTTAATCAGTTTAACACTATACGTGCTGGAGCGATAACACAGCGTGTAGGGCGTTTGCCTTGCACGTGGCTGACCAGGTTCAATTCCTCCATCTCTCTCAGAGAGCCCAGCAAGCTATTGAGAGTATCCTACCCTCACAGCAGAGCCTGGCAAGCTCCCCGTGGCGTATTTGATATGCCAAAAACAGTAACAAGTCTCACAGTGGAGACGTTACTGCTGTCCACTGGAGCAAATTGATGAACAACGTGAAGACAGTGCTACAAGACAGTGCTACAGATATGATGATTGCAATAGTATTAAGGTAGATAGTATGGGTGTACAGAGTTACTGTGCCTCATTAGTTCCATCCTTGCTATAATAAGCTGAAAGTTTAATCATAGAAGAATAGTAACCGTGTGTGCACGCGCAGGCATATATATGTGTGTGTGTGTGTGTGTGTGTGTGTGTGTGTGTGTGTGTGTGTAACTTTTCCAGTTAATGTTTTGGTTTGGTTTGGTTTGGTTTGAACAAGGACCATCAGTGCTCAGTGCTTACTCCTGGCTTTGCACTCAGGGAGCACTGTAGCAGAGTTCAGGAAACAATATGGGTGCCAGATACTAAACCAACGTTGGTGATTACACTTTATTGCTTGATAGTTTCTGACTTAAAACAATAGTTTTGAGATCAAGGATGTGGCTAAGGTGGTAAAGTATATGTTTGCATGGACAAGATCTGGGCTCAATCTCTAACAATACCCTGCCCAAAAGAGAATAGTTCAAAATTATAATAGTTTTTCACTTTGATGACCTGTTTATCAGTATTTTTATTTTGTTTGCTGCACTCTTGATGTCAAATCCAAATAATAATATCTAAATCCAATTTCATAAATATTTCCCTTTTGTATTCTTCTAAACAGTTTTAGACAAAAGCATTTAGATCTTTGATCCATTTTAAGTTGACTTGTGTTAATTTAAAGGAAAGGGCATGGGTTCATTCTTTTCTATGTGGATACTCAGTTTTCAACATTATTAATTAAAAAAAAACACTTTGTCCACTAAATGGTACATTCTTTCACCCTTTTTGAAAGTCAATTGACTTTACAAGAGTTTAGTCCTCGGTTTCTCTATTCTATTTTGTTGTCCTCTATCTGTTTTTGTGGTAGTATCCTTGAAATAAATTGTTGAATAGGGTGAAATCATTGAAACAAAATAGAATATGAATCATGTAAATATAATATATTGAAATGTCATAGAAATAAATTGTTAAATAAAATAAAACATTCTACTGGTTTCTTGCTATATTTGTGGCCTAGAAATACAGCTTGAAATCCAGAAGCATGTTTCTTCTTACTTTGTTCTTGTATTTTTTTAAAGATTAAAAACTAATTTGATTTCAAAGTCTTCTTCTTGGCGGAGTAGTGCTAAGGACTGGAGCCATGCTTTAAGCATGAAAGGCACCACTGAGCCTCACATTTGACCCTTGTGTTCTTTAGATTCCATGTGAATATTATGTTGGGTTTTGTTCTGTTGAACAATAATTGATACTCTGCTAGGGAATGCATTTAATATATAGATGAATTTGTGTGGGGCTACCACCCTAAAGTTATTGTTAAGCTTAATGTGAATCTTAATAAGTCTTCAGCCCATTATGCCTGATAATTTTATTTATGTATGTCTTTTTAAATTAAATTCAACAATACCATATTACAGCTTTCAGTGTACAAATCATCTGTCTCTTTATTTTTCAGATTACTTATTCTTGGTGTTTAGAAAGGCCATTGAATTCTGTGTTGATTTTGTTGTCTCTAATCATTTTATTCTAAGGGCATAAGTGGGGTTTATGTACCTATCAAATCAAATCATGACGAGTACAGAACATGTCCTTACTCATATAAAATTATTTATAAGAATGAGTCTGAGAAATTGCTAAAATATATGAGTATGTAGTACTATTGTGTTTAATTAATATTTTGGTGCCAAGCATATACAAACAATAAAATATCACATTTAAAATATAGTTTCTAATTTGGTACCTAATAGTGTACAAGAATGTTACTGAATTTTATTCCATTATCTTGCACATCTTTATTAAACTTGTTATAGGTTTTGGGGCCTCCCAAGTTTGGGGGTGAGTTGTCAGGGAGCAAGTCCCAATGATACTCAGCCAACCTGGACTATCATTCAATGGTAGGGTCTGAGGATATGGTACTTGCTCATTTCCTGCAATGTTGGAAATTACCAGTCATCCTTGGGTGTCTCCTGGGCTACACTTGCTCTGGTTAAGACTCTATGTAGTGTCAGAGATAGATTCTGGATCTGGTATATGCAAAGACATGAACCCTAACTCTATCTATATGGCCATAAATTATTTCACAACACAATTAAAACATGACAATTTTATGTTTATTTCTTTCTTTGGCAATGTTTGCTTTGTTATTTTTTTCATAACCCTAATAAATTAGCAAAATTATAAAAGGTAGCAAATAATAGTACTACTGGTAATTCTACTTTATTAGGATTTTTTGTTTGTTTGTTTTGTGGTAACACTTGACTGTAGTTGGGGCTTACTCCTGGCTCTGTGCTCAAGGAACACTCCTAGAAGTGCTTATTTGGCGGGAAGGGATGTCTTGCCCTACAAAGACTATCAAAATTTCTAAAAAGTATTGATCTCTTGAACATTATTTACTATTCTTAGAATTTTTCTGAGGATAAAAACTCAGAGCTATCCAAAATACAATAAAGTAAATTAAAAAAAAAACATCGTTTTATTAACATAGAAAATTAACAGCAACAGATTTCTAATACTGGAGGATTCTGGTTAATAGAATAAGTTATACTATGAAAATATTAAAGTTAAAACCTAACAAATAACAAAATTTCATGGTCAGAGAAATAGTACAGATGTTAAGTCACTTTGCATGCAGCCAACCCTGTTTTGATTCCTAGCATCATCTATGGTTCCCTGTAGAAGCTATGAAAAGGTAACTTTTAGCCCAATATGCCATTTCTCACTGTCTAATAATAAAGATTTTGGTTGCAATGAATATGGTGAAGAGTCTTGCCTTATTGTCTATAATAATTTAATCTATAGTACTAAAAGATTCTCTATTATCTGTATATAATCATCACTTATAGTGGAAAACTTTCTGAATATATATGTAAAATATTCATATCAATAGCTGGTGCTTAATAATTGCCTGCCATCCAGAAAAAAAATCTATATGTACTCTTTGACAGTTCCCCTCAAACAGGGGCCATATGAATCCTTATAGGTCCCCTGGATATTCCAAAATAGTCACACATGAAAATTTATGAAAATAGGGTGACTGCATAAAAGTAGGGAGTCAACTGGTAGGACATGGAAAAGGAAATGTTAGGAAGTAATGTGAGAAACACTGCATCAACTCACAGCTTTCTGCAAGACAAAAGTAAGTCTAAGATTTTCACAAAATAACTGATGAAGTCACAAGTCTATACAAAGGTGTCATATGGAGTTCTCTTAATCTTTACGATCCGTAATATTCTATATACTTAGCTAATTTTGGTACCTCAAATGCTGCTTTCATATTTTTGTATAATGTGAAGATTGATTTTTACAAAATTTCAATACATTATTTTGTAACACAATAATGAGAACATGACAGAATCGGGGAGGGGGAATGAGAATATACATAGGAATAGCCTCAGAGCAAGCCTGAAAGTTCAGAACAAATTATTTGAATTACAGTGAGATTATCAGAGGGCTATGAAGAAAATAATTTTGCTTCCTTTGAGGGTTAATGAACTTGCACATCACCTCTCCTGAATATTTGAGGTCCCTGAGCACCTCTGGATGTGGCTCTGGTTCTTGCAAAGCCCGGAGTAGCGACAGAGGGACTCGGGGAACAGAGCTAGCAGCCAAGCAGCATGGAACGGAGTGAACCCCAAGAGGAGCCAGGGTAGGGGGGACAGCAGGGCTGGCAGTAGGCCACAGGGCAGGCTCCTGTAGACCCGGATGTGGCTGTCCAGCCCTCATGTGACAGGGTGGGGAGAAATGGGGCCCCGAACACTTCGGAGATGCAGCAGAAGAAGAGACATGGGAAGGGAGAGGGCTCAAGGGAGCCGAAGACCTGCACCCCATCGCTGCAGTGTGTGGTCCTGGAATCCCAGGATCCCAGAAGCTCCGAGACAAGCTGGAGAGTCTCAGGATGCACCCCCAAGTCCTGTCCCCAGATGATCTGTGACCACCAGCTGGAAGGTCTGGGGACCCAGGCCCCGTGGGAGTGCTGTGGGGTGATTCCCCGGACAGAACCCCTTTCTCCAGCCTCAGCAGGCTATTCCCAACTGGTCTGGACAAGCAGGGAGCCAGGGAGCAAATCGTTTCCCTTCCCAAGGGACATCACCTTCCTTGCTAGGAACTCCCCGCCCCTCATCCCCCCAGTGTCTCTCTCTCTCTCTCTCTCTCTCTCTCTCTCTCTCTCTCTCTCTCTCTCTCTCTCTCTCTCACACACACACACACACACACACACACACACAGCCTGTGCCTCCGAAGGTAGAATCTGTCCCTGGCACCCGGCGACAGACTTGGCACTTGGAGGTCTGGGGACAGACAGGAGGAGATGGAGCCCCGGGCTGCTCCTGTCCCACATAGCCTTGGCCATGCCCTGCCTGTGAGGCATCTGCCTTGCCATTACATATGCGCCACGACACGGCCATGCTCTTATGATCTCAGGCATCTCATGGTCCTCCAGCACTGCCAGGAATGACCAGAAGTACTGAGGTGGGTGTGACCCCAAAACACTGACAGAGAGAACAGGAAGAGAGAACAGTGGGGACTGCAGGACAGCACAGGAGGCACCAGAGTTCACCTGTGTCACCAAAAGGCTTTTCTGCCCACTGCTCTGGCCACAGGCAAGGACCACAGAGGTGTGAAGAAAAAAGTGGCGTGAGCTTCAAAACACAGACAAAACCACAACTGCAGAAGATTCCAATCTGCCTGACCTGCTCTTACAACAGTTGAGACAAGTGCCCACGCAGGAGGAAATGGGAAGGCTAGAGCAGCCATCAACCACACTCCCCGATGCACATTTCTAGAACATGCCACACTCGCAGCAGAGCAGGTGGTACTCCCCGTGCACCCCCCTTTCCCCCAGAGAGGATACTCCCGGCCACAGTTGAGGGGCTCTTGATTTGTGCATCTGCTGTGCATGAGTCACAAAGAACCCTGAGAGGCCGTGATCCACAGGCTCCTGTGAATAACTGGCCTGTGTTCTCCTGAACAGTCTGTGAAATGCCTGTGAGGACACTGAGAAAGGATTCTGCCTTTTACCAACTGAAAGTTTGCAAGAGAAATGCCCATTTGTCAGGAAAGATCCTTTAACAGGACTAAACACAGTTACTCCCAGAGAGAGCCGAGAGGGTAGAATGCAATCGAGGACGGAAGGCCCCGGAACTGCTGGACCAAGGAGAACCATGCCACCCACCTGAGCATCAAAGCGTCAGAGCCCTAGGCACTAACTAAAGCACCACAAGAGGAAGGCACGAGGCCAGCGGTACAACACTTGCCTTGCACGTGCTGACCCCAATTCAACCCCTGGCACCCCATTGGATTCCCCCCAAGCCATGGTCGGGCCTAAAAAGGAAAAATACGAACCAAAAGCAACAGCAAAAACACTGCAAGGGAAGGGAGGCCCCCTAGACGTACTTTTTTATTCTGAGGCCAGAGACAGCACTCACGGCCAGAGAAAAGATGTTAATGGGGTCAAAGAGTCTGCCTTGCTTATGGTCAACTCAGCTCAATCCCTGCAACTTCATGACCCCCACACAACAGGGGCAGCCAAAAAGGCCCCTTCGACCCCACTCTCAGGGTACCCCAGGGAATGCCCAGCACTGCAGGACTCAAGAAGCACTGTATGCATCCTTACCCCAAACCCACAAGAGGAACAGAAAGAGAATTACCAAGACTGCAAGCACCCTTGAAGATGAATTGCAGATTCAACTACTGCAACAACGTAAGAAGCTGTACCATGAATACGAACCGGAATCCTTACCCTCAGGAAACGCAATCTGATCTGAAACACTCCAGTCTAAAAGGACCTAACTTAACACATCGGCCCTGAAATAACTGAAGGAGACAGAAAAAAATACTCACAGACTGACCATGATCAAGCAAGTGTGGGATGAGAAAAAGCAAAGGGGACTGGAGAGGCAGTGCAGGAGTTAACTTGCATCCATCCCAGCCCAACTGAAATCACCTGACCGCAGGGGCTGGGGTGATAGCACAGCGGGTAGGGCGTTTGCCTTGCATGTGGCCCACCCGAGTTCGATACCCAGCATCCCAGGTGGTCCCCTGAGCACCGCCAGGAGCCATTTCTGAGTGCAGAGCGAGCAGTAACCCCTGTGTGACTCAAAGAGCAAAATCAATCAATCACCTGACTGAACATGGTCCTCCGAGGCCGCGCAGGGAGCCACAGGCCCTGACTGCATTTCCAGGCAGGCAACGGGCCGCCACGCCCGGGAAAGCCTGACCCAGGGGGCCGAGCCCGAGCATCGAGGGGAAGGCACTGGCCTTTGGCACAGGTTCCATCCCCGGCACCCCACAAGGTCCCCTGAGCGCCACAGGAGCGATCCTTGCTTGCAGAGCCAAGGGTTGCAAGCCCTGAACACCAAACAAGAATGGACGGGCGAAAAAAGCCACCTAACATGTGAAGGAGAAATGAGAGCCTGGCAGCCAGCTGTCCCAATCCTGCAGGGTAGGGCGGAGAGGGGTGTAGGATGCACATGAAGAACTCAGTACACTAGTACACACGTACACACACAGATTCATTGCACGAGTGTTTTGGTGGGAGCTGCAGTACAAGGGCTGTGGGTTCTAGTCCAGAACACAATTGGGCAGAATCCTAGTCTGCATTTCAAAACCGGACATACACACACCAGGCCCACTGCAGAAATGCCACCTAGAGTGGACGTCTCTTATCTGTGTCACACACACATACACGGAGGCAGTGTCCCATCTCCTCGCCCCCAATCACAAGCATAGGGCAGATTTGAGAATCGTGGAGAACTAATCGTGAAATTCTGCCAATTCTCATGAGTCGGCAGCTGTCTCTGGAATCGTCTGCAGCACCATCCCAGCACCCACCGGAGGAGGCCCAGTCCGTACACAGCCCTTTGCTCTTTGTTTGTATTTGTTTTTATTCAGTTTTGTTGCTGTTGTTTGTTTCTTTGGGGACCATACCCAGCAATGCTATTCCTGGCTCTTCATTTAGAAATTATACCTGGTGGTGTTCTGGGGGGCATACAGGATGCCAGGGATCAAACTGGGATTGGCCACCAGTATGGCAGGAACCTTACCCACTGCACTACCTCTCCATCCCCAGAAACTTATCATTTGAAGAGTCAGATAAATAGTACAATAGTGGGTAGGATACCTTCCTTGCACAAACCTGACCCAGGTTGGATCCCTAGAACCCTAAATCCCATATGGTACCCCAAGTCCTGCCAGGAGCATCCCTGTGTGCAGTCAGGAATAAGTCCTGAGCACCACTAAGTGTGACAAAAACGAAAAAAATTTCAAAATCCTTGTTGTAGAGGTGTATAAAATTAAAAAATTAGTATTATAAGTAATGGTGCTAGTACACTGCCAAGTTCTTTAGCGCGTGTGAAACTCCTGGGTTTGATCCCCAGCATGGGCAAAAGACGAGAAACAAGGATCATACCCAGCGTTTTTCAGGGTGTGCTTCTGGTTCTCTACTTAGGAATCACTTCTGGCAGTGCTCAGAGGACTTATGGGGTGCCAGTGATCAAACCCTGATTGTGTGCAAGGCAAACACCCTATGAGCGGTATCACAGCTCCAGCTCCAAGACAAACATTTCTTTGGGAGTAAAATACGGTCCTCTGTATGAGATGGTATCATGAGAGGGGGACTGGACAGACCCCAGACCCGAGACAGGCATAAACACACAAACACACACACACACACACACACACACATGTATTTCTGGGTTTGCACTCAGGAATTAGTCCTAGGGGTACTAAAGGGGATACTGGGGATCAAGCCGGATCAGCCTATGGCTCAAACCCAGCAGCACGCACCTTTAAAAGCACCAACAGGGCCAAGCCTGTCTTCCCCGGGTGGGTTCTTGGGGGTTTCTGTCGTTCAACTGATTCCAAACTCCTATAACCTCCTCCCAGGCCCCTCTCATCAATGTCCCCAGGGGAGAAGTGTGGCACACAGTGTGGAAAACAGGGATGTAATCCTGCAGACTGGTTTGGGGTCTGGCCCGGGGCCAGGGCCACCTATGTACTGCCCCCTGACTTCTGGAGAAGCCCCCTGGCAGTTGAGGGTTTTCTTTCAAACTCGTTGCTGGTGGGGGTGCAGGGGTGTTCTGATGACATCAGAACTTCCGGCTGTGCTGATTGGAAGATCCCAGACCTCCAGAACCTGAAGCTCAAGTAAGCAACAGTAGCCTTTGGCTGAGAGCCCAAAGCCTCGTCTGCTCAGCTCCTCGACGGCAGGCACTGATGTTACTGAGGGAGAACCTGAGCTATCGGGGGAGAGAGTGGACCTGGGAAGGCCAGCCGTAGGCAGAGTCCTGGGTCTGAGCCCCAGAGCCCTGAGTCCAGCACCTCGGGATACCCCCTGGAGGTGGCGCCGGAGGAAATAATGCCAGGACCTTCAGGTAGGTGTTGGGGCCGGTGGGACTGGGAGCTGCGCAGACAGGAGTGTTGGGGAGACACTGAGAGGTCGGAAGGAGCGGCACAGAATAGGCTCTTGGGGTATGGACTGACAGCCAGGACAAGGAAGGGGAGCCGGGATGGGGGAAATAGGGAAATGGAGGTGCCCCTCTGTGTCCCCAGGGAGAAATTCTCCCCTGAGGAAGAGACTGAACGTCACAGGGGTGTGAACAATGATAAGATGTGTGCGAGGAGATGGAGAAAGAGAAGCTTGGGGGCCTAGGAGTCCATGGGCAGCTGAGGAATTGCTGGGACTCAGTCTAGCCTCTCCGTCAGAGTCGGAGCAGGAGCCGGAGGATCCAGAGGCGCTGGAGAAGGGGGAGGAGGAAGAGGAAGAAAAGGGGGAGGCAGCCTCCCAGGCTCAGCACAGTGGGCTTCAGGCCAGCCCCTGGCCTCAGGGTGCTGTTTGGAGGAAGAGGGATGAGTCGGAGGACGAGGAACAGCAGGAGGACGAGGAGCAGCCATGTGGGCTGCGCAGGAAGCGGCAGCGACGGGAGAGCCCCGTGCTCCCCGAGCACCACCAAGTCTTCCGCAAGCTGCTGGGTAGGAGCCCCGGGCCCGAGTCTCCCACCTGGACACAGGCGGTCCTTAGGGATGCAGTGTCCTATGGTGGGGAAGAGGTGGCCCCGGCCCGGACAGGGGCTGCAGTGCCGGGCTGCCTGGGCTGGGCCACCCAAGGAAGGGGCTCCCGCACCCCTACTCCCACCTGGGGCTGTGAGGGGCCCAGTGTTGCCGTCCCGACGGTGGGCAATATTGGGGGCGGGCTGTGACTTTGAGGTTCACAACCTCGCCTTCCCACAGAGGACCCTCTGAACAAAAGATTCCTGGCCTGGGACAGGCACCTGTTGGTCTCTGATAAGGTACCTGCTGGGGGTCACTAAGCGACTGTCCCGGGGACCCACCAAGCTCCCCCTGCACGGGTACCTTTGCTCATTTTGCTCCTTGGGGGGGGTGAGTGTAAAACTTGGGGGCCACTGGATAGGGGAGGTGCGGTCACTGATGCAGCTCTTCGCTGCCCACTCCTGGGGCACAGGCACCCCAGTCTCTCTGGGTCGTGTCTGTGGGGTCCCTCACCTCTTGATTCAGGAAACACCCACAAAGTCCTCCCCTTCGTCCTGCTTCCCGAGTTCTTGGATCTCCTTCCCCTCCGCCCAGCCCTGGTGACCTGTCCCCGTGTCTCCCCAGTACATGCTGGCCATGGTCATCGCCTACTTCAGCCGCTCTTGCCTCTTCAGCTGGCAGATCCGACGCATTCACTTCTTTCTGGCACTGTGAGTACTGATCCCAGGGAGCCCCGACACAGCCATGCTGTGACGCCATCAGCCTCCATCAATCCCTGGGGGCCCTCCGCCGCAGCTCCCTGAAGGAAGGAGGTAAGTGTGAAGACAGGCGGTGTGCTGTCCACAGCTACCTGGCCAACGATATGGAGGAGGACTACCAGGCACCCAAGCAGAACATCTTCGCCTTCCTGTATGGCCACAGCCGCCTGCAGCGGCCCCTGTTCTACCGGCTCCGTCTCCAACTGCTACGCTCCATGGGCTGGAGAGCCTGGGTGACCCGGGAGGAGTGCGAACAGGTAGGGCTGCTGGCGGGCATGGAGGGGGGCTGTCCGCAGGCTGGAGAGGCCGAGCGAGTTAGCAACATGGGCCCCATCTGTCTTCGCAGATCCAGGCCTACGACCCTGAGCTGTGGGTGTGGGGCCGAGACCGCGCCAATCTGCTGTAGATCCGGGCCAGGAGGCGGGGCACGGAATGAGGGGGTAACTGGGGCCCTGGGGTGCAGACCACAGCCAATCTGTCAGGGAAGCCCAAGGAAGTGCTCTGCCTAGACCTCATCTCCTGCCTTAGCCACCAGAGCCCAGTGCTGGCCCCCAGCATACTCACGTCTGCTTCCCTGGGGTGATGGAGAGTTGGAGGGGGGTTCCAGCCGGACCCCCAGAGGTCCTGTTCCTGGCACTGGGATCACCCTCGGGTCAAGGCCAAGAGGCTTTAGGAGCAGAGATGGGAGCTGGGTTCAGGGTGAGGGAAGTTCCACATGCCCTCAGACTGTCAATGATCATTTCCATCCGTCCAGGGCCTGCCCGTGCCCAGAGCATCGCCACCAGGACTGTCATCGGATGCCCAAGACACCAGAAAACTGGCCCAAGGGAGAGAGGAATTCACCTAGAAGCAGCCTACAGGCACTTGGGTTACAGGTGAAGACCCACACACCTGTCCCCCAACCCTTTCAGACCACCTGCTACAAGGTACCAAGGAGGAAAAAGTCCGGACTCTGCCCAGTTTCAGCCTCCTATGTGGACAATCTAGAAAAATCCAGAATATCCTAGAATATTATGTTAAGACTTGGGCGCACTTCAGGAGTCTGGCAAAAGGCAACAAAAAAATCCACTTTCTTTTATGTTCCATGATCTGGAAAGTTTCCCCAATTTCAGATCAAATGCCTGAATCCACTGTCCTCGAAGGTGAGAACCTTAGCCCCAGCTTGAAGAAAAGGGGCTGCGAGGGGCAGGAACAGTTGGGTCTGGCTAGACCTGCTGGGGGACACTGAGCCCTGTGTGCTGACCGCTGGTTAATGGCGGTCTCACAATGTTTGCCACAGAAATAGTTCTCATAGTTTAAATTTAAGGCATCCTAAATTCACATCGCCAGCTCACATGCTGTTGCTTTAGATTTCTGATGCTTATTCTTGTTTATGTCTCGTTTCTTCGATAAAGATAATTTTGGCATTATGTTCAAGTCTTTTGAGATTTAACTGGGATATTTGAAATAAATCTTTTCCTTAACGTTTGAGGCTCTTCCTAGGGGAAATGTGGTCAGGGGCAGACATGGGCAGAATCAGAGCTCCATCCCACCTTGACAGCTGATGACCCCATCTCCACGCTTTTGGGGTCACCTGGGAGCAGAGGGGAGGCCAGGGAGCCTCCTGGGAACTGTGGGAAAGCCGTGCTTCTGACACAGACCCCGTGACCAGGGGGTGTGGCTGCCTGTGCGCAGCGATCCCGGCACTTCATGGGGTGTTGAGGAGTCACAGAAGCAGCCCCAAGTGGGCTGAGCCTGGACGTAACACGTGAGAGGCCCCGAGTTTGGTCCCTGCCACCTGGGTCCCTGAGCACCTCTGGATGTGGCTCTGGTTCTTGCAAAGCCTGGAGTAGCGACAGAGGGACTCGGGGAACAGAGCTAGCAGCCAAGCAGCATGGGCACGGAGTGAACCCCAAGAGGAGCCAGGGTAGGGGGGACAGCAGGGCTGGCAGTAGGCCACAGGGCAGGCTCCTGTAGACCCAGATGTGGCTGTCCAGCCCTCATGTGACAGGGTGGGGAGAAATGGGGCCCCGAACACTTCGGAGATGCAGCAGAAGAAGAGACATGGGAAGGGAGAGGGCTCAAGGGAGCCGAAGACCCGCACCCCATCGCTGCAGTGTGCGGTCCTGGAATCCCAGGATCCCAGAAGCCGCCAGACAAGCTGGAGAGTCTCAGGATGCACCCCCAAGTCCTGTCCCCAGATGATCTGTGACCACCAGCTGGAAGGTCTGGGGACCCAGGCCCCTTGGGAGTGCTGTGGGGTGATTGCCCGGACAGAACCCCTTTCTCCAGCCTCAGCAGGCTATTCCCAACTGGTCTGGACAGGCAGGGAGCCAGGGAGCAAATACTTTCCCTTCCCAAGGGACATCACCTTCCTTATTAGGAACCCGCGCCCCCATCCCCAGTCTCTCTCTCTCTCTCTCTCTCTCTCTCTCTCACTCTCACACACACACACACACAGTCTGTGCCTCCGAAGGCAGAATCTGTCCCTGCCTCCCGGCGACAGACTTGGGCACTTGGAGGTCTGGGGACATACAGGAGGAGATGGAGCCCCGGGCTGCTCCTGTCCCACATAGCCTTGGCCATGCCCTGCCTGTGAGGCATCTGCCTTGCCATTACATATGCTCCACGACACGCCCATGCTCTCATGATCTCAGGCATCTCATGGTCCTCCAGCACTGCCAGGAATGACCAGAAGTACTGAGGTGGGTGTGACCCCAAAACACTGACAGAGAGAACAGGAAGAGAGAACAGTGGGGACTGCAGGACAGCACAGGAGGCACCAGAGTTCACCTGTGTCACCAAAAGGCTTTTCTGCCCACTGCTCTGGCCACAGGCAAGGACCACAGAGGTGTGAAGAAAAAAGTGGCGTGAGCTTCAAAACACAGACAAAACCACAACTGCAGAAGATTCCAATCTGCCTGACCTGCTCTTACAACAGTTGAGACAAGTGCCCACGCAGGAGGAAATGGGAAGGCTAGAGCAGCCCTCAACCACACTCCCCGATGCACATTTCTAGAACACGCCAGCAGAGCAGGTGGTACTCCCCGTGCACCCCTCTTTCCCCCAGAGAGGATACTCCCGGCCACGGTTGAGGGGCTCTTTATTTGTGCATCTGCTGTGCACGAGTCACAAAGAACCCTGAGAGGCCGTGATCCACAGGCTCCTGTGAATAACTGGCCTGTGTTCTCCTGAACAGTCTGTGAAATGCCTGTGAGGACACTGAGAAAGGATTCTGCCTTTTACCAACTGAAAGTTTGCAAGAGAAATGCCCATTTGTCAGGAAAGATCCTTTAACAGGACTAAACACAGTTACTCCCAGAGAGAGCCGAGAGGGTAGAATGCAATCGAGGACGGAAGGCCCCGGAACTGCTGGACCAAGGAGAACCATGCCACCCACCTGAGCATCAAAGCGTCAGAGCCCTAGGCACTAACTAAAGCACCACAAGAGGAAGGCACGAGGCCAGCGGTACAACACTTGCCTTGCACGTGCTGACCCCAATTCAACCCCTGGCACCCCATTGGATTCCCCCCCCCCAAGCCATGGTGGGGCCTAAAAAGGAAAAATACGAACCAAAAGCAACAGCAAAAACACTGCAAGGGAAGGGAGGCCCCCTAGACGTACTTTTTTATTCTCAGGCCAGAGACAGCACTCACGGCCAGAGAAAAGATGTTAATGGGGTCAAAGAGTCTGCCTTGCTTATGGTCAACTCAGCTCAATCCCTGCAACTTCATGACCCCCACACAACAGGGGCAGCCAAAAAGGCCCCTTCGACCCCACTCTCAGGGTACCCCAGGGAATGCCCAGCACTGCAGGACTCAAGAAGCACTGTATGCATCCTTACCCCAAACCCACAAGAGAAACAGAAAGAGAATTACCAAGACTGCAAGCACCCTTGAAGATGAATTGCAGATTCAACTACTGCAACAACGTAAGAAGCTGTAGCATGAATACGAACCGGAATCCTTACTCTCAGGAAACGCAATCTGATCTGAAACACTCCAGTCTAAAAGGACCTGACTTACCACATCGGCTCTGAAATAACTGAAGGAGAAAGCAAAAAATACTCACAGACTGACCATGATCAAGCAAGTGTGGGATGAGAAAAAGCAAAGGGGACTGGAGAGGCAGTGCAGGAGTTAACTTGCATCCATCCCAGCCCGACTGAAATCACCTGACCGCAGGGGCTGGGGTGACAGCACAGCGGGTAGGGCGTTTGCCTTGCACGTGGCCCACCCGAGTTCGATACCCAGCATTCCAGGTGGTCCCCTGAGCACCGCCAGGAGCCATTTCTGAGTGCAGAGCGAGCAGTAACCCCTGCGCATCAACAGGTGTAACCCACAGAGGAAAATCAATCAATCACCTGACTGAACATTGTCCTCCGAGGACCACCAGGGGTCACTCTTGAGCCCAGAGCAAGGACTCTGAGCACTATCCGGTGTGGCCCCAAAGCCAAAAGGAGGGGGGATAAAAGAGAATATTTCCCCCTCAAATCCTTGCAACTTTCCTGAAAATCTGTCGTGTTTTCAAAATAATATGTTGAAAAAGATGCTAACAGGGGCCGGCGAGGTACCTTAAGTGATAGAGCAGTTGCTGAACACACGGAAGGCCTGAGTATGACCCTCAACACCATCACTGCACGGATTCCTGAGCACCGAAGGGGGAAGCACGGTAGCCCCTGGCACATCTGGGGCCAGTTTCAAGCTGCAAGGCTTGGGCACTGGGAATAGCCACCTCCCACCTCCTGCAGAGAACCACTTGATGTGCTGGGGGATCTGTGAAAAAATGCTACAAAATGGGGACAAATGTAATGCAAATTATCACAGGGCCTCCAAACATCCTGTCCTCTTGTATATAGGCCTGGATTTTCATTACCAGAGTGAATCTGGAAACGTGTCCATCTGTCTAAATGATTGTCTGGGTACCAGGAAAACACACTTTAGTTCTAGGAACACCACAGGCCTGGGCTGCTCTGTGTACTGACCAGACGGTCCAACAGTTCTCAGAGAAGTCAGCCCAGGTCTAGCAATTTTTAAGGTTCTGAGCCCCAAGAAATCTCCCAAATCCAAAGATGCCAAAACCCACAGGTAGCTCTTATTGACAACAGGCATTTTTTCCAGGGGGCAGTTCCCATTTCTTCTTACTGCAATAACAAACCAGCCTCCAAGTCACTCCCCGGATGCCAGCATGAGCCCTGAATGTGGAAACACCCGTGACGGAGACACTTGGGCTGAGCTGCCCTCACACTGGCTTTCCCATGCCCACTCCCTCCTTCACCAACAGCACCCCCACTACACGGGCAGGACAGGGCAGCGGGGAAAGTGCTGCTTGCACCCACCCAGCTGACCTGAACTTGACTCCCAACACTACCCTTGGTTCCCAAAGGAGAGACTCTGAGCACAGACAGAGTCAGGATGTCAGCCCTAAGCACAAACAGAGGTGGCGCCCGAAAAACAAAACACAAAGGAAAAAAAGAACCACCTAAAAGGAGGCCAGAGCAACAGTACAAGTAAGGCCAGGCAGAGACCCAAAACCAAAAAAAAAAAACAACAAAATATAAATGCAGCACAATCCACATAACCTATTCTGCATCACGGAACCAAGGGGCAGGTACAACGCTGGGTCTGGCAGAAATCCCAAATCCCCTACCCTTCCTACACACAAATAAAAGCAAAGAGGCAGTTATGTGCCAACAGCAAAGTTTGGAATCCAGCAGTATATTCTCGAGAGTCAGTTCTTTACTTTGTCTTTGCTTGGGGGCCACACAAGGCAGGACTCAGAGCTTACAGGCAAGGCTTTAACAGACTATATGATTTTACGCCCTTGGTATGTGATTTTGTGTAAGGAAAGGGAGAAGAAATATTACACTTGGCCCAAAAGAAATCTCAATGGTGAAAAGTCTGTAATTTTTCTCAGAACCTCCAACTACTTCCCTACAGTCAGTGTTTTGCTGTGGAAGGGGAAAACTGACACCTGTTATGGCGGCAGAACTCAGCAAAATCAGTGAGGCCCCAAGTTCCTGGAATTGAAACAGTCTCGGCTTCCCAGAAATGGAACAGTGTGCAACTAGCCAACCTGAACCCACCTGGGAAAGTTCCTGGGCCCTGCCAGTGGGCTCAATCAATCATTATGCCCCTAGTCAAAATGTCCCAGAAATTTTCTTTTGTTAACCCTAAAAGAAAGAGCTTATGTAACCGTGAATGATTATGGAAAACAAATTTTTAACTACTGCCTCACCACTGTTAGCCTAGACACATCCCAAAACAACTTTGTTTGGTAACTAGCTAAGTTTTTTTCTGAAACTATACAAAATGTACTGCTTAGTAATCAAACCCTATATAAACTGCTACCTGACGTCGGTGTCCCTATCAAGAGGCCACTCCGTGGGTGAGATAGTTGGCTCCAGTATATTGGATTACAACTCCTACTGCCTTCGCATTATCAAGTTCATGTCTCTTTCTATCTTGCTGCTTGGAAACCGATAGTTTCGGGCTTAATAGTTAAAATATTCCAGAATGCTCACAACCAAGAACTTACAATGAACATATCAACTGAGGGCAGGAGAAAGCACACCAGGCTGGGGTGGATTGTCAGCCAGCTGAAAGCCCAGGAGGGCCTTTCCTGGTACCCAATGTCCACCAGTACTATGAACAGAGAGCAGGCTGCGGCCCTCTTGGCACTGTCAGATGTGGCCCCAAATCCCACCTCATCTGCTCCCCTTGTAGTGAGATAGACCCGGAAAGAGGAGCTCAAATGGTGTATCATGTGGTTTAAGGTGGGGTACATGGAATCTCAAGGACATCTGGACAGAGGGGCAGAGTCCCTGACCATCGTCAAGTTTGTAGCAAAAAGGGAGCTGGAGTGATAGCACAGCAGGTAGTGTTTGCCTTACAAGTGGCCAATCCGGGTTCAATTCCCAGTATCCCATATGGTCACCGAGCACCAACAGGACTAATTTGTGAATACAGAGTCAGGAGTAACCCCTATGCATCGCTGGGTCTAATCAAAAAATCAAAAAGAAGCAAAAAAAAAAAAAGAGAACAGACAGGAGTGATATTCACAAAGCCCAAAAAGATGTTCAAAGAATGCTCCATTGTCATGACAAATTCTGGAGTGAGACTTTTTTCTGCGGGGGCCTTTGCGCCACACCTGGCTGTGTTCATTGGACCCTATGAAATGATGGGGATTGAAATCAGACAAACTACGTGCAAGGCAAGCGCCCTACTAGGTGTACCCGCACCTTGTCTGGGAGAGATGGTCAATGGGTAGGGCTCTGCTAAGAAACTTGGCAGATAAAAAAATATTTTTTCTGTAGAAAAATTAAATAGGGTAAGCAGAGACAGTACATAGGATGCTTTTCTTTCTAGCTGCTAAAACACATTCAGTTCTCCAAAGCAGTTAGGGTCCCAAAGCAGTGCCAGAAACAATGTTGAGCTCAGATGCTAAACTTAGCACAGAGCACTGAGTGCTGTGAGTCAAAATTTACAATTCAAAAAGACAATAATAAATCAAAATTTTTCTGTGCAATGGGCTGGAGACATAGTACAGCGGGAGAAGTGCTTGTCTTGCAAGCAGAAAAACCAGATTTGACTACTGGCATCCCATATGGTTCCCTGAGCACCATCAGGTGTAACCAAGTATAGTAAGGTGTATCCCCCACTAAAAAAATAAATAAAACAACTAAAACGGAATTAACTGAAATAAATCGATCAAGTTGAGGGAGCCAATGGTTCAGTCTAAGGAATGAAAGTTGGCCAGCAACAAGCTATTCTGGAGATAATCCCAAAAAAATCCCCTGCCTCCACCTCTAAGCAGCCAAAATGGGAAAATCCTGCACTGTGACTGAAAACTGGGGTCAGGGGTTGGGGGGGGGGCATCTTATACTATGTCTATAAATAGGAACCAGGTCTTTGAGAAGCTAAGTTGGAACTTTCTAGCTAAAATTTTCTTATGCCCATTGAAGTCACTGACATTAATAGCCCAGTGTTTTCATCATTAAAAGAATGATTTACAGTGCATAGTCACTAATTCTCATTTAACACACGCTCGAGAATTCAAATTTGAGCCCACTATTTCCTTAATTCCTTCTTGCTAAGAAATAATAATTTTAAAAGAAATTACTTTCTCGTTTGATACGTTATTTTGTTTCAGAAACTTTCCCAGCACACCTTTCCTCTCCAAGCTCATTTTCTTCCCTAACTCCATGTTTTTCTGACCACTCGGAGTTTCCTTTTCAGGTTCTGGGGTGATCACATCTGGCCGTGCTCCGGGTACCATATGTGGTCATGAGGTTCAAACCCAGGTTAGCTACATGCAAGGCCACTGTCCTTACACACAAAAAAAGCTATCTTCAGAAAAATCTCCTCTGATCAATAGCACAGTGGGTAGGGCATTTGACTTGCACGCAGCCAACCCAGGTTAGATTCCTCCGCCATTCTCAGAGAACCCTGCAAGTAACTAAGAGTATCTCACCTGCAAAGCAAAGCCCAACAAGCTACCCGTGACATACTTGATATGCCAAACACAGTAACAAGTGTCACAAAGGAGATGTTACTGGGCCCGCTCAAGCAAATCGATGAACAATGGGAGGATAGTGACAGACTGTTCCTAAAAATCAATTAATAAGTAAGATACAGCTTTCGTCAGGAGCACTCAGTGTGTCCTGGGTGAGGGGCCGCCATTCCTGTACACTATCATCGAGTGACCCCACCACTCACAATGCAGAGACCACAGCGGTTTAGGGCACTCAGAGCGACCACAGGGTGGCTGGCGAAACAAAAGGACCTTAGGGACGCTCGCAGTCTCCCTGGCCACTCCAATACCTGCTCCTTCCCCGCGCCTCATCCTCAGCAACAATGGTGGCTGATTGTAACTGTTGCCCAGAGAGTGAAGCCACCTTGGGTGGAGGGCAGGGATGGAAAGACCTGCATTCTGTGAAGCCACCTGCATTTCTGGTCCTAGCTTTAAAGAGCCAGGCTCCAAGCATTCCTGACCACATATTTTTTGGTCACTGACACTGTCCTGTTTTTCATCCTTTTGCTCGAGCGGGTCCAGTAACATCTCCATTGTGAGACTTGTTGTTACTGTGTTTGGCATATTGAACACGCCGCAGGTAGCTTGCCAGGCTTTGCTGCGCGGGAGAGATACTCTCGGTGGCTTGCTGAGCTACGACTGTAATTTATTTTCTGTTTCTTGCCTTCAGTCAGGTGATCAGGACATCTGGAGTTCACCAGGCCCAGGACAAATGGAGAGCGAGGGACTGAACAGATGGCACATGCAGCACAAAGTCTTTGTTTTCATGAAAACAATAAAATTCACTCAGATTCCATGCAAACAACCTCCAGTAGCAAGCCTCAGCCTGATCTTATCCTGCCTGTTATTCCCAAGGATCAGCAGTAGACTCCAAAACAAAGACCTGGGATAGTAGTCATAGCTGTGAGCAGAGAGAGGATGAACCTCTAGCCCTGACCTGGAAAGCTCCTGCCTTGGACCGGGAAATGTCCTGCTGACAGGGACTCTGGGGTACCAGGGCAAGCTGGGAGACACTGTCAGATGCTACTTACTCTCCAGGGGATACAGAGCAGGTTGGGATTTGGGCTGTCTGTCAGGATAGGAGTGATGGGCTCACTGTACAGGGGAGGATATTGCAGCCTTGAGATTCGGGACTCCTTCCTGGATCCCAAGGAAGGTCCTTATGGGTCCAGCGAAGGGCTGTCTCCTAGGCCAGGAACCCCTCTGATCAAGCACCCCTGCGCTTCAGGGATGCCCACAGCAGTCACAGCCCCCAAAGTTGCTCTGCCAGGGAGTAGCCACAGGGAATAAGCATGAATAAACCTTTAGCCTCTTTCTGCTCACAAAATTATGAGTGTGTATCTGTGTGTGCTTTGATTTTTGGGTCAAAACAGGCAGTACTCAGGGCTTATATTAACTTGGCACTCAAGGATTATGCTTGGTGTGGCTTAGGGGATCGCTGGAATTCCAGAAACTGAACCTGGGTTAGCCTTGTGCATGGTAAGAGCCCCCTACCTGCTGTACTACCACTCTGGCTCTTTCTAAATGAATTTCTTTCTAATGCAGCAGGAGTGATCCTTAAACAAATATCTCTTCCTCCTCAAAAAATCAATTAGCTGGGATTTGTGCTTCAATATGAAATGTAATCAAATATAGTGAACTACCTTATAAAATAGAAAAAATAAAACATAAATCCTTAATTAAAAAAAAAAACCTTTACACACAATATTCACTCCAACAGCCAGGGTTGCATGGTCAGTGTCAGGGAGCTGATGAAGAATTGAAAGATGTTTTTCAACCTAACTTACACTGTACTCCCGTTGTTCATCGATTTGCTCGAACAGGCACCAGTAACGTCTCACAACAAATTGTGAGACTTCTTGTTACTGTTTTTGGCATATCAAATACATCACAGGAAGCCTGTTAGGCTGTGCCTTGAGGGCTAGATTATCTTGGTAGCTTGCTGGGTTCTCCGAGAGGGGTAAAGGAATCAAACTAGGATCAGCTGTGTGTAAGACAAATGCCCTACCTGCTGCAGAAATTCTTTATCAAAAAAAAACAACAACAAAATGCGGTTGGAGAGACACTAAAGAGAACATGGTGCTTCCCTCAGTGAAAGCGATCAAACCTCGGCCTCCCATATGAAACAGTGATCATTGATGGAAACAATGTCTGATGGTAGAGCCTGGAATAACCTCTGGGGAACTACAAGTATGCCCACCCCACCAAAAAAAAAAAAAACTAAAATAGTCAGAAAAGTAAATATTCATTTACAACTCCCAGCCACGCGCTACGACCAGGCCCCCAGGATTCCTTCTGAAGGCTGCCAATAAACACAATGAACTTCAACAGTATCTCTCGCGATTGCGGGCCATGGAGCTGCCCCTGAAACTGACTGGATATGGATGGGGGAAGTGAAAAACAACCACAATAGTGCCCCCAAACCTGGCGCAGCCCCATCGGTCACAGTACAGGAATTGGAGATGAGAGGTCCTCACATCCTGCCACTAATTGGCCTTCAGTGTCCCCCTTCCACAGTGAAGTATCTTTTTGTCTTTTAAACATGTGCCTGTAGGAGGACTGACCCACTTGACATCATGAAGAAGTAAAAGTGCACATGGAAGATTCCCGTCTGTGACATCACACATTATCAAGGAGACTTAAAGTGCCAGGTCTCAAGTGTAGACAGACCACTATGCCAGCCCAGGTGAATCGGTGCAGGGGGGATGGGCTCGGATAACGGAGAGGAGAGGGGAGTGCTTGAGGGGTCAAACACTGAACTCAGGGCAGACAGTTAAGGCAGAGTCCCTTGAATACAAGGGTGGCATAAATCACATGGGGTAGGAGTTGGTCACACACGGTAGACCTGGATTCCAAACACAATACCCCATAATGATCCTGAGTCTCCCAGGTTTGGATGCCTAAGCTGAGAGCCAGGAGTAGGGCTCAACTGGTTGTAGCTTTGTGGCTGTTTCTCTTTTATAATCCCCTAAAACACAGGGCTATCCAAGCCAAGCCACAGGGGCTGGAGCAATAGTCCAAAGGGGAGGGTAATTTCCTTGCACGGCGCTGAACCTGGCTCAATCCCTGCCATCCCATATGTTCCTCAAGCACCCCCAGGAATATTTCCTTACAGTAGAAGCAGGAGTAAGCCATGAGCACTGCTGGGTGTGAAACAAAAAGAAAAAATAAGTCAGGCCAGAGTCAGAGCAAAGAATGGGACTGTGGTGAGCTGTGTGTTTTCAAAAGGCCGGCACCACTCTTACCTCTATTGCTCGGTTAGGGACTGGGCCTCTTCTATCCAGATCCCCCATCTTCCAGTGGTTAGACAGTTACACCCACCAACTGCCATGTAAGCCCATCAACGGCCAAAATCCAGAGACTATCAAACTAAGCTCCCGGAAGCATGGGGCCATGCAACCTCTTATTGTCTAGTTCTGGCTCTCAGAGAAGCTGGTGGCAGGCTATCGAGAGTATCCTGTCCACATATATACCTGACTGGGAACAGCTATAAATGTGATTAGAGGTTTCCCCAAAAGCTTCTATCCCTCTTGGAGAGCCCGGGAAGCTACCGAGAGTATCCTGCCCGTACGGGAGAGCCTGGCAAACTACCATGTACTCAATATGCCAAAAACAGTAACAAAGATGATCGTCAATTCCCTGACCGTGAAAGATCCCCCAATGTGTCACCAGCCTACACTAGCACGTGACAGGGAGGAATGGAGATGTTACTGGTGTCCACTCGAGTAAACCCATGAACAATGGAATGATAGTGATAGTGATGTACATATAAAAACCTAGAGTATATTCCAACACTAAGAGTGGAGGATAATGGGCAGTAAACCTTGGAGGCTTTTTTGGTCTTTAATCAAATCCGAATACTTTTTATCATTCTGATGACTACTAGGTTGATGGGATATTGCTAATTCCAAATACAATACTTACCTTTTTTTCTGATATTATTGAACTGATGGGTGGGATCCAGGAACGTGCATAACCTTCTGAGTAATCCTAGGTAAACGGAACAGCCTGATGGGATGTGGGGATCCTGGGGAGTGCTGGGATGTGGGAAGATTTGGGAACTGACCCATATTCCCAACGTTTGTTAGATATTAGATTCAAGGGGCCCCTTCCAACCTTTCAAACGTCTTTCTATGAACAGTAAAGTTCATTTAAACTGTGTACAGAAGGTACCAAACAGACAGGACAGCAGGTAGGAAATTTCTCTTGCATTACCTTTAACAGGGTCCCAGAACAACACCAGGAGTAATCGCTGAGTATTTCTGGGTGTGACCCAAAAAAGACGGTGATGCCCAGAACTTCAAACAGAGCAGCAAGTGAATGTGGAACTGTGTGATAGAGCAGACAAGTCTCTCCAGAGCAGAAAGGGCAAAGTAGGGAAAACACATGTCCTGGGACCTTAGTCACTATAGCTTCCAGGGCAAAAATGGGGCCAGCGCCCTCGGGGCACCTGTGTTGTGAATCAGCTGGGAATCCAGAACAAAGAGCCAAGAAGGCCTGGGCACCTCCACTGTGGCACAAAAATAAACATGAAAGAAAACAAAGCAGCAGGATGGAGTAACAGAAGAGAATAGTGGGATGGTGAACCCAAACTTCCCATATGGTCCCCCAACCACTGCCAGTTGCAATGCCAGAGTGCAGGGCCAATAGTAATCCCAAGAATCACTGGATGTAGTCCTCCAAACAAAGCAAAGTATCGAGATGCCAGCTTTGACCCCAGCACCCTAAATGCTCCCTGAGATCGGTCAGGAGTGATCCTTGAGAAGTAAGGTATGAGTGCTCTTTAAGCTGGGTATGGTTCGAAAGGAAACACAACTAAACTGAAACAAACATGGCATCATATAGAAAGTGTCAGGCCCTCCAACAAGGAGGCACAAGGCAGGATCCTTCCTGAAACAACTCAGAGACATTTGGCACAAGAAGACTGAGAGCTCCTTGGTGAGTAGGTCACTGCATCTCCTTATCTTGTCACTCTCCTCCTACCTAGGGATGGTGTTTCTACTGGCATGTCACTATCTTCTCCTGCCTGTTTTTCCTGAGGATCAGAGACCTGGAGGAGAAGTCAGAGTGGTGAGCACTGGAGAGCACAACCCCCATCCCTAAGAAGCCAGAGTCTCGGGCAACGGCTCACAGACCCTCTTGGGGATTACACCAGATACTTCTGTCTCCCCGAGAGAAGCAAAATGGGTTGGCATCTGTGCTGTCTTTCATGACATAAGCTCTGGGCGTGGCTACAAGGGAGAAAATTTTGCCCTACCGTGACCTGGGGCCTCCTTCCTGGGTCCACAGAAGGTTCTCACAGCCACAGCCAGCGACTGAATCAGAGGCCAGATCCCGTGCTTTAGCACCCCCTGCGCTGGCAAAATCACTGCCCCCCACAACCACAGCCGAGAATGGGGCAGCCCCTTTCCTCTAAAAAAAAAAAAACACTTTCTACACACACAAACACACACACACACACGCACACACGAACGCACTTACCAACAAACTCACACACCCTTTACCCCCCAGTACTCACCTCTATAAACAGGAGTCTAGACAGGTATTTGCAGCGTGATGTGAAGAAGCAGAAGTTCCTGTTCCGACAGACAGTAAAGCTAGTAGGATGCGTTGTTTGCTGATACCAGTCAATCCTCTGCATCCCCATGCATCCCTATGGCCCCCAGAGTACTCCAGGAAAAATATCTGAGCCCTGAGCCAGGAGTCAGAGTAAGCTGTCATTGTATCTTCGCTCTAGCAGAGCCCCCCATTCCCCACACCAAATATAGCCCCCGAAGGAAACTAAAACACCAATCACCAATGGATCCACTGCTCGGTAAGGCCTCGTCCCACCAGGGAAGCCAATGAGAAAGATGGACAGGAACAGTGTCTCTTGGCATTGGGCGAGCTGCGGCTCTGCCCCTCAAAGTGTAGCTGGAGACTTTACAGCAGCAAGACTAGGGCCAAGGTTTCAACATAGGTCAGCTGGGGGTCAGCACAGTCAAGACCCGCACTTGGCAGTTCCCTCTTCCAAAAGGCCCACAGCCCCGCGTTCAGCCCCACAACTATCGACCGCTGTCCTATCGCAGAGCTGGAGGCATAGTGGCACCAGAAGCCTCCCAGGATCAGTCATTCACACCCTCCTCCCCTGCACTCTGGAACAGTCCCAATGTACCCCCTCAAATATCTGCCCCACATCAGTAACTGTCTGGATATCAGGGAACAAGTGAAAAACAAGCATGAAAGCACCCACCCCCCAAGCTGGTGGAGACCCGCAGCTCAGTATGGAGATTGGAATCGCCAGGCACTCACAGGAGATCAGCCCCGTTCTGCCACAAAATTGGCCTTCCGAGACCCGCTTCCTCACAGGGGCCCTAACTGTCCTTTACCCACATGAACAATGACTCTGACACAATGTACAGGAATAGAAGCACCAGGAAGGCCCCACTGTGATGTCACTTCCATCCCCACAAGCATACTTAAAGAGCCCGGATCCAGAAGTGCAGAGAACCACTATGCCCACCCAGGTGAATCTCTGGTGCAACGGGGATGGGCTTGCATAGAGGGGTGGAGAGGCAGCTTTCGGAGTGGCTGGTCACACAGTGGAGGACTAGAAGGCAGTACGGAGAAGTCCCCTGGTTTTGTACTGGGCAAACAATGAGCCAATGCTCTCACACACAGTCCATCAGAATAAATGAACAGCGGGTTCATTCAATGTAAAACAGGCGGATATGGAGCAGGTGTGGCACGGAACAATGAGTTTCTCCGGGAACTCATCAATCAAGGTCGGGTGAAAGCAGTGACTCCCAAACCAGCCCTGGAGATGCAGAGAGAAACTGGCCTAGCAGCAAGCCCAGGGAGTTGAAGAGACGCTGGAACAGGAGCAACGGCCGGTAAGAACATCAGAGAGCACTTTCAGTCAATGCTCTATGCTTGACAACAGGCAAGCAGTGAACACTCATCTGCAAGGAAAACCAAGGAGGCCATTTGAGAAACGCAATTTCAACCCAGAGCATGAAGCAGGAGGGAGTGTGCCGAAGCTTGATACTTGCATTGAAATTGATCATCTCGATTCCATCCCTGTACACCAAATGGTGGCCCAAGGAGCAACAGGAGTAACTGATAGGTACGTCCCTACCCCAAGAAGTATAGTTCAATAAACAAATCTCATGATATCCAACATTGCTAAGAATAGAGGCATATATTTAGGCAAATGTAACCAAAGCATACTGCTAAATTTGTAGCCTTACTAGGCCTTTCAGAAAATCTATAGCACTGTCCTCCTGTTGTTCATCTCCTGAATGGGCCCAGTAACGTTTCCATCGTGAGACTTGTTATTGTGTTTGGCAGATCGATTATATCATAGGTAGCTTGCCAGGTTTTGCCGTGTGCGCAAGATACTCTCAGTAGCTCGCCGGGCTCTCCGACAATCGAAATCATTATTATCAGCCAGGTGAAAACGTGATGGTTGGGATTTAACTGCTTCCAAAGCCAAGTTTTGTTTTGTCCTAATACTACTGAAGTGAGGTGGGTGGGATCCTGGAATATGACCCCCTTTATTAGTCATCAAAGCTGAATATATGTTGAGATGGGGAAGCAGGGGGTTCTCCCTTGTTCCTACCACCTGGAAAACATTTGAGTCAAGGGGCCCCTTCCACAATTTCAAAGTCCATTTCAATGGTCTCCAATCCTCACTTTAAAGATCCTTGTCAGGATATTTTCACAAGATAAAACATTTTGTGAACATTAATCTTTAGTGCAATGTAAAATTAAAAAAATATATGAATACAAGGAGTGTAGAAATGATACCGAAGACAAAGTACTTGCTTGCACATGGCTGACCTGGATTCTGAGCCCCATAAGGATATATGTGACCCCCAGTCTGGAATCCTGAGCTAGGAACCATCAGTAAAGCCTGAACCGAGGGGGTGTGGCACCCCAAAACCTAACACAGAAAGACTGGAAAAATAAAGGATTTCCTCGTCTTCCACTTTGCAATTTTCACTGCAACTTTGTGATTCATCTCTGTCATAATTCTCTAAAACCAGGGCCTCTGGGCCAAGTTGGAATGAGAGTAGACAATGACATAGAGATGAGCTGTGACATTTCCACAGAGGGCCTATTTTTGTACCTGTTTTTATTTAGTCACCTTCCTCATGGCCTCCATCACAAAGACCCACTATGTACAAGTTAAACATATATGTGATGGAAAAATTCCAGGGCACTGGCATGGCTGTGGTGCGGGAGATATTCAGCAAGAAACTTTCCTTACAGAAGTGACATCATAAGTAGCTCATCATATAATACGAGGATGATTTCCTTCTTGGCTGCAGTTTTGTACCACCTGTGACCCCCCCGTCCAACGGAATCTGGCTAAACTGAAAGGGCCTGTTCTGACCTTACAGATCGTTAATAGGGGATCAACTCATCCAGTATAAATTTTACAAAGTTTACTAAAGCTTGAAGGTCCATGAAGCCCTGTTCACATTCAGTACATACATAAAATTTTCTCTCCACTATTCATTCTCATATGCCTAGTAAGGCCTGAGGATTCAATAAAGACGTTCCCACATTATATACTTATATAAGGCTTCTTTCCTGTATGAATTCTGCAATAAATACAAAGACTTGAGAAATCGTAAGTGTGGCATGCTTTGCAACTGGACCTTAGGAAGCAAAAATTCTTGATGTAGAAAAAACCCAAAAAAGTTGCGATCAGAGACAGTGCAGCAGGCAGGGAACTTGCCTTGCATGCAGCCAAGCCAGATAATTCCTCACATCCCATATGGTCACTGAGTACCACCATCAGGAATTCCTGGGTTCAGAGCCAAAAGTAAACCCTAAGCATATCCGAATGTGGTACACAAGGCAAAACAAAACAATAATAATGAAAAAGTTTCATTTAAAACCCCACCCTCCGGCAGGGAACAAACCACCATGTGGCCCCACCACATCAAGGCAATCAATCAAAAGAGAGACTACAACTGGATGTGCTAGTGCAGGGGTCTTAGGCCCTGCCCCTTGAAGTGAATCTGAAGGTTTTACACATGTGATGCCTGTGCCAAAGGCTCCGGATCAGGGCAAAGCGAAGTCCTGTGCAGGGAGGGTCGGGATAGCCAGGCCGTGCTCTATGCAAGTCCCGTAGGCCCCGCACTCAGGCCACCCCTCAGCCCCACGCCCACCCGCCACTGACAGATCGTGGAGCAAGAGGCGATGGTGGGCAAAGGGGAGCCACAGGATCACCCACTCACACTCGAACCCTGCACCCCCTAAAGCCTCTGGGTTCCACTAAAGCATTCACCTTGCCTCAAGAACCAGCTGATATCAGAAAAAAGAGAAAAACAAGCATGTAAGGGCCCCCAAACTGGAACAGCCCACACCGCTCACAGTGTGGAGGCACCGGGAACTCTCATATGAATTCTCATATGAACAGTTAGGTTTGAAGAAATAGCAAAGGCCTTCCCACATTTCTTACATACATAAGGATTCTTTCCAAAGTGAATTCTCATATGATCAGTAAGGCATGAGGACACAGTGCAAGCCTTCCCACATTCCTTACAAACGTAAGGTTTCTCTCCAGTGTGAATTCTCACATGACGAGTAAGGCTGGAGGAATACCAAAGGCATTCCCACATTCCTTACACATATAAGGCTCCTCTTCAGTTTGAGTTTGCATATGCCCAGTGGAGGTCGAGGATCGAGTGAAGGCCTTTTCACATGCCTTATATTTATGAGGTTTCTCTCCACTGTGAATTTTCCTGTGTCTTGAAAGGTGTGAGGAGTAAGCAGAGACCTTCCCACATTGCGCACACACATATGGTTTCTCTCCCGTATGAATTCTCCAAAGTTTTAATGGGTCAGAGGGTCGAGTGAAGGCCTTTGCACAGTCCTTATGTGTATGTGGTTTCCTTCCTGTGTGGATGTTCATGTCAGCATATTAGGAGGACGCTGGACTCGAGCCACGCCCTTGCTGCTGACACTCCTGGGGATTCTGTCCACTGTGGATTTCTAAGGGAACATCACAGTCCTGGGAACACGAGGAAGCTCCCCCACATGCTTTCTCTTAGACAGGGTCAGTCCATGGTGACTTTGCTTATGGGCTTTCCGGTGTGAGGGACTCACTACAAACAGTGCTCCTCTCCCACATTCTAGGGTCTGCTACAGTATTGGAGTTTGTGTCTCTGGACTGAGAACAACAGACTGTATGGACCTTTTCCCAGGGAAGGGCTTCTTCAAAGTGAGGTCACTCTCTCCATTAGGATCACCCTCAGGGGCCATCCTGCGGGTTTTGGCATCCCCATGGGGCTGAGGGCACAAATGCTCACTCAAGACATTTTCACAGTGCACAGGATCAGAGACATTCCACTCAGGCTGGCTGCTTCCCTGTCGAAGAGCAGAGGATTCCAATTATCGCCCTGTGACTTTAGAGTCTCCATGAAAAAGACATTCAGAACTGCAGGTTGGTTCCTAACATTTGCACCACACCAACGCAATTCTCGAAATGTGAATGGCATTACCAGGGAATAAACTAATGTTTCTGTAAGACACACATGCAAAATTGATGAATGAGGGGTCATTAATTTAAAATTTTTTTTTCAACTCAATGAACAAATAACTCCCTCTGTGGAAAACTGATGCACCATTTACAAGAGAAAATAAAAGACACCAAACCATGGTTTCGGTTCTAGCTCAGCGAGGTGCCTGCGATGCATTTGTGAAGGCAACGATGCATTCCACACTGCTGAGACTGACCACAGGGGCCATTGAAAACATCTCACCACAGGTGGATTCCGTGCAGGATAAATGGCTTTTTCTGTTTTTTGAGTTTGTTTTCATTTCTGGGCAGGGGCACACCATGCAATACCCAGGGATTACTCCCGGTGGGTCTCTGGGAACAATATGGAGCTCTGGGGATAGAACAGTTTAAAGATCAGCTCTTTTCAATTATTACCATTTGTAGATACTTTCAATCAAATGAAAAAATCATGGCATTCATGTGAAACATATTACAAATTTCTTCAGGTTTTGAGCAGTGATGTCATCATTCAGTGAAGGTAAGGACTACTCCAAATATTAGACTCTGGATTTCCTCCTGGCCATGCCCAGCCCTCTATCTTAAAAATAACGTGCTGGTCCACTGACCTTATTCATTGGCATAACAATATTGATTCAAAACTTGCAAATATTACCAGCTCACTCATACTTGGTGACTGAGTTCCAAAATGAAAGAGCTAAAATGGTGAAGGAAACTATTATTGGCAAACCCCAGCCACCTGCAGATCCACCACCCTGGGCTGAACCATGAGGGCAGCCAATGAAAAAGCCAGACGGCAACAGGGTCTCTAGGCTATCAGGGGGCCTGAGGCTCTGCCCCTCGAAGTGAGTATGGGGATTCTACAGCAGGGAAACTGTGGCAGGTCCCAACCAGGGTCAGATGGGAGGGTCCAGAGGGCCAAGGCTGAGCCCTCAGCAGGACCCCGCACCTCAAAGCCCGCAGCCCCCGCAATCAGCCCTGCACCCAATCGCGGCTGCCCCAACATGCAGTTAAAGGGACAGCGGCCAAAGCGCCCTCCAGGATCACACACACACACCTGCGACCCCTGCATACCACCACAGCCCCCTATGCCCCCCAAAGCTCCAAAGCCCCAAAAGACTCCATCATAACCCAGGAATCAACTGGATATTGGGGAACACAAGAAAATCAAGCGCAAAAGGACCCCACCCCAGCTGGTGGGGACCGTATCTCACAGGGCAGAGACTGGGAGGCGCCGGTGCTCAAGGGAGGCCAGCCGTCCAGCAACAAGACAAAATCTGCCTTCACCGTCTTCCCCCACACGGGTCCCTACTTTATTATTTACACACGTGAACAATGACTACCAGGAATAATTTCTGAGTGCCAAGCCAGAAGTAACTTATCAGCATGACTGTGTGTGAATGATAAAGCAAGAAATAATAAACATAATAGTAATAGTTATATTCTTTGATTTGAAAATGACTGATTATAGCACCTTGTGAGACTGCAGACCCTCTACTCCCAGCATAGGCTCCAAAGTCCCTCCCTGCACTGGCCAGAATGCCATTTTTCAAATCGCATTCTTGTTCCTTTGAAATATCCTGCCAATATTAGATTTATATTCAACATGCGTATTTTAAAAACTCACTTGTATTCAGTGTCTCAATTCCCAAATCAAAAAGCTGGACCGAAAACCTCTGAAGCTGCAATTTATCTTCTGGAATCAGAAACAAAACAAAATGAAAAAAATTGGTAATGAAACATAGCTGAATGAGGTCCATTGTGCGGAATGCTGGGAGCAGACTGGGAATACACAAAATAGCTTCTGAGTTGTTTCTTAACCGATCATAGTGAAACGTGACCATAAGGAATGCCAGGGATTCAACCTGGGTTTGCCACACGCAAGGCAACTATCCTTTCTGCTGTACTATCTTTCTGTCTCAAATCAGCATTGTTACAGACTCATGCAATCACTATTGAAACAGAAAACCAAAAGATATTTCTTAGTGTATTACAGAGAACAGCAGATAGGGCATTTTCCTTGCATGAAATTGACAGTATCTTATACAAGTGAGTACCAACAAAAGTAACCTTTGAAAGCTGCCAGGAAAAAAAAATCATGGGCCCATGATCAGCAGTGCATTTCACTCACACTCAGGGCAACCACACACTGCCCAGGGCCCAAGGTAGGGAGGGTCCTCCGACACTCACCTGCATGCACGTCTCTCCTCCCCGGCCTCAGGGCTCCTCCTTCCAACCATGAGATCACAGCAGGTTTCACTCAGAAAAGCCCTGTCCACACAAAAACAGGGTATTCATTAGTGCCAAGAAAAATGTCACGGGCCAACCCCATGTTGTTCGGCGATTGCCTCAACCAGGCCACAGTAACATCTCCTTCGTCCTAGCCCTGAGATTTTTTAAAAAGTGCCATATCCAAGGCTCCTTCAGGTTTAGGAAGATGTGACCCATCTTTGTTACTGGTATTTGGCATATTGGTACGCCATGGGGAGTTTGCCAGACTCTGCTGTGTGGGCAGATAACATTCGGTAGCCTGCCAGTTTGTCCAAAGTAGGAATGAGAGATTAAGATGTGGGGCGGCCGCAACTGCGGCTGCGAGCTTCTGGGAGCTGGGTTTTATAGTCTCTGAGTCTTGGCCGTTGATGGGATTACACGGCGCCAGGGGGCCAGTTGGTGGGTGTGACCCCTGCCTACTGGAATTTGGAGGATCTGCGTGGAGGATGCTCAGCCCCGATCTGAGCAGACTTGGAGATCTCAGCCCCAGGACCCGCATGCCTTTGTTCCTTCTGGTACCTTCAAGCGTGTGGAGAGTGGTCTCAGCATGTGGTGGCTGGTTCTGGAGGTCTTCGGCTGCCAGAGTCCTGGTCGGGGCGGGAAGGGAAACTCAACCTGCTCCCTTCCAAGGGGTCCCGGCGAGCCCAGCCAGGCACGGGGTCAGGAGACGCTGCCCCATGTATCTCCAAAAAAATCAGGCAAATTCCTGAAAAGTCTTGAACAGAAACACCACTTCTCATATGCCCCAAATTGGTAGTTATTAGTGACACACAAGTCCCTGGTATTCATTTCATCTGAAATTGAGTCATTCTAAAGTCCCCCAAAAAAGCACTAGAAGTGACTTCAAGCACCGAAATACAACAACACTTGATGGGAAATACAACAGCACCTGATGGGGTGAGGACCTAAAAAAAGAAATGAACACGTGTTTAGAGTGATAGTCCAGCAGGGCAGGCACCTGGTGACTCAGAGAGATGGGATTGACCCCTGGTAACCATATAAGCCAGGAGCACTGCCATGAGAAGTTCCTGAATGCACAGCCATGAGTAATCCATGAACACTGATTGGTGTAGGCTCTGAATCAAGTCAAAATTGAACAACAACAAAAAGAACCATAATGATGAATGAAGTTGCAGGCCAGGTACACTAAAGCAGCAGGAAAAGCATCTGCCATGTAGGTGCTGATCCAGGTTAACCACATTACCCTCATGGGCTCCTACACCCCATCCCCTGTTCTAAGGGTGAGAAAAGGAGCCTTGATATACAGCAAGTGATGCAAAACCATGTGAGGACATGTATCCCTGTAGAACTCAGAAAACATGTTTAAAGACTGCCCCCAAAACCTGCAGAATCAGGTAAAATTATACTATTTGGTTAGCTTTTTTTGATAATCACATCTAACTTCTGGCTACGCATTCCCAGGAAATCTAAGTCTTCATCAATTCTTTGAACCTTGTGAGGACACAGACAGGAATGAAGGGGGCAGGGATGAGGTTCAGCTGGTAGAAGCCATGACAGGGCTGCTGACAACTAGGTACTCCGATATGGCCCTGAGCTGGACGCACAGGCTGCAAATTAGAAGGTTTGAACTGGCAGCAGGGGACAGACAGAGAGACCAGTGGGCAGGGCGTTTCCCATGCATGCAACAGACTCAGCACACTTCTTTCTCTGTTGTCAGATATTTCGTGTGTGTGTGTTTGTGTGTGTGTGTCTGAGCCAAAACCAACAGTGTCAGGAGAACTCCTAGCTCTGCATTCAGGGATCTGTCCTGGAATATTTAAGGTTTACTGGCATGCTGCTGGTCAAATCTCTGTTAGCTGCATGCAAGGCAAGCACCCTACTTGCTGTACTACACCTCTGGCCCTTTCAACGTAAACTTCTTCCCAGCAAGCCAGGAGTGACCCCTGAGCAAAGCTCCTCCCCGCCCCCCACGCGCCGTCACAATAAGAACATCCTCCTTTCAAAAAAAAAAGAAAAATTAAACCCTTGACCTGCTGTACTCACCCCAAGAGCCAGTATCCAGGGATCGCCCAGTCAGGGAAAGATGAAGCATAGAGGATTTTTCGTAACTGAACATGAGTCTAAATTCCTCATCTGGAAAAAACATCAATGTTGGGATAAGACCGACAATAAAGCAGATAAGATGCTTACCCTCCTCACCCAAATCAAGCCTCAGCATCCCAGATCCCAGAGGACCACCAGGAATGATTCCTGAGCACTGGGACAGAAGTGAGCATCATAGGGTGGGTCCTCTTTAACATTCCCCCCAAAAACATAGAAAACTAAAACAAACACCCAAATTAAAATTCCATTGGCCTAAACCGCCCACATGCATGAACCACGCTTCCAAAAAGGCCCGGCCCCATCACAACCGCCAATGAATAGGACGGTCTGCAACAGAGTCTCTTGCCTTTAGGGGGCTGCAGCCCCGACCCTGAACATGAATCTGCAGATTCTATAGCATCTACATCAAGGCTAAAGGCTTCAGGATTTGTACCGGCAAGTCCCATGTTGGGAGTGTTGGCCACTCAAGCCCCTAGCCCTTGGTGGGTTCCGCAACCCCAAGGCCTGTAGCCCCAGTGCTCACCCCATGCCAAAATGCCACAAGGACACACTCAATCCCACAAGCCCTGCACTGTGTAGAGACCCCACTGCACCGCCCTAAACTCCGCATCACTCTGAAGCCTCTACTGCACCCCAGGAACTGCCTGGATGTCAGGAACCCAGTGAGAGAGCAAGCACGAAAGCGGCTCCCAGGTCCGAATGGTCCCGCTACGAACAACGTGGAGACTGAGAGTTCCGGGATGCTAACGGGAGGGTGCTTGTGTCCTGCCACAAAATTGGCCCTCAGAGTACCCCTTCTACTAGGGGCCGCCACTTTTTACTTTATCCACGAGACTAATGGAGGCCTGAGTCACTGACCTTGTCCCTCGTAAATAATGCACTACAAAAGCCCCATATGTTCAGTGTTTTTTTTTTAACTCAATAAACAGACACACGTGGAAATAACTCCCTTTGCAGAAGGCGGTAGAGAGAGAGAGCACAGCGGTAGGGCATTTGCCTTGCACACAGCCAACATGGCCGACCTGAGTTCGATTCGTCCGCCCCGCTCGGAGAGCTCGGCAAGCTCCCGAGAGTATTTCGCCCGCACGGCAAAGCCTGGCAAGCTCCCCGTGATGTATTCGATATGCCACACAATAACAACCAAGTCTCCAATATGGAGACATTACTGGGCCCGCTCGAGCAAATCGATGAACCATGGGAGGACAGCGACCGTGACAGCAGAAAGCTGACACACCATTCCAGGAGAAAATAAAATAGATTCCAGTCAGGGTTCAGTTCAAGCTCAGTGTGGAGCTCAGGGTTGAGCGCCTGATGCATGGAGTGAAGGAAACCCTGGATCCCTACAGACACGACGAGCCACGGGGGCCATTGAAAACATCTCACCAAAATGGATGGCTCTCAGGGTCAATCCTTTTTTTGGTCCTTTTATTTTGAAGTTTGTATTCTTTAGAGACACACCAAGCAGTGCTCAGGGATCACTCCTGGAGGGCCTGTAGGGGAGCAAATGGATGCAAACCTTTCTCCTTCTCACTGCGCTGACACTAGTGCCCTCAAACTGGTTTTCTTTTTCAGTTTTGTCTTTTTGGGTCACACGTGGTGAAACACAGGGGTTACTCCTGTCTCTGCACTGAGGAATTACTCATGGTGGTCCTCAGGGAACCAAAAGGGACGCCAGGAATAAAACCCGGGCCAGTCGCGTAAAAACCAAGTCTACACCCACTGATCTATCGCTCCCCCCCCCCCCAACCCCCAAACTAGTTGTTTTGAAGCAATTACCAGTTTCGATCAAGTGGAAGAAATAGAAATAAACATTTTGTTCAAAGGAAAAATTAGAAATTTCTTTAGGTTTGGAGCAGTGATTTCACAACCCAGGGAAGCGAAGGAAGGGCCTCTACGCCAAGCATTAGGCTCTAGATTTCCTCTCTGCAGTGCCCTGTCATCCACCATCAAAATCACATCCTTGATCCCCTGCCAGCAGAACATCTGTCCCCAATGTGTAAATTTTACCAGCTGACTCACACCCAGTGACTCCACTCTGAAATCAAATGGCTGCAATGCCAAAACCTGAATATGCAGTTTGAGTTATGCAATGAAGCGCAACAGATGACTAAGAATTTGTGGAAAGAAATGAATGAGGCAGTGTGTTCTCAGGGCAGGAGAACATCGCGATGGTTCTCACAATCCAAACAGGCCCAGAGCAAACAGAAGATCTGATTGGACCATGGGTGTGAGTACCATGGCAATCCACACAAGATTGTCAGGTTTTGCTTTCTGACCAGACTCGGTGACGTTTGGGACACGTGACTGAACCAGGTCGGCTGAGTGCACATTAGGAAAGTCCCCACCGTACTAGTAGTCAGGCCCCAACTAGCTTTGTTGTGGGTTCACTCATTCACTACTTACTGAAAAAAGGCAAAAGCTATTTTGCAGGCACCGCCATACCACAGGCTGTGCAGCCAGGCTGGAAACACAGGCGTCAGGGCCAGGAGTTTTCCTGGGGGCCTGAGTGAAGAGGCAGGAGGAGGAACCCATCAACACTGCCAGCTGTACCCACAAACTACATAATTCAATAAAACAAATAAAGGTGCGGTGGCCGATGGTGATCCTAGAATGCAGTATGAGGCCTTGGGACACAGCCTCGAAGTGCCTGGGCTACTTCCTGCTAAGACTGCACTTTTGTTTGAAGGACGCTCTCTGGCCCAGCCCTGATGCTCCCCCACCCCCCCTCCTGCCAGCCCTCAGCCCTGAATCCTCTCCAAACTCTGCACACTGGGGTAGGAGAAATGGCGCCAGAAGCGTCCGACTTGCAGGCGGACAACCTGGATTTATTCCCCAGCATCTCATAAGATGGGTCTCATTCTCCTAACCCTGAAAGATCCTTTCATCAATTTTTAAAAACATCTTAGGGCTAGGACGAAGGAGACATTAACTGGGGCCTGCTCGAGGCAATCGACGAACAACAGGATGGTCGTGAGCGTGATCGGGATCTCATAGGGTCCCCTGAACAGCACCCAGAGTGATCAGAGTGCAGAGCCAGGAATAACCCCATGAGCATCACAGGCCGTGGACCTAAAAGCAAACAGAAAACAAAGGGGGAAAAAGAAAGGAAAAGAAAAAGCCCTCGGAGCCTGATGGCTGAACCAGCAACAAGTGACAAGCAAACGCTGGGCCCAATGTTCTTGAGCCCCAAGCACAGGAGAAACGCACCCAGCGCCCTCCTGCCCCCACCAGACAGCGGGGTGCTGATGCGCCTTCACGCTGCTCACCAGGGTACGGGGTACACCCAACACTGTCAGGGCCGATTCCTGAGGGAAGGTTCAGGAGAGAGCCCTGAACACGCCAGGTGAGGCCCCCAGCCCTTTCCACAAAAGGCCAAAGAATGAGCCTCCGGGTCCCCTTGCCGAGGGAAACCCCTTCTCTGACTCCTTTTCAACCCGCCTAGACACGACAGTCGGCCTGGAAAGTGGGGCATGTAGGTAGGCAGCCGGGGGCCATTCTCGAGATGTCCCCACGCCCCACCCCTGGTGAGGCCCCGGGGTCCGAGGGTCCCTGGCGCAGAGCCAAAGCTGTGGTGGTCCCGCAAGGGCCATGAGACTTGCGGGCAAGCTGGGGCTCCCTCGGGCTCCGACACGTTCCTCTCCGGTTGGGGGCCAGAATGATGGGTTGGGGGGGAGGGCGAGGGTCTCGTGTCCCCGACCCCATGGGGTCGCCCGGGCCAGGGCGACCAGGACGCACACTAAAAAACTAACCTGAAAAGAAAACTCTCTCTCTTCTGGTCGTCCTGATTTCCGTTGTTCCTGACCCTTTCCGAACGACTTTTGCTCTCGAACCTTCCACTTCACTTGTCAGCCCACCTGCCCGGGACCACCGCCACCCCCCCCCCATGCGCCTCCTAAATAAAAACCTCACTGGATGCGATGCGCTAAAGTAGACGGAATGGACAGACAAACCTCTCGAAAAGGCGGGTGCTGGGGGCATCCCGGGGTGGGGAGACGGCGGAGGCTCAGGGCTGCTCCCAGATCGACCACTCACTCTCACTCCGCGGCCAGCGAGGAAACTGGCCCTATCCGACGCCCCCGCGCCCTGGCCGCCCATTTCCCGCCCCACCCCCGCTCCTCACCAGGCAACAAACAGGGTGGAGATTGCTCCGCCCACAAAGACCCCAGGGAAAGGCAGGGCTCTGTGACCTCACCTACACTTCCGGTCAGAGTTTTAAAGGGCCAGACACCACATAGTCCCGACACAGCAACCTATAGGGCTTTTTACTACCTCTGGGCTGAGGAAACACTCCTGGCTGTGCCTACCTTTTAACTATAATAAATATCCTATCTTGGAGGACTGTGTGATGACACAGCAGGTATGAGCAGCTTGCAATTGACTGACCAAGTCCTCTAGCCAGGTACCCGATTGTCGAGGGACCCCGACAGCTGTGATCCCTGAGGTCAGAGCAGGAGTAAGGCCTGAGTACTGTAGTGTGTGACCCCAAAATACAGCAATGACAAACAGTAAACACTATCCAAACAGAGGGAAATAAGTCCACCTACAATGACAAATTGTAGCATAAAATAGTTCAAGAGTCAAACAGTGGGTCCTTAAAACCCTGTTTCCCAGCTTTGTATGCTGCAGGAGCACACTTCTTTCTCTGCTGTCAGATATTTCGTGTGTGTGTGTGTGTGTGTGTGTGTGTGTGTGTGTGTGTCTGAGCCAGAACCAACAGGGTCAGGAGTACTCCTAGCTCTGCATTCAGGGATCTGTCCTGGAATGTCTGAGGTTTACTGGGATGCAGCTCATTAAATCTGTGTTAGCTGAATGCAAGGCAAGCAACGTACTTGCTGCACCATACCTCTGGCCCTTTCAAAGTAAATTTCTTGCCAGCAAGCCAGGAGTGAACCCTGAGCAATGTTCCCCCCCTCCCACCGCCACAATAAGAACATCTTCCTTCAAGAAAAAGAAAAATTAAACCCTTGACCTGCTGTACTCACCCGAAGAGCCAGTATCCAGGGATCGCCCAGTCAGGGAGAGATGAAGCATAGAGGATTTTTCGTAACTGAACATGAGTCTAAATTCCTCATCTGGAAAAAACATCAGTGTTGGGATCAGACAGACAGTAAAGCAGGTAAGATGCTTGCCCTCCTCACCCCAATCAAGCTTCTGCATCCCAGATCCCAGAGCACCACCAGGAATGATTCCTGAGCACTGAGCCAGGAGTGAGCATCTAAGGGTGTGTCCTCTATCACTCCCCCCGCCCAAAACATAAAAAAACTACTAAAACAAACCCCCAAATTAAAATTTCATTGGCCTAAACCGCCCACCAGCGTGAACTACGTTTCCAAAAAGGCCCCTCCCCATCACAACCGCCAATGAATAGGACGGTCTGCAACAGAGTCTCTTGCCTTTAGGGGGCTGCAGCCCCGACCCTGAACATGAATCTGCAGATTCTATAGCATCTACATCAAGGCTAAAGGCTTCAGGATTTGTAACGGCAAGTCCCATGTTGGGAGTGTTGGCCACTTAAGCCCCTAGCCCTTGGTGGGTTCCGCAACCCCAAGGCCTGTAGCCCCAGTGCTCAGCCCCATGCCAAAATGCCACAAGGACACACTCAATCCCACAAGCCCTGCACTGTGTAGAGACCCCACTGCACCGCCCTAAGCTCCGCATCACTCTGAAGCCTCTACTGCACCCCAGGAACTGCCTGGATGTCAGGAACCCAGTGCGAGAGCAAGCACGAAAGCGCCTCCCAGGTCCGAATGGTCCCGCTACGAACAACGTGGAGACTGAGAGTTCTGGGATGCTAACGGGAGGATGCTTGTGTCCTGCCAGAAAATTGGCCCTCAGAGTACCCCTTCTACGAGGGGCCGCCACTTTTTACTTTATCCACGAGACTAACGGAGGCCTGAGCCACTGACCTTGTCCCTCGTAAATAATGCACTACAAAAGCCCCATATGTTCAGTGTTTTTTTTTTTAACTCAATAAACAGACACACGTGGAAATAACTCCCTTTGCAGAAGGCGGTATAAAGAGAGAGCACAGCGGTAAGGCGTTTGCCTTGCACACAGCCAACATGGCCGACCTGAGTTCGATTCGTCTGCCCCTCTCGGAGAGCTCGGCAAGCTCCCGAGGGTATTTCGCCCGCACGGCAAAGCCTGGCAAGCTCCCCGTGATGTATTCGACATGCCACACACAATAACAATCAAGTCTCCTACGGGGGACCTTACTGGGCCCGCTCGAGCAAATCGATGAACCATGGGAGGACAGCGACAGTGACAGCAGAAAGCTGACACACCATTCCAGGAGAAAATAAAATAGATTCGAGTCAGGGTTCAGTTCAAGCTCAGTGTGGAGCTCAGTGTGGAGCGCCTGATGCATGGAGTGAAGGCAACCCTGCATCCCTACAGACACGACGAGCCACAGAGGCCATTGAAAACATCTCACCAAAATGGATGGCTCTCAGGGTCAATCCTTTTTTTGGTCCTTTTATTTTGAAGTTTGTCTTCTTTAGAGACACACCAAGCAGTGCTCAGGGATCACTCCTGGAGGGGCTGTAGGGGAGCAAATGGATGCAAACCTTTCTCCTTCTCACTGCGCTGACACTAGTGCCCTCAAACTGGTTTTCTTTTTTAGTTTTGGCTTTTTGGGTCACACCTGTTGAAGCACAGGAGTTACTGCTGTCTCTGCACTGAGGAATTACTCATGGTGGTCCTCAGGGGACCAAAAGGGACGCCAGGAATAAAACCCGGGCCAGTCGCGTAAAAACCAAGTCTACACCCACTGATCTATCGCTCCCCCCCCCCCAAACCCCAAACTAGTTCTTTTGAAGCAATTACCAGTTTCGATCAAATGGAAGAAATAGAAATAAACATTTTGTTCAAAGGAAAAAATAGAAATTTGTTTAGGTTTTGAGCAGTGATTTCACCACCCAGGGAAGCGAAGGAAGGGCCTCTATGCCAAGCATTAGGCTCTAGATTTCCTCTCTGCAGTGCCCTGTCATCCACCATCAAAATCACATCCTTGTTCCCCTGCCAGCAGAATATCTGTCCCCAATGTGTAAATTTTACCAGCTGACTCACACCCAGTGACTCCACTCTCAAATCAAATTGCTGCAATGCCAAAACCTGAATATGCAGTTTGAGTTATGCAATGAAACGCAACAGATGATGTAAGAATTTGTGGAAAGAAATGAATGAGGCAGTGTGGGTGGAGAACATCGCTATGGTTCTCACAATCCAAACAGGCCCAGGCAAACCAAAGACCTTATTGGACCATGGGTGTGAGTACCTTGGCAATGCACACAAGATGGTCAGGTTTGCTTTCTGACCAGACTCAGTGACGTTTGGGACACATATGTGATGCAGGTTATTGAACCAGGTCGGCCAAGTGCACATTAAGAAAGTCCCCACTGTACTAGTAGTCAGGCCCCAACTAGCTTTGTTGTGGTTTCACTCATTCACTACTTACTGAAAAAGGCAAAAGGTGTTTTGCAGGCACCGCGATCCCACAGGCTGTGCAGCCAGGCTGGTAACACAGGCGTCAGGGCCAAGGGTTTTCCTGGGGGCCTGAGTGAAGAGGCAGGAGGAGTAACCCATGAACACTGCCAGCTGTACCCCCAAACTACAGAATTCAATAAAATAAAGGTGCGGTGGCCGAGGGAGATCCTAGAATGCAGTATTTGGCCTTGGGACAGAGCCTCCAAGTGCCTCGGCTACTTCCTGCTAATACTGCACTTTTGTTTGAAGGACCCTCTCTGGCCCAGCCCTGATGCTCCCCCAACCCGCCCCCTGCCAGCCCTCGGCCCTGACTCTTCTGCAAACTCTGCAAACTGGGGTAGGAGAAATGGCACCAGAAGCGTCCGACGTGCAGGCACACAACCTGGATTTATTGCCCAGCATCTCATAAGATGGGTCTCTTTCTCCTAACCCTGAAAGATCCTTTAATCAATTTTTAAAAACATCTCAGGGCTAGGACGAAGGAGACGTTAATGGGGCCTGCTCGAGGCAATAGACGAACCACAGGATGGTCGTGATCTTGATCCTGATCTCATAGCGTCCCCTGAACAGCACCCAGAGTGATCAGAGTGCAGAGCCAGAAATAACCCCATGAGCATCACAGGGCGTGGACCTAAAAGCAAACAGAATACAAAGGGGAAAAAAGAAAGGAAAAGAAAAAGCCCTCCAAGCCTCATGGCTGAACCAGCAACAAGTGACAAGCAAATGCTGGGCCCAATGTTCTTGAGCCCCAAGCCCTGGAGAAACGCACCCAGCGCCCTCCTCCCCCCACCAGGCAGCGGGGTGCTGCTCACCAGGGTACGGGGTACACCTAACACTGCCAGGGCCGATTCCTGAGGGAAGGTTCAGGAGACCCACCTGAACACGCCAGGTGAGGCCCCAGCCCTCTCCCACCAAAGGCCAAAGAATGAGCCCCCCGGGTTCCCTTGCCGAGGGAAACCTTTTATCTCTGACTCCTTTTCAACCCGCCTAGACACGAAAGTCGGCCTGGAACGTGGGGGATGTAGGTAGGCAGCCGGGGGCCATTCTTGAGATGTCCCCACGCCCCACCCCTAGTGAGGCCCCCGGGCTCCGAGGGTCCCTGGCGCAGAGCCAAAGCTGTGGTGGTCCCGCAAGGGCCATGAGACTTGCGGGCAAGCTGGGTCTCCCTCGGGCTCCGGCACGTTCCTCTCCGGTTGGGGGCCAGAGCGATGGTTTGGGGGGGAGGGCGAGGGTCTCGTGCCCCCGACCCCATGTGGCCGCCCTGGCCAGGGCCACCAGGACGCACAATGAGAAACAAACCTGAGAAGGAAACTCTTGCTCTTCTGGTCGTCCTGATTTCCGTTGTTCCTGACACTTTCCGAACGACTTTCGCTCTCGAACCTTCCACCTTACTTGGCAGCCCACCTGCCCGGGACCGACGCCCCCTCCTCACGCGCCTCCAAAATAAAAAAACTCCCTCCCGTGGATGCGATGCGCTAAAATAGAAATGAGTAGACAAAGCTGAACGGCTCCAATTCCAACAGGTACAGCCCGCCCCCAAGGGCCTGGGTCCCTCTCTGGGCACGCGCAGCTAGAAACAGCCCCTAGACTGCCGGTTTTCAACCCCTGATCTGCGTGGGATGGGCACAGAGGCCCAGCTCTGGGCAACAAAGCTGAACGGCTCCAATTCCAACAGGTACAGCCCGCCCCCAAGGGCCTGGGTTCCTCTCTGGGCACGCGCAGCTAGAAACAGCCCCTAGACAGCTGGTTTTCAACCCCTGATCTGCGTGGGACGGGCACAGAGGCCCAGCTCTGGGCAACAAAGCTGAACGGCTCCAATTCCAACAGGTACAGCCCGCCCCCAAGGGCCTGGGTTCCTCTCTGGGCACGCGCAGCTAGAAACAGCCCCTAGACAGCCGGTTTTCAACCCCTGATCTGCGTGGGACGGGCACAGAGGCCCAGCTCTGGGCAACAAAGCTGAACGGCTCCAATTCCAACAGGTACAGCCCGCCCCCAAGGGCCTGGGTTCCTCTCTGGGCACGCGCAGCTAGAAACAGCCCCTAGACAGCCGGTTTTCAACCCCTGATCTGCGTGGGACGGGCACAGAGGCCCAGCTCTGGGCAACAAAGCTGAACGGCTCCAATTCCAAACAGGAGACATTCCCAACTCCTCGCCCAGTGCCAGGGATTCTTTCCGGAGCCGCGGCCGCATACGCGGCCGCGAAATATTTTCCCACTACATATGCCATAGGAACCATAAGCGAACTTCTTAGATGGAAACTTCTCTATTTTAGCTCAGCCACTAGAAACACAGTTGCCAATAACTCATAAGCCTATCTTAACTCACACTGCATATCAAGCAGAATAGTAACACTGAACGTGAAGGACTAAACCACACCTCTCACAATGGTAAAACAACGCAAAAGCCCACCAAACATTCATATTGAAGAGTCTAGCCCAGATGACACCAACAGTACTGTAGTGTTAGACAACCTCTCTGACAAGGAATTCAGAAGGGAGCTACTTAGGATGCTTAGGGAATTAAAAGAAACAATGGAAAGCAATGCCAATAGAAGACAAGAGGATCTGAAGGCAGAAATGAGGAAAATGCAATCAGAAATGTCAGACCTGAAAAATCTCGTAGGCGAATTGAAAAGCTCAGTGGAAGGCCTCAGCAGCAGAGTAAGAGCGGCTGAGAACAGAATCAGTGAGCTCGAAGATGAAGTTCAGAGACTCTCCAGAAAAGAGCAGAAAATGGAAAAGAGACTCACAATTCGGGAACAGATGGCAAGAGAAGATCGTGATGAAGCCAAGAGGGGTAACATAAGAATTATTGGAGTCCCAGAGGGACAGGAAGAAAACCTCGATGAAGAAGAAACTGTCAAAGACATCATTGCTACAACATTTCCAGAGCTGAAGAAAACTTGTGACCACATTCAGGAGGCCCGAAGGGTACCAGCTAGAAGAAATCCGAATAAAAATACCCCAAGACACATTCAGATCAAAATGACCAAAACCTTAGACAGAGACAAAATTCTGAAAGCAGCAAGATCGAAGAAAGAAATCTCTTACAAAGGAGCATCCTTAAAATACACAGCTGATTTTTCTGATGAAACCCTCATGGCCCGAAAACAGTGGTGGGACATAGTAAAAAAACTCAATGAAATAAATGCCTCCCCCAAAATACTTTTCCCAGCAAGACTCTCATTCATAATAGAAGGAACAACACACAGTTTCACAGACAAACAACAGCTCAGGAACTTCATAGACTCAAAACCATGGTTACAAGAACAACTAAATGGGCTACTTTAAGGCAAGAAAGGCCCCTCAAATACACCAAACTTTAACAGAACAATGGGACAAAATCCCATAACAATAATCTCTCTCAATGTCAATGGGCTAAACGCACCAATTAAAAGACATAGAGTGGCAGGATGGATTAGAAAATTGAACCCAACATTCTGCTGCCTGCAAGAAACGCATCTCAATAGTCAAAGCAAACACAGACTCAGAGTCAAAGGCTGGAAAACAATCCTACAGGCAAACAGCTCCCATAAAAAAGCTGGGGTAGCCATCCTTATATCAGACCACATCGATTTCAGAGTGAGGAAGGTCATAAGAGACAGTGAAGGCCATTTCTTATTGATCAGAGGATCTGTACAACAGGAAGAACTTACAATAATAAATGTATATGCACCTAATGAGAGACCAGCAAAGTCTTAAAACAACTACTCATAGATTTGGAAAAAGACATCAATAGCAACACAATACTAGTGGGAGACTTCAACACTGCTTTGTCACCTCTGGATTGATCAACCAGACTCAAGCTTAGCAAGGACATACTTCATTTGAGGGAAACAATGGAAGAAAAGGACTTAGTAGATATATACAGGACACTTCATCCACAAAAAGCTGAATACACATTCTTCTCAAGCGTCCATGGAACATTCTCCAAGATAGACCACATGCTGAGCCACAAATCATGCCTCCATAAAATTAAGAAGGTAGAGATTGTATCAACAATCTTCTCAGACCATAATGCGCTGAAATTAGAAGTAAATCACACACAAAAACAGAAAACTAAATCAAACACCTGGAAATTAAACAGTGCACTATTGAACAACGAGTGGATTAGACAGGAAATCAAAGAGGAAATCAAAAGATTCCTAGAAACGAATGAAAATGAGAACACGAGTTACCAAAACTTATGGGACACAGCAAAAGCTGTGTTAAGAGGAAAGTTTATAGCTCTACAAGCATTCCTCAGGAAGGAGGAGCGAGCACACATAAGTAACCTAACCTCACAGCTTAAGAGCTTGGAGAAGGACCAAAAAAAGGAGCACAACCCGAACAGGAGAAAGGAAATAATAAAACTCAGAGCAGAGATTAACGAGATGGAAACCCAGAAAACAATCCGAAAGATCAATGAAACCAAGAGCTGGTTCTTCGAGAAAATTAACAAGATCGATAAGCCTCTAGCAAAACTCACAAAGAAAGGGAGAGAGAAAACCCTAATAAACCGAATCAGAAATGAAAAGGGGATCATTACAACAGAAACCACAGAAATTCAGAGGATCCTCAGGGAGTACTTTGAGAAGCTTTATGCCACGGAACATCAAAACCTCGAGGAAATGGATAAATTCCTAGACTCCTACAGACTCCCAAGGCTGAACCAAGAAGACCTGGAATACCTGAACAGACCTATCACCATCAAGGAAATTGAAATGGTAATAAAAAGTCTCCCCAAGCACAAAAGTCCTGGCCCGGATGGATTCACTAGTGAATTCTTCCAAATCTTTAAAGAGGACTTACTCCCAATGCTCTTTAAGCTTTTCCACGAAATTGAAATATCAAAAACAATTCCAAACAGTTTCTACGAAGCAAATATCACACTGATACCAAAAGCAGACAGAGATACCACAAAGAAAGAGAATTACAGGCCGATATCCCTGATGAACACAGATGCAAAGATCCTCAACAAACTACTAGCAAATAGAATCCAACTACTCATCAAAAAGATCATACACCATGACCAAGTAGGATTCATCCCAGGGATGCAAGGATGGTTTAACATTCGGAAATCAATCAACATAATCCACCATATCAACAAAAGAAAAGATAAAAAGCATATGATCATATCAATAGATGCAGAGAAAGCATTTGATAAGATCCAGCACCCCTTTATGATGAAAACCCTAGCCAAAATGGGTATAGAGGGGACCTTCCTCAACATAATTAAAGCCATCTACCACAAGCCTACAGCAAGCATCATCCTCAATGGGGAAAAACTGAGAGCCTTCCCTCTAAGATCAGGGACGAGACAGGGATGCCCACTCTCTCCACTGCTGTTCAATATAGTACTGGAAGTACTTGCAATAGCGATTAGGCAGGAAAAAGATATTAAGGGCATTCAGGTAGGAAAGGAAGAAATCAAGCTCTCACTATTCGCAGATGATATGATACTCTACTTAGAGAACCCAATAACTTCCACCAAAAAACTCCTAGAAACAATAGACTCGTATAGTAAAGTTGCAGGCTATAAAATCAATACCCAAAAGTCCATGGCTTTCCTATACGCAAACAGTGAGAGAGAAGAAAGCAACATGAAAAAAACAATCCCATTCACAATTGTGCCCCAGAAAATCAAGTACCTAGGAATCAGCTTAACTAAGGAAGTAAAGGACCTGTACAAAGAAAACTACAAAACGCTACTTCAGGAAATAAAAGAGGACATGAGGAAATGGAAAGATATCCCCTGCTCATGGGTCGGGAGACTTAACATTGTCAAAATAGCAATACTACCGAAAGCATTGTATAAATTCAATGCAATCCCTATAAGGATACCCATGACATTCTTCAAAGAAATGGAGCAAACACTCTTGAAATTTATATGGAACAATAAGCCCCCACGAATAGCTAAAGCAATTCTTGGGAAAAAGAAAATGGGAGGAATCAACCTCCCGAACTTCAAACTGTACTACAAAGCAGTAATAATTAAAACAGCATGGTACTGGAACAAAGGCAGAACTGCAGACCAATGGAACAGGGTTGAATACACTGACATCTCTCCTCAATCATATGCTCATCTAATCTTTGATAAAGGTGCAAGTAATGTGAAGTGGAGTAAGGAAAGCCTCTTTAATAAATTGTGTTGGCATCACTGGATGGCTACATGCAAAAAAATAGGCTCAGAACTCTGCCTAACACCATGTACAAAAGTAAGATCAAAATGGATTAAAGACCTCAACATCAGACCAGAAACCATAAGGTACATTGAAGATAAAGTTGGCAAAACCCTCCATGACATTGAAGCTAATGGTATCTTCAAAGATGCCACGCCACTGGCCGAGCAAGTGAAAACAGAGATAGATAAATGGGACTATCTTAAACTAAGAAGCTTCTGCACCTCCAAAGAAACAGTGACCAAAATACAAAGACAGTCTACAGAATGGGAAAGGATATTCACCGAATACACATCTGACAAGGGGTTGATATCCAGGATATACAAAATACTGGTTAAACTCCACAAGAAGAAAACATCCAACCCCATCCAAAAATGGGGCAATGAAATGAACAGAAACTTTCTCAAAGAAGAAATCCGAATGGCAAAAAAGCACATGAGAAAATGCTCTACATCATTAATCATCAGGGAGATGCAGATCAAAACCACAATGAGATACCATCTCACACCTCAGAGACTGGCCCACATTCAAAAGAACAAAAGCAACCGATGCTGGCGTGGATGTGGCGAGAAAGGGACACTCCTTCACTGTTGGTGGGAATGTCCACTGGTTCAGCCCTTCTGGAAAACAGTATGGACGATTCTCAAAAAATTAGAAATTGAGCTCCCATTTGACCCAGCAATACCACTCCTGGGAATATATCCCAGAGAGGCAAAAATGTATAGTCGAAGTGACATCTACACTTGTTTGTTCATTGCAGCACTCTTTACAATAGCCAGAAACTGGAAGAAACCTGAATGCCCAAGAACAGATGACTGGTTAAAGAAACTTTGGTACATCTACACAATGGAGTACTATGTAGCTCTTAGAAAAGATGAAGTCATGAAATTTACATACAAGTGGTACAATATGGAAAGTATCATGCTAAGCGAAATGAGTCAGAAAGAGAGGGATAGACATAGAAAGATTGCATTCATCTGGGGGATATAAAGTAACAAAGTATGAGATTAATACCCAAGAATAGCTGAGATCAGCACCAGGAGGATTACTCCATAACTTAGAGGCCAGCTGGGTATCCTAGAGAAAAGGGCTGTTCAGATAGAGAAGGGAGCACCAAATAAAGGATGTTTGGAGGATCCTCCCAGGAGGGGAGATGCATGTGGAAAGTAGACTATGGACTAAAAATGTTTGCCACTCAATGCCTCTTTTGCAGACCACAACACCCAAAAGGAGAGAGAGAACACAGGGGATTGCCCTGCCACAGAGACAGGGGGGATGGGGGGATGGGAGTGGGAGGGATATTATCCATGGTGGTGGAAAATGGGCACTGGTGGAGGGATGGGTATCTGATCATTGTATAATTGAAACCAAAGCACAAAAAATTGTAAATCTACAACTTTAAAATAAATAAAATAAAATAAAGGGGGAAAAATAAAATAAATTAAATATAAAAAGTAAAAAAAAAAAAAAGAAATGAGCAGACAGACAAACCTCTCGAAAGGGCGGGCGCTGGGGGCGTCCCGGGGTGGGGAGACGGCGGAGGCTCAGGGCTGCTCCCAGATCGACCACTCACTCTCACACCGCGGCCAGCGAGGAAACTGGCCCTGCCCTACGCCCCCGCGCCCTGGCCGCCCCCTTCCCGCCCCAACCCTGCACCTCACCAGGCAACAAACAGGGTGGAGATTGCTCCGCCCACAAAGACCCCATGGAAAGGCGGGGCTCTGTGACCTCACCTACACTTCCGGTCAGAGTTTTAAAGGGCCAGACACCACAGAGTCCTGACCAGGTCCTCTCAAATCGGGAAGGTTCATTGTTTCCCCATTTCTGGTCTTGGATCAGATAGCAGGACATGGAGGGGTGGTGGTGTCATCAGGTACCAGATGGATGGAGTGAACACATGGTCTGGGGAGCCAAAGTTTTTGTTTTCACTAAGGCAATGAAATTCACAAAGATTTCCTGGCAAACTCCCACCAGTAAGCGCCTCACACCTTATCCCCAAACATCACCACAAAAAGAAAAAAACAATGCTGAGAAATCACTGGATGTTACTATTCAGATATCATCATTTTTGGTGTTGATTTATTCATTATTGGGGGGTACATTCTGTAGGGCTCAGCACTTTTGCCTGACTGCTCAGGTCTCATCCACAATGGGCAAGGGGAACCCTCCAGGGATCTAATCAAGGAACCTGGCTCAGCTACTTCCAAGCTGGACTATCCGAACATCCTCAGTAGAACCCACAAATCCAAGGCCTTAAATACTTCAAAAAAAATAAAAACACCTTTACCAACAGAGTGCACTGTAAAATCCTGGGACACCTACTCAGGGAGAGATGAGGAGTCTGGGGGACTTTGCAACTTGATGTGAGAACAGAATTTCATGATGTACAAAAACACCAACACTGGAATCTGACAGACATTAAAGGGGTAGGGTGTTGCCTTGCTTCCACTGATCAATCAACCCTGGGGGCTGTGACCCTCTTTGGTGCTGACGGCTTTGACTTTTCCCCCAGGTCTTTGTAATGAGCCTCCTGCTAACAGATGCTGGAGACATGGTGACACACCGTCTGCAGGTGTGGGAGAAGGACACGATGACATACTGTAGTGACAGGCGCACATTTTCAGAAGGGAGCCCTCAATGTGTCTGCTGACCGGGGTGTCTAACACTCTCCTGTTTGAGGCCACGTTTGTGTCTATCTGTTCTGTTCTGTCTTTGGCGCCATGCCCATATGGTGCTCCATGAGTACCCCCAGCTCACTGCTCAAGGATGCCTGGGGCCGTCAGTGTCATTGGGGTCACTTTTCCTGCTAAGAGATAATTGGGTGCGGCTTCAATACAGGAACAACAGGCACTTATGCCCTCACATAGCTCTGAGTCAGTCACTCGCTGACATTGTCTGTCACCGTCTCATTCCTAGAACATGGAACAGGGAATGTGGGATATGGCATTGGGGGAGAGGGGGCGTCTGGTGTTTTGTTCCAACCCAGTGTTGCTTTGTGTGGTCCTGTTGTGTTTCTCCTCAGGTTTTCCCCTCTGTAGTGCTCATTGGATTTATCCCTGGAATGGCTACATGCAAGTCCGGAACCTGCCTCGAACCTGTCCAGAACCTGCAGGGACTTTCTAGAATAATGTTGTAGCAGATCTGGCTCCCTGTGAGGGATTCCTGGGATCGTTAGTCCACAAGGTGGTTGGAAGCTGGTTCCTCCAGACTGGAATGGGGAGAACGAGAGGCGCTGAGCTCCTCGAGGGCGCCGAGTGTCTCATCCTAACACCCCATAGTATGCTCTACGATGGCCTCGCTCCTGTCCCTTGTATCTGTTGGCTCAGTACACAGTGACCTTCCTTGAGGTGGCTTTGAGCTTCACCCGGAGGAATGGATAGAGGTCATAATGCTAAGTGTGTGCAGTGTACAGGCAAGCCCCAACCTGTTGGAGTATCTCTGGAGTCCCTGGCTTTATTTCTTATGAGTTCAACTCAATTTTTTTTTGCTCTGATTGTTTCATTTTGTGGCCAAGCTTCTGATGGTCATGGGTGACTCAGGAATCACTCCTGATTCAGTCCCTGGCTTACAGTATGGTCCTCAGGCACAGCCAGGAGTGTTTCCGCAGCCCAGAGCTAGTAAAAAGTCCTATACATTGCTGTGTGTGACCCAAAACAAACCAAATAAATTTACTTCTCTTTGTACACTTGAGTGTTTTGCTTCTTCTCTTGGTATTGTTTCAAGGATACACTCGGCATTTTCATTACCTTTTATTTGTAATTTTTAAATTTTGGGCCAGAGTGATAGCATAGAGTTTAGGGCGTTTGCCTTGCATGCAGCCGACCCGGGTTCGATTCCTCTGCCCATCTGGGAAAGCCCGGCAAGCCACCAAGAGTATACCACCCACACGTAAACCCCTGGCAATCTACCAGTGATGTAATCAGTATGCCAAAAACTTTAATAAGAAGTCTTACAATGGAGATGTTACTAGTGCCCGCTCGAGAAAATCGATGAACAATGGGAGGACAGTGATACAGTGCTTTTAAATTGTGTTCCTTTAGGTTTTTGGCTTTTGGGTCACACTCAGTGGTGTTCAGGGTTTACTCCTGGCTCTGCACGTAGGAATTACTTCTGGCAGTGCTCGAGGACCATATTGAATGCTGGGATTCAGACCCCATTGGTTTGCCTGCAAGGCAAATGCCGTGTCCACTGTGATGTCATTCAAGTCTCTAAGATCATTTCTTTCTTAGAGTTTTACAGCTCAGCCGCTGTTGTGCTCAGTGCTTGGGTCACTGCAAGTGATCTTGGGAGGCCAGGTGGTGCCCAGCATCAGGTCAGAGGTTCTGCGTGCTACGCATGATCCCCAATCCTGTGCATTGTTGCCCAGCCTGCATTGGATTCTATGAAGTTTTTTTTTTTAATTTCTTTGGGCCAAACCAGCAGTACTCAGGGTTTCTTCCTGGGCTCTGCACTCCGGGATCATGCCTGGCTGATGGGGGGCATATGGGGTTTTCAGAGATCGAACCTGGATTGACCATGGGCAGGAAGAGAGCCCCACCCTGTATACGGCCTGCAACCCTCCATCTTCCCTTTTGTTTTTTCCTCAATGTAAACTTGTGGGGCTTGACATCCTTGCCCTTGAATGAGAGCTTGGGTTTACTCCAAACTCTGCACTCAGAGTGAACTCAGGATCTCGAGTTGCTGGTATCCTCGACAAGGGGTCCAGCAGTCATTGATCACATGGGTAAAGGAATAAGTAGGCTCTCTTATGGAAAGCTGACTGTGAAGGCCAATTTTGTGAGGGCATGAGGCCTCCCGTGAGCGCCCCACGCGTCCCCATCTCAGTACTGTGAGCGGTAGGGCCACGCCAGCTTGGGGGCCACTTTTCTGCTTATTATTCACTTGTTCCCCAATATCCAGGCAGTTCCTGAGGAGCAGCGGAGGCTTTAGGAGGACCCGGACTTTGTGGAGTATTGTGGGTGTTGTTCTGGGGTGCATGGGTTCTGGGGGTCCGTGTGATCCTGGTGGGGGGCTCTGCAGCCACAATCACCGCCAGGTCCGAAATGGGCCCCAGCCGGTGGGAGCAGAGCTGATCGAGGGGGCTGCGGGCCTTGGGGTGAGGGACATATATATCAAAGCACTTTGAGCCTTGGCTATCCACGTTGCAACCCAGATTCCATCCTGTGAGCACCACCAAGACTGAGTCCTAATTGCAGTGGCAGGAATAACCGATTCGCCTAAGCTGTGTGGCCTCCAACCAAAAAATGGAAGGCAGATTTATTTTGAGAGGCAGGGAGGCAGCTCCCCAAGGACAAGGGACCTTGTTGCTTTCGGTCCTGTATTTCTCAGTTACCATGATGTCCAGGGACATCCTGAGAGTGTGGTCATGAGAGGTGGTTTGGGTTTACAAATGAAAATTTACTTTCTGGGCTAGTTTTTGTGGTTTTTTATTTGGGGGGGGGGCGAGTAGCCCATCCGTGCATCTGGTTCATCAGGGCTTACTCATGGCTCTGGCTCAGGTATTATTCCTGGCGGTGCTCTTGGTCCAATCCGGATATCAAGGGTTGATCCGTGGAAGCAAGGCAACACCCTACCCCTTTACTGTCTGTCAGATTCCAGTGTTGGGATTTTTGTACATCATGAAATTCTGTTCTCACATCAAGTTGCAAAGTCCCCCAGACTTCTCATCTCTCCCTGAGTAGGTGTCCCAGGATTTTACGGTGTGTTCTGTTGGTAAAGATGTTTTTATTTATTTTTTTGAAGTATTTAAGGCCTTGGGTTTGTGGCTTCTGCTGAGGATGTTCGGATAGTCCAGCTCAAAAGTACCTGAGCCAGGTTCCTTGATTAGATCCCTGGAATGATCCCCTTGCCCACTGTGGATGATCCCTGAGCAGTCAGGCAAAAGTGCTGAGCACGACAGAATGTGCCCCCCAACAATGGATAAATCAACACCAAAAATTATGAGAACTGAATAGTAATGTCCAGTGATTTCTCAGCATTGTTTTTATTTTGGATGTTTAGGGATCAGGTGCGGGGCGCTTACTGGTGGGTGTTTGCCAGGAAATCTTTGTGACTTTAATTGCCCTAGTGAAAACAGAAAATCTTTGGCTCCATAGATCATGTGTTCACTCCATCCATCTGGTACCTGATGACACCACCCCCCTCCACGTCCTGCTATCTGATCCAAGACCAGAAATAGGGAAACAATTAGCCTTCCCGAGTTGAGAGCACCTGGTCAGGACTCTGTGGTGTCTGGCCCTTTAAAACTCTGACCGGAAGTGTAGGTGAGGTCACAGAGCCCCGCCTTTCCATGGGGTCTTTGTGGGCAGAGGAATCTCAACCCTGTTTGTTGGCTTGTGAGGAACATGGGTGGGGCGGGAAGGGGCCGCCCCCGCCCAGGGCGCGGGGGCGTTGCATAGGGACATTTTTCTCCCTGGCCGGCCTCGGAGTGGTCCATCTGGGAGCCCTGAGCCTCCGCCGGCTCCCCAGCCCGGGACGCCCCCAGCGCCCGCCTTTTCGAGAGGTTTGTCTGTCTACTCCTTCAGTGCTTCACATCGAGGGAGGTTATTTCAGAGGCGCGTGCGGTGGGGGGGCGGTGGTCCAGGGCAGGTGGGCTGATAAGTGTCTTGGAAGGTTCGAGTGCGAAAGTCTTTCAGAAAGGGTCAGGAACAAAGGAAATAAGGACAACCAGAAGAGAAAGAGTTTTCTTTTCAGGTTTGTTTTTCATTGTGTGTCCTTGTCACCCTGGCCGGGGCGACACCATGGGGTCGGGGGCACGAGACCCTCGCCCTCCCCTCCAACTCATCTGTTCTGGCCCCCAACCGGAGAGGAACGTGCCGGAGCCCGAGGGAGCCCCAGCTTGCCCGCAAGTCTCATGGCCCTTGCGGGACCACCACAGCTTTGGCTCTGCGCCAGGGGGCCTCACCAGGGGTGGGGCGTAGGGACATCTCGAGAATGGCCCCCGGCTGCCTACCTACATCCCCCACTTTCCAGGCCGACTGTCGTGTCTAGGCGGGTTGAAAAGGAGTCAGAGATAAGTGGTTTCCCTCGGCAAGGGGACCCGGGGGCTCATTCTTTGGCCTTTTGTGGGAGAGGGCTGGGGCCTCACCTGGCGTGTTCAGGGCTCTCTCCTGAACTTTCCCTCAAGAATCGGCCCTGGCAGTGTTCGGTGTACCCCGTACCCTGGTGAGCAGCGTGAAGGCGCATCAGCACCCCACTGCCTGGTGGGGGCAGGAGGGCGCTGGGTGCGTTTCTCCTGGGCTTGGGGCTCAAGAACATTGGGCCCAGCGTTTGCTTGTCACTTGTTGCTGGTTCAGCCATCAGGCTCCGAGGGCTTTTTCTTTTCCTTTCTTTTTCCCCCTTTGTTTTCTGTTTCCTTTTAGGTCCACGGCCTGTGATGCTCATGGGGTTATTCCTGGCTCTGCACTCTGGTCACTCTGGGTGCTGTTCAGGGGACGCTATGAGATCAGGATTACGATCACGACCATCCTGTCGTCCGTCGATTGCCTCGAGCAGGCCCCAGTAACGCCTCCTTCGTCCTAGCCCTGAGATTGTTTCAAAAAGTTATTAAAGGATCTTTCAGGTTTAGGAGAATGAGACCCATCTTATGAGATGCTGGGGAATAAATCCAGGTTGTCCGCCTGCAAGTCGGACGCTTCTGGTGCCATTTCACCTACCCCGGTGTGTAGAGTTTGCAGAGGAGTCAGGGCTGAGGGCTGGCAGGAGGCGGGGTGGGGGAGCATCAGGGCTGGGCCAGAGAGCGTCCTTCAAACAAAAGTGCAGTCTTAGCAGGAAGAAGCCCAGGCACTTCGAAGCTGTGTCCCAAGGCCTCATACTGCATTATAGGATCACCATTGGCCACCGCACCTTTATTTATTTTATTGATTTATGTAGTTTGTGGGTACCGCTGGCAGTGTTGATGGGTTCCTCCTCCTGCCTCTTCACTCAGGCCCCCACGAAAACCCCTGGTCCTGACGCCTGTGTTACCAGTTTGGCTGCACAGCCTGTGGTATTGCGGTGCCTGCAAAACACATTTTGCCTTTTTCAGTAAGTAGTGAATGAGTGAACCCACAACAAAGCTAGTTGGGGCCTGACTGCTAGTACGGTGGGGACATTCTTAATGAGCACTCGGTCGACCCGGTTCAGTCACGTGACCCAAACGTCACCGAGTCTGGTCAGAAAGCAAAACCTGACCATCTTGTGTATTGTCATGGTACTCACAACCATGGTCCAATCAGATCTTCTGTTTTCTCTGGGCCTGTTTGGATTCTGAGAACCATAGCGATGTTCTCCACCTACACTGCCTCATTCATTTCTTTCCACAAATTCTTACGTCATCTGTTGCGTGTCATTGCGTAACTCAAACTGCAGACTCAGGTATTGGCATTGCAGCAATTTGATTTGAGAGTGGAATCACTGAGTATTCATCAGCTGGTAAAATTTACACATTGGGGACAGACATTATGCTGGCAGGGGAATCAAGTATGTGATTTTGAAGGTGGATGACAGGGCACTGCAGAGAGGAAACCTAGAACCTAATGCTTGGGGTAGAGGCCCTTAGCTTCACTGGGTGGTGAAATCACTGCTCAAAACCTTAAGAAATTCCTATTTTTTCTTTTGAACAAGATCTTTATTTCTATTTCTTTCATTTGATCGAAACTGGTAATTGTTTCAAAATAACTAGCTTGGGGGTGGAGCGATAGATCAGTGGGTATAGACTTGGTTCTTAAGTGACCGGCCCGGGTTTTATTCCTGGCGTCCCTTTGGGTCGCCTGGGGACCACTATGAGTCATTCCTCAGTGCAGAGACAGGAGTAACCCCTGTGCTTCACCAGGTGTGACCCAAAAAGCCAAAACTGAAAAAGAAAACCAGTTTGAGGGCACTAGTGTCAGTGTGGTGAGGAGGAGAAAGGTTTGCATCCATTTGCTCCCCTACAGACCCTCCAAGAGTGATCCCTGAGCACAGCGTGGTGTGTCTCTAAAGAATACAAACTTCAAAATAAAAGGACCAAAAAGAGTATTGATCCTGAGAGCCATCCATTTTGGTGAGATGAGCCCCTGTGGCTCGTCGTGTCTGTAGGGATGCAGGGTTGCCTTCACTCCATGCATCAGGCGCTCCACACTGAGCTCCACACTGAGCTTGAACTGAACCCTGACTCGAATCTATTTTCTTTTCTCTTGGAATGGCGTGTTAGCTTTCTGCTATCACTGTCGCTGTCCTCATCATTGTTCATGGATTTGCTCGAGCGGGCCCAGTAACGTCTGCGTTGGAGACTTTGTTGTTACTGTGTATGGCGTATCGAATACATCCCGGGGAGCTTGCCAGGCTATGCCTTGCGGGCGAGATACTCTCGGGAGCTTGCCCGGCTCTCCGAGAGGGGTGGAGGAATCGAACTCAGGTCGGCCATGTTGGCTGCGTGCAAGGCAAACGTCCTACTGCTGTGCTCTCTCTCTCTACCGCCTTCTGCAAAGGGAGTTATTTCCACGTGTGTCTGTTTATTGAGTTAAAAAAAAATAAATAAAACACTGATCATATGGGGCTTTCCTAGTGCATTATTTACGAGGGACAAGGTCAGTGGCTCAGGCCTCCATTAGTCTGACTTGGCAGACTCCGTTAGACTTGGGCACTTGGAGGTCTGGGGACAGACAGGAGGAGATGGAGCCCCGGGCTGCTCCTGTCCCACATAGCCTTGGCCATGCCCTGCCTGTGAGGCATCTGCCTTGCCATTACATATGCACCACGACACGCCCATGCTCTCATGATCTCAGGCATCTCATGGTCCTCCAGCACTGCCAGGAATGACCAGAAATACTGAGGTGGGTGTGACCCCAAAACACTGACAGAGAGAACAGGAAGAGAGAACAGTGGGGACTGCAGGAGAGCTCAGGAGGCACCAGAGTTCACCTGTGTCACCAAAAGGCTTTTCTGCCCACTGCTCTGGCCACAGGCAAGGACCACAGAGGTGTGAAGAAAAAAGTGGTGTGAGCTTCAAAACACAGACAAAACCACAACTGCAGAAGATTCCAATCTGCCTGACCTGCTCTTACAACAGTTGAGACAAGTGCCCACGCAGGAGGAAATGGGAAGGCTAGAGCAGCCCTCAACCACACTCCCCGATGGACATTTCTAGAACACGCCACACCCGCAACAGAGCAGGTGGTAGTCCCCGTGCACCCCCCTTTCCCCAAGAGAGGATACTCCCGGCCACAGTTGAGGGGCTCTTGATTTGTGCATCTGCTGTGCACGAGTCACAAAGAACCCCGAGAGGCCGTGATCCACAGGCTCCTGTGAATAAGTGGCCTGTGTTCTCCTGAACAGTCTGTGAAATGCCTGTGAGGACACTGAGAAAGGATTCTACCTTTTACCAACTGAAAATTTGCAAGTCAAATGCCCATTTTTCAGGAAATATCCTTTAACAGGACTAAACACAGTTACTCCCAGAAAGAGCCGAGAGGGTAGAAAGCAGTCTAGGACGGAAGGCCCCAGAACTGCTGGACCAAGGAGAACCATGCCACCCACCTGAGCATCAAACCGTCAGAGCCCTAGGCACTAACTAAAGCACCACAAGAGGAAGGCACGAAGCCAGCGGTACAACACTTGCCTTGCACGTGCTGACCCCAATTCAACCACTGGCACCCCATTGGATTCCCCCCAAGCCATGGTGGGGCCTAAAAAGGAAAAATTACGAACCAAAAGGAACAGCAAAAACACGGCAAGGAAGGCCCCCTAGACGTACTTTTTTATTCTGAGGCCAGAGACAGCACTCACGGCCAGAGAAAAGATGTTAATGGGGTCAAAGAGTCTGCCTTGCTTATGGTCAACTCAGCTCAATCCCTGCAACTTCATGACCCGCACACAATAGGGGCAGCCAAAAAGGCCCCTTCGACCCCACTCTCAGGGTACCCCAGGGAATGCCCAGCACTGCAGGACTCAAGAAGCACTGTATGCATCCTTACCCCAAACCCACAAGAGAAACAGAAAGAGAATTACCAAGACTGCAAGCACCCTTGAAGATGAATTGCAGATTCAACTACTGCAACAACGTAAGAAGCTGTACCATGAATACGAACCGGAATCCTTACTCTCAGGAAACGCAATCTGATCTGAAACACTCCAGTCTAAAAGGACCTCACTTACCACATCGGCTCTGAAATAACTGAAGGAGAAAACAAAAAATACTCACAGACTGACCATGATCAAGCAAGTGTGGGATGAGAAAAAGCAAAGGGGACTGGAGAGGCAGTGCAGGAGTTAACTTGCATCCATCCCACAGCCCGACTGAAATCACATGACCGCAGGGGCTGGGGCCACAGCACAGCGGGTAAGGCGTTTGCCTTGCACGTGGCCCAGCCGAGTTCGATACCCAGCATCCCAGGTGGTCCCCTGAGCACCGCCAGGAGCCATTTCTGAGTGCAGAGCGAGCAGTAACCCCTGTGCATCATCAGGTGTAACCCACAGAGCAAAATCAAATCAATCACCTGACTGAACATGGTCCTCCGAGGACCACCAGGGGTCACTCTTGAGCCCAGAGCGAGGACTCTGAGCACTATCCGGTGTGGCCCCAAAACCAAAAGGAGGGGGGAAAAAAGAGAATATTTCCCCCTCAAATCCTTGCAACTTTCCTGAAAATCTGTCGTGTTTTCAAAATAATATGTTGAAAAAGATGCTAACAGGGGCCAACGAGGTACCTTAAGTGATAGAGCAGTTGCTGAACACACGGAAGGCCTGAGTATGACGCTCAACATCATCACTGCACGGATGCCTGAGCACCGAAGGGGGAAGCACGGTAGCCCCTGGCACATCTGGGGCCAGTTTCAAGCTGCAATTCTTGGGCACTGGGAATAGCCACCTCCTACCTCCTGCAGAGAACCACTTGATGTGCTGGGGGATCTGTGAAAAAATGCTAAATAATGGGGACAAATGTAATGCAAATTATCACAGGGCCTCCAAACATCCTGTACTCTTGTACATAGGCCTGGATTTTCATTACCAGAGTGAATCTGGAAACGTGTCCATCTGTCTAAATGATTGTCTGGGTACCAGGAAAACATACCTTAGTTCTAGTAACACCACAGGCCTGGGCTGCTCTGTGTACCGACCAGACGGTCCAACAGTTCTCAGAGAAGTCAGCCCAGGTCTAGCAATTTTAAAGGTTCTGAGCCCCAAGAAATCTCCCAAATCCAAAGATGCAAAACCCACAGGTAGCTCTTATTGACAACAGGATCCAGAGGTGTTGGAGAAGGTGGAGGAGGAAGAGGAAGAAAAGGGGAACGCAGCCCCCCAGGCTCAGCACAGTGGGCTTCAGGTCAGCCCCCGGCCTCAGGGTGCTGTGCGGAGGAAGAGGGATGAGTCGGAGGACGAGGAACTGCAGGAGGATGAGCAGCAGCCATGTGGGCTGCGCAGGAAGCGGCAGCGACAGGAGAGCCCCGTGCTCCCCGAGCACCACCAAGTCTTCCGCAAGCTGCTGGGTAGAAGCCCCGGACCCGAGTCTCCCACCTGGACACAGGCGGTCCTTAGGGATGCAATGTCCCATGGTGGGGAAGAGGTGGCCCCTGCCCGGACAGGGGCTGCAGAGCCGGGCTGCCTGGGCTGGGCCACCCAAGGAAGGGGCTCCCGCTCCCCTACTCCCACCTGGGGCTGTGAGGGGCCCAGTGTGGCCGTCCCGACGGTGGGGAATATTGGGGGCGGGCTGTGACTATGAGGTTCACAACCCCGCCTTCCCACAGAGGACCCTGTGATCAAAAGATTCCTGGCCTGGGACAGGCACCTGTTGGTCTCTGATAAGGTACCTGCTGGGGGTCACTAAGCGACTGTCCCGGGGACCCACCAAGCTCACCCTGCACGGGTACCTTTGCTCTTTTTGCTCCTTGGGGGGGGTGAGTGTAAAACTTGGGGGCCACTGGATAGGGGAGGTGCGGTCACTGATGCAGCTCTTCGCTGCCCACTCCTGGGGCACAGGCACCCCAATCTCTGGGTCGTGTCTGTGGGGTCCCTCTCCTCTTGATTCAGCAAACACCCACAAAGTCCTCCCCTTCGTCCTGCTTCCCGAGTTCTTGGATCTCCTTCCCCTCCGCCCAGCCCTGGTGACCTGTCCCCGTGTCTCCCCAGTACCTGCTGGCCATGGTCATCGCCTACTTCAGCCGCTCTGGCCTCTTCAGCTGGCAGATCCGACGCATTCACTTCTTTCTGGCACTGTGAGTACTGATCCCAGGGAGCCCCAACACAGCCACGCTGTGACGCCATCAGCCTCCATCAATCCCGGGGGGCCCTCCGCCGCAGCTCCCTGAAGGAAGGAGGTAAGTGTGAACACAGGCAGGGTGCTGTCCACAGCTACCTGGCCAACGATATGGAGGAGGACTACCAGGCACCCAAGCAGAACATCTTCGCCTTCCTGTATGACCACAGCCGCCTGCAGCGGCCCCTGTTCTACCGGCTCCGTCTCCAACTGCTGCGCTCCATGGGCTGGAGAGCCTGGGTGACCCGGGAGGAGTGCGAACAGGTAGGGCTGCAGGCGGGCATGGAGGGGGGCTGTCCGCAGGCTGGAGAGGCCGAGCGAGTCAGCAACATGGGCCCCATCTGTCTTCGCAGATCCAGGCCTACGACCCTGAGCTGTGGGTGTGGGGCCGAGACCGCGCCAATCTGCTGTAGATCCGGGCCAGGAGGCGGGGCACGGAATGAGGGGGTAACTGGGGCCCTGGGGTGCAGACCACAGCCAATCTGTCAGGGAAGCCCAAGGAAGTGCTCTGCCTAGACCTCATCTCCTGTCTTAGCCACCAGAGCCCAGAGCTGGCCCCCAGCACACTCACGTCTGCTTCCCTGGGGTGATGGAGAGTTGGAGGGGGGTTCCAGCCGGACCCCCAGAGGTCCTGTTCCTGGCACTGGGATCACCCTCGGGTCAAGGCCAAGAGGCTTTAGGAGCAGAGATGGGAGCTGGGTTCAGGGTGAGGGAAGTTCCACATGCACTCAGACTGTCAATGATCATTTCCATCCGTCCAGGGCCTGCCCGTGCCCAGAGCATCGCCACCAGGACTGTCATCGGATGCCCAAGACACCAGAAAACTGGCCCAAGGGAGAGAGGTGTTCACCTAGAAGCAGCCTACAGGCACTTGGGTTACAGGTGAAGACCCACACACCTGTCCCCCAACCCCTTCAGACCACCTGCTACAAGGTACCAAGGAGGAAAAAGTCTGGACTCTGCCCAATTTCAGCCTCCTATGTGGACAATCTAGAAAAATCCAGAATATCCTAGAATATTATGTTAAGACTTGGGCGCACTTCAGGAGTCTGGCAAAAGGCAACAAAAAACTCCACTTTCTTTTATGTTCCATGATCTGGAAAGTTTCCCCAATTTCAGATCAAATGCCTGAATCCACCGTCCTCAAAGGTGAGAACCTTAGCCCCAGCTTGAAGAAAAGGGGCTGCGAGGGGCAGGAACAGTTGGGTCTGGCTAGACCTGCTGGCGGACACTGAGCCCTGTGTGCTGACCGCTGGTTAATGGCGGTCTCACAATGTTTGCCACAGAAATAGTTCTCATAGTTTAAATTTAAGGCATCCTAAACTGACATCGCCAGCTCACATGCTGTTGCTTTAGTTTTGTGATGCTTATTCTTGTTTATGTCTCATTTCTTCAATAAAGATAATTTTGGTTTTATGTTCAAGTCTTTTGAGATTTAACTGGGGTATTTAAAATAAATCTTTTCCTGAACGTTTGAGGCTCTTCCTAGGGGAAAAGTGGTCAGGGGCAGACATGGGCAGAATCAGAGCTCCATCCCACCTTAACAGCTGATGACCCTATCCCCACGCGTTTGGGGTCACCTGGGAGCAGAGGGGATGCCAGGGAGCCTCCTGGGAACTGTGGGAAAGCCGTGCTTCTGA